>NC_084809.1:15676324-17072381 GCF_963583255.1 Pyrus communis
CCCTCATCCTATATTCTCCACAAGGTAATTATTCCAAAACCCCCAAAACATTTCTTTTAAATTATGTTAATTAGTCAATTAATGGATTTATTACCTAATTAATCTATTAATGGCTTATTAACTACAAACTACACCAAAAAAAATACCACAAATGGCCGATCCCTATTCTTGTAATACGGCCGGCCATATCCCTATAAATAGCTCTCCATTCTCTCCAAAATCTACTTCCAAGTCTCTTGCAAAACTCTACAAAATTCTCCAAACACTCTTCCCTCAAAATTCTAACTTTGGCATCGGAGGTGCTTCTGCCAAAGCCCCCCTCCTAAATTCATTGTGGGCACGTGAGGATTTTGGGCCTTGACCAAAGGTGTGATATGTTTTGTAGGTGCAATTTTGTCCAAGAAGGAGAAGGCGGAAATTTGCATCCACAAATTGGTCTTTTCATTAAGAGTTGAGTCCTACACTTATAGAACACTCTTCCATCCAAGGTTTTCTATTTTCTTGTCTATTTGTAGATTTTTGTATGTTCTTATTCTTAGAATTTTTTATTTGCAAAAATTCTTTGATAAAATGTAAAAGAGAAGTACAATGGTTAGAAATTTAGAAAATTCAACAAATGAAAATTTCAACACTCCAGAGATAGGATCATGGCGATCCACGAGGCTAAATGTGACAATAGGTGGAGTGGCACCACCACCACGAGTTTCCATCACGGGAACCATCGCGGTGGCTACCACAGTAGCCACCCACAGCGAGGTCCATAGTGTCACCACCATAGCCCAAGTCGTGCCATCCAAGGCGGCTCACGACACTAAGGCCACGACCTAAGCCATGTCATTCCACACCCAACACGAGCCCAACGCGTTGCCAAGTCCAGCCCAAGCCTCGTACCCACGTGCATCATATGCTGAGCACCCCATTCTCGTGGCCTAGCCTGCTTCCACCGAGCAGCCCACTTTCGTGGCCCAACCTACTTTCGTGGCTTAGCCCACTCTTGTGGCTCAACCAGCTCTCGTGGCCTAGCTTGCTCTCGCTGAGCAGCCCACTTTCATGGCCCGGCCTGTTCTCGTTGAATAACCTACTTTAGTGGCCCAGCCTGCTCCTGCGGTATTCCAAGCAGCCCAAATTGGCCCAAGACTATCTCAACCATCTGGACCAACCATCGAGCCGGGGGTATTTTCACCATGTTTCTCCGCAGATTTGACATTTCCTAATTCAAATCTCATGCCTGGAGCCTACCAAACTTCCACTACTCAATGAGGTATATTCCTTCCAAGCTCTTCCAATCCAAATGGCGAACAACACTTGTCTCAACAAGTCATAGAGTTGATGAGCACTCTTGCACAACAAACAACCTTGGTGAATCAACTCTTGCAACGTACCGATATCCAACGTGCCCTGGATGAGGTGTCCCGAAAAAAGACAAAGGCAGACGAACCTCTCAACCAACATCCTAGCAAGTAGCCATTTGACCAGTCACGAACCGAGCGTTCTAACGGAGTACACTCCCTACTGCACCCCTGAGATAGCGTATATTCCAGTCTTAGCGCATGAAGGAGCGTGTACTTTCAATTAGGCCCACGGACAAACATGCACTCACGGTTGGTGCCACACTCTGATAATCAACATGAGCAACCTTCTAGGCGAAGTGTTCATACACGGTAAGGCCCGTAAAGAGCATCCTCCACCTCACATCGGAGTAGGCATCATAGTGGACGGAGAGAAGCAGTTACTCAATCTATCTCAAGTTCAACTAGCAACTTGCGAGTTACCCGCTTGCCTACTAGGAACATACCACACCCACCGCAGCCATGGCATAGATGAGCCGAACACATGGAAGAGCAGCCTAGACCAGCAGGTCACGACCGGGGGCATCCAAGAGCTCTACCACCCCCAACAAAGGCAAATTCAGGAAGAAGTAGAAAGCCTTATGACCGAGGATTGGCAATTTCTTGTGCAACAAAGCTATTGACAAGGTGCTCCGATGAGACATAACCAACATAAGCGAGTCATCTTTCAATGACAAGATCGAGCAAACGGGACTACTCCATATAGATTGCTGGATATAAAGATTACTTATGTTCCGACAAATGTAGCAGCTTAGTTTAATGGCACGCCGGGGGCAGACGAGTACCAGAAGGACACAACAGCCCAACGACCAAGAACTGAGGGCAGGCTAAGGATTATTTCGGTTATCCTAGCAGTCCGACTTTCCTCAGCTGCACTCACGACAATGATTTCCATGCTTTCCAGTGTGAGAGGATAAACTAATTGCTCTCCAGTGTAAAAAGGTAAACTAATTCCCTGACACCCAAAAGGGTCTGCTCTCCAGTGCGAAAGGATAAACTAATTCATCTCCAGTGCGAGAGGATAAACTAATTGCTCTCTAGTGTGATAGGGTACACCAATTCCCCAATGCCTAATAGGGTATGCTCTCCAGTGCGAGAGCATAAACTAATTGCTCTCCATTGAGAGAGGGTAAACCAATTCCCCGACACTCGAAAGGGTCTGCTCTCCAGTGCGAGTGGATAAACTAATTGTTTTCTAGTGCGAGAGGGTATTCCCCGACACCCAAAAGGGTTTGCTCTCTAGTGTGAGAGGATAAACTAATTGTTTTCTAGTGCGAGAGGGTAAATCAATTCCCTGACACCCATATGGGTCTGCTATTCAGCGCGAGAGGATAAACTAATTACTTTCTAGTGCGAAAGGGTAATCCAATTCCCCGACACCCATATGTGTTTGCTCTCCAGTGTGTGAGGATAAACTAATTGCTCTCTAGTGCGAGAGGGTAAACTAAATCCCCGACAGCCATCTGGGTAAGCTCTCTAGTGCAAGAAGGCCACATAGCTCAAAAGATCGAATGCTTGAAGATCAACTAGGCAATAAATGGTTAGGGGGCAGCATCCACTTTTACACTTAACAGTTTGCTCATCCGACACTTCATCTTTAGCAACTCCGATCTTGGCAACTCCATCCTTAACTGTTTCATTTACGGCAGTTAAGAAATCAAACTCAAGCAGTTTCCTCATTTTTAGCAAGCAGCTCAGATGTGGCAACCCAAGTCGTTGCCCATACCACGCCACTTCCTTGGTCCATGTCGAGCCAATCATTAGCTTTAATCAATCCGAGCAGCACAAGCAATGACCCCTGCCAAACCACCTCTTTGGCCCATGCCAAGTCGACTCCTGGCCCCTGCCAGCTGACGTGTCGCACCACCCTGACGGCTGCCCCGCAACATCACTATGCACAAAGAAGACAAGAAAAATGAAAGTTTTCTTACATGAGTGTGGCATGGAGAAAATGAAGAAAGCAACGAAAGACAGTCCTTTGCACGGGTAAGATGTAGAAGATTGCTAGAGGAGGGGGAACAAATATCTTCTAAGCTTTCTTTCTTTCTCTCTCTCTCTCTCTCTCTCTCTCTCTCTCTTTTGTAGGGTAGAATAAATCGCTCTTCAAAGTTGATTTAATAACCCATTTAAGGTGGACTTAAATAGGCATTGAAAGAAATTTATTTCCCTTTCCTAGAAGGATCTAATTTCCTATTAAAGAGGGAATCTACATCAAAATAAGAAGTAGTCCAAAGTTTCCTAAAGCAAGAAAATCTCTACACCTGTTGCCCTTTTCTGTGACCAGCCCGCCCAACAGGTGTAGGGGCATTTGTGGAGCCAAAAATAATCAGAAGGTGACACATGGATTTTTGGATAGAAGAGGAAAAAAATACCCTTAAGGCATACCGGGATTCCTACGCGTGAGCAGCGGGTAATCAGCCCTCAACCAAGTCAAAAGTGCCCAAAATAGGTAACAAATTCAAAATTATTTCATCCACCCTCATCCTATATTCTCCACAAGGTAATTATTCCATAACCCCCAAAAATTTTCTTTTAAATTATGTTAATTAGTCAACTAATGGATTTATTACCTAATTAATCTATTAGTGGCTAATTAACTACAAATTACACCAAAAAAATACCACAAATGGCTAGTTCCGATTCATCGTGGGCGCGTGAGGCTTTTTGGCCTTGACCAAAGGTATGATTTTTTTTATAGGTGCAATTTTGTCCAAGAAGGAGAAGGCGGAAATTTGCATCCACACGTACCAAGCTCCCGATCGCTACTTGAGACCATACAATATTGCATGTAACCATGTTGGTTCGCTTAAGGCTTGTTGCAACCCAACTATATAGCGCCCTTCAGTTGGTTACCGGATATGAACCCGACATATTGCATCTACACAGTATTTGTTGTGCGGTCTATGTGCCAATTTCACTGCCTTTACATACAAAAATGGGACCTCAGTGAAGGATGAGAATCTATGTTGGATATGATTATCCTTCGATTATTCATTATTTAGAACCTTTGACATGTAATCTGTTTACTGCTCGTTTCGTGGATTATCACTTCATGAGACAGTCTTCCCGTTGTTAGGGGGAGATAAAAATGGCAACATTACTGATGACTGACTTGAATTATCGTGGACGACTCCCACTCTGTTTCATTTAGATCCCCACACCACTTAGTCTGAGACTGAAGTGTAGCGCATATTATAGCGCATATTAGATTTTCAGAGTGTAGCTCAGAGCATGCTAGATGTTTTTAACAATCTAGCGTGAGTGACAAGATCACATATTCCAGTTGCGAATGTACCTACAAAGATAGATGTACCAAACGTACGACTAACTTCCCTCCTGGAAACCGGGACGCCACTTTGGTTGATCCACGTACATTAGCAGCTAGCCAATCATTTGCCTCTACACATAAGCGTGGCAGACCTCTTGGTTCAAAGGATTCACACCCCTGGAAGAGGAAACCTATGGCACATGCACCTAAAGAGCCTACCATGAATCCGACTATCACCTACTTATTTTATCCAACTTATGAGAAAATTCTAGATTACACAAGCGTCTTTGAATAGACGAATCTACCTCATGAGAATCATGAGATTTTGGTCCATTATATTAGCTTGGATGATGTTTGGTGTGGAAATGAGATGATCGTTGATGCATTAACATATGCAATAGTTACTGAGATCATGTTGAGCGATGACACTAAACCTCATTCTTTTGATAAATGTCGACGTAGAACTGATTGGTCAAACTGAAAACAAGCAATCCAAGTCAAACTCGATACGCTTGCGAAATGTAAGGTGTTTGGATATGTAGCTCCTACTTCTTCACATATGAAGCCTGTTGGCTACAAGTGGGTTTTCGTTCGGAAGCGTAATAAGAAGAACAAAATTGTATGTTACGAAGCTTATCTTGTTAAGCAGGGTTTCTCACAACACCCCGGGATTGACTGTGATGAAACTTATTCACACATTATGGATGTGATTACTTTTCGCTACCTTATCAGTTTGGTAATTTCTGAAAAAATGAGTATGCAACTGATGGACGTAGTAACTGCGTATCTCTATGGGGATTTTGATATGGAAATTTATATGAAAGTTCCCGAATAACTTACATTGACTGGATCAAATATTTCCAAACCCTGGAACATGCTTTCAATTCAGCTGAGGCATCCACTCTACGGTTTGAATCAATCTGAAAGAATGCGGTATAACCATCTTAATGAGTATTTGACTAGTCAGAGACATGTGAACAACGAACTATACTCTTGTGTGTTCATTAAGAAGTTACATACCAGTTTTGCGATAGTTGCAATATACGTTGATGATATGAATCTCATCGAAACTCCTAAAGAGCTCGCGAGAATTGCCGCCTACATGAAGTTGGAATTTGAGATGAAAGACCTAGGAAAGATTCGATATTGTGTCAGTCTCGAGATAGAGCACCGTTTGAATGGAATCTTAGTACATCAAATGAACTACACCCATAACATGTTATGCCACTTTAACGAGGATAAAGCGAAGACTTCGAGTACTCGTATTGTCGTTCGATTGCTAGACGCAAAATTAGATCCCTTCCGTTCGAATGAGGATGATGAAGAGATTTTAGAGCCTAAAGTTCCTTATCTAAGTGCAATAGGCGTTTTGTTGTACTTAGCTCAATGCACTAGACTCGACATCTCATTCGCTGTTAATCTTTTGGCAAGATATAGTAATGCACCAACATGCAGACACTGGACTGGTGTTAAAGACATTTTCTGCTACCTTAAGGGTACTGCGGATTTAGGCTTGTTCTATCCTTACAGATCCTCGAGTAATGTCGCACCTCCTTATCTCAAGTTGATTATCGCCTTATTGGTTATGCCGACACATGATACTTATCTTATCTGCACAAGGCGTGCTCTCAAACAGGTTATGTCTTTACCTTGGAGGCACCGATTGGAGGTCAACTAAACAGACCTTAGTTGCCACTTCGTCTAACCATGCTAAAATTCTCGACTTACATGAAGTAACTCGGGAATGCTTTTGGCTGAAAGTAGTTGTGGGTTATATTCGAAGCTCCTCCAATCTTTACCCCATCGTTAATGTCCCAACGACAATCTATGAAGACAACAAAGAATGCATTGAACAACTCAAGAAGGGTTACATCAAATGAGACAACACCAGGCACATTGCGTTGAAGTTCTTCTTCTCACATCAACAACAAGAACATCAAAAGATTAAAGTCATGCAAATCCGTTCACAAGACAATCTGGCCAACCTCTTCACCAAATCACTATCGAAGGCAACGTTCCAGAAGCTTGTTCAAGGAATTGGTATGTGTAAACTTTATGAGTTGTAACATTGCTTGTTCTCTTTGGAATTATGTGAAACTTAGGAGAGTATCATGAAGTATACTTGCTTGATCTTAGTGTACTCTTTCTCCTATGATTAGGAACATTTTTCCCACTGGTTTTTTGCTACCTAACGAGGTTTTGACGAGGCACCCGCCTTGGGTTGATCATATCCTCGATGACGTCTCGTAGACGTTTCATTTGACTTTGCATCACTCACGCATTTTCCTTTAGACTATGGGTTTTGTCCCTACTTAGGTTTTTACCATAGTTATAGGGTTTTTTGTGAGACTTAATTCCTTATGCAAGTTCCTACCTTATTGAGAATAGCGTGTTCTCAGAATCAATGCCGATGAGTCAACTTCCTTAACCTCTACATGGTGCCGAATCTACTTGAGTATTTACACACTCAAGGGGGAGTGTTATAAACTTCTTATTTAAGCGTGATTGTGTAAATCCTAGATTAGAGTTGATTCTAATTATTCTTCCCTATTAGGACTTCTATTCCTTGGAAGAGAAGGATTTCTTCTCTCCCTTATTACTATAAATAAAGGCACTGTGTATGGGGAATAACACATTCTCTATACAACCCTACAAACACATCTCTCTCTCTATATTCTCTCCGTGCCGCCGACCCCCCTTCCCTTGTTAGTTAAATATAGGTCACAACAATTTCTATATTTTTATAGTTAACATATATCACAGGTTAATTGTGTGTGTCTACTATATTACAAATTCTTTTTGTTATGATCAACGTGTATCATAGATAATCTGTCTTGATGGCAAGTATTTTTTGGATAACTACATGTTACACCTCAGGTTTGAGTGAAATTGCAACCTCATATAACATTTTTAAAACATTTCAATCTCATACATTTAATTTTACTTCATTTCAATATCATACATTCGTAGAAAATCTGTTAAGTTAAACATTAAAATGATGGCGTGGCACATATGAGGTCTCCATTAAGGAATAGGATCACCACTGAATCCTAGCTTGCGGAGCCAACTGACCAAAAGATCCCATCCTTTCATTTTTTATCATGCGGCCAAGAATCAATTTAAATGTTGAAAAGTTTTCAAGCAAAACAAGGCAAGATAAAATTGGAAGGTTGGGATCTCCTGATCAGTTGGCTTCGTAAAGCTGGGATCCAGAGGTAATCCTAATCCCCCATTAGTGCTGGTTTGGCTGCCAACTTCACGCCATGTAGATAAAAACAAATAAAAGACATTAATCAATAAAAAACACAGTGGGCCTTACCAACCCATCAATAAAAAAAATTATTCAATCTCCTTGCCCTCTCATTACTTGCATTCAAACGTGTGATACATTGTTCCCCTTCCATTTTGATTTCTAGCAAATGTTTTCTATCTTACTTTTACCTATTTATAACATAAAAAGCATTATAACAATTGAAAGAACAAAATAAATTGACAATAAAAACAAAGGAATGAAAAGACGAGATCACCATTAAAACAGGTCAATATGGCGGGTTTGGAAAAAGAGTGACCTTGAACAAATCAGAAGAAGAATGAAAAGGGAAGGCATTGATAAATTACTTAAACAAGAAGATGAAAGAGAGAGCGTAAGAGAGGAAAATGTTACTCACTGAAACCGAAGAAAATGTGGAGGTTCACGACGGAGATTTCGGTGGAGGTCTGGCCATGAGTTTGTGGTGATTTGGTCCATGATGGGAAGCAGGTGCAGCGGGTCGCTGAGTTCGGGATTTGGTGTTTTTTTTGGTGTTTTTTTTACTTAATTTAATTTTAATTTTGGTTTATGTTATTATTTTTATGTTTTATAGTTTTATAACACTTTTTTTTTTTATTCCTCGTGTCATCATATTATTAGAGTTGAGGGTTTCACCTTTGTGCAACGTGTGCCTATGACCAGAGTTTTCGAAGGCATTATGCCAGAATGACCAAATTGATGTGCGATGGTAAATTTCTAGGACCGGATTGATTGATTTTAAAATTGAGCAACCAAATTGATGAGTTTGGTTAATTTTAAAGACCATTTGTGATAAAAATTGGTATTTATAATGACATGATATAGGTAGAGACATCCATTAGGTTACTTTGTTCAGATAATTGTGAGCACAAGTGCTTGTTTGGTGCATACAATTAGATTGACCAATTTTTTTTTTCTTTTTTTTTTTTTTTGGTCAAAACAATTTAGATTGAATTGGATGATGCAATATATTCAAAGTCTATTGATGAAAGATTTAAAATTAAATGTGGGAGAATTACTCCCATGTTTTACAGTTTCGTTCTCCCTCTCTTTATATTGTAACAAGGTCTAAACACCAACATATTATTTTGGAAAAATTAGTATTCGGTCCCTAATTACTAATGTTTATTGACTGATACCTTATTAATTTTTAAATTTTGATTGATGTCCCTATCATTAATGTGATAATGAATTTACATGTTTATTACATATTTTTTAAAATAAAAATTAGTAATGGATTTAGGATTTTAATACTCATACATCTATTAAACTCCTAATTAATTATCAATTCAAACATTTTCAAAATAAATTAGAATAAGTTTATACCCATTAGTTTTTTATAAAAAGATTCGTAATTTTTTAATCTTAAATGTACCTATTCATATAATTTTTAATTTTTTTTAATCTTAAATGTACCCATTCTTAAATATACCAATTTGTTATATCTAAAATGTACCATTTTTTTAATATAAAATGTACAAATTTTTCATATAAAATTGACCCAATTTTTTAATCCATTTTTAAACTTATATGGGTGCATTCATTTTTCGTTGATTTGAGAATGTATCTATGCCAAGTTTAATCGAAGAAATTTACTAATGTTATTAAGCCTAGTATCTTCTTTCTTTCTTCTTTTTTGTTTATTTTATTTTATTTTTTAGAAGAATGTATCGATGTTTCGGTACAATAATTTTTTTTTTGTTAATTTTGATGAACCTACACCCCCCCCCCCCATCACACACACACACACACGCACAATATAATTGAGAATTTAATTTATATTTGTTATCCCACAAATTATGGGTTATATTTAAAATCTTATTAATATAAACAAATACAATTTTTAATTTTTAATTTAAAAATTATAATAACTTACACTTTTATATTAATATCAGAAACTTCGATCAAAACTAAAAACAAACAAGGTTTCAGTCAAAGAATATTGATAGCTAGGGACCGCATCCAAAGTGTCCCTATTAATTTCTTTCTTCATGAAAGTTCTTCTCTCTGGTGTGAGTGTTTTCCTTTCTTGTCAAACTCTGCTGTTACCGCTGGCCCTAGCCGTGGTTGGGATCAATGACTGTCCACCCTTGCCTTCTTTTTTTTCTTTCTTTCTATTTCCTTCTGCTTCATTTTCCATCTATTTGCCATCTTGATTGTCATTGCCTTTCCATCTGAATTGTTGCCAATTTCATCTCTGTATACCCTACACCACATTCCTTTTTAACTTTATCCCTTGCCGTCCATCCATTTTTATGTCTTTCATCAACCCTTCTCTTTTTCTCTATCCTTCAACATTTCTACCCCAACTCCGATCTGCAAACACTTTTCTTCACCATGCCTTGTGGTGCTTTTGTAAGGTGTGTAAAGCTCCAGCTCGGGTGCTTACACCACTACCTTCTGTGACGACCCGTCCTTAATTTTCTATGTAATTTCTCCTGCCCTGGTGGGCAATGTGATGTGAATGTAATATTCAACGTTTATTTTATTTTCCTAGTAACGTAATTAAATAGTACCCGTCGTTACGATCGTATGAGCACGAATAAGACCCGAATCGGACTTGTAACGAAAAAGTTACGCTTAGTCAAAGTACGTTAACAGGGGGTAGAATTGTGCACGTGTGTGTGCTAATTTATCAGTGTTGGAAACATTTTTTTTGATAAGGAGATGAATTTTTGTGTACAACTTACTGTACCAAAATCTAAAAACCTTATCATTTTCTTCTTTTAAAAACTGTCCTGTGTGCCCTAAAACCCTCACAACCAATCCTTTTTCCTCATTTCACTCTTCACCAATCAACATCTCGAGAGCCCACTCCTCACACCTCTCCCTCAATCAAAAACTGCTTCCTCACTCTTTCTCTTTCCTCTCCTTCTCTCTCACCAAAACTCTTCATTTCCTTGCAACCCTCTAGAACGACTTCAAAACTTCACAGATCGAGCTCACAAACTCAACCATTGTATTCCTCTCGAACCCGCGAACCTAGTTGTACCAGCCGATGGTGAAATGATCGACTTTTGACTCGCCAACTCGAAACCTCCGACTCGGTGAGTTTTCCTCCAATGAGTTTCATGTCAAGTTACAAGGTTTTAGGAAGTGGGGACACCTCTACACAACTCCCTAGGGTCCCTAGACTAAGTTTGGAGTTGAGGAGTCAAAGTTTAGGCCGAACCTTTCGAGGCTTTTTTCAAGCCATTTCCCGTTCATTTTTGAACTTTTGAAAGGTGCAATCTTGTTCTACTCTTCATAAGCTTCATTTACATATAAAGTACATAAAAAATGGTTGAGAAATGAAGAAGATATGAAGCTTTGAAAAATTTCCCAGTTTCCGGCGAAACCAGATGGCGGCGACTGTTAGAAGCTCACCGAAGAAGACGAAGAATATTCCGTCAAAGTTGACGGAATATTCTAATGACGTCAGGTAACTCTGTTACTATTGTTAATTATGATAGAATATTCCTAACGTCCGTCAGCCTATATGAGGTGCATGAGCAGTGCTTAAGGGCGCGTCCGGCCTCCCACCGGCGAGTACTTGACACGTACGGATCCGTGACTTCATGTAGATCATTTTCATATATTCAAACCTTCCGTTTGAGCAAAGTATGGGAGATTTACCTAGCCTTTTTGAATATGTCCTATTTAATTTATTAGTTTAGTTATTTCACATTAGGTGAAAATTATCCCGAGGACGCTCGAGGTCAAGCGAGGCTAGGAGGCTACCACGTACCAATGAGTGGGCATTTTGTTTTTTGTATATATATAAACCTTATAGTTTCCACAAATGCGTTTGAATTGATTTATACATATCCTGCCATTATTGTTTTTAGATTGATATTACGCCTATTATGCCATGATTAAATATGTTATAAGAAATGTTCTAATGCTATGGAACACTAAAACAATCTTACGGGATGCACATGTAAGTTTGCATTGTTGACTAGAATTGTTGAATAGGTATGGTATGTTTATATTTATGTAGTTTGCTCATCATTGATGTACCCCGGTGTTAGTGCTCACCCGAGACCAGGGCTGGTCTTTCATGTGTATGTTCACCTCTGCACTGCATGTTCACCTTGGATCCAAGTAGGTGCCAGTCCTGTCATACAGGTTGCATTAGGCCACTTCGACTTGTAGGTGACTGTGATTATTGCTAGTCTTCATGTGATTATAACACTAGAGCGTACTTATACATTACACCAATCTTGTTCATGTTAAACACTATTTGCATGAACTCGTGTGCTAACGTAGATTGGTGAACAACCTGTTTTCATTATGCTTTTGTTGGGATATTGTAGTTTATCGTAGTCTGGCATTATTGTTTATTTAAAGTTGTTTTCATACTTATATTTAGTATGATTTTCTGGAAACTATACATGATTTATAGCAAGGGGTTAGTATGTGCCGAAAATAAATGTGTTTTATAAACCTTTGTTTTTATGCCCACTCACCCTTATGTTTTTCGCCCCTCCAGGTCTTAGATAGCTAAATTATATGTGGCATACGAGGAAACTCCGGTGGATTCTAACATATCTAAATAAATGTAGGGTTTTTCTCGGTTGTGTACTAAGCACTTTAATTAGTTTAGATTGCACACTCTTTTGTCATCTATGCTTTGAATATTTGTACTCTATGGGTTTTACCCACTACTGCACATTCACTTTATTAGTTAAATAAGTTCTAGTTTTGGTTTTAAATTATTCACATATTTACATCACTCACACTTTTGGGTATGTCACCTTCGGGTGACGGCTAGTACACCTCAACTCCAGGCAGGGCATGTCAGGTTGGTATTAGAGCATAGGTTTTGGCAGTCCTGCATTCCTCGTATATGTTATAGGTGCTAATGATTTTTTTATCTCTTATGTCAAAATCATGCCACCTCGTAAAGAGCCACGTGTCTATTTTGAGACTAATTTTTTAGATTTTGGGCAACTGGGTGAGGCAATCGCCAGCGCCATTCAGTCTACACTTCGCCTCCCCAGAGGACCACCTTAGAGACTGTGCCCCATCTACAGATAAATAATTTCTTTGGTAATGAAGGACCTGAGAAATCTGAGATTTGGATCGATCATGTTGAGAAGACTTTCCATGTAGCAACAGGGAAATCTTCCAGAAGAGAGATGGGTTGAGACAACGACTTGGTTCTTCTACCTAGGAGCTGGATCTTGGTGGGCTCAGGAGTCAAGCCCATTGTCTGCTCAAGATGCCACAACTTGGGATGTTTTCAGGCGTCTGTTTAACGCTACATTCATACCTCCGAAGTATAAGGACAATAAGAAGGAAGAATTCACAGAGCTGAAACAAGGTAAGATGTCAGCCACATAGTACCATCGAAAGTTTATTGACTTATCTCGTTATTATCTCGAGATCCCTGTGAATCTCAAGGAGATGCTCCGTTATTTTAAGAAGGGGACTCGTAAGCGGTTGCATTCTTTGACGTTCTGCTTCATGTTGAGGATTTTGAAATGTTCCTGATGATGACAATGATGATGAGGATAATAGTAATGCCCAGAGGAATAATAACAAGGGGCATTCATCTTTTGGCCTTAGAAAGACTTATAATTTTAAGAGAAATGGAAATAGTTCTGGATCGTCGAGCAGTGGTTCAAGTTCCAATACACCATGAAGGGGCGGCAACTCCATCGATCGTTCATGTTTTCAAAATTAGAGGAACCCTAGCAACTCTAGTGCTCTACTTTGTCGCATATGCAATAACCGTCATCACGGTGAATGTAAGAGGGGGAGTAGTGAATGTTATACATGCGGCCAGATGGGGCATATGGCTAATCAGTGTCTGTAGAATAAGCAGAGACCTTAGCCTCCCATTCTACCACCTGTAATTCCTCTCCAACAGATTCTAAGTTCTGGTACATATCTGCAGATAGGCTATGATGGTGCTTACCACTACTAAGGTAACATAGCTCAGTATCCAGGATGAGCATATCAGTACCCACCTGATCCCCACTACTAAAGCGGCTATCCTTAGTACCAGAGAGGTTACACAACGTTTAAGCTGTATCTTGGAAGCGGAGCTTAATGGTGTATTGGAGGGTAGTCCTAGAATCTTGATGTAGCTTCCAACAATGGCGCATCGACCAGGCAGCCTAATCCAACACATCAAGGTCGAGGTAACTAGGGAAACAGGGCTTGAGGAGGCAGGCAATAGGCACAGGGTCATGTCAATCATATCACCTTGCAGAATGCTCAGGGTAACCCCGACTTGATTTTGGGTACGTTGAATGTTCTTGGCCATTTTGCTAGAATATTAATTAACTCAGGTGCCACCCATTCTGCTATTTCCTATACATTTGCTTAAAAGACTTTATGAGTTGGAGTTTTCGATGCCTACGGGTGAAGTTTGTTATGTTAGTTGGGAGTATCGAGGATGTCCCGTCCTTATTGAGGATGTTGTAATGCCAACCAATCTTGTTCCTTTGGATATCGTTGATTTTGACGTTATCTTAGGCATGGATTGGTTAGATTACAATTATGCCATGTTGAATTGCCGTTAGAAAATTGTTACCTTCCATCGATCGGGCATATCGATGGTAACTTTTATCAGCGAAAGTAGCGGGTTGAAGCACGAAATTATCTTTGTTGTGAGGGATAAGCAGATATTGAGGAATGGTTGTCAAGGCTACTTGGCTCATGTAGTGTTGACTGAAGACATTCTTGCTCACGTGGAAAACGTTTGAGTAGTTAGACACTTTCCTGATGTTTTTCTCGACGACTTACCTGGCTTACCATCAGATTGTGAAGTGGAGTTCGCTATCGACCTAATTCCAGGTACCGATCCTATTTCTCTAACTCTTTATCGTATGGCACCTGTGGTGTTAAGGGAATTAAAAGATCAATTGCGAAAACTTGTTTAGAAAGGGTTTATTCAGCCGAGCACTACCCCTTAGGGAGCTCTAGTCTTGTTTGTAAGGAAGAAAAATGAAACTTTTAGGTTATGTATCGATTACAGACAATTGAATTGGGTGACGATTAAAAATCATTATCCGTTGCTTCGTATCGATGATTTTTTTTATTAGCTTCGTGGTGCTTGTGTTTTCTCAAAAATCAATCTAAGGTCCGGTTATTACTAGCTAAAGATCAGAAGTGAGTTTCTTATGATGCCATTCAGGTTGACTAATGCTCCAGCAACTTTTATGGACTCGATGAATCGAGTATTCCGTCTGTACCTTGACAGGTTCGTAATTATTTTCATCGATGACATTCTGGTGTATTCTAAGAGCAAGGTTGACCATGCTAGACATTTATGTCTGGTTTTGAAGAAGCTAAGGGAGAATCAACTGTACGCTAAATTCAGTAAATGTCAGTTCTGGCTGGATCAGGTGTCATTCCTGGGGCACGTGACATTAGCTTAGGGTGTTCTCGTAGATCCCCAGAAAGTAGTAGCAGTGGAAAATTGGGAGCAACCTCAGACTGTCACTAAATATGGAGTTTTCTTGGTCTTGTAGGCTATTATCGATGATTTGTGAATGATTTCTCCGGAATAGCCCTGCCTCTAACAAGGTTAACCAGGAAAGGAGTTAATTTTGAATGGAGTGATGATTGTGAATAATGTTTTCAACAGTTGACACTAGTAAAAAAAACACTTTGCGCGATCTAGGTACTTTCGTCGCGCAAAGTAAAAAAACGTTGCCTAAGGGTTTGCGCGACGCAACCTTCGTCGCATGTTAATCGTCGCTCAAAGTCTGAGACGCTAGGGTTTGCGCGACGCACTTCGTTGGTCGCACAAAGTGGGTTTGCGCGACGTGCGTCGCGCAAATCCACTTTGTGCGATGCACGCCGTGGGTCGCGCAAACTCACTTTGCACTACCCACTTTGTGCGTCACGCAAACCCACTTTGCGCGACTAACGGAGTGCGTCGTGCAAACCCACTTTGCGCAACGTACGCATGAGTCACGCAAAGTGGGTTTGCGTGACGGAGCCATGCGTCGTGCAAAGTGATTGGTCAAACTTTTTTTTTTTTTTTAATTTTTGATAAATATTGTAATTAAATTCGAAAGAATAATTAATTAACCAAGCAAAAGTATTTAATTATAAAATATATGGAAATGTACATACAAGATCCGAACAATAAAGAAAAAACTACAAGTGAACTAGGTTTAATACATCAAGCTACTAGGTATCGGCAGGGCGAGGTGGCTCTGAGGTCGAAGGTGGACCAAGATGAGGTGCTGGTAGTGAGATTTGAAGGCCGGACATCTGTATGGCTTGTACAAGGTCTCTCCACGCCCCGGCATATGACCTCATCTCCTCGCCCTAGGCCCTCAGCTGCTCCTTCATCTGCTCGCCCTGGGCTTTTAGGGTTGTCACTTCCTCCTTCAATGCATCTACCTCTGCTGTGTTTGATCTGGAAGAAGAGGCACCCGTTTCATGAATCTGTGCTTTCCCCATACACCGAACAACCTTGCCACGACGACGACCTAAGTTCTGATCCAGGACATCAGTCATGATCTGAAAACCTACATCCTCAGGTATCGTGACGTCCTCGATCGAGGTCTCCGGGGGAAGCTGCGATGTTGCTTCTTGGAGAACAGAAGTGCTCTTTTCCACCATAGTAGCCTATAATAATAAAGAAAAAACATATAATATTTAATAACAAAATATAAATAATATTTGAATGATTCATACATATAAGAATAATAATAATTACATATACTTACATGAAACTGCTCAGTAATCTCCTGACCAGGTCGAATGTAAACGTCCTTGAACATGTCGATTGCTGGGAACTTAGAACCTTCATGAAGAAAAAAAACACTAAGAAAATTTTATTAATCAATAATAATAATAAATTGTATAAAATTTCAAAGTTAATATACTTTTACTTGACGTCGTGTCTGAAGCCTATACGAAAAGGGCTTCGAACCGGAATGGTGGAGAAGTGTCTTTGACTCACGAGCTTTTTGGCCAGCAACAAATTTCTTCTGTTAAACACACAATATACATGTTAGTGCAACTATTTGAAATAAATTAATAAAAAAAGCTTAAAAAATAACTAAAACAATAATAAATTATTATTAAAATATTATTTACATACCACAAATTTTGGGTCCGTAAAATGTTTGCAGAGCCACTACCAATCATCTGGCCGGTCCTTTAACTCGCTTGGAACATGTACGCGAGCAATCTCTGGATCATCCCATCGCTTAAAATACGTGTGAAAAGTGCTCTTCCAATTTTTGTACCGGTTTGCTAAGGTCTCCTCTAAGTAGGTCATGACCTCAATGGATATGTCTTCAAGATCATAAATGACCTACGAATATGAAAAACAATAAAATAATAGTAAGAAATTTAATAATATTAAGATAATATATTTTGGTTTTTAATATTTGTAAACAAAATTAAAAAAATGATAAAGGCTAAAAATTAATATACTAACCGACAACTCGTGTCGCACCAGTCTCTTCGTCTCCTCGGGAATTTCTGCCCAAGACTCCCACTGAAAAGGACAATTGTCTCGAATAACAACACCACAGCTACTAGCAATGAAGCTATGTTGCTGTGAGGTAGCTGCTCCACGATGTTGCGGGTCATACACAATCTTGATCTTGGAGGCGGCCTGTCATGCGCTCTGTGACTGCTTCAGCATTCGACTAGGCCCTCTGGTGTTTTTTTTAGCTGGCCAAAAATACTTAAATGGTGAAATCCCAAAGCTTAAATTTGTAAAAAAAATTCGACACAACCTCCCGTAATAGTATAGCATTTTCCAAAACCTTAAAATAATAAAATAACATTAATTCACAACCAGCAACAGATTTTCACAATCCAGCAAATTTTCACCATCATAAAAATAATAGTTTTAAAATGAAAAAAAAATACAGCGTAGTGAGAATTAGAAAAAAACTACCTGGATGGTAGGCCTCACACTCGACTCTGGATTCCGAGGAAGTGTGATCAGAAGGTTCCGGCTCACGGCGCCGCCGATGAGGCCGCCGTGCACTGAGCTGCTCAACCGACACTGATGACGTCGATGATACGGGAACCTGGGACGTCGTAGGAGTGGCCTCAGCAAAGGGTGTAGGCTCACTAATCAATGGAGCACTCACGGCTGAAGCCGTAGATGCTGATAATGCAGGAGGTGCATTGGTCACACTCCGACGACGAGTGATCAACTGCGACATCTATACACTTATTCAACCATAAAAATATAACATTAGAAACTAATCCTACAACATTTTTCTTAAATGCAACAGATAATGTTGTGGGTTTCATGACAAGGTAAATGCAACAGAAAAACTCACATCAAGCTTTCAAGAAGGATTATAACCCTGGAGTATCAATATTTCTCTTACAGGGCTACTAACTCTCTACAGTACTATCCCAAAGAGGCATGATGCGGCTTCAACAATGGAAAAAGAGAAAGGAAATAAAAATCCATGGAGGAATAATCCAACTCAATCAAAGTTGTTGAGGCAATTCATCAAACAGGTTAGGGACAACAATTTAGCACAAACAAGTCCATGGAGGAATATACAATATACTCTATCTTCCAAGTGCTAAATTTCACAAACCCTAAATTAATTCCAAAATTTACCTGATTTGGGGGAGAACCGATGAACAGTGAGGTCGAAAAAGAAATCAGCGATGTGGGAGGAAGTGAGGGATGAGAGGTGAGTCACTTGTCTGATGTGGGAGGAGGAGAGAAATCAACTCACTTCTGTTTGAGGAACAGAACTAACAGCTCCTTGGAGAACAGAACTAACATCAGAAGTGGAGGAGCTGCGATGTTGCTCCTTGGAGAACAGAAGTGAGTTAAAAAATTCTTGGAGGGTGAGGTTGAGAGAGTGAGTGAGTTCAAGGAGGGTGAGGAGGGTCTGAGATTTGAGGGATGAGAGGTGAGCGTCCAAACTTGGACAAAGTGAGGGATGAAAGATGAGCATCCAAACTTAGAAAGGAAATAAAATTTGAAATTTGAAAAAAAAAAAAATGCGCCTATTTTTTACTTTTGCACCGCCAAAATTATCATAACTGGCGCGACGTAGGTATACAATTTGATGTCGCGCAAAGTGGTTTTGCGCGACGATCACATTAAGGCGTTGCGCAAAGTTTTTTTATTTTTTTTTATTTTTTATTTTTATATTATTATAAAAATTACTGAAAATGTGACTTTCTTCCTTTGAAATTCAAATTTTTTTTTTTACATAAACCCCACTATAATATATTTTTCTAACAAATGTGGTTCGATGTTATACGTATACAAGATAGAATTCATTGATAAATGTCGTTGAATGTGGAATTCATTGATAAATGTGGAATTTTTTTTTTTTTTTACATTATATCACACTTTTGTGTTAATAACTCGTTCATTGATAAATGTGGTTGGATGTTATACGTATACAAGATGGAATTCATATCATGCATTGCAATTATGAGAGGCATGAGTCGTGTGAGTTACTTGGGGTTGTATCGGGATGGATTGGAATGAAAATTGTGATAACGATGGCGCGTGAACGAATGTGTCATGGGTGGTAATTCATATAACAAGACATACTCGAGGCCAAGGCATGGTACGGGACATGCGAGGCTTGTGTGTTTTGGTGTGTGGATTAACAAGAACGGATGCGGGAATGATGGAACATTCATGCATAGAGAAACGGGAATGATAGAACATTCATGCATAGAGAAACAAAAAAAGAGAAATTTGCCACACCCATCATATTCCTTCTTAATTTTCTGTTTAAAAGTTGTAAAGCTACCCTAAACTCCCGCACTCCTGCACTGGTAACACGAATATTGAGCAAGGTCAATAACATCATCACTTAAAATTTTGATGATTTTTCTACTAGTGCTATAGTTTACCCTCCATACAAAATTAGCAAGGTCAATAAATAAAATCTTGAGTATAACCAAAAGTATATTCTCTCTATCAGATATGCCCTTGTTACGCGGTAGAGAGTCAATGACTGGGTCAACGAAATTTCCTGCCTATTTGCGGCTTAGTTACAATAAGATCTGTGTATAATGTTTGGCCGCAATATATCTTCATGTCACACTGCATATCTCTCTCTCATTCAAGTAAGAATAAAAGTTCTACAAATCAATGACATGAAAAGTTATGGATTTTTAAACAAGGTATATCAAACTATACACCCAAAGCAAATCATTTACACGGTTGCAATCCGTAGTTCCTAATCGTTCTTCAATCCATCGGAAGCACGAAATTAGTATTCAAATGAGCAACTTTATTTCTTCAATCCCACACTTTTGCTCCTTAGAATTTATCCTTACCAATGAGCCACAACCAGTCAAGGCAAATCCCTGCAAATATGCCTCCCAAAAGAAACAGAACAAGTATATTTCCCAAGGCATTTTGCTCAGGTCCCTGTAAATCAAACAACCAGAAATTAATTTTGATTTGATTTCATTAGAAACCGTGAAAACATATGTTATATTCGGAACAGGTTACGTACGTTGTAGCCTTTGGGTGCCACTGTCATGACACAGATAGTGAGATAACCATTTGTTAATCCTAAGATTGATGTCAGCAAGATCATCCACCCTTGGTCAGCGTACTTTCCTGTGAAGTAGTACGCTGGAACAAAGATGAAACGCAATAGGATTGCAATCAGGAGGCCCTTTCTGGACTCGATCTTTAGGCATTTGATGAGTCGCGATATCAAATCCAACACATTGTACATTGCAACCAGGACAAGCGGATACCTGAGAGAGTTCACAACGAGCAACCGCACCAGAGTAAATGAGATTACGATTCATGCTTAAAGAACAAGCGTTTAAAATATGAAAGGAATCGAAACTTACCAAAATAATATAAAGCTTCCACCGAGATAAGATACAATAATCAAATCCTTACACCAAAATAATATAAAGCTTCAGCTGCCTCTCAATCCATGTTTCGCAAAGACACAGCATCAAAAATAAATGTCATACTTTCTTTTATACCTTTTACCTAAAAAATGCTGGGAAGATGGTAAAAGTTTGGACACAAAAGTTCAACATCTCTAGTATAGTGAAACAAATTTCATTACTGAAAGAAACATTTACCCCCATGTGAAAACGATAACAGCTTTTGCAATCGAAAAAAAGAAAGAAAATGACAATGGCTTCCTGATGACAACAGCTTTAACAGAAGAATCATGATACATCAAAGGAAGGAAGTTAATATCCGAGATAACATACCCCTTAGCTTTCCTAGCAGTACTTACAAGAGCTCGCCAAGCAGTCAGAGAAGCAAAAGGAATGGCACTACCTTCCTAGAATCATAGAGTAAGATAAAGCCAAATTGAGTTGTCACACAGCAATAACAGGAATGAGAAGTTAAAAACTCTCATCTACATAACATCACACCATGAATTCCTAACATCTCATCATTGTTGTCAATTCTTTCATGAATTCCTAATAACAGAAATCATGAAAGAATTGATAATAATGGGTGTAGAAACAGGAAAAAAAAAATCAACAAAGGATTCGATATTTCCTCTTATTGCTATATGTCCATTTCCACAAAGCAACGTGCTGCTTAATAATTGTAGCTTGATTAACTCTAAGTTCCATTTCATATCAAGTAGTTTTTACTCCAGTTCATCCAACCAATCTAAGCTAAAAAAACTGTTTTTTCTTCTTTTTCAGTTGAGCAAGGTGAAAAATTTAAATTAAAAATGAATTAATAAAAAATTTAAGCTCCAAATGTACATTATTCAGACAAATGAACACAATCATACCACTAACACACTCAGAAGCATCATTACATTATAAAAGTAGCTAAATAACTAGAAAAGTATGCGTGCGTGTGTGTGTGTGTGTGTATTGCTACAAATTTTCAAGTTATATTGCTACAAATGAACACAATCATTACATTATATTGCTATAAAATTTTGAGTTTTGTTGGAATTGGAGGAACGAAACAGAGAGATGAGCAAACAATAAAATGATCATTTCCCTCATTTTCTCCGCAAACAAACAGAACTTAGAAATGGGATCAATCTAAAAACAAGGTGAAATTTGACTCACTTTGATATCAACGGGATTGATTGGAGAAGGTTTTGAAGAGAGATGGAGGAGAGAGGTAGCTGCTGCAACTGGGTTTGCAGTTTCTGCCTCCCAAACTGATTAAGTGGAGTAGGAAAAATCGTTGACTTTGCGCGACGCACTTGCACATGCGTCGCGCAAACCTGTTTTGTGCGACGCCAGTCTTGTCGCGCAAAGTCAACTTTGCGTGACGCATGTGTACGTACATCGCGCAAAACAACTTTGCGCGACGCATGTGCACATGCGTCACGCAAAGTTGGCAAAAAAGCGGTAAAACATTCTTTGTTTGGCGCCAGGATATTGCGCGACGTACAAAACGTCGCGCAAACGGCATTTGCGCGACGAAGGCTGGCGTCATGCAAAGTGTTTTGCGGGACGCAAAGTTCCTGCGTCGCGCAAAGAAGTTTTGCGCGACGCTAGAATTTCGTCGCACAAAGTACCGTCGCTCAAAGACTGCTTGCACGACGCTTTGTCTTTTAGGTCGCGCAAACATACTTTGCGCGACGAAATTTGGTGCGTCGCGCAAACATGTTTTTCTACTAGTGTGAAGTACTGTCTCACTCATGCGCTTGTCTTGGCACTTCCGGATGATAATGGGAATTTCGAGATCTACGATGACGCCTCTCTGAATGGTCTGGGCTGCTTACTAATGTAGCATAAAAAGGTGATCGCATATACTTCACGATAATTAAAGCTCCATGAGATAAATTATCCTACTCAAAAGCCTCAAGTATATTTTTACCCAGAAGGAATTTAATCTCCGGCAGCGTAGATGGACAGAGTTGATTAACGATTATGGCTGTATTATTGAATAGCATCATGGTCATGAGAATACTGTAGCAGATGCTCTCAGTAAGAAATCTCACGATCAATTTAATGCTCTTTATGCATGTCATGTTCCTCTTCTGACCTACCTAAGATCCATTGAAGCAACTTTAGAAGTGGGTCACTAGGGAGCTCTACTTGCCAACTTTCAAGTTGGGCCATTTTTGTTGGATCGTGTTCTAAAGGCCCAAATGAATGAATTTGAATCCCAAGAGTTAAAGAAAGCAGTGTTAAATGGTAATATGGGAGATCTAAGGATTCGAAGGTCTGATGGTATGCTTATGCAAGGCGATCAGATGTATGTACCTAAGGTGGAAGAACTGAAGAAAGAAATACTCGATGAGGCGCATATTTCAGCTTATGTGATACATCCCGGGAGTACTAAAATGTACCATACTATTCGACCTTTCTACTACTGGCTAGGAATGAAAAAAGAAATTATGGAGTATGTGAGTTGTTGTTCAGCTTGTCAGAGGTCAAGGCTGAAAGAAAGAAACCGTTCGGGTTGCTGCAACCACTTCCTATACCTTAGTGGAAATAGGAAGATATCACAATGGATTTCGTGTACAAGCTGCCTCGTACACATAATGGCTATGACGGTATCTGGATGATTGTAGATTGACTTACCAAGTTAGCGCATTTCCTGCCTATTCGTGAGAATTACTTGCTAAGTCGGTTGGCCGAACTTTTCGTCTCTGAATTGTCAAGTATCATGGTGTCCTAGTTAGTATCATTTTTTACTTGTAGTTCAAAGACGCATGGCACAAGCGCTTACCTTTGATAGAATTCGCCTACAATAACAGCTTTCACTCCAGCATTGTTATGTTACCATTTGAGGCGTTGTATAGGAAACCATGTCGTGCACCGTTATGTTAGGCCAAGGTAGGCGAAAGAGTTTTGGTTGGTCCTAAGATCGTGGATGAGACGACACAAACTATTCAGGTGATTAAGGCTAACCTGAAAGCAACGTAGGATTGGCAAAAGAGTATAGCCGACAGATATTCAACCAATAGAGTATATAAGGTTGGAGATTGGGTATTCTTGAAGCTGTCGCCGTGGAAAGGCGTTTTCAGATTGCGTATTCTTGGGTTTTCTTGAAGCTGTCACTGGGAAGCTAAACCCTCGTTACATCGGGCCATACCAGATCATTGAGCGAGTTGGTGAAGTTGCTTATCGACTTGATTAACCTCAAGAGCTGTCGAGAGTGCACAATGTGTTCCACATGTCGATGCTACAAAGATATGTCTTTGATTCGTCACATGTAATTCCTCCTCAGTCGTTAGAGATTAATCCGGATTTGACTTATGATGATGTTCCACTGACAATTTTTTATTGGATAGACAAAGTTCTTAGGAATAAGACCGTTCATATGGTGAAAGTCTTTTGGAGAAACCACTTTGTTGAGGAAGCTACTTGGGAGACAGAGGAGCATATGTGAGATCTTTATCCATGCTTGTTCTTTGATAATGATCTGTAGTAGTGTTGAAATTTCGGGGATGAAATTTTCTTAAAGGGGTACATTGTGCCCTGGTTGGCAATGTGACGTGGATGTAGTATTCAGCATTTATTTTATTTTCCTAGTAGCGTAATTAAATTTTTATTTTCCTAGTATCGTAATTAAATAGTACCCGTCGTTACAATCACGTGAGTGCGAATTAAACCCGAATCGAACTTGTAACGAGAAAGTTACGCTCAGTTAAAGTACGTTAACATCGGGTAGAATTGTGCATATGTGTGTGTGCTAATTTATCATTGTTGGAAACATTGTTTTTGATAAAGAGACGGATTTTTGCGTACGACTTAATGTACCAAAATGTAAAAACCTTATCATTTTTTTTTTAAATTGTCCCGTGTGCCCTAAAACCCTCACAACCAATCATTTTTCCTCATTTCACTCTTCACCATTTAACATCTCTCCCTAATTCCCTCACCAATCAGAGAGCCTACTCCTCACACCTCTCCCTCAATCAAAAAATGCTCCCTCACTCTCTCTCTCCCTTCTCATTCTCTCTCATTGAAACTTTCCCTTTCCCTGCAACCCTCTAGAACGACCTCAAAACTTCACAGATTAAACTCACAAACTCCACCATTGTACTCCTCTCGAACTTGTGAACCAAGCTGTCCCAGCCGATGGTGAAATGACTGAGTTTTGACTTGCCAACTCGGAAGCTCCGACTTGGTGAGTTTTCCTCCGACAAGTTTCAGGCCGAGTTACAAGGTTTTAGCATATGAGGAAGCTTCTACACAACCCCCTAAGGCCCTTAGACTAAGTTTGGAGTTGACTTGACGTCAAAACAAGCAAGTTCGAGGAGTCGAAGTTTAGGCCAAATCTTTTGAGGCTTTTTCAAGCCATTTCCCGTCCATTTTTGGATTTTGATTGGTATAATCTTCTACTCTTCATAAGCTTCATTTTCATATTAAGTGCAAAAAAAAAAAATGGTTGAGAAATGAAAAAGATATGAAGCTTTGAAATTTTTCCCAATTTTCGACAAAACCATACGGTGATGGATGATGGCGACCGGCGAAATCTCACCGGAGAAGATGAACTGTGAAAGTTGACAGAATATTCTAATGGCATCAGGTAACTCCGTTACTATTTAACAGAATATTTCATAAATTCTGACGAAATATTCCTAACGTCCGTCAATCTCTGTAAGGTGCATAGCTTGCGCGTGGGCGAACTTGTGGCTATGGGCTAGGTGGTGTGTGAGGGCCCGTCTGGCCTCTGGCTAGCGAGTGCTTGACACATAGGGGTCCGTGACTTCGTGTAGATCATTTTCGTATATTCAAACCTTCCGTTTGAGCAAAATATGGGAGATTTACCTGGCCTTTTTGAATATGTCCTATTGAATTTAATAGTTTAGTTATTTCACATTAGATGAAAATTATCCTGAGGACGGGCAAGGCTAGGAGGCTACGACCCAACCACATACTAGTGAGTGCGCTTTTTGTTTTCGTATATATTAATGCATTTGAATTGATTTATGCATATCCTGCCATTATTGTTTTTAGATTGATATTACGCCTATTATGCCATGACTAAATATGTTATAAGAAATGTTATAATGCTGTGGAATGCTAAAACAATCCTACGGGATGCACATGTAAGTTTGCATTGTTGACTAGAATTATTGAATGGGTATGGCATGTTTATATTTATGTAGCTTGCTCATCATTTCTACACCTTGGTGTTAGTGCTCGTCCGGGGCTAGGGCTAGTCTTTTACGTGTATGTTCACCTTTGCACCGTATGCTCGCCTTGGATCCAAGTAGGTGCCAGTCCTATCGTACAGGTTGCATTAGGCAACTTCGACTCGTAGGTGACCGCAATTATCACTAGTCTTCATGTGATTGTAGCACTAAAGCGTACTTATACATTACACCACAGTCCTATTCATGTTAGAAACTATCTGCATGAACTCGTGTGCTAGCGTAGATTGATGAGCAACATATTTTCATTATGCTATTGTTGGGATATTATGGTTTGGCGTAGTCTGGCATTATTGTTTATTTAAAGTTGTTTTCATACTTATACGTAGTATGATTTTCTGGAAACTATACATGATTTCCAGTGAAGGGTTAGTATGTTCCGAAAATAAATGTGTTTTATAAACCCTTGTTTTTGTGCCCACTCACCTTTCTATTTTTCGCCGCTCCAGGTCTTAGATAGCTGAATTCTTTGTGGCATACGAGGAAACTCCAACGGATTTTGACATATCTAAATAAATGTAGGGTTTTTCCCGGTTGTGTACTAAAGCACTTTAATTAGTTTAGACTGCACACTCTTTTGTCATCTATGCTCTGAATATTAGTTTAGACTACTGTGCACTCACTTTACTAGTTAAATAAGTTCTAGTTTTAGAGTTAAATTATTCACATTTTTACATCTCTCACACTTTTGCTTACGTCAACTTCGAGTGATGGGCAACACGTCTCTACTCCGGGTGAGGTGTGTCACCTTCATTCTATTTTCCTTTATTGGCTCTGTCGCTAATGGGTTATGTATTTCCATTAGCTTCTTTTGTTCCGTGGATGCGATCAGAAGGAAGTTCGTTGTGGGATGCGGCAAACTCCTTTTCTTCTCTTTTGGAGACATGATATCTGGCAGCCATTTATGCTGGCTAGTGGTGTTTTGGAGGCACTGTTTTGGCGGCGTCAGTGATGGTAGGAGGATAGGGTTTTTAGTTTTGGAGTGTTTCTCTTTTTGGGCTTCAATGTGTGTTTTGGGCCCCTTCTTGTTTTGCGTTGAGGTCCATATATTTTTCTTTGTGGGTATCATGTAATTGGGCCTTTTGTGTATATTTGCTCTTTGTACTTTGCTGGTTTTTGTCCTGAATGCTATTTCCAATTTACCAAAAAAAAAAAAAAAAAAAAAAAGGGGTCTAAACACCAACATTACTGTTGAAAAAAATACAATGTATTTGCTATATTTTTTTCACACTGGAAATGAATAAATCATCATGTAATTAAACACAAAACTTAGTGCATATGAAGAGTAGTAATAATAGTATAATGCTCATGAAAACGAATTGGAAAAATTTGAAAAACGGTCGAAGCAAATGTTAGATATTTTGTTTTTAAGACAAGTTTACGCTCTTTTACTGTGCTCATGGTTAATCCATGCTTGTTTCTCAAAATAAAACAACCACATTCTTTTAATAGTAACACTCCATATTACAAAATTGTAATGAACAACGGTTGTGTTCAATTATTAGTCTCTCTGTTTCTCCCATCTAGTGATTCAAAAAAACAATTTATTTTATTTTATTTTATATTTTTTCTGATTTCAAATTAATCAAAGACATTGTTTTTTTTTTTTTTTTTTTTTTTTTTTTTTTTAACAAACCATATTATTTATACTAAAAGAGAGATAGGTAGGCTGAGCCTATCATTCATGTAGGAGGAATCTGATAAGTTCATTTAGATTTTGTTAGTATTTAGAAATCATAAACCCACATATTGCCCACACGTTGTTATTTCATATAATAAAATTCAAGTTCGAACGTTTGGATTAGACTTTAGGAAGCAGATGTCCAACACAAATTGTAGCCTTACCTAATATGATTTGCCATTTATTATTTTAATTCCATATTAGCCTTACAAAATAGGATTATCTTAACACTAATTGTTATTAGGTGGTAAGTTCATGGTGTTCATGGTAGCGCATCTGTCTGAGCAAGAATCCATACATCCGCCAACTTTTTCTGTAATTTCTGCATACAGAAGAAAACTCATGTAAATAAATAAAACGATCAAAAGGTTTGACGCATACTATTTTCTATATTTTCAATTAAGGTCAAATTATAATTTTGTCACATTTTTTCATGAGTGGACGCAAGTATTGTCCTTTGTTGTTGTAGCACAATTAAAGGTGAGAACATAAAATATTCACATCATTTTTTTCTTTTTGTCAAACAATAGATTTGTTAGATTAGGAAGCAGACGGGGTTTGAAAAAAGCAATGAAATCTATATTGATGGACGATGAATTGGGCTTGAATGTTTATACCTGGGTTTTCTGCATCCAAGAAATTGTTACACAAGGAAGCGGAACATCCAAGCTTGCAGAAATAGTGATTGTCTTTGGGAACACTGAGTAAAGAAGGACTTGAGAACAGGCATTGAAGGGCGCATGCACTACCACATGCGAGAAGCATCATACCTCTGCTGCTCTTACATTTATTCAGACAGCCGGCGTAGCATTCTGGATTTTCGACGGCACTACACTGCCCCAGCAGCAACCCTAGAACCAAGTAACCAACGATCGCCACCGACAGTGTCACTCCCTTCTTCTCCATTTTCTCACAAAGTTTTTCTGTAGGAGTCGATTGCAGAAGAAGATATATCTCAATGAGAAGTAGAAAGAAAGCGTATGAGCAGGTAGGCATTCCTTTCCCCCTATTTATACAGGTTTTGAATTGTTATTTTTTATTTGTTTGAAAAGTGAATGGATAAGAAGAATAATACTCGTGCACTAACAATATACAGAGTTTAGTCGTACAACCAATAATCCTATTTATACGTACATAATTGACACTCTCTAATACGAGCATGCCTTACTATGGTATGTAGGATTTACGTGTATTATAGAGAGTGTCCAAGTGAAGTGCGTTAGTTGTGTATGTCCAAATAACACATTGTCTGCTAGGTAGTTCCAATTGTATTAGAGCGTGTCAACAAGCGCGTATTAGTTTGGTATCTTTTTTGTTTTCAGGACAAAATAAGGCATGTTTTCAGGACCAAAAAATACGATTAAAATAGAACAAAGGATGGGAAAGTATGTTAGCCACACATTGTATATATGGTTTTGTCAAATACTCGATAAAAAGTCTCATTTCAAATAAAATAAAAAATTTACGTGGCAATCGCTGTTTTTAAAACTCGACAAGAAGCTACGTACATCCGTCACTATTTAATTATGATTCGCGTCAATTAAGTTTCGAACTTCACGCTAGGCTTAAGCATTTGTCATCGACATGCAAGACGGGAGGTCTCGCTAATAGAGTGCTATCCCACATGCATTGTTGAGTTTGAATCTTTTCTTCCGTTTTCTCTAGGCATTAAGCCTTCGCTTTTGAAAAGAAATAGAGGAGGACGAAGAAGAGGGTTTAATTAGGGTAGTATTATTCACATACTTATTTTTTACTTCTTATGCATTTTTTGTAATTTTTGACATTGGATCGAAATGAATAGAGGAAAATCAATGATCAAAATTAATAAGAGTATGTGAAAGATAAAAATGAGTGTGAATAACACTTTTCTTGGATTAATCCCCAAAACATAAGTGAATGTGTACATGTATGGCCGTATATGGAATGCTAAGTACATAAATGAATGGTGTAGATCCATGTGGGTTTGTTGAAGATTAACCCAGCACATGCCCTTACATAAGTGAGAATGGTATGTATGGGTTTATTAAATCTCAATGGGGCAGGGAGGGCACGCTATTGGATAAATACTCTGAGCATTCTAATGTACGTCAATTGCGAAGATTGCCAGTGAGGATGTATGAAAGGAAAAGGATAATGCTAAAAATATCAAAATTTTAAATTAAATTTGTGAACTAAATGATGTGTCATCAATATAAAATAAGCACGTCAATCACCACTTAAGTAATAATCCACTTATCAACCACCACATCATTTGGTTTATAAATTCCCACCCCCACCTCCCCTTTTTTCAAAAACAACATTATGCAAAAGAAAAAGGAGAATATCAAATTATTTATAAAAGTCGAGAGGGAATTATAAGGGTCTCATGGTGTTGCTAATGTGAATGAACAACGTTGATAATTTCATAAACCTAAAATATAGTACAATATTAATAAATAAATGCTCGTCCTATAATTTGAGTGCATTGATAAAATAAGTTGATGGTGTGAGGGCCACATAGAAACAATTTATGTACTGTATTCAATTCTGATGGACTTATAAATCCAAGAATTTTATCATGGATAATGGATTTTAAAAGATTTCTATGGATTCTTTTGGACTTTGGTGGTCCATTTATTTAACCAGAATTTTTAATAATTTCGAATTTTAATTTGAAATGGTAATATGACCATGGCAAAATGGTGGTGGAACTGGCCGTGGAAAGTTGTGGTGGTGATGCATGTCGTGGCAAGATGGTGGTAGTAGAGTCGAGGGGGTGGCAATTGTTGAGTGGCAATGACGGTGGAGGTGGTAGTGATGGTCGTAGAAATAGGGTGGAAATAGAGGTGGTAGGGTTGTAAATCAGTTCAAAACAGTTCTAGCTCACACCAGGCTTGGTTCGTGTTTGACTTGTTGAAGCTCATTTCGTGAAAGAACCAAATCAAGCTAGTTCAGATTGAATACGAAACAAGCCAAGCTTGACATTAGTATGTTTGGCTTGTAAAGCTTAATGCCAGTATTTCAGTCCCTTTTTTACCTAGAGCCTTTTAGCCATCTTGTTTGTCGTACTAGTTACTAAACGAGTAAGGACTAAGATCACCACGACACTGTGTCTAACACATTTGTATCATTATCTTCATATCCAACCATGTGTCATTTCTAACTCATTCTAGAATATATCTTTGTGAATATTTTTTCTCATCATCCTCAAGTGGTGGTAATGCTCACCATCATACTTATCAACGTTGGATGAGTTTAAATTTCTAAATTTGTGTGTTGTATAAACACAAATCTAAAACTTAAACTCATCTAATGGTAATAAGTAGGGTGATTAGTATCACTACTACAATATTAGCTTTAGGTGTCGGATGATTGTGGCAGTTTAATAAGCCATTATGTCGGATAAAAGATATTTACATCATTCAGTTAGTGTCGGATAACAATGAAATCCTGTCGGTTATATCCGACATAAATTCCTGGCAGATATTTAGTGTCAGATGCAACGGCCATAAAATTATTATAACCGCCAGTATTTTTGAATTCTTTTTTTAAAAGGGTGCACTAAGAAAGATTGCTAAAACGACCAAAGGAAAGGGTATACACACCCATAAATCGTAGACCGGAACTGCCCTCGCCTACCTGCACTGACTTCCTTGCCTTACGAAAAGCATTTAAAAAGTTAAATTTTCCCTCCTCAATTAATATTTTTAACATATTCCGGCGGTTTTTAAGTTAATGGTGGCGGTTATAACCAACAGTAATTGACTATTTAATTATTTTAGTTTCTGGCAGTTATTATTTTAGTATCCTTGCGGTTATAACCGACAGAAATTGACTATTTTATTATTTTAAAATGTTATTCGAGAGATGTGTTACCTTGGCTGAAGAGGGAGTGGAATCGCCGAATTGAGTTGACTGAGAAGCCATGAAACCGTCGCTGGAGAAGGCTTTGGTCACTTCGAATTGGGAGCCTGAGAACATCTTTGAAAACCTTAGAAACCGATCTGGGAAAGGAAAGAGAGAGGAAATGACACACCCCGACCGAGATCAGGGCGTGCTGGCTGTCACACGAAGGTGACGTAACCATGTGCACGTGCGGAAGCTAATAAAGTAGTATATAAAAAGTACGAATAATTAAAAACTAGCATACAAAGTACTAAAACAAGTGCTAGCGTAAGTGAAACACAAATTTAGAGTAAGTCTACATCAGTCCAAAAGAAAAGATGCGACAACAGTACACCCGAAGGTGACCCTACGCTGGTGAGTGTCTGTCAGAAATGCCAAAAAAGCCCTCTAGGAAACCACCGAAACTGCTAAGCAACTAGAACCTGGAGGGGCGCAAAACAAAAGCGTGAGTGGGCAAAAACAAAGCTTTTCGAAAACCATTTAGTAAGAAAATACATTCTAACCCTTCGCCGTAAAACCTGTATACTTCCCAGAAAATAAACATATATACGTATGTATAGATATGCCAATCATGCTCAAGAAAATGCCATGTCAAAACCTCATAATGAAATGCAAGTGCTCAAGTATATCTCATAACGATAACATATAATCTGGCAGCCGGAGTCACCTAACGTGACCTGTACGGCTGCATATAGAGCTCAAATCTCATACTCAATAACTGAACCTGCCCACGAGTCGGAACCACCTAAAGTGGTCTGTACGAAAGGCCTGGGTGTAATACATATATATACGCTCTAGTGCTACGATCACGTGAAGGTTGTGCGAATAATCGCGGGTCACCTACGAGTCGAAACCACCTAAAGTGGTCTATACGACAGGACTGTGCACCTAACTTGGATCCAAGCTGAGCGTGTGGTGCGGGAGGTGAACATCACGTGAAGGACTGTGCCCTACTCTGGGCGGGAGCACTAACACCGGGGGTGCAGGTTATGAGCTCTCTAAGCATCTCAAACCACTACTGAATATAAACATGTATACCACTTACCTGTGCGTCCACAACACCAAATATGCATATGTATATGTATACCACTACTAATGTATGCAATGATGCATAAACGATAATAATATGGTGCATGGCATAAAACAATTAACCCTTTTCAAACAATTTCTGGGAAAATAAATGTATATAGGTATATACGGAAAACCAAAAGCCCACTCATTGGTATGTGGAAGGGTCGTAGCCCCCCTGCCTCGAGTGACCACGCTTGTCCTCGGGATACGTATCACCTATATGCGAAACAACTATAAAAACGTCAATTTTAAAGCACATAACCAACTTCTCGTAATAACTTCTCATACATTGCTCAAATTGGACAAATGAATATACCAACGTGCTCTACACAACCTCAGGATAACACCCATATTTTTAGAAAAAATTTTCTCCGCCGCACGTGCCCCCACGCGCCGGCCAAGGCACGGCCACACGCGCCGACCACGCGCAGGCACGTGCCTGGCACGCTGACAGCGTCAACTGACGCCGTGAGGAATATTCCGTTATTTCTAACGGATTCCGTCAACGGCGTCAAGAATATTTCGTCAAGTCTGACGGAATATTCCGTCTCCTTCCCCGGCGAACCTCCGGTGACGTCGCCGGCGCCGGAAAACTGGAAAAACTTTAAACCTTGATTTCTCTCTCGATTCTCAACCATTTTCCACGATTTTTGTACCAAAATGACGCCTAGAATTAGTAGAACAACGATATACCACTTTTAAAGGTCAAAAACCACGAGATCATACCTGTCCACACAATCCAAAACCTGCCAACTTCGACCACGATGATCCCGACGTCCAAATTCGTCAAACGAGCTACTCCGAGACTCCTGGGAACCTCTCCAAGCTACCTACGAGCTTCAAAATCCCAAAAACGTGCTAGATTAAGTTTGCATGAATAGTACTCAAAACTGCCATTGTCGAAACGACGTGAAAACGTTAGAGTTCTCACCTGAAAATGGTACGATCGTGCTCCTCTCAACCTCACGAACTCGGATATGGGTTTAGTTCCCTCAATCTGCAAAGATTCGATGGGTTCTTGGTGTGTCCGTACGTATGTGTTTGAAAGGGAGAGGAAAGGGAGCACGGGAGAGAGACAGGGAGAAAGACAAAGGGTGAGAAAGATGACAGTATGTGTGTGTATGGCCCAGCACATGCCAACGCCACACAAAACGACCAATAAACGTAAAAGAATTAACTAGGGGTAAAGTAGTCATTTCATAAGTGAGTTTTCGATAATTTCGGGACGGGATGTCACAACCTACCCACCTTAAGAGAATTTCGTCCCGAAATTCAAAACAACCAAGTAACAACCCCTAGTGGTCAAAGAACAATCGAGGATACAAATCCCTCATCCGATTTTCTGTGTCCCACGTAGCTTCCTCGACTGAATGATTCCTCCACAAAACTTTCACTAAGTTCACCGTCTTGTTCCTCAGAACTTTCTCTTTCCAATCGATGATCGTCACCGGTTCCTCGTCATACGTCAAATCTGAATTAATCTCTAACGGTTGAGGAGGTATCACGTGAGACGGATCAGCAACATAATGTCGGAGCATAGACACATGAAAAACGTTATGCACTCTAGCCAACTCCGGAGGCAACTCCAACCTGTAAGCTACCTCACCAACTCGCTCTGTGACCATGTATGGTCCGATGTACCTGGGACTCAACTTCCCCTTCTTTCCAAACCGTACTACACCTCTCCACGGTGAAAGCTTCAGAAATACCTAATCTCCGACCTCGTACACTCTGTCCGTAGCATGCCGATCCGCTAAACTCTTCTGCCTGTCCTGGGCTGCTTTCAGGTTAGACTTAATCACCTGAACATTCTGATTAGTCTCCTCAACAATCTCTAGACCCACTAAAACTCGTTCTCCAACCTCTGACCAACACAACGGTGTGCGACAAGATCTACCATACAATGCCTCAAATGGCACCATGCCGATACTCGAATGAAAGCTATTGTTGTAGGTAAATTCCATCAAATCCAACCGCTGGTGCCAAGCATCACCAAACTGTAACACCGAAGCTCGCAACATATCCTCCAAAGTCTGAATAGTTCTCTCTGACTGTCCGTCTGTCTGTGGATGATATGCCGTACTATAAAGCAGTCTCGTGCCCAAAGCTTCTTGAAAAGCCACCCAAAACTTCGATGTAAATCGTGGATCACGATCCGAGACAATACTCACAGGGACACCATGATACTTCACAATCTTCGAGATAAACAACTTCGCTAGGCGGCCCAAAGAATACTTCTCTCTCACTGGAATAAAATGTGCCGATTTAGTGAGCCGATCAACGATCACCCAAATGCCGTCAAAGCCATTATGTGTACGCGGCAACTTGTACACAAAATCCATAGTGATATTTTCCCATTTCCACTATGGAACGGGAAGCGGCTGCAACAACCCAAACGGCTTCTTCCTTTCTACTTTAACCTGCTGACAAACAACACACCTACTCACATACTCAGCTATCTCCCTTTTCAGACCCGGCCAATAATAAAATGGTCGAATGGTATGATACATCTTAGTAGCTCCTGGATGCATGGCGTAAGCCGAAATATGTGCTTCATCGAGAATTTCTTTCTTTAGATCGACGTTATTAGGCACGAACATTCTACCCTCTTGCATCAACATGACAGCCGAATCACGAACTCTGAGGTCTCTCCTCCTGCTTGATCTCGAGCTTGAATCAGTTCTTGAGTCTCCCTATCAGCTACCTGAGCTTCAAGCACTCGATCAACTAGAATTGGCCTAACTTGAAAATTAGCAAGTAACGCCACTTCTCGATCTTCTACTTCTAACCTCACTCCCGTAGCACACAAGTCCACCAAAAGAGGAACACGACTAGCGTACAACGCATTAATACGGCCTTGTGACTTCCTGCTAAGTGCATCGGCCACTACGTTTGCACAATCGTGCAATTACCTGACTTCCTGCTAATTACCAGGGTGATAATCAATCGTGCAATCGTAATCGCTGAGCAACTCCATCCACCTCCGTTGACGAAGATTAAGTTCCTTCTGAGTAAAAAGATACTGAAGACACTTGTGATCTGTAAAGATCCTACATTTCTCCCCATAGAGATAGTGTCTCCACAACTTCAGCGCAAAGATGATAGCAGCCAACTCCAAATCATGCGTAGGGTAATTCAACTCATGAGGTTTCAACTGTCGTGAAGCATAAGCAATCACCCTACCATGCTGCATCAACACACATCCCAGACCATTCAAGGAAGTATCGTTATAAACCTCGAAATCACCACTATCGTCTGGGAGTACCAAAACCGGTGCATGAGTGAGACAATGCTTCAACTGCTGGAAACTCTGCTCACACTTATCATCCCACTCAAATTTAACATCCTTCCTCGTTAACCTCGTCAGTGGTAAAGCAATTACAGAGAAATCCTTAACAAAACGCCGATAATACCCCGCCAAACCAAGGAAACTTCTCACCTTAGTGACGGTTCACGGTTGCTCCCAATTCTCCACAGCTGCAACCTTCTGAGGGTCCACCAAAATACCTTGAGCAGAAATGATGTGCCCCAAAAACGCAACTTGATCTAACCAGAACTGGCACTTGCTAAACTTAGCATACAATTGGTGTTCCCTCAACCTCTTCAACACCAAAGTAAGATGTCGAACATGTTCCGCCTTCGACTTAGAATACACCAGAATATCGTCAATGAAAACAATAACAAATCTATCCAAATAAGGCTGGAACACCCGGTTCATTAAATCCATAAAAGTAGCTGGTGCATTCGTCAACCTAAATGGCATAACCAGAAACTCGTAATGACCGTAACGAGTCTTGAATGCCGTCTTAGGGATGTCATCCCTACTAATCTTCAGCTGATAATACCCAGACCTCAAGTCAATCTTGGAGAAGACACAAGCACCCCGAAGTTGATTGAACAAATCATCAATACGAGGCAATGGATAACGGTTTTTAATCGTCAACCGATTCAATTGCCTGTAGTCGATACACAGCCTCAAAGTTCCGTCTTTCTTCCTCACAAACAAAACTGGAGCACCCCAAGGCGAAGTACTAGGTTGGATGAACCCCTTATCCACTAATTCCTGTAACTGAACTTTCAATTCCCTTAACTCCGCGGGAGCCATACGATAAGGAGTTAAAGAAATAAGATTAGTACCTGGAAGCAACTCAATAGTGAACTCCACGTCTCGATCTGGGGGTAAACCAGGTAAATCCTTGGGGAAAACATCAGGAAAGTGTTTGACCACTCTCACATCCTCAACTTTGTTAGGAACAGCCTCATCTAGCACCACATGAGCTAGGTACCCCTGGCAACCTTTAGACAACAACTTTTTTGCTCGCAAAGCCGAAATAACGCCATGTCTCACCCCACTCTGCTCACCCACAAAAGTAACCACAGGTAGTCCAGGACGGTGAAACGTAACTACTTTCCCGTAACAATCAATGTTGGCACGATAAAAATGCAACCAATCTGTGCCCAGAATCACATCAAAGTCGACAATATCTAACGAGATAAGATCAGCTGACAAAACAACACCTTCTACAATCATTGGACATCCTGGGTACACACAATCTACAATACATCTCTCTCCTCTAGGCATAGCGAACTCTAAATCGTATCCTAGAGGTGTGGGGCGAGGTTGCGTCACTTGAGCAAATGTATGAGAAATCACGGAATGTGTAGCTCCACAATCAATTAAGACTCTAGCAAAGTAACCAAGAATGTTTAACGTACCCATAATCAAGTCTGGGTTGTTCTGAGCGTCTTGCAGGGAAATATTGTGAAGACGCCCCTGGCCCTGCTGACGTCCTCCGCGACCTCTGCTCGCTTGAACACCGCGTCCCTGAGTACCACGCCCCTGACTGGGTTGACCCGACTGTCGTGACGACCCTGCACTACTAGTGGCAATCTCTCCCTGCTGATACTGTCCTCTCTGGTACCACTGAGAACCGCCGGCTGCAGCTGGAGGATACGGCATATAGCCGTCAGAATACTGAGGATAGCCATCCTGAGAATAGGGATCCTGGGGATACTGATACTGGCCCTGAGCATAAGGGACAGCATCACCCTAATAGTGGTAGGCACCACCTCGACCTGTCTGGCCATAGCTACTCGGACCCTGGATCTGTTGGATCGGTGCAGGTGGTGGCATAAAAGTCTGCTGCGGTTTCTACTGCTGACTCTGGGGACAATTCGTAGCTCTATGTCCCAACTGCCCACACATGAAGCAACCACTGCTGCCACGCCTGCACTCGCCGAAATGCCGGTTGTTACACCTGCGGCAAACTGGGGCTCTGCCTCTGCCGCCATCACCCTACCTCTGGCCTCTAGCACCACCAGAAAATCTACCTCCACGACCCTGTCCAGTGGCACTGAAGCCACCACTAGAGAAACTCGAACTAGCACCACCCATCTTGAAGTTCTGAGTCTTACGAGGCCCGAGCGACGCTTGACCTTTACCTTTGTCATCTTTCTTCTGATTGCCATCTTTTTCTTCTTCCTCACTCTCGCTCGACATGTTCTCAGAATCCTCAATCCTCAACAATATCTCGTAGAAATCCTGGTAGGTTTCACAGTGAGTAGTAGTCGTCATCGAACGCCACTTCTTCTTAGTACCTAGGCGGAAACGACGAAGCATCTCCGCCGGATTACCAGCGACATCAAGATGGTAACGAGACAGATCAGTAACCTGCGATAGTACTCATTAGCTGTCATCTTCCGCTGTCTCAGCTCGGTGAACTCCTGCTTCTTACGATCAATGTACTCAGGGGGCACAAATCTCCTCTTGAACAACTCTTTGAAAACGTCCCAATCAGTCTTCTCAGCTAAGGTCAGGCGATGGAGCTCCTGCTCCCACCAGGCTGCAGACTCCGTACCTAGAAACCACGAGGTCGTCTCGACCCACCTCTCAACAGGAAGGTTCCCCTGATTGTGTAACACACGGAAAGTCTTCTCTATGTGCTCTAACCATCGCTCTGCGCCCTCGTGACTCTCATTACCTTCGAACTTATCCAATTTCAGATTGTACATAGTCTCCAGAGGAGTCCTCTGGGGAAGGCACATCACTGACTGAAGGGCTGTAGCAATAGCTTCCCCCAACTGAGCAACATCGGGAAAACTAGACTCATCAGAGCGACATGGTTCCCGACGAGGTGGCATAATTCTGACAGAAGACACCAAAACCATTAGAATACTCACAAAGACACAGGACTGCCAAACCTAGGCTCTGATACCAAACTGACACACCTCGACCGAGATCAAGGCGTGCTGGCCGTCACACGAAGGTGACGTAACCATCTGCATGTGCGGAAGCTAATAAAGTAGTAATATAAAAAGTACGAATAATTAAAAACTAGCATACAAAGTACTAAAACAAGTGCTAGCGTAAGTGAAACACAAATTCAGAGCAAGTCTACAGCAGTCCAAAAGAAAAGATGCGACAACAGTACACCCGAAGGTGACCCTACGCTGGTGAGTGTCTGTCAGAAATGCCGGAAAAGCCCTCTGGGAAACCACCGAAACTGTTAATCAACTAGAACCTGGAGGGGCGCAAAACAAAAGCGTGAGTGGGCAAAAACAAAGCTTTTCGAAAACCATTTAGTAAGAAAATACATTCTAACCCCTCGCCGTAAAACCTGTATACTTCCCAGAAAATAAACATATATACGTATGTATAGATATGCCAATCATGCTCAAGGGTATGCCAATCATGCTCAAGAAAATACCATGTCAAAACCTCATAATGAAATGCAAGTGCTCAGGTATATCTCATAACGATAACATATAATCTGGCAGCCGGAGTCACCTAACGTGACCTGTACGGCTGCATATAGAGCTCAAATCTCATACTCAATAACTGAACCTGCCCACGAATCGGAACCACCTAAAGTGGTCTGTACGACAGGCCTGGGTGTAATACATATATATACGCTATAGTGCTACGATCACGTGAAGGTTGTGCGAATAATTGCGGGTCACCTACGAGTCGGAACCACCTAAAGTGGTCTGTACGACAGGACTGTGCACCTAACTTGGATCCAAGTTGAGCGTGTGGTGCGGGAGGTGAACATCACGTGAAGGACTATGCCCTACTCTGGGCGGGGGCACTAACACCGGGGTTGCAGGTTATGAGCTCTCTAAGCATCTCAAACCACTACTGAATATAAACATGTATACCACTTACCTGGCACTTACCTGTGCGTCCACAGCACCAACTATGCATATGTATATGTATACCACTACTAATGTATGCAATGATGCATAAACGATAATAATATGGTGCATGGCATAAAACAATTAACCCTTTTCAAACAATTTCTGGTAAAATAAATGTATATAGGTATATACGGAAAACCAAAAGCCCACTCACTGGTATGTGGAAGGGTCGTAGCCCCCCTGCCCCGAGTGACCACGCTCGTCCTCGGGATACGTATCACCTATATGCGAAACAACTATAAAAACGTCAATTTTAAAGCACATAACCAACTTCTTGTAATAACTTTTCATACATTGCTCAAATTGGACAAATGAATATACCAACGTGCTCTACACAACCTCAGGATCACACCCATATTTTTAGAAAAAAATTTCTCCGCCGCACGTGCCCCCACGCGCCGGCCACGCACAGGCACGTGCCTGGCACGCTGACGGCGTCAACTGACGCCGTGAGGAATATTCCGTTATTTCTAACGGATTCCGTCAACGGCATCAGGAATATTCCGTCAAGTCTGACGGAATATTCCATCTCCTTCCCTGGCGAACCTCCGGTGACGTCGCCGGCGCCGGAAAACTGGAAAAACTTTAAACCTTGATTTCTCTCTCGATTCTCAACCATTTTCCACGATTTTTGTACCAAAATGACGCCTAGAACTAGTAGAACAACGATATACCACTTTTAAAGGTCAAAAACCACGAGATCATACCTGTCCACACAATCCAAAACCGGCCAACTTCGACCACGGTGATCCCGATGTCCAAATTCGTCAAACGAGCTACTCCGAGACTCCTAGGAACCTCTCCAAGCTACCTACGAGCTTCAAAATCCCAAAAACGTGCTAGATTAAGTTTGCATGAATAGTACTCAAAACTGCCATTGTCGAAACGACGTGAAAACGTTAGAGTTCTCACCTGAAAATGGTACGATCGTGCTCCTCTCAATCTCACGAGCTCAAATATGGGTTTAGTTCCCTCGATCTGCAAAGATTCGATGGGTTCTTGGTGTGTCCGTACGTATGTGTTTGAAAGGGAGAGGAAAGGGAGCACGGGAGAGAGACAGGGAGAAAGACAAAGGGTGATGGAGATGACAGTGTGTGTGTGTGTGGCCCAGCACATGCCAACGCCACACAAAACGACCAATAAACGTAAAAGAACTAACTAGGGGTAAAGTAGTCATTTCACAAGTGAGTTTTCGATAATTTCGGGACGGGATGTCACAGGAAATGAAAATGGCGGTCTGAGATGAACCGGTGCTATTATACAAGATATTTAGGAAGGCAAACAATCGTCCCACCAATCTTGTTTTTATTTTTTTATTTTCCCGCTGAATTTTCGTCTTCATATCGGAAAAATGACTCGAATTGAATTCGTCTTTTTATTATTATTATTATTATTATTATTATTATTATTGATTTATATCTTATGCATATGAGAAAGATAATTGTTATTTATAACTTTAATGTACGTAACACTCAATTTTACGGATATTTAATTGTTTGACTTAATTTTCACATTTATGTGATCTTTTATGGTTAATGTCAACAATTCATTTTCGTATCACCCAATATTAAATACTATTAGAAAAATGAGTTATTTACATAGGAGGATTATATTCACACACCTCAAATTACTTGTCCTACACAGCCTTTTAATTTTTTAATATTTTTCTATCAAATGTTACTGGTGTGCAGAAAATATTAAAAAAAATTAAAAAGGTGTGGGAAAAGTAATTTGGACTGTGTGAATATAATCTTTCATTTACATATAAATATATTTTTTTCACTTGTGGCCCCTTTCGAATATAACTGACATGAACAAAGGAAAATTTGGGACGGCCACCAGAATAATCTCTGAATGTTTTTTTTTTCACTCATGGCCCCGTTACCTAATCTCTTAATGTTTTTTTTTTTTTTTTGCGATTTTTTACACATGCCATCTTGGAGTATATAGAAACATATTTGATGGTTGGATCGTTGAACCTAGTTTCGTAGAATGCATATCCTATCAAATTGATAGATTTAACAAACACTTAAGAGTTAATGTTATACTTCCATTAAGTATAAAATAAGATTTTTCCACTAGTGTAAATATTTTAAATTGAAGATCAAATTCATTCATTGCATTCTTATAGAGTCGAGGAGTGTAGTTGTAAAAAAATCATCAAAATCAGAGCTAAAATAACCGTTAAATTGTGATTTTTCATTTATAATCATAAAAAACTTTTGTTTCGTTACCTAATCTCTGAATGTTTGTTTTTGGCGATTTTTACGTATGCGATCTCAGAGTGTGTACAAACAAGTTTGACAGTTGGATCGTTGAAAAACATTTCGTAGAATGTGTATCACATCAAAACGGTAGATTAAACAAACACTTAGAGTTAATGTTATACTTCCCCATCAAGTATAAAATAAGATTTTGTGGTGTCCACTAGTGTAAATATTTTAAATTGAAGATTGAATTCGCTCAATGCATTCTTAAGGGTCAAGGAGTGTAGCTGTAAAAAATCATCAAAATCGAAGCTAAAATAACCGTTAAATTGTGATTTTTCGTTTATAACCGTCGAAAACTTTTGTTTCGTTACCTAATCTCTAAATTTTTTTTTTTCCGATTTTTTACATATGCAGTCTTGTCGTATCTACAAACAAGTTTGATGGTTCGTTGAAACTAGTTTCGTAGAATGCATATCTCCGTTAAATTTGCCTAAATTTTGAAGTAAGAAAAGTAATTTGTGCTAAATTTTTATTTATGTTTTTCAAATATTGATTAGACAATATTTAGTTTGTGTGATGACATTTTCATTGTACAATTATCTTTTTGTTTTTTTTATCGCATATTATTATCTATTTAACCAAACAATTATTTATTTAATTTTTAAAAATGTATTCGATTTAAATACATATTATTTATTAAACCAAACAATTATTATTTTTTTTTTTAAATCGTAACAAAAATTTTTTTGAGGGGGGGTGAATTTAAAATTCTGGGATAGGGAATTTAAATTTGGTTTTTGGGGGGGGGGGGGGGGCGGATTTAAAATTTTGGGAGAGGGAATTTAAAATTTTGGAAGGGAATTTTGGGGGGATTTTTGCCGCTATTTAAAAAAAAAAAAATTTCTATCGGTTTTAACTGACAGTAATGAAAATTTTTCAAAATAAAACCGCTCCATTTCTTCCTTGCGTCGGTGCCTTCTCGTCCCCCTTCCTTCTCCCTTTTCTCCTGTCCTCATTTCCTTCTCCTTCTCTTCTCCCCTTCTCCTTCTCGCTTCAATCACCATTGATGAACAATTCGAGAAGTAACATTCTGCAACCAATCTAACCAGTCTGCACAACTTGCACAAATTTCCAGTTTGTCTTTTCTTTTCTTTTTCAAATATATTTATTTGTCTTTCCAATCCTTTTCTTGTTGGGGGTCAAACTTCTGTCTAACTAACTAACTAACTAACTAACTATATATATATATATATATATATATTTAGGTGTCGAACCAGTTCCCTTTGGGACTCATGTCGAACATGTCTCTAGTTAGGAATGTAGCACTTATGGGGGGAAGACAATGTTCACGGATATGTTGGTGAAGCAAACTCACCATATGTCTACTTTTGATTCAAATAACGATAAGCACATGAGGTACATGGATACAAGGATTGATGAGCAAGAGAGGAGGATATCCATTAAGATAGTTCCTATGTCCCTTGTACTCGAGGATAGCAAGTGTAAATCGTATTTGTGCAACATCATGGATATGCCTGGTCATGTCAATTTCTTTGATGAAATGACTGCAGCCCTTAAGCTTGCCGACGGTGTTTTCTTGATTGTGGACACTGCGAAACAGGAAACAAACTTGAAGAATATGGTGTACCTTAGAGGAACGTTGCACATCTCAAAGCTGGAAAATGCAGTGAATGCAGGGGAGGTCAACTTGAAAAGGAATCAGAAAGTGGTTTTTATTTTTTTATTATTAATATATTTTTTTGTCTATTTTATCTGACAGAGAATGCTCTTATTTATTCATTATTAATAAATTTCCTGTCGGTTATATCCGACACAAGTTTTGTCAGTTTTAGAGTATTTTTTGTCGGAAAATTCATTACCTGACACTGGCACTTTTGTCGCTTATTATATCTGTCACTGCATCCAATTTCTGTCTGATTTTGCTTAATATCCAACAATAATATACGTTTTATTTTTTCTGTTATCATAGCGACACTAATAAATGGTTTTGTAGTAGTGTATTACCACCACTTGAGGGTGGTGAGAAAAAAATACACCCATACCTCTTCGACATTACTCTACCACCTTAGAAGCTTGGTATGCTTGGTAGAAATGTCACCAAAGTTAATACACTACCAAGAATCCATAAAATCAACACCTAACATTCACATGTTCATACACTACCAGAAAATAGGGCTTGCTCTACAAAATTTTGCCCGACAAACCAAATTTTATCGGGTAAAAGGACTTTACCTCGACGGATTTTTTAGTTGGTAGGGCAAAGATGGTCAACATTTAGGATTTACTCAAAAACTTACGTGAGGGAAGGTGATCATAGGGCAAGTCACAATTCCTCAGGCAAAATTTTGCATGAAGAGGGAAAAAATGGTGCAAAATATCTGACGATTTGCCCAATGAGTCATGTGTTCATCGACTAAGTTAACACTATAATGTTTGTTGACCAAGTTCTACTGTCGGTGGTCAAATTCCCACTCGATGTTTACCTTGTGCTTTCCCGACGACATGGTTCGTCAAGCAAATCCATATTCATCAATTATAAGTATGTGCCTTCCTCTTCCTCCTCCTCTTTCTCCCCTTCTTCTTTGTTAATACCCTGTTTTCCCACTACCATATCCTTTCCTTTCATCACTTTGCACAAAATTCCTAAGTACCTCATGAAAAACAGCAGCAGCAAATGCATGGTTATAGTGGCATTAGGGCACAACTAGAAGATGACGATGCCTAGACCCACACAACTAGTTAGGGAAAATAGGTGCACCTTCATTTATGAAGGTTAAGGAGTAGTATTGGTGGTAAAAATCAGAGCAGCAAGTATGAGAAGAGCAAATGGCTATTTTTTGCATTATCCCATCTATGAGTTCTTATGTGACATGAGTATGAGAACTCCTCATTGATCACGTTCAATGGACTCATTCTCTATTGAGCACCTACATACTTGTCTTGGTGTCAATCACACTAACGGCTCGAGACCAATCACTCTCCTGGAAAGAAGACATGGCATGTACTAATCTTAACGGATCGTCAATGTCCAGTTAGCAATTCTATGATCAATAACGTTTAGGAAATGTGTATGAAAGAGAATGGTCTCATGAATCTAACTTCTTTATATCACATTCTCCTAATTACATGTTCCTTGGACTTACCGTTTAAGCGTACAACATTTATATTAGACGGATTCAAACAATAATCTTTACCCTTATATTAAACTATTTTAGTATCCTCATATGATTAGGTTTAGGGCACATTTTCAACAGTACGTACACAAAAAGTAAGTGAAAATTTTTAGAGTGTCTATAATAGATATTAAGGGTAATGCTAGACAAACTAAATTTGTAGACCAAATTTTGTAAACTAAATGACGTGGAAGTTGATGATTAGATTATTATTGATCAATGTGATGATTTCTTATTTGTGACATATCATTTAGTTTGCAAATTTAGTCTTCCTAGTATTACTCTTATACTTTAATGACAGTATATTTTTGGCCATTAGATGTTGTCATTACATAATATATAAGGAGATAAAAGTGCCTAAAGAAAATCAATGAAAGTTAAACCTTACAATTAACATGAATTTCATAATTGTTATTCCCTTCTCACTTATTTATTATTTAGAGAAATAAATACACATAACCATCGAGACTAAAAACTTTTGGCAACGCAACTGGTTTTTGAGCACTAGTTCACGCACCCTTCCATCTTCGTTGAATCTGCCATATTACAATTTATTTGTAGGTGTCATTTAATTAGGTCAATCAATAAGACTAAAAATTAAAAACAAAAAAAACAATTGGTAAATAGAACACAATTTTTTTTTTTTTTAGCAAATAATATTATCTACATTAAGAGTGAGCTTAGCCTCACAATGGATTAGCAATAATGTGGTTCAAATTTGTCTTTGGCTAGAATCGAGCCTAAAACCTTTCACTTACAAATGTAGAGGAATACCACTAGACCGTAGTACTAAGTGACAGAATACAAATTAATTAAATTCGTATAAGTCAGGTAATACCATCACCAGAATGGGCACAAGCATCCAATGAATAACCAAGATTGCAGTAGTAAAGGTTGGCGGAGGGTCCATGAACCAAACAGGTCTTCGTGCATTTCCAGGTGCAAGGCAGAAATTTCTTAGGCAAATAAGGAATTAACTTTTTCATGTCTAAGATGCACTGAAAGTAAGCAATTAGCATAACATTTATCAAAACTTCATATGCTTCCCCAACGAACAATAGGAAAAACCATAACCACCACAACTGCCTTCATAATTTTTTGCCTTTTTTTTTTTTTTTGGTATTTGGTTTTCTTGCTTTGGTTAAAGAACAACCAAATGTGGGTACATATACATATTACCTAGTCATTTATATCTGGCCCCATTCATTGTACATATTTATAGTTGTTTACACATGGAAAATAATCTCTAAGGATTTTTCCTTCTGTATTTTGCTAAAAGTCTTTAAGGGAGTGTGTGTATATAGAGGAAAAATTACAGTTAGATTATACTTCCAATACTTTACTATATATTGAGACTACACTTCTTAAACATTTCAAGGAAGGACATTTTTTAAATCCACGTAAGATGACATCATGCCTTGTTTTTCCGTTAGAAATGAAGTTACATATTTGCCCTTCCTTTTCTATTAAATGTGATCGGCGGTCATTGACGGAATTTACTTTGTTCTATTCGGATCATTCAATTTTTATTTTCATTTCTCTGCTATTTTTCTTTCTCTCTGAAGTTTATCTGTTCCGATTTATCTCTCGTCATCTCCCTCAATTCGCCATAATTTCTATTCGAATCATTCAAGTTTTCTTCAAAAGGTAAGTGTATCTCTTTGAATTTTATCTGTTTCGATTTAGATTTTTTAAAATGTTGTGTTTTTTAATTTATTTCGGTTTAGATTTTGAAACGAGTCTCTGATTTTTCAATTTTTTATTGGTCGCATTGAGTTTTTTTGGATTGTTTTTGTTTTTTGCAGGCATAGTTTTTTAGTTTTGAAGATTTTGATTCAGTTTTTATTTGATCAAGTGTTTGGCGAAGGTGATTTTTTGTCCTGCTCCTTTTGTTTTCATTGAAGTTCCTTTTGTTTTTTGCAATATAGTTATCATATATATTTGTTAGAATTGGAATGGATTAGAGTTAGTTTAGTATTTGGCAAAGGTTATTAATATTTATGAAGCATCAGCTTATAGAATCGTGTAGAATCAGTTGTCATAAGTTTTGGGAAGGTTGGTAGTGGCAAAGCCAAGAATAAATGAGGGGAGGGGCGAAATTTAAAAGCGTAAAAAGTTTAAAAAATATATAGACAGGTAAATCTTTTTACATAGTAGACAATATCGTTGTTGTTTATAATGTATATAAAGAAGTTACAATTCTTGGGGGCGAGGTTTCAAGTCATGAAAATATCGCATAATAGGTTTATTATCAATGTAAACAAAAACATCTCTTTTAATGTAAAAAACCAAGCTATCACTCAACCATTGATCTCCCTTTTGTTACGCAGTGGTGTTTTGAGAATATTCATAGCACTCTTTCTCATAGTTTTGTTCCATTACATAACTGTTGTGGAGCCAAAAATAAACGTACGAGGGCGACATGTGGATTCTAGGGTGAAAAGGACAAAATTACCCTCGAGGAACACCGAAACTCCTACACACAAGCAGTGGACAATCATCTCTCAATCAAGTCAAAAGTGCCCAAAATAGGTATTTACTTATAACCGATTTCATCTATCCTCATCAAATCTTCTCCACAAGGTAACTCCCAAATCATTCCTTTTTTTATTATATTAATTAGCTAATTAATTGATTTATTATTCAATTAATTTGCTAATTAAACACAAATCATGAACTTCACTCACAAAACCATCCAAGTGACCGGTCTATCTCCACCCAAAGGGGCCGGCCACACCCCTATATAAACACCCGCATTCTCTCCAAAACTCAATTCCAATTCTCTTGCTAAATTCTCTAAATTCTCCAAACATTTTTCCCTCAAAATTCTAACTTTGGCATCAGAGGTTCTTTGGCCAAAGACATCCCCCCTCCCCCTCCCCCCCCTAAAAATCATCGTGGGCGCATGAGGCTTTTGGCCTTGACCTAAGGTGTTATTTGTTTTGTAAGTGCAATTTTGTCCAAGAACAAGGAGGATGAAATTTGCATCCACAAATTGGTGCTTTCATTGAGAGTTGAGTCACATGCTTGTAGAAGACTCTCGCATCTAAAGTTTCTTATTTCTTTGTCTATTTGTAGATTTTTTTCGTACGTTCTTATTCTAGGAATTTTTATTGCTAAAAATCCTTTGATAAAACGTAAAAGAAAAGTACAATGGCAAGAGATTCAGAAACCTCGACAAACGGAAATTCAAATGTTCAAGGATTAGGACCGTGGCGATCTACTAGGCTCAACATAAAGGTGAGTGGAGCAGCACCTACACGAGGCACCACCATGATAGCCACCTACAGCAAGGTTCATGGCACCACAACCATGGCCCAAGCCATGCCACTTCAACCTTCAAGGGCCCAAGCCCTAGCTGAGTCGGCCCGTGCAATCCAAACCCAACGCGAGCCTAATGCGTTGCCAAGCTGAGTCCAAGCTTCGCACCCGCGTGTACCACACACCAAGCAGCTAATTCCCGTAGCCCAGCCTGCTCCTGTGGTTCCCCAAGCAGCCCAAGTCAACCTAAGATTAGCTCAACCATCCCGGCTTCAAATTTTTGAACCTACGATTGAACCGGGGGCATTTTCACCATATTTCTCCAAGGATTTGACATTTCCCAACTCAAATCTCGCGCCCAGAGTCTACCACCCTTCCACTGCTCAAGGTGGTGCAATCCTTCCAAGCTTTTCGAACTCGAATAGCGAACAACACTTGTCCCGACAAGTAATAGAGTTGACAAGCGCCTTAACAGATGACTTTGGTGAATCAGCTCTTGCAATGCACCGAGATCCAACGTGCCTTGGACGAGGTGTCCCGAAGTAGGACGAGGGCAGATGAGGAACCTCTCTAGCAACTTCCCAGTAAGCAACCACTCACAGTTAGGTATACACTTCGGGTTGGGACCATACTTTGATGATCAACATGAACAGCCTTGCAGGTGAAGTGTTCATTCGTGGCTAGGCCCGCAAAGAGCATATTCCACATCTCATCGGAGTAGGCAACACGATGGATAGAGAGAAGTAGTCACTCAATCCAACTCAAGTTCAACCAGCAGTCTGCGAAGAAATCCCCCCACTTGCTAAGAATTTACCTCATGCATCGAAACCGTGGCACAGATGAGCCAAGCACGTAGAAGAGCAGCTTAGACCAGCAAGTCAAGATCGGGGGCAAGCGAGAGCTCCGCTACCCCCAACAAAGGTAAATTTAGGAAGAGGTAGAAAGACTTTTGAATAAGCGATTGCGTGATTTCTAATGTAACGAAGTGGCCGATGAAGCACTACAACGAGACATGACCAATATGAGTAGGTCACCCTTCACAGACGAGATCGAGCAGGAAGAGCCTCCACGTAAGTTTAGCATGCCACGTTTCACATCTTTCAAAGAAGATGGATATCTGGAAAAGCACTTGAAGCACTACCGAAGCACGATGGTTTTTTATTGGAACAATGATGCCCTTACGTGTAAAATATTTGCCATCATTTTACAAGGCAAGGCGCAAGATTGGTTTCACATGTTGCCACCATAATCTATCCAAAGTTTTGATGATCTTTTCTTAGTTTTCACCAAAGAATACTCATCCTACCACTCAATCAAGAAAAAGTCCGACCATTTATTCAACGTGAAGAAGAATCCAAATGAGTCGTTCCGCGACTACGTGAAGAGGTTCAAATCAGAGAAGGTAAAGATAGTCCGATGTGACGACTCAATAGCAAGTGCAACCTTCCAAAAAAGGAGTCCCAGCAGACCACCCACTATTTGAAGAATTAATCATGAAAGAAGATTTAACCCTAACAAACTCGATCACTCTAGCAGATAAGCATGCACTTTGGGACGAGGCTCGACGAGTAAATAAGGCACCCAAGCAACCTTAAAAAGAATCGGCAGTGACTTAAAAGGAGGATGGGAACAATCTAGCAAAAGCAGGCAGAAGACCAAACGTAGGGACTGACCCACGACAAAAGAAGGCTCGACAACCAAGAACTACTTTAAGTTCTCAATTTTGATCCACTAAATCCTTCGCAACATCAAGAACAAACCATGGTTTAAGCTGCCGAAATACTCAAAGGGAAATACTTCCAAGTTAGATCACACCAAATACTGCGCATTCCATCGAAGTCCTGGTCACATAACCGACAACTGCTACATTTGGAAGAACTACTTAGAAAAGCTCATGAAAGAAGGCAAAGTCGATAGATATTTGGACAAGCCAGTGTGCAGCCTAGAAGGAATGCAGACGATGACGAAGAGCCACCAACCAAGACGATTCAAATCAATGGCATCTTCGTCGAGTCCGAGCACTTAGAGGCCACCAACAACTCTAAAAAGATGAAGATCCAGCAGGTTCTTCTAGTCTCACAAGTCCAAATAGTCGACATTTAACCTGGACCCATCATTGACTTCACTGAACAGGATGCAGAAGGCGTCGATTTTCCACACAACGATGCAATAGTAGTATCTGTCCAACTAGCCCATACTATAGTCGACAAAATGGTTGTAGACAATGGAAGTGTAGTCAATCTACTTCAACTTTCAGTCATTCAGAAGATAAGCCTAGTAGGCACAATTATACGCCGTCCAGAGGTACTCACCAGATTCAACAGACACACCTCTACTATTATCGACCATATTACACTTCATGTGAAAACACCACCAGTTGTCTCAAAGCAGATGTTCACAATCGTAAGCGACCCATCTCACTATAATATGATTCTTGGGAGACCTTGGTTGATCAAGTTGGATGCCGTCACTTCTGTCAAGTATCAAAAATTCGATTTTGCATCCTGGGATGAGGAGTTGGAGAGATCAAATTTGACCAGACCACATCTCGACAATGTACTGTGCAAGTATTGAAGGAATCAAAGAATAGAACATTTACCCCTGTAGAGGCGACCGAGGTCCAAAGGGACGAAAAAGCTACTAAATAGCAATTACAGCAAGCGGATCAAAAAGATGGCACCCAAGCAGATGAGATAAGATGGAAACCCGAAATGGACATTGAAGACATCATTCTTGATCCTCAGCAATAGGAAAAAACGGCTAGAATGGGCTCATGTCTAAGCCCAGCCCAAAAGGAAGAACTCATGGCTTTCCTCAGGGAAAATTGAGACATCTTTGCATGGTCACCTTCCGACATGCCCGGAATTGATCTCGAGATAACTTGCCATAAGTTGTGCGTCGACCCCACTGCCAAATCGGTGATAAAAAAGAGAAGACATTTCACACTCGAACGAGTAGTGATCATCGAGGCGGAAATTGACAAGTTACTGGAGGCCAGATTCATAGAAGAAGAAGCACACTTAGCATGGCTTGCCAACATCATGTTAATCATGAAGAAAGAGAAGGGCAAATGGAGGTTTGTGTAGACTACCCCAACCTCAACAAAGCATGCCCAAAAGATCCTTATTCAATTCCCCATATCAATCTATTGGTAGATTCAACTTCCAGGAACCAACTACTCAGCTTCTTGGACGCATACTCCGGCTATAACCAAATAGCCATGTACGAGCCAAATAAGGAGAAAACCGTGTTTGTGATCGAGCGAGGCAACTATTACTACAAGGTCATGACTTTTGGCCTCAAGAACGTGGGAGCCACTTTCCAAAGGTCAGTAAGCATGATAATCAAGAAGTAAATTGGGGTAACCATGGAGGTCTATATCGATGACATTATGGTAAAGGGAAAATAGTGGTCAGACCACATCCGCAACCTAGCGGAAACTTTCAACATCCTCAGAAAGTACAAGATGAAGCTCAACCCCACCAAATACACATTCGGAGTATCTTCAGGCAGATTCTTAGGGTACCTAGTAACCCAAAGATAAATCAAAGCACATCTCAAGAAAATTCGAGCGATCTTAGAAATGAAATCTCGCACTACATTGAAGGATATCTAAAGCTTGACCGGACGAGCAGCTGCCCTCAACCGCTTTCTTTCGCAGTTCACCGATCGATGCAAGCCTTTTTTCAAGGCTATTAAGAGGGCACAACGAGACAAATAGGAGGAAGAATGCGAAAAAGATTTCCAACACCTGAAGAAGTATCTCACATCACCTGCCTTACTATCTAAGCCGAAAGCAGAGAAGGACTTATACATCTACTTGACAGTCTCAGAAGTAACAGTGAATTCTGCCCTTATACAAGAAAAGTTGAGGGCCCAATTGCCGGTATTCTACACTTCTAAAGCTCTTCTCGGTGTGGAAACAAGATATCCGAAGATCAAAAAAATTAATTTTGGCGCTAGTTGCTGCGGCTCAAAAGCTCAGACCATATTTTCAAGCTCATACAGTCATTGCCATGACTCAATATCCTCTATGATCAATCCTACATGGTCTAGACGCTTCTCAACGAGTGATGAAGTGGGTATTGGAACTTGGCCAATATGGTTTAGTTTTCCGACCCTGCGTGGCGATAAAGGCCTAAGCCTTGGCAGACTTCATAGCAAAATTCATGCCTAGCCTAGGCAACACAACAGAGTGGCCCAACGACACCCCGAAAGTAACCGAGCACACCTTAGCCGCGCCTACTCCATTCGATGGACACTTCTAGCATTTGCATGTTGATGATGCATCTAACTACAAAGGTTCAGGAGCAGGCGTGGTCCTTATATGGTTCAATGCTCGAGCAGGCAATCCTTCTAGGCTTCAAAGCATCTAATAAGGAGAGAGTACGAGGCCCTACTACCAAGCCTCTGAAAAGCAAAAGACTTGGTGGTGAAAAAGCTCACAATTCATTCGATTTCCTAGCTAATTACATGCCAGACTACATGGGAGTACACGACAAAACATCTGAGGATGGCTCAATACCTAGAGAAGGTACATGAACAGCTTGAGGCATTTGAAACTTACATTTTCACTCAAGTTCTGCGGCCAGACAACGCCCATACGGATGCTCTAGCCAGCTTAGGTTCCGGCCTCGATCGCCAACTCAAACGCTCGATTCCGGTGGAGTATCTAGACAAGCCAAGCATAGAGGCGAAGCCAGCAGCCGAGGTGTCATAGGTTAGTATAACTCCCTACTGGAAAAGTTCTATTATAGACTACCTGGTCAACAACACATTCCCCACGAAAAGGTTGGAGTCTAGAAAACTACAAACAAAGGCAGCTCGCTACTACGTGTGGAATGGAATTCTCATTCGAAGATCCTACACTGGACCACAACTCCGTTGCATAGTGCCTCCCGATGACTTGAAGGTTCTAAGATCAATCCATGAAGGCATTTATGGAAACCACTTCAGAGGTTGATCTTTAGCATAGAATGCTCTTAACGCAGGCTACTATTGGCCTACCATGCACCAAGATACTAAGGGGTTAGTACAAAAGTATGACCGTTGCCAACGCTACAAACCTGTACCAGCACTGTTTGCCAACGAACAACACCCGCAGATGAATCCTTGGCCATTCATGCAGTGGGCAATCGACCTAGTAGGGCCTATGACGCCTGCTACTGGGGGTAGAAGAATGATAATCATGGCAACTGATTACTTCACCAAATGGGTAGAAGCAAAGCTTATGACGACCACAACTTACACGGACATATAGCACTTTATATGGAAGAATATCATTTGCTAATTTGGCATCCCTCAATCCATCGTCTGTTGGAAATGTGCCCTAAAGCCAATCATACAATGATACTTTACGGACATTTCACATGTTAAACTAATCTAGTTTAATATAAAAGGCAAACATTATTGTTTAAAGCCGTCTCATATAAATGTTACATGCTTAAACGATAAGTCCAAGGAATATGTAATTCGGAGAATCTGATATACAGAAGTTAGATTCATGAAACCATTATCTTTCGTATACATATCTTAAACATTCCTAATCATAGGATTACCAATTGGGCATTAATAGTCTGTTAAGATCAGTACGTGTTATGTCTTCTCTTATGGAGAGTAACTGGTCTCGAGTCATTCGTGTGACTTACATCAAGGCAAGCATGTATGTGCTCAATAGAGAATGAGTCCACTGAATATGATCAACAAAGAGTTCTCATACTCATGTCACATGAGAACTCATGGTTGAGATAATGGAAAGTAGTCATTTGACATGAGGCATCATAGTTGTCTTGTGGTTAAGTTCTTGATCTTTGACTATGTCAAAGTCACTCCGTCAGAGGGTGTCCACAGTATAGTTAGGGTTAAGCCACTTAGCCATAGAGGCAAGTGAATGCGCAATAAGGGATCTCTAACCCTGAAACTGTTTGAGGGAGAATACTCTATGATATGATTAAGAATCTCTGGCCATAATATGAATAAAATTTAGGAAGTCGTTCCAAGTCACATTTTAGGTAATCATATAAGTAAATGAATCACATTGGATAGTAAACATGAATAAACTATCAAACTAAACAATGTGGTCAAAAGTATTGTATTAGAGAAAGACCATATTGAATTGTAATCCTAAACTGAATAGGTTCTCTACCTCTTCTAATTAGCTTGGGTAGCCATGATATACTGCTAGGTGTCACTCATGGTTTGTGAAAGCCCTAAGGGTGTATTATCACTAAAGGGAGAATTGAAAGTAAGTTTCAATTCATAATCGATTTGAAGAGTTCTAATTGTCTACTGCCTCGCTAGAAGGAACCTAATGGATCGTACACCGAGTAAGGTAGAGATTGAAGAAACAACGGAGATGAGCAAGGATAATTAAATGGTTTAATTATTTATGGCTAGGATTAATTAATATGTTAATTAATCAAACGAATAAGTTCATTATAGTCCTCGATTAGTTTTGGGTCGCGAGGCCCAATGGGATTTGAATGTCAAGTCCAATAACTCGAGTTGTATGACAACTTGAAACACAAAGGGCCTCAAAGCCCAAATAACCCAATATGGCCGGCCATAAGAGTGAAGGGTAGTGAACTTGGCTTAATTGCAAGTTTACCACTCCATTGTGAGGTGTTATAAAGGCAACTTTATAGCCATTTCATCTTTAGGCTTTTTTTTGGAGAAAAGATGAGAACACAAAGCTCTCTTTTCTCTCTAAGAGGTCGGCCACCCTAGAGGAAATTAGCTAGCAATCTTACTTCCTCTAGGTCACTCATCTCTTCATCAATGCTCTCCTTGGTGTGGAGACTTAGAGGTTCTCTATTTTGGGAACTTGGAGAATCCATTCTACCATCCTCATCCACCATGGAGCTAAGAAGTAAGGAATAAAGGCCATATCTCTTGGGTGATTAGCCTTTGTTTATGCAAAGAGGAATCAACAAAGGTATAATATTTCTTGACTCACTTTATACTTAAGTTGAGTCTTGGTTCACCACACTCACCAATCCTTGAATTTTATGGGTAAAGTTTTGTTTTTGAGTGCATACAAGCATGATTTTGCCTTTTAATTGTTAATTGCATGCATAGATATTGCTCAAATGAACTAGTTTTCACAAATATTTCTTTCATCGTCACCGATAATGGTCCGTAATTCGTGGGAAAAGATCTAGCAAAGTTCTTCAAATGAACTGCCCGGATGTCTATGGGCATATCGCACCACCAAAATATGAGCACCCAGTGAGACTCTTTTCTCTTTGGAATTTGGTTCGGAAGCAATCATTCCTCCCAATATTATCGTGCCAAGCATCAGCACTTTACTACCAAGCATTGAGCAAAACAGGAATGAGATGGCCACAAGTTTAGGTCTAGTAGAGGAAAAGGATGAGCAGACCATCACCCACATCACAACCTACCAGCAACAGCTCTTCTCCAGCTACAATAAAAAGGCCAAGATCCCGCAGTTCCAACCTGGAGATCTAGTCCTAAGAAAAGCCTTCATCACTGCTTGTAGAGAAGGCTCTAAAAAGATGGATCCCATCTGGGAAGGTCCGTACAAGATGAGCAGAGTAGGCAGCATGGATAACTACACCCTCGTCACCATGAATGACAAAGAGATCGAGAAGCAATGGAACGCCTACAACCTGAGGAAGTACCATGTGCTCTCACTATTCAATTGCTCATTCTCGTTTGAGAGCTAAATTTACCTCAATTGTTTGTCTCTTCCCTTCAGCTTCTCGAACATACAAGTATCAACCTGCTGCAGCTCATTCACTTCTTTTTTCAGATTGTCGTTGATCTTCAAAGCACCTTGGAGTTCCAATACTTGAGGCTCAAGCTTATTAACAAGGAGCGGAGCAGAATTCAGATATAGCAAGCTTATCAACTTGGAGTTCCAACACTTGGTTGTAAGTAGGGATCAGTTCTTCATCCTTTGCATAAGTAGCGGAGCAGAATTTAGATATAGCACACTTAAGATCTTGAATCTAAGGTATGTAACACTCAATATCCTTCTCTGCACTTTCATACTTTACTTGGATCACGTCAAGCCTAGTCTTTAAATCCATGATCTTTTGGTAAATGGTCTCAAGCTGCAAAGAAGTGGGGGCAGAGATATTAGACCATTTTAAAGCAGTAAGCTCAAATTGCAGTTTTTTTATTTTCTCGGTCGAGGAGGAAGCTTCGGCTACCACAGTTCTTGCCACCTCCTGAGTAGCCTTGGTATCCTCTTGATCAAGATGCATAGACTCGGCTGCCAAAATCGCCGTTTTCTGCATCATGACCAGCAGAGCAGTCATCCTATACTCGGTCATATGCTTCGCAAATGAACTTAGGTCAACAACCCATTTGACGTCATCAACAAACTTGGCACATACATCCATGTCCTCAAGCAAATCTGGTTTCAAAAGCGCTCAAATCTCAGCAATTTTCCTAGAAACAGACTTGGTGGATTTCTCACAACCACCTGCACGAGCAGTCTCCTTCTTCTCAGCAAACGAGTCGGTCTCAACAGCAGAGGGAATGGGTTTTGGCGCCACTTTAGCAAGCAGGGGCACCTTGTCACTTTTCATAGTAGCAAGCCTCTCAAAAGGTGAACCTGACTTAGCCCCAAACGGGCGCTTTGGCATAAACTTCGACACTGAAGGCATGGAGAAACTTCTACGCTGGGCAATCCTATTAGCAATTGAACTAGTAGCCTTCGAAACGGCAAACGCCACTGGCACAGATCTAGCAACCTCATTTTTTTCGCTCTTGGAAGAAGTCAAGTCAATCACAAGCTTCGGAACAACAGATGAACCCTAAAAAGTAACAGAAGATGTCTTCGGCTTCTTCTCAACAGACATCTCTTAAGCAGCCGATGAACCCCCATGAGTAGCTAAATAAGTCTTTGACTTCTTCTCAGCAGGCATCTCTTGAGCAGCCGGTGAACCCCCGCGAGTAGCGGAATAAATCTTCGGCTTCTTCTCAGTAGGCAAGGAATACCTCTTTTTCCCACCTTCATTTATAGCAGGCTCCACCATAGTGATAGGACGAGCCAATGCCTCATCCTTGATTTGTTTTATCTTTTCTCTCGGGGGCAGTCCATATTTTCCTCTATAAAGAGGACTAAGTAGCCAACGCCACTCACGGTACTCGGAGGGGATACCCAGAGCAACATGCACTTTCTTATGTCCAAATAAGTCTTAGGAGTGAAGCTAAATTCCAAATCTACAAAAGCAGCGTGAGACAATCAAAAAATTAAAGAGCAGTTTAGCACAAATATAAAGAAATCAAGAGATTAAGCAACTTGCTTATCGAATATGAAGACCGTTGGAACACGTAGCTCGAGGGAAGAATCAAACTCCTATTCTCCACTTAGCTTCAAAGTCTCATTGGCCCAGTCATGATCTCCCTTGCTCGAGTTATCAAAAAGCCTATGGTGAGTTCATAACTGCCTAACTCCTTCAATGTGATCTATGTCAAAGAAGTACCAAAATTTGTTGACGGTTAGATCTAAGTCAAAGAATTGGCTTAGATAGTGGAATCCCACCATCATATAGACTGTATTCAGAGAACATTGGGAGCGGCACATCTCATGAAACAGAGCACTTCTTAGAAGAAACACAACATAGGAAAAGTAAACCCCTAACACAAAATAGTAGGGGTGGAACTTGATGGCTCTCTGAGCCCTATCACATGGCTCATGGTTGCTATCATCCTTAACATGCTTCACACGCACTCCAAACAGAATGGCATGCCAATATGCTTTGAGGAAGTCTCTAAACAAGTCATCGGAGCTAATCTTGAAGTGAGCAACCTTAAAGTAACCAACCTTGCTCAAAGATCCGCCTTGACGATGCAATGGCGGCACACCATCATCATTCTTGTGGCTCGAGGAAGACAAGCTTGAAAAAATTCTACAAAGATACAAGAAGGATTCGTTAAATGGCTACACAACAAAAAAAAAGAAAAAAAAGTCAACCTTCGGCCAAACCAGGCAAGCTAAGCTTTGCGGCCTGCAACTCTCCTCTCCTCCCTCAAGCACGGGCCCGAGCCCAGCTTAAAAAAATAAAAAAAATAAAAAAATAATTTCAACAGCCCAGCCGACTTTGGCTCCCCTTTCTCTCGCGGCCCAAAGGTCTTTCGGCCTCTTTGTTCCTCTCCCTTAGGCACGGGCCTAAGCCTAGCCTCTAAAAAAAATAAAAAATAAAACACAGAAGGGTCAGGCCTTCCTAGCCCATCAACGACGACCTGAGCACCAACCCTCGGCCCGAGCTGAGCTAAGCCACCATGCCGCATCTCACTACCCACGACAACAGTGCCGTGACTTGTCCAAGCCCTTTTTCATACCTCTTCGACCCTGTCAAGCTAAATTTCAAGCCTCAAGGCTCCCAAAAAGATTAAGAAGACAAGAAAATTAATTTTTTCTTACCTTGAAACGACGAGAAGACGAAGCAAGCAACAAAAGACGATCATTTACACGGGTAAGATGTAGAAGATTGCTAGAGGAAAGGGAACAAATATCCTCTAAGCTTTTTCTCTCTTGTAGGGTAGAATAAATCACTGTCCAAAGTTGATTTAATAATCCACTTAAGGTGGACTTAAATGGGCTTTGAGAGAAATTTATTTCCTTTTCCTAAAAGGATCTAATTTCCTATTAAAGAGGGAATCTACATCAAAATAGGAAGCAATCTTACGTTTCCCAAAGCAAAATCTCTACACTTGCTGCCATTTCCTACAAGCAACCTAACAGGTGTAGGGGCATTTGTGGAGCCAAAAATAATCGAGAAAAATATGAAGGCGACATACGGATTCTAGGGTGAAAAGGACAAAATTACCCTCGAGGAACACCGAAACTCCTACTTGCAAGCAGTGGACAATCATCCCTCAATCAAGTCAAAAGTGGCCAAAATGGGTATTTATTTATAACCTATTTCATCTATCCTCATCAAATCTTCTCCAAAAGGTAACACCCAAATCATTCCTTTTTTATTATATTAATTAGCTAATTAATCGATTTATTATTCAATTAATTTGCTAATTAAAAACAAATTATGAACTTTACCCACAAAACCATCCAAGTGGCCTGTTCATCTCCACCCAAAAGGGCTGGCCACACCCCTATATAAATTCTCTCCAAAACTCAATTATCTCCAAAACCATCCTCATTCTCTCCAAAACTCAATTCCAATTCTCTTGCTAAATTCTCTAAATTCTCCAAACACTTTTCTCTCAAAATTTTAACTTTGGCATCAGAGGTTCTTCGGCCAAAGCCCTCTCACCCCCCCCCAAACAAATTCATCGTGGGTGTGTGAGACTCTTGGCCTTGACCTAAGGTGTTGTTTGTTTTGTTTTGTAGGTGCAATTTTGTCCAAGAACAAGGAGGAAGAAATTTGCATCCACAATTGTATAATGGAAAGAAAAAAAAGTCTTGGACTCTTAATTTTGGCGTAGAGTGTGACAACCCGTCCCAGAAATTTTACAACGTACGTGTGAAAAGACGATATTGCCCCTAGTTTGATTTCTTTACGTTTATTGGTTGTTTTTGAGTTTGGTTGGCATGTTGTAGGCCACACACACCTTCCCACACACCACAACCTTTCCTCCTGTTTCCCTGCATCTGTCCCGAGCCCCATTCCTTCCCATTCCCTTTGAAACGTACGGACACACCCACACACCCATCAAACCTTCACAGATCAAAGAAACCAAGGCCATATTCGAGCTCGTGAGGCTTGTAGGAGTCCAACCATACCATTTTCAGGTAAGAACACCTTCGTTTTCACGTCGAATCCACGATGTCCGATTTCGAGTACTGTTCATACACACGTGATTTCTCACGTTTTAGGGACTTTCAAGCTTGTAGGTAGCTTGGTGAGGTCCCTAGGAGGCTCGGGGTGGTTCGTTTGAAGGATTTGGACATCGGGATCACTAGTTTCAAAGTTGGCCGGAGTTGGGTTGATTTTTCAGGTGAGATTTCGTGGTTTTTAACCCTTGAAAGTGGTATGATTGTGTTCCTCTAGTTCTAAGCTTCATTTTGGTACCAATTTTGTGAAATTTAGGTGAAAAACGAAGAAGATATTGAAGTTTGAAATTTTCCCGATTTTCCGGCGCCGGTGACGGTGCTAGAGGCTCACCGAAGAAGACGACGGAATATTCCATCAATTCTAACGGAATATTCCTGATGCCGTTGACAGAATCTGTTAAATCTGACGGAATATTCCCTACGGCGTCAGTTGACGCCGTCAGCGTACCAGGCACGTGCCTGCGCGTGCGGCGGTGAAAAATTATTTTAAAAATATGGGGATGTTCCTGAGGTTGAGTAGATCACGTTGGTGTATTCATACACCGCATTTGAGCATTGTATGAGAAGTTATTTCAAAAGGTTGGTTATGTGCTTTAAAATTAACGTTTTTGTAGTTGTTTCGCATATAGGTGATACCTATCCCGAGGACGAGCGTGGTCACTCGAGGAAGGGGAGCTACGACCCTTCCACATACCAGTGAGTGGGCTTTTGGTTTTCCGTATATACCTATACACTTATATTTTCCCAGAAATTGATTTGAATTGTCATTTGCCATATGCCATGCATTATATTAGCGTTATTTATGCATCATTAGTTGCATTATTAGTGGTATATATATACATATGCATATTGGGTGCTGCGGACGCACAGGTAAGTGCCAGGTAAGTGTTATTCATGTTTACATTCAGTGGCGAGTTGAGATGCTTAGAGAGCTCATAACCTGCACCCCCGGTGTTAGTGCTCCCGCCCAAAGTAGGGCACAATCCTTCACGTGATGTTCACCTCCCGCACCACACACTCAGCTTGGATCCAAGTTAGGTGCACAGTCCTGTCGTACAAACCACATTAGGTGGTTCCGACTTATAGGTGACCCGCGATTATTCGCACAGCCTTCACGTGATCGTAGCACTAGAGCGTTTATATATATTACACCCAGGCCTGTCGTACAGACCACTTTAGGTGGTTCCGACTCGTGGGCAGGTTTAGTTATTGATACTGAGATTTGAGCTCTAGATTCAGCCGTACAGGTCACGTTAGGTGTCTCCGGCTGCCAGACTATATGATATTGATATGACTTTCACCTGAGCACTTGCATTTCATTGTGAGATTTGGCATGGCATATCCTGGAGCATTATTGGTATATATACATATCTATATGTACATATGTTATTTTCTGGGAAGTATACAAGTTTTACGGCGATGGGTTAGAACTTATTTGTTAAATGGTTTTCGAAAAGCTTTGTTTTTGCCCACTCACTCTTTTGTTTTGCGCCCCTCCAGGTTCTAGTTGTCTAGCAGGTTTGGTGGTTTCCCAGAGGGATTTCCCGTCATTTCTGACAGATGATCACCAGCGTAGGGTCACCTTCGGGTGTACTGTTGTTGCGTCATTTTCGTTTGGACTGTTTTAGGCGTTATGCTCTGAACTGGTGTCACACTTACGTTTGCACCTATTATCATTTCATGTAAGCCAGTTTTTATTTATTCGTATTACTATTTCCATTATTGTTTTATTAGCTTCCGCACTGTGCACATGGTTACGTCACCTCCGCGTGACGGCCAGCACGCCCTGATCTCGGTCGGGGTGTGTCATAGAGTACACTATATGATTAATAACTAATTAAAATAAAAATTCAATTAATTAGTATCAATAATCATTAATTCAAAATCAATAATCAATAATTAAATTCATCAATAATCAACCATTTCATTCATCATAATCCAAATTTCATTCAACATAACCATATAATTCACATCAATAATTAATAATAAATAATCATACGCTATAATTCTATATCAACTAAAAACAATCTCATATTAAATTATCAATTGGAAGTTTAAATTAAAAAAAAAAATTAGAAATTTACCTTAAAAATTGGCTATAAAATCCGACTTTGAAGCAGAAGCTGCTAACTTGGTTTCGAACTAGAAGCTGCTGGCTAATGGCTAGCTCGAAGGATGGAAGGAATGAAGGGTTAACGGGGACTAATGGTTCCCACATTGTATTTATATATTTTCGTTTCATTGAACCAAATGACGCTAGGGTTAATGGGGCTGAGCGGTCCTTATATTGTATTATATATAATATTTTTTCATCAAACGACGTATCACATCCCGGACGGGGCCCCAACCACATTCCAGGCTCGACTCCGCCGTAGCACGATATTGTCCGCTTTGGGCCCCGACCACACCCTCACGGTTTTGTTTTTGGGAACTCACACGAGAACTTCCCGGTGAGTCACCTATCATAGGATTGCTCTCGCACGCTACTCACTTAACTTCAGAGTTCCTATGAAACCTGAAGCCAGTGAGCTCCCAAAAGGCTTTGTGCTAGGTAGAGATGGGAATATACATATAAGGCTTACAGGATCCACTCCCCTGGGCGATGTGGGATGTAACACGACGTCGTCCAACTTAGGTCTTTCTTTTGTTTGGGCCTGGGTTTTTCAGAAAAAGCCATTATGCGTAGCACCTATGAAGAAGCAGAAAACATATTGCTTGAAAATTTTCCAAACGGATCAGAGGGGCGACTACTCGCTCCTGGACTTCATTTTCGACGAGAGGAAGGGTGACCGCCCATCCTTGCCCCTCTATAGCTTCGCCTATGAGGGTTGGGGTAAACCCCCCAATAAACATTTAATAATTTTCAATGTAATACTTGTGCAACATCATTGGTTTATTGAAAGGACAATGGGTTAGCAACCAGTTAATGGATTATTTCATTATCTTAGGCATTTGGTGTAGCATCTATGTTACAGATATTTGTGCACCATCAATGTTTATACATTTTTTTATTGTCATTTGTGCAACATCAATTTTACAAAATATTCTAAAAGTTTCATCATTTTTGAAAACTTTTGTGTAGCGTTAGTTTTTATTGATTATTAGATTTACATTTTAAAATACGTATATATATTATTGATTATTAGATTTACATTTTAAAATACGTGTATATATATATATATCTAATTATTTATGTGCAGCATCAGTTTAACTTTATGTTTTTTTTTTTTGGTGTAGATCATGTACCTTGTTAAAGTGTTAAACTGTGTATATGAAAATTATGCAGTAGTTGTGCCGCTTTATCTATATACTAGTTATGAGGATTTGTGTGGGCAATTAGCTTTTAGGTTTCCAAGTTTGTCGTCAAGAGGCCTTTTGTTGAAATACTCATTATACGAAGGCGAACCAAACTGTTTATTAGAGTGCAATGAAGATATTTATATCATTTTATTGGTGAATAAATTGATTTCAAATCCAATTGTTAATGTTTATGTTCATGCTAAGAATGAGATGTCTATTGTTTCTACTAGTAGTGTGTCGTCTTGTTGCCTAAGTAAAGCTACTAGTATTGGAGATAAGAACCAATATTTGGGTAAGTATGGCTCTTATGGACCTTACCATTGTGCAACAAATGAGTGGTAGAGTTATATTTCTTATGATGGTCAAAGTTATGAAGATGGTGCAGTTGAGTTTTATGGAAAACTTACACAATACTCTATTAAGGTTGGTTTTGTTTTCAATTTCACTAGGAATGATTAGAAGCGTGTTACTGCTATTTGCTCAAAGAAACTGTCAGAGGGGGTGTCAATGCAATGGTCATACTGTTGTGCAACAACCTAGTGGTTGTTTTGTCATTAAAAATTTAAATAATGTTCATACTTGCATTGGACGTATTCGTCAAAAGGAGAATAAAAGGTTTAGCCCTTCTGTTTTGTCATCTTTGTTGGCTACCAAGGTTTGTTTGAATCCGTCTATTAAGGCAAAGGATGTTATGAGAAAAATGAAGAAGAGTTATGGTCTTGATGTCAAATACCATGTAGCTTGGCATGGTAAAAAAATTGCATATAATGAGGTTAATGGTGATGAGGCTCTCTCTTTTGGATATTTGCCTTGGTACCTTGATGAGTTTGTGCGTGCCAATAATGGATCCTTTTGTGCCCTAGAACTTGATAATGATAGTGATCGGTTTGAAAGGTTATTCATATATTTTGGAGCTTGTATTAAAGGATTCCGATGGTGTAGACCAATGTTGTTCCTTGATGGTATGTTTCTTAAGGGAAGATATACCAATACTCTTCTTGGTTGTTGTGCTAAAAATGCAAATAATGGTAAGTTTTTTTAATTGTTATAAATTACAGGCTTATGATATCGTTTTGAATTTCAATATTTATATATTTTGGAGAATCATGTTATTCTTTTTATATAGATTTGTTTATTAATGTGGAATGGATTAGGAAGCAGTAAATGGTTTATGAATCAAGTTATGGGAGGGAGGGTTGGGGCCCCCTCCCTAATATACATCTAAAAATTTGAACTTTTGATTAGCATCTGTGCAGCATCAGTTTTTACAAAACCGATTAATGACTCAGTTTATTCTTTCTATGCAGCATTTGTTCAACATCAGTTTAAATTGTTCAACAACAATTATTAATGTGCATCATCAGTAATGTTAAGTGCAGAACTTGCTTTTTGATATAACTATTTTTTTTTTCTATACAGACATTTTTCTTGTGTTATGGTATTGTTGACATAGAAAATGAAGACAATTGCACATGGTTTGTTGAACATTTGGCTTAGATATTAAATTACCAAAGAAGGAAGATCACGCTCATCATCGGCCAACATCATGGGCTGTTGAATGCTATTCAAAAGTACTTCCCTACTGTTTTTCATGGTTTCTGCATTACACATTTAAGGGAAAATTTACAAAGACGATGTGCGGGTAACAAGTTTTTGAATGAACAGTTGTTTGAGTATTTCAAAAATTGTGCATACGCATGCAGTGTTGAAGATTTTGATAGGAATATTGAGAAAATAAGAAGTGTTGGCGGAGATATTTCTGATTCATTTTTAGATGATATTCCAAAAATTACACATTTTCGAGGAAATCGGTGGGGTGAAATGAGTAATGCAACTGCAGAATCATTTAACGCAATGATTTCTGAAGAACGTCGCATGCATATTCTTAATTTGATTGAATCAATTAGGGGGAGGTTTGTGACGACCTGTCCCTAATTTTCTATGTAATCCCTCCCCGAGTATGTGAATTGACATTTATGCCCTTGTGGCAAGTGACGTAGACGTGTTTATTTGTTTTTAAATTATTTTTCTCGCTATCGTAATTAATTAGTATTCATTGATATGATTGCATGAGTGCAAGTTGGATCCGAATTGGATTCGTAATGAAAAAGTTACGTTATGTTAAAGTATGTAATTGATGGGTAAAAGTGTACACGAGCGTGTGTTAATTTATCAGTGTTAGAAACACTTTTTCAGATAGATTTTCTGGTTTGCTTTTACTGTAAGAAATCTATAAAAACCTATCATTTGTTCTTTTTAAATTGGAAACCTGCCTTACACCTTACCACCAATCAACTATGTCATTCACACCTCTGTTTGCCCAATCAGAAAAGTCACACACACATACTCTCTCTTTCTCTCCCTCACCGAAGCTCTCTTTCTCTGCAACAAAGAAGACTAATGTCAAAACCTTGCAAATTGAGCTCAAGAACTACACCATCACATTCATCTCGTCACCATGAACTTAACCATACCCTTAGATCACATGTTGATTGAGTTTTGAATGGTCAACGAGGAGCAACTCGAAAGCTTCGACTCGATGAGTTCTACATCGACGTGATCTCAACCATGTTCCAAGGTTTTGAAGGTCGTGGAAACTTCCACACAACTCCAAGGAGACCTAGACTAAGTTTGGAGTGAAGTTAAGGTGAGAACACACAGTTTCAAGGAGTTGAAATCAGGTTTGAGAGCTTTAAGCTAATTTCAGACAATTTTCATCCACTTTTTGGACTTTCTAAAGGTACAAACTTGTTCTCCTCATCATTCCCTTCATTTCCATATAAAGTGCGTCGAAAATGGTTAAGAAATGAAGAAAATATGAAGTTTTGAAAATTTTCCAAAAACTAGTGAAACCAGACGGTAACGGCAGACAGCGAGGCTCATCGGAGAAGACAAGGAATATTCCATCAAAGTTGACGGAACATTCTAAGAGCATCAAGTAACACCGTTAACTTTTAACAGAATATTCCTAACTGCCATGAGGTTTCTGTTATACGCGTGGCTGCCTGTATGGCCATAGGTTGGACGTCGCATGAAAGCATGTCCAGCCTCCGGTTAGCAAGTGGTTTTTACGTGTAAGTCTATGACTTCGAGTAGAACATTTTGGTATATTCAAACCTTCTGTTTGAGCAAATAATTGGAAGTTTTTCCTAGTTTTGCCGTATATGTCCTATTAATTAATTATAAGTAGTTGTTTCGCATATAAGGGAAACTTACGCTGAGGATGTACGTGGACAAGCGAGGCTAAGGGGCTACGAACCTACGGCATACTAGTGAGTGGGCATTTTGTTTTCATGTGTGTATACACACACACACACACACACACACACACACACACACACTTTATAGTTCCACAAATGCTTTTAAATTGTTTTATGCATATTATGCCATGAGTTATATAATTTTAAAAATGCTATTATGTGGTTGAGATTTATATATTTTATCATGGCATAATCATATGCATTTTACCTACTCATAAATATTATGCTATTGTGAAATGCTAAGTCATTCTACGGGACGCGCAGGTAAGCCCAGGTGAGTTATTGTATTGTTGGAATGATTGAATTGTATGGCATGCTCATATTCATATAGTTGGCTCATCATTGCTACACCCAGATGTTAGTGATGCATTTGATTTCATACTTATACGTAGTATGATTTTCTGGAAACTATACTTATTTGACAGCGAGGGGTTAGTATATTTGTAAAATAGAAGGATTTTATAAACCTTTATTTTTGTGCCCACTCACCCTTCTGTTTTTCGCCCCTCTAAGTCCTTGATAGCTGAGTTATCTATGTGGCATACGAGGAATAGTTGGTGATTTTGACATATCTCCATCTTAACGTAGGAACTTATTTCTAGTTGTGTAATAAGTACTTCTCTCGTTTGACTACTTTACCCTTCTGTTATCTATGCTTTGAATAATTGTAGTTATGGGTTGTAACCACCTTTGCGCACTCACTTTATTAGTTTAATTAAGTTCTAGTTTCAGTTTTAATTTATTCACAATTTTCTTCCATCACCTGCACGTTTGGTTACGTCACCTTCACGGGACAGCCAGCACGCCTTGATTCCAGTCGGGGTGTGTCAAGGTTGATGGTCATGATGTCCAATAGGAGGCAAGTTTCAAAATAATGGTTTTCTTTGTTATATCTGAAAAAAGAAGATGATCTTAGAGGTTTTGTTCAAGAAGGTAGTCATTGGATTGTCAGTAGGTCATCAAATGATGTGTTTGAGGTTCAAGGGGAACATTTTTGTTGTTATGTTGGATCAACACCAGTGTTCATGTGTTCAATGGAAGCATAAAGGATTTCCTTGTGCTGATACTTTGCAAGTTATTCTGCATGATCATCATGATATTGAGGATTTTGTGGATGACTACTGGAAAGTTTCTTCTTATAAGCTAAGCTATTAATTTCCTATTGTTCTAGTTTCTGACTTGAACAAGCCCACTTTTGATCTACCAAATGCTCATGTTAAGCCCCTTCTTACAAGAAGACAAGGTGGTAGACCATGTATTCATCGTTTCAAGTCTAAAAATGAGACAAGAGGTATAAGATGTAGTCATTGTCATTAGACTTCACACCACAACAAGCAGACATGTTAGACTTTAATTTGATTTTTTTTTTTTTTGTATTTTTTTTTTTCGAAAGTTTGTTATCAAATCGATTTTTTGTTATTTTTCATACATAATAAGTTTTTTATTCTATGCAAAATCAGTAAGTTTTGTATGCAGCATCATTTTTTTGTATTTTTGCAATTTTTGGTTCCCCAATTTATGAAGAATCAATTTTAGCAATTGAGTTCTTGTTTTTATAACAAAGAGTTATTGGGAGGAGCTTGCTATTCCCAAATTTGCAGATTTTCAATCATTGAGAAACTGAATAAACAAATTGAAAAAGCTATGTAACATTCCAAAAACATATGTTTTTTTTTCTTTTTTTTCTTTGTTTTGCAAAAGTGAGTAATAACAATTTAATTTTAAACATCAAAGTTCATCACAATTGAAATGTTAGAAGTGCCTTTTCTTTTTTTTTTTTTCAAGATGATTTTTCTTTGTCCTTTACTTCACCTGCTTGTTTTTGCTCCTCAAACTTCATGCTTCAGCTCAATCTATGATGCATTATTTGAGATGCAATATCATGGCTCAGACAGTTGACTTCCTACTTGGTTAAGGACATTTTCATTTGTCCGCCTTTTGTCATTGTTCGGATGTAGTATAGCACAAAAACACCACAATCATCTCTGTAAAATAAGTTTGCATAATTAGCATTCAACATCAAGTTTAATAGAAATAGCATGCATCATTAGTTAGAGCAGACTAAGTATACGGCTTAAGTTATGGAAGAATATATAGCTTTAGTATGCACCATCAATTATAGTAGACTCATTCAGTATGTAGCATTGGTGTTATATGGAATCTAATGATTGGTGTACAATCATTTTGTCACTGAACATTTATTCATAATCAACAAATTTTAAGAATTCCAACAACATTAATGTTTAGTCATAATCATTTTACTATCTTATTCATTGCAAAAATTAGTTTAACCATAAATATGTAACCGAAAGCAATAATTGAATTAAAACAATCAAAATACACAATTATGCTTAGAAGCCAAGCTGGATTTTACATAGTTTATCTTCATCTATTTCAAAAATCGCATTTGCGGGGCTCCTTCGGATGTAGTCATTTGTTGAAGTTTCCCTTTCATTCAATGGAAAATGGAATAACCTGTCCTTGTTGTTGTACCATTCTTCAACCATTTGACTTGTATACAGATTAAGCGTAGGTTTGAAAAATGTACTAGGAAATCATTGAAAAAAATAAGCGATACTGAATTTAGACTTACCACTTTATATGCATTGTCATTGTGCATGATTGTTTTACCTTCTTGAAGGTTTTTTCTATTAGAGTTGTAAAAATTGAAACGTTTCTCCTTTGAATCGAACACAAGCAATGTGTAGTGTTCGTGACTAGAAAAGGTATAAAGATTTTTCGCACAACTTTCATTTGTTCATTTAATTGTTCCCCCAAATTATGCTTTAATTCATTCATCCTTGCTTCGTCATTTTCATCCTTGGTGAAGTTCAAATGTTTATCCAGAACATAATTAGTATATGGACAATCAGTATGCAGCATCAGTATGAATCATTAGTGTGGACATGTGTATGAAACATCAGTATGCAGTATGCAGTATGCAGTTTCAGTGACATTCAATAGATTTTATCTAAATTCAATATTTATAACATACAAAGAGATTGATCGAGAAGTAAAAGTTTTGATGATCCAAATTGCTTTCTTGTTTCCTGAGAATGTAGTTGTGTGCATCAATCACAATATTTGTAACTATGTCATCTCCAAGGAATCCATCCATATCTTCTTTTATCACAATATTGTCATAGTATTTGAACTCATTTGCAGTTGATGACAAATATATGTCCCTAAAATACAATATACAAAGAAATATGTTAATGCAAAATCAATATTTTGAAGTATAACAAAAATTATAGATTTAGTTGTAAAAATTTCTTACACTGGTACTTTTTCCCAGAGAAAGTATGCTGGATGGCCTTTCTACTCATTTGATTCTCTTATTTTCTCCATGTTAGTGTAATAGAAATGCATATCCCTCTTTATTCTTCTGGCTTTTTGCTTGATGTGTCGGACCATTGTTTGAGTTTGAGGTTGAACAAGTGTTTGAGATTTTGTTGGTACTTTTTTTAGAGTTTGCAGAACCCATTTTGACTGGATATCTACCTCTTGATCAGAGGCAATTATGATTTTGTCCTCAGTTTTAACAGTTTCGCTTTCAGTTGCAGAATCAGTAGCAGAATCTTGATGAACATGTTTCTCAATTTTCTTCTCTTTTTGTTTCAACCTTATTAATGAAACCCAAGGTCTTGTTTAGCTCAAAAATTTCTTCTTGTTCCTTCTTCACAAGTTCTTCTCAGCTTTTAGAACTTGATAGCATTATTCAACATCTAAAACCGAAGTTTCACCCTTATTTTCCAATACTCTGCAGGATTTGTTTGGCTTTGAGAGAGTTTTTCTTGTATTAATTCCTCTTCTAAATTTTCACATTCCCATTTTTCTTCACCCGTAAGTAGAGCAAGAAGCCATTCATAAAATGTTTGTTGCTTTCTTGTCTTGATTACCAACTCTTCTCGATGAACTGGCAGTTAAGAAACAGATGCTGCATTTCCTTGTTGTTTCTTTGCTTGAACTGACAGTGGAGGGACTAATTCTGCATTTGCTTCTTGTCCATGTAGGTGAACGGGGATTTGAGGAATTTAGGTGCTTAGAGCCACTTTTTCACTACCTCTTCATACATTACAAGAACTAATTTTTGGATTGAAGTACTTGAAGGCTCTTTTTGCACTGCCTGTTCTTACACTAGAGGAATTGATTCTTGACTAGTACTTCGGATTTTTGAACTGGGATTCTTGTCCAGTTCTTGCCCTAGACGAATTGATTCTTCAATTGATGTACTTGGAGCCTCTTTTTGTACTGCCTCTTCTATATGGAAATTAATCACATTACCGATCACTCTATCAATTTCAGTCGTTTCCATGTCTGTGAAGTCTGCATTTCTCTCTTCATTTTTAACAGTTGGATAGGCAAAATCATGTGCAACATCTTGGACTTACTCATTTGGAATTTGGGTGCCAAAGATATTTTGACTATCAACCAATGTGTCAAAGTGAACTTTATTTTCATTTTGTTCTCCACCCTCTTTGTAATACCTTGAAAATTTTAAGTATATGAATTTGATATTCATAATTATGAATATGCTGGGAAAAATCGAAAATAAATCTATTTATCGTTATGAAAATTTAATTGGGAGATTTTAAAATTTTGTTACCATAAATTATTATAATTTACGTCATAAAATTTATTGATACGGGAAAAAGATGAAAATGCCCTAATTGGTTTAAAGTAATTATGCGAGGATGTATTTTATCCTCGTATATATTTTAATGTATTTCATGATATATTGGGATAAAGCTCGATCGATTACCATCGATTTCCGAAGCCAACTCCATCGATATTACCACCATCGATAGGTCCCATCAACCTCAGGAACAATGCCCAAGTAGTGATGGAGGCGTCGGAGCATGTATGGAGGTCAAATCGAAGCACACCCAATTCTAGGGTTCCGGTGGTTCGTGGGCAATTTCAGGAGTTTCCTAGCCGAATTGGACTTTGGCCCAGGTATGAAATTTTCTCCACTGACTGAGATCTACATGCCTGTAAAATTTGATAATTCATGGAAATAGTTGGATTTTTCGACGAGTCGGGGCAGCTAGCTGCCGTATACGGCGACGCATGGGCCGAGGCCCCACCTGCTCTTCCTAGACTAATTTGGATACACTGATTCCATATGTGACGTTCGATTTTTGAAATCTCGTCGTATGACTATAGTTTTTATAAAAACCGCCACTTAGACATTATAGGTATCGATGATCCGACTGTTGGATTATTACCAAACTTTAATACGTAATAGTATGTAATGTTTGAGGACAATAGGAACTTACGAATTGGAAATCCAATGTACGAATCTTCCCGAATTGGATTTCTAAGTTTGTAAAATCAAACGTTGACAGTCACTTGAATGTGTGATTGGCAGAGATCCAGTGTTGGATCGTAATGAAATTTTGGTATGTTGTTCTAGAAGAATAATGTGGATGTTGAGAAGTTGTGGATCATAAATCTGATAGGCGAATCTTCCGGTTTAGATTTCTAGGGTTATGAACCCTATCCTAGATCTTGATTGATGGTTGTTTTTTTTTGTTTTTTTTTATAGTCAACTAAACCGAGTTTCTAGCATGCCGTTTATCTTAGAGTGTTGTTGACGTTTCATGAAGTTTAGTGGGCTCATTGCGATGATGGGTGTCTTGATTTACGTAAGAGTGACTATAATATAGGTGATTTATACTGAATTGTTATTTTATTTTATTGCCATTGATCTACGGTTGTGAATTGTGAACTACGATTGGCTTGATCCCTTCAAAGGGTATGTAGGCAGTCTAACGAGAAATTAGATGCAGCCATAAAATAAACGAGATTAAATTTTAGTAGAAAACTGTTAAAGTAAGAAATGTTAGAGTGGTTATTAACCTAAGGTTAACAATGACATTTTTGGCCTACCACTAAATGTAAATTCCGAGAAAAATTGGCAGGGCGTTACAAATGGTATCAGAGCAAATGATCCTACATTACAAAGTGAGTTATTATTGTTGGTTGTGGATGTGAATTGTGAATTGCGAATTGCATTGATATTGCACTATTTCATAAGTTCTTTGACTAATGGTGAATTTATGTGAAATGCCTATATTGTGAATCACTATAAAGTGAATTGAATTGAGTAGGAGTATAAAATTTTAAAATGTCATATTTTATGTGTAGCTTTAAGAATAAGCGTTTGATTTCAAGTTTCGGATTAATCTGGAATTGAGTTGATTTTATGATATGCATTATGAAAATTTGAACTTTAAGATGATTGTGAAATTGTGACAAGTAGTTGGAAAAGTCGTATTATACTGGTGCAATTAAGGAATGTTGAATTGGACGAAAAGGCCCGTGGATGTTGAATTGTTCCATGTGGTGGATGTTGAATTGTTCCATGTGTGGGCTGCAAGAATGAATTACTGAAGTGATAAAAATGTGTAATGTGTGTTGGCCAGGTATATTACAATCTTTTTCAAACTACTAGTCACTGAATTGGATAAAAGAAAAAAGTGATGAAATTTTTGTTTTGCCCATGATGGTAAGTAATTGTGAATTGAAATTCCAATGATTTTGGCTGAAATTTTCGATATTTGATTAGCCATTTTTGATGGTTTGGTTTGAAATTCTGATATTTATTTAGCCAATGAGGATTGTGGCTAGATGTTTGATATTTATTTTGCCAATATGTGTGGCTAAAAATTTATGATATTTATTCTGCCGATAATTGTGGCTGGGAATCTAAGATCTATGGGTGAGAATCACGATGATTTAGTTGTTGATTTCTTTACTTTGAGCTTGGATAAACTCGTAGACTAAGGTTATGATTTTATTCACTATAAATGGAATGGTGGGAGTAATTCTAATCCTTTTTCGTTAATCGATGGTAGAAATCATTGTTTTGCAAATAATGTTTATGGCTAGGAATTTTAAAATCTTATCCCCAGTGATAATTATGGTTGGAAATTTTAATATTTTTCAAAGTCACGATGATTTTACGAATGGAAATGAAATCACGAATCGAGGCTATGATTGGTTTAATATATATAGTGGTGAAGAATGAAGGAAATAACTTTAACCTATCTATTCTGTCACTCTAATAAAGTTTGCTCAGTTGTGTGGCACGTGTAATGTTTTTGGTTGGTTTGGTTGCCAAAAATGAAGAGTTGTCATTGTTTGGATTTGATATTGCAGATAGAATTGATGATGCATGCATATTTTTTGGCTATATGATTACTATGGTTAGTTTGGTTCACATGAGGATATGAATGAAATCATAGAATAAGATTTTGATTTCGTTCTATATTGATGGTACTACATATTGGTTTTAAATAGCTTATCCTTATTCAGTGACTGAAATCTCAGGGAAGAGATTTATTTTAATAGGGGTCAAATGTAATACCCTGAAAAATTTAAGTATATGAATTTGATATTCATAATTATGAATAAGTGGGGAAAAAGCGAAAATATATCTATTTATGGTTATGAAAATTTAATTGGGAGATTTTAAAATTTTGTTACCAAAAATTATTATAATTTACATCGTAAAATTTATCGATAATGGAAAAAGATGAAAATGCCCTAATTGGTTTAACGTAATTATACGAGGATGTATTTTATCCTCATATATGTTTTATTATATTTCTTGATATATTAGGATAGAGCTCGACCCTATGAAAATGTAGGCGAAAACCGTTTGTGAATTGGAGTTGAAACGAAGAAATTAGAGATTTTAAAAAAAATGAAAAATGAACAAGAGTCTGGAAGCTGCCAGATGGCAGCATAAGGAAGAATAAAGAAATGAGGGAGGGGCGGGAGAGAATGAGGGAGGGCATTGGCTACCCGATCAGAAAACAAAGGAGAGAAATGAGAGGGGAGGAAATGGAGGGGATCAAACCAAAAACCCAGCCAAAACAAACCGGGTCATCGCAACCCGCAGCTCGATGGAAATTTGCCGATGCCTTTTATGGTGTTTTCTCCGGTTAATTGAAGCCACACATCACCTAGAATTGACCTAACATCCCTTACCCTTCCAATTTCATCAAAAAACCGAGTTAATTGGGCCTTAATTCGTGATGAAATTCCTACCCGGTTCTTGAGGTGCATGGCGGCAATCCGCCATTTTCGAAGCCAACTCCATCGATTACCACCATCAATAGGCTCCCCTCAACCTCAGGAACAATGCCCAAGTAGTGGTGGAGGCATCAGAACATGTATGGAGGTCAAATCGAAGCACACCCAATTTTAGGGTTTAGGTTCTGGCAGTTCGTGGGCAATTTCAGGTGTTTCTCAGATGAATTGGACTTCAGCCTAGGTATAAAACTTGCTCCACTCATTAAGATCTACATGCTTGTAAAATTTGGTAATTTTTTGAAATAGTTGAATTTTCCGACAAGTGGGAGCAGCCGGGCACCGCATGGGCCGAGACCCCACCTGCTCTTCCTAGACAAATTTGGATACACTAATTCCGTATGTGACGTTTGATTTTCGAAATCTCGTCATATGACTATAATTTTGATAAAAACCGCCACTTGGACACTACATGTGATAGGAGCATATTCATGCGACTTAAATGGCTTGTTCTCGTGCATTTACGTTATGTTTCTTTAGTTATTTTAGTATTTTAAGCTATTTTCGTGTGTTTGTAGGTCCAAAGGGCTAAAGGAGCAAAAAGATGCATTTTGGAGACTTTTGGAGCACTTTTGGGCTAAGGATGGATAGCTTATGCTTGGAGCCAAAGTGTTGGATGAAATTGAAGACCTAATTAAAGACCAAAGTGTTGGAACCTTGTTCCCTTTAGTTTTAGGACATTTAAACCTTTCCTATATCCTTAGCCGTGCATAACATTCCAACATTCCACTGCTTCATTTCAGCCACACTCCCACATATCATTACATATCATTCACCACTTATCATTCACCACTTATCATATCATCCACTTATCATATCATTCACTTATCTTATCATTCACTTATCATATCATTCACTTATCATATCATACACTTATCATAACCATACACTTATCACTTATCACAACAACAACCTTGCACCTGCACATTCATCCACATGCACCCATAATCATTCACTCATCTTTAATCCACATGCATCTTCCATAAATCAAATCAGCCACATCCACATGCACTTATTCCACTTCATCATTACACCATATTCTCTCTCTTTAATCCACATGCATTCATCATCATTCACTCTAGTTTTAATTCCCACATGCATTTCCACCCACATGCAACCATAATCATTCATACCTATCAGCCACATGCATTCACTCTTCATAAATCAGCCACATGCATTCAATCATTCACTCCACACTCATTGCACATGCATTCCCTTTCATTTCTGTCAAAGCACATGCATTCCCACCCTTTAATCACATGCATAAATCAGCCACATGCATCTCCCATCACCATTTCAGATTTCCACCAAGTTCCTAGCTGTCATGTTCCCTCTCTTTCTCCCTATAAATACCATACACACTTCACACAACATTCATTCATTCTCATTCATTCTTCCACATTTCAGAAAATCATCCATTCACACCAAGAAACATCCCCTTAGCTGTGAGTTTCCCTACAAATCCAAACACCACTCCTCTTCCATTTCCATCACTCCCCAAACCATTCACACCATCAAACTAGCCTTAGACCTTGTGCTACAATAAAGAGGAAGAGAAGAGGGCCTAAACGTTCATACAATTCAAGTTTGAGTTGTTGGAATGTTTAAGTGTTTCTTTGATTTCAATGTTTAAATTCAATTCTCTTTGTTTTGTATGTTTGAGGAATGGAAGAAAAGAGTGCTTAAACGTTCATACAATTCAAGTTTGAGTTGTTGGAATGTTTAGGTGTTTCTTTGATTTCAATGTTATGAAGAACTAAACCCCCCTTAGCTAGGGGGTGATTCGAAATATATGTTTATACTTGCATTTTGATTTGATTACTTCTAATTACGTTTCATAAGTTGTGAATTCAATTTGTTTAACTGTTTTATTGATAACCTATTTATGTATGTTTATTGAGAGTGCACGCTTAATTTTCATGCATGAATATGACGCTAGAATATAAGTGAGTTTCACCTAATAGTTATGAACTTATATTCACAAGTAGTGGAGGTTGCTTATAAACAATCGCGTTAAATAAATTCTTGGCATAAGTTTCATGCAATCATAGTAACGAATGCCCCGTCAACACTTATAATTTTCATAGAGCGTAATGATTCTTGCTTGTATCTCTATTATGCAATCATGTAGGGGACTTGTGGGGAATGTTTTGGGTTGTCGTATGCAATCATCCAATTCAATAACGTTAGGAAGATTTGAAAGTTAATTTAAGCGGACCTAATTAACTTGGAGCATTGAGATTTCATGGTTTATTGAAATGCAATTGGAAATCGTTTTATTATGCAAGTGTAACATGTATGGAGATGAACCCCTTAGCTATTCTATCATCCATTCATTCCATTTCATCAATTTCATATTTACATTCTGTTTTAATTGCAATTTGTTCATTTAATTTAACTTCGTATAAACCTAAATCCCCCTTTACTTTAATGTCAAATTAGTTAGAAATCAATTTAGTTTGTGTTTTTAAGAGTCTTGAGTAAAGTTACAACTTAATTTCGTCCAAATTTGTGTTTATACTCAAAACTGCCCAGAAAGTGGTTTTTAGGCAGATTTGAGTGTGTTTGTGCTGTTTTGAGTCTTTTAGTTTGTTTGAGTGTTTTAAAGTTTAGTTTTGCATTCTTCGAGTCTAGCATAGTGTTTTATATTGTGTTTTTACGTTTTTGAGTCAAATCCAAGTGATTAACAATCCCTCCTAATCCCCGGTTCAGAACGATCCCTACTTATACTTATACTACAATTGACAAAAAGAGGGTTTAATTTGTGTGCGTATAAATCACGCATCAACATGTATCAACGATCGGACCGTTGGATCGTCACCAAAGTTTAGTACATAATAGTATGTAATATTTGAGGACAATAGGAACTTACAGATCGGAAATCCAATGTATAGATCTTCCCGAATTGGATTTCTAAGTTTATAAAATCAAACATTGACCACCACTTGAATGTGCGATTGGTAGAGATCCAATTGTTGGATCATAATGAAATTTTGGTATGTTGTTCTAGAAGAATAATGTGGATGTTGAGAAGTTACGGATTATAAATCTGATAGGCGGATCTTCTGGTTTAGATTTCTAGGGTTGTGAACCCTATCCTAGATCTTGATCAATGGTTGATTTGTTTTTATAGTCAACTAAATCGAGTTTCTAGCATGTTGTTTATCTTAGAGTGTTGTTGACATTTCATAAAGCTTAGCGGGCTCATTGCAATGACGGGTGTCTTGATTTACGTATGAGTGACTATAATATAGGTGATTTATATTGAATTGTAATTTTATTTTATTGCCATTGATCTACGGCTGTGAATTGTGAACTATGATTGTCTTGATCCCTTCAAAAGGTACGTAGGCAGTTTGATGAGAAGTTAGATGCAACCATAAAATAAACGAGATTAAATTTTAGTAGAAAATTGTTAAAGTGCAAAATGTTAGAGTGGTTATTAACATAAGGTTAACAATGACATTTTTGGCCTACCGCTAAATGTAAATTCCGAAAAAAATTGGCCAGGCATTACACTATTCCTTCTAATAGTATTCAAAATCAAGAATTAGTATGGATTATTACTTATACAAAGATTTAGTATGTGGCATCAGTTATGGATTATAATGACAAAACATCAGTTTTATAGCAGAATAATTATGCAGCATCAGTTATGGATTATAATCATAAAGCTTCAGTTTATAGCAGAATATTCATTCAACATCAGTTATAAGAGAATGAAGAATATGTATCAAATTTTATTATTCATTATTTTAGTTATACAAGAATTAGTATACAGCATTACTTTTTTTTTTTTTTTAGTGTGCATCATTACTTATATAAGTTATCCAACATCAATGATAAAAAATTAGTACGCTACATCAATTATACCAAAATTAGTATGCAACACCAGTTATATCAGAATTAGCATGCAACATCAATTATACCAGAATCATTCAGTTGATGGCATTTTAATATTTTTTATGCCAAACTTATGATTTTATATAAATTATAAACCCAAAATTTAAACAAAATTAGCTTGTTTTTGGATTTACCATTTTGTCTGCTAGGTCATTGTCTTGATTTTTGAGCTTATCTTGGCTTTTTGTTTTTAGCTTCCATGCAGCCAGTGTTATTTGTATATCTTCATCATCTGTTTGATTATCGCCTTTTTTCGGCACATCTAAAATTGTTATTTCATCATCATTCTCTTCTTGATGTTGAACGTCATCAATCTCATCATCAACATCACCTTTTGCCATTCCGTCTAATATTTTTCTTTCATCATCGTCATCTTTTTTTTTTCAGTAACTTGATCATTTGTGAAGGTTATGCAGCCTCTTTACATTTTGATCTTCTTCAGATTCATGTTCAAATACTAATTTTTTTGCTGGTTTATCCTTCTTAGCTTTTGCATCCTTCTTGGCTACTTGCTTAGGTCCCACTATGGTTTCATCTTCTAAGCATTGTTCAACTGACTCCTCAATCGGTTTTGCATTGTCCATCTGTGAAAATTTGCTTCTTTATAGATTTTTTCGTGCAGAACTGCCAAATCCCACTTCACTATTATTGGCAAGCGTTTCTCCCTTCCTTTTATTGGTTTGATGATTGGGGTGTGATCATAAAGCCAATACTGTAGACAAAATAAAAGCTGAGATTTGTATATATTTGTAAAATAAGACAAAAATTGATTTTTTTTAATTAGTTTTTGCTTGCTTACCAATAAAAGTACAACAGGGCCACTAATGGTCAGTTGTTTGTCTTTTTTCATCATCTATATTCTATCAATTGATTCCATCAAGTATCTTGCTATTTTCTTGGCCCAAGTGCACTGATTTATGTTATTGATGGAGTTACAATTCTTAGCCAAACTCCAAGGGAGCTTCCCTGTTGAGCTCCCAAGCAGATTTGTGTTAAGCAAATATAGAATTATAAAGCAATCTGCATCTTGATTCCCTTCTATTGTCCTAGTATCAAATGCAACTTGAATTGTTTGTGCAATTTCTCTTTTACCGATTCTTGTCATTTCTGAGAAAAGTTTATCAACAAATCTGTTTTCTTTCGGCTTTGGGATTCTTGGGTTTCTTGTTGACTGAGGGGCTTCTCTGCCTCAGTTTGGAATCCCAAATATGCATTGGACATCATCATCATTTACTTGGCAATATCCATTTTTGAATTTAAACATTCCTTTTTCAATGTCATACTAGTTCGCTATATATATGACATCTCAGTCTAATTTCTTCATTTGTAATTCACCTTTTACGTAAGCTTTCACAAGTATGTCATAAGGTGACACGTATATATATATATATATACATATATATATATATATATGAATGCCCAAGACTTCTGGTTTTTCATCAAGTTTGGCTTGAGCTCTTGTAATAGTTCTGCAAAGGCCATGAGATTCAATCTTATTTGAACATAGTTATAATCTGTCGCCCGAAGCTTTACGACATGAGGTTTTTGAGCTACTTACTTTTTTGTTGCTAAATGTTTTACTTTTGGTGGCATCATTATAAATAAATAAAAAAATGAAACAATAATGAGTATAATTATTAATCAAATAATATGAAGTCATATAAATGACAAACTAGATGCAAATGGCATATGCTTAACACACAAGCTAGATGGAGCATCGCTTAGCCCACAAGCTAGATGCAGCATCACTTACCACACAAGTAGATGCAGCATCAATTAGCAAACAAGGTAGATGCAGAATTGGTTATTAATGCATAATGTAGATGCATAATTGTTTTTAACACAAGCTTGATGCGGATTCCTTTTATCCTTTTCTAATACATATTTATGTGCAGAACTAATTTACAAACAGAAAGTTGAACCAGAATTAATTTACAATGTGTAACTTTAGTACAAAGTACAGCTTCAAGCCTGACGGTTAATATTTCTACTCACAAAATTTAGACACATTCATTTTTTTTTCATATGCTGAAAAATCAGTATACATATAAACTAAAAAGGTGAAACTGAAACATCTAAAACACTTAAATTGTTTTTTCTTGACCTGAAACACTGAATTTTTTGTAAAATCAAGTGCAAAAAACATTTGATAATGCATGCGGTTTTTATAGTTTTCCAAAAGTGTCTTTTGCAAAAACAAGTTCAAAAACACCTGAAAATGCATCCAAAACTTTGATAATGCATTCATTTTTTGACAGAGTTCGAAATATATGCAAAAGAACAATTTTGAGTAGTAGAAAAACCTTTGAAACACTGATCTTTTGGAAATCCGGTTAAGGTGTGTATCACTTACTGAAAATCCGGCTTGAAAGTGTCAAAGTCTATGGAGATTTTGGGGTTTATTTTGGGAATGATAGGTTTGGGGAAGATGAAACCGTCAGTTCGCGATATTGAATAAGGAAAACCGGTTCGTTTTTATGATTTTTTGTCGTTTAGTGGTTAACGTGTCCGTTTATTAACGGTTATAGTCGAGGGGCATGGGTCATAATTTAGTTGGTCCATTTGTTTTTGGGTTGGGCATGGGTTTCTGTTATTGGGTTTTTAGTCCCTCCTTCAAATGTCTTAAAAGGTGTGGCGTTGTGTGAAAAATAGTATATATTTGTGTCTCTATAAGTAAGGCTCCAATATATATTGTAGAATAGTAATATTACTTGTAATAAAATTTAAAAAATAAAAAATAAAAAAAAAACGCTTTGAACATTTGTCGGATGCAATTGTTACTACACTATCGCCCTCTAGTAACACGTATGTCTTAAAAATCTATATATAAAGCCAAAGGAAAAGGTCAATAGTGATTTTGGTGCCACCAAGCTTCAACAAAAATATTTGGACAAAAATGCCTCCAAGACAAAAAACTTTAACGTCATCCCAAAATAATGCATCAAATAAGGCAGGGGCATTTTGGTCATTTTAACAGTAATTTTTTAATAATTAATTTTTTTGTGGTTTTTTTTTTAATTATTACCTCACAATAGGCTAGCAATAATGTGATTCAATTTCTCTATTTTTAAACACATTCAAAACATCTTAAGAGGCGTGTAATGTCGGTTATAAAAAAAAAAATCATTCGCACGAGGATAATAATGTGATTAAATTAGTTGTCAAATGATTGTTTTTTTTTTTTCTAACAAACGATATTTTTTACACTAAGTGGGAGGGGGTAGGCTTAGCCTCACAATGGGCTAACAATAATGTGATTCAATCAGTTGTTTATTAAATATTATTTTCTCTATTTTAAACACGTTCAAAATATCTTAAAAAGTGTGTAATGTCGGTTATAAAAAAAAAAGTCTTTCGCACATGGATAATAATGTGATTAAATTAGTTGTCAAATGAATTTTTTTTTAACAAACAATATTATCTACACTAAGGAGGAGAAGGTGGGCTTAGCCTCACAATAAGCTAGAAATAATGTGATTCAATCAATTGTTTATTAAATATTATTTTCTCTATTTTTAAACACGTTCAAAATATCTTAAGAGGCGTGTAATGACACACCCCGATCGAAATCAAGGCGTGCTAGCCGTCACGTGAGGGTGACGTAGCCATGTGCACCGTGCGGAAGCAAAAGATAAAAATAAAAGTACGAATAAATAAAAACCAAAGTACTAAATAAACTAGTTAAAGTAACACACTAGTGTGAGACCAAGTGTGATAAGCCTAATCAGAGCACAGAAAGCCTAAATGCAGTCCAGAAGAACGAATACTAATTATACAACACCCAAAGGTGATCTTACATTTGTGATGTTCTGTCAGAACCACCGTCAAGTCCTCGTGAGCCACCAAAGCATTTCTAACTAGAATCTGGAGGGGCGCAAAACAGAAAGTATGAGTGGGCAAAAACAAAGCTTTTCAAAATCATTTCATTCTCAAAAGTTCTAATGCCTCTCTGTAAAACCTGTATAATTTCCCAGAAAAAATAGGATATATAAATATATCACAACCATGCTCAGAGTAGCAACATTCACAAATATGTATGTATGTAAGCCATGTCAACTAACTTAGCACATGATGTAAGTAACCCAGGTAATGTCAATCAATGTAGAAAATATGTCAGCCGGAGTCACCTAACGTGACCTGTACGGCTAAATCTAGAACTCAAATCCACAACTCAATCACTACACCTGCACACGAGTCGGAACCACCTAAAATGGTCTGTACGACATGACTGGGTGTAAATAAATACGCTCAAGTGCTACGATCACGTGAAGACTGTGCGAATAATCGCGGGTCACATACGAGTCAAAACCACCTAAAGTGGTCGATACGGCAGGACTGTGCACCTAACTTGGATCCAAGATGAGCGTGTGGCGTGAACATCACGTGAAGGAATGTGCCCTACTCTAGGCGGAAGCACTAACACCGAGGTGCAGGTTTATGAGCTCTCAATGCATCCCACATAACCACTAATTCACAACCATAATCTATAAACTTACCTGGCACTTACCTGTGCATCCGCAACACTAATAAAAAATTTATGCAACTACTAATGCATAATTAAAATAGGCAAAGACTATGCATGGCATTTAAAACATATAAACATTCAATTTCATTTTCTGGGAAAAACCACAAGTATATAGGTATATATGGAAAACCAAAAGCCCACTAACTAGTATGTCGAAGGGTCGTAACCCCCGAGCCTTAAGTGACTGCGCTCACCCTCAGGATAGGTCTCACCTATATGCGAAACAACTACAAAAACGTCAATTTAAAGCACATAACCAAAACTAGGTAATAACTTCTCGTACAATGCTCAAATGGGGTGTTTGGATACACCAACGTGATCTACTCAACCTCACGAACATCCTTATATTTTTAAAATAATTTTCTTACTTCCCACACGCTGACCACGCGCGAGCACCTGCCTGTCACACGTGTGGTAACCCTAACGGCGTTAGGGAATATTCCGTCCAAAAATGGAATATACCATTACATATACCTGACACCGTTAGTATATTCCGTCAAAATTAACAGAATATTCCTTGTCTTCTCCAGTGAGTCTCACCGGCCGCTGCCATTCGTCGTCGTCAGCGCCATCATCAGCAACTCAAATTCTCGCCGGAAACTGGAAAATTTTCAAAAACTTCGTATCTTCTTCATTTCTCAACTAAATTCCATGAAATTGATACCAACATGAAGCTTACAACAAGTAGAACAAAACCTTACCACTTTCAAGCCCTGAAATTCACGGAATCTCACTGGAGAAACCTCGTAAAATCCGACCAACCTTAAAACTTGCTATCCCGACGTCCAAAATCCTTCAAACTTGTTCCCCGAGCTGCGTGAGAGTATTCTAAAGCTCCCTAAGACCTTAATATCCACTGAAACCTTCGCAATGATTAGTGCATGAACAGTGCATGAAAATTGGGTTCTTAGGTTCTAGGGTTTTCGAGGGTTTCAAGTTCTAAAAATGGTATGGATGAACTGAGGAGCTTGCAAGGAGTTCGAATGTTACCTTCTACCTGTCAATCCGTGCTTGAAAGGTTGGTTTTGAAGTTCGTCTATACACTTGCAAAGGAAATGGAAGAAAATCTAAGAGAAATAAGAGAAAGGGAGTCACGGGAATGTATGGTATGGGTGTGTGTGTGTCTTGTAGAGTCAACCAAAAACAACTAAACAACACACCAAAATGGCAAATACCCACCAAGGGCAAAATCGTCATTTCACACCTACGGTACAATTAATTCGGGACGGGTTGTCACATGTAATATTGGTCATAATAAAGGCCTTTCGCATGCGGATAATAATGTGATTAAATTATATTAAATTAGTCGTCAAACAATTGTTTTTTTTTTTTTAACAAACGATATTATCTACACTAAGGGGAGGGGGTGGGCTTAGGCTCACAATAAGCTAGCAATAATGTGATTCAATCAGTTAATTATAAAATATTATTTTCTCTATTTTTAAACACGTTCAAAACATCTTAAGAGGCGTATAACGCCGGTTATTAAAAAGGAGAAAAAAAAAAAAAAGGTCTTTCGCATGCAAATAATAATGTGATTAAATTAGTTGTCAAATCATTGTTTTTTTTATTTTAACAAAGGATATTATGATTTTTTTTTTAACAAACGATATTATCTACACTAAGGGGTATTATCTACACGAAGGGAAGGGGGTGGGTGTGACGACCCGTCCCGAATAAATACATATTTTATCCTCGAATGTGTGGAAATGATGATTATGCCGTCGTTGGCTGGGTGACGTGGATGTAGGTATATAGTTTTAAATTATTTTTCCCGCTGACGTGATAAAAATTTACTTGATGTCACGAGAGCGTTGACGCGAGCTAGGCTCGAATTAGACTTATAACAAGAAAGTTATGAATATTTAGGTGCGTAAATGGGTAAATTTTGGACTAATTATATGGGCTCCTATTTGGCCGAATCAAATCATATTATTTTCTTTTGTTGCCCAATCCTATAACACACACACGTACAACCTCACCCTCTCCTTTCTTCTCGAATTTTCTCTCGTCCGTACAATCAAGAGACCGTCACCTATAACCCTAACCAAACATCATGGATCGAATTGTTGAAGTCCACCATCATATTCCTCGTAACCTCATGAGTTAAGTGATACCTTTTGGTCGTGGAACGAGTCACAGGAACCTGAGAACTCTCGAACTCCAGCTAGGTGGTTTTTGCTCCATCGTGATCGAGGCCTTTTCCAAAGGTTTTAAGGCTCGAGGAAGCTCCTAAACAACTTTATAGGAACCTTAGAAGGGAGTTGGGACAAAGTTAACGTAGGAGTAGGTGTTTTCGAGAAGTTCCAATTTAGCCGGATTTTCCAAGAGTTTTTCCGACTGTTTACCGTCAGTTTTAAGACTTCAAATAGGTAAGATGATGTTCTCCTTGTTGAGAGCTTCAAATCCATATAAAATTCATGAATTTTGGTTGAGAAATGAAGTAGTTATAAGCTTTAGAAAATTTTCCAAAATCCAGCGTTACAGGCGGCGGCCATAGGCGGTTTCCGGTGAGTTACCGGAGAAGACAAGGAATATTCTGTCAACCTTGAAGGAATATACTAACGACGTCAATTAACTCTATTAGTTTTTAAACGGAATATTCTAATATTTAACGGCATATTCCCTAACGCTGTTAGGGATTCCATCAATGTGCCAGGCATGTGCCTGCGCGTGGTTGGCGCGTGCGGCCGTGCTTTGGCTGGCGCATGAGGGCACGTGGGACATCAAAAAAATTTCTAAAAATATGGGGATGCTCATGGTGTTGAGTAGGTCATGATGGTATATTCAAACACCCCAATTGAGCAACGTATGAAAAGTTATTACACGATTTGGTTATGTGCTTAAAATTAACGTTAAATTAGTTGTTTCACATATAGGTGAGACGTTTCTGTAGGACGAGCATAGCCAGGCGAGGCTTGAGGGTTATGACTGTGCTACATACCAGTGAGTGGGCTTTTGGTTTTTTATATATACATATATATGCTTTACATTTTCCCAAAAACTGTTTCAAATGAGCGTATTCTTCTAAATGCCATGTCATCTTTGCACATCATTTTATTATATGCATTAGCATGTGTATGCATAACATTGTATGACGTTGCGGAGGCCAAGTAAGTTTCAGTTGAGTACTATGACATGATAGTGGTTGCATTGTTTATGATTATGCGTAGATGCATTTAGAGCTCATTATCCTACACCCCGGTGTTAGTGCTCGAGCCTGTGGTCAGGGCATAGTCCTTCACGTGAGGTCCACCTCTGGCACCGTACGCTCACCTTGGATCCAAGTTTGGTGCATGGCCCTATCATACAGACCACATTAGGTGGTTCCGACTCGTAGGTGACCCATGATTATTCGCACAGCCTTCATGTGATCGTGGCACTTGAGTGTACTTATTAACACCCAGCCCTATCGTACAAACCATAATACGTAGTTCCGACTTTTGTGCAGGAATTGGTTTATGAGCTATAGGTTTAGCCATACAGGTCATGTTAGGTGACTCAAGCTGGCATATCATTTTATATTGATTCATATCACTTGGCTTACATATTTGTTACTGAGATACTTGGCATGGAATATACTTTGGTTTTCATTGCGCTCAAGCATAACTTTTATATACAGTGAGGGGTTATTATTTTTGGAAAGAGAAATGGTTTTAAAAAAGCTTTGTTTTTGCCCACTCACGTTTTTTGTTTTGCGTCCCTCTAAGTTCTAGTCAGCCGTTCATGTTGGTGGCTTACGAGGACTCTATGGCGATTCTAACAGACTTTAACTAATGTAGGAATTTCTTTCTTATCTTATATAATTAATATTTAGCCTGCTGGACTGCATTTAGGTTACCTATGCTCTGACTACTTGTATTACAACTTTAAACATCTCTGCATCATTTTATGGTTATCTTAGTGTAAATTAGTTAGTTTTGGTTTTTAATTACTTATATTTTCATCGCTGTCACTTCCGCACTTCGCTCATGGCTACGTCACCCGTATGTGACGGCCAACATGCCTCGATTCCGGTCGGGGTGTGTCTGTTTGGTATCAGAGCTTAGGTTTGGCAGTTTTGCATATTTTGTGGGTATTCTAATCATTTTGATGTCTTAAGTCAGAACCATCCCACCTCATAGAGAGCCACATGCTTCATCTGAGTCTAATTTTCCTGATATTGCCCAACTTGGTGAAGCCATTGCTAGTGTCATTCAATCCTCACTTCGTCCTCCCCAAAGGACTCCTTTGGAAACTGTATATAACTTAAAGTTGAATAATTTTGTTGGCACTGAGGGACCTGAGGGAGCTGAGCGTTGGCTTAATCATGTCGAGAAAACTTATCGAGTGATGCAGCGACAAGGTAATTTCCCTGAGGATATATGGGTCGAGACGAACACTTAGTTTTTGGGTGAAGATGCTGCATCCTAGTGGAGGCGAGAATCTTTTCAGTTGTCACCAGAAGAAGCCACAGATTGGGAGGTTTTTAAGCAATTATTTGAAGAGATTTGTACCCCCAAAGTATGTGGATCGTAAGAAGCAAGAATTCTCACATCTAAAGCAAGGGAAAATGTCAGTTAAGGAGTATTATTGAAACTTTACTAACTTGTCCCGATATTGTCCTGAGATTTCCGCAAATCCTGCGGAGATGCTTCACCACTTTAAGTGGGGTACTCGAAAAAAGTGGCGTTCTATGGTGACCACAAATCCCTGTTCTACATATCAGGAGTTTTATGAGGTTCTACTTCGGGTTGAGGATTCTGAGAACGCTCTAGATGATAGCAAGAAGAAAGAAGAATAAGATAATAACTAAAAGAAAAATAATAATAAAGATAAAGGCCAGTCATCACATGGACCTCGGAAGATGCTGACTTTTAAAATGAGTGGCACTAGTTTTGGTTCTTCTAGTAGGGGCTCAAGTTCCACTGCCCCACGGAAAGGCGACCTGCTTTCAAGAGGTTCCCGATTCTAGAGACAGAGATATTCGAGTAGCTCAGGTGTACTTTGTCGTAGATGCAATAATTAACATTTCGAGGAGTGTAGACAAGGTAGAAGTAGATGTTTTACTTGTGGCCAGATGGGACATCGAGCTAATCAATGCCCACAGAGCCAGCAGAAGCCCCAACCTGCATTACCACCAGCAGTTCCACTTCAGCAGGTTCCAAGGTCTAGTGGTTATACCCCGACGGGTTATGGTGGAGCATATCATTATTAGGGTGATATAGCTCCATATTCTAGAGGATAGTATTAGTACCCACACGATCCATATCATCAAAGTGGTTACACTCAGTATCCAGGAGCTTACACGCCATATCCGTCATATCCAGGTGGTGGATCACAGTGGTATCCCAGAAGACAGTCCCAAAAAGTTGAGGTTGCTTCTAGCAGTGCTGGACCAATTATGCAACCTAACCAGCATGGTCAGGGACGAGCCATGCAAGGACGTGGAAACCAAGGTAACAAAGGTCGTGGAGGTCGACAGCAGACGCAGGGTCGTGTCTATCAAATCATTCTGCAGGATGCTCAGAACAACCCTAATCTGATGTATGTTAAATATTCTTGGCCATTTTGCTAGAGTATTAATTGATTATGGTGCCACACACTCTGTTATTTCTCATACGTTTGTTCAGACAATGCAACCCTACCCCACACCTTTCGGTTATGAGTTAGAGTTTTCGATGCCTAGAGGCGAGACATGTCATGTTAGCTGGGTATATCAAGGATGTCCTATTTTGGTGGAGGACATCGTCATGCCAACTAGTCTTGTTCCATTAGATATAGTTAATTTCAATGTTATTATAGGCATAGATTGGTTACATTACAATCGTGCCAAGATGGATTGTTACAAGAAGATGGTCAATTTCCATCGATCGAACTTGCATGTGGTTACCTTTATGGGTGCACGTAGTGGATTAAAACACGACATCATTTCTACCATGAGGGCCAAACGACTAGTGAGAAAATGTTGTCAAGGTTATTTGGCTCACGTGGTATTGAACGAGGATACTCTTATCCGTGTAGAAGATGTACGAGTAGTTAGACACTTCCCTAATGTTTTCCTAGACGATTTACCTGGATTACCACCAGATAGAGAAGTAGAGTTCACTATTGATTTACTTTCAGGTACAGATCTTATTTCCTTAACTCTTAACCGAATGACTCCTGCTGAGTTGAGGGAATTGAAAACCCAATTGCAGGAATTGGTTGATAAGGGTTTCATTTAGCCTAGTACTTCACCTTGGGGAGCTCCAATTATTTGTACAAAACAAGAATGAGACTTTGAGATTGTGTATCGATTATCAACAGTTGAATAGGGTAACCATTAAAAACCGTTATCCATTGTTGCGTATAGATGATCTATTTGACCAGCTTCGAAGTGCCTACATGTTATCCAATATTGATTTAAGCTTTGGGTATTATCAATTAAAGATCAGAAGTGAAGATGTCCCTAAGACGGCTTTTAGGACTCGATATGGTCATTATGAGTTCCTCGTAATGCCATTCGAGTTAATGAATGCACCCGCAACTTTTATAGACCTAATGAATTGAGTATTTAAGCCATACCTTGATAGGTTCGTTATTGTCTTTATTGATGATATTTTGGTGTATTCTAAGTCTAAGGCAGAGCATATTCAACATCTCACCCTGGTTTTGAAGAAATTGAGGGAACACCAGTTATATGCTAAGTTTAGTAAATGCCAGTTTTGGTTAGATCAAGTGGCATTTTTGGGGCATTTAATATCAGCTCAGGGTATTCAGGTGGACCCACATAAAGTAACTGCAGTTGAAAATTGGGAGTAACCACGAACCATCATTGAGGTATGGAGTTTTCTCGACTTAGCAAGCTACTACCAACAATTTGTTAAAGATTTTTCAACCATAGCTTTACCATTAATGAGGTTAACTAGAAAAGATGTTAAATTCGAGTGGAACGATGATTGTGAGCGGAGTTTCCAGTAGCTAAAGTATTGTCTCAGTCACGTACCTATTTTGGCGTTTCCAGATGACAGTGGTAATTTTGAGATTTATAGTGATGCTTCCTTGAGTGGCTTAGATTGTGTGTTAATGCAGCATGGCAGGGTGATTGCTTGTGCTTCACGACAACTAAAGCCCCATGAGATAAATTACCTACTCCACACATAATCTTAAGCTAGCCGCTATTATTTTTGCCTTGAAGATTTGAAGGCGTTATTTATACAAGGAAAAGTGCAAGATTTTCACAGATCATAAAAGACCTTTTCACCCAAAAAGATCTTAACCTTCGACAGCAGAGGTGGATAGAATTGCTCAGTGACTATGATACACGATTGAGTATCACCCTGGTCATGCAAACTTGGTGGCAGGTGCACTTAGCAGGAAATCACATGGCCGACTTAATACTTTACATGTTTGACGTGTCCCTCTTCTCACAGAATTGAGATCTACTAGAGTTAATTTAGGAGTGGTAAATCAAGAAGAAGCTATACTTGTAAGTTTTCGAGTTAGACCTTGATAGATCATGTGCTGGAGGCTCAAATGAATGATGAGGAATCTCAGAAGTTAATTCAGGCAGTTTCAGACGGGAAAAAAAAAGATCTCAAGATTCGGGAATCTGATGGCATGCTTATGCAGGGAAGTCGGATATATGTGCCGAATATTGCAAAACTAAAGAAAGATATTATTGATGATGCGCATATATCAGCCTATGCGATGCATCCTGGGAGTACCAAGATGTATCACATTATTCAACATTTCTACTACTGGCCTGGCATAAAAAGAAAGATTGCTGAATATGTGAGTCGATATGCAATTTGTCAACAAGTCAAAGCTGAAAGGAAAAAGCCTTTTGGATTAATGCAGCCACTTCCTGTTCCCCAGTGGAAATGGGAAAATATTACCATGGATTTCGTGTACAAGCTTCCTCATACTCGAAATTGGTATGATGGCATCTGGGTGATAATGGATCGGCTTACTAAGTCAGCACACTTTATACCAATTCGAGAGAACTATTCTTTAAGACGATTAGCTGAGCTATTTATAAAGGGATTGTTAAATATCACGGGGTTTCGATTAGTATTATTTATGATCGAGATCCTAGGTTCACTTTTAAGTTTTGGGTAGCTTTTCAAGAAGGTTTTGGTTCGAGATTGCTTTATAGTATGGCATATTATCCAAGACATACGGGCAATCTGAGAGAACTATCCAGACATTAGAAGATATGCTAAGATCTTCGATGATGTAGTTTGGCAACGTTTAGCATAAACGTTTGGATTTAATTGAGTTTTCCTACAATAACAGCTACCATTCTAGTATCGGTATATCACCTTTCGAGGCACTTTATGGTAAGACCTGTCGTACTCCACTATGTTGGTCAGAAGTTGGCAATAGTGTGTTAGTGGGCCCTGAGATTGTTGATGAGACTACCCAAAATATTTAGGTAATTAAAGCTAACCTGAAAGCTACCCAGGATCGACGGAAGAGTCTTGTTGATAAACATGCCACTAGCAGAGCATATAAAGTTGGAGATTGGGTATTTCTAAAGCTATCCCCATGGAAATTCGTGGTAGGATTTGGTAAGAAAGGTAAGTTAAGCCCTCGACACATTGGATCGTACCAGATCATCGAGCGAGTCGGTGAATTCACCCATAAACTTGAGTTACCTCAAGGTGCACGATGTTTTTCATGTCTCTATGCTTCATCATTATGTCTTTGATCCGTCACACGTGATACTTCCTCAACCATTAGAAATTAATCCAGATTTGACATACGGCAAGGAGCCAGTGACGATTTTAGATTGGAAGGATAAAGTTCTTAGGAACAAGACTGTGCGTATGGTGAAAGTTTTATGGAGGAACCATTCAGTGGAGGAAGCCACTTAGGAGATGGAGGATCGTATGCGAGATTTATATCCACACCTATTTTATGGATATTAATGTGTTCTCATGCTAGTGTATAGAAATTTCGGGGACAAAATTTTCTTTAAAGGGGGTAGGTTGTGACTACCCGTCCCGAATAAATACATATTTTATCCTCGGATGTGTGAAAATGACAATTATGCCCTTGTTGGCTAGGTGACGTAGATGTACGTATATAGTTTTAAATTATTTTTCCTGCTAACGTGATTGAATTGTACTCGACGTCATGAGAGCGTTCACGCAAGCTAGGCTCAAATCGGAGTTATAACGAGAAAGTTATGAATATTTAGGTGCGTAAACGGGTAAATTTTAGACTAATTATATGGGCTTCTATTATTTTGGGACCAATCAAATCATATTATTTTCTTCTGTTGCCCAATCATTTTGTTTTCGGCTTCTTGTCTGAAAGCTTGAGACGAGCTTTCATCTCCCCAGGCTGAAGAAAAAGTTTAATTCATTTTTCGAATTCTGCAATGGTGGTTTCAAAATCGCGATGAACAACATTTTTCTCTTGAAGTAGTTTGACCATAATTGTCAGGGTTGGTCGGTCATCACCACTTCCCGCTGTATCTTTTGGCTGCCACCTGGTAGTTGAATTGGCTTGTGCTTCCTGTCATCAGGCCATGCAATCTATCCGCTGATGGCGATGTTTTTGAGATTTCGATAACGCCGTATGCATGCCAATGGAAGAGTTGTAACTATACCAGCGTTGGTCGCATGGCTTAGGTAGCTTGAAGGTTTTTTGACTCATCGATGAACTCAAACTGCTAGAGTTATGTGAGTAGTAGTCCTCATTATAAAACGGTGCGTCAAAGTCAAGACGTCGTCTAACTGAGGTTGGACCATTTGGTCATACTTGAGGGCCAAGTCTCTTGAACACCTTCTGGCATTGGTCGGCACCGAGTTCCTTTGGAGGTGTTACTTTGGCCGTGGACGGTCACCATGAAGTTGGAGCCTGAGGTGTTTTCTCTTTAGGTTCGGTTAGGACAACGCGTGTCTTACAACGGCCATACAAAACCATTGGTCTATCAGCTTCTTCGGAATTAGAACCTGACATAGATTCAACTATGGCCGGCACCAAAAACTCTGTGGGCAGTTCATTGGAGAATAAATTAATCTTGAGTCACGGCTGGGAGTTCTGCTTAAGGACATGTTGTATTGGGATGAACTCGGCCTTCCTTTTCCCTTTGCTTTTAGGTAGATGAGCGTCCACCATGCCAATTGTCATCGAGGGAAAGGGATTAACGTCGACAGCCATCTATTTCTCAGGAAATTTTAACTTGCCTTTATCAATCCAACTTTGAATCACATCACGGAACACAATGCAATTGTTGGTGGTATGCTTGTTTGAATTATGGTACTTGTAATACGTTTTGCCTTTCAACTCTTCGGCCTTAGGAATGTTATGTCCTGGCCGAAGTTTTATGATCTTTGCTAACAACAACTGGTTGAAAATTGCATCAGCCTTGGTGATATCAAAAGTGTAGACTTTTGATGTTTTAATTGTCTCTTCAGAGGCCAAGTGGGTTTTTGCAAACGTATGTTTTGTCTAATACTATCTCAGCCGCGTCCACACTGGCGTATTGGGAATCCTCGCTTTTGGCCAATGCGTAACTAACCATGGGATTCTTGTATATCGTTCCCCGGGATAAAGACTTTGAGATCTTGTCCTCTCTGAGCAAATAATCATATTGCTCAACGTGCTGAGCTAGTTCGTACATATCTCAGATATATGCCCCCAGGAATTTCTTTTTGTATTCCACGTCCAGGATGTTTAAAGTGATTCTGACGAATTCAACTTCAGGGAGAGGTACTCCACACCAATTTCTGGTCGACTTGAACCTTGTTAAGTACTCCATTGGCGACTCGTCTGAGGCTTAAGCCATCCTAGCTAATGATGAAACTGACATTTCCATCCCCGGTCAATAGAATTGTTCATGGAATGTTTCAACCAATTCCTCCCAACTCTGCACAAAGTTAGGTGAGAGGTTGATGTACCAAGCAAATGTTGAACCTGTTAATGAGAAGTTGAATAGTCGTAGTTTATGGAAGTCGCTATTAACGTCTCCACATTGTGCAATGAACCGAGTTACATGTTCTAGCGAAGATAAGGACGATTCTCTAGCGAAAAGGCTGAAATTTGGGATCTTAAAGCCTTAGGATATTCAAACTTCTCCACATAAACCGGGTATGGATGGATGAACTTTGGGAACTTTGGCCCATTTTTTAAGGCCGAATCGATCATCCTTTAGACCTTCGTCATATTAACAGATGTTGTTTCCACCCCCTGGTTGGGTCCGTCTGATTTACTGCTTGATTCTCCTCTTTTTTCCAAGTCAATTAGTTAGAGTCGAGTGGATCATGTCTCGGCTTGCAATGGAACACTCTTAAATGGAAGTTGTCGAGGTTGGCCAACGTGTTCATCTTCGAAGGCTTTACTGACCAATAGTTTAAGTAATATAATATGTGTATCACCATTACTTTGTATTGCTTCGAGCAGATTGTTCATTTTTTTGCCAATCGACTATTTAACCTACCGAGATTATTCATCAAGTCGTCTTCGAAGAAATAACCTAGTTGGGGGATCAGAACCTTCCCCACCATCTTCGTCGCAGTCTTCCATTATTCCTTCGATGAAAATGCCTGCAATTTTCTTGGAAATTTCTGCGTTACAAGGTTGGTCGCCGAGACAAACTTCATTTTCTCAGTGTATCGTACTTGCAACCTTGGGTGGCACAGTAATAAGGGGATTTTGTACTTGCGAAAAATCTTGTCCAGGGCCCTGAACTGGTAGGTCAGTCATTGACTTTTCCATGACTGTTTTCTTTTTTACTGACCGTGTCTCAATGGTCATGAAATCTGAAGGTTTGGCACTGGGTCTCACTGGGCATGCCAAAATGTTAACCTTAAAAATTACAAAGCCTACGTGGCGTGCAGGCCGAGTAACTAATAAGCCAACTATGTCCTTCGGTTGATGCGGGGCGTGCCAACTCGTCCGTCGAGCTTGGCCGAGGAGTACAATTTGTTAATGTTACGTTGAGCGCGTTACTGACTTATTGATCTTGCGATTGCGGCCGAGGAAGGAACAAGTCTCGACCTTCGGGTTCTCGAGCCTGAAGATAAGGCTGCTAGTTTTGCGAAGTTCACGATTCTTCGGCACTGGGTTTGGTCACGGTGATTATATTCGTAAGAGTATAAGTACGTCGAATCGACACCAGACTATATGGACACAAGTACTCAAAAAAGATGTATGTCTTGATGGTAAATGTGGTTCAGCCGTTAGAATGCCAAACTCTGAAACTCACTTGTGAGTATCCAATCATAAAACCACTCGGAGTTCAATGTGCCGAATGTAGTAACTTGTAACACCTTACTTTGTCGGGAAGACTAATAAGATGACCTCTACCAATAAGGATTCTGAAACCCTTCTCAACCGAGACATGGATAGGTAACCAGTCGACCTCAACGTAGTGCTGTTTATCCAAACTTAAGGTGTTTCTTGGTCCGCTAATTCTACGGCAACAGTGCTGTTTATCCAAACTGAAAGTGTTCGTTGGTTACCTTCACAATACTGTTTATCCAAACTGAAGATGTGCTGGCGAAAAAAGAAAATAAAAAATCTTAAGATGTTTGAGAGGTTTGCGCATGGCAGTTGTGTGTTGAATTGGAGAGCTCGAATGATGCACTCTGCTCTCTATTTATAACAACAAATCCTCCTTAAGATCAAGTTGAAACCACATTCGGATTAGGACTTCTTATTCTGATCCAATTTTATCTCAACCAATTCTACTCCTATTAGGACTTTGAACTTACCCCCCTTTTCAGGCCGTACTCATTGATGCCCAAGAATCCATATTGCATTAGGACCCCTTATCGTACTGGGACTTCAACCCATCCGTTCATCCAAATTACTCCTTCTTGCAATAGGACTCGACCACCTTCACTGAATGGCCTAGGACCACCAGGCTGCCTATACTACATTTGGAAAAGATTTGGTGATGCGAGGTTTTAAACGCACACAAATTAAACCCTCTTTTTGACAATTGTAGTATAAGTATAAGTAGGGATCGTTCTGGACCGGGGATTAGGAGGGATTGTTAATCACTTGGATTTGACTCAAAAACATAAAAACAAAGTTAAAAACGTTCACAAAGACTCAAAGGACTCAAAACAAGTTCAAAAGACTCAAAACTGCCTAAAAACACTAACTAGGCAATTTCTGACCTTAAACCCAATGTTGGACTAATTTAAGATTATGGCTTGATTCAAACGTAAAATAACAATATAAAACACTATACTAGACTCAAAGAATGCAAAACTAAACTTTAAAACACTAAAACAAACCAAAAGACTCAAAACAACACAAACACACTCAAATCTGCCTAAAAACCACTTTCTGGGCAGATTTGAGCACAAACACAAATTTGGACGAATTTGTGTAACAAAATGACTCAAAACTCTTATAAACACAAACTAAGACACTTTCTAACTAAATTAGACAATAAAGTAAAGGGGGATTTTAATTTGACGAAAATTGAAATAACGAAACAAGTTTAATAAACTAGACAGAATGTAAATATGAATGCGATGAAAATGAATGGATGAATGCTAGCTAGAAGGTTCTTCTCCACACATGTTACACTTGCATAATAAAATGATTTCCAATTGCATTTCAATAAACCATGAATTCTCAACACCCCAAGTTAACCGTGATGCACTAATTAACCTTCAAATCTTCCTAACGTTATTGAATTGGATGGGTTAGCGCATACAACAATTCAAAACATTCCCCACAAGTCCCCCTACATGATTGCATAATAGAGATACAAGCAAGAATCATTACGCTCTATGAAAATTATAAGTGTTGACGAGGCATTCGTTACTATGGAATACGCATGAAACTTATGCCAAGAATTCGTTTAACGCGATTGTTTATAAGCAACCTCCACTACTTGTGAATATAAGTTCGTAACTATTAGGTGAAACTCACTTATATTCTAGCGTCATATTCATGCATGAAAATTAAGCGTGCACTCTCAATAAACATACATAAATAAGTTATCAATCAAACGGTTAAATAAATTGAATCACAACTTATGAAACGCAATTAGAAGTAATCAAATCAAAATGCAAGCATAAACATATATTTCGAATTTCCTCATAACTTTGAAATCAAAGAAACACCTAAACATTCCAACAACTCAAACTTGAATTGTATGAACGTTTAGGCACTCTTCTCTTCCATTCCTCATACGTACAAAACAAAGAGTATTGAAATTAACATTGAAATCAAAGAAACACCTAAACATTCCAACAACTCAAACTTGAATTGTATGAACGTTTAGGCACTCTTCTCTTCCTCCTTGTTGTATCACAAGGTCTAAGGTGAGTTTTGGGATAGTGTGAAGTGTTTTGGAGGGATGGGGAGTGGTTGGAGTGGTATTTGGATTAGTAGGGAAACTCACGGATGATTTCTGGTGGTGTTTTGGATGATTTTCTGAATATGGACGAATTGAATGAGAATGAATGCAATGGATGCTTATTTATAGGTGAAATGGGGGGAACATGACAGCTAGGAGGGAATGTGGCTGCATGTTTGAATGATTAAAGGATGCATGTGGGTTGGAATTGCATGTGCAATGAATATGTGGCTGCATGTGCAAGGGGACAATCTGAAAATGCATGTGAAAGCATGTGTTGGCTGCAATGATGAAATGGATGGGAGTGCATGTGGCTTAATTAATTAAAGGGAGTGCATGTGCAATGTTTTAAAGGATGGAATGCATGTGAATATGATGGAAATCTGATATGGTGATGGGAGATGCATGTGGCTGATTTATGCATGTGATTAAAGGGAGTGCATGTTTGGTTGTTGTTGGTGCAATGATGGAGGAACAAGTGCATGTGGCTGAAATGTGGAAGGTGTGTGGCTACTTCAAGTAGGAATCCTTGTGACATCAACTCTTCAATTTCGTCCATTCCTTTTGCTCCAAGTATAAGTTATCCCTTCCAAGTCCAATTTTGCTCCAAAATGCATCTTTTTGCTTCCTTAGCCACATGAACCTAAAAACACACGAAAATGGCTTAAACGCCAAAAACAACTATGAATTAACAATATAAATGCACGAAAACAAGCTAAGTAAGTCGCCTAAATATGCTCCTATCAAATTCCCCCACACTTAGCTTTTGCTAGTCCTCGAGCAAAACAAAACAAAAGAAACCAAAAACAAAACAAAACGAACAAAACACAACCTACACCTTCCAACAATCGTCTCAGGGATTTCCAATGCACATGACATGTTAAAAATCATTATTCCACAGATTTTGGTTATCTTTACACTTAAGTACATACTTAATCATAGTCACCACATACTAATTCACAATTAAGCATTTAAAACTATATTTTGAATGTAGTAACATGCCTTAGAGAATTTGCTCAATTCCTTACAATATATGCACTCAATTTTCACTCAGATTTTCTGACTACACACCTTAAACTAGTTATATGTGAGAAGATTGATGTAAACATAAAAACGAACACTCACATATATGTATTTCAAAGGAAGCAATTTCTGGAGTTAATAAGCATGTTTAGATATGATCTCATGAATGGAATGCCACTACTTAGAACGAGAACCAGTGATTCCATAAGCTCATATCAATTCCAAACTCCACATTATTGAACACATAACGATCAAGATAGAAGTCAAAGGGGTGTAACGGGGCTAGGGTATTGGCTAACAATGAAAGGTGAAAGATAAACAAACATTCTTAAAGCAATAGTGAGCAAAGCATTTGAATTAACGTAGAATTCACTTTTGAATGAAAACTCAATCTTTTGAACAACAAGGGGGAACAAGCTCTTTTTCCTTTCTTTCTTTTCTTTTCTGTTTTTCTTTTTCATATGTTTTTCACAATTTTTTTTTTTCCTTTTCTTTTGACTCTCAAAACATACATAAACACTTAAGAACAAAACATTCTCTCCCCCACACTCATTTTCTTTCATAATGTACTCAAAAGGAATTCATTTAAGTCATGCTCACTATCTTTTAAGAACAAGGGTGTGGACTGTCCTATACTAGGCTAGGTAAGGGGTGATGTGGTTAGCAAAGAAAATAGGCTAAACGAGACTCAACAGGGTTAAAACTAATATATACGAAATATGGGAAGTAAGGCTATTTGGCTATGGTGGCAACTACACAACTTCATCTTGATATATGTTATGCAATTCAATGTCATGCTTTGAATGAAACGGATATAAGTTCTAGAATTTAGTTCTATCATGATACAATTGCATTCTAAGTAGCAACCAAGCAAGGAATAATGAGATCATGCAACAACCTTAGAAAACAAAGAATCACAGAAAATAACTCTCCAAAGAAGGTAATGGCTCGAGTTTCACAGGGTTGTAGTGTTTGTTTGAGTTCCTTCCTTCAAGCATGTTACAAAAACGAATTTTTCTTTTATGATTGCATGTGAAGTCATACATTATAACCATAACCAAGCATATACCAAGAGTAAATCAAACTTTTCTCTATGTTTATAACTCTTTTTAACCGTCATGCAATTACAAACCAAATCCTTATCATTGTGTTGGAAGGTACCCTAAGACACAAACACACAAAAACGACTCAAAACACTCTTTTTAGGCTTTTTAAAACATGTTTTTCAAATTTTTATGTCATTTTCGGAGTTATAAAAACAAAACATACTAAAACACTCTAAAATAACTTTAAAACACCTTAAAACAGCAAGGAACAACATTTTAAGTAATGGGTGATAAAATCCCACGAATTTGCATCAAATATACTTAGTTACCCCCCCACATTTAAATCAAACATTGTCCTTAAGCATAGATTCACACAAAACATAAGTAAACACACAAAAAGCACTTAAGCATACTAAACATGGCAGAATGTAATTAACAAAGAGAAGAGTTTAGGGACGCAAATCTGGTTATGGAGTGTAAATTCCATCTTCTCCTTGGTAATTGCATTGAGGCATTGATCTTGGTGATTCCACAGGCTTTCTCTTGAACTGGTTTCTGCCCATCGTTGATTTTCCTTTGTGCTACTCTTGAACTGGGCAGCAGGATTCCTTTGGGTCTCCTCCACTTGTTGATTTTCCTTTGTGCTACTAGGCTGGATGATTCTTTTGGTCTTCCCCGAAGGTCTGAGCTTACCCCTTTGGTCTGTTTCTTTGTTCAATCTTTCTAATTCGTATTGAAAAGGGTTGGAGGATAACTCAGCCTATGTTTGTCTCCACATGCTTCAATGTATCATTTTCACTTGCCTTACTCGCTCCCCTTTGCAGAAGTGGTCCCTTCTCCGGAAGTGTATCAACCGTTGAAGATGACTACTCGAGAGCAACGCTAGGTAAGCAATCAAGAATAGATTCCAAGCAGTTGGCTCCAGATCGGAAGACTGACTCCAAGTGCCGGCTGATTGCTTCTTTTACTTTGCCATGCGAGTAAGAACAAGGACAAAGAAAAAGACAGGGAAAGAGCATGATATGAGATACTTTTGCTTTTGACCTTGATGATATGAGATACTTTTGCTTTTGAAGAAGCGGTGAATGAATCAGCACACTTCAATCCGCCGTTTCGTCCTGGGTCATCTGTACTCCAGGCATCTGGTATCATCTTTGGGGAAGAAGAAAGAATTGAGTATTTCGAAAAGCTTTGCTGGGAGTGCGCCCTCAGAAGTGAGGGAGAGTTGGGCATTTTCTTCAGGTTTGCCTTGCCATAAAAGACGAAGGTCGACATATATAGAGATAATATCAAGTGGTGGTACTGTTCTTTTACCCTTGTCGACAAATGTCTCTTCGATATCAGAACGACGCCTCTTCGATTTCTGAGCAGGCGCCCCTTCGATTTCTGAACGACGCCCCTTCTCTTTCTGAACGACACGTGGTAGTGCAGATGCGGCTCCTTTTGACAAAGCTGCACGCGTTTTCTGAAAAGCAGAGAAAGCGTCGCCGAACTTTGCGCTTGTCGGCTAAAGATGTGTAGTTGCGGTCATGGCCTCCACGTGTTGTCTGAAAAGAAGAAATCTTTTGACAAAGTTGAACGCGCCTTCTGAAAAGCCGAGAAAGCGTCGCCTAAATTACGCCGGAAATTCCGGCTTCTTGAATCGGTGGACGCGTTGCCTTGGCTTTTATAGAGCTATCGATCACCACAACAAACACACTCTGAAGAATTCCCATTCTTGAAAATCGACTCCGGCCCTTTGAGAATTAACTCCATCCCTTCTCTTTGAACACTTTTGAAAAATGGCAAACTCATCGAACCTTAGCTTGGAATTGAGCCTTAGCAGTGATACGGGCGCGCCGCGTCAAGGTAACGTATGGCGCCCTTCTTTCTTCTCTTCTAACGGTCCTCTCACAGGTGAAGACTCTGTGATGCAGGACGCCACAACAGCTACAATAGTAGCTAGGAACCTCCTCATTCCAAAAGATAGTAGGCTGCTGTCAGGACGGTCCGATAAGTTGGCCGTTCAAGAGTCCCTCGCACTTAGTGTTCAGTGTGCGAGTTCTGTGTCCAACATGGGCCAATGCCTGCTTGCCCGCTCCCGTCAGGTGGAATCATTGATGGCAGAGGTGGAAAGTCTTAAGCAAAAGATCCAGCAGCTTAAGTACGAGAATAGAAGTTTGCATGTGCTTGCAAATAACTATTCGTCGGGCATGAAGAGGAAGCTTGATGAACTGCAAGAGTCTGAAGGTCGAATTCAAAGTGACCGTCAAAGGTTTTCGTCTTTCCTCCAGAGGCACCTTTTTCCTGGGTCATCCAGCGCTTGGCCAAGTATTGAGGCCTGGAATGCTCTAGCTCCGATGCCTCCCGCTCCGATGGCTTCCGCTCCGATGCCTCCCGCTTCTATGCCTCCCGCTTCTATGCCTTCTGCTTCTATGCCTTCCGCTTCTGCGCCTCGTAGTGGGGCTTCACATAAACAACCTTTGTGAAGCTCCACCTTTCTCCATGTTTAGTATCCTTTTTTAATAAATGAATTTTTTTTTTTTTTTTTTTTTTATTTTTTATTTTTACATAAATAAAATCAAACGGCATGGAATTGGTCCTTGAATGGAAGGTGATACTTGAAGTGAACCGGCATTGGTTTGAATTCTAGTGTAGGTGCCTGATTCATAAAAAACAGCAAGTTAGTATAAAATGTAATGGAATTTGGAAAAAAAAACTTACTTGTTTTGTCCGATAAGAACTCAATGACAAACACCACTCCTTTGAAAGTTTCAGGGATATTGGACTTGGCCAGATTGCAAGTGATGGTTATGACTTGTCCAATGTCATCAAATTTAACTTCTTTGGATTTTGTGGTTTCAAGAACGTCCTCTTTGATGAATTCATGACATTCCCTACTTTGCACCTTTGGAAGGGCTTCCAAGATGTCTTTTTCACTTTCTTCTTCCTTGGAATTCATGAACCTACAAGGAATAGGGATATTTGTTGGAATGGGGTTAGAACTAATTGGAACAACCTTACTTGAATTAGATGGCGTAGGAGCAATAAGTGCTTCTGACAAAGGTGCTTCAAATCCTCCCTTCGGATTTACAATGGTTGAACTAGGGAGTTTGCCTTGGTCGCAAAATTGTCCTACGAACTCCGCTATCTGCCCAATTTGCTTGTCCAAGTGGTCCAACCTTTTGTCTTCTTGTCGAGCCTCATTGTCTTGATTTTGTGAGCCCTGCACCAAACAAATTAATTCGTTAAGCTTTTGATTATAATCTATTGACGAACTTAAATTTGGTTGGGCATATTGAATATGAGGTTGTGGTGGGTGTATAGGTCTTGAATAGAACTTCTCATATGGCTGCCAATATACTTCTTCTTGAACATGTTGAGGTTCCCACCACATAGAGTTTGAATGATCACTCCAATCTGAACTGTAAGTATTGGAAAACACGTTATTCCTTGATTGAAGATCAAATATATCAACACTTTGCATTTGGGACCTTTCCATGAGCTGTGACAAAAGAGAAGCATTATCAAGTGCCATGTTGTGCTTCTCTAGTACTTAAAATCAATCAAACAAAACACAAATCAAAAACTAAAACTAAAATACATAACAGAAACGAACAATCCAAGAGATTAGCAAATTTACTAATCCCCGGCAACGGCGCCAAAGTTTGATGCGAGGTTTTAAACGCACACAAATTAAACCCTCTTTTTGACAATTGTAGTATAAGTATAAGTAGGGATCGTTCTGGACCGGGGATTAGGAGGGATTGTTAATCACTTGGATTTGACTCAAAAACATAAAAACAAAGTTAAAAACGTTCACAAAGACTCAAAGGACTCAAAACAAGTTCAAAAGACTCAAAACTGCCTAAAAACACTAACTAGGCAATTTCTGACCTTAAACCCAATGTTGGACTAATTTAAGATTATGGCTTGATTCAAACGTAAAATAACAATATAAAACACTATACTAGACTCAAAGAATGCAAAACTAAACTTTAAAACACTAAAACAAACCAAAAGACTCAAAACAACACAAACACACTCAAATCTGCCTAAAAACCACTTTCTGGGCAGATTTGAGCACAAACACAAATTTGGACGAATTTGTGTAACAAAATGACTCAAAACTCTTATAAACACAAACTAAGACACTTTCTAACTAAATTAGACAATAAAGTAAAGGGGGATTTTAATTTGACGAAAATTGAAATAACGAAACAAGTTTAATAAACTAGACAGAATGTAAATATGAATGCGATGAAAATGAATGCATGAATGCTAGCTAGAAGGTTCTTCTCCACACATGTTACACTTGCATAATAAAATGATTTCCAATTGCATTTCAATAAACCATGAATTCTCAACACCCCAAGTTAACCGTGATGCACTAATTAACCTTCAAATCTTCCTAACGTTATTGAATTGGATGGGTTAGCGCATACAACAATTCAAAACATTCCCCACAAGTCCCCTACATGATTGCATAATAGAGATACAAGCAAGAATCATTACGCTCTATGAAAATTATAAGTGTTGACGAGGCATTCGTTACTATGGAATACGCATGAAACTTATGCCAAGAATTCGTTTAACGCGATTGTTTATAAGCAACCTCCACTACTTGTGAATATAAGTTCGTAACTATTAGGTGAAACTCACTTATATTCTAGCGTCATATTCATGCATGAAAATTAAGCGTGCACTCTCAATAAACATACATAAATAAGTTATCAATCAAACGGTTAAACAAATTGAATCACAACTTATGAAACGCAATTAGAAGTAATCAAATCAAAATGCAAGCATAAACATATATTTCGAATTTCCTCATAACTTTGAAATCAAAGAAACACCTAAACATTCCAACAACTCAAACTTGAATTGTATGAACGTTTAGGCATTCTTCTCTTCCATTCCTCATACGTACAAAACAAAGAGTATTGAAATTAACATTGAAATCAAAGAAACACCTAAACATTCCAACAACTCAAACTTGAATTGTATGAACGTTTAGGCACTCTTCTCTTCCTCCTTGTTGTATCACAAGGTCTAAGGTGAGTTTTGGGATAGTGTGAAGTGTTTTGGAGGGATGGGGAGTGGTTGGAGTGGTGTTTGGATTAGTAGGGAAACTCACGGATGATTTCTGGTGGTGTTTTGGATGATTTTCTGAATATGGACGAATTGAATGAGAATGAATGCAATGGATGCTTATTTATAGGTGAAATGGGGGGAACATGACAGCTAGGAGGGAATGTGGCTGCATGTTTGAATGATTAAAGGATGCATGTGGGTTGGAATTACATGTGCAATGAATATGTGGCTGCATGTGCAAGGGGACAATCTGAAAATGCATGTGAAATCATGTGTTGGCTGCAATGATGAAATGGATGGGAGTGCATGTGGCTTAATTAATTAAAGGGAGTGCATGTGCAATGTTTTAAAGGATGGAATGCATGTGAATATGATGGAAATCTGATATGGTGATGGGAGATGCATGTGGCTGATTTATGCATGTGATTAAAGGGAGTGCATGTTTGGTTGTTGTTGGTGCAATGATGGAGGAACAAGTGCATGTGGCTAAAATGTGGAAGGTGTGTGGCTACTTCAAGTAGGAATCCTTGTGACATCAACTCTTCAATTTCGTCCATTCCTTTTACTCCAAGTATAAGTTATCCCTTCCAAGTCCAATTTTGCTCCAAAATGCTCCAAAATGCATCTTTTTGCTTCCTTAGCCACATGAACCTAAAAACACACGAAAATGGCTTAAACGCCAAAAACAACTATGAATTAACAATATAAATGCACGAAAACAAGCTAAGTAAGTCGCCTAAATATGCTCATATCATTTGGGCCGAGCATAAACCTACGCTCAGCCTAATACTATTATTTTGGGTCCAAACAGGATGATAGAAGAACCGAATTGCATTGTAACTACAATCAAAGTTCAAAAGAGTATCATGGTTAGTTCATGTATACTTCTACTTAGGGGTGGGTTTGGTACAGTTAACGTACCAAAACCTCCGTATCAATTATCATACTAAACTTTCAGTTTGGCAAAATATATTACCATTACCGTACCAAACTTTTAATATACCGAATTTCGGTACGCCAAATAGTTCAGCTGGCATGATATGGTAATGATAATTATCACCTTGTTTTGGGCCAAAATCTTCTTTTTTTTCCCAACCCAATTCAAGGGCAAGACTTTCTTAAACCTTTGTCTCATATATTATAGCTTAAATTCATCTATTATTCATCATTTACAATTCACACACATAATAAATCAAATGATTCATGATGGAGATTAAGGTTACAATCCAAATAGAAGTTCCAACCAAATCAAATAGAAGTTTCTAATCCAAATAGAAGTTATAGTTTCAAAAGAAAAGAAAATTGAAAATGGATCTAATTCAAAAAATAAAAATATACTGTATATGATTTCTTAAAACATAAATTATGAGTTTTGTAAAATCAAATCAACAACCTAGATTTTATTTGAAGTGTGATCAAATCTTAGAACAACATACCAAATTTCAGAGGCCAAGCAGAAGCACTTCAAAGGCAAGCGAAGGGTGATAAGTAATATATAAATATATATTATATAATTACATAAATAATTATATGATTTAATGAATTATATATTACATATATTATATTTTTCGGTACGGTAAGATAATATTGTGGTAATGGTATCTAATATCAATACTGTACCATAGAATTTTGGTTCGGTACAATACTGACACACCCCGTCCCGAAGGAGGGCATGCTGGACGTCACGTGAGAGTGACGTAACCATTTGCACAGTTCGGAAGCTTTAAAATATACAACTTCTAAAATGAAACACCCGAAGGTGAGTCCTTATTTGGTCCATTCTGTCAGAACACCGTTGAATTTCCTCGTAGTCACCACACCTTTGCAATTCTTGAACCTGGAGGGGCGCAAAACAAAATTGAGTGGGTCAGCAAAACGAACGTATTCAAAACCTTCTTTTCTCTTTTGCATATACTAACCCCTCGCCGTAAAACAAGTATAGTTTCCCAGAAAATAACATATATACGTATGTATAGATATGCCAGTCATGCTCAAAGATATATCATTCATGCTCATAAATATGCCATTCATGCTCGAGAATATGCCACAACGGAAACTCATAATCAAATGTAATTGCTCAAGCGTAATTCACATCAATAACATATAATCTAGCAGCCGGGAGTCACCTAACGTGACCTGTACGGCTGCATCTAGAGCTCCACTCTCAACTCAATAACTGAATCTGCACACGAGTCGGAACCACCTAACGTGGTCTGTACGACAGGCTGGGTGTAATATATATATGCTCTAGTGCTACGATCACGTGAAGCTGTGCGATAAATCGCGGGTCACCTACAAGTCGGAACCACCTAATGTGGTCTGTACGACAGGCTTGCACCTAACTTGGATCCAAGGCGAGCATGCGGTGCTGGTGAACATACACGTGAAGGCTGTGCCCTGGCCTCGGGCGGGAGCACTAACACCGGGGGTGCAGATTATGAGCTCTCTAATCCTCTCAAACTACTACTGCATAACAACATGAATACCACTTACCTGGCACTTACCTGTGCGTCCACAGCACCAATACACATATATAAATGTATGCCGTTACTAATGCATGTGATGATAGTATTTCAAATGTAGCTTACCTGGGCCTCCTCAGCACCATGCAACAGTATGCATAATTATGGTAATGCACATATTAAAATATGATGCATATATGACAGGATATTTAATTCGTATTTCTTTTAAAAATACGTTTTCTGGGAAATATGTCAAGCATACGTATATATATATACTGAAAAATAACTGCCCACTCACTGATCATATCGACGTCTCATAGGTCCCTGAACCTCCCCTAGCTTGGTTACATTCTTCCTCTGTATAATTTTCACCTATACAAAAAGTAACCAAATTGACGTTATTTAACGCACATACACCAAACATTCGTCCATAACTTTCTCATACGTTGTTCAATTTGGGTGTATGAATATACCACGGTGATCTACACGACATCACGAACACGTGACAATTTTCAGAACTCAATTTGGATCTCTCACGCGCCCCCACGCGCCCTGTTCACGCGCTGCCCACGCGCGCGTCTTCTTCCTCGCGTCGCCGGACTGGTTTCGCCGGCGGTGGGTGTTTTGCCGGAATTTCTGGGTAAACTTCAAAGTGTCATAACTTCTTCATTTCTTAACCATTTTCGACGTACTATATATCAAATTGAAGGTATTGACGAGACGAACACATCCATACCTTCCTCGACCCCTAAATCGCCGTGGATTCGCCAGAAAAAGCCCCGAAAGCTCCGGCCAAACTTTGAACTTGTCATTCTCCTTGTTCTTACGTCCATTTTTCACATAATCTATACCAAAATGAAGCCCTAATCATAATCTACCACGTTGGACTAGTTTTAGGGCCTAAAAACAACGGAATCAAACTTTTCCAAAAATATGAAAATTCGGCCGGACTTACAGTTCGTGATCCCGACGTCCAAATCCTTCAAACGAAGCACTCCGAGCTTCCTTAGGACCTCACCAAGCTTCCTACAAGCTTCAAAATCCCAAAAAACATCAATCTTTACGTGTGCATGAACAGTGCACACGCACAGTGAAATTGAAATCCATGTTTTCCGAAGTGAAACTCACCTGAAATTGGTACCATCGTGTTCGTGTGGTCCTCAGGAGTACGATGGTGGTCTTAGATCCTTCGTTGGTATAGTTTTAGGGTGGTTTGTGGGTGGTCCGTGTGAGTTCGAAGGAGAGAGAGAGCACTGACAGAGAATGAGAGATTTGTGAGGGAGGAGAGAGAGAGACAAGATGCAGAAATGGGGGAGAGATTTGAGGGATGTGGGGTTCCTACCCAATCCCCAAATCATCAAGTTATAACATATAAACCTAGTTCCAAGTCTTAAATTTAAGTCCCTAAAACTAATGAATATTCCAATTAACATTAGTTTAGGAACTTCCGGTAAAAACCAATGCCAACTTTACGCCCCTTAGTCCCGTTTAAGGGCATCTTCGTAACTTCACGTCCTCGGAATTAAAAATTCCGGGACGGGTTGTGACAATACCGTGCCAAAACCGATTGGCATAAAATTAGTATGATATGGTTGGCAATTCGGTTAGCACGGTAATTTGGAAAAAAATTCACTCCTACTTCTACTAACCGGATAGCCATGACATGCTATTAGGTGTCACTTATAGTGTATGGAATTAAATTAATTCATTAATTAATTTCACTGTTGGATTTAATTAGAACCAAAGAGACCACACACATGATAAGTTCCAGTAATGTTATATGGATGATAATTAGATATAATTAATTGTTAATTATATTAGATTAATTATTTGGGCTTATTGGATATGATTTTAATTAAATAGCTATTGGAGCTTATTTAATTAAAATTGGTCCAAGTCACAAACCCAAAGTGGGTAAGTGATAGGCCTAGGCAAATGGAACAAAGCCCATTCCACCTAACCCAAGGGAGGTGCGGCATAGGGGTTCTGACAATGAGTCTATAAATACTATTTGTGTTTCTCTCATGCACACAAAGCAAAAGTTGTTCAATTTTGTTCCTCAGAGAAAAGACAAAAAAATTCTAAGCCAAAACACCTGAATGCCGCTTATTCTATATGGATCCAAGTTAGAATTAACGATAGCCATTAGTTATGGCCTAAAAACCCCATCCCTTTATGTATGGGCGGTTTTGTGAGAAAGGAAGGAGAGAGTCGTTGACTAATCTCCCTCTATAAGCTAACACTTAGCTTCTCCTTCAATTAGGATCATATCTTAACAAGAGATGAGAGCAACTCTTCCTCTCTAACATCAAAAAGCCGGCCCTTAGAGGAAATATTAATAGTCTTCAATCTTTCTTCCAAGCTTCAAAATCCATCTCAAATCACTAGAGGTGTGGTGAATTTATAGGTTGCCTCTTTTGAGAACTTATAGAGGAAGAACTAAAGAGATCTATGGAGAAAGCCAAGAATAAGAACTAGTCATTTGCTAGCATTTGTACGAGGCCAAACAATAAAGAAAATATAATACATATAATGTTTGGTTCTCAATAAAAGACAATGTATGACAACAAAATTTATTTTCACTCTGCAAGAAGTTTATAGCTCTAGTACTTAAGAGTATATGTTTTATGTGCTAGTTTTGTAGCTCCAAAAAAATACCAATTTTACTAAGAAAATATTATTGTTGCTCAATAGGCTCGTCAAGGTTTGAGCCATTATATGAAGAAGTGCAAAACACAATTAAGAACTCAATAGTGAAATAAGGTAGCAAGTGGTGGATAGGATATTCCTTTTCAACTCGGTGGGTTTAGTCCAAATGAAAAGTGTAGCTTAAATTGTTTTGGGCCAAGATGTTATTCACCCCATAAGTTTTGTTTTACACCAACATTCCAATCTTTCATTGTTGATTTTCAACTGCCTCCAAAAAGGAATGTCAAGAATATATTATGCATAACTATGATCTTAGGTCTAGTAGTTTTTATTCACTTGTAAGTCGTAGGTTTAAGTGAGACTCATTTGTCGGTAGTATTCCTTCTCTGCTTTCCCTAATTAAACTAGAATATTATTGCATTAAAAAAAAAGGAGCAAATAGTCCGTGATGTTTTCAAAAGGCCTTATTTTTGTCCCTTAAGTTCAAAATTGACTAGTGTCGTCCTCAAAATTTACCTTTACGCATCAGTGTCATTCATATCGTCTAACTACATCAGAAATTTTGTTAATTTGTTAATATCGTATAATTACTCAAACCACTACAGATGTTGCTGTGTGTGGTGGCCTATAAGGCCTCTGTACGGGTTTATCTACATTGTTGGCCTCCTATATGTGAACCTATAACAGTTTTGTGGAATTCAAGCATTAGATCTTAAAGTTGTAATTGACAAACCCTGACCTGGAATGTCCACTAAGACTTCGAATCGAGTTGTGCTGGCCAACACCTCACCTGGAAGGTGACGAAGCCATAAGGTATAATGATGTGGAAAATGTGAATAAATTTAAACATAAAAGTGCCCAAAGACAAGAGTGCACTGTGAGCGGGAATGAACCCATTTCACACTTGACGTCAGAGCATAAGTAAAGTACAGTATTATGGTCAAGGATCATACCCTCAGAAATAGCCACTTATACTGAGATTCGCCAAGAATCCTCGTCGATACGAACTTTCAGCAGCTAAAACCTGGAGAGGCAAAAAATAAGGGTGAGTGGGCCTAAAAATAAAGTTTTAATAAAAACCTTTTGAAAACGTTATAACCCCTTGTTGTAAAACCCGTATAGTTTCCAGAAAATAATAATACATACTTATGTAGAAATCATGCTCAAGAGTAGTGAAAACCAAGTATATGCCATGTCAAGTATCTCAGCAATGAAATAAGTAAGTCAGGTGAAATAAATCAATGTAAACTGATATGTCAGCCGAAGTCACCTAACGTGACCTGTACGGCTGAGCTTATAGCTCATCAACCTATTCCTACACACAAGTTGGAACCACCTAATGTGGTCTGTACGATAGGCTGGGTGTAAAAAAGTACGCTCAAGTATTACGATCACGTGAAGGTTGTGCAAAGTATCGCAAGTCACATATGAGTCGGAACCACCTAATGTGGTCTGTACGAGAGGTTGGCACCTGCCTTGGATCCAAGGTAAGCGTGTGGTGCGGGAGGTAAACGATCACATGAAGACTAAGCCCTGGCCTCGAGCAAAGCACTAACACCGGGGTGCAGGATAATGAACACTAAATGCATCCAAACATAACCATACACACTGCAATTACTATCATCAATATGCACTCACCTAAAGCTTACATGGGCGTCCGCAGCATCATGCAATAATATGCATATTTGTACTAATGCATATACTAAAATGTAATGCAATTGACATGGCATTTAAAAACGTAAATCCATTTAAAACCATTTCTAGGAAAATGGAAAACATATATACGTATATATAGAACACGTAACTTGCATAAAACACATCCCCAAGGACGTTCTAGATGATTTGAGACTCATTGACCAAAAGTCAACCGTCAGTCAAAGATCGACGGTAGTGTCTACAACCCTACGTAACTCGATCTAGAAGATCCACACCTCAGATTTCCGATCCGTAACTTCCAAATATCCACATTATGCTTCTAAAACATCATACTAAAGTTTCATTACGATCCCACCATTGGATCTCCACCAATTATAATTTCAAATGGCGGTTAACATTTTATTTTATGAATTTACAAATCTAATTCAGGAAGATCCGTACGTCGAATCCTCGATACGTAAGTTCTTATGGTCCTCAAATATTATGTACTATAATGTATTAGAGTTTGGTGACAATCCAACTGTCGGATCGTCGATTACTATTCTAATCAAGTGGCGGACCTTAATGGAACTTCGTCGGATTCTGCAGATTTTGCAGATTTCTGGGGTAATTTTTAGAACTCCATATCTCACTTGTTTCTCAACCAAATTCGACCCATAATATACCCAATTGAAGATAGAGAATTGTAGAACAAATTTATACCTACTTGGAGTCCCAATGGTGGCTGGAGGTGGCCAAAAAATGGCCTGAAAGACGGCTGTCCGCGGGAAAATTGGTAACTCGCCAGAATTTCTGGGTAACCTTTCAACGTCCATAACTTTGTCAATACTCTAGAAAATTAAGTGATTCAAAAATGGAAATCATAGTTTTCAATGAGAGGAAGAGATTGGTACCTTGCACGGTGGCTATCTCGCCGTGTTTTGGTCGAAAAACACCTTGAAAGTGGCGAAGGTTGCCAGAAACTAGGCAAACCTTAAATCGTTATAGTTTTCTCATTTTTAAACCAAATCATACGATCCAAACATGAAAATTTATCTAATTGACAAGAAGAATCGATCTATACCTGTTTAGAGTGCAAAATATGGCTAAAAATTATTTGAAACAGAAGGGAAACCCACGGCTCCTAAAAGTGAATTCTAACTTGCCTTTGGCCACAAAAATTCTCGAAACCCAACTAGGGATTGTTCCATCATCAAGGGCAAGTCTTCCTCATGGAAAGAGCATGAGCGTAGAACAAGGATTAATCCATAGAAAGAAGCCAAGAGAAGATAAACTAAGAGCATAACAGAGTGCAAACCCACTCGAGAGAGCCTAAGAAAGAGCTGAAAAGAGGCAACCCTAGTGATTTCATTCACAATTCCAAGGGTGCTGGGGACATGATTATGATGTTTTCAGTGTCTAATTTGCTGGAAAAATGATTGGTGCTGGTTTGGTTTCTACGGGAAGAAAGGGAGTCGAGAGAAAGTGAGAGAATGGGAGTTAAGGGAGAGAGAAGAGAGTCACGGGAGAGAAAGAAGCGAAGGAGAGTTCCAGAAGATTAGGGACCAATCTGTGGGTCCCACATGGCACACTACTCCAGATACAACATGTATTTCAAATGGCAAATTATTAAAATGCCCTCAACGTCTAAAGGTTCGTAAAATCTTCGTTACAACTCCAAATTACATTCTGTTTGCGCCCACGTGTTCGTAGCAACGAGTACTACCCAAATACATCAAGAAAATGATTCTTATGTGACACAATAAGGCAGTCAAACAAAATCAATGCATTTACCTCGAAGGGCATTTTCGTACATTCACTTATTAAAATTATAAAAACCGTAAAATTGGGGAAGGATCGTTACAATAATCGCCATTACTTATGTGAGGGTTGTCGATCTAACCATTGGATCGTCATGTAATTTAGATAAAATGTTGTTAGAGTTGCATGTGACTTGTAAGAACTTGCAGTCTAAGAATTAGAGGTTTAGAGACCCCAAATTAGACATTATAGTGTTATGATCATAAGGGAACCCACAATGAAAGTGTCTTTTGGTGAGGAAAATTATTATAGCCAAGAAATTCATCACTAAAGCACCATTTTGTTGTAATTATGAGTGAATGTTGATTTTTTTGTCATGTACCTAGAATCATCCTAGGTTTAGGGTTTAGGAACTTTTTGCCAATGTACCTAAACTTAATCATATTACCGTGTCATGGCCAACGAGCAAAAATTAAAAAGAAATTATATGCACACCACAGGATCAAGTTTAACAAAAAATTTAAAAAACAAATTTAACGACGACGATGAAATTGATGTACAAACTAACATGAAAGACGAGGTTAGTTTATTTGAAGGTTGAGGGTCATAATAACTAAACTCTTAAAACAATATTTTTTCAATTACACCCTGTAAAAAATTTCATCTGGTATTGGATAAAGCAATCATATCATTTTCCCTTTTCTCTTTACTCCTATAAAATTGCTTTTGAATTTTTATTTTTTAAACAAACGATATTATCTATATTAAATATAAGAGATATGAGATAGACTTAACCTCACAATAAGTTAGCAATAATGTGATTCAAATTTGTTTTTACCGAGAATCGAACATAAAATCTCCCACTTACAAATAAAGTTGAATACTACTAAACTGTAATATTAAGTGGTACTTTTAAATTCTGAGAGAGGAAAAATAAGGTAAAAAAAAAGGAAAAATGCAGAAAAGAAACAAAAACAAAAAAAATGCTGAATTTGGATCACACCCCGACTTTCCAGATACAAAAATGGCAGAAATTGATTGGTTGAGAGCACCCAACAAACGTAAGCCGGTCCACATGTGAGAATAAGGCATCTCATGCTTAGGGCTGGTTTGGTATTACTGTGCTTTAAAAAAAAGCTGTTTCTGTTATGCTGTGAGAATAAGCAGCTGTGAAATAAAGCAGCAGAGTGTTTGGTAAACTTTTTTGTAAAAGTGCTTTTGAAAAAAAAAAGTAGTATTATGGTGTTTGGTAAACTTTTATGTAAAACAGATGTGAAAAAAAATCAGTTTTTCAAAGCTGGGTTTTGCATCTTCTTGTTTTTGGCTTTTTTTCATCTAAAACTGTGAAAAAAAGCTGAAGCTGAATGTTTACCAAACACAAAAATAGCTCACAGCTTTTTTTATACTAACTTTTTTCAGAACCACCTCAGTGCCAAACCAGACCTTAGTTATGGAAATTACCTCGCGTCGGCCTCACTCCCTCTCCAGACCAGTGAGTCTGTGACTAGTGACTACAACTTGTGCAATTCCCAAAATACCCCTGCACAACAACCTTACTGCCCCGGATATTTCCGTAATTATATGTTTCATCGAAATCTTAACTCCTCTCCAGGTCTTTCCTCTTTCAATTTGTGACGGCATCGTCGTCCAAAAGCCCCAAAATCTCTCTGTAGGGTTTTCACGGGTAAGATCCCAAATCCCTAGTTTTTCCCAATTCCAACTCCTAGGGTTTCGATTTTAAGGTAATGTACATATTTGGGGTTGATTCCCGCGAAATTTTGGTCTTTACCGGTTTTTGATTGAGGGCTTTGGTTTTTTCGAATTCGCGTTTGAATTTCCACGAAGGTTGGGGTTTATCTGAGTTAAGATTTGTGCGGTTGGTGTTTGATTTTTGTTGGGGAAGTCTTGGATTGTTTAGGGTTTTTTTTGTTGGAGATTTCATTGGTTGGGATTTAGGGTTTTTGTTGGTTTAGAGTTGAATTGATGGCTTCGGTGGGTGAGGAGGATGCGGATTATGACAGTGATCCGGAGGAAGCGAAGCGATCTCTGGCGATGCGGAGGAGAGCAGCGGCGAGCGATGAGGAGGAAGGTGAAGAGGAGGTGAGGGAGAAGCCAAGGGTGGATCCAAGGGCCGTGGTTCACTCCGATGAATCGGATGATCAGGGTGGGGCGGCTGAGTACGATGATGACGAAGAACTAGAGGATGAAGAAGAAGAGATTGATGAAGAAGAAGAGGTTGAGGAAGAAGTTGTGGAAGAAGAGGACTTGGAAGGATATCAGGAAAGCGGCCGTGAAGGCGAGACAGGTGGCAGGGTTGAGGTTTTGGCTGTTAAGGAAATGGAAGGTGATGGGCGGAGGTCTGTGGAAGGGTCCGTGGATGGGAATGGGGGTAATCAGGTCGAAGAAGGGGAAGAGAAGAAGGAGAATGAGCCATTCGCAGTGCCGACAGCGGGTGCATTTTATATGCATGATGACCGTTTCAGGGACAATTCTGGTGGTCGGCACAGGTATTTATTTATAATTGTATTTTCCTTCAGTGTGAATGTAGGTTTAGTTTTGCAGGTGGGAGTTGTACTGTTGTACTATGGAAGTAAACTTGTGCAGCTGTGGTGGTGGCTTCGTTATGTATCATTGTTTTTCCATTGGCATTTTTTCCTTTATTTATTTATTTATTAATGTTATTCGTCTTACCCATTAGTTTACTTTTCTTATGTGTTTTGTGTTAGTTAAATTATTTTGGTTGAAAGTACATTCTTGGACATGCCAAGGTGATAGTTACCTCACATATTTGGTGTGTTTTTCACTCAAGCAAGCTTCGTTTAAACAGTGGAATTGGTTAAAAGGATTTATGGTAGAATTTAGTTGATCTTAAAACATCATCTGCACTTTCATTGTATAGATGTGGACATCGCAGTTTCATTCCTACACGGAAGTGATTGTTTACGATTTTCATAAGGTTTAGTGCGCGAAATTGGACGCTGCTTTATCGCAAGTTAGTGTAAATCGATATCTCTTCTCTGTGTATCCATTATTTTATTTTGCATTGTCACACTTGGCAAAGTTTTGTGAACACCACAATGGCTCACAACCCCCAGGGGTTTGTCCTGTTGTTGGACGGGTTGAGATGCACCTCGTAAGCATAGGCCTCAAGTTGAATTTCCCACAGATGCTATAGGGCTACCTCCTTTTTGTTGTCCCAGTCTTTGCTATCAAAAGAACAAAAAAGTACTGCATTTGCTCATCATGACTGCTGTGTCAAACAATGATTTGCCATTTTTATTTTGATGCTGTGGTTACTTGTATGATAAAAGTTGAGGAAATTTTGGTGGATTATATGTTGATTTGTTTAATATTGAAATAAAATGAAAACATGGATGGACATAATTGCTTTTTCCTTGTGTGATAACCCATCCAAACTTTCTATGCCAAACCTAGTATTTTACTCTGGGGTTCCTACAGTATAACATTATTTTAACATTGATATCTAAAGTTTCCTTTTTGGAATTGCCTCTCATTGGTTTTAGTTTTTATGGGTCTAGTTATGGTGAATAGCACTGTAATAATTTGAATTATTCTTCTTTTAGTAGGCGAACACATGGTGGAAGGAAGCTGTGGGAGTCCAAAGATGAAAGGAAATGGGGGCACGATAAGTTTGAAGAGATTACTTTGCAGGAAAGGCACTACGAAGAGGTAATAGTTGTATACATGGTCATACTGCAGAATATTTCTACAGATCTTTTTTCATCTCTCATCTGACTTTCTTATGTGGAATGCTTACTAATGCAGGGAAAGAAACCTTTGAAGGGTCCTTATGTAGGTCGCGGAAGAAACCGAGGTATTGATCGTGGGAGTACCAGAGGAAACAGGTCTAAAGAATATGACAATAATAATCTACAGGTATCCAAGGGTGTGAGAGGGAGAGGGCCCAGGAGGTATGAACCGGCTTTTAGGAATAACAGACAGGCACAGCCAACACAAAACAAGCAGTGAGTACAACGGATTCTTATGGTACTAATACTTTCTTTGTTATTCTATGATTTGTTTATAATTAACTGTCACATTGATGTTATTTTCAGGTTTGGAAGGCCTGCCGAGAAAAACATACAAAGTAATTCAGAGAGAACATTTACTCCCAACTCAAATGCACAATCTGACCAAGTTTTTGCTGGGAAAAATGTCTTTGCCTCAAGCTTGAATTCAGCTTCTCCTCCTTTTTACCCATCAGCTTCTTCCAGTTCCAATAAAGACATCACTCTTACCCAAAAGCGGGATGTACAGTCTGGGAGTGGTAAGAGAAATGTTCGGTCTTCTGTCATGCGGGAGAGTTTCAATGTGCCCCAAACCAATGCATTGGTGCGAGGGAAGAATATAGCTGAATCTGTTGATATGGACAAGCTTTATATTAATGACTCTATCAACCCAGCTGCTGGGAAGACTTTGACTAACATACAAATGTCACCTTCTGGGTCATTTGTAAATACCACTCAAGCTCCCCAGTCTAGGGTTCAAGGAAGGGGCGTTATCCCAGGACAGATGAGTTATCAACCAGTGTCTCAGAACCAAATGGCAAGAGCTTCTCCATCAACACATCTCCATGCTGTTCGGCGCAATCCTGCTCAAAATCGATCTCAACTGGCTCTGCAAGCTCCTGCTCAGCAGATGGGACAACGCCCTGGAAGTGGATCTCAAGCTTCCTCTCCGCCCAAAACAACCATGTCATCAAATTCCTTCAAATCGGAAGAAGTTGAATCACCTTCAGATTCAAGTAAATCTCAAGGTGCCCTGGTTGCGAAGGGAAAAGGCAGTGTTCAGGGTAGTGGAAGGGGCACTCTTACGTATGGCGGAGCTCCGGTTATGGGACCCACTGGGAGTATGGATGTTAATCATGGAGATATTAACTTTCCTGGTACTCCAGCCTTTTTGCCTGGTAAGTGTATTGGATTGGATTACCTTTCTGTTTATCAATTTCTCCAGAATTAGAGTTTCCCTTAATTGTAGAAATGAAAAATAAACCATAATCTAGACTAATTACCAATTTTTGCCCTGCACTGTAACCTAAGAAAACATTTTCACTGCTTCTCTGAACTGTTTATGATTATACCACGTTGTTCTCTGAACTGTTTATCGACAGTGACTGACAGTAGCTAGAATATAGAGACTAAATTATTAGTGCATGTTAGCTTGTTTCGTTTTCTAACACTTAAGCTTTCAATAGATTATAATTTGAGATCTCATCTGGTTCGATGATTGTGCAGTCATGCAATTTGGTGGCCAGCATACTGGGGGTATGGGAGTTCCTGCTGTTGGCATGGCATTCCCTGGATATGTTGCTCAGCCACAACTTGGCGGTTTAGGAAATTCGGGCGAAATGACATGGTATGGGAATTATTTTAATGTCAGTATGGTTCTATCTGTTGTCTTGTCTTCTTTTAGATCTTCTTGTTTATGGGAAGTAGATATCTTATTTAGTTCAGTTAGTGGTTGACTACTTTGCATTAGAAATTATTGTCTGCTATAAAGAAAATTATATTCAAATATCTTTTCTTTATACTTCATTGCTGTGTGCGTAGGAACTGCTTCAATGTCATATCTGTCTTGGAAAAATATCTTCAAATATTGCTATGAGAATGGAGTGCAGTATAAAGGGGTGATTCCTTTAGTTTGAGAAAGATCTATGGTGGTAATTGTTTGAATTTTTTCAGGTTACCTGTATTGGCGGGTGCTGGAGGACCATTGGGGGCAACATATTGCCCTCCCTATATTACTGTTGATGGTTCTTATCATGCTCGCCCATCAGGACAAACATCTTCTGTGGGTTCCTTGAGGTTGGTGGTTTGGTGCCTCTTTGATAGTTTTGATTCTGAGATAATGGCCTCTCCTGTATCATATTTTACTTAGCTTGTTTGTTAGATTTGTCTCGTTTAATATTATGTGGTTCCTTTTTATCTTCTTGTTGTCTGTTTATTTATTTAACTGTCTGTCTTGGTTAAATTTCCCTTGTTGAAGTTGAAATAATTGTTTAAGTGGTCTTTTTATTGCCACGTGGTCAGAAGATCCTATATTTTATTTAACATCTCTATCTACCATTCTAAATAATCTTCGTTAATTTGCAGCAAAGAGAAAAATTCAAATAAAACCAATAACGAATGGAAGCCTTCACAAAAGCCTGGTACAGCATTATCTTACACTTTGCCTCTGCTTCCTACTTTTTTAACTCTTGGCCATTGAGTTGGGCATTAAATACTTTTAATTTATTGTTATGATTTGGTATTAACATAGTTTTTTCTTTTACAGAGATTGCGGGAGATGAATATGGGCAGCGACAAAACAAGCCTCGCAGGCAAGTCATACCTCATGTTTTCTTGCGCTAATTATTTGTTTGCCAGACTTTCTTTGACTTATCCAGGGTTGGGCTAGAGTGGTGAGGGTGCATGGTTTAGATTTCTACCTTTTGATGCGATCTGAATGTTTTTTATTTCTTCTCACGTACAGATACTCACAGATGAATGTGGCCAGTGAAGTACTTCAAAATAAAACGGAGCTTGTTTGAATAAGCAGATAAAGGTTCCATCTTTGCCCGAATTTAAATTTTCTGCTGTGGGAGTCACAAAATTCTAAGTTGTGTTTATTTGGTGATGCAGTCCTTCGTTCAGCCCTTTGTGATCTTCAGCTTATGTTCTGGGGCACTTTGGGCCACTGTGTTCCAAGATATCTTAGGTAGGGCCTTGGTCTTTCGTTAATTTGGTTTTACATATATTTAGTGCTTGACATCTCAAAGTGATAATTCTATATGGATAGCTCAAATTTCTTCCACAAGTAATGGCCTTCTATGTTTTATGAACAAACACGAATGAACAATTAAATAATTTGGAAAGGCCTTTAGGTGGAGAACTAAAATTCATTTATTTGTATTGTCGAGAATTGGACACTACAACCACAATTGTGACTAGTTTTCTTATTCTGTACTTAGACCATCGGGAAGATTTGATAAAGTTTTATCGTCATATTGCTGAATGTATTTTACGGCTTTGTGATATTATTTAGTTGTATTTGACAAAGTTTTCTTCTGTTTCTCCGTTCCCCCTGTTCTAGCAGTTATGTATGACAAACACCTGCTCATGCTGTACTCAACCTAAGATCAACATTTGCGGCTTGACGGGTGGCATTCCTTGTTTACATGTTCGGTAGGAAACGGTCTCAATTGAAATGACTTTTAACATCTTTGTCCTTGTGAATTGGCGTTGACAGTTGTGCGATACCTTCTCTTTTGCTGTTTTCAGGTTTTCTTGTGGTTTGGTTTTTTATCGAAAAGCTCGTGAGAAATGAAGACGGGCCTCCTCATAAACTACTATATAAAGAAAATGGAAAAAAAAGTACAAAGAATTGTTGTGCAGCAGCAGTTCCGTCGGTCGGAGTTTCAAAAGGTTTTTTTTTTAATTTTTTTTAATTTTTACATATATAGATGCATTGGTTTTTTTGTTTATTTATATTGTTGAAAGACCTTTGTGTTAGTTTATTTTCCTTGTTTAGCTGGGGAGTTTGAACCTGCTTGAATATTTGAAGAGTAGAGTTTCTTGATTATTGAACTGTCGATAATGTAATCACTGTTTGCCTTGATAAGTGAATTAATTATGTTTAATTGGAAATTTTTAGCTGAGATTTTTTGTTAAGTGTAATCGGTAATCCATGTTTTTATTTTTTTATTATTTATTATTTATTTTTTATTTTTTCTGGTGAGAACGAAGCAAATGACATCTTCAAGTGGCCCGGTCTAAGGACGGCGACCGCGGCAGCCTTCGATCTGGGTTGTGTGGTCTGAGGCGGCCAGGGCAGTCGACCATCCGCCTCCTGATCGAAGGTCGTCGCAGATTTGAAGGCATATTGGTTGCAGCATGATTTGGATGCTAATGGGTACTTAAATCTTAGAAATGGACAACATGATACAAGTTTAACGATTAAATCTGACATTGACTGCTTACCTGACCTGAATGACAATGATTTGTTTAACCAAAATACCAAAATGCCCATATATATGTGCATTAATGCCTGTCCTCGATAATCAAAAGTTACGAGGTGGTTATGTGCTCACCACCATTAAATTGATAACTAGCTTTAGTGTGTCCAGAAGGTATTTTTTGAATCACGGCGTGCTACATGCGATTTAGACGTTTTAAATGTATTTATATGCGTAAATTAACAGAAGAAAAGTCAAATATTTGAAGGAAATGAATAATCTTAGATCATGCTAGAAGAAATCCCTCATAAACTAATCAAAGTAGCTGAATTCACTTAATAAAATCGGTTTCTATTGAATTTACATTAAAAATAGAGAAAATAATATTTAGTAAACAACTGATTGAATCACATTATTAGTAGTCTATTATAAGGCTAAGTCTACCCCTCCTCTTTAGTGTAGATAATATCGTTTGTTTAAAATAAAAAAAATAATCATTTGATAACTAATTTAATCACATTATTATGCGTGTGCGAAAAACTTTTTTTTATAACCGGTATTATACGCAATGTTTTGAACGTGTTTAAAAATAGAGAAAATAATATTTAATGAACTACTGATTGAATCACATTATTGCTAGTCTATTGTGAGGTACTAATTATAAAAATAAATAAATAAAAAACTGTACAAAAAAATTAATTAATTATTAAAAAATTACTGTTAAAATGACGAAAATACTCCTACCACATTTGATGGATTATTTTGTACTATTTTTGAAGTTTTTTGTTTGAGGGGGCATTTTTGTCCACTTATTTTTAGTGAAGCTTGTGATCCCATAAAACATTGTTCATTGGGCTGTTGGCTTGATATAAGATATAACTCCATCATAAGATGTCGTCACAATGTCAACCTAATAACGCAAGGTAATAATGATGCGAATGAATTTGAACTAAAATGTTCTTTATTTATTTCAAAAGTAAACTACTAAGCGATCCTAATCAACCTTCCCACTTGGGAACACATGTTTAGGGATACAATCCCATTATTATCACATCACATCAATTCAGAGTAGAAAGTAGTTTGCATAACAATTAACACAATAAAGTGTAGTGCAGTGCATAATTAAAAGTAAGATTACGTGAATATTACAAATTAGGTAATATTGTAGTAGAGGAACCATCACCAAGTCTGTAAGTGAAAACCTCATTGGCAAGCCCACTTGTCACTCCCACGGTTTTCCTTGTTCTTGCTATGTCTCGAGGGTCAACAAACCAAGTGAGAATGAACCAAGTTTATCTAGTTAAAATCATTTGAGCATATTAACTCCCGTTTTGAAATCACATATAGAGTCGAAAACTACATAAATAATAATACTACCATAATAGTAATAAGGTTCACATCACACAACGCTCATCATATCAAAGAAAGTAATTCAATCAAACACGCAATATCAATCAAGTTGTATAGCAAGTGAAATGGCATCTACTTGATCGATGACTAGCGTCTACTAGCGAATCTAACCTCTACTAGAAATATTAGTACTTGCAATAAACCTACTGCAGTATATAACTATACGATATGTATGAAGACCATGTGGTGAAAATAAATCACCAATCGTATCAAGATATCATTTAAACTAATCATATTGTTGGTCATTTAAAGTAAACCCTAGTTTTCGAAGGAATCCACTCACAGGTAAGTATAGCGTCCTTCCTCGTTAGGCTCCTTGTCTGACTCCTTTTAATCTCTAATAAACATTTGGATGTGACATGCAGCTTAACTAAGCTTGTCTAGTAGTCATTCTATCAAAAATTATCCAAAATTGCCATTTAGGCTTCAAATTTGCACAAACAAAGGGTGCCACGTGATTTAGAACACCAAAAACCCTTAGGGTAGGCCACGAGTTTGCACGCGCCTTACGCACCAGAAAGACGTGCCGCCACGTGGCACCGTCCTAGTTAGAATCATTTGTGGTATACAGATTGTGTTATGTCTTTATTATTAGTGTTAACTTTTGTAAACAAAATCAACTATCTGTGGATGTGTGTAGTTTTGATATATTGGATTTGGAAGGTACTTAGAAAGGGGCTTAGTTACCTTATAAAGCCCTAGGAATTACAGCATTTATATTGACAACTTTACATGGTTGTATCCCTATATGTATTGTATTCATTGTGTAAATACGAATTAAACCAAAAATATATTTACGAAATACAACAATTTAACTATGTACACAACTATTTTGCTAAAAGTAATGCTAGAGAGACTAAATTTGTAGATAAATTTTAGTAAACTAAATGACATGGAAATTTATGATTGGATTATTACTTAAACGTTAATAAACGTGCTCATTTTCTATTGGTGATACATAATTTAGTTTGCAAATTTTGTGTAAAATTTAACCTTCGTAGCATTAATTTTTTGCTAACACCAATTGTCGGCATAGGTCGTTTACAGTTGATAAAAATGACATACACTAATCGTTAAAATACAAATACGCATGAATGATTGACTTTAACGTTGGTTTAGCGCAAACAAAATAAAGAAATCAAAGCTTGATCGTGCAATTATCCAAAATAACGGACACTTGCCGCCACTTGCGGAACACTCGCAAGTTTTTAAGGGGTTTTGTGGGGCCAGATTATTAGAAGGGCAGTACAGATGAAGGGCCAGGATTGGCTGTGAGACCCCACCGACATTTCCGTGGGACCGTTACAATTCTATTCAGCGTAGGTCAATAAGAAGAAGACCCAGACCAAAATCCAGGCACTCTCGTCCACGTGGATAAAGATCATCTTATTTGTGCAGATTTTACAGGTCCTCACATCTATCCGTTTATGATACATTGAGAGGTTAATTTTTATTAAAAATTGTTTGTGTTTAAATTTAAATGAAAATTTTAAAATAGTTTTTACCGAACAACGTAAAATGAATGAAAAAGATATCAAAACTATTAGAATTTTCACAAAGAGAATCCGTATTGGATCCAAATGCGGTCCATGTAACCCAAACTCATGGCCCTCCCAATAGCCAGAAAGTGCCGCAGGGAATCCCCGCTTCTTGAATCCGTTTACAGACTCGCACGTGCGATCAGATTGTGTTGGAAAAATATAGAGAGCTGAGACACATGCCAATTGTCTGTAAAACCTGTCAGCCATTTCACACTCACTCACCCTGCAACTTGTGCTTCTCTCTCCCTCTCAAGAAGAAACGTCGAGATCTTGGAGCCGCAGCTGCGGAGCGAGAGCATACAGCAAATCCATATAATCTCTCTCTCCTCTCAAAGCTCGTATTTGCTTACCGAATCTTCCCGAAAGAAAGAAAAAACCATTTGGAAGAGAAGGAGCTCTGATGTAATTGCATTGTTTCTTGGTAAGTAGTAATCAGTCAATCTTTTGTGGTCTGTTTGGCTGCCGAGAAAATGGATAGAAAGAAAATGACTCAAGTCTGTCAAGTTAGTGAGAATTAGGATCGGATAACTTTGAAGACCGAGAAAGTAAAGAAATGAAAATACTTGGATCTTGATTTTTACTTTGTTAATTTTTAGTACAGACAGGTAAGATTTACATGAATTCGATATTTTTTTCCTGTGTTTTGCCAGTTGGTTGAGATTTTACAAATTACAGTGATACTATTTTCAGACCTAGAGATGGATGTTAAATTAACATAGAATCTGCGTGCTGATTTTTTGGGTTTAGGGTAGAATGCTGGAGGCAGCTACTCCGTTCGATTGCCGGGATTTCCAAGTAATGGTAAACAGATTAAAATTTCAGTCGGTGTGCTATTTAGGAACTTAAAGAAGATTCCTGACAGCTGAGGAAATTTTTGGCTCTGGAAGCAATTTTTGCGTCTTTAATTCTACACATTTGCTCATTCTTCTGTATAAAGAAAGTAACTTTTTTGTATCCTTAATTGTTGCAGAAACGTAAATCACTGTAAAAATTTGAGCTGTTTGAGTGTTATTGGAGGTATTTTAGCTGTTAAAAGAGAATCTGATGATTTTCGAAGAATGTGTGCTTTGAGCTTTTTTCTGCTGTAAAATACTTAAAAAGAGCAATGGAGGATAGCACTAGAGTGGAATATAAACCCTCGAGGGAAATTGGAAGTTTTAAGTCTATATTGTCAGGAAGATCGAGTCCTCGAAATTCTCCTTCATTTCGGAGATTGAATTCAAGCCGTACTCCACAAAAAGAAGGTAGAAGTAGTGGTGGTGTACAGTGGTTTCGGAGCAATCGGGTATTGTTTTGGTTGTTATTGATTACTCTTTGGGCTTATCTGGGAGTTTATTTTCAGTCCAGTTGGGCTCATAGCAATAACAAGGATAACTTCTTGGGGTTTCGAAATAAAGCAAGGAATGGGAACTCAGACAATGAACAGAATATGCAGAGAAATTTGCTTGCCAGCAACAGTTCTGTGGAAGTTAAGAATGAGACCGCTGAAAATCAGGTGGAAGATGGTAAAAGGATAGGTGTAGTTTCAACAAAAAAGGATTATGGAGTTTCATCTCATCGAAATGCAAGTCCAAAAAAGAGGAGTAAAAAAGGAGCTCGTAGTCTTCGTGGTAAAGGGCAAGGTAATCAGAAGAAAGCAGTGGAGGTTGATAGCCATGAGACAGAGGAGCAGGAATTGGACCTTCCTAAGACAAACACTACTTATGGGATGCTTGTTGGTCCATTTGGCGTTCTAGAGGATCGAATTTTAGAATGGAGTCCTAAAACACGGTCTGGAACCTGTGACAGGAAGGGGGACTTTGCACGTCTTGTTTGGTCTAGGAGATTTATATTAATATTCCATGAACTTTCAATGACTGGGGCTCCACTTTCTATGATGGAGTTAGCAACAGAGCTTTTGAGCTGTGGAGCCATGGTTTCTGCTGTAGTTCTTAGCAAGAAGGGTGGTTTGATGCCAGAGCTAGCTAGGAGAAGAATCAAGGTGCTTGAGGATAAAGAAAAACAAAGCTTCAAAACTGCTATGAAGGCAGATCTTGTCATTGCCGGGTCGGCAGTGTGTGCATCATGGATTGGTGAGAACCATTTTAAGAACTAAGTTAATACATTTGCTGATCTCAAAATTTTTTAAGTGTATGACATTAACTATCAATACCTCCATATTGTTTCCAGTAATAACATGTTGCAATGTTTCTATGCTAGCCAGTGGAGTGATTTTGTATCTACCATCGAGTCTTGTGCTTGTGTAGTTACAGATTTCAGTACCTGTTCAGCCTCATGCAGTACACGTTATACATGTAAAAACATATATTTATCAACATGTTAAATTGGTCCGATGACTCCAATCTCCAGAGTGATTTCCATGTAAATGTTACAGCACCGTGTGGATGGAACAACATATATTGCCTAAGTAATTTATCCTGTGTTGAAAACCATGTACTGTCCTCCAATACTCTTATCTACTTTCATACAGATTGATGTGGGAACTATGCATGTTTTCTGCAAGTAAGACGGGTTTTTTCATTCTAGGAGAACAATGACATCGACTAAGTTATTATTATGCTCTGGTTTCCTTTACCGTCTGAGGATGTGTTTATGCATCGTTTATTTTTCTGTGCAAGCCATCAGATATAAATTTGAAATCAGTATTCCCTCAGTAGTTTGTATATACATAAATTCCTTTAACACTTTATTAGTTTGTTTTGCATTGGTGGGTTTTTGTATTAAAACTTTTTTTAAACTAAGTGACATTCATATTTGCTATTTTGGGACTGGACAGAAAGAACCATTCTTAAATTTGCAGCTGATATGATTTGTCTTGGTTTGCTTGTTTCAGATCAATACATGGATCATTTTCCAGCTGGTGCAAGTCAAATTGCTTGGTGGATCATGGAAAACCGGAGAGAATACTTTGATCACGCGAAGGTTGTGCTTAACCGAGTGAAAATGCTGGCTTTTCTATCAGAATCACAGTCTAAACAATGGCAAGACTGGTGTGAAGAAGAAAAGATTAACCTTAGGTCTCCACCTGCTGTTGTACCACTCTCTATTAATGATGAGCTGGCCTTTGTAGCTGGCATAGCTTGTTCACTCAATACTCCATCTGCTAGTACTGAGAAGATGCTCGAGAAGAGACAGTTATTGCGAGATTCAGTCAGAAAGGAAATGGGGTTAACCGATAATGATATGCTTGTGATGACTCTGAGCAGTATAAACCCTGGAAAGGGGCAGCTCTTGCTTCTTGACTCAGCACGCTTGATGATTGAAGAACCTCTGAAAGATAATCCTAAGATAAAAAATCCCGTACGTAAGCGCCAAGCCCGCTCTACCTTGGGTAGAAAACATCACTTGAGAGCTTTGTTACAAGAATTGAAAGATGGTGTATCATCAAATGGATTACTACCGTCCAGGGAATCTGATGACCAGTTGAATGAACCCCAGAAGAATATTTTTCCGTTAAGTAATCTCTATACCTCTGTTGATGGTACAGGTGCTTTGACTTTCGATGTCACTCATAAGAGGAAAGTGTTGTCAGATAAAGGAGGAACACTCAAACGGTCTGTTAAATTTCTTGTTGGTTCTGTTGGATCTAAGAGTAATAAGGTCGTTTATGTCAAAGAACTTTTAGGATTCCTGTCTCAGCATTCAAACTTGTCAAAGTCAGTGTTGTGGACTCCAGCAACCACACGTGTAGCCGCATTATACTCTGCAGCTGACGTTTATGCAATGAACTCTCAGGTGATCCATCTTGTTAAACTTTATTTACGCTTGTATGTATTTGATCAATTATTCGATGTCATTTAGAACTAACACAATTTGTCAAACGGTGCACAGGGACTGGGAGAAACTTTTGGGAGAGTGACAATTGAAGCCATGGCATTCGGTCTTCCGGTATGACATACAAGTTGATTTTATTCCTCATCCTAAGTCTACTGCTGACAGTTAGTCTTGCTAACCGAACCTTAGATCTGCAAAGGCATAATCTTTCTTTTCTAACAACTACGTAAAGTCAGTATCTCAGAATCGGCTATGCAATGACGAAAAACAGTGATACTTTTATGCATGCATCTGTGAAGCGAAATGGCCTCACGAATACATCTCGGTCATTTGATCAAATACAATTCCTCTGTTTTTGCTCTGGGCAGGTGGTTGGAACAGAAGCTGGAGGCACAAAGGAGATTGTTGAACACAATGTAACAGGTCTGCTTCATCCTGTGGGGCAATCCGGGACCCATGGCCTCGCTGAAAATCTTCGGTTTTATCTTAAGAACCCAGTTTTAAGGAAGCAAATGGGACTGAAAGGACGAGAAAAGGTAGAGCGGATGTACCTAAAGCGGCACATGTACAAGAAATTTGTAGACGTTCTTCTCAAGTGCATGAGACCCAAATAGAACATGTACCAGTAAGATGACATTCTTATTCTTTTGTTTCTTAATTTTAGAGAATGCTGCGAGTGTGGAATTAATGCAAAATATGTTACTCCGGCTAATCGATACGATACAATTACTCGATATTTTCTTGTGCGAGTGTTTTTGATTGTTCGAAAGGTTGTTCCTTTCTTTTCTTTCTTTCTTGGTTGAGTTAGTTCAAAAATGAAGATGAACAATCATATGGCTCCACAAAAGTTGATGTCGTCTGTAACGCCGGATAAAGAAAAACGAAGGGTATTAAGGGGGCTTCAACAATTTAGAGTCTCAGAAACAGAAAATATTTGAAGATAAAAAGGGCAATGAGAGAACCACCTTTCATAAGCTGATCATCGTGGAGAGTGAGTTTTTACAACAGGCAGCACTGGTTACTTCGACGAACATTTATTAAAACGAAAAAATGTTCGTAGGGATGAAACGAACAAGAAACGCCATTACATATCTCAAATCTTGTATTGTTACGTGATTAGCCATGTCAATGCAAAGCTGCCAGCTCAACGAGCTCTTTGTATTCATCAGATACGAATGACTTCACCTTCAGAGGACCTCTTCCGTTATCCTTTTCTGGAGAGGCGTACTTAATCCCGATCACTGTTACCAAACCTGCAATATCCAATACAATTAACTTGTTCTACTCGTGTATTTCTTATGCGTAATAGAAAGTGAAACTGCAACCAGATACACGTGCAAGGGCTAGTAAATGCAAAAATGAAAACAAAAAGCATTTTAACTGCGATCGATCCAACAATATCCACACAAAATACTCACTATCGTGTATACGTCCATATAACAGCCGCTCCCCTTTCCAATACTCCAAAGGTCTTGTCTTGATCCTCGTGCTTCGCCTAACACCTGATTGCCATGTTGTACCAGCCCCTGAGAAGTGGATATTCAAACACAATGAATATTAATTAATAGCAGTAAACAAGCAGCAGCAGAATTGGATATTTATATGATGTCACATATGAATGAGTAAACACCTGCTAGACTTTTCCTTCTAGAAAGTTCCCTACTCTTCCGCCTTCTCTGTGGGCGTGAGTTCAGCTCCAAAGTTGAGTCTGCCACGTTAAGTTCAGGCTCCTCACTAGCCACTGCTTCCTCATGTTTGTCTTCCACCTGTATCTTGTCATAATAAATCGCCAGATAAGCAAATGTTTACAATTCCAAAAATAAATGTAAACAAGCCAAAAAGGTAAACAGACCATGTCTCCATCATTAGCCCCACAGTCCAAATTATTTGTATCAGCATCAGGGTGTGTATTGTCATTCACAGTGCTGCTCGCCTTTCCCAAAGTTGAGTCTGCCACATAAAGTTCAGGCTCCGCACTAGCCACTGCTTCCTCATGCTCGTTTTCGACCAGTATCTTCTCATAATACATCACAAAATCAGCAAAAGTTTATAATTACATAAATAAAACACGTAAAAACAAGACGAGAGGTAAACAGACCTCATCCCCATCATTGTCCCCATTGTCCCAAGCATCTGTATCAGCATTAGGGCAACTTGATGTATCATTTATAACCCTGTTATGCATGTTACTGCCTCCAATGTTATCCTCAATGTCAACGTGAGATCCACTTGAGCCAAACTCAATTCTAGCATCATGTTTTCTTGAATCTTCACTCGCAGATCTTTTTGATGCATGACTGAATTCTTCAAAATCCATGTCAGGTGGACCTAACTCGGCAACTTCAACATTGTCACTTGGTTCAATTAAATGTGACTTCAACTCATTAGAAATAGTAATCCACTCTCCCATGTCAACCAGCTCAGATTGTTTGTCACAGTTCTCAACCGAAGAAGGATTTGTTACTGGCAACTGATCAATGTCATGAGCTGAAAATGGATCGCTTGATTGACTTGAATGTAAAATTCTCTTATGCAAATCCAGAACCGAAGCAAAAGGGCTTTTTGGTGATGTTGGAGATGCAAAAAGAACAGACCCTTCTGCCCGCTTTCTATGTTCCACACCTGTTGAACTGATTAACCCTTTTACCAAATTATCTATGTTTGTCATACTTTGGAATTCTGGAAGGTCTGATTTCTCTGGTTCAATTGGTTTCATCCTCAAACACTTCTGTACATGAGTGACTGCTTCATCACCTTCTAGACATTCAGTATTTAGAGACAGCAGTTCATCAAAACTGTTGAAAAACCCCGCACACTGGACCTTGTTCTTTGATGTAACCAACGGCAATAGACTAAACTAGCAAATATAGAAAACTTAGAAACACACAAGAATTATACTGGTTCGGCAGAACTTATGCCTACGTCCAGTTGTGATTTCCCTAGGTAGAGAAATCACCGCTTCTTTGATTAATAATAGAGATTACAGAACTTATGCAAACCCTAGAACTAATCTCAAACCTCTCTGCTGTTTGGCTGTTTTCTCTCTGCTGTAAATCAGCCTTGCCGCACCCTATTTATAGATATAGGGTTGGCTTACATGTCCTTTACAGATTATAATTCCTATTCTAAGTGGAATAGGAATTTAGACTTCCTTTCCAATTCCAAATAGACTTCTAGGATTTCTAATCTACATTGAATAAGGAAACTAAGATTCTTTCCTAGCCCTTTTAGGAGAAGAATTGGTGGACCCTTTCCCTAAAACAATCCTAAACAGAAAAGGACACAAACTGACGAGCCAAAAACTAACAATCTCCACCTTGGTGAGTCAAACCAAGTCTTGATCGTTTGCACCCCAGAGTATCTTTGAACCTTCTTGAAGTAGCTCTGGAAAAACTTCAAGAGTCTTCACCTTGGCAACCTCCTTCTTGCCTCATTGCACCTCAGGTGAGGAGGTGCTCCACTTTAATCAATCAACGAGATTGATCAAGTTCAAACAATGCTTGAACTTCTTGGCCGGCACTATCTTTGTAAGGAAATCTGCGGCATTGTCATCCGTATGAACCTTTTCAATCCAAATTTCCTTAGACTCCACCCAATCTCTGATTCTGTGATATCTTGCTTCAATGTGCTTTGATCTTCCAGAAAAAACCTGATTCTTTGCCAAGTGAATGGCACTTTGACTATCACACTTAAGCTTCACACAATCTTGAGTGATTCCCATTTGACTTACCAAGCCACTAAGCCAAATTGCTTCCTTTCCAGCTTCGGCCAATGCAATATACTCTGCCTCTGTGGTCGATAAAGCTGTAATTGGTTGCAGTAGTGCCCTCCAACTGATTGGTCCTCCTGTGCATGTAAACACATAACCAGAAGTTGACCTTCTCTTGTCCAAGTCCCCTGCATAATCGGCATCCACATATCCTAACACCCCTACATTTTCCTTTTGCTTCTCAAACATAATCCTTTGTCGCCAAGAACCCTTCAAATAACGCAAAATCCACTTGACTACATCCCAATGTTGCTTTCCTGGATTTGCCATGTATCTGGAAACGACACTGATTGCTTGAGCTATGTCAGGACGTGTGCATACCATTGCATACATGAGGCAGCCCACAGCATTAGCATAAGGCACCTTCTTCATTTCTTGTTGCTCTTCCTCGGACGTAGGACACTGTTGTCCACTTAACCTGAAGTGAGCTGCCAAAGGAGTCGAAACTACCTTTGCTTCTTGCATGTTGAACTTCTCAAGAACCTTCTGAATATACTTGGCTTGTGATATCCAAATCCTTCCAGCGGTCCTATCTCTCTGAATTTCCATGCCAAGGATCTTCTGTGCGGCACCTAGATCCTTCATGTCGAACTCCTCGCTCAACATCCTTTTCAAGTCTTGAATTCTAGACTTGTCTTGACAAGCAATTAACATGTCATCCACATATAGCAATAGCAATATGATCATCCCATCTTGGAACACATGATAGTACACACAACAGTCATACAAACACCTTCTAAAATTAATTTTCAGCATGAATGAATCAAACCTCTTGTACCACTGTCTTGGAGACTGTTTCAGGCCATACAGGGACTTCCTTAGCTGACATACTAGGTTTTCTTTCCCATATTCAACAAACCCTTCTGGTTGAGCCATGAATATCGTCTCCTCTAAATCCCCATGAAGAAACGCTGTCTTCACATCCATCTGCTCAATCTCCATGTCATGCTGAGCTGCCATTGCTAAAAGCAATCGGATAGAAGTATGCTTGACTACAGGTGAAAAGATCTCATCATAATCCACCCCTTCCTTTTGTGAGTACCCCTTAGCCACGAGCCTTGCTTTGAATCTCACGGCATCTTGTTCATGTAGTCCATCCTTTTTCTTAAATACCCACTTGCATCCAACTAGCTTTCTGTCTTTGGGTTTAGGAACCAACTCCCAAACAGAGTTCTTGTAAAGAGACTCCATTTCCTCTGTCATAGCACTTATCCAACTATCTCGCTCATCACTTGCTATAGCTTCTCGATAAGTAGTCGGATCTCCTTGACTAATGTTAAGAGCATAATTAACTTCGTTTTGGTCAAACCCAAACCTATCAAGTTTCTTCTTGTTCTGCTTAGGTTTGTCCAGTGCTATGCATCTTTGGAATGCAGGTGGATTGTTGGGTGGAGTTTGACCCCTTTGGGATATCTGGCGGATTGGAGTACCTTCAATCTGTCCTGTTTCTTGCTCCACCTGATTCCTAACTGGTGAATGATGCTGATGCTCTTCTTCTTCCTCAAAACCATCAGATTCGGCCTCTTGCTCAATTTGCTCCACTTGAGCTTCTTCTTCATCTGAACTGATTAACGGAATCTTTGTTGCTTCAATTCCAGCATCATCCTTCTTCTCCCTACTGCTCTCAACTTTATTCAGAGGCATGGTTGTCTCATCAAAGACAACATCTCGGCTGACAACCTTTTTCCTGTTGTTGAAATCCCAAAGCTTGAAACCCTTCACTCCTTTCTCAAAACCTAGGAATATGCAATGTATAGACTTCGGTTTGAGCTTGGACCTTTCATCACTTGGAATATGTGCATAAGCACTACAGCCGAACACCCTGAGCTTGGAATAATCCACCGGCTTCTCAGACCATACCTCTTCTGCACTCTTAAAACCGAGAACTGTAGATGGTGATCTGTTAATCAAATAACTTGCATGATTAACAGCCTCTGCCCAAAAACTATCAGGCAATCCTGCATGAAATCGCATGCTCCTTTCTCTCTCCATGAGAGTTCAGTTCATCCTCTCAGCAGCTCCATTTTGTTGGGGATTCTTCTTTACTGTGAAGTGCCTTATGATGCCTTCCTGCTTGCAGTAATCGGTGAACTCATTACTTGTATATTCACCTCCATTGTCACTTCTCAGATACTTGATCTTTCTTCCAGTTTGATTCTCGGTTTCTGTTTTTCATTCCTTGAACTTTGCAAAAACCTCGGATTTCTGCTTCATGAAATAAATCCAAACCTTCCTAGAAAAATCATCCATGAAAGTAACAAAATACCTGGCTCCACCATTTGATTTAGTTGGAGCAGGACCCCAAACATCTGAGTGAATATAGCTGAGTTGCTCCTTACTTCGGCTATCTGCACTGCTACTTGCGAATGATACCTTTCTTTGCTTCCCAAGAACACAGTATTCACAAAAGTCCAGTTTGCAAGCTGACACGCCTTCCAACAAGCCTTGCTTGTGTAATTCTTGCAATCCCTTCTGGCTTATGTGCCCGAGCCTATGATGCCATAGTTCAGTCTTGTCTTCTATACTTTGATTTACAGAAACAGCTGCTCCCCCAACTATAGTGGTCCTAATTAACTTATACAACTTATTGGGTTGTAGGTCACCCCACATTACCACTAGCGATCCTTTGGTTACCCTGAGTCTTCCTTTTTTAGACTTGTACCCATAACCGGCCTCATCTAAAGTACCCAAGGAAATCAAATTCTTTCTTAGTCTAGGGACATACCTGACGTTCCCTAAAGCTCGTATCATCCCATCGAACATTCTGATTCGAACAGTGCCGATTCCTCTTACAGGACATGAAGAATCATCCCCCATTAAGACTTCCCCGTTGCTGACTTCTTTGAAAGTATCGAACCATTCTTTTACTGCACACATATGAAACGTGCATCCAGTATCCAAAATCCAATTGAAAGCCTTGGAGCCCGATGTTACCGAAAGAAGTTCCCCGTCACTCTCATGTTCGGTGACAGCACTAGCGGAACCTGAGCTTCCTTCCATCTTGGCTTTCTTTTCTTTCCAAATCTTGCAGTTCCTCTTCCAATGATCGGCTGAACCACATTCGAAGCAACCTTCCTTCTTTTCCTTTTTCTTCTTGGATTTTGACCTACCTCTGTTGCCAGTTTTCTCTTCTCTTGTCTTTTCCCGCCCCCTCTCCTTGCCTTTGGCATAAAGGCCTTGAGAGCTTTCAGTTATATCATCTAGTTTAGCATATGACTGAAGAGCTTGAATTACGTCTTCAAGCTTCAAGGACTCTTTTCCAAACATTAGAGTTGTTCGAAAGTGCTTGAAAGACGAAGGTAGAGACCTTAGCAGGATGATAGCCATATCATCATCTTTGTAAGTTTCTTCGACTTTCTGAAGATTAGCTATGCAATTTTGGAACCTGCATACGTGATCTTCAATATCACCTCCTTCTTCTAGTCGAAGCCCGAATAGTTCATCCTTTAGAAAAAGTTTATTGGACACGGTTTTTCCCATATAAACATTCTCCAATTTTTCCCATGCTTCCTGGGCAGACATCTTTTCGGTGATGTGTGACCGAACTGATCTTGTGAGATGGATCTCGATGGAACTCTTGGCCTTCTTGAGAACCTTATTCCATGCTGCTTCTGTCATGCTTTCCGGCTTCTTACCATCAAGTGCATCATCCAAATCCTGCTGTATCAGTACGTTCTTCATCATCCTTTGCCAGTCCGTGAAGTCATCCTTGCCGTCAAAGGGTTTTAACGCAGGTCCTTGATCTGCATTCATCTTCCCTTTTAACATCGTAGAACACCTTGATCCTAGCTCTTGATACCAATTGTTGAAAAACCCCGCACACTGGACCTTGTTCTTTGATGTAACCAACGGCAATAGACTAAACTAGCAAATATAGAAAACTTAGAAACACACAAGAATTATACTGGTTCGGCAGAACTTATGCCTACGTCCAGTTGTGATTTCCCTAGGTAGAGAAATCACCGCTTCTTTGATTAATAATAGAGATTACAGAACTTATGCAAACCCTAGAACTAATCTCAAACCTCTCTGCTGTTTGGCTGTTTTCTCTCTGCTGTAAATCAGCCTTGCCGCACCCTATTTATAGATATAGGGTTGGCTTACATGTCCTTTACAGATTATAATTCCTATTCTAAGTGGAATAGGAATTTAGACTTCCTTTCCAATTCCAAATAGACTTCTAGGATTTCTAATCTACATTGAATAAGGAAACTAAGATTCTTTCCTAGCCCTTTTAGGAGAAGAATTGGTGCACCCTTTCCCTAAAACAATCCTAAACAGAAAAGGACACAAACTGACGAGCCAAAAACTAACAAAAACTTCCATCGTTCACTTCCTCAGCTAATGAACCTGTAATGGTCACAGTTATCATGCCCCAAGGAATGAATAATAAGGGGATGGAAGGGGAAGATATGTATCTATGTATGCATACACGCAAAGATTTGTCATGATTCACAGTAGATACTAAAAGACCTTTTTAACAGCATTTTCTTACCAGCTAAATCCATCTCCTCCCATGTAACATTTTCATTAGGTTCTACTTGTGAGCAATGGTTCAGTGGACTACCATTCTCACGACTTTCAAAATCCATCAGCGGATAGGAATGCTTGTGCTTAGCCCGCTTTCTGCATTATAAAAAACACTGCTGTCCTAATAACAAAAAATAAAAAAAATAAAAAAATAAAAAAGTGTGCTAGATCCTAATGCAGGCATAATGAACAAATAGATGAAAATATATATTTTCTGGCCATTAAATAAAATTTATTATTACCTCATAATCGATGGTCGACGGCTTCGTTTAATTGGGGATGGATTGTGCTTGTATGCATCAAACATAGCACCACCCTTCAGCTTTTCTAATTCCTTTTTAGCATCTGTGTACAAATCCAAAAGCAGTAAAATTTACAGTTGGACTAGAATTTGCAAAGATTATGAAATACAAGCGGGGTGCAACTTACTCTCATATTTTTCATGTTCCTTGAACAATTCCTCTGGGTCTTTATAATTTTTGGGATCGAAAGGTGTTAGCAAATTCGTATTAGGTTGACTGCATGTAAAAAACATCAACCTCTATCTTTAAAAGAGTAAAAATACTTTAATAAAATGAAGCATCAACTGTAAGCTTTACCTGGAATCAGGCTTCATAGAAAACCGAGCATGTTTAAGACCCAAGGCTGGTCTTCTCTGTCGGGGACTTTTCGCAGCCTTTTCAGGAACAACTTTATTTTTCTGTTTCAATGCCTGTCGATTACCAGGCTCCACAATTTCTGAAGTAACACTTGCAATGTTTTCCACTTGATCATTAAGTTTACTTGGACTATGTTGTGAGGCCTGAAAAAAGCACCATAAGAATTAACTTTTATTGCTTCTGTGATTGAACTGCAGTGTACAAGTGATTGCATTATGTATAAAAGTGATTTAATATAAAAAGGTTTTATAATTTTATTTAAGGCAAAAATTAACCCTATAATGAGGACATACTTAGAGAGTTAGTTCCCCACTGTATGGGAGATGATAAGATATAAATTCCGTAATGAAAAATCAATTGGTCCTCCGTCTGCTTTTCTTTAATATAGCAAACCTAATCATAAATAAATAGCATTCTGGGCTTTCTTGAGATTAAAATTGCCAAAACTTTGAAAGGAAAATTCAACACGCTCCAATTTTCAGACTACCCAAATTCCAAGATTCAAACAAAGTGTCAAAAAGCTCATATTAAAATGCCTTTATCTACTTGTCATTCGTTCTCCCAGCAACCAATCTGGATTACAGTTTTCACTCAAGCACCCAGATCAAAATAACTACACTGAGCTCAATCAACTAGACATTTGATCCCCTCATAAAATTTCTAGGTCATAATATTAAGGAATAAATACACTGGAAAAGTTAGCATGTTAAGAAAAACAATATCTACCCAAGATAAACTGAGACTCAGAAGAAATAAAAGTAAACTTAAACTTTTATTTGATATAGTAGAATAAGTTAGTGGGACAAAATGAGATGGAGATTGTGTGAGTAAGTACCATGAAATTGAGTAGGATATGGATGGCTTGCTGATCAGCATCCAACGCAGCACCACCCCTCAAATTCTCTTTTCCTTTTCTAGCATCTGTGCACCGATCAGAAAGCATCAAAATTTACAGTTGCACAAGGGTTTGTAGCATAAATTCAGGAACACAGAGGGAGTGCAACTTACTCTCATGCCGACTGATGTCAAAAGGTGGTAGTGAACACATATTAGGTTGACTGCAAAATGAATACAACCAAATATCAACCTATTGCTGTAAAAGTGACTCTTGAGAAAATCAAAAGCACCAACCATACACTTTACCTGGAATTAGGCTTCACAGAAAAACGAGCAAGTTCACGACCGGAGGCTGGTATTCTTTTTTAGGGGATTATACTCAGCCTTTTCATGAACAACTTCACTATTCTGTTTAGCTTGTGGAATACCAGACTTCAGAATTTCGAAGCATCACTTAAAATGTTTTTCACCTGATCTACAAGTTTAACTTGTGAGGCCTGAAAAAACACTAGAAAAAAATTAACTATGAAAGCATTCCACCCACTGATAAAATTCCACTGCATAAGAGATCAGATACAGAATGACTTTATTTGAGACAAAACCTGAACCCCACCCCCCCATAGAATCGGTATTGCCTTATACTAAAATATAAAGTCAGTAATTAATTGGTTCTCAGTCTTGTTGCATTTTAACAAATGTAAGCATAAAATAAAATAGACAATATGATGAGCTTTCCAAAGTTAATATCCCCAAAATTCTGAAAAGGAAAATCAAACTCTGGTAAAATTTATAGTTTTCCCAATTCCAAGTTTCAAAATTTTTACAAAGTGCCAAAAGTTCATATTTATACCATGTCCATTCGTTTTCTCAGCAACCAACAGAAAATATAGGCTTCACTTAAGCACCCACATCAAAATTGTCACACTGAGCTCAATCAACAATAAAAACAAAATTACAAGATTCCAAACAAAAATGAAATTATTAATCCGATAATTTCTAGGTCATAAATTAAAAAAAAATTCAAAACAAAAATTTCGAAAAATGAAAGAAAAAACAATATTTCCCCGAAACAAACTCACAGTAAGCAGAAATATGATTAACTGAAAACTTTTCACCCAAACTAAATATTGATCTCAAATATAAATTTTGGGGAGTAGAGTAGTGTGACCAAGTACCGTGGAGTTGAATTGGAAATGGATGGGTTGAAGGTTGAGGTCAAAATCGAAGGGAATGGAAATTGAATTGTCTGGGATGGCCTTGAAGCTCTGGTGGAAGAGGGAGAGGCCTGTGAAACCCTGCAGCGGATCCAATGGATCAGAGCTCCGAGCTTCGTTCATTTTTTCTCCCTCACATTTCAATTTTCAGGAGGGAAATCCCTAGTAGAGATAAGGAGACAAAATACAGGGTCTAGGGTTTGTTTTGTGTAATTTAATTAATTAAGAAGCATGTTGTTGCACGGGCAATAATCGAAACAGATGATAACACTCTGCCACAAAATTAACTACAAATAATCGAAGCAGCTAAATGATACAGAATTCTTAATTAACAATTACAGAATCCTTAAACCCTAGCTCTCAGAAGCCCTAAACCCTTGTCAATGCGGTCAAAATTAACAATTTATTTCACTTCTAATACTAATTGAACAGAAATTTCAGCAAATATCGAGAAGAAACAGCAAGAATTGATTTCAGAAACGGGTAAGAAATTTAGAAAAATATAGAAAGAAAAAAAAAGTGCCCAGAAGCTACCTACCTAAACACCATTTCAGATCTGTCGATCCTCTTCGAATAGGTCGATCGATTCCAGAGAGATAGAGAAAGGAGGAGTCAGACGACGGAGGCGAGACCGTTTGAGTCGTTCTCGCGGGGTCTGCGAGACGGAGGAGGCAACTTGAGCGGGAGTTAACCGAGCTTGGATCTTGTGTTCCCATTGTATCTGTCGCTTAACTGTCCCTTGATTGGATTGATGACACCTGTCCCTAAGTAACGGTTTTGGACAAGCTCATCGCTATACGAGAAGTCCAACGGAGCTCCAAATGTCCACGCAATTGGGTTAAATTGCACCCAACCAAACAAAATGAGCACCACCGCTCCAAAAAGAAGGAGGCAGTTGGGTTGCTGGCAGTAGCCCGTTGAACTATCTGGACAAAAAGTAGCGTGCTTTTAAGGGCTGGTTTGGTATTGCTGTGTTTTGAAGAAAAAAAATTGTTTCTGTTGTGCTGTGAAAATAAGCAGCTATGAAATAAAGCAGCAGAGTGTTTGGTAAACTTTTTTGTAAAAGTGCTTTTGAAAAGAAAAAAAAAAAGCAGTATTATAGTGTTTGGTAAACTTTTATGTAAAACAGATTGGAAAAAAAGCTGCTTTTTCAAAGCTGGGTTTTGCAGCTTCTTGTTTTTGGCTTTTTTTCATCCAAAACTGTGAAAAAAAGCTGAAGTTGAATATTTACCAAACACAAAAACAGCTCCCAGCTTTTTTTTATACCAGCTTTTTTCAAAATCACCTCAATACCAAACCAGGCCTTAGTATGCTCGCAATGGTTACTGTCGATGATAACATCATGCAAGCAAAAGGTGTGCCCCAACATTTCGTTGATTTGGACCGTTGAATTTTCAACAGTAAACAAAGTTGAAAATTCTTCTACTGTGTCACGTGGCAAAATTTGGCGCATAGGATTTCAAAAGATTTTGAAAATCAATAGCCATAATTTATCCAACTTTAAAAAAAACAAAAAACAAAAAATTACCCAAAAAATATAAACAAAAATACCCAATTTTATTCTATAAATACCCAACGTTCTTCTTCATTCCCCACATCATGGCTCAACATATATTTTTACTACAATCTCCTATATTTGTTATCTACTTTCCAAATCCTTTTGTTAGCACACAAAAAATGAGTGAGAATGCAAATTGGTCAATTGGGGAAAACATTGCTTTGCTTGAGGCTTGGGTGCTTATTACTCATGACCTAGTCATGGGAAAAAATGAGAGTGCAACACATGTAGAAGAAGATTCATGCACAATTTGTTGAGCAGATTCAAAGCACATCATGGACTGAGCAATCTATATCGAGCAAGTACAAACATTTACATAAAGCGGAAGAAATTTATTAAAGTGGCGATAACTAGCCAATGAGGTAATAAAATTTTATTGTTAAGTCATGTTAAAATGTCATTTAGGTTATTTGAAAAGTAATAATTTGATTATGTAAGTTATTATGTTGTTTCACAATTCTTTTTTCCGCAACTACAAACACAAATGTGGTTCAATCTACACAAAAAGTCATTCACAAGGCACAAATGTTATGTAGGACCATGATTTTCCAGGGCTGGAGTAACACGAATCTGAGTATACCAACCTCAAAAGTCCAGTCATGGATGCAATAGCGTCTAAAACGGAGCTGACTAAACGAATCAGAGATGCGACCATTATCCTGTTTCAGAAGTTGTGAGTGAAGTTTGTCGACTTTGTTAAGATAGACCATTCTTGTTCCGTAAGATTTCTGAACCCAATTGAGCAAGGAATCAACAAGTTTTCTATAATCTTGAAGTCCTTATAATTTAAGGATTGGCGTGCGCCGCAAGTAATATCACTTTTAAGAGGATACAATATCTACTTTCTAGATATCCTCATGGATTCTTCTGGTTTAATATGGATTCTACTATCCTAAAAGGTCATATCTTTGACTGGTATAAATACGTCCTTCTAAGGTTCATCTCCGGTAGCACAATCTCTGCATATTTATTCTCTTGCTTACTGCTTGAGTCTTAATATTGCTTACTAACTTGATCGTCGAAAAGCCTTTGACTGACACACCCCCCGGGTCTTAAGCTTACTCACGATTGTGTGTACTTTTACAGGTAAACGAATTCGAGTATATCCACCACTCATGGCAATGTGAGGATTTGGTTCTAACTATTGGTGCTTTCATTGAGAGTTGAACTCAAGAACCTTTTGACCACATCACTCTATTACTAATATGACTACAGCAACGTCCCCACGGTGTAAGTGCACCAACGAAGATACTCCACCCATAGATAGGATCTGGGAGAGTTTGCTACATATTTATGTAATCATCGACAAGCTTCGAAAGGACTCGCAAAATAGAAAGCATGCAAGATTCGCTAACCTCAAAAGATGTGTGAATGCCCTAGAGGAAGTCATCTTCAGTTTTACAGAACTCGAGACAGAGGCAACGCCTATTCAGACTCCAACAAGAACCACTTGCCTAAACTCAGTGAGCAAAGCACCAACGCCGTGCTTCTAAGGCTTCACGAAAGAAGCCCCAAATAACTCAACAATCCTCGAAAGGCTAAGACCTAACCAAAGGTTTCACACTCAAGGTCATTTGCATTTATGGGGAGAAAAAGTACATAAGAAGACTTGCAAAGAAGAAATGCAGCATGCAAGAAGCCCTGAATGGTGGCGAGTATTAACAAACCACTCTCAATCGAATTTAATATCTTAATGTTCTCTTATCAGGATTTGGAGGATATTCATTCACCCTATGATGATGCTCTTGTCATTAAGGTCCAAATTTCTAACAATATGGTCAGTCGCGTTCTGGTCGATATTGGGGCTAGGATTAGCATCTTTTTCAAGGATGCAATTGAAAGGATGAGGATTTTGGATATCATTAACAAAAACAAGACTACGTTCCACACCTTCATCGAAACTCTCGTCCAGTCGTTTAAAATGGCGAAGCTTGCAGTTCATGTGTACCTTACAACTACTCGGTGTTTTTCCACATCATGGATTGCCTCGACTTCGCACAATGCCATACTAGGAAGCAATTGGCTCTATAAGATGAAAGCAAGCCCTTCATATTTCCATCAACTATTACATTACCTAGCGCCCGACGAAGTCAAAGAAATTATGAGAGATCAGGCAGTAGCACGTTGATGCATGGTAGAGAGTATAAATGATATCCGGAAAGAATAACGGTCTCCCAAATCTACCATGGATGAGACAGTATAACACTCACAACCGGACAGTCAACAACTAAATTATAAAGAATTCGATTTAAACCTTGACCCCCAAGATGACAACAATCAAGAACCCAAGGCTGACGAGGATGTTGTCTACATCAGTCTTGACCTCGATAAATCGAGGCGCAGGGCTAAGATAGGGTCAAAGTTGTTCGACCATGAGAAAGAATTTTTCACATCTTTCTTACGAGCCAACAAGGATGTATTCGCATTGTTTGTGAAAGATATGCCTAGAATCGACACCTGCACCATTTGCCATCAACTCCACTTAGACCCAATTGACAAGTTGGTTATCTAGCAGAAGCAGAATTATGGCACAAAGTTGAGTAATATCATTAAATCAGATATCGATAAACTTAAAGACACCAACTTCATCATTGAAGTCCACCATGCCGAATGCTCCAAGGGTCCATACCCTCTTCCTCGGATTGACTTGCTAGTAGACTCCACAATGAGGCACAAGTTACTAAGCTTCATGGATGCATATTACAGTTACAACTAGATAAAGATATATGAGCCAAACATGGAAACAACTTCCTTCATCATAGACCGAGTACACAGTATTACAAAGTTATGCCTTTTGGTCTAAAAAATGTAGGAGCAACATATCAAAGTTGGTCAACTGGATCTTCAAGGAGTAGATTGGATGAACAATGAAAGTTTATGTAGACGACATGGTCGTCAAAAGAATGAGAAGAAAGATCTTAATCACCTTCAGGAATCTTTCGACTTACTTCAGAGGTATAACATAAAGCTTAATCTAGAAAAGTGCACATTCAGAGTGGCATTTGGAAAGTTCTGGGATTACCTAGTGAGTAAACGCATAATAGAGACCAACCTAATAAGATCAAGGCGGCCATGGATATGAAGTCCCCAAGAACAATAAAGGAAATATAGAGTCTAACCAGAAAAGCAGCAGCACTTAGTTGCTTCCTCTTGCGGTCTACCAACAAATGCAAACCTTAATTCACTGCTATAGAGAAAAGCAAAGGCCTACTCTAAACGGATGAATGTGAAGAAGCTTTCATAAAGCTGAATGAATACTTATCTGACCCTCCACTAATGGGCAAACTGGTGGACAGGGAAAAGTTTTATTTGTACCTAGCAGTATCAAACTTCTTGGTATGTGCATGTGATATCCCATCCTAAATTTTAGTATTTTATTTCATTTTTAGAAGCATTTCAAAGATCTAATTGAAGTTTGGAGATAATTCTCCAATTTTGAAGAAAGTGAAGTTAGGGGTATTTTGAGCATTTAAAAAATTTAGTCATCTTTTTTGGTCAAATCTTTAGTTTATGTACTAAATCTCGATCCCATGAGTTCGTAGGCACAAATAGATCCTAGTTTCGAGTTAGAATGAAGAAGTTAGAAGCGTCTTAAGTTAGAGGGCATTTTGGTAAATTGGCTAGAGTGTTATAAATAGACGGACATTTTCAGAAAGTTCTAGAAGCTTCCAAAAATGGAAGGCTGACTGCAGACCTATTTTGGGGGCGACTAAGGTAGCCAACATAGTTGGTTGATCCCGTCGTTTCTCTTCTATCTGACCTCTATTTTGCGTGATCTTGGTGTCTATGGAAAGTTCTAACGAGCTAAAAGTCTTGCTGGTGTTAGATTTCCAAATTTCACTCCTGTTTTCCAGGTCAAAGCTGCAAAGCCCCGAGTATTTTTCGGTGATTTTTCTCTTTTTTCGATTATTCCGGCAACCATTTCGTCGTGTGAGGTATAAATATTCATCTACTCTTCATGATCTTCAAGTTGATATGTTTGGTTTATGCATTGGTAGTTGGTTTGGAGTCAGGTATTTAGAACCTTAGAAATATGGCTTTCCCCGATAGGTTTGGCCAGTTTCTAGCTAGAATTTGTCGTCAAGCTAGTTAGGAAAGTTGTTCCATTCATCGAGGTTTATATTGAACTTATTTTGTTAAGGGTGAAAATTCGGGTTCCAAATCTTCCACGGTTGCCACTACGCGTGGCGATTCGTACAACCCAATCACGAGCTTCCTTAAGTACTAGAGTCCTTCTAGTGAACTTATGAACCTGTGTCTAGCTCGATTTCTGAGATTAAATTGTTTGGTGTGGTGATCATATTGGATCGCCCACTGCTCGTTTATATGATTGGCGAAGATCCAACTGTTGAATCGTTGTCAGTTTGTACAATGTTGTTGTGGAAGTATATTAAAGCCCTTAGAAATTTAAGAATCAAAAATCCGATATTTGGCTCTTTCAGATTGGGTAATCTTGGATTGTTGACCTTAGTAAGGCCTACTTTGACTGATGGTTAACTTTTAGTCAACATGCCCTTATTCTAGTGTGTTGTTTATTTATAGAATGTTGATGAGGCTTAATGAAACTTAGTTGATTCATCACAATGACGTTTCGTTCCTGGTTAACGCGCGTCTCGGTTTGATGCAAGTGGCATTGGGCCTCATTTTGCATGTCGATCTTACTAACTTTCCTAAGTGGGGTTTCATGTATTGATATTAGGTTTCTTGGAGCAGTGTGGTGAATTTGGAAATGAGAATGACCCAGGTCAGTGACTTTAATATTATGTGATATGGTTATTACCTATGAAACTTCCTTACTATAGATTGTGGATACAGCATAGATTTACAAATGATTTTATAGAAATATGTGCTACTATAATTTGTTTACCAAATTGTGTTATCGAAAATATATATCTATGCTATGTTTGAAATGATTGTGATATGTGATGGCTAATATAGGACTGCTAACCCAATACATGGGGGTGATGTGGCATCGAATCAGAATCTGCACCATGTAGCAGTGGTACATGGTCTCGCCTAGCTATTCCACATTTGGGGACCATACTATTTACATGTTACGCCTGGTTAATTCGCATTGGGCAACCATACACTACCTACATGGCTACTTGTTCTTAAGAGTGGTTCTACTTAGTTAAACCTCAATAGGGGACCACATCCTATTCGGTTACCTATTGTAGGCTTTGGTTGAACTATGTCTGCCTCTCTATAACCCTAGTGTTTCTTGCACATACGAAAGAAGAGATTGAAGGCATGTGTGGCTTAATCTAGAAAGAGATGAGTAAATCAAATGGTTTACTTGATAGTGTATATAAAGTGAACATATTTGGATGTGACTCATTCCTACTTGATAGAAAATAAAGATGCAATGATGAAAAAGATAATATTCTCATTCCTATGTGTGATTGTATTATTGATGGTGTGTCATTCCTGGACAACTTTGGATTGTGTGATGACTGAATTTTATCTTGAAAGACAGTGGTGAAATTTAGAATTGAGAACTATGTATATACATTTTAATGAGGCATATGATGGTTAAATTATGAAATATGTGGCAATTGGATCTTTGTGATAATTCAAAAATGATGAAAGACAAATGGTGAGTCACAATCTGAGAAGAGAATGATGGAATAATGACAGTGATCAGATTGACCGATTGATCCAGTATTTAGAGGAAAGTCATGTGTGGACGTGGTCACTACTTTTACATTTAATCATTTAATTTTACTTATATTCATATACGTTGTATTATTGTCACTCACACGAATTTCATAGCTTATCCAGGTTTTGCTTTGCTTGGAACACCATTCCCACGACGCAGGGCTATTTTGTAGAGTAACGGGTAATAGTTAAAGAAGATAATTTCGAGTGGTGCAACTATTATAGGCAGTGCACTCGAGAGTAAAGATTGCCACCCTTTGTTGTAAATTATTTCCGTTGAGCTTTGATGTTTATGGTATGTATGAGTCTCAACATGAATTATACATTGTACCGCTACTATACTACCTGTCACCTGTCAACTCCGAGTGTATTTCGAGATCGAAGCATGACAGTGCGACCCTAATTTAAGAAGACTCAGGGGAACAAAAGTTGGTGTATTATATTTCTAAAGCTCTTCTCAAACCAGAAACATGATATCCTAATGTGGAAAACTCATCCTAGCACTAGTTACCGTGGCCAGAAGATTCAGCCGTACTTTCAATCATTCAAGGTAGTCAACTTGATGCAATACCCCTACGATCTATCTTGGATAGTCCAGACGCATCTTCCAAGATCAAACAGTGGGTCATCGAATTGGGGCTACATAAAATCGTCAATTGTCTTAAAACCTCCATCAAAGCCCAAGTACCCGTAGACTTCATGGCATAATTCACAATGCTAAATCAAGACATTTATTCTTTCACGAATTCGTGGGACACACACGAAAGTCTCAAAATATGGAAGCTTTAAATGGACAAATCTTTGAACATAAGCGAAGCATGAGCATGCATGGTCTTGATGAAACCAGATGAATCCATACTAGAGTAGGTTATAAAGATGGGATTTAAGGCTAGCAGCAATAGGTGGAGTATGAGACACTGCTCGCTGGGCTGAGGATCACAACAGAACTACAGGAACTATTAGTATATTGCAAATCAGTGCTAATAGTGAATCAAGTCAAAGGTGATTAGGCCGCTCATCATCTAACGATTGGGGCTTTACCTCACTAAAGTCAAAGCACTACTTGAAGGGTTCAACAAGTACCTAATTAAGTAGATCCCCAGAAATAAGAATGGACACGCTGATGCCCTAGCAAACATCGCACCAACCATTGACTACACGCTCTAGTAAACAATCTCATTCAAGTATCTCATGGTTTTGAGAATCCACTAGTCTGAGATGGAGTTAATAGCCGCTACAAACACTAGAAAAAATTGGATGGATGAGATAACCGACTATATGCAAGACAAGAAGCTACCAGAAGACCTTCAATTAGCCAATAAGTTGGTCCCAAAGGCTTCAAGACACACGGTCATACACATAAAATATATCACCGCTCATACTCTAGACCCTACACGGTATACGTCACCTCAAAAATGGGTATGCAGATCTTAAACGACAACCATTCTGGTGTATGTGGGAACCACATAGGAGGAAGATCCCTTACGTAAAAAGCGCCGATGACAAGAAATATTGGCCAACCATGCAACATGATGTAGTAGACTATGGCTAAACTTGCGACAAATGTCAAAGGTAACGCCTCAATGAACCATCAACATACTGAAGAACTTTACACTTTAACAGGATCATGGCATTTTATACAATGGGGCATTGACCTTGTCAGGCCACTAAAGAAGGCATAAGGCAACAAAGAACACTTGATAATGGCCACATACTACTTCTTCAAGTGGATCAAAGCAAAGCCTTTATCCAAAATCACTAGGCAGCGGTAAAATCCTTCATATAGAAGAACATCATATGTCAATTTGGCATCCCTTATACCATGCTCATAAATAATGGATTGCTATTCACTAGCTCCGAAGTTACAGACTAGTACAAACAGCTAGGCATCCGCTATGTCACCTCCACTTCACGTAGTGAGTGCAATGGGGAAAGTTTTCTCTATTCATAGTAGGTACGAAGACCCTAACAGACCTTCCTAACATTCGAATACGTAACATGATCTCCCTCAACCCACTTTTTTGCCTATGGCAGAGTCATAAACTATATATATCATGGTGGAACTCTAAAAAAAAAAACTTTTTCTAAGAACTGAGACCTGAAGCTTTTTTCCATCATTAAAAATACATTTTGTGTATTGCACCATGAGTAGTTCATTACCCCATCTTCTTATGTTGTAGCACCAAGTGAAATGTGAATGGTAAATGGAAAAGTCTCTCATATGCCTGTAAGGTAATGGACAAGTAAAGGCTTTAAACAAAACCATTCTCAGTGCTTGAAGAAATAATTAGAAAAGAAAAGAATGACCAAGAGAATTACCTGGAGTTTTGTGAGTATATCAGATCACTACTCGAAAGACGACTAGGGTCTCCATGTCATATGAAACAAAAGTGGTCATTCATGTTCAAGTCACCGTCATTGCCTATGGAACATAAATCTTTTCAATAAAAGAATTCTTAGAGTTATTCTATGTACTTGTTTGTTTGTTTGTTTTTTTTTTTTTTTTTCCGGTAGTGAGAATACCCTAAAAGCCCAAATCACACAAAACTTTGAAACTTCGCATTGCAAGTCAAACAACTCAAAGTGATAGTGTCGAAAAGTTTCCTTTAGCCCACTCCATAGTGTTCAGTTAGTAGCTTAGGAGACTCGAACTGTAATAAGCGCGATAACAATTCGGGGGCTACGAGCTCGGGGACATGGCATCCTAACTCAGAAGTCCAGTGCACTATCCAAGTTCTGGAAAGTTTATGCAACCTATAGGTTGTGGGTATATAACATTCAAAGATCCAAAAAGCGTTTTTGACCCACTTGCAGGCAACCAAGTCCGTAATGAACTTTAGTTTAAGATTCACTAGGGATAGATCAACAAGCTGGACTGGGAGGGTAGCCATTTCTTAGTTACACACATTGCAATATCTAAAATCCTCTGACCCAGAATGGGGCAAGGTGAACAAACAAGAACGACATATCAAAGAAGGACCGCTTATTCAAAGTTGAACTCTGGGGTTATTCCGAGTAAATATATTATAAGTATAAAGTAAAGGATTTTTCATAGGCATTAGACTAGGTGTCAGAGTAAGATGGTAATTCGATAGTCGCAGTGGGAATCCTTATTAATGCCAAGTTTAGGAGATTATGTTTTTCCGAATCAATGTTAGCTTAGGGATATTGAGCTCTATCTCGGGCCCACAAGCTTGCTCGAGTTCTATTCAATTACTTACTATTTTGAAGTTGGATTATTTTGAAGACATTTGTTGAATTACCAAGTTTTTACATGATCTGGATCAAGGGACAAAAAAAACTTTCCAACATTTTATTCAAACAGGATAAATGACTTGAATGAAATGGAAAATGTTTATAACATATAAAGTGCATGTTTATTGAAGTCTTATGAACAAGGCAGAAAAGGTAGAATTATTTGGTGAAGACAAACCTTCATCCCTAGCATGCAAACTTTCTTATAAAAATATGGAGCATGTTTTACGAGGATCATCAACTATGCTGAGGTTCATTCGGGGTCAAAAAACTCCTACGAAAAGAGGCGAAGAGAGCTCCAATGAAGAAGAACTCTCTCAAGAATCTCATGCCCTCCTAAACTTGAACATGTATGAGAAAACTAGGAAGATGATGTCGTATACATGAGGGCTAGGGATGAACGTTATGGAAATATTGCGAGCAGAAATGTTGGCTATTGTAAGATTATGGTTCATCTTTGTCTCGTTTAGTCTTGCTTGACTAAGATAAATATGGTTAAGGTATGTTTTTTTGCTGCAAATCCTAATCAACAAAGGCTTAAGGAGAGAAGTGGGTTTATAAGGTAAAACATGATGCAAGTAAGGAGGTTTCATGGTATAAAGGATAAAATGAGGCTAATTTGAAAACCATTGTTGCAATGAAGTTATTTAAAGGCAAAATACCAGAAAAATCTTACTGTTGAACCTGAAAAGTTTTCCTAAAGATTTGTGTGTTCAAATAATGAAGATTGCTTGGTGACATGGAGAGCTACTCTTTGTTTAATGTGCACAAGTAATATGCCTTCTTTCATCATTGATGTATTCTTCTCAATATTCAAGGTCACACAGTTGAATCTAGAACATCAAAAGTTCACAAGAAACAATGCCACTTATCTAAACGGAAGAAAACAGTACGTATTCTGACTTACTCCGAAGATGATGATCTCTGGGTAACTATCAATCTTTAAGGGGAACAAGTCTTTTATGATGCCTAGTTGGGGCAATTATGAGACCTTGATTTTCTAAGGTTGAAGTAAGACGGATCAAAGTACGCCTACCTCAGAAGTCCGGTCATAAACTTAACAACCTCCACACCAGAGCTAACTAAATGGATCAGCAGTGCCACCATCATCCTGTTCTGAAATCTGATGTGAAAATTAACTTGACACACAAATTAAACCCTATTTGTGACAATTGTAGTATATATGCAAGTAGGGATTGTTCTAGACCGGAGATTAACTAGGGATGCTAATCAACACAAATAAGACTTAAAAACACTAAACTAGACTCTATAGACTCCAAACTAACTTAAAACACTTAAAATAGCAACAAACAATAAAAAAGACTCAATTCTAGACCTAAAAAGTGGTTTTGATGAAAATAAAACTTAAATTGACTCAAAAGACTAAATGAAAATAGATTTTGACTCAAATAACAAGACTAAATGAAAGGGGGATTGTTTTTGATGAATTTAAAACTTGAAACATAAACTTTGCATAAAACACTTTGTAAAAACGAATTTGGGTGAATTAAATGGGTGAAAGGCTAGTTAGAGGGTCTTTCACCACACATGACATATGCATATAAACCAATTTCCAGTTATTATTCCTTTAGACTATGAATGACAACGCTCCAAGTTAGTTGCATCGCACAACTAACTATCAGATTTTCCTTATTTCATTGAATTGAATGAATACGCATTACAGCCAAATTATCTTTCTCAGGTTCTTTATATGAAACGCATAATAAAGATACATATCAAAAGTCATTAAGTTTTGTGAAAATCATAAGCATTGACAAGGCATTCATCACTATGAAACGCATGAGACTCGTACCAAGGATTTACTTAACACGATTGTGACTAACAACCTCCACTACTTGTAAATATAAGTGAATAACTATTACGTGAAACTTCTTTATGCTCTAGCATCAAATTCATGCATGCAAATTAAGTGTCGATCCTCAACCAACATACATAAACAAGTTTTGATAACTTAGATAAGCAAATCACATTCAAGACTTAAGAAACAATAATTGGATATCATCAATTCATATAAAACATATAATCATGACTTCGAATTCACCTCCAACTAAAAAGAAATTAGTTCCACATGTTCATCATAATTGAAAACCAAATTAATATAAACATTGAACTAAAACTAAGGATAAAATACACCTAGAAACACTCCACACTCCAATGGCAGATTTCAAACCCTCCTTGGATGGCAAATTGCATAAGTCTTCTTCTCATTCCTTCCTTGCTTGTGGCACTAGGGTGATGTGGTGTGAATTATGGTGTTTGATGGCTGAATGTATGAATGAATGGATGGATGGTATGAATGGTGCAGCAAAAGCTTGAATTTATAGGCTAGGTTTTGCACAATTTTATGAAGGAAAAGGATTGCACAATCCAATAGGAAAAGGACTAGGGTTTTGAACCTTCTAGAAATCTGAAAACCAAAGAGAATATGGAAAGGGTGCGGCACCTTTGTAGGAGGAAGATAGGGCTTCTAGAAAGGATGTTTGAGGGCATATTTCTGGACCTAAATGGACAATGACTCACGGCATAGGTGTAGAAGAGGGATTACAACTCCTAAACCTCCAAGGAATGGCCTATATGCGGCACACACAGGGATTAGGCTTCTAGAATCTGAATTATGTGTTTAAATGTATAACTAATCCCTTCTAAATAGCTCGAATTAAGGCCCAAACTAATTTGGATAAGATAAGATAAGATAATGTTTGATTTAGGAAAAGATAAGGTTGGCTAGGATAGGATAAGATAAGGTTGGATAATGTTCCTTATTTCTTGCTCTTTCCTTATCTTCTTTGTATTTGAACTTCTTTCTCTAGATTTGTAGCATTTCCTAGCCTTTCTTGACTTCAATTTCGTCCATCTACTTTGCTCCATAGTTAAGCTATCCAATCCATGCCCAAAACTATTCCAAATGGCTCCAAAATGCACTTTCTTGCTCCTGTTGCCATTAGGACCTAAAAATATACGAAAATAGCTTAAAAGACTATAATAAGTAGTAATTAACTAACTAAATGCAAGGAAACAATATAGCTAAGTAGCATAAATATGCTCCTATCAAAATTAGTGGGTGAAGTTTGTCGACGTCATTGAGATAAACCATTCTTGTTCCACAAGTTTCAAGAAAATAATCCAGTAAGAAATCAACAGGTTTCCTATAATCTTGCAATCCTTACAATCTAAGGATTGACATGAACCGCAAGTAATCACACTCCTACGAGGATGCAATATCTACTTCCTAGATATCTTGGTCATCACTCTCCAAATATTCTTGGTCATCACTCTCCAATTTCCACATCTTTGCCCAAGTTTTTTTTTCTTCACTCCCTGATAGATTACAAAATAAAAAAAATAAAAAAAGGATTATACATAAGTAGGAAAAGTTAATTTGACGTACATTCATTAGTTGATTTAATCTTTCTTCTTGTGGGATTTGATGGCCAACTTTTTGTGTTAGATTGTACTAACTTATTGCATGAATGATATTTTCTTTTCTTCTTTTGTTATGCCAACTCAATACCACGTTTTATCATTTTCAAATTGCTAATATTATCCTTCTTTCTACCCTTAGTGTATGAGATATTTGGGTCCAATAGTGCCAGTACAAAAGAACAAATATTAGTCATGAGTTACATTTTGTTGAAGAAGCAATGGTTGCATGTTGACAATAATATTTTGATAGCTTTTTGGATAGCTTATATATAGCTTCCATGAAAATTGTGTATGCCTCATTTGAAGTTGTAATACAAGTCAACTTAGTTGCTTAATGACATATATGGCTAGTCTCAAAGTTTCAGATTTTTCTTTACCATCATTTGTGACCAAACTTGTGGAATAAATGATCCTAAATTTGTTTGCTTCTTGTTTCCATCTTGGTAAAATAAAATATTCAAGTATTGCATCAATTTCTAGGCGGACAAATCTTTCAACAAGTGTCTACAAAATATTCCAATAAACTCACACATACCTTTGTGCGTTTGCACATTTTGCTTCACCACAAATTCTTCTTGCTCTCTGAGTCATGCATGATATTCATTGTCACGTGGCATTTCTTTAACCTTGTACCGATTAATTTTAATCCATTTATCTTTGAATTTATTGAATACATTTCTAGTATACAATTTACTGCATGTTGTAGAAGAAATTCTCCGTCATTGACAATGTGATACTTGTGTTTTGATTCAAAATCTTCATCACTTTCCTTTTTTCATAATCTTCTTTAATGCTTGTTCATATTTGACGACAAGCTCTCTAAGATTTGTTGATGTGACAAATCCACAAAAAAAAGTTCAGTTATGTTTTATCTTATTAAAGCACAACATCCAAATTGTATTAACTTCAAGTGGTGATTTTCGCTAGTGAATGATGTAAAAGGCATATCATACTTGTTTGTCCAGTAGGTTGTATCGAATATAACATCACAAAAATAGCTATATGTCATGCGCAACTGAGCATCCACCCAAAAGAAATTAGTTGCTCTTCCATTTTCATCACATTGGATTGCCTTAAAAAATTGAAGATTTTCTGCTTACTTATCTTGAAACAAGTAAGCATTGAAAAAACTTTTGTGATTGGCAAGTACGTGGGCCACCAAGAATTGAAGAAACTTTTTCGATTGGAAAATTTTCTTTATTAAATGTTTCAATGAGGACTTTAGCAGTTTTGGACAAACTTTATTTGACTTCATTTTCATTCTTCTTTCTAGTGTAATTGGTTTGTTGTTGTGAACATCTTTGAACACTTAAACTTTCCATTTATTTGACTATTTATCAAGTATAATTTGAATACTTGCTTTACACCCACATTTCACTGTAGAACAATTCTTATTCATTTTCTTCCTATTCTCAATCTCACATGTTTTTCTATCTTCATTCTCTTCCAAAGCCTCATGTACTATATTTCATTGAACGTGTTTTCCTTGATGTGCACAAACAACTTGTCTACTTGTTATTTCGTCTAAACCGTTTCTTGTCTTGAATAAATATTAAGTTCGAATCCAAAATCCCTCTTGTGGCTCGTAATCTTGATAATAGTTTTTATCTTATTCCATTGTGTCAAAAAGCATTCCTACATATAGAGCTTTCAAGCATTTTGAATTCTTATTTGGACTACTTGTTTAACCTTTCTCGACTTGAATTGTGTCTTGTACCTATTTAACATATATTAATCATGCTTAATGATCTAAGTTAAAACATACATGATAAATATATAGATCGTTAGAATAAATAGAGATTGTGGTCATATGCAATTGGAATTGTGGTCATAGGATAAACAAAAGGCTTACGTTCCCAACAATCTTGGTTCTCTAGATAAACTGTTGACATAAATGTTGACTAAAAAGTACAACTATAAACATTGATCAAAATAAAAATTGAGGAATATTAAATTGAGTACATACTAGAGACATGGAGTGAAAGTTTGATGAAAAATTTGCCACGTTCTCCACCATTTTGAATGAGAATAGATTAGAAACAAATTGAGCAATGATGAGAAAGAAAAACTTATTAAGTTTGCATAGAAAGAAAGGAGAAGCTGACATATATTTAGGGTTTTTGCTTTGGGCCAAATTGGATAAATGGTAAGCCCTTAATGTAAAAATATTGGATTTAAAGCCTTGTGGTGAAATCTATTAGGATTTATGCCCAAAATTGACAATTTTGTCATTCCTTCGTAAGTAACATGCACGTGTAAGGCTAATATGGTCATTTCATCCCTTTCATAATCACTCTCTCATCCTATGGCCACAAATAACAGGAGAAACACAAACCCCTTTGATCCACCGTCCACGATAAGACTTTTAGAATTTCAGCAAAGTTTTCCTTTTCACTTTCCCGACGGCCAAACAGAAAAAATAGAAACCTTCAACTGAGAAGATCTACGAGGGATCGACGAGGAAGTGCTCATGACAACTAAGAAATTCACAGGACAGCGACCTCTTTCTCCCTATGGATGCTCAAGGTTTCTCTCTTCCCTCTCTCTACTATTGGTAAAAGTTTTGAATTTTTATTCCAATTTCGCTTACTGGGTTGTCAAATTTACAAAGAAAAAAGAGTTGGTTCATGAATTCAAGAAGAGTCAAAGTCAAGAGAATGGTTTATGGAGGGTAAAGGTTCTCTCCAACTAAATAAGTTTACATTTTTTTTACTTTTTAGTTTCTTACGAAGTTTCTCTCCAACTATTCAATTTCAGTTCGCAATGTCTTGCTTCTAATTGGAGATCGACTATTGAATGGATGAAATGACCATCTTAGCCTCACATGTGAGGCTCATGTACAAGTTACTAACAAAGGAACAACTAAAGTTTCAATTTTGGGCATAAATCCTAACAGACTTCATCACAGGAGTTTAAATTTGAATTTTTTTACCACATGAGCTATTTTCCGAATACCTTATGATGGGAACCATTTATATGATTTGGCCTTTTGTTTTTGTTTTTCATAGATTATTAGAAATAGATGAGAGAGATTTGATTGAAATTTACTTTCCTCGAAAAAAGAGTTAGATGAGAGAAAATTTGATTTCTTTAATTTTCAAAGTTAAAAATTCATGTTAGTTATCATCTAAGTTGAGAGTCTTTAAATCTAATGGGTAGAGATTTTGTGTCAAAAATTGTGCAAAAAATGTGGTACCACGAATTCACCACATATATATCCAATATAACGTTTCTAACACTAGATAGATAAATTCGGAAATATGTAAATACTTTTTTAATTATTAAATTTAAATATGTTGATATATGAATGTATCATTATTCAAATACTGACATGGATAAAAACCCAAGGACCTAGATCGAAAACTAGAAATGAATTAGATTCAATCAATGAAATAGGGAAATGAGATATGAGAACCTAATTTCTCATTTATTCGAATTAGGCAATCATTTTATTTTCAATAAAAACAAACTTACATAGTTAATATTTAGAAGAAGAAAAAAATTGTAAATAGTAATTGTCCTTACCTTTACTTTTGCTTTTTCCAAACGGATGGAGTTGTGCAAAGACATTTATATTGTTGAATGTGAATAGTAAGAATAATAATTTAAGGGAAAACTAATGAAAATAGTTTGAAAACTTTAAGTTTTAACGATAAGGACAAAATAAAGGATAAAGTGAATAGTATCATGATTGACTTTTTAATGTAAAAATGTGGTTTTTCGTTAAAGTGAACAGTACTGTGAGCTTTTTGTTAAAGTTCCCATAATTAAACGTCTTAGACACTTACTCTTGCATTTGTCTCCTAAAATGGTTAGACTAGCTCAAAGAATGTTACAACATGGATAGGAGAAAAGAAGACGGAGTATTTAGTGTCGAAACAATGAACTCTTGCATTTTATTTTGCATATATGCGCCCACTAGGGCCTACCACCCAGCTACCCTGTTTGGCAGAACAAAGCACCTGAGGGAAAAAAGCCAGAATTAGAGAATAATCACCTAAAATCTTCTATGTACAATTGACACACCCCGACCGAGATCGGAGCGTGCTGGCCGTCACACAAAGGTGACGTAGCCATGTGCACGTGCGGAAGCTAATAAAGTAGTAATATAAAAGTACGAATAATTAAAAACTAGCATACAAGGTACTAATATAAGTGCTAGTAAGTGAGATACAATTTCAGAGCAGGTCTATAGCAGCCCAAACGAAAAAGACAACAGTAGTACGCCCGAAGGCGACCCTACAATGGGGAGTGTCTGTCAGAAACGCCGGAAAGCCCTCAAGGGAAAACACCGCAACGGCTAAGCAACTAGAACCTGGAGGGGCGCAAAACAAAAGCGTGAGTGGGCAAAAACAAAGCTTTCGAAAACCATTTATAAATTACTTATTAACCCCTCGCCGTAAAACCTGTATACTTCCCAGAAAATATATATACATAATACATATGCCAAATATGCTCAGGGTATATCAATCATGCTTGATAATATGCCATGCCGAATTCTCATAACGATATGCAAGTGCCCAGGTATAAACATAATCAATATCATGTAATCTGGCAGCCGGAGTCACCTACGTGACCTGTACGGCTACATCTAGAGCTCAAATCTCAATCTCAATAACTAAACCTGCCCACGAGTCGGAACCACCTAAAGTGGTCTGTACGACAGGCCTGCGTGTAATACATATATACGCTCTAGTGCTACGATCACGTGAAGGCTGTGCGAATAATCGCGGGTCACCTACGAGTCGGAACCACCTAAAGTGGTCTGTACGACAGGCCTATGCACCTAACTTGGATCCAAGCTGAGCGTGTGGTGCGGGAGGTGAACATCACGTGAAGGATTGTGCCCTACTCTGGGTGGGAGCACTAACACCGGGGGTGCAGGTTATGAGCTCTCTATGCATCTCAACTACTGCTGAAATATAAACGTGAATAACACTTACCTGGCACTTACCTGTTCGTCCACAGCACCAATATGCATATATAAATGTATGCCACTACTAATGCATGTGATGATGCATAAACAATAACAATATGGTGCATGGCATAACATACATAACCCTTTTTTAATCAATTTCTGGGAATGTAAATGTATATAGGTATATACGGAAAACAAAAGCCCACTCACTGATACGTGGAAGGGTCGTAGCCCCCTGCCTCGCGTGACCACGCTCGTCCTCGGGGTACGTGTCACCTATATGCGAAATAACTACGAAAACGTCAATCTAAAAGCACATAACCAATTTCTCGTAATAACTTCTCATACATTGCTCAAAATGGATAAATGAATATACCAACGTGCTCTACACAACCTCAGGATCACAACCATATTTTTAAAATAATTTTCCTCCACCGCACGCGCCCCCACGCGCCGGCCAAGGCACGGACCTACGCGCCCCCACGCGCGGCCACGTGCCATGCACACTGACGATGTTAACAGACGCCGTCAGGAATATTCCGTTAAACTGACGAAATATTCCGTTAAACCTAACTGACGCCGTCACTGCCGTTAGGAATATTCCGTTAAACTTAACGGAATATTCCCCTTTCTTCTCCGATCTACCCTCGCCGGACTCCGGTCGCTGGAAAACTGGAAAAACTTCAAATTCACTATCCTCCTTCGTTTTTCAACCATTTTCTATGATTCTTGTACCAAAAGAAAGCCCTAGACTAGTAGAATCACGTTACACAACTTTTAAAAGCTAAAAACCACGCGATCATACCTGTCTCAAAACTCAAAACTCGGCCAACTTCGAACCAGGCCTTCCCGACGTCCAATTTCGTCCAACGAGCTACTCCGACGCTCCTTAGGACCTCACTAAGACACCTACGAGCTCAGAAATCCCAAAAACTCAATGTATAAACTTTGCATGAATAGTACTCAAATCGGCCATTGTTGAATCGACGTGAAAACCAAGGATTTCTTACCTGAAAATGGTATGGCTGTGCTCGCCTCGACCTCACGAGTTCAATGGTGTAGTTGGTTCCCTCGATCTGCTAAGGTTTGAGGGTTCTTGGTGTGTGTCCGTACGTTAATGGTGGAAGAGAAGAGAAAGAGAGAGAGAGACACGGGAGAGACAGAGGGAAAATGAGAGTGACTGTGTGTGTGAGTGTGTGTGTGGTCCAACACATGCCACACTCACAAAACAACCCACATCGTGACAAAAACGAACTAGGGGCAATAAGGTAATTTCACACGTGCGTTCTAGTAATCCCGGGACGGGATGTCACAACAATGGATTGAATCCTGAATTGAAAAAAAAAACACAATAAAATAAAAGGGAAAACAAAAATTTAGAGGCATATTTAAACAGACTTAAAAATTTCGTACATTTGGGATGATAAAAGGCTTTTAGGTTTGCATTTGGGGTTTAGGCTAACCTCACCCCAATTGATGCATGTGTTTTGGAAAGGGAAGACCAAGTAAAATAGCCAGTAGACCACCACTCAAGACTTGCTTACTGAATCGTAGCCAGTAGTCACCAATCGAGACTTTTTTTACAGAAGAAGAAAGTGAGTTCTAGAAACTCGGAAAAAGGTGTGGAGGATGGGTTCTGTATAGAAGACCCAATTGCGTTTGAGAAAATCATCCAGTTTCATTGTATGCATTGTGGGGATCATGGCGGTTCCATTTCCGATAACCGCTACAACCACATAGATGGGTGGACAGTTTGATTTATCTGAATTTCTCTTTTTTTTAATTTATTTATTAACCTTTTATTTTTATATTTTTATATTTTTTTACGGTGGAAGTTAGAATATGATGAAATAGTGTGGGATAATCAATCTAAATGTAAACGTATTAGGTTTATTTTTTATTTTTTATTCAATTACTGCAAGCAATTTGAAAACTGCAGTATCTCCCACAATCCCACGTTTCTTTCCAATTTTTTTCAATTTTCGTTTTTTTTTTGGATTGGATTTTTTAGTGCATCTCTCACCTTATGTATTTATGCACTAAAAAATCCAATCTAAAAAAAACGAAAAATGAAATGGAAAGAAATGTGGGATTGTGGGAGAGATACTACAGTTTTCAAACTGCTTTCAGTAATTGAATAAAAAAATTAAAAAAAAAAGAAACCTAGGACGTTTACGGGTAGATTGATTATCCCACAACTATTTCATCATACTCTAACTTTCCACCGTAAAAAAAAAATAAAATAAAAAAATTAAAAAATTAAAAATTAAAAAATAAAAAATAAAAAAAAGTTAATAAATAAATAAATAAAAAGAGAAATTCAAATAAATCAAATTGTTCATCCATCCACGTAGTTGTAGCGGTTACTGGAAATGGAACCACCACAATCCCCACAGTGCATACAATGAAACTGGATGATTTTCTCAAACGCAATTGTATCTTCTGTGCAGAACCCATCCTCCACACCTTTTTCCAAGTTTCTAGAACTCACTTTCTTCTTCTGTAAAAAATTCTCAATTGGTGGCTACTGGCTGCGATTCAGTAAGCAAGTCTTGAGTGGTGGTCTATTGGCTATTTTACTTGGTCTTCCCTTCCCAAAACACACGCATCAATTGGTGTGAGGTTAGCCTAAACCCCAAATGCAAACCTAAAAGCCTTTATCATCCCAAATGTACGAAATTTTTAAGCCTATTTAAATATGCCTCTAAATTTTTTTTCTTTTTTTAGTTTATTGTGTTTTTTTTTTCAATTCAGGACTCAATCCACTGTACATGGAAGATTTCAGGTGATTATTCTCTAATTTTGGCTTTTTTATCTCAACAAAAAAACTGTATTGGAAAACAAAATAAATAAATAAAAAAAAGAAAAAAGAAAATGGAATTTAAAACCAATACTAGTCAAGAGTCCACATAGTGGGTAAGTGATTGCTAGCTGATCTTCATTTAAAAGAAAGGAAAAAAAAAGTAGATAAATCACCTTATGTATTTATCTTTTTTTTTTTTTTAATGAATATCAGTTAGCAATCACTTACCCACAACGTGAATCTTGACCAGCATTGGTTTTAAATTCCATTTTCTTTTTCTATTTTTTTTTCCAATATAGTTTTTTTTTGTTGAGATATGGTTTTTTATTAGTTTGTCTTTGCTTTTTTGAATTTTTTGGGTTTTGATTGTCAAGGAAACAAATGGACATTTTTGGCATTTTGGAAAGCTTCACCAAACTGGGCTCTCCCTATATATATATATATATATATATATACTAACATTTGCCTACACATTTTGTGTGTATGAACATATTTTTTTAATTTTAAATATTAAAGATATTTTAACATTACTTGTAGGTGATGCTTCAATAAAAAACAGTAAAATTTGGACCTGGGAAATTACATTGTTGCCCATCATTTTTTTTTTTGTGTGATAGAAGACTAAGCTGTTTTTTGATTGACAAAAAGGGTTTCATGAATTAATAGAGAAGATATAGATAAATTTTTTTTTGATACCTATAATAGTCATTTGCACTAAAAAAAAGTAAATAAAATGCATAATTTCCATTTCACAGGCGGGTACATAGAAACTTCCCCTATCAAAAATTCAAAAAAAAAAAAAAGAAAAAAGAAAAAGAAAGAAAAGAAGTAAAATCCTAACAGCTTCGAGGTCTTATTTTACTCGTTCGGTCTCTCTTTTGCTTCACCTTCACAGTAGGGTTGCAGCAGATAAATAAACGCCACCATTTTCTTCCTCTCCTCTCCTTTCTCCCTCTCTGTGAACGCAGCTCATCACCGCCGACCGCCGCACTCCCGGAAGCCTCTTCGGGCCCTCTAGTACGTGAGGCCCTTCTTCTTCGTCTGCAACAATGGGTGCCTCACTGCCCCCCAAAGAGGCCAACCTCTTCAAGCTCATCGTCGTAAGCTCCGATGCCGCTCGTTGTCTTACTGCTTATCACTAGGATCCAATTTTTTTTCACTTGTTCTCACTAACATAATCCAGAAGATGAAAAGAAGCAAAACCCTAGATTTTCTGTGCGATTCTGTGCTTTGCTTGTATACTGTATTATATCTTGCTCAGGAATTAGAGAACTTTGGTAAATTGTAGTAATTGGGGCTCTTTCAGATTGATGTCAGGGTTTTTATGCTAAGTGAATGGTTAAGTCTACTGGGTATTCTGCAATTTCATCAGCTTCGTTGATTTTTTTTGGCTTTCGTCTGTAAGGAAGCATTACAGTTTAGGTTTTGTTTGGTTTTAGTGAATGTAAAGCTTATTACTTTGGTACTGCTTCCGTTAAAGGATTGAGTTTTCAAGTAGAAGAAAACGATTGGGAAGTGAAATTTTGTGGGTAGTGATTATTATAAACAAATCAATAAGTAAGAAAAATTAATTTGAAATAACTTACCATCTCTGGTAATTTGTTGCACCTTCTTAAGCTTAATTGAGAACTGTATAATGTGCACTCCAAACCTCTGTGCTGACCGTGATTGTTAACGTAAAGTTGGTTAAATATTGTCTATCCATATGGTGCTGGTTCTAATCCCGGATTGTTAATATGGAATGCAAGCATTTTACAGAAACTTTACCTTATCACGACTGCTCTGCACACAGTTAACCTCTGGGTTTGTTGTGTTGCCAGTTACAAAAAACCCGCATATAATTTCACCTTTTCATTTCCATTGAATGAGCTGTCTTGGTAGAAGAAAGAGATACATCCAGAAAGTTTCCAGTAAATTTTGTTTTGGTCGAATTTAGTATCCAAGTTATTATCGCAGGATTACTTTTTGTCACCTGCTGGCTTTTCTACTTAATATATGGTTATGATGCTGGGTCTTGTTATTTAGCCTGTTGTTATATTAATATGGTGATAATAATTGGCAGTATGATCTGTATCTCTTGTAATTAACTTATCACACATTATTAGTGGCTGAAGTCTTTGTGCTACTACTAATTTAAACCTCTTTTTTCTTGTTTACATCATTGTAGAAATCATATGAAACTAAACAATATAAGAAGGGACTGAAGGCAGCAGATGCCATATTGAAAAAGTTTCCAGACCATGGAGGTATGCTTACAGCCTTTACTAAATGTGTTGTTTAATTTAAAGGTGCTTGTCTTTTGGCCCAAGTAAATAATCTGTTTTGTTTTCTTACTGAGACAGTTCTGTGAATTTAATGTTTTAATTCAAATATGCTCAACTTACATAAAGTTTAACTGAAAGTCTACCGAAATGCTTTTATGTACCCCACTGAATATTACGTCTCATTGTCATTGGTAGTAGATGATTTCTTATTTAGACATTCTCATTGATTTGTTTAATGCGTTATATGGGAATTAGTGAACACTGAAAAGAAAAGCCATGGGTTCACAAATCCAGTAGGACAGGTGATATTAAAGAATCCTGTTCTGAAAAGAAAAAGAACCAGTACAACTTAAATGCAAGAAATATATGAAACTATGGGATGTTAGAAGTTCTTGAGCTCAAAAAATGATTGCTTCACAACAAAATACTTTATTATCTATCCCATATGTCCAAATACATAAACTTAGACTATGATGATTAGCACTTCTCAGAAAATTAGACTGATAATGAAATCATGATGCTGGTGATAATCATTGTCGCTCTCTTCCTGCGGGTATGGATGTCATTAGTTAGGTTGTTGATTTTGTTGTATCTCTCTGTTGTTAAATATATAGTTTTGGAATAGATGATACTGTAGTTTGGATTTGACCATGTATTTGAGCCTTTATTTCTGTGAAGTATGTGGCTCATGAAACTGGAGATATTGGAGATGGTGATGAGTTTAGCGTTTTCTTTGGTTTTTTCTTCTTCTTCGTGTTTTGCTATGTTTGTTTTTACTGGAGCTATGCTATTTTACTTATCCACCCAAAAGTTTCCTTTCGTTTTTTCCCCCATTTTGCTGTGGTTTCCTTGTGAACGCTCATACTTATGATTGTTTCTTAAGGCAAGCTGAAAAAAAAAACCAGTTGTTTCTTGAGTTGTTAGTTGATTATACTTGCTGTTTTTCTTTATGGTAGACTGATATTGAGCTTTAATGTAAATGTACTAATTTTTGTGTCAGTAAAATACTTTCTGTTTCCCATCCCTAATAAAAGAAAATATCAAACTTATGGAATCATGCTACCCTTTCAGAAACTTTATCAATGAAGGGATTAACATTAAATTGCATGGACCGCAAATCTGAAGCATATGAACTTGTCCGGATAGGACTCAAGGTAAGGATGTGGTTTCAATTCGTTTTATACTTTATACTGTTTCGTGGATATATCCTAATTACCCTGTAATTTATAGGACTTACCCTTATGTCTTTCTTTACCCAGAATGACCTCAAAAGTCATGTTTGCTGGCATGTTTATGGTCTTCTTTACCGGTCAGACAGAGAATACAGGGAGGCAATAAAATGCTACAGAAATGCTCTGAGGATAGATCCAGACAATATTGAAATACTACGGGATCTGTCACTCCTACAGGTATGCATTAGATGTCACTTAAAGCTTAGAACCAAGTAAATGCCTTTGTTGAATTTTTCTTATCAACTTGCATGCAACAAGAAGATAGTGTTGCCTAAAAACATAAAATGGCCATTGTCACTTATCGACGTTTGACATGGGTGCATGCTTTACATTTTCTAACCTACTATTGCAATATGTTTTGTCATTTGAAATTGAGATGTTATAAGTCAAGAGTGTCTTTGCATAATATTGATGATATTTCCTGTGTTCTCTCATTATACCAGTATTGGAGGTTAATGCCTATCTGGAAAAGTAATAGGATGCATTATGGTGTACCATGTAATGGTTGTTTAGATCCATTGAGATTTTATTTGCCAAAATATATGCAGGAACGACTGACTATTATAAAGTAAGACTTGTGAAAAGTTAACATGAGGTTTTATATAAAGAGTGACTTTGAGTTTTGGATGGCTGAGAGGAGAGAATGTTTCCAAATCTTGTGATCTCATTGCTTTAATAAGTTGTGAATTAAACTTGGCATAACATGGATAAGTTTTTGACATTATCTTGTGTGAGTAGAAAGCATAATGATAAATAGAGGGCTGAACATTTTTGACACAAATTCAAGGGTGGTGCAAACTGAAGTCAATGTCGGAAATGGCTAAACAGCACACATCAGTTTGGCTGCCACTGGAAAGATGGTCCACAGTTGATTTTGTATTGGCTATCTGCCATTGCCTAAATTAATATTCTTTATCCAGTTCAAATTTTTTTTTTTTTTTTTTTAATATTCCTTATGGGTCTCTGAACTTTACCACAAAAGGGGATTGTGCTACATTTCATTAAGGGCTAATTTCACCTGTATGTTATACGGACCAGAAATCCTCATCGTTTGCAATTTGGTGCAATTGTTTAGGAAGTGGGACAATAAGGACAGGCGTATTTTTAACTTATGGAGATACTAATTACTATATATATGTATATGTATATGTGTACTATATATCATAAATAAGTTTATACTTGCCACTTGGGTTCTATCAGACTTGTAGAAAAGAGAATTTATAAGAAAATATTTTGATCGCTGGTATACATTTGCTTTAATTCTCAAGTTCGTCAGGGTTTTTCTGCTTAACATATACATTTCACCTGTGTCGCTAATTTGTTGGTTACTGATATGATGCTTTTGTTAATTTTTATTTTTTCTATTGTGCTATCTACAGCAATCTTTGACTTTTTTTAATTTGGTTTATTTATATGCAAATTTCAATCAGCTACTGATGCATTTACCCATCGTGTTACAGGCTCAAATGCGGGATTTGACTGGTTTTGTTGAGACAAGACAGCAACTTCTGACTTTGAAACCAAATCATCGCATGAATTGGATTGGCTTTGCTGTTTCCCATCATTTAAATTCAAAGTATGAATCATAATTTTTTATTTTTTATTTTTTATTTTTATTTATTTATTTTTTTTAATTTTGCAGTGAGTAGTACACAAAAATTAATTTGTTATCTTTTAGTGCTTTGAAAGCTGTTGAAATCCTGGAAGCATATGAAGGGACTCTAGAAGATGATTACCCTCCAGATAATGAGCGTTGTGAGCATGGGGAGATGCTTTTATATAAGGTATTTTTCACTGATGCTTTTTCTATAGGTTCAGCTCCTCTCTGCAGTATGAAATGGAGAAGGCCTGTAAAAACAGGAACTGTAAGTCCATGTGAGAATTGTCTATGCCCTGCAGAGGGGTCTGCTTCCAGTATTGGGGGAACTGTACATTCAACTGTATGGATCAAATGAATGTACCTCTCCATTTTCTATTAAATGAAGAGGATGCGTGCTTTTTAATATAAATATCTTGTTCTACCTCTTGTACATCTGTTTTTAGTTTTAAGTTGGGTTTCAAACTGTCAACATATGATGAGATCAATTTTGGTTTGAAATAAATTGATTCTACATAGGTGCTTAAGTAATTTGTGTAAGTGTCTTATATTACCTATATTTGATGAATATATTTTGGAGTTTGGATAAGCCATGGAAAGACTCAAAAGAGCTTAAATGGCTGAAATTGGAAGATAAAGTTGGGGTTTGTTAGGTCAAGTTTTGATCACTACTGAGTACTTAGCTACTATACCACAAGGAAAAAAAGACTTTTAATTTGAAATGACTTTCTATTCACGGGTAACGTATCATCAAAAGGACATGTTTCATAATAATCGTAACCTTTCAATCATCATTCATTTTTAATGACACTTTAATTATTATTTTTAATGTAATGCTTTCTATAGATCTTTCTAAAGAATGATTTTAAGTGATTTGAGAAACTGTTTTTTTGGTTGTCGTAAATGGTGCCATTGCTCAAGCTAGGAATAACTCAATTTGGCAAATTTCCTTCTGCATAATCATGCCTAGTTCCTTATAACTCTGCCAGAATGACTCCATTAGCTTTTTATTGTACCAGATTTGTACTTTCATGCAAAATTAATGGTATTTTTAGTGGCTACCTCTTAAGTTTTTGATCATTGTATGTGAATGTCTCTAGATTTCGTTGTTAGAGGAATGTAGCTTAATTGAGAGAGCTCTTGAGGAGTTGCACAAGAAAGAGTCAAGAATTGTAAGTGTGTATTTCAATATTTTCTGGTCAATCAGGTTGTTTAATTTCATGCTTTGAATATTAGTGGCTTCTGGCTCTAACCATTCTTTGTTGATTTTTTTTTTCTAGGTTGATAAGTTAGATTATAAAGAGCAAGAGGTTTCTCTTTTGGTGAAGCTTGGTCACCTAGAAGAAGGTGCTGAATTGTATAGGGTATTGCTTTCCATGAATCCCGACAACTATGGGTAATGTCCATCTTCCACTTTCCATGTTTGCGTTTTTCAAACCATTTATAGGTCCTAAATTTCATTTTTTGATATTTGGACAAGGTGCAAGAATTTTATTGGATGAACGATATGTGCTTATTTTGAGTTGGGATTCTTGGGAACAGTAGTTGGAGTTTTATGTTATTTTTAAACCTTAGAATTGCTTAACCTATGCTATCCTAGGACAAAAACTTTATTGATTAAGCAAGTTAAATCAGTTTTGTCCAACAAAAAAAAAAATTGTAAATCAGTCAAATTTGTATCAAAGTTACTTGGGTTGGTATTATAATTAAAATGTTGACTCCTGGTGGAATATTCCCATTCCCAATACCCAAACAGAGTGGAAACAACGAGAATATGGTGTGATTTCTCATGCGTATTGACTTTGTAAACACTGAACAGGTTCCATTCTCCTTCCCACTAAACATGTCCTTAATCAGTGGTGCGTGACCTTTGTTATCTCAAGATTGTGTTCATTTTTTCTGTTTTAGTTTTTTTCTTTTTCTAATGTTGTTGACTAAGTTTTTGGTTGGAAAGTATTACTATGTATAATGTAATCTTTCTTTACACAGTTCCTATTGTTTAAGGTGAGTTTAATTAATTGCTTTTTCAATGGCCAGATATTATCAAGGGCTGCAAAAATGTCTTGGGCTGTATGCAGAGAATGGCCAGTATTCCCCTGATGAAATCGAACGCTTGGATGCCTTGTACAAATCCCTTGCGCAGAAATACAATTGGTCGTCTGCCGTTAAGGTAGCATACTTTCTATTGATGTTTATAGTGCTATATCTCTTTTCCTCAGTTAATTTTTTATTTATCTATACTATCTTAGCATTCCCACATATTCAGGGGTGCGATGTTTGTTTAATTGCATGATTATTTTCTCTCTACTGTCTTAACTCTTTTGTTTCCTGTTTTGTTCAATCAGAGAATTCCACTTGATTTCTTACAAGGTGACAAATTTCGAGAAGCAGCAGATAATTATATCAGGCCTCTCCTTACTAAGGTATCTACGGTCATATGCATGCAGTTCTTATCGGACTACCCAGTTTTGGAGTTTAAATTTTAACTAATCTTTTTTGTGTTTCTAGGGAGTTCCTTCCTTATTCTCCGATCTTTCTCCTCTGTATGATCACCCTGGAAAGGTTAGTCTAATCATTTGTATTATGGTTTGAATATTTTGAGGAGGTTGTGGGAAGTAGATGATGGTATTGGGATTATTAACTCATTGGGTTTGAAATTTTTATTTTGGGAACTCTTATCCAGGCAGACATTCTGGAACAACTTATTCTTGAGTTGGAACATTCTGTTTGGACGACTGGTCGATACCCTGGGAGGTAATACGCAACTGTAATTATTATATTGTGAAATTATGATTTGGGTATAAACCATGTTATCTGGCCGAGCATTACAACATCATTATTGTCGTATCCCTCCTTGCTGAGTGTGAAAAGCTACAACGGGTGGATTGGTTTTTAGACTCTAAATATTATTCTCTTCTGGTACTAACAACTAGCTATTTTTATTAAAAAAAAAAAAAAAATTTTTTTTTCTCTTTAATTTTTTTTTTTTTTTTTTTTTTTTTTGTGCCTTGGAGTTCTTTTAGTATTTGTTTACGCTTATGTGCTGTTGCTTTTCGTCTTGAATACAGGGAGGATAAGGAGCCCCCTTCGACACTTTTGTGGGCCTTGTTTTTGTTGGCTCAGGTTGACTGTCATTTATGGTTTTTTTTCTCTCTTTGGTGCTTCTGCACCTTCAATTCTTATTGCTTTGAATTCACATACACTTATAGTTTTTGTACTGATGCAGCATTATGATAGACGAGGTCAATACGACATGGCTCTATCTAAAATTGATGAGGCCATAGAGCACACTCCAACTGTGATTGATTTATACTCTGCAAAGGTTGGTTTGAACCACCTGTCTCTGTGCTTTTGCTGTTTATTGCTGTCTTCTGGTTTCACCTGCTGTGGCTTTAAATAATTGTTTTCTGAGGTGTTCCTATTCTCTTTTTTCTCTGTGATGTTTGCGAGCAAAATATAACAGGCGGTTCAAATGGTGGAGTTGTCAAGATAGTCTATTTTAGTAATCTACATATAACAAAGAAAATCAATGCATATTTTTGTTTCTTTTGGAGTTATTTGAGTTGTGAATGTGGTGCAAAAATGAGATTCAGTGCTGAGATAAAAAGCCTTGATAAGTTCTAACACATGCCATAAGGTCAACTGTAGGTGCTGTATTCTGGTATGTTCTTATATGCGTTGTTGGAAGGCATTGAATAAAATTCTTACCCCGTATATTGGGGGCCCACAAGTTTCGAGACCACAAGCAAGGCCTTATGCAGACTGTTTAAATTTAATTGTTGGGCTGCCGCTGTATTTTTGATTATTTATATTTTGTATTAACGTCAGTTCACTCTTAAGGATTACCTTAATTTAAACAATTCAAATTAGCATCCTTGGGTAATACTGTTTCTCATTGTATTCTATCTTCAACTTGCACAAAAAAAGTAATGGATCATTTAAGTTGAACAATGTTTTACATGTTTAGTTGGAAAGCTTTGTTTGTGTCAATAACTAATTTTGTCTCGCCTCCTGTTCAGAGTCGGGTTTTGAAGCATGCTGGTGATTTGCCTGCTGCTGCTGCACTTGCAGATGAAGCTCGATGTATGGATCTTGCAGATCGTTATATAAATAGTGACTGCGTTAAGCGTATGCTGCAGGCTGATCAGGTTTTAGATCTCACCTTTTGTGACCTTTTCTCTTTGTTCTGTTAATAGGAAAATATTTTGTAGAATGAGGAACATAGCAAGGGGGGGGGGGTGGTGAGGGGAATGGGCATAGGGTCCATTTGAACCAATCACCTAAAACAAAACAAGTAATGCCACACTTATATAAAAAACAAACGATATAGGGGAGCCATACTTTGTAGGCATTTTTATCGTAGAAATTGTTGAATTGTGTTGCCTTTTCTATATAGCTTCTCTTAATACTGAGCCTGTTTTCTACATGTTTTTTCCCCTCCTTTTCAAGGTTCCTTTGGCAGATAAAACTGCTGTATTGTTCACAAAAGATGGTGACCAGCACAACAACCTTCATGATATGCAGTGCATGTGGTTTGTATCAATTTTCTCTGGGACCGTTTACTGCTTGCATGAAATAACATTTTTGGTCAGGAACTCTTAATATTCCATACTTTGTACTTTTGAAGGTATGAACTTGCTTCTGGTGAGAGTTATTTCCGCCAAGGTGATCTTGGACGAGCCTTGAAAAGATTTTTAGGCGTGGAGAAGCACTATGCTGATATTACAGAAGATCAGTTTGACTTCCATTCTTATTGCTTAAGGAAAATGACACTGCGGGCCTATGTTGAAATGCTTAAATTTCAAGATCGGTTGCATTCACATGCATATTTTCACAAAGCAGCGGTTGGTGCAATCAGGTGAAGTAGAATTAATGGTTTGCAGTTTTCATATAATTTTTCCATGTCACAACTGCATCCAAAATTTGATGTTATTTACGCCTTATAGAATTTGTTGGGTTGTAGTCTGTCATTCACTTTGAAATAGAATAATGTGCAGTACTTTAATTCTTGGCCCATGTTCATGTTCGTGGTTATTGAATTTGACATGCAGATGCTATTTGAAGCTGTATGATACTCCTTTGAAATCTACATCCGAAGAAGATGATGAGATGTCTAAGTTGCCCTCTTCTCAGAAAAAGAAGCTGAGGCAAAAACAGAGAAAGGCAGAAGCACGAGCTAAGAAGGTATTGTATTTTCTTTGTGTAGCTTGTGGTTGTCATTGTTGTCTTCCCCATCCTAATGCTCAGCATTCTTTTTAGGAGGCAGAGGGGAAAAATGAAGAATCTAATGCAGGTGGTGTTTCTAAGTCTGGGAAACGACATGTAAAGCCTGTCGACCCTGATCCGCATGGGGAGAAGTTGTTGCAGGTTATTTTTGTTTCCCAATTGCTTCTTACCCCTAAGCTTCATATTTCAAACTGCTATGCAGGCATCTTTAGATTTCACTATATACTGCTGTTACATAGTAAATGGTGTTATTCTCCCTCTTACATTTGTACATATTTGCTCAGGTTGAGGATCCCATGTTAGAAGCTACTAAGTACTTGAAACTGCTTCAGAAGAACTCGCCCGAGTCCTTGGAGACGCACTTGCTTTCTTTTGAAGTAAATATGAGGAAGCAGAAGATTTTGCTTGCCTTTCAGGTAACATTGAGCAAGATGTTTCTCATTTATTTTTGTTTACTTGAAGCACTCCCATTTTGTTTTATGGTTGGAAGAGTTCGAATTTTAGTATCCAAGATATCTGTCACAAACAACTGGAAAATAGTACATGGAATTTATACTTGTTAGTTTACCATCTATCACAGAGTGCTTCTGCCAGGAATGGAATTTCATTATTGCTAGTTAAATCACTTTGTATTTTGGAAGTTACTTGACCTGTTTTGCGTAAATCATTCTTTTGATTTGGACAACAATTTTACTCATATTTTGTAAATTTTCTTTTGGCTGTAGGCTTTGAAGCAGCTTCTGAGGTTAAATGCTGAACACCCAGACTCACATCGCTCCTTGGTATGTCAGACATCATGTCTCGCTTGTTTGTATGTGTACATGTATGTTGTGATTCTTTTAGAGGCCCTTATTGCAAGACTTAATATGTTAACAGATTAAATTCTTCCATAAAGTGGCTTCAATGCCAGCTCCTGTAACTGATAGTGAGAAACTCATTTGGAGTGTCTTGGAAGCTGAGCGCCCAATGATCAGGTTTTCTTTGAATGTGCACTTTGCTCACTCTCTCTCTCTCTCCCCTGTATGTGTTTGACATCAAACTCGCTTACTGGAGATCTCTTCTATTCTTTCTGTAGTCAATTGCAGAATAAATCTTTGGTGGAGGCAAACAAGAATTTCTTGGAGAAACATCAAGGTGACTTTTAAGATTGCCCTTTAAACGATAAACACTTAAGCTCCTCATTGTTTGAATTGTTTACTTATGTCATAACGATAAACGCTTAAGCTTCCTCATTGTTTGAATTGTTTACTTATGTCATCCTTTCTTTGTTCGTCTTTTCAGATTCTTTGATGCATAGAGCTGCAGTTGCAGAAATGCTATATGCTCTGGAACCTGACAAGAAATCTGAGGCTATTAAATTAATAGAAGAGTCGACCAACAATATGGTTCCCAAGTAATGCCCTGATCCATTTTTTGAATTTTGTTTCTTTGAAAATTGAAAATCGGTCTACTTTCTTTAAAAGTAATTATTGTAAATCTTTGCATGTATCATTAGAAATGGAGCACTTGGACCTGTCAGAGAGTGGACACTCAAAGATTGTATTACTGTCAGCAAACTCCTTGAAACAATTCTTGGTGACCCTGCGGCTGCTTTGAGTAAGTACTTTAACTAAAGTGTATTTTGTTCCTTCCGTACGCTTATTCATGGTCAACCTTCCTTTCGTACTCAATAAAATAATAAAAGCAGTTTTACATATTGGTGTTGGCATTTTAGCCAATTTATGGTATATCTAAGAAGTTGGTTTACTTCTCACAAAATTGAATATATTGGTATCAAATAGCGCATTGGATTGCTCCAGTTCATCTCACTCAAGTTTAAATTGTTTGTTTCGAAAATTTGTTACCTGTACTCGTTATCTTATGTTTTTCTGTGTTGAATCTCGTCCTGGTAGTAATCCATGTTACAAAGACACTTTTTGGTTGGGAAGTAGTCGGAATTTGTATTGCTTTACGTGTATTTAGAGCGCTTCATCTGATGCAAAGTGATGTAATTCAATAATATGCTATTTGATTCCTTTGTAGGATGGAAAGGGCGATGTGCCGAGTACTTCCCTTACTCAACATACTTTGACGGTAAATGTAGCTCTGCCGTACCCAACTCAGCATACAGCCAAAAGGGCAGGGAAAAACATTCGGAAGAGCAGGAAAGTGCAGATTCCATTGCAGTAAATGGAAAATTAGAGGCTTTCAAAGGCCTCAGTGTCCAATCATGAAGTTGAATGGAAACTTTAACTAAAGAAACGTGCAACTTTGCGGTGTTTGATTGACAAATCACAAAACCAAGCTGCAGGTCAAAAAGGTAAGCGTGGGGGGGTATTAGGTTGCAGTTCTTTTGGGATAACTATACCGAATTTTTGTGCATGTTATGGTTTGCTTTAAGATGAGGTTTTCATGAAAATGTGTATAATCTACTTTCTATTGTGCCTCTAGGGTTGATTTTTCTTTCTTAATTTTGAACCTGCTCACATTTGTGTGAGTATGTTAGTTGAGTCTGCTTCTTGGTACGTGCGACCACGCCCAAACTTACTAATAGGTCAGGGAGGAGCTACAGAAAATCATTTTTTCAGCGATGGGTTTAAAGCCGGTCGGAATAGATGCCGGAGCAATGTTGTACTTTTCCCATTTTATTTCCTTTCATCATCATGTATAAACACTAATTTATTTGAAATTTTTTGCCATGGATATGACTTCAAATCAACGCGTTGGTAGCGTTGGACGTGAACCAATTTTATGTATATTTTGCCAATCGAGCTTATGGTGTGGGATGTTTTCCGAGTTCATGGCGTTGGCAGTTGGTATTTGTGATCTGCCAGCTTTAATTTGTTTTGCAACAAGATTTTGAGACATGATTTCTTCAAGAATCCATGGACCCACGACGTTCCACATTTCTTAACCCCGGAAAACTACGAGCATCCGAACATAGCTGAATATACTCTACCTGAACAGAACAGAATGGCTCCAAGGTAGAATGGTCATGGACGTGAAACAGTGGTCGTTTTTTTCTCTATAGCAATGGATGCCAACCACAAAAAGAATAAGGCAAAGTACAAAACTCAAAGCGTATATTTTGAATAGTATCCATGAAATTTACGGATATACTTAACTGCGAGTCCACAAATAAAACCCAATACAACGGCCTCAGTTGTGAAATGAGATGGGAGATTTTCGCACTTGGATGAACCACCCGAATTGGAATAGTCTCTGCTTTCATATACGCCATTGCTGGGTTCATCTTGCTTACCCTATTGTTGGCTGGAGTCCCTGGCCTCACCGCTGCTCTCTCCGACCTCACCTTTGCAGAGGGGACACGATGCATTGATTTTCAACCATTTGTCAACACACTCCACGTGAAAGACATGTAAACATGGTAGCTCCCGTAGCTCATCGTCATCTGCATACTTTGCCAAGCAAATACAACAAACCTGCACCATATGGAAGGAGCAAATCAATCAAATGAGAATTGCAGGTAGGAAACGGTCTCGTTGTTGCACTTTCCAAAACTTTAGGAATGTTCAAAGCTTTGTTCCTATAACAAACGCAACGCTATATATAACCAACTACGCGAGCATATAACTCCAGTTCAAGCTAACCAAGAAGGTGATTATTGCCAGTTAACCAATACGAGTGTCATTGATTGTAATATTTTGTTTTATGGTAACATTATAATACGATTAAATAAAATTCGATTTGTTCGAATATCTGATACCTCCAGCTAACTTAATAATTAATGATGCGTGTTAGGCAATATGTAAGAAGTATACTGGATTTTAATTTAGTGTCAGGTAAAATTTTATGAACTTGATGGTTAAAGTTGGTGTGAGAATCAAATTTGATTAAGCACGGTTTAATTTCAAGACCATGAACTCGGCAGGGACAGAACCTACTCACCGCATCTTCTCCAGATATCTCACGCTCCTTTTCTGTCCCTGCAGCCAAGAGCCCACATTCACTACCTAGGTTGCCCTCCTGATCATCATTGCTCTCATTTTCCTTCAACTTGAATTTGTACGTCGGGAGAGCATTAATTGATTCCACGGTGGCTCCTCTAGTCTGAGAAAGATCCTCTCGAAATCCGAGGACAGAAATGATGCAAGGTAGGCAGCAGCAAATTGTTGCACACAGTATGAATGGCATTGCATATCCAATACAGCTGAAGGTAAGGAACACTATGCATAACCTATAAGAAACACCAGATACGTAAAAATGACTCGACAACCTAGAAGAAACCAAGGAAATGTTAGATGACTCAAACATAGCACATATTAACTTTACGTACTTGTACAGTTTAGGAGCATCAGAAGGAGAAGAGTGACTTCCAAAAATCCACACATTGCCTACAACAAACCAGACTGCAAAGAAGCAATCTAAGGCCATCTTGAAATGATCCACTAACCCATTGATTCTGCAAAATTGAATGAGCTTCCTCACTTCACGACACCATCTATAAATTGCATAAAACACATGGAAAGATAAAAAAGATAAGATACTTACAACTTGAAAATAGTATTTAAACTGTTTGATGTATCAAAGTGGCCTTAAAATCTTAGCATTGTCATCGTGCTTCAGTTTATTGTCTTATTTCTATGCACATGCTACAGTAAAAATAGATCTCCTTTTGATTTCACTTTCCAAAGTAAGTAAATTTCTAATACGACCTATGATTTTATGCAAGCATGGATGACAACAGGTATATGATAGAAACCCAAGCAGAAAACCTTTAGAGAAGAATTAGAGCCAGAGCAACGGACAAGAAACTCAAAACTGAAATTTAACATGTGGTATTTTATGTCAGCCACTTCTTGGTGATCTAGCATGCACTATCAAAATTGTAAGTTGTGAATGAATGAGGTAGTTCATCCTTCAAGTACTGTAGATCACTTGGTTAATCGATAATCCATCCATTCACCCTTTCAGTCCATCATCAATGTCTGGAAGGCATAAGGTTCCTTGCAAGGTTTAATACTTGCTTGCATTGTTGCTCATGGAGGCTCAATACTTAAGATTACTATTCGACAGAAGAGGCCCTGTATGTTGTCTTTCACCTTCTTGGTGTGTTATGAACACGAATGAAGAGGTTCTTCAAACATTGATCATTTATTTTCTTCATTATCCAATTAGATAGTGCAAAATATTTTTGAGGAAAAGATTCAGTTGGGTGATTCTGCCGTCTTGTGTATCTTTATTAGCTGTTCGTGCATTTTAACTTGTAGAGAAGACTTGCCTTTTCGGGGACATACTGTTGAAAAAGTTATGAAATGTGTGTGTTTAATTGTCATGACAAACACAACTTAATGTACTAAACTAAATTCATTTTCCTTAAAGCATGCTCATTAGGAAACTTGACAGGTGAGGTGACTATATCAATAAGTAAAACGTAAGACATGACCACCAATTACACATAAAATGGGAAGATGAAGGAAAAATGGAAAACCTTGCACTTAAGGGTCCTCCAATTTGAGGGTTAGTTGTAACCGTTTCGGAGGTGCGATTGTGCTCTTCATCTGAAGCTTGAGTAATTGAAATAGCTGTATAAGACGTTGGTTCAGCACTGCTTACAGAAGACCCTTGATGCGATTCAATGGATTCTTGCTCAGCAGCCCTGTTGCGGTTACGGAACCTCCAGTAAAGAACAGGAAGTGTTGCAACACAACCTGATGCATAACCCACAACCCATGCAAACAAAGGGGCTTGTGGATCTTCGTTTGTTGACAGTGACAAAACAACAATAGATGCTATAATCTGACTCATTGTGACAAGAAGCTCAACAGAAATCCATAACCCTGAATTTAAGGGGCTTCTTCGGTGACGACTATACCCATCACCTCTCCTCACAAATGAGGAATTCCTAGAATTTAATCTGTTTGATGAAAATGATTCACCTAGATAAGTTGGGGCATGTGTACTCGCTGATGGTCTGTCTTCATGCTGGGGCATGTCCACTCTAGGACGCTGGTCATCACTAGATGTACTTGATGAAGCATCATCATTCCTTGTTACATCAATTACGTGCACACGATTGTTATGACTTTCCATCTGCTCTAGTAGCAAAGGAAATTGGTCACCTTGGGTGTCACTATTTGGTGCTGCAGAGGGAACATCCATCTAACTCCACCAACCAAATTGGAAAGTGAGAATGCATAGATTATGCTCAACTTTCTAGATTTTTCCCTTTATCAAAAGTCTTCCTCTTTCTTACTCGCAATACATGCCATGGTCTGGAACTGGAAGAGTCAAAGAATTTATTTCTATTTCATACCTAAGGCTGTAAGCTGCAACAATATCAGAACTATGATTAGTTCTTTTAATCATTTCTATAAAACATGAATCAAACAATACTAATTAAATGCAGCAGAAACGGACTGCAATATCACATAATTGATCAGGATCACACAACCAAACAGATGGGTGGTTACATGGTTCAAGTGACTAGTTGACGTTCATACATTACTAAATTACTCCCCAATTTTTCGGGGATATCACCACGACAAAGAAACAAGAACGAGAACAACACATAAAAAAACATAACCAAGATTCAACAAAAAGATACAACCGGACAAGCAGAAAGTGAATAAACCTCATACCCCATCCAATAAACACTAAAGACTTGTTCTATAACATAATAAAAGCCTCAAATTTTCTTCCTAAGTGGATGATCATGCACAATTATGCGTTCATACGATATGCATTACATTTTTGACTAGTTTTTCGTTCTCGAACAAGTAGTACAACACAAGTCAATGCACAAAACAGCATCAAAACACAGAGACCCACTTCATGGAAAATCAAAATAAATCAAATTTAAGAAAATCAGAGCCTTATTTCAATCTCAGAAGCAAAACCCATGTCTGAAAAACTTCATACACTCGCTCAATTCACTAAATTACACTTAGTAGTGATAGAAATTCAAGACCTTCCAAAAATTCACTGTCCCAAAACGATCGAACCAAAGAAATGGCATTAAGTTATAAACTCGATTTAAAACTTAAAAACCCCACTAATGATCATACAAAATTAATCAAAATATAATCAAATTTCCCAGAAATAACCACCCTACAACCCAAAAACAATCACAAAATAAGGAGGAAAACTTGCAGGGATTGAATCAATCAAATATACCTGGTATAAAAGATACGGTGAGTATCACACAGTCAAGATAAAAGCTTCAGAGCTCGCTTTTTCTTCCCATTTCTTTTATTTTCTCGAAGATTTTCAGTTTTCTCTAGAGAAAAAAAATAAAAATATAACGTCAGCTCTTTTGCTGCGTCGCTCACGCAAGCTCCTCAGAGAGAGAGTAAACGTTGAGAACGGAGATGAGCTGGTGGGACCTGGGGGAGTGACTGCGAATGTTTTTGCGCCGTTGGATTGTGGAGGGTGATATCAGTATGTTGTTGGGTTTGATGGACGGTTGAGATTCACTTGATTTGGTAGGAGGCACTGCACCAAATCTACTAAAATGAGACTACAACTCGGGCTTGTCGAGTCCCAACTGAAGATCAATGTTCTGAAAAATGTCACGTGCTAGTCGGACGGAGGGTGGAGATTTAAGCAGATTTATGTAAGTTTATTGTAGAAAAAATTAGTATTCGATCTCTAGTTATTAATATTTATGGACTGAAACCTTATTAGTCTTCAGATTTTGATTCAAGTTCCAAGCATTAATGTAATAATAAATTTACATATCAGTTACATAATTTTTTAAAATAAAAATTAATAATTGATTTAAAATTTTAATACTCACACCTTTATTAAAATCCTAACTAATTTTCAATTCAAAACATTTTCAAAATAAATAAAAAAATTAGAGTAAGTTTGTACCCATTAGCTTTTTTAAAAAATGTTTTCAATTTTGTAATCTTACATGTTGTAATTTTTTTTCAAATTTTTAATCTTAAAATTTACTCATTCTTAAATATACTAATTTGTTATATGTAAAATGTACCCTTTTTGTTTTATATAAAATCTATTCAATTTTTGTCTAATCCATTTTTAAACTTAGATGGGTACATTTTTTTTTCTTTGATTTGAGAATGTATCTATGTTAAGTTTAATCGAAGAAATTTACTAATGTTATTAAGCCTAATACCCTTTTTTTGTTTTTTTTTTGTTTTTGTTTTTTTTTTTTTTTTTGTGATTTTTAAGAATGTACCCATGTTTTGGTACAATAATTTTTTGGTTAATTTTGATGAATGTACCCATGTTTACACACACACACATAAAACAATATATTTATATTTTAATATTTTTAATCCCACAAATTATGATTTTTTATTTAAAATGTCATTAATATAAACAACTATAAATTTTAATTTTTAATTTAAAAAATTAGTAACATACATAAAAATAAATTATTACATTAATTTCAGGGACTTCGATTAAAAATTAAAAACCAATAAGGTTTCGGTAAAAAAATATTCATAACTAGGGACCGCATCTAAGGTCTCCCCTTATTGTATATCTTGTAATTAAGTGCCTATTTACACTAAAAAAAATTATACTTGTATGAATAATAAAAGAATGATAAAATATTCCTAAAAAAAAATGATAAAATGCGAAAATAAAAGTAGAAGAATATACAAAGTATATCCATCCAACAAGTTCAATATTTAAAAATAAGGTGGCAGCAAGAGAGTGGTCCAAAAATTTCTGCAAGGGAACCCAAGGACAAGGGAGGAGTGGTGTGTGGGCCCCACGTGGCCCACAAAACAAGACAGAAAGTATCTTCCCAATATGAAATTACCAATTCGCTTTCGGTATTCGGTGTGTTGTAAAATCTTCACTATAACTCCCAATTCAATTTTTCTTATGCCCACACGTTCGTACCATTGAGTACAACACAAATAAATTAATATAATAGCTCATACGCGTCACGAAATGAATGTCAACGAAAGTCAACAATCTTGCCTTTAGGGGCATTTTCGTAAATTTACTCTTTTAAAATTTATAAAATTGTAAAACTAGGGAAGGGTTGTTACACAAGTTTTAGTACTAATTTATTTGTTATTTTGGGATAATTTTAATACTTTTCTATATGTTTTGATTATAGGTCATGTGAGATCTACTTTGCTAAAATTGTGGTTAAATGGTGGAATTTTAGTGCGATTCCAAATGGAGTAGATTTGCAAGTCTTCGAAGATGATTGTGTCAAATTCTCAACCCTAAATTCCAAGTGTGTTTGATCATGGCAAATAAAAGAAGGTTAACTGAGCAATGCCGCCAGATTGACGTTTAGGCTTATTTGGGGTCATAAATCATTGAATATGATGTCTTTTTAGGAAAGTTCTTTCTACAAAGTTGAAGGGGCCGTCCTAAGATTTCCAACACCACTTCATATGTTGGTGTAGATTTGATCAATGAACGTGTTGATTCTTTGGCTGCCCAGATTACCCAATTAGAATAAGATTGTGTTTTTGAATTTATTATTTTATTTGGTTTTCCAAATTTATTGGGATACCTATTTTAGGTAGGATTCATATTTATGGGTAAATTACATTTTATGCTGTCAGGTTTGGGGTCAATTTCAATTCCTTTCAACATCTTTAAAACATTTCAATTTCATACATTTACTTATCATTTTATTTCAATTTCATACATCCGTTAAGTGATGTCGTGGTTGCCAAATTTGTGCCACGTGGCAATTTTTTTAATGCATTTAAAATATTATAATAATTTATCCTATTAATAAAAAAAAAAAAACCCATCTTCTTCCTTGAACACACCTCACCCCACCTCCCCCGCAACCTCCCCCCCTCACCCCACAAACCATCTAGAAACCCATCTCCCACCTCACCCACAAACACCTGCATACTGAATTCAAAAATCCGATCCCAAATCAAAACCCCAACCACAAACACCTGCACACTAGCATATTGGGAAGCTTCTAGGGCTTCTTTAAGATCGAGCTACAACGCGACTTCACGGCCAATGCGGTCGGCGACGACGAGGCCTGCATGGGTGACATCGCGCATAACGATTTTGTCCTCCCAGGACATGGGGTTCGAAACCCTAGAACTTCGAACGAGCAAAATTGAGAAAATTGAAACCCTTCCAAGGAGGTGAAACTAAAATGTTGAGCCGGTTTTCCCTTCCTTTCCGAATATCCGGTTCTCGAGGGTGGGTTTTGGGTAGGGTGAGGTGGGGTGGGGGGTTACGAGGGAGGTGGGGGTGGGATGGGTGTGCTCAGGGAAGAAGATGGGTTTTTTTTAATAGGATAAATTATTATAATATTTTAAATGCATAATTTTTTTTTTTGTTGCCACGTCCTCACTTAACAGTTTACTTAATGGATTTTCTAACGGATGTACGAAATTAAAATAAAATGATAAGTAAATGTATGAAATTGAAATATTTTAAAGATGTTTGTAAGGAATTGAAATCGACCGCAAACCTAAGAGGGTAAAATGTAATTTACCCCAGGTTTATTAGTTTATTTATATACCGAGTATTTAGTCCAAAGGGGAAGAACACTTTTTGTGTGAATTCTGTTTATAGAGCTTTGGACGATTGTCTTATGCGTAACTAATTCTCCATTGCTAGGGCGAGGCCAGAAGCCTTAGCATGAATATGTAGTTTTTTATTCAATTGGATTGTGATGTTATAGATGCATGCTCTGAATTATTAATCATTGTGTTTAAACTATCTATATATCTAGATGTTTGATCACCATTGGGATGTTTAGACAAGTAATCGGATGCAATTTTTGTTAGAATGTTATCTTGAACTTGGTTAATGTTGACAATTGTAGGTTCACTTAAGGTGAACCATGCTCTTAAAGGTTGCATGGTTTTTCAAAAGGTTTTATTAATGAGTCTTGCATATTTATATTTGATATGAATGCCATAGACGGATTGCATGTTAGATATATGTTCTAGGTTGAATACCACAGGTAAAATATGCATTAGGAAAACCTAACCTTCAAAATTTGCATGTGTTAACTAATAAGTAACTGGAAAAAATACATAGGATTGTTAATGGTGACAGCTAAACTCTAGTGTCTTTTACCTTTGAATTTTCTAAACCGTGTATGACACACCCTGATCGAAATCAAGGCATGCTGGTTGTCACTTGAGGGTGATGTAACCATGTGCACAGTGCGGAAGCGATAAAGATATAAGAAATACGAGTGAATAAAAACCAAACTACTAGCAGTACTAGCTAGTATAACATGCTAATGCGAGATTAAGTGTGAAATACACAATCAGAGCATAAATAGCCTAAATGCAGTCTGACTAGACAAGTACTAATTAAACAACACCCAAATATGATCCTACATTAGTGTTGTTCTGTCAGATCCACCGTCAAGACCCTCGTGAGACGCCAAAGCACTTCTACCTAAAACCTGGAGGGGCGCAAAACAGAAAGTGAGTGGGCAAAAACAAAGCTTTTCAAAACCATTTCAATTATCAAAGCTAGTAACCCATCGCCGTAAAACCTGTATAATTTCCCATAAAATAGAATATATTTGTATCTCAAAACCATGCTCAACAAGCTTTAATCATGAATATGCCATGCCAAATATCTCAATATGAAATATGTAATCCAGGTGATATAAATCAATGCAAATGATATATCAGCCGGAGTCACCTAACGTGACCTATACGGCTAAATCTAGAGCTAAAATCCACATCTCACATATATACATATCTCATCAACAATATGCCTGCACACGAGTCAGAACCACCTAAAGTGATCTGACGACAAGTTGGGTGTACATAAATACGCTCTAGTGCTACAATCACGCGAAGGCTTTGCGAAGTATTGATGCGAGAATTAAACGCACACAAATTAAACCCTCTTTTTGTCAATTGTAGTATAAGTATAAGTAGGGATCGTTCTGGACCGGGGATTAGGAGGGATTGTTAACCACTTGGATTTGACTCAAAAATGTAAAATAACAATATGAAACACTATACTAGACTCAAGGAATGCAAAACTAAACTTTAAAACACTAAAACAAACCAAAAGACTCAAACATTACCCAAAACACTCAAAACTGCCTTAAAATCACTTTCTGGGCAGTTTTGAGCACTTTGGACAAATTTATGTAACAAATTGAATCACAACACTTATAAACACAAACTAAATTGATTTCTAACTAATTTGACAAGAAAGTAAAGGGGGATTTAGGTTTTGACGAATTTAAACTAAAAGAACAGATTGTAAGTAAAAGCAAAATGTAAATGTGAATGTGTGATAGAATTGAATGGAATGAAGGCTAGCTAAGGGGTTCATCTCCATACATGTTATACTTGCATAATAAAACGATTTCCAATTGCATTTCAATAAATCATTAATTCTCAACACTCCAAGTTAATTAGGTCCGCTTAAATTAACTTTCAAATCTTCCTAACGTTATTGGATTGGATGATTGCATACGACAACCCAAAACATTCCCCACAAGTCCCCTACATGATTGCATAATAGAGATACAAGCAAGAATCATTACGCTCTATGAAAATTATAAGTGTTGACGAGGCATTCGTTACTATGGAATACGCATGAAACTTATGCCAAGAATTCGTTTAACGCGATTGTTTATAAGCAACCTCCACTACTTGCGAATATAAGTTCGTAACTATTAGGTGAAACTCACTTATATTCTAGCATCATATTCATGCATGAAAATTAAGCGCGCATTCTCAATAAACATACATAAATAAGTTATCAATCAAACGGTTAAACAAATTGAATCCACAACTTATGAAACGCAATTAGAAGTAATCAAATCAAAATGCAAGCATAAATATATATTTCGAATCCCCCACTAGCCAAGGGGGGGGTTTAGTTCCTCATAACTTTGAAATCAAAGAAACACCTAAATATTCCAACAACTCAAACTTGAATTGTATGAACGTTTAGGCACTCTTCTCTTCCATTCCTCATACGTACAAAACAAAGAGAATTGAATTTAACCATTGAAATCAAAGAAACACCTAAACATTCCAACAACTCAAACTCGAATTGTATGAACGTTTAGGCACTCTTCTCTTCCTCGTTGTTGTATCACAAGGTCTAAGGATTTGTGAGGAGTGATAGGCACGGCAATGGATTGTTTTTGTGGTGTTTGGATTAGTAGGGAAGTGGTGGATTTGCACGGCAAAGGGGGAGGGGTTTTGGTGAATTTCTGAATATGGAAGAATGAATGAATGTTTGTGTGAAGTGTGTATGGTTTTTATAGGGAGATGGATGGATGGGAGAGGGAACATGACAGCTAGGTTGCATGTGCAAATGCTGGAATTCTGAAATGGTGATAGGAGATGCATGTGGCTGATTTATGCATGTGATTAAAGGGTGGGAGTGCATGTGCAATGAGTGGTGTTGTTGGTGTGTGAAAGTGGCTGAATTGGTGGTGCATGTGATTAAAGGGTGGGAGTGCATGTGCAATGAGTGGTGTTGTTGGTGTGTGAAAGTGGCTGAATTGGTGGTGCTTGTGTTGAATGATTAAAGGGTGTGGAAGATGGCTGAAATGATGAAAGAATAAAGGGTGCATGTGGGTTAATTAATGAAGGAAATGCATGTGCAATGACAATGTGTTAGAATGGATGTGTGTTATGCATGTTAAGTGATAAGTGATAAGTGATGATGATAAGTGATAAGTGATTATTGATTATGATAAGTGATATGATAAGTGATGATGATAAGTGATAAGTGATAAGTGATGAGTGATATGATATGTGGTTATGATATGATAAGTGGTGATGATAAGTAATGATATGTGGGAGTGTGGCTGAAATGAAGGAGTGGAATGTTGGAATGTTATGCACGGCTAAGGAAATTGGAAAGGTTTAAATGTCCTAAAACTAAAGGGAACAAGGTTCCAACACTTTGGTCTTCAATTAGGTCTTCAATTTCGTCCAACACTTTGGCGCCAAGCATAAGCTATCCATCCTTAGCCCAAAAGTGCTCCAAAAGTCTCCAAAATGCATCTTTTTGCTCCTTTAGCCCTTTGGACCTACAAACACACAAAAATAGCTTAAAGTACTAAAATAACTAAAGAAACATAACGTAAATGCACGAGAACAAGCCATTTAAGTCGCATGAATATGCTCCTATCAAATACCCCCACACTTATCTTTTGCTAGTCCTCGAGCAAAACAAAACAACAAAAGAACACGAAACTAGACAAAACGAACAAAACACAACCTACACCTTCCAACAATCGTCTCACGGATTTCCAATGCACATGACAAGTTAAAAATCATTATTCCCACAGATTTTAGCCATCTTTACACTTAAGTATATTCTTAATCATAGTCACCACATACTAGTTCACAATTAAGCATTTAAAACACATTTCGAATGTAGTAACATGCCTTAGAGAAATTGCTCAAATCCTTACAAGATATGCACTCGTTTTTCACACAGATTTTCTGACTACACACCCTACACTAGTTATATGTGAGAAGATTGATGTAAATATGAATTCTAACACTCACATATGTTATATCAAAGAAAGCATTTTCTGGATTTACGACAATGACATGAATATGATCTCATGAATGGAATGCTACTACTTAGAACGAGAACCAGTGATTCCATAAGCTCATATCAGTTCCAAACTCCACATTATTGAACACATAACGATCAAGATAGAAGTCAAAGGTTGTAACGGGGCTTGGGGAGTTGGCTAACAATGAAATGATAGGGAAAACAAACGTTCTTTAAGCAATAGTGAGCAAAGTATTGAATTAGGCACTTAGAATTCCCTTTAGAACGCAGAAGTCAACTTTGAACACCCAAGGGGAAGTCACACAAAACTTAGGGCCATATTCAAACTTTTTGGGCCCTTTCTTCAACAATCACACTTGTGAGTCCATTCTCACTTATTTTCATTCTTTTTCTTTCTTTTCTTCTTCTTTTTGGTTCTCATATGTTTTTCACAATTTTTTTCTTTTCTTTTGACTCTCAAAACATACAAACTTAAGAACAAACTTTCCCTCCCCCACACTCATTTTCTTGCAAAATGTAACTCAAAAGGAATTCAATTAAGTCAATGCTCACTATACTTTAAGAACAAGGGTACGGATGGTCCTACTCTAGGCTAGGTAAGGGGTGATGTGGTTAGCAAAGAAAATAGGCTAAACGAGGCTCAACAGGGTTAAAACTAATATATACGAAATATGGGAAGTAAGGCTATTTGGCTATGGTGGCAACTACACAACTTCATCTTGATATATGTTATGCAATTCAATGTCATGCTTTGAATGAAACGGATCTAAGTTCTAGCATTTAGTTTTATCATGATACAATTGCATTCTAAGTAGCAACCAAGCAAGGAATAATGAGATCATGCAACAACTTTAGAAAACAAAGAATCACAGAAAATAACTCTCCAAAGAAAGTAATGGCTCGAGTCTCACAGGGATGTAGCGTTATTATGAGTTTCTTCCTTCAAGCATGTTACAAAAACGAATTTTTCTTTTATGATTGCATGTGAAGTCATACATTATAACCATAACCAAGCATATACCAAGAGTAAATCAAACTTTCATCCATGTTTATAACTCTCTTTAACAGTCATGCAATTACAAACCAAATCCTTATCATTGTGTTGGAAGGTACCCTAAGACACAAACACACAAAAACGACTCAAAACACTCTTTTTAGGCTTTTCAAAACATGTTTTTCAAATTTTTATGTGATTTTCGGAGTTATAAAACAAAACATACTAAAACACTCTAAAACAACTTAAAAACACCTTAAAACAGCAAGGAACAACATTTGAAGTTATGGGTGATAAAATCCCACGAATTTGCATCAAAATAAACTTAGTTACCCCCCCCCCCCCCCCCCCCCACACTTAAATCAAACATTGTCCTCAATGTTTTAAGCATAGATTCACACAAAACATAAGTAAACACACAAAAAGCACTTAAACTTACTAAACATAGCAGAATGTAACTAACAAAGAGAAGAGTTTAGGGACGCAAATCTGGTTATGGAGTGTAAATTCCCTCTTCTCCTTGGTGATTGCATGGGTTAATCTTGATGATTCCACAGGCTTACTCTTGAACTGGTTTCCGCCCATTGTTGATTTTCCTTTGTGCTACTCTTGAACTGGGCAGCAGGATTCCCTTTAGTGTCTCCCCCGAAGGTCTGAGCTTCCTCCTGCTATCTGTTTCTTTGTTCAATCTTTGCAGGAGTGGTCCCTTCTCTGGAAGTGTATCAACCGTTGAAGATGACTACTCGAGAGCAACGCTAGGTAAGCAACCAGGAATAAATTCCAGGCAGTCGGAACCAGATCGGAAGACTGACTCCAAGTGCCGGCTGATTGCTTCTTTCACTTTGCCATGCGAGTAAGAACAAGGACAAAGAAAAGGACAGGGAAAGAGCATGATATGAGATACTTTTGCTTTTGACCTTGATGATATGAGATATCTTTGCTTTGAAGAAGCGGTGAATGAATCAGCACATGCTTCAATCCACCGTTTCCTCCTGGGTCATATGTACTCCAGGCATCTGGTATCATCTTTGGGGAAGAAGAAAGAATTGAGTATTTCGAAAGGCTTTGCTGGGAGTGTGCCCTCAGAGGTGAGGGAGAGTTGGGCATTTTTCTTCAGGTTTGCCTTGCCATAAAAGACGAAGGTCGACATATATAGAGATAATATCAAGTGGTGGTATTGTTCTTTTACCCTTGTCGACAAACGTTTTGATCCCGCAAATCCGGCTTTTTGAAATAGTGGCGCCTCTTCGATCTTTGAAAACGCCTCTTCGATTTCTGAACAGACGCCTCTTCGATCTCTGAACGACGCCCCTTCGCTTTCTGAACGACACGTAGTAGTGCGGATGCGGCTCTTTTGACAAAGCTGCATGCGTTTTCTGAAAAGCAGAGAAAGCGTCGCCGAACTTTGCGCTTGTCGGCTAAAGATGTGTAGTTGCGATGATGGCCTCCACGTGTTGTCTGAAAAGAAGAAATCTTTTGACAAAGTTGAACGCGTCTTCTGAAAAGCCGAGAAAACGTCGCCTAAATTACGCCGGAAATTCTGGCTTTTTGAATCGGTGGACGCGTCGCCTTGGCTTTTTATAGAGCTATCGATCACCACAACAAACACACTCTGAAGATTTCCCATTCTTGAAAATCGACTCCGGCCCTTTGAGAATTAACTCCATCCACCCCACCTCTTTGAACACTTTTGAAAAATGGCAAACCCATCGAACCTTAGCTTAGAATTGAGTCTCAGCAGTGATACGGGCGCGCCGCGTCAAGGTAACGTATGGCGCCCTTCTTTCTTATCTTCTAACGGTTCTCTCACAGGTGAAGACTCCGTGATGCAGGACGCCACAACAGCTACAATAGTAGCTAGGAACCTCCTCACTCCAAAAGATAGTAGGCTGCTGTCAGGACGGTCTGATGAGTTGGCCGTTCAAGAGTCCCTCGCACTTAGTGTTCAGTGTGCGAGTTCTGTGTCCAACATGGGCCAACGCCTGCTTGCCCTCTCCCGTCAGGTGGAATCATTGATGGCAGAGGTGGAAAGTCTCAAGCAGGAGGTCCAGCAGCTGAAGTATGAGAATAGAAGTTTGCACGTGCTTGCAAACAACTATTCGACGGGCATGAAGAGGAAGCTTGATGAGCTGCAAGAGTCTGAAGGTCGGATTCAAAGCGACCGTCAGAGGTTTTCGGCTTATCTCCAGAGGCACCTTTTTCCTGGGTCATCCAGCGTTTGGCCAAGTATTGAGGCCTGGAATGCTCTAGCTCCGATGCCTCCTGCTCCGATGTCTTTCGCTCCTATGTCTTTTGCTCCGATGCCTTCCGTTCCGATGCCTTCTGTTCCTACGCCTTCCGCTTCAAGAGTAAAGCCACGTAGTGGGGCCTCAAGCAAACAACCTCTGTGAAGGCTACATCTGCTTTATTTTATTTATTTATTTATTTATTTATTTATTTTTATTCTGAATCAATCGGCATGGAATTTATCTTTGAATGGGCGGTGATACTTGAAATGATCCGGTAATGGTTTAAATTCAAGATTGGATGCCTGAATCATTAACAACATGTTAGTATAAAAGAAAATTGAAATTGGAGGAGGTGGCTTACGTATGTGCTCCGACATGAACTCAAGGATAAACACATCTTCTTTGAACATTTCAGGAACTTTGCCCTTGGACAGATTTGATGTGAGGATTGGTCCTTGTCTTGTGTCATAAAATTCAACTTCTTTGGGGTTGTTTGCCTCAAGAACATCCTCTTTGATGAATTCATGATATTCCCTACTTTGCACCTTTGGAAGGGCTTCCAAGATGTCTTTTTCACTTTCTTCTTCCTTGGAATTCATGAACCTGCAAGGAATAGGGATATTAGGTGGAATGGGGTTAGAATTAATTAAATTTGGAACAACCTTACTTGAATTAGATGGCGTAGGAGCAATAGGTGCCTCCGGCAAAGGTGTTTCCACCCTTTCCGTGGGTTGGGTGTATTCCTCTTCCTCAAATTGCAACTCCTCATCCACTTCTAGGCTATGTTTGGACACTTTTAGGTCAGCTCCAACCTCCATAGCACTTCCCAAAGTGATAGCATTATGGATTTCAAAATCTTCCTTCGAGTTTTCAATGGTTGAACTAGGGAGTTCGCCTTGGTCTCGAAACTGTCCTACGAACTCCGCGATCTGCCCAATTTGCTTTTCCAAGAGGTCCAACCTTTGTGGTGTCTGCATAGGCGTTGAATAGAACTCCTCTTATGGCTGCCAATATCCTTCTTGTTGAGCCTCATTCTCTTGATTTTGTGAGCCCTGCACCAAACAAATTAATTCATTAAGCTTTTGATTATAATCTATTGACGAACTTGAATTTGGTTGGGCATATTGAATATGAGGTTGTGGTGGCTGCCAATATCCTTCTTCTTGAACATGTTGAGCTTCCCACCACATAGAGTTTGAATGATCACTCCAATCTGAATTGTAAGTATTGGAAAACACGTTATTCCTTGATTGAAGATCAAATATATCAACGCTTTGCATTTGGGACCGTTCCATGAGCTGTGACAAAAGAGAAGCATTATCAAGTGCCATGTTGTTCTTCTCTAGTACTTGAATTCAACAAATAAAACACAAATCAAAAACTAAAACTAAAATACATAACAGAAACGAACAATCCAAGAGATTAGCAAATTTGCTAATCCCCGGCAACGGCGCCAAAATTTGATGCGAGAATTAAACGCACACAAATTAAACCCTCTTTTTGTCAATTGTAGTATAAGTATAAGTAGGGATCGTTCTGGACCGGGGATTAGGAGGGATTGTTAACCACTTGGATTTGACTCAAAAATGTAAAATAACAATATGAAACACTATACTAGACTCAAGGAATGCAAAACTAAACTTTAAAACACTAAAACAAACCAAAAGACTCAAACATTACCCAAAACACTCAAAACTGCCTTAAAATCACTTTCTGGGCAGTTTTGAGCACTTTGGACGAATTTATGTAACAAATTGAATCACAACACTTATAAACACAAACTAAATTGATTTCTAACTAATTTGACAAGAAAGTAAAGGGGGATTTAGGTTTTGACGAATTTAAACTAAAAGAACAGATTGTAAGTAAAAGCAAAATGTAAATGTGAATGTGTGATAGAATTGAATGGAATGAAGGCTAGCTAAGGGGTTCATCTCCATACATGTTATACTTGCATAATAAAACGATTTCCAATTGCATTTCAATAAATCATTAATTCTCAACACTCCAAGTTAATTAGGTCCGCTTAAATTAACTTTCAAATCTTCCTAACGTTATTGGATTGGATGATTGCATACGACAACCCAAAACATTCCCCACAAGTCCCCTACATGATTGCATAATAGAGATACAAGCAAGAATCATTACGCTCTATGAAAATTATAAGTGTTGACGAGGCATTCGTTACTATGGAATACGCATGAAACTTATGCCAAGAATTCGTTTAACGCGATTGTTTATAAGCAACCTCCACTACTTGCGAATATAAGTTCGTAACTATTAGGTAAAACTCACTTATATTCTAGCATCATATTCATGCATGAAAATTAAGCGCGCATTCTCAATAAACATACATAAATAAGTTATCAATCAAACGGTTAAACAAATTGAATCCACAACTTATGAAACGCAATTAGAAGTAATCAAATCAAAATGCAAGCATAAATATATATTTCGAATCCCCCACTAGCCAAGGGGGGGGTTTAGTTCCTCATAACTTTGAAATCAAAGAAACACCTAAATATTCCAACAACTCAAACTTGAATTGTATGAACGTTTAGGCACTCTTCTCTTCCATTCCTCATACGTACAAAACAAAGAGAATTGAATTTAACCATTGAAATCAAAGAAACACCTAAACATTCCAACAACTCAAACTCGAATTGTATGAACGTTTAGGCACTCTTCTCTTCCTCGTTGTTGTATCACAAGGTCTAAGGATTTGTGAGGAGTGATAGGCACGGCAATGGATTGTTTTTGTGGTGTTTGGATTAGTAGGGAAGTGGTGGATTTGCACGGCAAAGGGGGAGGGGTTTTGGTGAATTTCTGAATATGGAAGAATGAATGAATGTTTGTGTGAAGTGTGTATGGTTTTTATAGGGAGATGGATGGATGGGAGAGGGAACATGACAGCTAGGTTGCATGTGCAAATGCTGGAATTCTGAAATGGTGATAGGAGATGCATGTGGCTGATTTATGCATGTGATTAAAGGGTGGGAGTGCATGTGCAATGAGTGGTGTTGTTGGTGTGTGAAAGTGGCTGAATTGGTGGTGCATGTGATTAAAGGGTGGGAGTGCATGTGCAATGAGTGGTGTTGTTGGTGTGTGAAAGTGGCTGAATTGGTGGTGCATGTGTTGAATGATTAAAGGGTGTGGAAGATGGCTGAAATGATGAAAGAATAAAGGGTGCATGTGGGTTAATTAATGAAGGAAATGCATGTGCAATGACAATGTGTTAGAATGGATGTGTGTTATGCATGTTAAGTGATAAGTGATAAGTGATGATGATAAGTGATAAGTGATTATGATAAGTGATGATGATAAGTGATAAGTGATAAGTGATGAGTGATATGATATGTGGTTATGATATGATAAGTGGTTATGATAAGTAATGATATGTGGGAGTGTGGCTGAAATGAAGGAGTGGAATGTTGGAATGTTATGCACGGCTAAGGAAATTGGAAAGGTTTAAATGTCCTAAAACTAAAGGGAACAAGGTTCCAACACTTTGGTCTTCAATTAGGTCTTCAATTTCGTCCAACACTTTGGCGCCAAGCATAAGCTATCCATCCTTAGCCCAAAAGTGCTCCAAAAGTCTCCAAAATGCATCTTTTTGCTCCTTTAGCCCTTTGGACCTACAAACACACGAAAATAGCTTAAAGTACTAAAATAACTAAAGAAACATAACGTAAATGCACGAGAACAAGCCATTTAAGTCGCATGAATATGCTCCTATCAAGTATGGCAAGTCACCTACAAGTCGGAACCACCTAAAGTGGTATGTACGACAGGCTGGGACCTGCCTTGGATCCAAGTTGAGCGTGTGTGGTGCGAGAGGTGAACGATCACGTGAAGGCTAGGCCCTCAACTCTAGCAGAGCACTAACACCGGGGTGCAGGTTAATGAGCTCTCTAAACATCTCACATAATCCTCACTTTACATAAACATTCGATAACTCACCTGGTACTTACATGAGCGTCCACAGCGTCAACCATAAATATATGCAACTATTAATGCATGTATAAAACATATGAATACTTGGGATGGTACTTCAAAACATACATTCATTTAAAATGAATTTCTGGGAAAAATCAAGTATATAGATATATACTAAAAACCAAAAGGCCACTCACTGGTATGTGGAAGGGTCATAGCCCCCGAGCATAGAGTGACTGTACTCGTCCTCAGGATAAGTCTCACCTATATGCGAAACAACTATATAAACGTCAATTTAAAGTGCTAATAACTTCTCATACATTGCTCAAATGGGGTGATTGAATATACCAACGTGATCTACTCGACACCAAGAACATCTCCATATTTTTGGAAAAATTTTCCGACCACCCACGCGCCGCCACGCACCAACCAAGGTACGGCCAGACGCGCTGGCCAAGTGCAGGCACGTGCTTGGCACATGCACGGAAACCCTAACGGCGTTAGGGAATATTCCGTCCAAAAATGGAATATACCGTTATATATACCTGACGCCATTAATAACGCGTTAGTATATCCCGTCAAAGTTGACGGAATATTCTTCGTCTTCTCTGGTGAGTCTTACTGGTCACCGCCGTCAGCGCGCTGTCTGCAACTTGAATTTTCACCGGTTTCTGGAAAAACTTCAAAACTTCATATCTTCTTCAATTCTTAACCAAATTCCATGAAATTTGTACCAAAATGAAGCTTACAACAAGTAGAACAAAACCTTACTACTTTTGGAACTTAAATCCAAAGGAATCTCGCCAGAAAAATCCACGATAATCCGGCCAAACTTGAAACTCGCCAAACTCAACTTCCCGACGTCCAAAACATTTGGTTTTTCTTCTCCGATCTTCGTGAAGACATTTTAAAGCTCCCTAGAAGCTTAAAAACTTCTAAAAGCTTTGCGATCATGATTGCATGAACAGTGCACCAATACGGGATTCTTGGTTTCTCGGGAAAATGAAGGTCTCACGTCCAAGCAAAGGTATCAATGGGTTCCTGAGCTTGCAAGGAACTCAAAAACACCAATAATGATCTTGATCTGTGCCTGAAATGGTTACGGAAATGCAGAAAAATCCGAGAGGGAGGAGAGAAATAAGGGTTAATGGGGTTGTTTAGGTGTGTGTGTCTGTCTAGATGGCAGCCATCAACCAAAAACAAATCACCCATGCCACCAACTAACGTCCAATGGCAAAATCGTCATTTGACGCCATCGATACAAATATTTTGGGATGAGCTGTCACAACTTACCCCCTTAAGAAAATTTCATCCTTGAAATTCACACAATAAATACAACCACTAGTAATCATAAAACAAGCGTGGATATAAATCTATCATCCGGTCCTCCGTCTCCCGAGTAGCCTCTTCCACTGAATGATTTCTCCACAAAACTTTCACTAAACACACGGTCTTGTTCCTCAGAACCTTTTCTTTCCAATCCAAAATAGTCACTGGTTCCTCGTCATAAGTCAAATTCGAATTTATTTCCAATGGTTGAGGAGGAATCACATGCGATGTATCTGTAACGTAATGATGAAGCATCAAAACATGGAATACATTACGCACTTGAGACAATTTTAAAGGCAACTGAAGCCTGTAAGCAACTTCACCAACTCGTTTGGTGATCTGATATGGTCCATTATATCTAGGACTTAGCTTGCCTTTCTTTCCGAACCGCACTACACCTCTCCACGGTGAAAGCTTTAAAAACACCCAATCGCCAACTTTATATACCATGTCAGTGGCATGCCTGTCTGCTAAGCTCTTCTGTTGATCTTGGACCACTTTTAGGTTAGATTTAACTACTTGAATATTTTGAGTAATCTCATCTACAATCTCAGGGCCCACCAAAACTCTTTATCCAACCTCTGACCAAAATAAGGGTGTACGACAAGATTTACCATAAAGTGCCTCAAATGGTGACATGCCAATACTTGAATGAAAGATGTTGTTGTAGGCAAATTCCATTAAATCCAATTGCTTGTGCCAAGCGTCACCAAACTGCAATACTGAAGATCTCAACATATCCTCCAACGTTTGAATCGTTCACTCTGATTGTCTGTCTATCTGAGGATGATATGCCGTACTATAAAGTAATCTCGAACCCAAAGCTTCCTGAAAAGCCACCCAAAATTTAGAAGTAAATCTAGGGTCACGATTCAAGACAATACTAACAGGAACTCCATGGTTCTTCATAATCTTCGATATGAATAATTCAGCTAATCGGCTTAAAAAATACTTCTCCCTCACATGAATAAAATGTGCTGACTTAGTAAGCCGATCAACTATCACCCAAATGCTGTCATAACCATTATGTGTATGAGGAAGCTTGTACACAAAATCCATAGTAATGTTTTCCCATTTCCAATGTGGAATGGGAAGCGGATGCATCAACCCAAACGACTTCTTCCTTTCAGCTTTAACTTGCTGACTAATGGCACACCTGCTCACATACTCAGCAATTTCTCTTTTCATACCCGTCCAATAATAAAATGGTTGAATGGTATGATACATCTTAGTACCTCCAGGATGCATTGCATATGCTGAAATATGCGCTTCATCCAAAATTTCTTTCTTTAATTCCATATTATTCAGCACATACATTCTACTCTCCTGCATAAGCATGCCATCAGTTTCTCGAATTTTGAAGTCCTTATCTTTCCCTTGACTTCTTGCTTGAATTATTTCCTGGGTCTCTTCATCATCCAATTGGGCTTCAAGTACGCGATCAATTAAAAATGGCCTAACTTGAAAATTAGCAAGTAAAGCTTCCTCCCGATCTTCTACCCTTAACTTCACTCCAGTTGATCTCAAGTCTGCCAGAAGAGGAACACGACTAATGTATAAAGCATTAACACAGCCCTGAGATTTCCTGCTAAGTGCATCAGCTACCATATTTGCACGACCAGGGTGATAATCAATCGTGCAATCATAATCACTAAGTAGTTCCAACCATCTTCGCTGTCGAAGATTAAGATTCCTCTAAGTGAAGAAATATTGAAGACTCTTATGAATCGTAAAAATCTTACATTTTTCTCCATAAAGATAATGTCTCCATATCTTCAGGGCAAAAATGATGGTTGCTAACTCCAAATCATGAGTAGGGTAATTCATCTCATGAGGTTTTAATTGTCGTGAAGCATAGGCAATCGCCCTACCATGTTGCATCAGCACACAACCCAGACCATTCAAGGAAGCATCACTATAGATCTCGAAATTACCACTATTATCTGGGAGTGCTAAAACAGATGCATGAGTGAGATAATACTTCGACTGCTGGAAACTCTGCTCACAATTATCATCCCACTCAAATTTAACATAGTTAGCTTCGTCAGTGTTAAAGCAATAACGGAAAAATCTTTACCAAACTGTCTGTAATATCTTGCCAAGCCAAGAAAACTCCGTATCTCAGTGACAGTTCGAGGTTGCTCCCAATTCTTCACTGCTGCTACTTTTTAAGGATCTACTAGAATACCTTGAGCCAATATGACGTGTCCTAAAAATAACACTTGATCCAACCAAAATTGGCATTTGCTAAACTTAGAATACAATCGATGTTCCCTCAGTCTTTTCAACACCAAAGTAAGATGTCGAACATGCTCTGATTTAGACTTAGAATATACTAGAATGTCATCAATAAAAACAATGACAAACCTGTCTAGATATGGCTGAAACACTCAATTCATCAAGTCCATAATAACTGCTGGTGCATTCGTTAATCCAAATGGCATCACTAAAAACTCATAATGACCATAATGATTCCTGAAAGCTGTTTTAGGGACATCCACACTGCTGATCTTCAATTGGTAATAACCAAACCTCAAATCAATTTTTGAAAATACACATGTACCACGAAGCTGATCAAACAAATCATCTATACGCGGCAATGGATAGCGGTTTTTAATTGTTACTCGATTCAATTGCCTATAATCAATGCATAACCTCAAACTCCCGTCTTTATTCCTCACAAATAACACTGGAGCTCCCCAGGGTGAAGTGCTAGGCTGAATAAAACCCTTATCAACTAAAACCTGCAACTAGATTTTCAATTCCCTCAACTCAGCAGGAGCCATTCGATAAGGAGTTAAAGATATATGATTTGTACCTGGAAGCAAATTAATAGTAAACTCCACATCTTGGTCTGGCAGCAATCTAGGTAAATCATCAGGGAATACATTAGGAAAATGCCTGACTACTTTCACATCATCCACACTACAAGGAGCAACATCATTTAATACCACATGAGCTAAATATCCCTGGCAACCTTTTGATAATAATCTTTTTGCTCTCATAGCAGAAATAACGCCATGCCTCACCCCACTCTGCTTGTCCACAAAAGTAACCTCAGATAATCCAGGATGATGGAAAGTAACTATTTTCTCGTAGCAATCTATATTGGCACGATTATAATGCAACCAATTTGTGTCCAAAATCCCCTATCAAAATCAACAATATCTAACGGGACAAGGTAGGTTGGCATAACTATATCCTCCACCATCACTGGACATCCTAGATATACATAATCAACATAACATCTCTCCCCTCTAGGCATAGCAAACTCTAAATCATACCCTAGAGATGTCAGATGACGTTGCGTTACTTGAGTAAATATATGAGAAATGACAGAATGTGTAGCACTACAATCAATTAACACTCTAGCAAAGTGACCAAGAACATTTAACGTACCCATGATCAAGTCAGGATTATTCTGAGCATCCTGCAGCGTGATGTTGTGGATACGCCCCTGGGTCTGCTGTCGTCCACCACGACCTTTGTTAGTTTAACCACCTCGACCCTGCACACCTTGCCCCTGACCAGGCTGACCAAATTGCCTTGACGATCCTGTACTACTGGAAGCGATCTCTACTTGTTGGAGCTGTCCTCCCTGGTACCATTGAGATCCACTAGCTAAAAATTGCCGATATGGCATATAACCTCTAGAAAATTGGGGACACCTACTCTGCTGATATGGTTCCTGAGGATATGAATACCGCCCTGCCGAATAGGGGGCAACATCACCCTGATAATGATATGCACCTCCACGACCCATCTGAGGATAACTTCCAGGTCCTGGTGCTTACTGCATCGGCGCAGGTAGTGGTAAGGAATGTTGATGGGGCCTTTGTTGATTCTAAGGACAATTCATAGCTCTATGCCCCACTTGACCACAAGTAAAGCATCCTCTACCACTTTGCCTGCATTCCCCAAAATGTCGATTATTACATTTACGACACAAAGGAGCACTTTCTTTACCAGAATCCCCCTGTTTTTGGAATCTAGGAACTCCAAAAAATCTACCACCTCTCCTCGGACCAGTGGAACTAAATCCCCCGCTAGAAGAACTAGAACTAGCTCCACTTCTCTTAAAACTCTGGGTCTTGCGAGGTCCCTGAGATGAATGACCTTTGCCTTTATCATCTTTCTTCTGATTGTCGTCATTCTCTTCTTCCTCACTTTCACTAGGCATATTCTCTGAATCTTTAATCTTCAACAAAATCCCGTAGAACTCTTGGTAAGTATCGCAAGGAGTAGTGGTCGCCATAGAACGCCAATTCTTCTTAGTACCCAATCTAAAGCAATGAAGCATCTCAATTGGATTAGCAGCAACATCCGGATGATAACGAGACAAGTCAATAAATTTCCTGTAATACTCATTTGCTGTCATCTTCCCTTGTCTCAAATGAGTAAACTCTTACTTCTTATTGTCAATATAAGCTGGAGGAATAAACCTTTTTCTGAAACAACTGTTTAAATACCTCCGAGTCAGCTACTTCCTCGGGTGTCATCGAATAAGACTCATGTCTCCACTAGGATGCAGGCTGCGGACCTAGAAACCAAGTAGTCGTCTCAACCCACTTATCAGGAAGAAGATTCCCTTGACTTTGCATTACGTGAGAGGTCTTTTCCACATGATTCAACCATTTCTTTGCTCCTTCAGGTCCTTCATTCCTCATAAAATGATTCAACTTCAAATTACATATAGTCTCAAGAGGAGTCATCTGAAGAGGGCGAAGCGAAGACTGAATCGCATGAGCTGTAGCTTCCCCCAAATGAGCAATATCAGGAAAACTAGGCTCAGCTGAACGACGTGGCTCTCTACGATGCGGCATAGTTCTGACAGAAGACACCAAAATAATTAGGGAATTCACAAAATATGCAAGACTGCAAACCTATGCTCTGATACCAAACTGACACACCCCGACCGAAATCAAGGCATGCTGGCTGTCACGTGAGGGTGGCGTAACCATGTGTGCAGTGTGGAAGCGATAAAGATATAAGAAATACGAGTGAATAAAAACCAAACTACTAGCAATACTAGCTAGGATAACATGCTAATGCGAGATTAAGTGTGAAATACACAATCAGACCATAAATAGCCTAAGTGCAGTTCAACTGGACAAGTACTAATTAAACAACACCTAAAGGTGATCCTACATTTGTGTTGTTCTGTCAGAACCACCGTCACGATCCTCGTGAGCCGCCAAAACATTTTTACTTAAAACCTGGAGGGGCGCAAAACAGAAAGTGTGAGTGGGCAAAAACAAAGCTTTTCAAAACAATTTCAATTATCAAAGCTAGTAACCCATTGCCATAAAACCTGTATAATTTCCCAGAAAATAGAATATATTCGTATCTCAAAACTATGCTCAACAAGCTTTAATCATGAATATGCCATGCCAAATATCTCAATATGAAATATGTAATCCAGGTGATATAAATCAATGCAAATGATATATCAGCCGGAGTCACCTAATGTGACCTGTACGGCTAAATCTAGAGCCCAAATCCACATCTCAGCAATAATATATACATATCTCATCAACAATATGCCTGCACACGAGTTGGAACCACCTAAAGTGGTCAATACGACAAGCTAGGTGTAAATAAATACGCTTTAGTGCTACAATCACGCGAAGGTTGTGCGAAGTATCGCAAGTCACCTACAAGTCAGAACCACCTAAGGTGGTCATTACGACAGGCTGTCACCTGCCTTGGATCCAAGTTGAGCATGTGTGGTGCGAGAGGTGAACGATCACGTGAAGGCTAGGCCCTCAACTCTGGCGGAGCACTAACACCGGGGTGTAGGTTAATGAGCTCTCTAAACATCTCACTTAATCCTCAATTTACATAAATATTTGATAACTTACCTGGTACTTACATGAACGTCCATAACGTCAACCATAAATATATGCAACTATTAATGCATGTATAAAACATATGAATACTTGGCATGGTACTTCAAAACATACTTTCATTTAAAATGAATTTCTGGGAAAAATCAAATATATAGATATATACTAAAAACCAAAAGCCCACTCACTGGTATGTGGAAGGGTCGTAGCCCCCGAGCCTCGAGTGACTGCGATCGTCCTCAGGATAGGTCTCACCTATATGCGATACAACTATATAAACGTCAATTTAAAGTACATAAACAAAACTAGCTACTAACTTTTCATACATTGCTCAAATGGGGTGATTGAATATATCAACATGATCTACTCGACACCACGAACATCCCTATATTTTTAGAAATATTTTCCGACCACCCACGCGCCACCACGCGCCGGCCAAGGTATGGCTAGACGTGCAGGCACGTGCCTGGCACATGTACGGAAACCCTAACGGGATTAGGGAATATTCTGTCCAAAAATGGAATATACCGTTATATATACCTAACACCGTTAGTAACACCATTAGTATATTCTGTCAAAGTTGATGGAATATTCTTCGTCTTCTCCAGTGAGTCTCGCCGGTCGCCGCCGTCCGCTGCCGTCTGCAACTTGAATTTTCACCGGTTTCTGAAAAAAAACTTCAAAACTTCATATCTTCTTCAATTCTTAACCAAATTCCATGAAATTTGTACCAAAATGAATCTTACAACGAGTAGAAAGAAATCTTACCACTTTTGGAACTTAAATCCAATGGAATTTCGCTGGAAAAACCCACAATAATTCAGCCAAACTTGAAACTCGCCAAACTCAACTTCCCGACGTCCAAAACACTTCATTTTTCTACTCCGAGCTTCATGAAGACGTTTTAAAGCTCCCTAGAAGCTTAAAAACTTCTAAAAACTTCACGATCACGATTACATGAACAGTGCACCAATTCGGGATTCTTGGTTTCTCGGGAAAACGAAGGCCTCACGTCAAAGCAAAGGTATCAATGGGTTCTTGAGCTTGCAAGGAACTCAAAAATACCAACAATGATCTCGATCCATGCCTGAAATGGTTGATTTGGGTGATGTCCGTACGACTTGTACATAAATCTAGAAAAATCCGAAAGGGAGGAGAGAAATAAGGGTCAACGGGGTTGTTTAGGGGTGTGTTTGTGTGTCCAGATGGTAGCCACCAACCAAAAACAAATCACCCATGACACCAACTAACGTCCAAGGGCAAAATCGTCATTCCACGCCATTGATGCAAATATTTCGGGACGGGCTGTCACAGTGTACTATCTTTACTTTCGTTGATTTATATTGTTGCCAATAAGTTAACTTTAATTACTTGCGATTAGGGGTGGTTCGGTATGCGATCCCAAACCGAAAATGAAATCCCAAATCCCAACGAAAAAAAAATTTTGGGACGGGAATTTGAAGACAAATCCCAAACCAAAATTTAAGTAATCCCAATTTTTGGGATTCCCGAAATATTTTCGGTATTTCGGGATGGTTTGGTATTCCCAAATTTCATACAAATTGAAATGACAATCCTTCATACCAAGTTAAATTAACATGCAACCCAAATAAAATAAGAAACAAAACCCAAAAGCAAAAAAAATAAGTTACAAACCTAATATGTTAAAAAACTAACAATATAATTTTTTTAATTTCGTATTGAAGAAATAGACACATTTGCAGGAGGTTTATACCGACAAATGTGGTGATAATTGGTTATGGTTATTACCTGTAGACCATACAATTATATTGCTACTAGTAGTTAACAACTGTTCAAATGTATAATTTATATACATAAATATATAAAATAAAATAATAATCTATATATATAATACTTATTTTGAGTTCGGTATGGGATTACTGAAAATTGAATAGACAATACTAAATCCTGGACCAAAATTTTAGGATTGGTTTGGTATTTCATCGCGAAAATTTCGGGAATTTTGGTTTGGGATCAGGAATTTTTTGGTTTGGTTCAGAATTTTTAAGGATTTTTTCCAGTCCTACTTGCAATCTATATTTTATTTCATGATTTCAAAATTCAAAATTCAAAATTTCATATTTTGTGTTAAATAGTTAATTGGTTTTAAAGACGAGTTATTCATATCAATTCTTGTGGAGAACGACCTTACTTGAGCTATTTATGCTATAGTAACCTTGTAAGTATTTTTAGGTTTTTAATCCTATTTTCGCAGGTGGTAAAATCCCATCAATACTCCATAAAAGAATAACCTCCTTATGGTCATAGAAAATTCCGGTCCCAACTTGGATCAGTTATATATCGGACTAAACTCTACATTATAATAAGTTATAACTTTCCTAAGCTCCGTCTTATGAAATTTGCCTTTACATAACAATAATTTGTCAGTAAGTCAAAAGATCATGTCTACTATAAATGATATGAATCGAATATAGTTTAGTCATTTAAATGTATCCTATAAATCAACGATTCATCATGAATATGCTATTTGGTGTATACACCTTTGATTTATTTAATACATTTGGATGATTAAGCGATCTCTGATTTGAATGATCTTCAAATGAAGATTAAGAGATTAAACGGTTCCCATTAAGAAATTTCTACGGCAAAGATGCGTTATTTGGAAGTGGGGGAATGAGCTCATTTTCCAAGGAAAGAATACATACAAGTATTAATATTTCTCTAAAGTTTGGGACAACGATTTAGGAATAATCCTTGTGTTTCCCCATTGGAGAACCTAGTCGTCCTCCATTTATTATTTATGTATCTTCATCGTACAATTACAATCGGAACCGTTCATTTTCTTTATCATCAACTAAAGATCGTATATGCGAAAATCATTCAATTTGGAAATTTTCTTCTAATTTATATGTATCAAACAAACGGATGGTTCATTATGAGATACTACTTGTTACAAAAAACGCTGATTAGTTTAACATGCATGGATAATTAAACGATTTTCAAATTGAATTATTCGAAGCTCGAAGCATCACCACAATCTAAATTGTCTCAATCTGCTGCATGAGGCACTTGATCATGATAGACATTCTGAAAGAAATGATATGATTTAACAAAATAAATCACTTAGGAGAATGAAAAGAAACATTCTCCTAATTTTTTTCATACAGAAACTCAATACAAGGAAACAAGGAAATTCTGATTTTTTTTTTCCTTTCTAATACACTTGCTACCCACAGACCCAATCATCTCCTTTTGTTTTCCCCTCCGGTTGTAATCTTTATTAGGTTGTAGAAAGCCAAGGTTTAAGGATGCAAGTTGGAAAGAAATTTTTGATTTGCTATTAAAAATTCCGTTTTGAATCTAAAAATTATCGGATCCAAACATTTCCAATAGATCTGATGGAAATTGGAAGGATATCGATAATGTTGAATATTCAGTCTAATTTTATCCAAAATTACCAAACTCTTCTAATAATATAACAATTATGAATCTTGTAATCAACTTTTGATTTTTAATGATATAGAACTAGCTAGCTGAATTGAAGAGCAGCTCGAGAAGTGCAAAGCTGGCAATAAGCCGCAAAGGATTGTAGATTCGGGCTTCTGCGTTAGAATCAAGGCTATAAAATGTCGCTTCGAAGTAAACGATGTGTAGAACAGTACTCACTAACTTTGCTTGTAGGCAATTTTGACTAAATTCCCGCGTTTAAATCCCAATATATAGCATCTTAAATTTTGACGGAAAAAATGATGGCATTAGTGAAAAAGACCAATGGTACAACACATTTTTAAGTTCGAGGCTGGTTTGGTATTGTTGTGCTTTGAAAAGAAGCTGCTTCTGCTGTGCTGTGAGAATAAGCAGCTGTGAAATAAAGCAGCAGAGTGTTTGATAAACATTTTTGTAAAAGTGCTTTTGAAAAAAAAAAAAAAAAAAGCAGTATTAGAGTGTTTGGTAAACTTTTATGTAAAACAGATGTGAAAAAAAGCCGGTTTTTCAAAGCTGGGTTTTGGTGGCTTCTTGTTTTTGGCTTTTTTTCATCCAAAACTGTGAAAAAAAGCTGAAGCTGAGTGTTTACCAAACACAAAAACAGCTCCCAGCTTTTTTTTATAGCAGTTTTTTTCAGAATCACCTCAGTACCAAACCAGGTCTAAAGAAACTAATATGAGAGTTCAAAAACTCAAATTAAACTAGGGATAAAGCTCAGAGATCATTACTACAATTAAGCCTTATTTATTTTGTTTCCTAGTGCAACTTTGAGTCCTTATAGGGTTTGGTTTTATGTCTTGGACGTATAAGTATACCTCTTGGGTGTTATGATTGTTATCTTTCGACTAGTTTCAATAAACTTGAGATTCTCAATTTTCATGGTACATTCTAGGGTATTGTTGGTGGATTCTAGAGTTGAGATGTCGTTCGATTTTCTTTGTTATATATATCTTGATGCATCATTTTAACGTATTCATTATTTTTAATATGTTTTATTCAGAGTTTCTTATATTCATTTATCCACTTATATTAAAAATGACTCAGCATTTGATTATACGTGTTTAGTATGAACATACAATACTATTGTATTCTGTATATGCTAAACAATTCTAAAATACTAATATACTACAAAATTAACCAATTTATACACAAGCAGATAATAAATAATAAAAATTAACATTACAATGCGTATAACATAACATTTTCGAATATCCAAAAACTGTTAAAATGTTAGAATTTCGAATCATGTTTTGAAAACTTTCGAGATAATTTCGATTTTGAAAATTTCGAAGAATCCGAAAACTCCAAATTTCGTAAGGAAGTCAATCTGTTTGAAAATGACCCATACCTAAGTTATATAAAGATGGGTTTATTTAACTTCTAAAGCCTATGTTACCTAATTACTTCACTGCGGATGAAAATAACAATCAAAGCTTACGATTCAATTAAGTTCCACATATTATAACAGTTAAGCAGCATTAAAACCACCGACAAGATTTTATCCGGAAATTTAGAAAAATATCTAAAATTTGACGAGTATTTATCAAATATAGTAAAAAATTAACTCTTAATTTAAAAAATGTCACTTTTTATAAAACCTTTCAAATATATCCAAAATTTCCCTTAAATAGACACAAATACCCTCAAATTTAACAATTAAATAAATTAAAGGCTTTTTAGCTACTGTCGCCTTAGGCTCTGGTCTGACTTCACCTTCGCTTTTACGCTCCACCATCGCAACCCTATCCCCTTCGACCCCCTCATCACTGACAATGAGCGCCGCAGCGGTTACTGCAAGTGGGAGCAGCAAAGTTTCAATCATGCCTTCAACACCTTTTTTCTTACTAATATCATTTTTAGTTTTAAATATAAAAATAGTTTTTAAAGTTAATCCACATATCATTATATGATTGTATTTGTGATACCCATGTAGCGCCACATCATCATAGTAATAGAGCAATTGACAAATTTTTCACAAAAAAACTAAAATGACCACGATGGACAAATTCAAAGAAAGACTAAAATGATTCACAATAGACAAATTCAAGAACACTACTATTGATTATCATTAATTGTTAAGGACCAGATTAAGGAGTTATATCAGTGTCACGAATCATTTTGGCTAAAAAGCCTTTAATTTATTTGATTGTTAAATTTGAGGGTGTTTGTGTCTATTTAAGTGGAATTTTGGATATATTTGAAAATTTTTATAAAAAGTGACATTTTTTTAAAATTAAGGGTTAATTTTTGGCTATATTTGATAAATACTCAATTGAATAGTTAACTTAATTGAATAGTTACGTGGAAAATAACAATCAAAGCTTACGATACTTAGTGAGTCGTGGGAAGAGGATGAACTTGCTTGCGGCTAACAAATTTGGATCTTAATGTCGTGGCATAGGATTTAAGGGTACATTAGTATTTTAATATCAACTTTTGGTTATAATTATCAAAAATTCAAAAGTGTGGTTATAAGTATATATGGAGTCCAAATTTTAGTTACTTTTCCAAATTTTCTGATTTTATCGGGGCCCATATTTATGCAATCTATTCTCTTATTGGATAAGACTTAGGTGCTTATTAGTGAGTATTCTCTGCTTACTTTATGATTTGATCAAATTAAAAGATGTCGCATGTTCTTTGATTTTCAAAGCTGAAAAAGAAAAATTAAATAATATGTAAAATATTTTTAAAATTTTTTTATTAACACCTCAGATAAAAAACTTATTATTAACTTGCTTATAAAATGTCTATTTAGCCTATTGTGCAGACAATCTTATTGAAAGTGCTTAACAAAAGCTTTCTTCTTCGAACTCAAAGCCTCATCTCTTCCAACTAAAATCTGCCGTCTACAAATGTCTCAAGACCACCAAGGTTTCATATGAGGAGGAGAAGCCAAGGTCTAAATGATTTGGCATGGAGCTCACAAGGAGGTAGGGACCACTTTGGTCCTTATAAGCGGCCTTGCCACTGTATCAAGGTTCTAAACAATGCTAGGCACCGGTCGGGCGGTGGATTGGGGTCTAGCGCCTAGGCGGCTAGGTAGGGTCTAGGTGGGGGCCTAGGCGGATTTAAGTAAAATCCATTATATATTGTATAAATAAGTGCACTCTTATAATTAAAAAATACATAATTGCATTGAGATACATAAATTGCAAAATATAAAGACATATAGATCATAAAGTATTAGAACATAACGAAAACATGGGGAACAAGCATATAATTTGTGTTAATCTAAGTATTCAACAACTCTCTTACAATTTATTAAATAATAAAATGCAAAATAAAAGTTATTTATTTTCTGTCTAAGTGAGAGTAACGACCTAAGCGGGGTGTTTAGGCAGGTTTGGGCTGCCTAGGCCGACACTTAGGCGCTCTAGGAGAAGCAGGTCTAGACACCATTTCTTTATTTCAAAGCCTAGGGAGTAATCGAAGCTGTGACTAGCCGTCTAGCGCCTAGGTGAGAATTTTTAGAATAGTGCACTATATAAACACGGAACCTAAAATTTATATTTCACAAATTCTTGAAATTGATAGAGAACCAAAACTTAGAATGAACAAGAAACTAGATGTGCAAGAAATTGAATAGAGGATATGAAACCCTATATTGCCTAATAGTCAGAAACTCCAAAATTGAATGAAGACTTTGACCTAAGTTCTGTCAAGATTTTCTTTTTCAAAACTAAATACAAATAGATATGATCTGCCAATAGTACAAACGTCATGCATGGAACTGAAAATCCATGAACAACAAAAAAATCATCTCAACAATCAGCAGCATTGCGATTTTCTTTCTTTCTGTCGTTGATAGAGAAGAGTTTGATAGGGGGTTTAAGTGCAGTATGTGGTGTGAGGGCAATATTGAAAAAGAAATAGACACGAAATGTATTAAATATGTGAGAGTTTAATTAACAAAATGTTGGGTGTGTATAAAACAACCCTTGTGTTTTAATGCCATAAAACACGTGCTAAAATATCATTGACCAAATCAAAAGATGGAATACTCATTAGTGAGTACGTAAGGATTATCCCCTCTTATTTGTATCTATTCACCCTATAAATATCATACTTGTTAAAAGAAAACAACATTAAAACCCATAGCCCAAATAAAATAATCACTTTATTAGTCAATAAATACTTTTTTTTCCTCTTCAACTAAGATCAAAATCACTTACCAAAATTTATCTCGCTAATGTGAAAATGTTCGTTGACTTAGGCCCAGTTTGACATTTTTTTTTCACCAAAAACTGCTTTACTTTAAAGTTAAGTAGTAAAAAAGTATTTGGTAAAATTAAAATATGCTACTTATTTTAAAAGCAATGACCTCTAGACATCAACTTTTAAAAGTAGCCTATATGTTGCTTTTAAAAGCAGCCTATATGTTGCTTTTAAAAACTACTTTAATAAAAAATGGAGTTGAGCCTTTAGAATATTTTTAATTCTGTAAAAGGCTCATTAATTTTAAACAATGACATTATTTATCCTTCTAGACACTACTTTTACATTGTTTTTCATACTCACAACATTTTTAAAAATATAGTTTAACAAATGCTCAACTTTTTTATTTTACAGCTGATTATTCTTAAAGCATAGCAGAAGCAATTTATTAAAAAAAACACATAAATCCCAAACTGGCCCTTTATCCTAAAATCAATGTTTAAAAATCCTCATTTAGACCTTGCTGGTTAGGCGCTAAGTTGTTGGCTATCAACAAAATTTTCTCCTAGCTGTTTAAAATTCTACGATTTTATAAATTTAAAAGTGGGAATGGACGAAAATGCCTTTAGAGGCGAGGATGTTGACTTTCGTTGACTAGCGTATAGTGAGATGTACAAAACATTCTTTTAATGTATCCTAGTAGTGCTCGTCATTACAAACATGTAGGTGCAAGTGGAATCGGAATTGGAGCTACGGTGAAAAGTTTATGGAACTATGATCGTAAAGGGAGTTTTAGTAATTTCACGTTTACGGGAGATAATTTGATTTTGTCTTTTGGCCTTGGGTTCTGTACCACGTGGGGCCCACGCCCCATTCCTCCAACTCTCTTCCGTGCCCCCTATCTCTGGGGACAGTCTCACTTAAAAAAAAATAATAATAATAAAATAATTCCTTTACCTCACTTCCACCACTCATTGGCTGCCAACTCATCTTTTTCCCTCTAACCCTCTCAGCTTTGATCTTCATCCCTCTTAGACTCCCTCTTTCTCTGCACACCCGGAGAGGTCGAGATGGTCTACCCAAAAACCAAACCCTGATAATGATTTTTCACTCGACCAACACCACATCCTTGTTTCTCTTAAACCTTTCTCTAAACTCTCAATCTCTTTCTCATCCCTTCTACCTCCGCTGGTATGGAGAAAGCAATAGTGCATAGTCACCTAACTAAGCCAACTCCGGCGAGATTTCTCAAGATTCCGACCAAGGTAAGGTTTGAAATTGACAACAATCATCTTAGATCACTGTTTTGTACATGATTCTTGTTTTATTTGAAAGAAATGTTGAAGTTTTAGTGCATATCAGTTTGGGAGAAACTTTCCCCATTTTTCTTGTGAGAGATCTGGCGGTTTCGAATCGTTTCTTGGCCAGCTTCGGCGACGGCATGACCTCACATTGGTATATTTCTCTTCATTTGGGTAGGAAGAGTGTGAAAAATAGTTGAGAAATCAAGCTATTCGAACCTTGTTTTGTTCTCTGGCGAGATTTCCAGAATCCGGCGATCGTAGCGGTAACCGACCGGAGAAGAAGTAGAGAGAGAAAAATGAAAAAAAAGGCTTTAGGCCCAAAAACCTAGTCCAAAATCCTTGGCACAAATCTTTAGCCCAACCGGCCCAATCCTTTGGGCCATTATTCTAGCCGGCCTAGTTCTGAAATGGAATATTCTTTGTGTTGACTTTTTCGGAATTTTCTCGGAAACCCTCCTAGACTAATTTCGACATCCCGAGTCCGTTTTTGACATCCATTTAGTGAAATTCTAAAGTTTTAACGTAGTTGACTGCGGGGGCGTCTCAGTTGACTTTTTAGGGTTGACCGTTGACTTTTTACAAAATTTGTCAAGGACCCTCTTTAGCTTATTTTGACACCTTGATTTCAAATCCGCACTCCATTTTCCCAAGTTTAATTTTCTTAGCAGAGTTTACTAATGGGTCCCAATATTATGCTTAGGTGCAGAGTTTACCAAGTTTACTAATGTATGAACGGATGTGACACCACAAGTAACTGTGAGTGGGTCTTTACTTTTAAATAGTATATATTTATTTAATTTCCATTTATACATTGAAAAAGAATTTCCTACACATGCCTATGGTTAGACTAATGTTTATAAGAATTAGCGAAATGACAGAATTTACGAAATTATTCCAAATCCTGCGGGATGCAAAGGTATGCATACTATTATGGGATGCCTTAATTAAATTTATGGCTATGATGAATGTTATGTTGACTAGAATTATCAAATCATTGTGGCATGACTATATTTATGTTATTTGCTCATTGTTTGTTGCACCGGTGTTAGTACTCGCCTAGGCTAGGGCTAGTCTTTCACGTGTATTTGCACATCGCACCGTACACTCACTTTGGATCCATTGTAGATGCTAGTCTTGTCCTAGATTGTTATAGGCAATTAGGACTCGTATGCGTTGCGCATAGTGCCAGTTTTCACGTGCACTAGTACAAAAAACACTTTGTACGATGTAGGTCCTTTGTCGTGCAAAGTCAAAAAACGTCGCGCAAAACTTTGCACAATGGACCTTCGTTGCGCGCTAACCGTCGCGGCAAGGCAGTGATAGAAGGGTTTGCGTGACGAAGAAGATACCTACGTCACACAAAGGGGCTTTGCGCGACGCATGTCCTTAAGTCGCGCAAAGTGATTTTGTGTGACGCAGCCTACTACGTCGTGTAAAGGGGCTTTGCGCGATGCAGCCTACGTCGCGCAAAATGGATTAGATCACTTTTTGGTTTTGGTCAAAAATATATTTTTTTTAATGGTTAATAATATTGTAATTAAATTCTAAACGATAATTAATTAACCAAAGAAAAATATTTTATTATAAAATATATGAAAATGTACATACAAGATGTCCGAACAAAAAAAAAATTAAAAATTACAAGTAGTCTTCTAGGTGAAGTGGCTCGGAGGTTGAAAGTGGAGCAAGATCAGGTGCTGGTAGCGAGATTTGGATGCCGATCAACTGTATGGCTCGTACAAGGTCTCTCACGTGCCCAATACAGGCCTTCAGCTCCTCGCCTTGGGTCCTCATCTGCTGGCCCTGGACCGCAAGCTGACCCTTTAGGGTTGTCATTTCCTCCTTCAATGCATCGACCTCTGCGGTGTTCGACCTGGAGCAGTAGATGCTGATAATGCAGGAAGCTCATTGGTCACACTCCAACGACGAGTGATCAACTACGACATCTATACACTTTTTGAACCATAAAATTGTAAAATTAGAAACTAATCATTTCTTGCATTTGAAACTAATCAATTAACAGCCAAAGTAATAAGTAGGTTACCAACATTCTTAATTTCAAAACAAGAGGAACTACCTATCCATTTTCATGGCCAACAAAAAAAAGTGCATCAAGTGAAACAAAAAAGAATTGGTAGTCCGACACTATTTTATAAACAGTAAGCTTTATTTTATTTAAAAAACCTATAAGGCGTGTTCGCTTGGGTTGGTTCTAGTTCAAGCCCTCATTTTAACAAGGTCAAAATAAGGAGACTAGGTGAGGCACTAGTCCTACTTAGTGAGATTGCTAAATAGCACCTTGTTTGATACAACTTAGACTAACTCATAATAGCTCAATTCGGCAAACTAATGTGGTGTAGCAAACATAGCCATAAAGTCCAAGCGAAGCAAATAGCCGAAAATCCTACCCCCTCCATTTTTCTGATGTTACAAAATAAGGAACACAAAGAATTGGATCAAGGAAAGTTCTAGAATCTCTCATGTTCATCGGGCATAACCATGTTGTACACACACACACACACACACATATATATAATATATATCCCAGTAAGTATGCTTTATGAAGGCAATTTAAGGTCCCATGTAGGTCAATTCAATTAAGCAAATATGGAGTGTTCGTCTTCCAAACAAATTTAGGCATTCCAAATTGCAGTGGCAAACATTTTGCAATCCATCATCCAACCAATTAATCTTCCAATTTGCACATACACACACACACACACACACACACACACACATATATGCTTGGAATATGTATTTAATTATTGTAGAGAAGCAAAACAGAGAAACGAGAAAATTAAAGGGAAAAGGAAAAGGGGAGAAGAGAAAGAGAACTGAGCAATCTTTCTTCTTCCCCTGAAAAATTAACAAAGGTTTCAGAATGGTGTTGATAATGATTTCTGCAGCTTGCAACTAGTGAACGATTGTGGCTGAATTTATAGAGAGAGTGTTCTCTTAAAAACGATTCTAGGAAATCAACTTCCACATCTTTCAATCAGTGCGAGCATATAAGAAATGGAAAAGACATAATTTGTTTATACAGAGTTGACATCGGGAGGGCCACATTTTCGGCCTACCACTCCTCCGAATATTTTTGTAAAACGTGTAAGTTCAGGGCATGCAGAGCATCAAGAAAGCATTCAACTCAACATCATTTCAAAGACAAACTTATCAGTAAGAAATTTAACAAAAGAATAGAAAACAAAAAGCGAAAGCATAAATCTTTTCTCGCTAAAGAGAAAGCAAAAGGCTTAAAGCATGTCACACAAAATGCTGAAAGAATACCTTTTCAGCTTTTATAATATTTGCTTAATGGAATATAGGATTTCAAGTTCAACCACCAAGTTCTTGATGAGAAATACGTAACAAAAAGAAATTGTGCAAAGGTCTAATTAAACCAATGACAAAACAATGAAATGAAAAGTTTCACATGCCGAAACTGAAACACACACAACACTGCTACAACTTAGAAATTAAAATGCCAATTATCTAAAGCTAGTCAATTCTACTTCACATGGCATTGGACAATAACACAATTTTTTTCGACTAATGACAAGTCCGCTTCTAAATGTAATTGGTTTTCTCAAATCATCTTAAACACATAATACTGAATGTACAATTACAGGGATTATCGTACCTATGGACTCTTGCAGATGGGTAAGAATGACTTGTAGCAGGACGAGCTCTTTCAAAGACCAAATGAGGTGAATGCAGCTGCCCTGGAGCTTCAGGCCCCCTATGTTGAAATAAAAATCAATAAGTTTTAATACATAACGAAACCTAAATGCTCAATGGCTATTCAATCACAAGTGTTTATGCATAACTCAGGCACATTCATGCATCAATAATATATCACAGCACTATATTCTTCTCTGACATGTCATAAATTAAACATGTGCCACAAGAATGTGATCACATTGAGACAGATACACACGGAAAAAAAACATAAAACACTAAGTGAAACACGTAGTAATGAATTTATATGTTTAATTTACAAGGGTTGTCCTTACCCATGGACTCTTGTAGAAGGGTAAGGTTGACTCGCAGCAGTACGAACTCTTCTAAAGCCTAAAGGAAGAGAATACAACTGCCCTAGAGCTTCAGGCCCCCTATGTTCAAATAAACCAATAAGTTTTTACCAAAGCCAAATGCTCAATGACTATTCAATCACAGGTTTTTATGCGGGACTCAGCACACTCATACATCAATGATATATCACAGCACCATATTTTTCTATGACATATACATTAAACATACACCAAATAATTTTGTGATCGCATTGGGACCGATAACAAAGACAGAAATCATATAACACCAATTCAAACACTTTTAAGGAATTTAAAAGTTTATAGTTCTTGGTGTTGTCATTACCTTTGACAAAACATTTACAAAGCCGGTTTATTTCTTAAGAAAAATAAAGGTACGGTAGTGAAGCTTGGCAAGTCAGATTAACAAGGCACACCCCACCCCACCCCCCCCCCCCCCCCCCCCCCCCCCCCCGCCGCCCCGCGCCACCCTCGGGGGAAGCCAGTGCTTAATTTCATGGTGAAGTTTGACATAAGTGCATCAAAGTCACTACTAAGCCATAGATTATCCTAGTAAAATACTTAAGCTTAACGCTTAATTGAGCAGGACGAGTAGTACTTAATGTAAGATAAATCAATTTTCTTCCAATATTAATTCATTCTGGAAATCGAATTTGGCTTCTTAAATTTTGTCATCAACCAAACAGAAAGAGTTGGAAAAAGTAAATCTGCGAAATTCTTGCCAATGGAGCTCAAACTGTCCTAATTTTCCACAATGCTAACTTCCTGAAACCTAAAATTTGATTCTAGATGAACCCCTTGATTCCAAAACCCCAGCTTGACCAGAAAGACACCAAATTTAGCACTAAATTCTCCAAAAAAAAAAAAAAAAAAAAAAACATAAAAATCAGCAATGGCAGCAGAAAGAGCTAAACAAATTAAAAAGAAAACCCCAGAAAAATTAAAGACTAGGAAAACAAGACTCACCATTAGAGCCGCAGCTGGAAATATGGAGGCTTGGGAAAGTGAGAGATGTACTCAAATGAGCTATTATCAAAAACGCTAATAAGAAACGTACTCAAATGGAATGCAAACCTGCAAAACTGGAGATGCGAGTTTATATTTGCTAGAGAACATGCACATATTGTTCAATCTTGGTAATAACTTCAGCAAAATTGCATCAAAGTCATCGATAAAATTGCAAAAACTTCAGCAAGAACACCTCACCTTGATTTTGAGTAAACCCAACATGCAAAAATTACAAAATTACAGCAAGAACACCTCACCTTGATTTCAGCAAGAACACGAAAAAATTACAAAATTGCAAAAATTGCATCAAAGTCATCGACAAAATTGCGTCAAATTGAAAAAAGCAATTTGACAAAAACCCAACGTGCAATTTGAGCCTAAACCCTAAATAACAAAAACCCATCGAAAATTAGAAACCCTCACGTTGATTTTGGGACTTGATTTGTGTGGGCTTCGAGATTCGCGTGGCTGCCCATCGTTTAGAGCGAGAGGGAGAGAGACAACCGACAGAGTAGTGGTGGTGGTTGGATTTGAGATTGTGAAGAGGAAAGCTTGCGAACGAGAGGGAGAAGGACGTCTACGGGAAAGAGAGAATGAGAGATGAGCGAGAGGGAAGAGAACGGGAAAGAGGGAAGAGAGAGGTCAATTATACAGGAAAGAGGGAAAAAGGGAAAGAGGAGAGAGGTTCAAACTTAGGAAAATTGAAAAAAACCACGTAATTTTCACTATTGCACCGCCAAATTTATCATAACTTGCGCAACGTAGGTATATAATTTGACGTCGCGCAAAGGTTTTGCGCAACGACCACGTTAAGGCGTCGCGCAAGTTATTTATTTATTTATTTTTCAATTATTATAAAAATTACTGAAAATGTGACTTTACTTCTTTCAAATTCAAATTTTTTTTTATATAAACCCTACAATAATATATTTTTCTAACAAAAACCCACAATAATTTTTTTTACATATATATCATTCAATTTCTTAAGTGTTATAATCAAGTACAAAATAAATAAATTAAAATCTACTTAGTAAATATATACACCATTGAACTTGATGGGAAACACATTGTACGAAACTAATTTCAACGATCTAACCGTCAAACTTGTTTGTATATGCTTCAAGATCATGTACGCCAAAAATTGCAAAAAAAAAAAAAAAAACATTCAGATATCAAGTAACGGGACAACACTTTTCGACGGTTATAAACAAAAAATCACGATTTAACGGTAGTTTTAACTCTAATTTTGATGATTTTTTAGAGCTACACTCCTTGACCCTATATGAATACAATGAACTAATTCGATCTTCAATTTAAAATATTTACACTAGTGGATACCACAAAATCTTATGTTATACTTGATAAAAGTATAAATAAACTCCGAGTGTTAGTGAATGTATCGTTAATGGGATACATATTCTACGAAACTAGTTTCAACGATCCAACTGTCAAACTTGTTTGTATATATGCCTTGAGATCGCGTACGCCAAAAATCACAAAAAACAAACATTCAAAGATCAAGTAACTAGACAAAACTTTTCGACGGTTATAAACAAAAAAGCATGATTTAATGGTAGTTTTAACTCCGATTTTGATGATTTTTTAGAGCTACACTCTTTAACCCTATATGAATACAATGAACTAATTTTATCATCAATTTAAAACATTTACATAAATAGATACCACAAAAGAAAAAGGCAATGCAAGAACACCAAAATAAAAGCTACAGGGAAAAACAAAAAAATAAAAAATAAAAAAATAAAAAAACACTTTGCGCAACAAAATAAATAAATTAAAATCTACTTACTATATATATATATATATACCATTCAACGTGATGGGAAATGCATTGTACGAAATTAGTTTCAACGATCAAACCGTCAAACTTGTTTGTATATACTTCGAGATCACATACGTCAAAAATTGAAAAAAACAAACATTCAAAGATCAAGTAACATGACAAAACTTTTCGACGGTTATAAATGAAAAAGCACGATTTAACAGTAGTTTTAACTCCGATTTTGATGATTTTTTAGAGCTACACTCTGATAGGAGCATATTTAGGCAACTTAGTTGGCTCGTTTTCGTGCATTTATGTTATTAATTCTTAGTTATTTTAATTCTTCAAGCTTCTTTTGTGTGTTTTCAGGATCATAAGACGTATTTGACGAAAGGATGCATTGTGGAGCCTTTTGGGGCCTTTTGGAGCACATTTGGGCTAAGGATGGATCACTTATGCTTGGAGCCAAAGTGTTGGACGAAATTGAAGGCCTTGTATGCACTTTAGGACATAAAACAAAGGGCCTAGCCCATTCTCTTCCCAAAAACCATATTAACCCATGCATAACCTACCAATTTCAGCCACATGCACACAAAACACAACCTTGCCGTGGCTTTCCATCCAATTTCCAGCCATCCCACTTCATCATTGCAGCCACCATTCACCCTAGTTGTCACTCACATGCTTTCCCATTCTATAAATCACCCACATGCACTCTTAATCATTCATCCATTTTCTCCCATCACAAACACACAACCTTTGCTGTGCCTTCCATCCCATTTCCAGCATTCCCCTTTGCATTTTCAGCTTTCCACCAACCAACCTAGTTGTCATTCCACATGCATTCCCTCTTTAATCATTCCCTCCTAGCTGCCATTAACATGCTCTCCCATCCATTCTCTCCCTATAAAACCATGCAATGCATTCATACACACCATTCCATTCACCACACAAAACAATCACACAACACACCAACACAAAACAGCCCATTCTTTGCCGTGCATCCCCTTCCATTTTCCAGCATTTTTCTCTTCCATTGCAGCCACTCCAACCACTCCTCATCCCTCCAAAACACTACCCTACCATCACACATCCATTCTTCCATACAAATACCATCCCAAAACCTATCCTTAGACCTTGTGCCGTAACAAAGAGCAAGAGAAGAGGGCCTAAACGTTCATACAATTCAAGTTTGAGTTGTTGGAATGTTTAGGTGTTTCTTTTCCTTTGATTTCAATGTTTAATTTCAATTCTCTTTGTCTTGTACGTATGAGGAACTAAACCCCCTTTAGCTAGGGGGTGATTCGAAACCATGTTTATGCTTGCAATATGAATTGATTACCTTTGGTTGGAATTTCATAAGTTGTGGATTCAATTTGTTTAACCGTTTGATTGATAACTTATTTATGTATGTTTATTGAGAGTGCACGCTTAATTTTCATGCATGAATATGACGCTAGAATATAAGTGAGTTTCACCTAATAGTTATGAACTTATATTCACAAGTAGTGGAGGTTGCTTATAAACAATCGCGTTAAATGAATTCTTGGCACTAGTTTCATGCTCATCATAGTAACGAAGGCCTCGTCAACACTTATAGTTTTCATGATGCTTAATGATCTTTGATTGTATCTTTATTGTGCTTTTCACGTAAAGGACTTTTGGAGAATGTGGTGATTTGCGTTGCGCTAACCCATCCAATTCATTAACTTAAGGAGAACTTGACAGTTAATTTAAGCGGACCTAATTAACCCGGGGTGTTGAGTTTCATAATTTATCGAAAGACCAACTGAAAATCATCTTGTATGCAAGTGTAACATGTGTGGAGAAGAACCCCTTAGCTATTCCATCATCCATTGGTCTATCACAATTTGTTTTACAATCTGTTTTCTTTATAATCTGTCCATTTAATTTAATCTCGTCCAAACACAATCCCCCCATATTTTGTTAAGTCTTAGTCATTATAATCTGTCTTATTTTGGTTTTTAAGTATTTGGAGTCACAAACACCTTTAAATTCGTCCAAATCTGCCTAGTTTACATTCTTGCTTTGTTTGTTGATTTTCGTACAAAACCAAATTCCCAATTGTCTTAGAGTATCTAAGTGGTTCAATTATGTTTTAGATTGTGTTTTTAGCTCATTTTGAGTCTTGTGAACTTGTTTCGAGTTTTCTTTAAGTGAGTTAAGTGTCTTAAAGGTTATTTTTATTTCTTTGAGTTAGTTTAAAGTGTTTAGCACCCCTAGTTAATCCCCGGTTAGAACGATCCCTACTTACATCATTACTACAATTGTCACAAATAGGGTTTAATTTGTGTGCGTATAATTCTCGCACCAAATTTTGGCGCCGTTGCCGGGGATTAGCAAAGTTGCTAATCCCTTGTCTTGAGTCTTGTTTAAATTGTTTAGTTTCTGTTTTGTTTTAATTTTTGCACCGTGTGTGTGTGTTTTGTTTTTGTGCTGTGTGTGGCACCTTATTTCCTTACTTGTGCCGAGTCTATTAAGTTGGTTACTTATCTTATTTGCTCTTGTGTGTAGATACTAGTTTATGACCCGTAGCTCACAACCTGTTCATGAGCATATCTCCGACTTTGACGGTGATTTCGAGAGGACTTTGAGAAGGAAAAAAAAATCACAAGCGTCTAATCCTCCTAGTCCCGAACCTGAATTAAAAAAGCAAGAAGTTGAAATAGAGGTTGAAAAGGAAGTACCAACCATGGCAGTGGACAATCGAACCATCAAAGAGCTCTCTGCCTCAGGTATGGGCAATGCCGTTCCGTTATGCATACAATACCCTACGGCATCTGAAGGTAAGACGAAAGAATTTGAACTTAAGTCTAGTTTATTACATCATATTCCTAAATTCCATGGGTTGTCCATGGAAGATCCTAACAAACACCTTAAGGAATTTGAAGTAGTTTGCTCATGTATGACACCCATCAATGTTGATGGGAGTATTTTGAAGATGAAGGCCTTTCCATTCTCACTTATGGACAAGGCCAAAGATTGGTTGTTTGAATTGTCCCCTGGAACTGTCAATTCTTGGGAAAGTATGAAACGTGCATTCTTAGAGAAATTCTTTCCCACTGCAAAGATCATTCTCTTGAGGAAACGAATTAGTGGCATCTAACAAAATCAAGGTGAGTCGTTTCCATCTTATTATGAACGTTTTAAATCACTTGTTGCTTCATGTCCACAACACCAAATGAAGGAGGAGCTGCTCATTCAATATTTCTACAAGGGACTCATTCCCATGGAACGTCAAATGCTAGATGCTTCGGTAGGTGGTGCATTAGTGGACAAGACTCTGTTGGATGCCAAAGCTCTAATTGACAACCGAGCACACAATGCTCAACAATATGAAGGTGTTGGACAAAGAGAGGGTCCACGACAACAAAGTGTGAATGAGGTAAGTGCAATTTCTGATATTCAATCACAATTGGCTAATCTTACTTCTCTTGTGTCTCAGGTTGTCAAGGGGTCAAAACCACAAGAAAACCAAGTGTGTGGCGTGTGTTCAATGCAAGGGCATCCATCAGAGACATGCCCTCAGTTAATTGAGAACGGAGGATGGGAATCTGCCAATGCCGTGGGCTATGGGAATCAAAACCAACCAAGGAACAACCCATATTCAAATACCTATAATCCAGGTTGGAGAGACCACCCGAATTTCAGATGGAGAGATGCACCACAATATGCCCAACAAAGTGGATTCCAACAACCCCCGGGGTTCTTCACCAAGCCATACGCACCCACACATGCTCCACAGCAATCTGCCCCAAATGCTTCAGGTACGTCCCTAGACAATGATACACTTCTTAAGTTACTAACTAAATTGTCTCAGGGGCAAGAGAATCAACCCAAAGCAATGCAGACCCAAGATAAGAGGGTGGATCAATTGGAGAAGCAAATTGGGCAGATCGCGGAGTTTGTAGGGCAATTCCGAGACCAAGGCAAGCTCCCTAGCTCAACCATTCCAAACCCGAAGGGAGGCTTTGAAACCGCCAACGCAATTACCTTGAGAAATGGCAAGGAAGTTGGAAACACCTCACAACCACCAAAATCAAGCCAAGAAGAGGATGAAAGGTTGCTGAAAGAGGAAGAGAGCAAGGGCAAAGCCATGGCAAGGGTGGAGCAACCCTTGCCGCAACCACTTCAAGCTCCTAGGCCGTCCAACAAATGTAAGGTAGGTCCAAACTCAATTGTTTCTAACGTGATTCCACCAAGATAGAGGAAGATGAAAAAGACATCCTAGAGACGTTTAGGAAGGTGCATGTCAACATCCCGCTCCTTGATGCAATAAAGCAAATTCCGAAGTATGCGAAGTTTTTGAAAAAGATTTGTACAACAAGGAAACGGATTCAGGAAAAAGAGGTGGTACATGTAAGTGAGAATGTCTCTGCCATATTGCAAAGAAAGCTGCCACCTAAATGCAAAGATCCAGGTAGTTTCACTATCCCTTGTGTAATTGGTAATAAAAGGTTCGAACATGCTATGCTAGATTTAGGTGCATCAATTAATGTCATGCCATACTCTGTTTATGCATCTATGAATCTAGAAGAGCTTAAAAATGATGGTGTCATTATTCAATTAGCTGATCGATCTAATGCATACCTGAGAGGAGTTTTGGAAGATGTTTCGGTGCAGTTGGACCACTTGATTTTTCCTGCAGATTTCTATGTGCTTGACATGGAGGATTCAACCCACTCTCCACCATCGCCACTTTTACTTGGACGACCTTTCATGAAAACAGCCCACACCATGATTGACGTGGCCAAAAGAGCCTTAACTACGAAGTTTGGTGGTGATATGATTAATTTTAAAGTTTCTGACTCTATTAAGAATCCTAACGATAGTCATTCTTGTTTTGTCATAGATGTGCATAAGGACACAGGGTCGAAAGAATCCACACTCATCACGAAGGATGTATCAAGAACCACCATTGGAGAAGAACTTGGAGTGATTGCCCTACAACCACCCAATATGGCCGAAAGTAGTCCTAGTGATATTGTTGATGGAACTGCGACTTTTGAGCCGTCACCACAATATGTTTGTAAGTCTTCAATCCCACTTTCAATTCCCATTTCAATTAATAGGTTGTTACCTTCTTTGGTGCAGGTGCCCAACCGATTTCAAGGTGGTGGGAGCAGTCACATGGACTTTCGGAACCACAACACCACCATCCAGGAGGATCATTATCCCTTCCCATTCATTGAGCCATATTATGAAAGTGTTGAATGAGCATACCGTGGAGGACATACCCCTCCAGGCCGTGGGCTCTAAGTAAGAAATGAAGGTTTCGTCCGGCTACAAGACGTAAAAGAAAGCGCTACTCGGGAGGCAACCCAATACACTGAATAAAATAAAGCATGTCCATTGATTGCTGAGAAGTTAAAAAAAAAAAAAAAAAAAAACTGGCAGATGGAGCTTTCACAAAGGTTGTTTACCTGAAGCCCCACTACTTGGCAAAACTCCAGGAGCGGGAGGCATCGAAGATGGATCATTCGAAGCCTCAATACTTGGTGGAATGCTAGATGACCTAGGAAAAAGGTGCCTCTGGACGTAAGCCGCAAGCCTTTGACGGTCACTTTGAATTCGACCTTCAGATTCTTGCAGCTGATCAAGCTTCCTCTTCATGCTTGTTGAATAGTTATTTGCAAGCACGTGCAAACTTCTATTCTCGTGCTTAAGCTGTTTGATCTCTTGCTTAAGATTTTCCACCTCCGCCATCAATGATTCAACTTGGCGGCGCCATCAATGATTCAACTTGGCGGGATCGAGCAAGTAGGCGTTGGCCCATGTTAGACACAGAGCCCGCACACTGAACACTGAGAGCTAGGGAATCTTGAACGGCCAACTCATCGGACCGTTTTGAAAGCAGCCTACTATCTTTTGGAGTGAGGAGGTTCCTAGCTACTATCGTAGCTGTTGTTGCATCCTTCATCATGGAGTCTTCACCTGTAAGAGGGCCATTAGAAGATAAGAAAGATGGGCACCATACATTTACCTGACGCGGCGCACTCGGATCACTGCTGAGACTCAAATCTAAGCAAATGGTAGATGGGTTAGCCATTTTTCAAAGATGTTAAAAGAGAAGGGTGGATGGAGTAAAATCTCAAAGGGCCGGAGACGATTTTCACGAATGGGCAATCTTCAAAGTGTGCATGTTAGACGTAATCGATACCACTATAAAAGGAGAGGCGACCACAACCACCGATTCAAAAAGCCGGATTTTCCTGCGTAAAGTTTGCTAAACACTTCTCGGCTTTTCAGATAACGCGTGCAACTTTGTCAAAAGATCTCTGACAAAGTTGAAAACGCGTGGAGGTCATCATCCCAACTACACACTTTTGCCGACAAGCGTGGGTGACAGAGCCGCATCCGCACTACTACTTGCCAAACAGAAATCGAAGAGGCGTTTGTTCAGAAATCGAAGAGGCGCTTGCTCAGAAATCAAAGAGGCGTTTGTTCAGAAATCGAAGAGACGCTTGCTAAAAAATCGAAGAAGCGTTTGTTCAGAAATCAAAGAGGTAACACCTTCCGAACCTCAAAAGCTGGGCCGCTTATTCAAAGATCGAAAAGTCATCACTATTTGAATTTCAAAAAGCTGGATTTGCTGGATCAAAACTTTTGTCGACAATGGTAAAAGAACAGTACCATCACTTGCTATTGATCCCTATATATGTCGACCTTCATCTTTTATGGTAAGGCAGACCTGAAGAAAATGCCCAACTCTTCCTCACCTCCGAGGGCGCACTCCCAGCAAAGCCTCTCGAAATACTCAATTTTTTTTCTTCCCCAATGTGCTGATTCATTCGCTGCTTCTTCAAATGCAAAAGTATCTCATATCATCAAAGGCGAAAGTAAAGGTATCTCATATCATGCTCTTTCCCTGTCTTTTCCTTTGTCCTTGTTCTTACTCGCATAGCAAAGTGAAAGAAAGCAATCAGCCGGCACTTGGAGTTAGTCTTCCAATCTGGAACCGACTACCTGGAATCTATTCCCTGGTTGCTTACCTAGCGTTGCTCTCGAGTAGTCATCTTCAACGGTTGATACACTTCCAGAGAAGGGACCACTTCTGCAAGGGGAGCAAGTAAGGCAAGTGAAAATGATACATTGAAGCATGTGGAGACAAGCGCAACAACTGCATATGCTGAGTTATCCTCTAACCCTCTTCAATACGAATTGGAAAGATTGAACAAAGAAACAGATAAAAGGAGTAAGCTCAGACCTTCGGGGAAGACCAAAAGAATCCTCCAGCCCAGTTCAAGATTAAGCCTGTGGAATCACCAAGATCAAGCCTCAATGCAATCACCAAGGAGAAGATGGAATTTACACTCCACAACCAGATTTGCGTCCCTAAATTCTTCTCTTTGTTAGTTACATTCTGCCATGTTTAGTATGTTTAAGTGCTGTTTATGTGTTTACTTATGTTTTGTGTGAAACTATGCTTAAAACATTGAGGACAATGTTTGATTTAAGTGTGGGGGAGTAACTAAGTATGTTGATGCAAATTCGTAGGATTTTATCTCCCATAACTTCAACTGTTGTTCCTTGCTGTTTTTAAAATGTTTTTAAGCTGATTTGGAGTGTTTTAGTGTGTTTTTTTTTATAACTTCACATAAAAATTTGAAAAACATGTTTTGAAAAGCCTAAAAAGAGTGTTTTGAGTCGTTTTTGTGTCTTAGGGTACATTCCAACACAATGATGAGGATTTGGTTTGTAATTGCATGACTGTTAAAAAGAGTTATAAACATGGAGAAAAGTTTGATTTACTCTTGGTATATACTTGGTTATGGTTATAATGTATGACTTCACATGCAATCATAAAAGAAAAATTCGTTTTTGTAACATGCTTGAAGGAAGGAACTCAAACAAACGCTACAACCTTGTGAGACTTGAGCCTAAACGTTATTTGGAGAGTTAAAATCTGTGCATTATTGTTTCTAAAAGTCGTTGCATGATCTCATTATTCTTTGCTTGGTTACTACTTAGAAGGCATTTCATCATATAGTTCCAAATGCTAGAACTCATGCCCATTTCATTCAAAGCATGTTAATTGATTTACATAACACATATTCAAGAAGAAGTTGTGTAGTGACCACCACCTAAGCCAAATTGCCGTGTATCCTACTTCATTATATGTTTAAGTTAACCCCGTTGAGCCTTGTTTAGCCTTTATTCTTTGTTAACCCACATTATCTTCACCTAGCCTAGTTTAGGACAGTCCACACCCTTGTTCTTAAAAGATAGTGAGCATGACTTAAATGAATTCCTTTTGAGTTACATTATGAAAGAAAATGAGTGTGGGAGAGAGAATGTTTTGTTCTTAAGTGTTAATGTATGTTTTGAGATTCAAAAGAAAAGAAACAAATTGTGAAAAACATATGAAAAAGAAAAACAGAAAAGAAAAGAAAGAAAGAAAGGAAAAAGAGCTTGTTCTCCCTTTTTGTTCAAAAGTTGAGTTTTCATTCAAAAGTGAATTCTAAGTTGATTCAAGTGCTTTGCTCACTATTTCTTTAAAAATGTTTATTTCCTTTACCTTTCGTTGTTAGCCAATACCCCAAGCCCCGTTACAACCCTTGACTTCTATCTTGAGTGTTGTGTATTTCAATTGTGGAGTTTGAATTTGGTATGAGCATATGGTGTCACTGGTTCTCGCATCTAAGTAATAGCATTCCATTCATGAGATCATATCTAAACACGTTTAATTACTCCAGAAATTGTGTTCCTTGTTATAACATATGTGAGTACTAGTCTTTCATGTTTACATCAATCTTCTCACATATAACTAGTTTAGGGTGTGTAGTCAGAAATTCTGAGTGAAAATTGAGTGCATAACTAGTAAGGAATTGAGCAAATTCTCTAAAGCATGTTACTACATTCAAAACATGGTTTTAAATGCTTAATTGTGAACTAATATGTGGTGACTATGATTAAGTATGTACTTAAGTGTAAGGATGATTAAAATCTATGTGAGTAATGTTCTTGAACATGTCATGTGCATTAAGAACCCCTGAGACCATTGTTGGAAGGTTTAGGTTTTGTTTTGTTTTTCTGTTTTGCTCGAGGACTAGCAAAAGCTAAGTGTGGGGGAATTTGATAGGAGCATATTTAGGCAACTTAGTTGGCTCGTTTTCGTGCATTTATGTTATTAATTCTTAGTTATTTTAATTCTTCAAGCTTCTTTTGTGTGTTTTCAGGATCATAAGACGTATTTGACGAAAGGATGCATTGTGGAGCCTTTTGGGGCCTTTTGGAGCACATTTAGGCTAAGGATGGATAACTTATGCTTGGAGCCGAAGTGTTGGACGAAATTGAAGGCCTTGTATGCACTTTAGGACATAAAACAAAGGGCCTAGCCCATTCTCTTCCCAAAAACCATATTAACCCATGAATAACCTATCAATTTCAGCCACATGCACACAAAACACAACCTTGCCGTGGCTTTCCATCCCATTTCCAGCCATCCCACTTCATCATTGCAACCACCATTCACCCTAGTTGTCACTCACATACTTTCCCATTCTATAATTCACCCACATGCACTCTTAATCATTCATCCATTTTCTCCCATCACAAACACACAACCTTTGCCGTGCCTTCCATCCCATTTCCAGCATTCCCCTTTGCATTTTCAGCTTTCCACCAACCAACCTAGTTGTCATTCCACATGCATTCCCTCTTTAATCATTCCCTCCTAGCTGCCATTAACATGCTCTCCCATCCATTCTCTCCCTATAAAACCATACAATGCATTCATACACACCATTCCATTCACCACACAAAACAATCACACAACACACCAACACAAAACAGCCCATTCTTTGCCGTGCATCCCCTTCCATTTTCCAGCATTTTTCTCCTCCATTGCAGCCACTCCAACCACTCCCCATCCCTCCAAAACACTACCCTACCATCACACATCCATTCCTCCATACAAATACCATCCCAAAACCTATCCTTAGACCTTGTGCCGCAACAAAGAGCAAGAGAAGAGAGCCTAAACGTTCATACAATTCAAGTTTGAGTTGTTGGAATGTTTAGGTGTTTCTTTTCCTTTGATTTCAATGTTTAATTTCAATTCTCTTTGTCTTGTACGTATGAGGAACTAAACCCCCTTTAGCTAGGGGGTGATTCGAAACCATGTTTATGCTTGCAATATGAATTGATTACCTTTGGTTGGAATTTCATAAGTTGTGGATTCAATTTGTTTAACCGTTTGATTGATAACTTATTTATGTATGTTTATTGAGAGTGCACGCTTAATTTTCATGCATGAATATGACGCTAGAATATAAGTGAGTTTCACCTAATAGTTATGAACTTATATTCACAAGTAGTGGAGGTTGCTTATAAACAATCGCGTTAAATGAATTCTTGGCACTAGTTTCATGCTTATCATAGTAACGAAGGCCTCGTCAACACTTATAGTTTTCATGATGCTTAATGATCTTTGATTGTATCTTTATTGTGCTTTTCACGTAAAGGACTTTTGGAGAATGTGGTGAATTGCGTTGCGCTAACCCATCCAATTCATTAACTTAAGGAGAACTTGACAGTTAATTTAAGCGGACCTAATTAACCTGGGGTGTTGAGTTTCATAATTTATCGAAAGACCAACTGAAAATCATCTTGTATGCAAGTGTAACATGTGTGGAGAAGAACCCCTTAGCTATTCCATCATCCATTGGTCTATCACAATTTGTTTTACAATCTGTTTTCTTTATAATCTGTCCATTTAATTTAATCTCGTCCAAACACAATCCCCCCATATTTTGTTAAGTCTTAGTCATTATAATCTGTCTTATTTTGGTTTTTAAGTATTTGGAGTCACAAACACCTTTAAATTCGTCCAAATCTGCCTAGTTTACATTCTTGCTTTGTTTGTTGATTTTCGTACAAAACCAAATTCCCAATTGTCTTAGAGTATCTAAGTGGTTCAATTATGTTTTAGATTGTGTTTTTAGCTCATTTTGAATACAATGAACTAATTTGATCTTCAATTTAAAATATTTACACTAGTGGATACCACAAAATCTTATGTTATACTTGATGAAAGTATAAATAAATTTTAAGTGTTAGTGAATGTATCGTTTTGATGGGAAACGCATTGTACGAAACTAGTTTCAACGATCAAACCGTCAAACTTGTTTGTATATATTTCGAGATCACATACACCAAAAATCGAAAAAAACAAACATTCAGAGATTAAGTAACATAACAAAACTTTTCGACGGTTATAAACGAAAAAGCACGATTTAACGGTAGTTTTAACTCCGATTTTGATGATTTTTTAAAGTTACACTCCTTCACCCTATATGAATACAATGAACTAATTTGATCTTCAATTTAAAATATTTACACTAGTGGATACCACAAAATCTTATGTTCTACTTGATGAAAGTATAAATAAACTTTAAGTGTTAGTGAATGTATCGTTTTGATGGGAAACATATTGTATGAAACTAGTTTCAACTATCCAACCGTCAAACTTGTTTGTATATACTTCGAGATTACAAACGCCAAAAATAAAAAAAAAAAACATTCAGAGATCAAGTAACAGGACAAAACTTTTTGACGGTTATAAACGAAAAAACACAATTTAACGGTAGTTTTAACTCCGATTTTGATGATTTTTTAGACCTACACTCCTTCACCCTATATGAATACAATGAACTAATTTGATCTTAGATTTAAAATATTTACATTAGTGGATACCACAAAATCTTATGTTATACTTGATGAAAGTATAAATAAACTCTAAGTGTTAGTGGATGTATCGTTTTGATGGGAAACGCATTGTACAAAACTAGTTTCAATGATCCAACCGTTAAACTTGTTTTTATATTCTTCGAGATCACGTATGCCAAAAATCGCAAAAAACAAACATTCAGAGATCAAGTAACAAGACAAAACTTCTCAACGGTTATAAATGAAAAAGTATGATTTAACGGTAGTTTTAACTCTGTTTTTAATAATTTTTTTGAGCTACACTCTTTAACCCTATATGAATACAATGAACTAATTTGATCGTCAATTTAAAATATTTACACAAGTAGATACTACAAAAGAAAAAGGCAATGCAAGAACCCCAAAGGAAAAGCAAAAGGAAAAAAAAAAAAAAACAAAAAAAAAAAAAACACTTTGCGTGACGTAGGTACACCTGCGTCGCGCAAAGCTGTTTTGCGGGACACAGGTGTACCTACGTCGCGCAAAGTGTTATTTTTTCCTTTTGCTTTTCTTTTGCCCTTTTGCTTATGAGTACAAAATAAATAATTAAAATCTACTTACTAAATATATATACCATTGAACTTGATGGGAAACGCATTGTACGAAATTAGTTTCAACGATCAAACTGTCAAACTTGTTTTTATATACTTCGAGATCACATATGCCAAAAAGCGCAAAAAAAAAAAACACACATTTAGAGATCAAGTAACGAGACAAAACTTTTTGACGATTATAAACGAAAAATCACTATTTAACGGTTATTTTAACTCCGATTTTGATGATTTTTTAGAGTTATACTCCTTGACCCTATATGAATACAACGAAATGATTCGATCGTCAATTTAAAATATTTACACAAGTGGATACCAAAATTTCCACTATCGAAACCTAATCTGTGAACCGCAAACTACAACACATAACTATGCATTCCTAAATTGTTCAAAAAATGGGATAATTCAAGAATTAATTGGATTGCAGTCATGCTTTCGCATCCATACATGAAATCCAACTAATTCTCAAACGGAAAACTAAGCTTTTCTTGAAAAAAGTGTACGAAGTTAAGTAGTATTAACTTCGTAAAACACAAAACAATTTTGTACTTGATGTACAAAAATATGTGCATACAAATAAATTAAATCACAATAATTAATGAAACTAAATAAAATAGATACAAACTATTAATCCTTCTAAACCAAAAAATGGGACGATTCCATATTGACATCACCCAAAATTTCTATGTTCCACAGTTTTAACTTATTGTTTACCCCTTCCATTCTTGCCTTAAAATTATTGTTTAAGGACCTGTATGATGAGACCGCGTATTCTAAATCGTAAAGGGTAGAGACTACTCCTAAAATGATTACTAACCACGTAATAGAACAATGGTTTGACAAAGCTGTAAACTGGCTTTTTCTCTAAATCTCTAACATTCTAGTTTCCTCCTCCTAATTTGGTGAGAAATGAAATCTATCCATTTTTTGAGCACACATCAATCTATCCCTAAATTAGATCAAGTTAACTGAGCAGTTTGCAGTTTCTTAGCTTTTGTTTCCCTAAACCTATCAAAATCCTCCATACTCTTAGTCATTCATTCTACTCATTCAATTGTTCAAAACCAAAACTCAACTTGTTCAAAATAAGCTAGCATTGACAAAGACAATTAAAGAAAAACATAAATACACAAAAATAAAATAATCCAAACATAAATTTAATTAAACATAGCTAATTAATTAATCAAATAAATACAATACCTGAAGGTGAAGATGGTGAGGGTTGAGAGAGATAGAGAGTTTGAAAGAGAAAGGTTGAGTGTGAAGAAAAAGGCCCCTGTGTGTGGTTATTTTAGAAAAAAAAAGTCGTTGACTTTGCACGGCGCAGGTTCAACTACGTCGTGATAGGAGCATATTTAGGCAACTTAGTTGGCTTGTTCTTATGCATTTACGTTGTTATTTCTTAGTTCTTTAAGTCTTTTAAGTTATTTTCGTATGTTTTCAGGTTCTAAGGGCTAAAGGAGCAAAGAAGTGGAATTTGGAGCCTTTTGGAGCACTTTTGGGCTAAGGATGGATAGCTTATGCATGGAGCCAAAGTGTTGGAAGAAATTGAAGGCCTTGTATGCACTTTAGGACACAAAACAATGGCCCTAGCCCAATTACACACCATTGCCGTAGCCTAACCCCTCCATAACCACCAATTCCAGCCATCTTCCACATATTCTCCCTTTTGTGCCGTGCATTCCTCTTCCAATTACACCTTTCCCACTTCATCATTCAGCCACATGCTCTCCCATTCATTCACTCTTTAATCATATTCCCTAGCTGTTTTTCCATTCATTCCCTTCATCATTCAGCCACATGCTCTCCCATTCATTCACTCTTTAATCATATTCCCTAGCTGTTTTTCCATTCATTCCCTTCATTATTTCAGCCACATGCACTCTTAATCATAGAGCCACATGCACTCTTAATCATTCAGTCACATTCTCTCCCATTCTCTCCCTATAAAACCGTGCATCCCATCACCTATAACCAACAATCCTTGGTGCCGTGCATTCCCCTTCCATTTTCCAGCATTTCCCCCATCCTGGCAGCAGCACTCCAACCATTCCTCACTCCATTCCACACATCCACATACCTTTCCACCACCTTCCAACCATCAAACACTCATCCACACCCAACCTACACCCCTTGCCGTGCCTCTACGCCCCCCAAAACCCATTCTACATCATCAAAACAGCCCAGAAACCATCACTATCCAATCTGCCGCAAGCAAGGGAAAGGAGACAGTTTCACACAATTGTTTGGCTCTTCATTCTGAGTTGTTGAACAATTATAGGTGTATTCTATCTTATATTTCAATGTCTAATTCATGTAATCTTTGTTTTGCTTTGAGAATGATTGGCTAAATTCGTTTTGGCTAAGGGTGTATTCGAAACCATGATTATATATGTGAAATAAGTTGATTACTTCCAGTTATCGTTGCATAAGTCGTGAATACAATTTGCTTAACCGTTTGATTTAGAACTTATTCTTGTATGTTGATTGAGAGTGCACGCTTAATTTGCATGCTTGAATTTGGTGCTAGGATATAAGTTTGTTTCACCTAATCGTTATGAATTTATATTAACAAGTAGTGAAGGTCGCTAGTCACGATCATGTTAAGTAGATTCCTGGCAAGAGTTTCATGCTTTTCATAGTTACAAATGCCTTGTCGATGCTTATGATTTCTAAAGATCGTAATGTTTCTAACTTGTATCTTTATCATGCTGTTCATATAGAGAACTTGTTAGGAATAATTTGTTTGCGATGCATATTCATCTAATTCAATGATTCTAGGGAAATCTGAAGGTTAATTTAAGCGGACCTAATTAACTTGGAGTGTCGAGGTTCGTAACTTATTGAATTGATAACTAGAAGTTGATTTACGTTGCATATATTTCATGTGTGGAGAAGAACCCCTTAGCTATTCCATCATCCATTGGTCTATCACAATTTGTCTTACAATCTGTTTTCTTTACAATCTGTCCATTTAATTTAATTTTGTCCAAACACAATCCCCCCATATTTTGTTAAGTCTTAGTCATTACAATCTATCTTATTTTGTGTTTTTAAGTATATGGAGTCTTGTGGACTTGTTTTGAGTTTTTGTTAAGTGAGTTAAGTGTTTTAAAGGTTAGTTTTATTTATTGGAGTTAGTTTAAAGTGTTTAGCACCCCTAGTTAATCCCCGGTCAGAACGATCCCTACTTACATCATTACTACAATTGTCACAAATAGGGTTTAATTTGTGTGTCACATTCGTATCGCATCAAATTTTGGCGCCGTTGCCGGGGATTAGCAAAGTTGCTAATCCCTTGTCTTGAGTCTTGTTTAAATTGTTTAGTTTCTGTTTTGTTTTAATTTTTTTTTTGCACCGTGTGTGTGTGTTTTGTTTTTGTGCCGTGTGTGGCACCTTATTTCCTTACTTTTGCCTAATCTATTAGATTGATTGCCTAATCTATTACTTTTGCCTAATCTAGTTTATGACCCGTGGCTCACAACCTGTTCGTGAGCATATCTCCGACTTTGACGGTGATTTCGAGAGGACTTTGAGAAGGAAGAGCAAGAAGTTGAAGTTGAGGTTGAAGAGGAGCAAGAAGTTGAAGTTGAGGTTGAAGAGGAGGCCATGGATTGGGTTAAAGAGGAAGTACCAACCATAGCAGTGGACAATCGAACCATCAAAGAGCTTTCTGCCTCGGGTTTGGCCAATGCAGCCCCTTTTTGTATCCAATACCCTAGGGCAGCCCCTGAGAAGACCGATGAGTTTGAGTTAAAGTCCAGTTTGCTACATCATATACCCAAGTTCCATGGGTTAGCAATGGAGGACCCCAATAAGCATTTAAAGGAGTTCGAAGTCGTATGCTCAAGTATGACACCGGTGAACGTGGACAGCAACATATTGAAGATGAAGGCTTTTCCTTTTTCTTTGTTGGAAAAGGCCAAGGATTGGTTGTATGAGTTGGCTCCCAGAACTGTCACATCATAGAGAAGTTCTTTCCGACATCACGAGTCATTCTTCTTCGCAAGAAGATTAGTGGAATTCAGCAAAGCCAAGGTGAATCTTTTCCAACTTATTATGAACGTTTTAAAACTCTTGTTGCTTCATGTCCACAGCACCAAATGAAGGAGGAGCTACTTCTTCAATATTTTTACGAAGGTCTTCTACCACTTGAACGGCAAATGTTGGATGCATCCGCAGGAGGAGCTCTAGTGGACAAGACACCTAGGGATGCCAAAACTCTCATTGCTAATCGAGCACTCAATGCACAACAATATGAAGGTGTTGGGCAGAGAGACACCCCACGGCCATAGCATGTAAATGAGGTAAGTTTTATTTCTGAGTTACAATCCCAGATGGCTAACCTTACGTCTATGTTATCGCAGTTTGTTGAAGGCCCCAAAGCGCAAGGAGCTACAATTTGTGGTGTATGCTCCATTCCAGGACATCAATCTGATCAATGCCCTCAATTAATTGAGAATGGAGGGTGGGAATCTGCCAATGCCGTGGGTTATGGGAATCAAAACCAACCAAGGGGTGATCCTTTCTCCAATACTTACAATCAAGGATGACGTGACCACCCAAATTTCAGATGGAGAGATGCACAACAACCTGCCCAACAAAGTGGATTCCGACAACCCCCGGGTTTCTTTCCAAGGTCAATGGCACCACAACCACCTCCTCAAGCACAATCATCCCAAACCAACTCAGGTACGTCTATGAATGATGATAAAACATATCAATTATTAACCACAATAGCACAGGGAATGCAGAACCAAGCAAAGGAGGTTAATGAGCTAAAGAAGCAAACGGGACAAATGGCCGAATTTTTGGGACAATTTCGTGAAAATGGTAAGTTACCAAGCACTACGGTGGTCAATCCAAAGGGTGGTTTCGAATCTGCAAAAGCTATCACCCTAAGAAGTGGAAAAGAAGTGGGAAGCAAAGCACATGAAACTGCCCAAAACAAGGAAGATGAGAAGATACAAATTGAAGAAGATGAGCAATCCTACCCCACGGCAAGTGTAGCACCACCCAAGCCGCAACCATCTAAGCCTTCCCATCTGTCCATCTCAGGTAATGTTGTCCCAAATGTTGTGATTTCGAACACTAATCTGCCCAATGTCCTTTCCCTCGCAGATTTGCACAATCGAAGAAGGAAGAAAGCGAAAATGACATTTTGGATACCTTTCGAAAAGTCCAAGTAAACATTCCTTTACTTGATGCCATTAAGCAAGTGCCCAGGTATGCAAAGTTTTTAAAAGAGTTATGCACAACTAGGAAAAGAATTTCAAACAAAGAAGTTGTGAAAGTAAGTGAAAATGTATCCGCAGTTTTGCAACGAAAGTTACCTCCAAAGTGTAAGGATCCAGGGAGCTTTACTATTCCATGCACAATTGGAAACACTAGATTTGAACAATGCATGTTAGATTTAGGTGCTTCTATTAATGTCATGCCATATTCCATTTATGCATCTATGAACCTTGGTGAGTTAAAACAAGATGGCGTTATAATTCAATTGGCCGATCGTTCTAACGCTTATCCCAAGGGAGTCCTTGAGGATGTTTTAGTGCAGGTCAATCATCTTATTTTTCCTGCAGATTTTTATGTCTTAGAAATGGAGGATTCGAGCCATGCTCCATCATTGCCAATCTTGCTAGGCCGTCCATTCATGAAAACAGCGAGAACAAAGATAGACGTGTTTACGGGAACATTAACCATGGAGTTTGATGGGGACATTATTAATTTTAATCTTTTTGAAACCATTAAATATCCAATTGAGGACCATTCTTGTTTTGCTATTGACATTGTGGATTCATTGGCACAGATGCATTTGGATCAAATGAACGAAGATGCACTCGAGGTAGCCTTAGTACACGGCATAGGAGCAAGAAATGAGGGTGGGGGAATTCTTGCAACCCACAGCATGCAATTTGACCATATTGCCGTGCCCGCTTGTGGTGAAGTGATTGAAATGGTTGCTGCCCTCGAGTCATTGCCCTCACACTCTGGTAAGTCTCCACTCTCAATTTTGGATTCGGTTTTGACTAACAAGTTACTTCCGTCAATTGTGCAGCCACCTACACTTGAGTTAAAGCTTTTACCTAGTCACTTGAAGTATGTTTTCTTGGGAGAAGATCAAACACTACTCGTCATCATATCAAGCTCACTCACGGCCCAAGAAGAAGACAAGTTGATAAGGGTGTTAAAGGAGCACAAATCTGCCATTGGATGGACATTGGCGGATATCAAAGGCATTAGTCCCACCACGTGCATGCATCGCATCCTTTTGGAGGAGGGAGCCAAGCCATCTCGTGAAGCTCAACGTCGCCTTAATCCACCCATGTTGGAAGTAGTGAAAAAGGAGGTTATAAAATTGCTTGATTGTGGTGTTATATATCCTATTTCTGATAGTCGTTGGGTGTCACCCGTGCAGGTTGTTCCAAAGAAGTCCGGAGTCACGGTGGTGAAGAATGAAGAACAAGAGCTTATACCCACTCGTGTTGTTACCGGTTGGCGTGTTTGTATTGATTACAGGAAGTTAAATGCCATGACAAGGAAGGATCACTTTCCATTGCCATTCCTTGACCAAATGCTAGAAAGGTTAGCCGGTTATAAATTTTATTGCTTTCTTGATGGATATTCCGGATATAACCAAATTGTGATAGCTCCGGAGGACTAAGAGAAGACAACCTTCACGTGCCCCTTCGGCACCTTTACATATAGGCGCATGCCCTTTGGTTTGTGTAATGCCCCTGCGACATTTCAACGATGCATGGTGAGTATATTTTCTGATTATGTGGAGAGAATTATTGAGATATTTATGGATGACTTTAGCGTGTTTGGTAATTCATTCGATCATTGCTTGAATAATCTGACCTTAATTTTGAGACGTTGTGTTGAAACGAATCTTGTGCTTAATTGGGAAAAATGTCACTTCATGGTTAAGCAAGGTATTTGATAGGAGCATATTCATGCGACTTAAATGGCTTGTTCTCGTGCATTTACGTTATGTTTCTTTAGTTATTTTAGTACTTTAAGCTATTTTCGTGTGTTTATAGGTCCAAAGGGCTAAAGGAGCAAAAAGATGCATTTTGGAGACTTTTGGAGCACTTTTGGGCTAAGGATGGATAGCTTATGCTTGGAGCCAAAGTGTTGGACGAAATTGAAGACCTAATTGAAGACCAAAGTGTTGGAACCTTGTTCTCTTTAGTTTTAGGACATTTAAAACCTTTCCTAATCCCAATCATGCCATGCATAACACACATCCATTCTAACACATTGTCATTGCACATGCATTTCCTTCATTAGTTAATTCACATGCTCCATACTTATCATCACCACTCATTACTTATCACATATCATCACCACTTATCACTTATCATTCACCACTTATCATATCATACATTCATTTATCACTTATCATAATCATTCACTTATCACTTAACATATCATACACTTATCACTTATCACTCATAATCACCTACAACATCCACCTACTTCACCTACAACATCCACCTAATTCACCTACAACATCCACCTACTTCACCTACAACATCCACCTACTTCACCTACAAATGACATAGCCATATGTTCCCTCCACTACTCCTATAAATACCCTTGCATTCATTCAATTCACATATCTCATTTTCATACACAACACATTACAAACACATTCTCCCTTCCCTAGCCGTGAGCTTCCCATCTCTCCCCTTATAATCCAAACACCATTTTTCCATTCCCCTTCCACTTCTACACCACTCCTCATCCATTTCCATAATCCCCCAAACCTCACCTTAGACCTTGTGCTACAACGAAGAGGAAGAGAAGAGGGCCTAAACGTTCATACAATTCAAGTTTGAGTTGTTGGAATGTTTAGGTGATTCTTTGATTTCAATGTTTCATTTTAATTCTCTTTGTTTTGTGCGTATGAGGAATGGAAGAGAAGAGTGCCTAAACGTTCATACAATTCAAGTTTGAGTTGTTGGAATGTTTAGGCGTTTCTTTGATTTCAAAGATATGAGGAAATAAAACCCCCTTTAGCTAGGGGGTGATTCGAAACTATGTTTATATTTGCAATATGAATTGATTAACTTTCGTTGGAATTTCATAAGTTGTTGATTCAATTTGTTTAACCGTTTGATTGATAACTTATTTATGTATGTTTATTAAGAATGCGCGCTTAATTTTCATGCATGAATATGACGCTAGAATATAAGTGAATTTCACCTAATCGTTATGAACTTATATTCACAAGTAGTGGAGGTTGCTTATAAACAATCGCGTTAAACAAATTCTTGGCATAAGTTTCATGCGTATTCCATAGTAACGAATGCCTCGTCAACACTTATAGTTTTCATGTTGCTTAATGATCTTTGATTGTATCTTTATTGTGCTGTTCACGTAAAGGACTTTTGGAGAATGTTGTGAATTGCGTTGCGCTAACCCATCCAATTCATTAACTTAAGGAAAACTTGACGGTTAATTTAAGCGGACCTAATTAACCCGGGGCGTTGAGTTTCATAATTTATCGAAAGACCAACTGAGAATCAATCTTGTATGCAAGTGTAACATGTGTGGAGAAGAACCCCTTGGCTATTCCATCATCCATATTTTATTCACATTCATATTTACATTCTGTTTTAATTGCAATTTGTTCATTTAGTTTAATTTTGTCAAAACCTAAATCCCCCTTTACTTTAATGTCAAATTAGTTAGAAATCAATTTAGTTTGTGTTTTTAAGAGTTTTGAGTCTTTTGAACTTGTTAGAATCTGTTTAGTTTATGTTTTAAAGTATTTTTGAATTCTTTGAGTCTAGTTTAGTGTTTTATATTGTTTTTACGTTTTTAAGTCAGTTTCCAAGAGATTAACAATCCCTCCTAATCCCCGGTCCAGAACGATCTCTACTTATACTTATACTATAATTTGACAAAAAGAGGGTTTAATTTGTGCGTGTATAAATCTCGCATCAAATTTTGGCGCCGTTGCCGGGGATTAGCAAATTTGCTAATCTCTTGGATTGTTCGTTTCTGTTATGTATTTTAGTTTTAGTTTTTGATTTGTGTTTTGTTTGATTTTAGGTACTAGAGAAGTAAGATATGGATTTTGCTAGCATTCAAGCTCAATTGGCAAATCTTACTTCTAAATTGTCGCCGTATGCCGAAAGGACCACAATGCAGAGTGTCCCTACATTTGGTGCTTCATATAGGCAAGGATTTCAAGCTAATCAATGTCCACAAAGAGATTGGAGGGATCATTCAAACTCTATATGGTGGGAAGATCAACAAGTTCAACGTGAAGCATATTGGCAACCATATGAGGAGTTCTATTCAAGACCTATGCAGCCACCACAACTCCATATGCAATATGCTCAATTAAATTCAAGTTCGCCAATAGATTATATTCAAATTCTTAATGAAATAAATTCTTTGGCGCAGGGGTCACAAAATCAAGCCAAGGAGGCTCAACAAGAAGCATATTGGCAACCATATGAGGAGTTCAATACAACACCTATGCAGCCACCACAACCTCCCCCACAACAATTCCAATCAAGTTCAAGTATGTCCATGGATAATGATAAAAATTTTCAATTACTAACCTCTTTGACGCAGGACGAACAAAATCAAGACAAGAAGTTGGGTAAATTGGACGAGCAATTTGGGCAGATTATGGAGTTCATGAAACAAATTCAAGAGCAAAGTGAACTTTCCAACTCAACTATTGAAAACTCGAAGGAAGATTTTGAAATCCATAATGCTATCACTTTGGGAAGTGCTATGGAGGTTGGAGCTGACCTAAAAATGTCCAAACATAGCCTAGAAGTGGATGAAGAGCTGCTAATTGAGGAGGAGGAAGAAGACATGCACACGGCAAGGGTAGAACAACCCTTGCCGCAGCCCCCTAAGCCCTCTAAACCACCCACCACCAGTAAGGACGTCCCAATTCCATGTTATTCTGATGTTATTCCACCCAATGTCCCTTTTCCTAGCAGGTTTTTTATTCCCAACCAAGAAGAGAGTAAAAAGGACATCGTGGAAGCCTTCCCAAAGGAGCAAAATGCTATTCAAATTCTTGGTGCAACACAGCAAGTTTTAGATGGTGTTGAATTCTTCAAAGGACTTTGTACACCAAGAAGAATGATTCAAGAGAAGGTAGTGGCTGGAGAAGATGTAGAAGGCATCAAAGAGGACATATTTGAAACCACAATTCCCAAGGAAGTTGGATTTTATGACACAGGACAAGTCATAACTTTCGAAGGGGTGTTTATTCTGGAGTTCATTTTGGAGCACACAGGTAAGCCGCCTCCCCGAATTTCAATTTTCTTTTATACTAACATGTGGTTAATGATTCAGGCACCCAATCTGGAATTTAAACTATTACCGGATCATTTCAAGTATCACCGCCCATTCAAAGATAAATTCCATGCCGTTTGATTTTATTTATGTAAAAATAATAAAAAAAAATAATAAAAAAAAAAAAAAAAAAAAAGAAAGATACTAAACATGGAGAAAGGTGGAGCTTCACAAAGGTTGTTTACGTGAAGCCCCACTACGAGGCGCAGAAGCGGAAGGCGCAGAAGCGGGAGGCATAGAAGCGGGAGGCATCGGAGCGGAAGGCATCGGAGCTGGAGGCATCGAAGATAGAGCATTTGAGGCCTCAATACTTGGCCAAATGCTGGATGATCCAGGAAAAAGGTGCCTCTGGAGGAAAGACGAAAACCTTTGACGGTCACTTTGAATCCGACCTTCAGACTCTTGCAGTTCATCAAGCTTCCTCTTCATGCCCGACGAATAGTTATTTGCAAGCACATGCAAACTTCTATTCTCGTACTTAAGCTGCTGGATCTCTTGCTTAAGACTTTCCACCTCTGCCATCAATGATTCCACCTGACGGGAGCGGGCAAGCAGGCGTTGGCCCATGTTGGACACAGAACTCGCACACTGAACACTAAGTGCGAGGGACTCTTGAACGGCCAACTCATCGGACCGTCCTGACAGCAGCCTACTATCTTTTGGAGTGAGGAGGTTTTTAGCTACTATTGTAGCTGTTGTGGCGTCCTGCATCACAGAGTCTTCACCTGAAAGAGGACCGTTAGAAGATAAAAAAGAAGGGCGCCATACATTACCTTGACGGGGCGCAACCGGATCGCTGCTGAGACTCAAATCTAAGCTAAGGTTCGATGAGTTTGCCATTTTTTTCAAAAGTGTTCAAAGAGAAGGGGTGGATGGAGTTAAAAATTTCACAAAGGGCCGGAGTCGAGTTTCAGGAATGGGAAATCTTCAGAGTGTGTATGTTGGCGGTGATCGATAGCTCTATAAAATGCCAAGGCGACGCGTCCACCGATTCAAAGAGCCGGATTTTCCGGCGTAAGTTAGGCGACGCTCCCTCGGCTTTTCAGAAAACGCGTTCAACTTTGTCAAAAGATTTCTGACAAAGCTGAAAACACGTGGAGGCCATCATCGCAACTACACGTCTTTAGCCGACAAGCGCAAAGTTCGGCGACGCTTTCTCTGCTTTTCAGAAAACGCGTGCAGCTTTGTCAAAAGGAGCCGCATCTGCACTACCACGTGTCGTTCAGAAAGAGAAGGGGCGTCGTTCAGAAATCGAAGGGGCGCCTGCTCAGAAATCGAAGAGGCGTATTCAAAGATCGAAGAGGCGTATTCAAAGATCGAAGAGGCGCCACTATTTCAAAAAGCCGGAATTGCGGGATCAAAACGTTTGTCGACAAGGGTAAAAAGTACCACCACTTGATATTATCTCTATATATGTCGACCTTCGTCTTTTATGGCAGGGCAAACCTGAAGAAAATGCCCAACTCTCCCTCACCTCTGAGGGCGCACTCCCAGCAAAGCCTTTCAAAATACTCAATTCTTTCTTCTTCCCCAAAGATGATACCAGATGCCTGGAGTACATATGACCCAGGAGGAAACGGCGGATTGAAGCATGTGCTGATTCATTCACCGCTTCTTCAAAGCAAAGGTATCTCATATCATCAAGGTCAAAAGCAAAAGTATCTCATATCATGCTCTTTCCCTGTCTTTTTCTTTGTCCTTGTTCTTACTCGCATGGCAAAGTAAAAGAAGCAATCAGCCGGCACTTGGAGTCAATCTTCCGATCTGGAGCCAACTGCCTGGAATCTATTCCTGATTGCTTACCTAGCGTTGCTCTCGAGTAGTCATTTTCAACGGTTGATACACTTCCGGAGAAGGGACCACTTCTGCAAAGGGGAGCGAGTAAGGCAAGTGAAAATGATACATTGAAGCATGTGGAGACAAACATAGGCTGAGTTATCCTCCAACCCTTTTCAATACGAATTGGAAAGATTGAACAAAGAAACAAACCAAAAGGGTAAGCTCAGACCTTCGGGGGAGACCAAAAGAACCATCCTGCTGCCCAGTTCAAGAAGTAGCACAAAGGAAAATCAACAATGGGCAGAAACCAGTTCGAGAGTAAGCCTGTGGAATCATCCAGATCAAGCCTCAATGCAATCAACAAAGAGAAGACGGAATTTACACTCCATAACCAGATTTGCGTCCCTAAACTCTTCTCTTTGTTAATTACATTCTGCCATGTTTAGTATGTTTAAATGTTTTTTGTGTGTTTACTTATGTTTTGTGTGAATCTATGCTTAAAACATTGAGGACAATGTTTGATTTAAGTGTGGGGGGGTAACTAAGTATATTTAATGCAAATTCGTGGGATTTTATCACCCATAACTTCAAATGTTGTTCCTTGCTGTTTTAAGGTGTTTTTAAGTTGTTTTAGAGTGTTTTAGTATGTTTTGTTTTTATAACTCCGAAAATCACATAAAAATTTGAAAAACGTGTTTTAAAAAGCCTAAAAAGAGTGTTTTGAGTCGTTTTTGTGTGTTTGTGTCTTAGGATACCTTCCAACACAATGATAAGGATTTGGTTTGTAATTGCATGACTGTTAAAAAGAGTTATAAACATAGAGAAAAGTTTGATTTACTCTTGGTATATGCTTGGTTATGGTTATAATGTATGACTTCACATGCAATCATAAAAGAAAAAAATTCGTTTTTGTAACATGCTTGAAGGAAGGAACTCAAACAAACGCTACAACCCTGAGAGACTTGAACCTATAACGTTCTTTGGAGAGTATAATCTGTGATTTCTTGTTTTCTAAAGTCGTTGCATGATCTCATTATTCTTTGCTTGGTTACTACTTAGAAGGCGTTTCATCATATAGTTCCAAATGCTAGAACTCATGCCCTTTTCATTCAAAGCATGTTATTGATTTGCATAACACATATTCAAGAAGAAGTTGTGTAGTGACCACCACCATAGCCAAATAAACTTACTTCCCATACTTCGTATTTGTTGTAAGTTTTAACCCCGTTGAGCCTTGTTTAGCTTTTATTCTTTGTTTTCCCACATTTCCCTTACCTAGCCTAGTTTAGGACAATCCCCACCCTTGTTCTTAAAAGATAGTGAGCATGACTTAATTGAATTCCTTTTGAGTTACATTATGCAAGAAAATGAGTGTGGGGGAGTAAAAGTTTGTTCTTACGTTTATATGTATGTTTCGAGATTCAAAAGAAAAAGAAGAAGAAAAGAAAAAGAAGAAAAAAAAAAAAAAAAAAAAAAAAAAAAAAAAAAAAGGAGTGAAAATAAGTAAGAATGAACTCACGAGCGTTGATGGTTGAAGAAAGGGTCCAAAAAGTTGAATATGGCCCTAAGTTTTGTGTAACTTTCCCTTGGGTGTTCAAAGTTGATTTTTGCGTTCTAAAGGGAATTCTAAGTGCCTAATTCAAATACTTTGCTCACTATTGCTTTAAGAATGTTTGTTTATCCTTCACCTTTCTTTGTTAGCCAAACACCTTTAGCCCCGTTACAACCCTTGACTTCTATCTTGAGTGTTATGTATTTCAATTGTGGAGTTTGAACTTGGTATGAGCTTATGGTGTCACTGGTTCTCGCGTCTAAGTAGTAGCATTCCATTCATGAGATCATATCTAAACATGCTTATTAACTCCAGAAAATGCTTTCCTTATTATAACATATGTGAGTGTCCGTCTACATGTTTACATCAATCTCTCACATATAACTAGTGTAGGGTGTGTAGTCAGAAAATCTGTGTGAAAATAGAGTGCATTCTAGTAAGGAATTGAGGAAATTCTCTAAAGGCATCTTACTACTTTCGAAATGTGTTTTAAATGCTTAATTGTGAACTAGTATGTGGTGACTATGATTAAGAATGTACTTAACTGTAAAGATGGCTAAAAATCTATGGGACTAATGATTTTTAACTTGTCATGTGCATTGAAAATCTGAGACGATTGTTGGAAGGTGTAGGTTGTGTTTTGTTCGTTTTGTTTTGTTTTTGGTTTCTTTTGTTTTGTTTTGCTCGAGGACTAGCAAAAGCTAAGTGTGGGGGTATTTGATAGGAGCATATTCATGCGACTTAAATGGCTTGTTCTCGTGCATTTACGTTATGTTTCTTTAGTTATTTTAGTACTTTAAGCTATTTTCGTGTGTTTATAGGTCCAAAGGGCTAAAGGAGCAAAAAGATGCATTTTGGAGACTTTTGGAGCACTTTTGGGCTAAGGATGGATAGCTTATGCTTGGAGCCAAAGTGTTGGACGAAATTGAAGACCTAATTGAAGACCAAAGTGTTGGAACCTTGTTCTCTTTAGTTTTAGGACATTTAAAACCTTTCCTAATCCCAATCATGCCATGCATAACACACATCCATTCTAACACATTGTCATTGCACATGCATTTCCTTCATTAGTTAATTCACATGCTCCATACTTATCATCACCACTCATTACTTATCACATATCATCACCACTTATCACTTATCATTCACCACTTATCATATCATACATTCATTTATCACTTATCATAATCATTCACTTATCACTTAACATATCATACACTTATCACTTATCACTCATAATCACCTACAACATCCACCTACTTCACCTACAACATCCACCTAATTCACCTACAACATCCACCTACTTCACCTACAACATCCACCTACTTCACCTACAAATGACATAGCCATATGTTCCCTCCACTACTCCTATAAATACCCTTGCATTCATTCAATTCACATATCTCATTTTCATACACAACACATTACAAACACATTCTCCCTTCCCTAGCCGTGAGCTTCCCATCTCTCCCCTTATAATCCAAACACCATTTTTCCATTCCCCTTCCACTTCTACACCACTCCTCATCCATTTCCATAATCCCCCAAACCTCACCTTAGACCTTGTGCTACAACGAAGAGGAAGAGAAGAGGGCCTAAACGTTCATACAATTCAAGTTTGAGTTGTTGGAATGTTTAGGTGATTCTTTGATTTCAATGTTTCATTTTAATTCTCTTTGTTTTGTGCGTATGAGGAATGGAAGAGAAGAGTGCCTAAACGTTCATACAATTCAAGTTTGAGTTGTTGGAATGTTTAGGCGTTTCTTTGATTTCAAAGATATGAGGAAATAAAACCCCCTTTAGCTAGGGGGTGATTCGAAACTATGTTTATATTTGCAATATGAATTGATTAACTTTCGTTGGAATTTCATAAGTTGTTGATTCAATTTGTTTAACCGTTTGATTGATAACTTATTTATGTATGTTTATTAAGAATGCGCGCTTAATTTTCATGCATGAATATGACGCTAGAATATAAGTGAATTTCACCTAATCGTTATGAACTTATATTCACAAGTAGTGGAGGTTGCTTATAAACAATCGCGTTAAACAAATTCTTGGCATAAGTTTCATGCATATTCCATAGTAACGAATGCCTCGTCAACACTTATAGTTTTCATGTTGCTTAATGATCTTTGATTGTATCTTTATTGTGCTGTTCACGTAAAGGACTTTTGGAGAATGTTGTGAATTGCGTTGCGCTAACCCATCCAATTCATTAACTTAAGGAAAACTTGACGGTTAATTTAAGCGGACCTAATTAACCCGGGGCGTTGAGTTTCATAATTTATCGAAAGACCAACTGAGAATCAATCTTTTATGCAAGTGTAACATGTGTGGAGAAGAACCCCTTGGCTATTCCATCATCCATATTTTATTCACATTCATATTTACATTCTGTTTTAATTGCAATTTGTTCATTTAGTTTAATTTTGTCAAAACCTAAATCCCCCTTTACTTTAATGTCAAATTAGTTAGAAATCAATTTAGTTTGTGTTTTTAAGAGTTTTGAGTCTTTTGAACTTGTTAGAATCTGTTTAGTTTATGTTTTAAAGTATTTTTGAATTCTTTGAGTCTAGTTTAGTGTTTTATATTGTTTTTACGTTTTTAAGTCAGTTTCCAAGAGATTAACAATCCCTCCTAATCCCCGGTCCAGAACGATCCCTACTTATACTTATACTATAATTTGACAAAAAGAGGGTTTAATTTGTGCGCGTATAAATCTCGCATCAGTATTGTTCTAGGACATATTATTTCTGAAAAAGGCATTGAAGTGGATAAATCTAAGGTGGACCTTGTTCGTCACTTACCCTCTCCAACTTCGGTTAGAGAGGTTCGTTCGTTTCTTGGTCACGCAGGTTTTTATAGGCGTTTCATAAAGGATTTCTCCAAGATTGCGCAACCACTATGCCGATTGCTTCAAAAAGAGGTGGTTTTCGAGTTTGATGATGCATGCTCCACGGCATTCAAGCACTTAACAGAGACTCTCACTTCGGCTCCCATTATCACACCTCCAGATTGGAGCCTTCCATTCGAGTTGATGTGCGATGCTTCGGACTATGCAATTGGTGCTGTTTTGGGGCAGCGAAAGAACAAACAACCTCATGTTATTTATTATGCATCTAGGACACTAAATGATGCTCAATTAAATTACTCAACCACTGAAAAAGAATTACTTGCTGTGGTATTTGCAGTAGATAAGTTCCGATCCTACTTACTTAGTACTAAAGTTATTATTTTTACTGATCATGCAGCTCTCAAGTATTTGCTCACGAAAAATGAGGCCAAGCCTAGACTAATTCGATGGATGTTGCTTCTATAAGAGTTTGACATTGAGATTCGGGATAAGAAGAGCGTGGAAAATGTGGTGGCTGACCACCTAAGTCGAATGGTGCATGAGGAAGCATCGCCAATTTCTAAAACCTTCCCCGATGAGCAATTAATGTCTATCCAGGTAAGTGAGCCTTGGTATGCAGATTTGGTGAACTTTTTAGTGTCTAAACATACCCCTAGCACACTTAATAGGAATCAACGTGATAAGCTTAAAAAGGATGCTAGGTTTTATGTTTGGGATGACCCATACCTTTGGAAATTTTGTCCCGATCAGATTGTAAGACGTTGTGTGAATGAATCTGAGTTTCAATCTATTTTAACATTCTGTCATTTATATGCATGTGGGGGACATTTTGGCACCCAACGCACTGCCCTGAAAGTCTTAGAATGTGGGTTTTATTGGCCAACCATTTTTAGGGATGCTAGGACATTTTGCCTTACATGTGATCGTTGTCAACGAATGGGTAATATAAGTGTTAAGGATCAAATGCCACAAAACCCTATACTTTCTGTTGAAATATTTGATGTGTGGGGAATTGATTTTATGGGTCCTTTTCCTTCATCACATGGTTTTCTCTATATCTTGTTGGCGGTGGATTATGTTTCCAAATGGGTGGAAGCAAAAGGCACCCGGACTAACGATTCCAAAGTGGTTGCAGATTTTGTGAAGTCTAACATTTTTGCTAGGTTTGGAATGCCTCGAGTCCTTATAAGTGATGGAGGTTCACATTTTTGTAATCGCACGATCGAGGCACTGCTCAAGAAGTACAACGTTACACATAGGGTTTCGACACCCTATCATCCTCAAACAAGCGGGCAAGCCGAGGTGTCGAATCGGGAGATAAAATAGATTCTTGAGAAGACGGTTGGGCCAACAAGAAAAGATTGGAGCTTGAGGTTAGAGGATGCATTGTGGGCGTATAGGACCGCCTACAAAACACCCATAGGAATGTTCCCCTTTCGGCTTATTTATGGCAAACCATGTCACTTACCTGTGGAGTTGGAGCACAAGGCTCATTGGGCCGTGAGGAAGTTCAACATGGATGTAGATGAAGCGGGAATTCATCGTAAGCTTCAATTGAATGAACTTGAGGAAATACGGAATGAAGCTTACGAGAATGCCCGCATTTACAAGGAAAAGACAAAGGCCTTTCATGATAAGATGATTCGCACCAAGTCATTCTCTGTTGGACAGAAAGTGTTGTTGTTTAATTCTTGTCTTCGTCTATTTCCGGGTAAGTTACGTTCACGTTGGATTGGACCCTTTGTTATTACTGATGTTTTTTCTCATGGTGCAATCCAAGTTTGTAGTTTCAAAATAGGTCAAGAGTTCAAGGTGAATGGGCATCGATTGAAGCCTTACTACGAGAGCTTTGTGGAACATAATGTGGAGGAAACAACCCACTATGCCGTGGGTTCCCATGAAGGTTGATCAATGTGGCATCGTCCGGCTGCAAGACGTAAAAGAAAGCGCTACTTGGGAGGCAACCCAATACACTGAATAAAGCATGTCCATTGATCTCCGATAAATTACAAGTGCGTAAAAAAAAAAAAAAAAGATGGAGCCTTCACAAAGGTTGTTTACGTGAAGCCCCACTACTTGGCAAAACTCCAGGAGCGGGAGGCATCGAAGATAGATCATTCGAGGCCTCAATACTTGGTGGAACGCTAGATGACGCGGGAAAAAGGTGCCTCTGGAAGAAAGCCGCAAGCCTTTGACGGTCACTTTGAATTCGACCTTCAGATTCTTGCAGCTGATCAAGCTTCCTCTTCATGCTTGTCGAATAATTATTTGCAAGCACATGCAAACCTCTATTCTCGTGCTTAAGCTGTTTGATCTCTTGCTTAAGATTTTCCACCTCCGCCATCAATGATTCAACTTGACGGGATCGAGCAAGTAGGCGTTGACCCATGTTGGACACAGAGCCCGCACACTGAACACTGAGAGCTAGGGACTCTTGAACGGCCAACTCATCGGACCGTCCTGAAAGTAGCCTACTATCTTTAGGAGTGAGGAGGTTCCTAGCTACTATCGTAGCTGTTGTTTCATCCTTCATCACGGAGTCTTCACCTGTAAGAGGGCCATTAGAAGATAAGAAAGACGAGCACCATACATTACCCTGACGCGGCACACCCGGATCACTGCTGAGACTCAAATCTAAGCAAATGTTAGATGGGTTAGCCATTTTCAAAGATGTTAAAAGAGAAGGGTTGGATGGAGTAAAATCTCAAAGGGCCGGAGACGATTTTCACGAATGGGCAATCTTCAAAGTGTGCATGTTAGAGGTGATCGATACCACTATAAAAGGAGAGGCGACACAACCACCGGAAAAAAAAAAAAATTTGAAGAGACACCACTCTTCACATCTTAAAAGCCGGATTTTCCTGCGTAAAGTTCGTCAACACTCTTCAGACACAATCTCGGCTTTTCAGATAACACATGCAACTTTGTCGAAAGATCTCCGACAAAGTTGAAAACGCGTGGAGGTCATTATCCCAACTACACACTTTTGCCGACAAGCGTGGGTGACAAAGCCGCATCCGCACTACTACTTGCCATTAAAATTCCTATATACGCCAACATTCATGGCAAGGCATACATCCAAAAACGCATTACTTTTCTTCTCGGCCGAGAATGTAGCTGCAACCAAACCTCTCAACATGCTCAGTTTTCTTCTTCACTTGAGAACACCTATTCAACCATTGATGTACCCCCAAAGAAGATACCAGATGCCTGGAGTACAGATGAGGCAGGAGGAAATGGTAGATCGAAGCATGTGGAGACAAGCTCAACAAATATATGTGCTGATTCATTCGCTGCTTCTTCAAAAGCAAAAGTATCTCATATCATCAAAGGCGAAAGCAAAGGTATCTCATATCATGCTCTTTCCCTGTCTTTTCCTTTGTCCTTGTTCTTACTCGCATGGCAAAGAGAAAGAGAGCAATCAGCCGGCACTTGGAGTCAGTCTTCCGATCTGGAACCGACTACCTGGAATCTATTCCCTGGTTGCTTACCTAGCATTGCTCTCGAGTAGTCATCTTCAATGGTTGATACACTGCCAGAGAAGGCACCACATCTGCTTGGAGAACAGCTAAGACGAGTGACAATGAAACATCAATCTTGTGGATCGTCAGCAAACGCAACAACTGCATATGCTGAGTTATCCTCTAACCCTCTTCAATACGAATTGGAAAGATTGAACAAAGAAACAGGTCATCACCTCCACCTCGTACTTGCCTGCCATGTGTCTGAATCCTGAAACCACTCATGGTCCTATTTTCACTCAAGATCAAACCTCGATGGCCGTTGAAGAAATCACAAGTCCGATTCAAAATCAAGTGTTCACCACCCTTGAATCAAATTCAACTCCAGATAAAAGGAGTAAGTTCAGACCTTCGGGGGAGACCAAAAGAATCCTCCAGCCCAGTTCAAGATTAAGCCTATGGAAAATCAACGATTGGAGGAAACCAGAAAATCTTCCAGTCAAACTCAAGATCAAGCCTCAATGCAATCACCAAGGAGAAGATGGAATTTACACTCCATAACCAGATTTGCGTCCCTAAACTCTTCTCTTTGTCAGTTACATTCTGCCATGTTTAGTATATTTAGTTGCTGTTTATGTGTTACTTTTGTTTGGTGTGATTTTAGGCTTAAAACATTGAGGACAATGTTTGATTGAAGTGTTGGGGGGGGGGGGGTAACTAAGTATGTTGAGGCAAATTCGTGGGATTTTACCCATAACTTCCAATGTTGTTCCTTGCTGTTTTTAAGTGTTTTTAAGCTATTTTAGAGTGTTTTAGAGTGTGTTGACTTAAAAATCCGAAAATACCATAAAAATTTGAAAAAAAAAAAAAAAAATTGTTTTGAAAAACCCAAAAAGAGTTGTTTTTGTGTGTTTGTTTGTGTCGTAGGTCACCTTCCAACACAATGATGAGGATTTGGTTTTTAATTGCATGATACTGTGAAAGAGAGTTATAAACATGGATGGAAGTTTGGTATATTCTTGGTTTATACTTGGTTATAGTTGTTGTTTATGAATTCATGTTTAAATCCCAAAAAAAAAAAAAAAAAAAAAAAAAAAAGTTTTTGTAATATGCTTGAAGGAAGGAACTTAGAATAACATTACAACCCTGAGAAACTTGAGCTTTAAACATTCTTTGGAGAGTATTAATCTGTGATTCTTGTTTTCAAACTCGTTGCATGATCTCATTATTCTTGCTTGGTTGCTAATTAGAAGGCGTTTCATCATTTAGTTCCAAATGCTAGAACTTGCATCCATTCCATTCAAAGCATGATTGCATAATATATATCAAGATGAAGTGTGTAGTGAAGCCATCAACCAAACAGCCAATCCATGCACTATATATATATTGTAGGTCATAACCCCCATTGAGCCATTGTTAGCCTTTGTTCTTTGTTTACCCATATCATCCCCACCTAGCCTAGATTAGGACCACCCATACCCCTGTTCTTGAAGCATAGTAAGCATGACTTAGAGGCAATCCTTTCGAATATGCAAAACAACAAGTGTGGGGGAATTTGTGTGTATGTGTTGATATGCCACGAAAAGAAATAAGGCATAAAAAAAATAAAAAATAAAAATAAAAAAAAAGTTGTGAAAAGAAAGAAAAAGAGGATGAAATAAGTGAAAATAAGCTCACATGTTGTGGTAGTTGAAGAAAGGGTCCAAAACGTTGAATATGGCCCTAAGAGTTGTGTGAATTTTCCCTTTCTGTGTTTAAGTGAGTTTCTGCAATCATAAGTGATTCTAAGTGTCAAATTTCATTACTTTGCTTGCTATTGCTTAAAGAACGATTGTTATCCTTACCTTTCATTGTTAGCCAATCACCCTTACCCCGTTACAATCCTTATGCTTCAATCTTGATCATTATGTTTTCAATAATGTGGAGTTTGGAATTGATGTAAGCATATGGTGTCCCTAGTTCTCGCATCTAATTGGTAGCATTCCTTTCATGAGATCTTATTCATATACATTCCAGAAAAGTGTTTTCCTTGTTATAAACATATGTGAGTGTTTAGTTTCATATTTACATCAATCTTCTCACATATACTTAGTGTAAGGTGTGTAATCAGAAAGTCTGTGTAAAAATAAGAGAGTATCTTGTAAGGAATTAAGTGATTTCTCTAAGGCATGATACTACATTCAAATGTTGTTTTAAATTGATTAAATGAGAACTAGTAAGGAGTGATTATGATTACGTATGTGCCTAAGCATAAGGATGATTAAAATCTATGTGAGTAATGTTCTTGAACATGTCATGTGCATTAAGAACCCCTGAGACCATTGTTGGAAGGTTGAGGTTTTGTTTTGTTTTTCTGTTTTGCTCGAGGACTAGCAAAAGCTAAGTGTGGGGGAATTTGATAGGAGCATATTTAGGCAACTTAGTTGGCTTGTTCTTGTGCATTTACGTTGTTATTTCTTAGTTCTTTAAGTCTTTTAAGTTATTTTCGTATGTTTTCAGGTTCTAAGGGCTAAAGGAGCAAAGAAGTGCATTTTGGAGCCTTTTGGAGCACTTTTGGGCTAAGGATGGATAGCTTATGCATGGAGCCAAAGTGTTGGAAGAAATTGAAGGCCTTGTATGCACTTTAGGACACAAAACAATGGCCCTAGCCCAATTACACACCATTGTCGTAGCCTTCCCCCTCCATAACCACCAATTCCAGCCATCTTCCACATATTCTCCCTTTTGTGCCGTGCATTCCTCTTCCAATTACACCTTTCCCACTTCATCATTCAGCCACATGCTCTCCCATTCATTCACTCTTTAATCATATTCCCTAGCTGTTTTTCCATTCATTCCCTTCATCATTCAGCCACATGCTCTCCCATTCATTCACTCTTTAATCATATTCCTTAGCTGTTTTTCCATTCATTCCCTTCATTATTTCAGCCACATGCACTCTTAATCATAGAGCCACATGCACTCTTAATCATTCAGCCACATTTTCTCCCATTCTCTCCCTATAAAACCGTGCATCCCATCACCTATAACCAACAATCCTTGGTGCCGTGCATTCCCCTTTCATTTTCCAGCATTTCCCCTATCCTGGCAGCAGCACTCCAACCATTCCTCACTCCATTCCACACATCCACATACCTTTCCACCACCTTCCAACCATCAAACACTCATCCACACCCAACCTACACCCCTTGCCGTGCCTCTACACCCCCCAAAACCCATTCTACATCATCAAAACAGCCCAGAAACCATCATTATCCAATCTGCCTCAAGCAAGGGAAAGGAGATAGTTTCACACAATTGTTTGGCTCTTCATTCTGAGTTGTTGAACAATTATAGGTGTATTCTATCTTATATTTCAATGTCTAATTCATGTAATCTTTGTTTTGCTTTGAGAATGATTGGCTAAATTCGTTTTGGCTAAGGGTGTATTCGAAACCATGATTATATATGTGAAATAAGTTGATTACTTCCAGTTATCGTTGCATAAGTCGTGAATACAATTTGCTTAACCGTTTGATTTAGAACTTATTCTTGTATGTTGATTGAGAGTGCACGCTTAATTTGCATGCTTGAATTTGGTGCTAGGATATAAGTTTGTTTCACCTAATCGTTATGAATTTATATTCACAAGTAGTGAAGGTCGCTAGTCACGATCATGTTAAGTAGATTCCTGGCAAGAGTTTCATGCTTTTCATAGTTACAAATGCCTTGTCGATGCTTATGATTTCCAAAGATCGTAATGTTTCTAACTTGTATCTTTATCATGCTGTTCATATAGAGAACTTGTTAGGAATAATTTGTTTGCGATGCATATTCATCTAATTCAATGATTCTAGGGAAATCTGAAGGTTAATTTAAGCGGACCTAATTAACTTGGAGTGTCAAGGTTCGTAACTTATTGAATTGATAACTGGAAGTTGATTTACGTTGCATATATTTCATGTGTGGAGAAGAACCCCTTAGCTATTCCATCATCCATTGGTCTATCACAATTTATCTTACAATCTGTTTTCTTTACAATCTATCCATTTAATTTAATTTCGTCCAAACACAATCCCCCCATATTTTGTTAAGTCTTAGTCATTACAATCTATCTTATTTTGTGTTTTTAAGTATATGGAGTCTTGTGGACTTGTTTTGAGTTTTTGTTAAGTGAGTTAAGTGTTTTAAAGGTTAGTTTTATTTATTGGAGTTAGTTTAAAGTGTTTAGCACCCCTAGTTAATCCCCAGTCAGAACGATCCCTACTTACATCATTACTACAATTGTCACAAATAGGGTTTAATTTGTGTGTCACATTCGTATCGCATCACGTCACGCAAAGCTGTTTTGCGCGACGTAGGTGTGCCTGCGTTGTGCAAAGTTGGGATAAAAAGCAGTAAGCATTCTTGGTTTGGAGCCAAAATCTTGCGCGACACAGTCAACGTCGTGCAAAGTAGCTTTGCACGACGAAGGAATGCGTCGCGCAAGCTGTTTTGCACGACGTAGGTGCTCCTTCGTCGTGCAAAATAGCTTTGTGCGACGCATTCCTTCATCGCGCAAAGCTACTTTGAGTGACGTTTTGTGTTTAGCGTCGCCCAAACATACTTTGCGTGATGAAATTTGCTGTCTCGCGCAAACATGTTTTTGTAGTAGTGGTGATTGTAGTCCTAGAGTGTATATCATTGTTACACCAAGTCCTGTTCATGTCAGAATGCCTCTACATAGCATGTGTCGATGAGCACTCGAAATGATATGTTTGCTTATGCGAGATTAAGTGATTACGAACGTCATGTGCTTACTTATGAAATATCATGCCATATTAAATTCTTGAGATTTTGCAGGCTTCGGTAAGTACTTTCTTACTATACGTAGTATGTATATTTTGGAAACTATACTCGTTTTACGGCGAGGGGTTATTATGCTTTCAAAAAGGTTTTTTACAAAGATTTATTTTTTGCCCACTCACCCTTGTTTTTCGCCCTTCCAGGTTTTAGTAGCTGAGCTTTCGTATCGATGAGGATTCTTGGCAATCTAGGCATTGATGATTACCACTGATGGTATAGCTCTCAATCTACTATATTGTACTTTACTTATACTTTGACACCATGTGTGAAATAAGTTCATTCCCGCTTACTAGCGCACTCTTATATTTAGGCACATTTTAGGTTTAAATTTATTCAAAATTTCCACATCACTACACTTTATGGCTTCGTCATCCTCCTGGTGTTAGCCAGCATAACTCGATTCGGAGTCTAGGTGGACATATTGGGTCGGGGTGTGTTAGCATAAACTTGCCTATGTGCCCGTCTAGGTCAAGACTCTCATGTAGACAAAAAATAGACAGAAAAAGTAAGAGACTTTTGGATACTTTGTTTTTTTTTTTTTTTTTTTTTTTGAAGGAAACACGATATCATTAACTGGGAAAGGTTACATTGTTTCTTGATGAGACGATCTAGAATAACACTCGGATGCTCCTCAATCTAAACTAAGCGTGTCCCACTTGACACTGCTACATTTGCCAAACAATGGGCAACACCATTATTATTCCTAGTAATAGAAATAAACTTTGAAGCAGTAAACGAAGCTGCATTATGTAAAACATCCCCTGCTAGCAAATCCATAGCTGAAGCCCGATCCACACAAGTATTGATAATGGAAATTGCTTGGGAAGAGTCACTTTTGACTTGAACCTTTTGATAGCTAAGTTGTTGAGCCAACTCTACTCCATGCTTAATCGCTAGCAACTCAGCTTGGAAAGCCAAGGAAACAATGGGAAGAAAGCATGCTGTTGTTGCCATAAAAGCTCCCTCTACGTCACGGATTACCGCACTAGCCCCACTTACCTGAATATGCAATTTAGTAGCTCTGTCCACATTCACTCTCACCCAATCCTCCACTACCACCCCAAGCATCGAACCACTTCTTCCCCCTGCTGAGTACGAGGCGTTTGTTGTGAGCAATAAATACAAGATCTGTCGTAGTCTGGAATTCCTGCAGCTATGCCACGGCGCGTTGCTTCACAACCCCTGGGGCCTCTTGCTTCCCACTCCAAAGATGCCAGACCACCATACAAATGAAGTCGAAAGCAGAATGATTAGTTTGTAACAACAATAAAAACCACTCATTGACTGATTCGCAAGGGACGAAATCAACCAAAAAGCTATGTAGGGTTGCAAACCATGTAGCTCTAGCAAAATGACACTCATTGAGAACATGCACCACCGTCTCCGGTGTTCCATTATAGAAAACACACGTCAAATCCGATGCTACTCCTTTCTTAGATAAATTCTCTTTTGTCGGGAGAATATTTTGACAAGTCCTCCACACCATATTCTGCACTTTCGGCAAAACTTTGGCCCTCCATATAGCTTTCCATAAAGGAGTAAACGAATTACCTCCAGAAGCTAAAGAAGACGCACTTAGTGACAGTGGTTTAATAGAATCCCATGCAACCCAATAAACACTCTTGATTGTGAAAATACCCCGGTCATTATAATGCCAAGTTAGTTTATCAGGTGGAAGTCGATAACTAATGGGCAAAGAATGAATATGCTCCTTGTCTTTTTCTTCAGAAAACTCAGTCAACTTAGCGTCACACCACTCTTTCCTTTCTACATCAATGAGCTCATGAACCCTCATATCCTCTTGAGATGGAGCGTGACATCATTATGGGACGAAAGGTCGAGGGTTGCGGCACCCACCTATCCCTCCATACCCGCATTGAAGCCCTATCCCTAATCAGCCATCTCGAGCCCTTCTCCACCACCATTCTAGCTTTGAGTATGTTAGACCAACAATAGGAAGAAGACGAGGGAACCAGGGTGTCCCAAAAGGAAGTATTGGGGAAATACTTAGCCTTAAACAACATTGCTGTTAAGGATTCTGGATATTGGACAATTCGCCAACCTTGTTTTGCTAGTACCACCAAATTAAAAGCATAAAGGTTTCGGAACCCCATACCACCTTCCAGTTTAGCAACGCACAACTTATCACATGATTTCCAATGAACACGTATTATATGCTTGTTCCTCATGTTTTCAATAAGTTCTAGTAATTTATAACTTATATGTCATTTTATTTTAAATATATGTATCCCAACATAATTATATATTATTTTTAAATATAAGTAAACATTTATTTATATGATATATAATAAATTTAAATAGAATTAGAAAAACCCACCTAGACCCCTAGGTGTGGGGCCCTTGCGCACTACCTGATTACCGCCTAGTAACTTCTAACTTCTAGAAACTTGCCTATAAACGATAATATTTTTTAACCTCAGGTAAATATCCCATAAAATATGTAGTCTTTGATGCTAATAAATACCTATACAGAAGTAGGAGCCTATTGTGCGTGAAGTTAAGAAAAAAGGACCTTCAGAAGAAACCCTAGTCGCCGATCTCTTGCCTTGATTTTGGTATCGGCAACAATCCTATTTTATATCTTCTTTTTGTTTCCAGTTGTGATCATTCTCTCACTTTGTTGATGGTAGTCTATGTAGTTAGGATCGCTCCCTCACTGTGTCAAGGAGATGTTTTATGATTACGGTTGTGGTCCTGAGTTTCTGTTCAACCTGATGCCCTAGAGGACATCTGTTGTACACACAAATCGCACTAACACTATCAAAATTTTGCCGAATCTTTGAATGAAGTTGGCAACATATTCGTACTAAGGCTAATTGGTCCCCAACAAGTAGTTTGTTAGGTTGTGCAGCTCCAACAACTGTGTTACATTTATTGAAAGGAGGCCATTTTATCTCAATCAAAGCATACTATATATAAGTTTGTTGCCACAATACTAGTTCTAAAACGATCTGAACCAGGTATGAACCATCCACTTAATTACATTCACGTTTTTTTAGTTACCGCTTGTTTGAGAATGTGTAGAAACTTTGTTTCTTTCTCGTGAGTGCATAATTTACTTGTAGTGCTTTTGTTAGATACACTACAAAAATTTTATTAAAAGTCCAGGTTCGTTTTAAAAAATGGATTTTACAACTTATAAGCATTTCTAAGTCGTTGAAAGTTGTGGATTTCCAACCGTGATCAAGGTCTTTCTCGTCAGCCAACGTACTTTGCCCCCGAGCTCAAACCCTTTCCCATTTCCTTTAGTTTATATTAGATCAGTGATATCGTTTGTAATTGTTTTCTTAAACATTTATCAGAAGTGCTTTTATCTCTTTTAAAAGTTGCGTCAAACGGCTGTTTTTTTTTTTAATGCCAAAAAGCTGTAGTCGCTAAAAAATAAACCATACAACTCTGCTCTTGGCGGTATACTTCTTTGGTCTACCTAACATCACCCTACAAAAAATATCCTTTTGACACCCTGCAGGAATTATCATTATCCACCATTACTTGGTCTTCATTTTTCCTCCTTTCCGTTGTTTGCTCAAAACGCACCCTACCGAATTCTCATTAATCTGCAAATGATTCCTTACTTTTTTCACTTTGTTTTTGGACAGATCCTAGAACTGGGACAGGACATTCCCATTGACTTTCACAATGGTAGTACTTACTGGTTCTCCGCCAATGTTGTTGTTGCCAACTAAACAACTGACCTTTCCGTCGAAAAACAAATCAACGTTATGCTGGGAAGGAACAAACAATGGCTCACATACTAATCAAAGTAACCCTAATTCCACGCCTGCTGCTACCAAGGTCTTTCCCAAGGGCAATGTTATCGTTGCCTCCAAAGAAGAGGATGACAAAACTGCCGGACCAGCTGCCCCTACTAAGAAAATGCCACAACATCCGAACATGGAATCAGCAACGTACGATGGGGTTTATGACATGTTTCGTGGACGATTGGACGAGAGTGGTTTTGTTTTCCTACAAAACTTTGCAATTAGATCGTATGAGTTAGGTCCTAATGGCAAAGCAACCATGACTTGCTTGATGGAGCGTTTACAGGTTTTCGATTTCTTATCTTTGTCAAGAGAGAGCATATACAGGTATACTGTCACCTTGAAGTAAACTAATGCTTAACTGTGATGTTCTTTATGGCTTTTGTATGTCTAATAGGAGATATCAGTTCAGCACTGCAGGAGTATTGGGCTCTTTGTTGGTGGTTTTGGTTCATCACTAGAGAAAAGCAAAAGGGGCCAAGTGTGGGTGGTCCGGAAGTTACAGGCTGTAGTGGATAAATATCCTTCTTGGTAAACCAATATACTTTACCCATTAAATTCTGATACATATATTATTGTGCAGTTTTAAGACTGCAGGATTTTGGGAAAGTTGAAGGAAATTCGCTGAAATAATGAATTCACAAATTCCATTGTTTTGATAAATATGTCGTAACATAATTTTGTTCTATGTTTGAAGGGCTGATGTTATTCAAGTAGATAGCTGGAGTGGGGCATCAGGGAACAATGGTATGTTCCGGGATTGGATCTTTCGTGATTACATAACTGGAGAAATGTTAATGCGAGCAAGGGGGTTAGAATCCACACTACCTAAGATTTTCAAATTTAATACTGTCTTTAATTAGTCCTTTGTTATCCAATATGTTAATGGTCTTTTGAGCTGCTGGCTGAGGTTTCCTGTTTTTCTCTATTTGGCAGTCTTTATGTGCTGATGAACATAAAGACAAGGAAAGTTGGTAGACTTACTGAAGAGATCAAACAAGAGTTTAAACCTTATTTCGTGGACTCCGATCCTCTCATTGACATCAATAGCACAAAACTAGGACGATTGAACGTTGATGGTAGAGATTATGTTCAAACAGGTTTAGCAGTAAGTATCTTATGCATATATATTATTAGGAGAGGGTGAAATATTATTTGCTTATTCCTGAAGCAATTAACTGACATATGCTGGTCCTCTTCAAATTGCATTTCGCCGCCTGGTTGGCGCGATTTAGATATCGATCAGCATGTGAGCCATGCAAAATACCTAGACTGGGTTCTGGAGGCGAAGCTTTTTGCAAGGCTGTTTCTTCACTTTTCAATATTTCAATAAAAAAACTCTCTTCTAATTGGAAAATTTGTTATCAGAGCATTCCTATCCCAACCTTGGAGAGCCATGAGCTTTCCTCTATGACTTTGGAGTTTCGAAGAGAGTGTAGGAGAGGGACAGCGTTCTGCAGTCCCTGAGGAGTACTGCAGTTGCTAGAGAGGGAATAGATGACTCGAGTACGTATAACAAAGGGGGTAGAGTTTGATCACTTGCTTCGTCTTGAACCCGGGTCTGAAATTTTTAGGGCAAAGACTGTTTGGAGGCCAAAATGATTTTGAGCACGCATAATATTCAGCAACAAGAGCATATGTTCTTGTTTCCTTATATATGTAACTCTTTTCTAAATGTACTACGTTTTATCGAATGTTTCTATTTTGAAATAACCAGAGCATACGTTGGAATGCATCGAAATATATGAGGAAGTACTCATTTGATCCATAGGATCCATGTGTTATACTGTAAATGGTGAAGAAGATAAATTTACCTCCAAAGCAGCTCGATGAATGATGATTCTTCAATTGAAGTTTGAATTATGTGTGTTCAACAATAATGGCTGCTATACACTCCTTAATAAACTCCATCGTAACAAGTGTTCTAAGCAACCTCACGGAAGTTAATTTTTCAGTCTTTTCAAACTTGAGGACTTTCTCCGATTTATGGGGAAAAAAAAATTGCTAGTAATGATGGTGGAAAGGTCACCCGTCGGACCATGTATTTATTGTATAGGACTCGTATTTTGAAGTAGAACAACAAGGGAAATTGTGAACTATATAAGATGTCCTATATGGTGAATACATGGTCCCTATGATAGTTTTATCTCTATCCTATTTTTGTACAGTAAACCGGAATATCCCTGTTAGTTCGTTCAAACCTCAAAAGTTATTCTTTTGGATGTATGCAATATCATCAGTGAAAAAAAATCATTAATATGGTATAAGGTTCGTACGTAGTAGAGACCTGGTTATATTTTCTCATTGTACATATAACTACACTTCTATTATAAGTATAGTATTTCTTTTTGTTTTTTGTTCAAAATAAGTATAGTATTTCTTTAACCACATTCACTTTACTCACCGACTGAGCTCGGTCAACAAGTTGGCACGCCCACATTCACCGAATGACATAGTTAGCTCTTTAGCTATTAGGCTAGTGCCACGTAGACTAAATAGTTGTTAGAGTCAACAAGTAAAACTTGTAACTATAGTACCAAAAAGTCAAACTATGCGGCGAAAAAAGAAGTTAAGAATTCGATGAGGAAAAACTAAATAAATGTCGAAGTACAATGAACACTAACTTAAACGAAAAGTATGAAACACAAAGCACACCATGACCTGATGAGATCACTTCGATCGCTTTGTAACATGCGACTATTTGAGATGAATATTTAATTTCACGACCAAATACGTTATATTATTAACAATATTATTAGGTAAATATATGTCAATTTGTAGAGGCCATGGCCCTTGCTCCCTTCCAAGCTATATAACCACATGAAGAGGAGGAAGTGCATGTTCATCCTTCCGGTATAAGACTAGAATCAACATCGATCGGAACTGACGTTCAGTATTCCGACCCTGCATTACTGATTTCCTGGAACGGAAATCTCTATGATTAGGTTCACTACTGTTTTGTTCTGTTATCAACCCCAAACAAAACTAATGTGATCTAGTTATGTCCCAGAGTCCATCACGTGTGCCTCTTTGTAGGAATATTACTTTGTCAAACACAAAGGAAACATATGCTCGGTTGGAATCAAACACTTCACTTTCTAAATTAAGGACTATGAAGAGGTAACTTCTATACCAAAATAAGTGGATAAAAAATTGGTACACAATATTTGTATTATATAGCACAACCATCTCTCTTGTTTAATTATATGATCATTACTTGTCAGAAGTAAAAATATGATACCTATCGTGTTGCCAACGTAATTAGTTATCGATATATGTTGTTCACGAGTAGAGTGCATATAAGTAAGAGAGAGAGAGAGAGAGAGAGAGAGAGAGAGAGAGAGAGAGAGAGAGAGAGAGAGAGAGAGAGAGAGAGAGAGAGAGAGAGAGAGAGAGAGAGAGAGAGAGAGAGAGAGAGAGAGAGAGAGAGAGAGAGAGTCTATATTATAACAACGTTGTAATTGTTGCATTCATATTTAGAATAGGAATGTGATGTATCTTATATTCCTATTAGGAGTATATTACCTATTCAATGTTGTAATCCTAAAGGGAAATGTTTTTACCTATCCTACTACTATAAATAAAGGCATAATGAGGTGAATCAAAGACACCTCACAATTAAATCAATCTCTCTTCTCTCTCAATATTGCCGAACCCCTCTCTCTCTCTAAACCCTAGATCATTCAATCAAATAGGCCTACAACACGTTATCAGCACACTCTTGCCAGAAGCTGAGGAATTGACGCATCGTTAGGAGGAGGCTATCATCCACCACATTCAAAGGCTTATTCGTTTTCTGCTAATCAGGTACGCTTAAAATAAAGGAAGATATTTGAAACGTCTATGAAGCATGAAAACATTCCCCATGATGCATGAACCCCTCTATGTTTATATGTTCCTTTCGATATATGTATTGTATATGTTCATATATTTGTTTCATGCATCGCACAATTAAATTGTTATGTGGAATTTGTGAGTCAAAATATATAAAATAAATTAGAAGCATATTTAGGGTTTCCTAAGGGATTTTGAAAACTATATGGGAATGGGATATGGTGCGGCACACCACCGCACCATCACTATGGACATAGCACCAGGCCACGGCCTGGATTTCAACTCGGTAGGGCCTAAAGCCCCACGCCCAAAACACTGCCAGCCCAGATTGGCTGGGTCCACTCCTGCATGCCACAGCCTTTATGGTTGTTGGGCTCATTGCCTGCCCCGGCTTGCATCCAATCCAACCCAGTTAGTTGGGATTTTCCCATGACACTAAGCCCAAATTATTTTGGGGCTATATTTTTTGACCAATAATATTATTTTAATATTATTTTGCTTCTACAATTGACCCCTTATGGCCCAATTTATTGAATTAATTAAAAAGTGACCTGCAGTCCATTAATCTGATAATGAATCCAAAATTATTGACCTGAATATCACTTTTGGACACTAATGATTCAATAATTTATTTTTATACTTTTAACTGTCACATACTTTTGTAGTAACGAAGCTCTTACACTTGAGTTCCCGAAGAACCTTAAATCCACTATATCTAAATTAGTATATTGCATTATATGTTTCTTGCAGAAACCTTTCATTATGAACTAATTGTTCATAAAAACTGAATTGAACCTATAGTTTCAAATTTAGTTCCCTTGAAACCTGAAGTTTTCATTCAAAACATACCACATCAAACTCGTAGTTTTCATGCATAAATTAAACCACTACATGTCTGTAGAACCTGTATGATCTACGATATATGTCTATGGCATACCATATGACTAATCACGTTTTCTCCCTCCATTTTAGGGACATGTTGAACTTGAACAAGCTCGATTTCTCCGCTCTAGAAGTCTTTGGAAGAAACTATTTGAAGTGGGTACAAGATGTGAAGCTCCATTTAACTGCAAAGGGTATTCGAGCCACCATTGAGGCACCTATCACTGACAAACCTGTTGACGAAGCTCAAAAGGCTACTGCAATGATATTTATTCAAAGACACACACCCTTTGGCTTGCTCTGGCCAATCATTTCGATCACCAGAAAGACATATATTTGCCTGAAGCAAGACATGACTGGCAGCATCTTCGCTTCCAGGACTTTAAGTTCGTGAATGAATACAACTTTGAAGTTTGTAGAATCCGTTCTTTGTTGAAATTCTGCAAAGTGGAACTAACCAAATCAGATCTCCTAGAGAAGACCTATTCGACCTTCCATGCCATAAATATTGTCCTGCAGCAACAATATAGGGCACAGAAATTCACCAAGTTTTCGAATTTGATCTCTGTTTTAATTATCACTGAAATGTAGAACCAGCATCTAATGAAGAATTATCAAGCTCAACCCACTGGCTCGAACGCCGCTCCTGAAGCGCATGCGACCTATTCTAGCAGCCAAAAACGACGAAAGAATCATCATGGTTGTGGCAATGGGCGGCAAGCCCAACCATGGGCCCAAGGTCAACAGAGTGCCACACCTAAGGGAATAATTGCGACCAGCAGCGTCCACCACTCGCCCCTAAGGTCCCCAACTTCAAGAACAAGGGCAAAGTTCTCATTCAGGCTGCTTCTCCTGAATTGGACATGTGCTATTGCTGTGGATCAAGTGATCATTGGTCACGCGTATGCTGAGCTTGCCCTAAGGCTATTGCCAAGTATTATTCCCGTCGTGTGTCTAACTTTGCACATGTAGATCATCCGAAAGATGCAACTACATCAATGAAGATATCGGATTTTTAGGAGGCATCATCACCTATGGATGAATAAATTAGACATGTTTTTTTTAGGGTGTTTACCCCTAGTGGCCGAACCCACTAGGTATGGCCGGCCCTACCCCCTTATTTTGCTAGGTTTATGGTTTAATTTTGAATAATAATTTGTTTGGTTTTGGTCTGTTTTGAATTATGGATAGTTATTTGAATGGATATTATTTTCTCGAATTGCTTAATTTCATGAATGGACTTATATCTATGTATGCGACCAATTCAATTTAGGTATGTTTAGTCGGAAAGTTAGTTGTCTGGCAGATAGTGCAACCACGCATACCATCTTGCGTGAACGACACTATTTTACTAACTTAATACTTAAGAAAGCTCATTTGACAACTCTTTCAGGCCCATCCAACCTGATTGAAGGATATGGAAAGGAACGTATCATGTTGTTTAATCGTACAATCTTGACCATTAAGGAGGCACTCTATTCTCCACGTTCCGGAAGAACATTGTTGAGTTTTAGAGATATTCGAGATAATAAATATCATCTTGAAACCACTGAAGATCATGATTCTAAATTTCTTTGTATCACTTCATACAAATATGGCCAGAAGCATATTCACGAGAAGTTGGAATGATTGCTGAGTGGGTTGTACATTACAACCATTAGCAACATAGAAACCCACAGTGTGGCCGACCCTATGCCTGAGTTCTAGGACACTTTGTTGCTTTGGCATGACCGTTTAGGACATCCTAGATGTGACATGATGTACCGTATCCTCAAATCTTCTCACGGGCATAAGTTACATCCCTATGTTGAAGTTCCGCCATGCCAAGCGTGTTCTTTAGGGAAGTTGAATACTCAACCCTCCCATACAAAGATTATTCACGACCCCCCCTAAATTTCTTCAGAGGATTCAAGGGGACATTTGTGGACCAATCCAACCAACCTGTGGACCATTTAAATATTTTATGGTGTTGGTTGATGCATCGACAAGATGGTCACATGTTTGCTTGTTGTCCACAAGCAACGCCGCGTTTGCTAAACTCCACGCTTAAATCATTAAGCTAAGGGCTTACCACCTGAATATCCAATTAAGTCAATTCGGCTGGATAACGCTGGAAAGTTTACGTCATAGAATTTTGATAATTATTGCATGTCAGTAGGGATTGATGTGGAACATCCTGTGCCCTATGTTCACACCCAAAATGGCCTGGCAGAAGCTTTCATAAAACGCCTTCAAATGATAGCTTGGACTTTGGTTATGCGAACCAAACTGTCGGTATCTGCTTGGGGCTATGCAATATTGCACGTAGCTATATTGGTCTGCCTAAGGCTCACCGCTACTCAACCACATTGACCGTTACAGTTGGTCACTGGATATGAGCCTGATGTCTCGCATTTATAGGTGTTTAGGTACGCCATTTATGTGCCAATAGCGTCGCCACAACGTACCAAAATGGGTCTTCAGAGAAAAATGGGAATCTATTCAGTTATGATTCGCCATCAATTGTTTGCTACTTAGAACCTTGGTAGGAGATCTTTTTACCGAACATCTTGCGGATTGTCATTTTGATAAGATAAGATAGTCTTCCCGTCGTTAAAATGAGATAAGCATACTAAAGTTCTCGTAGAACACCGCGAATTGTCGTAGTATGCTCCCACTATGTCTTATTTAGATCCCCGTACTGCCCAGTCTGAAACTGAGGTGCATCGAATTATAGATCTTCAGCGCATTGCTCAAAGCATGCTGGATGCTTTTAATGATCTAGCTAAGGTGACAAGATCATATATACCCATTGCAAACACACTTGCAAGGATAGATGTACCCCACATACGTCAACAACCTACCTAGGAAGGCTGGACCGTCCCTAAAGGTAGAGAGGCCGCACCTTCCACGCGGCAAGGTAGATTGGCGACTAGCCAATCATCTGCTATGACCCTAAAGTGTGGCAGACCCCTTGGTTCAAAGGATTCATAACCTCGGAAGTGGAAAATGGCACCAACTAGTGACACTAGTTTGAATCCGACCATCGCTCACTCATCCGTTCCAACGCATGAGGTTATTATAGATTACGGTGATGCTTTAGATGAAACATGCTGGCCTCCCGAGAATTGTGAGATTTCGGTCCACTACACAGTATTGGATGAGGTTTGGAATAGGAATGAGATAATCGTTGACGATGCATTCTCATACTCAGTAGCTACTGACATCATGCTTAGCGATGCTATTGAACCAGGTTCCGTCAATAAATACCGATGTAGAACCGATTGGTCAAACTGGAAACAGGCAATCCATGTCGAAGTCGATTCGCTCGCGAAACGTAAAGAGTTTGGACCTATCATTCTGACACCACCATGTATGAAGCCTGTTGGCTACAAGTGGGTTTTCATGAGGAAGCGTAATGAGAAGAATGAAATAGTGTTATACAAAGCACGTCTCGTAGCGCAAGGCTTCTCTTAGCGCTTAGGGATTGACTACGAGGAGACGTATTCCTCTATAATGGACGTTATAACGTCCCGCTACCTAATCAGTTTCGTAGTTTCCAAAAAACTGAATATGCAGCTTATAGACGTGGTAACCGTGTATCTCTATAGGGATCTAGATACGAAAATCTACATGAAAGTTTCAGAAGGACTTCCATTGACTAGTTCAAATAGTTCTAGACCACGGAACACTCTCTCAATTAGGTTGAGAAAGTCACTCTACGAATTAAAACAATTCAGGCGGATGTGGTATAACCGTCTGAGTGAATATTTGACAAGTCAGGGTTATATGAACAACGAACTATGCCCATGCGTGTTCATAAAGAAGTCACATTCAGGATTTGTAATCGTTGCAGTTTATGTCGATGACATGAATCTCATTGGGACTCCTGCAGAGTTTGAGGAAATTGGTGCACACTTGAAATCAAAATTTAAGATGAAGGATCTTGCGAAAATTCAATATTGTCTCGGCTTGGAGATCGAGCATTGTTCGGATGGAATCCTAGTACATCAATCGAACTACACCCAAAAGGTGTTGCGTCTTTTTAATGAGGATAAAGTGAAGTCTTCGAGTACACCCATGGTCGTTCGGACTCTAGATGTTAAATGAGATCCCTTCCATCCAAAGGAGGATGAAGAAGAGATTTTGGAACCCGAAATTCCTTACCTAAGTGCAATTGGGACTTTTATGTACTAGGCTCAGTGCACTAGACCTGATATCTCATTCGTTGTGAAGCTTTTGGCAAGATACAGCAATACGCCCGTACACAAGCACTGGAATGGTGTTAAAGACATTTTCCGCTACCTCAAAGGTACTATAGATTTGGGGTTGTTCTATTCTCGTGAATCTCCAAGTGTTATCGCTCTCTATGGTCCTCGGATTGATTCTCACCTTGTTGGTTATGCAGATGCTGGATATCTGTCTAACCCACATAAAGCACGTTCTCAAACGAGTTATGTGTTTATCGTTGGAGACACCACTATATCTTGGAGGTCTACCAAGCAAACACTAGTTGCGACTTCGTCTAACCATGCTGAGATTCTCACCCTGCATGAAGCATCGCATGAGTGCTTTTGGCTGAGAGAAGTTATGGAACATATTCGAGGCACTAATGGTCTTACATTAGTCGTTGACCTTCATATGACGATCTTTGAAGACAATGCAGCATGTATCGAGCAATTGAAGAATGAATACATCAAGGGAGACAACACCAAGCACATAGCACCGAAGTTCTTTTACTTATACCAGCAGCAGCAGCATCAGAACATTGAAGTCAAGTAAATCCGTTCCCAAGACAACCTGGTCGATCTCTTCACCAAGTCATTGCCTAAGTCTACATTTCAGAAGCTTATCCAAGGAATCGGTATGCGTAAATTATCTGAAATGAATCGCTTATAGTTCTCTTATTTAGAAGTTATGTCTAACTTAGGTGGAGTATCTAGAAGCATACTCACATGATCTTAATGTACTCTTTTTCCTACGATTAGGAGCATTTCTCACACTGGGTTTTTGCTACCTATCAAGGTTTTAATGAGGCACTCATCCTGGGATGATCATACTCCGTTGAGCTTGCTACCTTCTTCCAGTTTGACGTTCGTTTTTAGACATTATGCATACTTCTCACTTTTCTCCTTAGTTCTATGGATTTTCCCCATGCCTTGGGTTTTACCATAGCGAGGTTTGTGAGTTTTACTACAAATGCATACTTCACTTAAATTTGATACTCGCGATTACCCGTTGTGTCGATGACTTTATCAACTATTCTACCTTATCTGCTAAAGATCTGATGCGATGGTTTGTTGAGTATTTACACACTCAAGGCGGAGTGTTGCAGTTATATTTAGAATAGGAATGTGATTGTGTAAATCCTAGGGAATCTGGGAATGTATCTTATATTCCTATTAGGAGTAGATTACCTATTCAATGTTGTAATCCTAAAGGGAAAGGTTTTTACCTATCCTACTACTATAAATAAAGGCACAATGGGGTGAATCAAAGACACCTCACACTTAAATCAATGTCTCTTCTCTCTCAATATTGCCGAACCCCTCTCTCTCTCTCTAAACCCTAGATCATTCAATCAAATAAGCCTACAACAATAATATAATATATCAACTCTCTTTGTTTTTTCCCGTAAATATTTTGATGTAGAATGTAGTTTTAACTACACTAATATAGTTGAAATATTTGCTGTGAGGCCTTGAAGGCTCTATGACCCTCCTGTAATTGTAAAAGGTACCCTTCACTTTTTGGCTGTCATCAACTTATCATTCGAGCCAGGGCATCTGAGAATGCTGATCTAAAGCCGACCAGCCGATAACCTTGTATAATCAACATGGTTCGAACCACAGGTACAGTGATGCCGGTGAAGACCTATACCTAGTACTTGAAGTTATACTACCTGCTTCCCAGAAAATAGGATTATAATAGCTCAATTCAACAGAAAGAAAATATCGTTATAAATTTTTTTTTCTTTCTAATACAATATTACTGGGAAAAAATGGATTTTGGTTATAATTAGCTGCCGAACTAGCCATCATTGAGAGTGTCAAACACGAGACGCACTTAGTGCAGACACACTTCGAATTCCTCCCCCAGTAATTAGATTAATTTAGCACTTACTGTTGCTTATATAAAAAATAAAATAAAACAAAATAAAATTCCAAAATGAAGTTTTAAAGTACAAGATCGACACCATACAAATCAAAAGAGGACTTGAATAATATTTCTCTCAGCCTACAAGATAGATCTGAAAGATCTGAAGTTTCTCCCAGTAAGTTTAATATTGCTTTTTCTACGACCATATGACCATATGGGATGGCATATGCTCTTGTCAATTAGCTGCAGCAAGTAGTTTAGGTGACCTTTATAAAGTAATTGCTCAATGGTAAATATTTCTACTATAAAAATAGTTATTCATTGCAGTGGTGTACATAGGAAGTAAATTTGACAGTGTATTTTGCTGTCGTGGTGCTTTCTTAATGACCTAAAAATTGAGCAAAATATGATTAAATAAGAGTAGCATGTGCTCGAATGTCTTTCTGTTGTTAAGTCATGTTACCCTTACGATCGGGCAATGATTTATTTTAATGGTGGTCGTGATTTAATAATCCCAATTATTATTAAAAGGCGTAATCAGTTTAAGTTGCTTAGGTTATATATCTTTGATTTGGTCCAACATCAACGATACAGCATTCCATAATTAGAATTCAAACTCAACTATATACCTGATTATTCTGTTACCAAAATCTTTCCAAGTATATATAGGAATTAATTATGTGCAGTTCTTTAAACGTTTAGATTTTCTAATGATCATCTGATGTTAATTAAGATAATAGAGCTTCTACTAAGAAAGCACTAAATAATTTACTCGTGAATTGTTTCTCGGGGGTGTCATCGCAAGGTGTTGCATTGATGGAACGAATTGGAATCCTATTGATTGTGCATGTTTTCTGATTATTTGAAATTCTTAATTGATCTCACCGGTGAATATTCTTGATTTTTAAGATATATTGTTGTCTGCAATTTGCAGGAATAATTTGATGATTTAATTCGCTATTTTGACTCAATATATACAGAAAGATTGGTTACTCGCTAACATGTGGTATATGCCCACCCACAAATAAACATATATAGCGGTGGGATACTTATTGAAAAACCCTTCTTTTCTCTCTTCATATTCAATAATGCTAGATAACATATTTGCTATCCGAATGATCAGTAAAGCTACACCAAATTTGTTTTCTAAATCATTTGTTAGCATATATATATATATATATATATATATATGCACTATTAATTTCATTTGTTATGAATAAATGATTGTCAGAGGGAGCAAAATGACATGAATCAATAAAATATTACCACATCATGAGTGAACTTAATATGGTGGATAAATTTTATGGCCCTAATGGAAGGAGCTAAACTAAATCTGATTTGAGTGAAGTTTTACACCAATATTTAATGAATCTCGGTAAATATGAATGGTTGGGATCATGATTTTAGTTTGTGGAGTAGACCGAGATGAGGGGTTAGTGTCATAATGAAATTATTAACCGGTTAGCCCACGATATACATGGTTGTTCAAGCACTAACACCTTACGGCATGAGCTGACGACAGTCATGCACCTGTGTCCGCGTTCCTGAGGGTACCCCTCTCTTTCAGTCTTGTTACCATTGAAACTATGGTTAGCATTTTCAAATTTTGGAGTGTTAAAGCCGGGTATCTGGCCCCTAACTGATTTTACCAACCCCACCCGCCCCCCCCCCCCCCCGAGCCCCCGCCCCTGAGAAAAACAGCTTGCAACTTTCCTCCAATTAGTAACTTAATATGGCGCTAAACACTCGTCTAGGTCCACTCCACAATTGTTCTCATAATTGGAACCCATCATTTTAGGTTATCAAGAAAGATCAACTATGCAAAAATCATTAAATTAAACACTAAGCTTTTCAGTTATTTGACTGCGACCTGATAAATAAATGATCACAATGTTGTTGATAAATAATGAAATACAGTAATAATTAAATAGCTAAGTTATATTTGATTTGAGTGAGGTTTTATAAAGATGATTTATGGATAAGAATAAAAAAATGAATGGTTTGGATCAAGAGATTACTTTGTGGAACAAATCGAGATGAGTGGTTAGCATTGTATTAAGTTACTAACTGATAACACTTGAGCGCTCTTCAGTAATTTCTCATAAGAAACCTTAGCTTCTAGAAAGAGCCAAGAGAAAGGTTGCCATAGGAGGGGGAGAAACACCTTTACTTTTCCTTCTCTCGTCTCTAGCTCCTCTTCACTTCATATTTTCTTTTTTCTAGTCTATTATGGTGAACTATGGTGACTTAGGCCATCTCCAACTGAAGGGTCCAGAGGGCCAGATGGTCGAAAATAACCCTCAAACAGTCTCCAACTGAGGGCTAGGTCAAAGGGCTTGTGGGCCCCACTGGACAAAAAAGGACCAAAGGGCCAACTGCCTGGCCCAAATAAGCAAGCCAGCCAGCCCGGGGCTGATTTAAATCTCAACGGCTAGCTGATGTCAGCTAGCTGTTATTTTTTTATTATTATTTTACAATTTTTTTGGGCCAAAAATTTAAAAAGAATATTTAATTAAGGCCCAAAAAGGTGATTGGTTATATGTGGGGATGTTGCTTTTATAAGCACGTTTGATTGCTCAAACCTCTCCCACAGCCAATGTGGGACAAATATAATGGGTGCCACACATGCAAGCTTTTGCTTGCTCAATTCTCTCCCGAAGTCAGACCAACATAATGGGTGCTCCAAATATAAGCTTCCGATTAGAGATGGTAAATGTGCATTTAAGTTGTTGTAATTTTTAAATTTAAATAATATGTTTGGCCATTTGGCCCTCGGTTGGAGATTGTAAGAAATATGGCCCTGCATTGTTCATTAAAATATTAATTTCTTGGAGGGCTAGAGGGCTAAAACGAGCCCTCTGGCCAGCCTTCGGTTGGAGATGGCCTTAGTCTTTGCTTAAGCCATGCTTGGATATGAGTTACTCATCAATTATTATTTTTCCTACAATTTAATCCTCCTCTCAAAACTTTCCCTGTAAATCTAATTTCGCTCCCACTTATAAAATTGGATCATTAGTGGTTGAGCCTTCCAAGAACTGCCCGATATTTTATAATTATTTCTTGATTGGATACGGGTGGTCTTATGACGGTTTTCTTTCAAGTGGCAACAATGGTACTCATGATTTTGTGTTATGGTTTAGATTGTTTTGGGTAGTGTTGGTGTGCCAAGTGATTGAGATTAACTTTTGTTATGAGTTATATTGTTGCAACTAAATTTTTGCATCCCCGCATGAGGTGGACAAATTCAAGTAACCTATAAAAGAACAAACAATTATGAGCTAGCCAAAGACTGGGTTTGGGGGTGTTGTGTCGGTCACAAGCTCTCCGAAGGTCAAGTTAGTAAGCCATATAAGACTCAATAGGCAGTGGGCAAGAGAATAAGTATATGATAATTGCCTTACTAGAGATGAATCCTAGAAGGGTGTATTTATACCAGTCGAGGATGTGACTTTCTAGGATAGTAGGATCCTTATAAAATCGGGAAAATCCCATATGATATCTAGGAAGTAGATATTATCTTCTTAGAAGTGTGATTACATGCGGCGCGTGCCAATTTTTAGATTGTAAGGACTCCAATATTATAGGAAACTTGATGTTTTCTTGCTGGATTAGGTTTTCATATCTTACGGAATAAGCATGGTCAATCTCAACGAGGTCGTCGACCTCAGCTTATTGACTTCGGAACATGATGATGGTTGGAACAAGAAGATGGTAGCATCGCTGCTCTGTTTATTCAGCTACGTAGTGAAGGCTGTTGAGTCTATGTCAGGACTTTTGAGGTATTCGTATTCCGATCCATCTTACTCTAGCCCTTGAAAATCATGGTCCCATAATTACCCCGTACTATGTATCTAAACTAACTTGTTCCTCTTGAAGATATATAGTTATTTAAAGACCATGCCTTTCAAAATAAATCGGACTACATATTGTTTTAGTTATTCTGACATGTGGCATATTAAGCTTTTGTGAATACTGCAAAGTTCTTGAGTTATTCAGCATTTAGGCACGTTGCTTTAAAGATCATGCCATGAATATCGCAATGATGGAGACGTCTTAGTTGCTTCTGCACAGAGAACGAGGGATTGTCCGTTGCTTTCCCCATTAACTTTAGCTGTTATATTTATTGATCTTGAGGATAAACTATCCGGATTCATTAGTGAGATGACTCTGAAATATCTCATTTAAATATGTTTGGATCTCCTTATTTATTTTCTACAAAATTCCTAATTCTTTTCTCTCCAAAAGTTTAGAGCTTTTTCCTCCCTTTTGGTTGGATTTTTCTACTTTTCTGATCTTTCCCAATTTCTTTCTTTTCTTCATTCTTCTTCAATGGCTACTCCTTCTAATGTTCTTTCTGCCTTAGTAGCCAATTATGATTCTCAGTATGATCTTCCTATGGTTAGAGTGCGTAGTAAAGAAGAAAGAGAAATATTTGCTCGTATTCGCCAGCACCTTCTGAATAGGTGCACCGTTCGGTGTGAAGCTAGCCACGATGTCCAAAGCTCATTGCCTACCCCTGCTGATCTTAAACACCTATTTACCAAGATTCACCCTTGGTACTTGGATTTAGGGTTGAAATTCATCTTTCCCTATTTCTGAAGCAAATCTTGAATTACTACAAGATTAACCTTTGCAATCATACGCCTGCATCGTTTCATATTATTACCTACTTCAAGCTCATGACCAAATAGTATGGAGCAGAGCTTCATATTCAACTGTTCTATATATTGTGCATTTTGTAAAAAAGTGTCGATCCCCATTACTTCTTTAAGTCCCGACCAATTAGAAGGCCTACCTATAACACTAATATGCAATGCCATGACAAAGGCTAGTATAAGAATGTCTTAGTTGTAGACAGCAACTAGGAGAGTGACAATTTTGAGTTCAGAGTTCAAAATACTACTTCAATTAATCTCCGGTGTAGTAACTATTGGGTTACTCTAACAATAATAATGTGGAAGGTATTGGTTAATGTCGCCCTTAGTTGATTGATAGGGCCTTCAAGATCATTTACGTTGAGCATCGAAACTAGAAGTGGTTCATAGCTCAGAAAGACTCATAAAGCATAGGAGAAATGCCATCATGGACCAATTCTCTAACCACCCTATTACAAACTTAACATGGGTTGATACAACAACTGCCAAGGATGGGAAAGATTTAGAAAATACTCTAGACATCCCTAAACTCAAGAAGAAGAAGAAGAAGAAGAAGAAGAAACCTAAGAGTACTGTAAAGAAAGCTGGTGATGCTAGGTTTTCCAAGAAGAAATCTAATATGGTGAAGAGTTCTGGAGCCGTTCGTGAAGAGGTTAACAAAGTGCTTGAGATCTAGGACCCCACCCCATTTGAGTTAGCAATGATTGAAATGGAGCAGCATTAAGTATCAGTTGCCAGTGAGAAGGATGAAAGAAAACTTTCATCGGGTGAAGGCGAGAGCTTTGTCGATGCCCCCAGGATCCAGGTTCATTTGGTCGCAGAACAAGGACAGTAGCAACGATAACATCAACAACAACAACAGGAATAGCAGTAGCAACAACAGTTAAATAATCTTACTCATACTCCTAGTCGAGGGATATGATATGAACAACTTTGTGTCTCCATCTCTAGGGGTGATGAGTAGTAATCAACTTTGTCGAACCTCATCAATCATCTGTCGGAACGTCGAGTTTTTTTGGCGCAATTGAGAGATGGGCTCTTTCTCCACTGATAATCATGCATGTTTATGACCATGAAGTGCTTCCCTTCAATGTAAATGATCTCTAAAATGTGAAGCATGCCTAGGTTTTGATCTGTTCGACTATTTCTCCCACTAATTTTGAGGAGATAAATGCAGGGTCTAATCACTTGTTGAGGAGTTGAACTAGAGCCGAGACTTACTGTACTATTTTTCCCTACGATTATGAGTATTTTTCCCACTGGGTTTTTCCTACCTAACGAGGTTTTGATGAAACACCCATCCTGGGCTAGTCATACCCTTATGAGGTTTACTACTTTCATCCCGTTTGACATTTGTTTTTGACATTATGCATACTTCTCACGTTTCTCCATAGTCTATTGGGTTTTCACCTACTTTATGTTTAACCATAGCAAGATTTTGTGAGTTTTTGTACCAATGCATACTTTTGTTAATTTGAGACTCTCATTCACCCGTTATTGCCGACGACTTCATCAACTGACCTACTTCATCCGCTGATGACCTGATGCGATATTTTGTTTGAGTATTTGCACACTTAAAAGGGGGAGTGTTGCAGTTCTATTAGATTAGGAATGTGATCGTGTAAACCTATCATATTTTGAGATATCCTTATGGGATTCTATCATATCTCTTAGATTCGATATTATCCTATTAGATTAGTAATCCCATTAGGGTAAGGAATTTACCTTCTCTACTACTATAAATAAAGACACAAAAATGTGAGATAACACACACCTCAAAATCACACATCTCTCTCTTTTCTTTCCTTGCCACCGCACCCCTCTCTCTTTGTCATTGTTCAGTTAAATTAGGCCTACATATACTCATTTTTTGGCAAATGAAATTCAAATTTTATAAGATTGCATCGCTCTATATCCACACAATGCTTTCGTACCATACCAAATGATAACATTATTTAGCTATAACAAATTTCCACACCCCCTTTACCCTTTATAAATTTTTATGATTACCGGAAATACAAGTCATGCGGTTTATCATTCTAGTTTTTATATTAAAGGTGGATGATATAGTTAATATATCTCACTTCTAGGGTATGTTAATAAAATAAATAAATTCACGAGTTATAATTTGAGTGAAATGATTATGCTATGTGACTGTGTTTAGGGTTGAATCAGGTTATGAAAGAAATTTGTAATTAACTAAAGGAGTCATTTAAAATTCGTATCTCTATATTGAAGTCCAAACCATAACTTAAATTCCTTGCTAATGAAAATTACTCGACCAAATACATTATCGTAGCATAATTCATTTATGAGTTTAGCTTAGTCTAACCACATAGGTTAATAATTAATATAAGAGTAGTTCTAGGATACGCTACGTCAACCCCCACCCCGCGCCTCCTCCAAATAGTCTCTTACTGGCAAAGCTAGCATTGGCAGCTACAACTGCAAACTCTAAAGCTTATTGGTTATCTTATCTATTGTTTTAGAAAACAACACAGCTAGCTGGTATTACCAGGTAGCTATTAACATATGCATGCACCATCAAGCCATCCTAGCGCCAACGCATGCACAAACAAATTTTATCCATGCAGGTACCAATGTACGAGTTCACAGACCGCTAAGTAATAATCCTAGCTGCATCATGATTCATGCTTATGTATATATGCACAACAAATGGGATGACCATACATTATACATATACATACATACATACATACATACATATATATATATATATATATATGTTGTAAAAACATAATCCCATCTTTCATGAAGCTATCCCAACTCGTCTTATAATAAAACCCCAAAAAAATGACATAGAATTAGGCAAAGCACGACCACAATAAAAAAAATCACGTGACCTGTTCCAAGGGAGGACATCGGACGGTGAAGATCAGATCCCACCAAATCTCAAAGCGCCAATAGCTTTAGGATCTGTCCCATATCCAACTTATGGTGCCGGCCTTCATTAGTGTTTGTAAGGGGCACATAGTCCCCACTTTTGCCTCTCATGTGACCGACCAACTAAGGCACAGTTGACCTGTCATTGCTCCCACCATGTCCTATATTTCTATACTTCACACCATGTATAAGGACTTGCCTTTAGTCACTTAAAACTGTATACAAAAATCCCATTTCCCACCAATCAGCAGTTGATCCAAACAAGGAAATAACACACCCAAATTGCTCAAACCTCAAAACCCAAATGGCCAAAGAAGGTTTAGGGCTTGAACTTACAGAGCTGCGGTTGGGATTGTCTAGTGGTCCAATTTTAGTGGACAAAAACGAGAAGAAAAGGGTGTTTTCAAAGATTGACGGTGGAGATGGCCGGAATAGTACCACGCCTGGTGACTGCCGGAAAAGTCAGACAAAGAATCAGGTTGTGGGGTGGCCTCCATTGTGTTCATACAGAATGAAGATTAATGGCTTGAATGAGACGTCGAAAATGTACGTCAAAGTTAGCATGGATGGAGCACCTTTTCTTCGTAAAATTGACTTGACCATGCACAAGGAGTATGCAGATCTTGCTCTCGCGTTGGAGAAGTTATTTGGTTGCTATGGCATCGGTGAGTATACTGATACATGATTCAGTATATTCATTTTACTATTAGTATAAAGTATATTAAGTTCTCTTCCTATTTAATTAATTAAATTTTACTTTATTTCTTATTTCAATTTTGAAAACAAAGATATGTATTATGGGAAAGCGGATATTAAGATTTAATTGCAATATAGACATTCATTTTATGCTTCATTAGTTATAGGAGTAATTAACTTAAACTTATATGTGAAATTTGATTATGTACGCATTAACAATAGGAGAAAAAAAATAACATGATCATCACTACCATGTTTAATTTGGTTTCCTTAGCATTATCCTTCTTTTATACATTCTTGTCCAAGTGGTTCTGGAAAAAGTGGTTGAATATATATATATATATATATATATATATATATATATATTTTAATTTGAAACAAGGTGGAATGTTGAAGACTGAACTTACGAACATTGATCAAATATACAATCTATTTTTATGTATTTAATTATATGTATGTACAACAACTAACACTTGAAGGAAGTAGTTTTTATTTTTATTTTTATTTATTTATCAAACCTTTATCTATGCATATTCTGAAATTACAATGTGGGGTGTAAATTTATCTGTGTGTGTTTACAGGCGAGGTGTTGAAAAATGCAGACAACTGTGAATTTACACCCATTTATGAAGACAAAGATGGAGACTGGATGCTAGTGGGAGACGTTCCTTGGGAGTAAGTCTTTCAAACCAAAATCCCAACACATAAATGACATGAATTATAATTTCTATTTTTTGATACTTATGAATTACAGTTTACAAGTGCGCGCTAAGCATATTATTGAGAACTTAATACAAACATTGCAGTATTATTATGGACAAATACCATGCCTATGGCAACACCAAGACCTGGGTTGCTTAATTAAGTTGACCACTAATTGAGGATTAGAACTGAAAAATGGGGATAATCTAAGTTCAAACATATACAAAGATTGGAAATATATATCCTTAATGGAGGTGATACAACTTTCCATGATCCAATTGAGCGTAAAAGACGAGTAAATTGAGCAAATGCTTTCAAAGATAAGACTCTAAACAATTTTTTTTTTTTTTTCATTTTTGAACAAACGATATTATGGTTAGTAATAATGTAGTTCAAATTCTATTTTGACAAGAATCGAATCTAAGACCTTTTACTTTCAAGTGAAGATGAATATTAGTGCTAAGTGGCTAAACAAATCTATTAGACAACCTATATTTTCATGTTGAATTTTCTTGAGTGTGAATCTCTCATGAAAAAATTTAAGGGTCATTAAGAAATGCAGAATTAAAAAAAGATCTTGGAATACAACTGGATTTGCATATAAGGTTCATGTAGATGGTCAATAATGGTTGCTAAAGATTAGTCGTAAAGTGTATAGGGTTAATGGTCTATATTGGTTGACTTAACACTAATCAAGTCTATAAAACCGGCACTCATTAGGCATGCATGCTATTAATTTTTTCATCCTTGTAAAGGTAAGGGACGAAGAATTATATATGTCTTTCCACAATTTCTCACATTATTCGAATATCTTTTTGTTTTTTTTTACCACATATATTTGGTCGTACTGCCGACATAATTAAGCATTTTTTGTAATGATGTGGGGCAGAATAATGTCCTTTGGGGTCTTACGGATTAGTCATGAATAAAGTTTTTAAGCTATTTTTATTAGTTTTCCTTATTTCTATAGCTTACTAAGACAAATTATTATATGGAGAAAAAAGGCGTATGACTATCAATTTTTTTGTACTTATTTAATAGATATAGCCCATTTAGTGAGTACGTCGAAAATGTTGAAAGTATTATAAGTTTTTTTAGCCAAAATGCCCCTTGAGATTTGCATAACTCCTCACTTTGGTCCCTGAGATTTGAAATCAATATAATTGGTTTCTGAGTTTGTCCACAATCAATCATTTTAGCCTTTGGGTGAAAAACTATGTTAAATAAGGATCAAAATGACAAAGTTAACCTCAATTTAACAAACAATAGGCTACAATGATTTGACAAAAATTGAGGATATTTTTGTCATTTTATGGAGAGTTTTCATGGAATGACTAAAATGATTGATTTTGGACAAACTCTGGGACCAATTCTATTTATTTCAAATTTTATGGACCAAAGTGAAGAGGTAAGTGAATCTCAATGACCATTTTGACTAAATAGCCAATACTATATCATACATCAAGGAAGGGATAGCTTATGTTATGAACCTCTACACTTGCCTGTTGGTTTTGCGTTAGCAAGAGCTCTAATTCTAAATTTTGTGAAGGCTCAATAAACCTGATTTTAATTATATCAAATTTGTAGTAGTTAGTCTAATTAATTATGCTTGTCATTTGCAGGATGTTTATTAAGTCATGCAAGAGGCTTAGGATCATGAAGAGATCGGATGCCAAGGGAATGATGGAAGAGGAGCCATAATAATCACTTGATACCGAAAATGAAGATCAACATATGACTGCATTCGACTTCGTACGTATTTTTTTTTTTTTATATAATCATTATTAATTGCTGCCTTCAGCAGAGAATTCTTGTTTGAATCGCAAATTAAAGGTGAGACTTCGATATTGTTAAGAATATATATAGGACCCCAGGACTTAAGGGCATATAACATTCCTCCACCATGCATCACCATTAATTTACTTCACATATATATATATATGTGTGTGTGTGTGTGTGTGTGTGTTTGTGTGTTTCAGACGATATATATCTCTTATTATTCAACTGCATCTTCTTTTTTATTAATAGCACTTTTGGATGCTCTACCGTTTGATATGAATTCTAGCTGTCACCGTCGTGAGAAAAATTTCAGGGGGCTTAACTTATTACAGAAGAATGCTTGGTGTGGCACTACTTTATGCATTCAAAACATTCTGTGTGTTAAGCTTCTAGTATAATAAATAGAAAGCTTAATATAACCTAAAAGCATAGAGTGTTCAAGAGATGCTGTAGAAGAGAGATAAAGTTGTTTTAAAATATGAGTGGGTTGCATTTGATTTGTTAATAATAAAGTATTCAAAGTTTGTTAAAATCAAGAGTATTGTTGGAGATGAAAAATTAAACTGAGTAGCTAAAATAGTTTTTCTAACACTATTCACTTGCTAGTTTTATTTTTCTATTATTTTTTTTATTTATAGTTTCTCTTAGAGATGCTCTTAGACCATTTGCAATTGTGAGGATAGAGTATATTTAAGCTTCAAAATCCCCTAACTATTTCCAATCATTGGGCTAGAATAAGGCTTAGGGAGAAAAAAAATTGGGCCGAATTTCCCCCAAAATTTAAGCCAGGATAATTGATGAGCCCCAACTGTACGCATGAATGGCTTGCTTTCGGCCTAGCCACAGACCATCAATGTGCATCACGTATCACACTCGACAAGGCTTCAACTGTTGGGTCCCAACATTGGCACCATTGTCGGCCACTTACAATGAGCCCAAAGGCTCTCTTTTTTTTTTTTTTTTTTTTTTTTTTTTTACCTAATGACTAGAAATAATGTGATGTTGGTTGATCCAACTATCCAGATTCAAGTTATATTTTTTAAATCAAGTATATAATATATAAAATCCAACAACTGAGATCGAATATAAGCAAATCTAATCGTAAAAAAAAAAGATCTAATAGTCGAAAAGTATATCAAACAGCTAAAACAAGCAAAATTCACCCAGAAAAACTATGTTGTTCACACATCCACAAAAAAAATCAATTTCCTCATACATTTCCTCCATTTTTTCTTTCTGCCCACTTCCAAAACTATTTCTTCCAATTTCTAAAACTTTCAGGATGCCAAAAGATCATGTTAAAGAACCTAATTGGTCAAATGATGAAGATGTTACTGAAGTATGCCCAAAAAGCAATTGACATGGCAACATGTAATTGGTTATTCATGGCAACATAATGTTGAGTCATCGACGACAAAAGGCAATTAAGAACATCTGTCAATTGAGTACGACCTAACAGTGGATTAAGAAGTTTTGTTATTGATTAGGATAAACCCAAGGAATAACTTAAGTTGTAGGGACAGGATTGCAAAGATGTTCCAATCATAAGATACATAACCTACGGATCTTAAGTCCTAAACTATGTTCCTAGCCATAAGATGATCGAAGGAACTATCGAATACCCGCAAATTTTGGTTTATGTTGTATTTAGTAGTAAGTCTCAAACTAAGCATGTAGTGACATGTATATATATAAAGGTGCTTATATATGAGATTGAGTTCATTGAACATTAACCAACCAAGTAGTGTACGAATGAAAGATTACCTACTTGTCAATTGTACTACACTTATGACATCATTGGTTTAGTTCTTAGACCTAAGGCATCACTGGCTATTTGGTGTTGAGGAATGTGATATTCGGTCTCGCCTTGAAGCTCTCAAATGAAAACGAAGCCCTATTGTGTGAGGTTTGAAATCATGTACATCAATATGGAGATACGTGAATGTACAACAAGGAATCTATCACCTTCTAGGTATCATGAAGGTTGACATTCTAGTAACCCCTTGACGATCTATCTCCAAAAGTCTTTGGCCAAAATAATGTACAGGAGATACATCGGGGCAGTCATATTCATGCTTAGAGTTTGACAAATGTTTCAAGCTCTAAAATATAGATTGGAAAATAGTAGACAAATGAACAAAATTGCATTGTAACCATAACTAAGGTCCTAAATATGTGTTTTATGAATTCAAACATAATCCGACAAATCTAGGTAGCCAAAAGCCATTGCTAGGTGTTACTATTCAGTTTGTAAGTATTCTTACAATGTTAATTTATATCTAATTTTGTAAAATAAGATTAATTTGATTAATCAAATTATTAACAATAGAATAATATCAAAGAATAAAATTGTGAAGGTTGAATTTAATCTAAATTGTTTATATTAAATGATTTTTATTAATTGGTTTGGGACTTCTATTTGTTGTTTATATCCAAAAGGAAAGACCAGATTAACTAAATAAATAAAATAAAAGCAAACCAGGTTAAAGCCCAGTGACAAAGAGGGTGCGGCAAGCCCAAAGGAAGTGTCTCCTAGACATGCGGCACACATATGTGGTAGAGGATTAAAATGTAATCCTACTGGCTTATGGAAGTGTTTTATATATATGCGTAAAGGGTCTTTATTCCTAGTGTTGATTTTACATATTGTGAAATAAAAAATTGAGAGAAGAGAATTAAGTTTTCTAATCTAGAGAAATTCAAAAATAAAACATCACACCCTATACCCCTTGCTAGACCTACCTGGAAGAGAAGGACATAGTTGGTTGTCTTCCTACTTCACCAACTAGAGATTCATTCGTGTAAATACTAGTAGAAGGCTAACATATGGGAGCATCAACAATGAATTCATCCTCATATGAAATGTAAAGGTTAGAATTGTAAACTTAATTTAAGTTTATGAATGTGTTCATTTTGCATGAACACAAACAAGTCGATTAACATAGATCACGTGAATTAATTTAATAAGATTGAACGGAATCCAACGTTCCACTAACCATGCATGTAAATTGGATTATATATGCTTATGTCGCCTTGCCACGCTTCTATACACGTGTACTAAAGTAATCTATAGGCAAACAGATGTTGCTTTGTGCTTGCCATGGATTTCTACTAGTGAGGATGGTGTTGTCAACACAAACAAAAATAAATATCTCACGTGGGATAAAATATTTGACAATTTAAGTCCATCTCCACTACTAACCAAACCTTTGTAGGTGTTTACAATCAGTGAAAGACTAAGTGTGCAACTTAAGGAAGGTAAGCTTGGATAGAGCCGTAATTGGCATTGCAAGTGGAAGGAGTTTGAAGAAGTGGTGGGTGTCTCCCTTCATAGTTCATTTTCCCTGTACACAATCTATTTTCCAACTAAATGATGTTTTTTTATTCCTTGCATAGACTAAGAAAGCAATGGCGATTTCGAAAACAAGAAATACGGCTAAATACTCCGCTTTTAAGTTGTTTCATGCTTGGGACATCCTCAAAGATTGTCCAATATGGTGAACCACTGCAGACCAACACTGGACAAAATTATTTTGTTAAAGAAAGGTCAAGCGCTAGTGTTGGCGATGATGTTGACCAATTGGGGATCCCATCTTCGTCTATACCAAGGCTGTCGGGATAAGATAAGCAAAAAGAAGCAAAGAAAAAAGGGTGGATGCAAATCCGATTGGTGCCAAACTTTATTCCAGAGTTGAAAAAATAATTGAAGGGTGTAAGGAGACCAAGGAAGAAAAGGTCCGAATGGGCTTACCCATGAAGAAGAAAATGAAAAAGAAAGACACAAGAGACCTTATAGAGCACAAAAGGTTGATCTAGAGCAAGATAAACCCATGTAGCTTTGTTTTTCCATGCAAGGCCACAATATTTTCATATCAACAATGTTAGAGAATGAGCATAAGTCTAAGGGTATATAGGTTGGCTATAGAGTCAACTTTTCAAGAGTTTTGTGATTAATTGCTCTTGAAAACAGAATTGTGATATCATTATTTATTTGGATGATTGGAAACCAATTTATGGTTTATTAGCAATTGGTTGAATTGTTGATAAGTTGTTTATTGTGTTCGAATGATTGTTATTACTAGAATTGATATTAATTGAAATTCATCTTTGATGGTTGATCGATTTGGCCTGATGAATGGCAGTAAAATTATTTGAATTTGTTTTACTAGTCAGACTATATTATAAATTTCAAATTGCAAATTGAATATATATATATATATATATAGAGAGAGAGAGTTCTTCAATTAGTTTTGTATTAAGGATTGCACCAAAGGTTCATGGATTCTATGTTTTGAAATGCATAGTAGATTGTATATGATGCAATTAAAACTCTTTGACATACACTTTGTGGTCACTTTTGTTATATTTTGAAATTTTTTTTTTAATAACACAATTCATACTCAATTGAGAGAATGTAAGAATGTGAGAAACTAATTGTTAAATGTTAGAATGTGAGTACAAAACTGATTATGAATTATAGTTGACTATTGTGGTGGTTCAAATTGGTCAAGAAAAGTCTTATATAAAGAGGTGTTGTCTCATTTTGTATAGGATTGAATATATCAGTCATGATTATGTACTCATCAATGGACAATGATTCTTTGTCAATATTTCACTCAGAATCTAATAGAAGATTCAAGTGGATTAAAACATATATATATATATATATATATATACATATATATATAAATCGTGGTCATTGCTCTCACAGAGATACGCTTAATTGTAGAACCAAAAGCCTATTATTAGTTGAGCTTTGAGCATTGAGAAACTTATAGAGAGGAGAATGTCAACTTTGAAGATCGTGGCTTCTTCATCATTTCTACAGGTTAAGTTCTTACAAACAAAACTTAAAGTGAGTTCATGGGTTAGTTGATGCAAAGAAGGAGAGAAAATCTAAGAGCCTTGCCTCTAGTCGCCGGCCCTTGCATTTGGCTTTGAGATCGATGGTAGTCCTTCCATTTCCCTCATTTCCTCCTCTGCCTATTTCTAGTATCTATTGTGGTTTGCCTCATCTCTCTCATATGTTAGATTGGTCGAATCCCAGTGTATCGCATTATTTTTCTAGGTTTTTTGCTTTCGTCTTTGATTGGCTCAACGAAGCATTAACCCATTTTTTGGCTAGGACTTATGTTGTATTGTTGTCCATCTATTGAAATCAATGATTATCTTGGGTTTAGGTGACATCCAATATGTTGTCATTTAGTTTTCTATTTGAGGCGAAGCCATATGGTTATGTTATAGTCTTGACAGGGCATCATGATAACAAGTGGTGTTCTTGGTCTTAGGACTAGGCTTGTTTTTCTTTTTTCTTTTTTTTTAGCTTTTTTGTTTTATTTTATTTTATGTGGAAGGTAAAATTTATTAGCAACACAAAAATGTACATAAGCAGAGGCTTAATTATAAATGAAACACATAGCAAAACTATTAACCTTCAAAGCAACTATTGTGTTCCTTCCAAGTGCAATATATGGTTAGTACAATGGCACAAGTAAGGTTGCCGAACCATAGGGACTGATTAAACCTCTATAAATTACTAGCCTTGAAAGAACCCTAACTAAACAATGAAAATAACAAATTGAATGTAGGTTTTGTGTTGTTAATGAAAATAACTAAAAATGCAACAAAAATATAACAACGAATGATAAGTTGATTGAGAAAGGATAAGGATGGGTCCAAGGATTTTGAGATCAACCATATGATGTGTGGTTTTGATTAAATTCTCCTAATCTAGAACCTAATTGGGATGTTCAACTTCGGTTCCAAATTAAGAGTCTTTAGCATACAAGAAAACGTAAAAGAACCAAAGAAAATACATGGCAGGATGTTGGCATAGCATTCTCTTCATTCATTCGCATGTCTACCAAGATTAAGCATGATATTTACTATAATCTTGATCAAATGATCTGTAAGAAATCTTAATGGCGATCAATCATTAAAATAAACAAACAAATTTAACAAAAGATTTAGTGAATGAAACAAGAGACAAATTGATGAATTGAATACTTTAACATAAAAACATGGGTCAATTGTGCAAGGTTACATCGAAATCCCCGTCTATGAATTTAGTTACACATCATGTTCACAGAGATGAAATTGGAAATACACAACATGAGTGAAAAGAAATCAAAGAGAGAGGAAACCCTTGAAGCAATTATGATGTTAAACTTCTCCAAGAACAGCTTGTCGGGATGAGTCTTCGATGATGTTGGAGTGTATAGAATGGGTGGAGTTTTGAGTGTGGATGAAAAGAGAGAAAAATAGTGACTGGAGTTGTGAAATTAGCTCAGAATGAAAGGTGTGTGTAAAAGTGGCTGAAAGGCTATGTTTTATGATGTTAAAGAGGCTGTTACAGATTGCCAATACATCCCAGTAATTAGGCATTTAATTCCCACGTTTTTTTTTTTTCTATTTTTGGTCTTATAGAGAGCCATATTCATAACCATATTTAGTTTCCACTTTTAATTCTTTGTCTACATCAACATCCTTATTCAATTCTCCACTTTTAGCACCATTTTGCCTTATTTGTCCTCAACTGAGCTCCAAAATATGATTAGATGCACACTAACACAAAAGAAGGTAAAATGCAACTAGGTTAACTCAAAAATATCATCGACTAGGAATGGATGGTATAAATCTTTGAAATATATGAGTTATCAGCAGCACAAACAAAGAGCCCAACACATGGTTTGGAGCCCAAAAAAAAAAAAAAAAAAAAAAAAAAACAAAGCCAAAAACCCTAGCAACCAATTGACTTTGCCGTCATCGAAGCAATATCTACCTTGCACAAACTTGCACCCCCTAAGGATGCTTGAAATCCAATCACCTAATGCTCCAGAAATGAACAAGGAGAAAATTAACTCCATTGTCCTCAAACAAGCAGCACACAGATCTGAACCATAAATATAAGGAAACTTATAGAAATAAACATCCTATAAGAAACTATGCCAAAAACGGCACACACAATGAAGGTTGTGGTGTGAACACCTGAGCTGCAGGAGCTCTATACACCTTCCAGTAAAGCCTCGAAATGTGGCGGAAATAAATGGTTTTAGATCCAGAAAGTTGTGGGATCAAATGATGCTTGAGCGAATTGGGAGAGTTAGAAGATAGATTGGATGTAAACATAGAGGTAAGAAAACAGTAAGGAGAAAAGGAAAAGGAATGTCAAAAGTGAGGGCTTTCTGACTAGAGTTCAGGCTTGTTAAAATGATAACAAGAGGGTTTGGGACAAAGAAATTTGGTTTGTTGAATAGAAGCTACCATCAAAACAGAGAGAAAGAAAGAAAAAAAAACAGATATAAAGAAAAAAACGAAAAGGAAAAGGTTTGCCACCAGCCCTGACCACGGCGAGGGTTGGCAGTAGAAAGAATTGCCAAATCTAGAAAACTCACACAGATGACAAAGAGTCTATTGATGCGAAAATTACTTAACACACAAATTAAACCCTCTTGTTGACAATTGTAGTAGATATGTAAGTAGGGATCGTTCTTAAACCGGGGATTAGGAGGGATTGCTAAACACTCTAAACTGACTCAAAATCGTAAAAACAAAGTTTAAACACTAAACTAGACTCAAGGAATGCAAAACTAAACTATAAAACACCAAAACAAACCAAAATACTCAAAACAGCAAACAAACACTCAAAACTGCCTTAAAAACACTTTCTGGGCAGTTTTGAACACTACACTCAAATCTGGACGAAATTAAGTTATCACTTGACTCCAAACACTTAAAAACATCAACTAAATTGATTTCTAACTAATCTAACACTTTAAATTAATGGGGGAATTGGTTTTGACGAAAATTAAGTAAATTAAGACAAGGACAAAGAAAACAGATTCTTTAGACTAAATTAGGTGAATTGATGAATGATGGGCTAACTAGAGGGTTCTTCTCCACACATGACACACTTGCATTCAAATTGATTTCCAATTGCTTCTTTCAATAAATCATGAAACTCAATACCCCAAGTTAACCGTGAACAACACTTTTTTAACTTTCAAGTTTTCCTTAAGTTATTGAATTGGATGGGAATGCGCATACAACAACTCAAAACATTCTCTAAAAGTCCCTTACGTGAAAAGCACAATAAAGGTACAATCAAAGATCATTAAGTTCCATGAAAACTATAAGTATTGACGAGGCAATTGTTACTATGAAAAGCATGAAACTTTTGCCAAGAATTCACTTAACGCGATCGTCGATAAACGACCTCCACTACTAGCAAATATAAGGTTATAACTATTAGGTGAAATTCCCTTATATTTTAGCTTCAAATCCCTGCATGAAAAACTAAGTGGCCACCTTAATCAACACACAAGAATGAGTTATCAATCAAACAATTAAGCAAATTGAATTCACAACTTATGAAATAACAATTGGATGTAATCAATTCATCTTGCAAGCATAATCATGGTATCGAATAGCCCCCTAGCCAAAGGGCTTAGTTCCTCATGTTCACAAAACAAAGGAAAATAGATTTATACATTGTAAATATAAGAAAGAGAACATCTAAATACTCCAACGATCCAATGTTGAATAGCTAGAATCTTCAAGCAATCTTCTTCCTCTCCTTTGCTACTGCACAAGAGGTTCTGGTGAGTTTAGGGGGTTATGGATGATGTAGAATGATGGATTTAGGTTTGGGATGGATGTAGGGGACGGCAAGGGTTGGTTTTGGGCAGAAAATATGGAGAATGGTGAAGTATGGATGTGTTAGAGGGATGGGATGATTTTCTAGCGTGAATGGTGAATCAATCCCTCCTTGTGGCTGCTACAAGGATGTTTCTTTATAGGATATCAGGAATTAAAACCCTAGGTTATTTAGGTAAACATAAATTAAGTCAAAAGCTTCTAGAAATAGGAAATCAAATCAGAAATTTAAAGGAAAGTAATTAAAAGTTGCGGCAATGGCATAAAACACAAAAGGAATGTGTTTTAATGCAAGGAAATAGGAAAGAACCATCTCCCTTGCACGGCAAGGAAGAGGAAAGGTCAAGGGAGATGCGGATGTGATATAGGAAAGGTTTAAATGTCCTAAAACTAAAGGAAACAAGGTTCCCTTGCACGACAAGGGTTTGTAAGAAAAGGAATGCTTTTTATTTCTGAAATTAGGCAAGAATTTTGGAATAGAAAAGGGTATGTGAGTTATGGCTGAGCTTGGTATGAAAAAGGAATGTGTTTAAATGGTTTAAAACAGGAAACAAGGCCCTTCCTTGCACGGCAAGGAAGGGAAACACAAAGGGGACACACGGCAATGACTTTAGGTTTGCAAGGGACATTGTTTTATGACCTAGAATAGGTAGGAGCCTTTGATATTGCTGAAATATGGAGTCCTTAAAGATTAGGAAAGATTAAACCAAAATAGGAAACCTTGGCTTAACTTTCCTACTTCAAGTAGGAAACCTTCTTTGACTAGGATTCCTCATTTGATTAGGAATCCTCTTGTGATTAGGAATCCTAACTCAATTTGGTCTTCAATTTCGTCCATTTCTTTTGCTCCAAACATAAGCTATCCATTCCAAGTCCAATTTTGCTCCAAAATACTCCAAAATGCACCATTTTGCTTCCTTAGCCATATGAACCTAAAAACACACAAAAGAAGCATAAGGGACTAAAATAACTAAGGAAACACAACGTAAAACCACGAGAACAAGCCAATTAAGTCACATAAATATGCTCCTATCAAATTCCCCCACACTTAGCTTTTGCTAGTCCTCGAGCAAAACAAACAAACTAAACAAAACGAAACGAAACAAAACAAACAAAAGACACTCTAAACCTTCCAACGTTGCCTCAGGGATTTCCAATGCACCTGACATGTTAAAATTCATTATCTCCACAGATTTTAGTCATCTTCACACTTAAGTACATTCTTAATCATAGTCACCACATACTAGTTCACAATTAAGCAATTAAAACCATGTTTTGAATGTAGTAACATGCCTTAGAGAATGTGCTCAATTCCTTACAAGATATGCACTCAATTTTCACTCAGATTTTCTAACTACACACCCTAATCTAGTTATATGTGAGAAGATTGATGTAAACATGAAAACGAACACTCACATATATGTATCCTAAAGAAAGCAATTTCTGGAGTTAATAAGCATGTTTAGATATGATCTCATGAATGGAATGCTACTACTTAGACGCGAGAACCAGTGACACTATAGGAATTTTCAAATATGCACAGAGTATGCACACACCAAGCACAATAATAGGACATAAATAGGATTTTTCCTATACCTTGAAATGACCAAATTGCCCTCATATATAAATGGGTTATTTTCTCCCATCCAGAGGTCATTTGCACCTTTCTCCGAATATCTCTCTCACCTAGTTCCTAGCTCGAAGAACACTAACCCACCTATCTTCTTCATCCAAAAGCTCTATCTCTCTCCTCTCTAACCTACCTATCTTCTTCCTCCAAGCTCTCTCTCTACCCAAGTAATCAACCTTACAACTCCCAAATCCATAAATTTGAGCTTGCAAAGTTCGTTCGAGTTCGATTCAAAGCCTCTAGTCAGTGGCGAGTACTTTAAATTCGAGCAAAAGCCTAAAATTCTGAAGCAAATGGATCCGAAACCTGCAACCCCAACCCTGGATTTAGTTCGCGAACTCATACTAGGCCACCACAAGGTTGGCTGCGGTTCAGAAAGTGATTTCGACAAAGAGAAGAAGAAGTACTACCGGGGATTCTGATAAAGGCCATGGGGCAAGTACGCCGTGGAGACCCGGGACCTATATCGCAGAGGCTCTCGGTTCTAGCTGGGGACCTTCGACACAGTGATAGAGGCAGCAATGGCTTACAATCGAACAACATTGAAGCTTCGTGGCACTAAAACGATCCTCAACTTGATTTAATTTATAGGATTCAACTTAATATAAAGAACCGAAGATTCTTGAATTTGAATTTGATATCAAATGTGATTGAGTTCAAATATTTCAAGGATTTGAAAATTGCAGTTTGAATGGGTATGAAAGAACCCAATTGAATCATAGGAAATTGTTTCGCAAACTCGTTCACTTTCTTTGTATATGTAGGGCCTGCCTCTAAATCAAGGGAAAAAGTAGTAAAAATACACATTTATACATTGTATTTACACGGCATGTACACGTCATGCACATGACATGCTCATAGATCTGAGCTCAACCCAAAAATCCGGATCTCACGACTCCTTGTTCGAATATTGCTAACTATTATATGATATTAAATCACATAAGGACTATGTACCCTTGATATTAAATCACATGACGTGCACATCATATGTACAGTACATGCACATGATTTTCGCATTAATAAGAAACTTTAACGACAACATATTGGTATATTGGATACAATTAAAACATAATCGTTTCATATATAAGGTTACAATGATAGTTTGAAAAGTCTTGTGGCGTATATCAACCACCGCTTAATCGTGCACATGGAAAACATGATACTTGTCAGTATTTCATGGACATGCATGACCCTTAACGTCCTCTAAGCTTTTTCTTAATTTTGTTTTTTGCCGAGGCCAACTAGGTTGTGATCATACTCGCAAAATTCCAGGGCACAACATACGTGTTTCATAACTAGTGAACATTCTTGCTTCTGATATTAAGATGTAGCAATGCACACCATATGCACAACACATGCACATTATGGAAAAAATTTCACAAATTTCTCCAATTGGACACTTGAACTAGAAATTGGTCATTTTTGTCTATTTCCCTAATATTTTTCCCACCATAGCTAATTTGGAGAAGTAAGATCCAATATAGAAGAAATTATATGATACAAAAATGAGACTACGTGTACCCAACATATCAAGACTCAAAAAGCATCTCTTTCTCCATGGCTCCCTGATTTTGAGCCTCACACTTACCCCACTTTAGTTTCACTTTCTCTCTCACGCTTACTCCAATTTGGATTCTCTACACAAGAATCTCTCCCAACATAGGGGCGTCCCACTTATTATGGGAACCGGATCTCTCTCCGGATCCCAATAATCTGAGCTCAATAATCATTTGATCCGAACCTTTGAAATGATCCAATGACTACAATTATTATAACGTTAGAAGGGCTCTCTGTTTGTAATTGTTGGATCAAATTTGTCCGGATTATTGATCCTTAGGCTTAGATTATTGGAATCCGTAGAGGATCTGGTTCCCTTATTATGAGTGCATGGTTGTTAAATTGTATAAAATATTACTAATTGAATATCTATATATAGAAAGTTCTAAGCTAATTAAGCTGTCACGAGGGATTTGAATTTAAAACCGACTGTTAACGAAATCAGCACTTGTCAGCTAAATCTAGGACACATGCCCTTATTCTCTTTTGACTTTACACTTAAAGAATAGTACAAAAGTCAATAACGTACAGCGGAAAATTTTGAAAAGAAAAAACATGTCCTCGTATTCTTTTTGCGCATATATATATATATATTAATTCTGTTTTTCTTATGCACATGTTCAGTGCTTAGCATTTAATTAGGTCTAGCTTAAACTCATCCAGGTACAGAATTATTGTGGTCTAATTTGTATTCTCACATATCCCTATTCCATACAGTTGGCCGTGATTATCCGATCCAAATTCTGCAGACAATGCATGAATGTATTGTCGTTGTGACTTTATCTCTACAAATCTGCCTTCTCCAATTTAAGCTTCGGATAACTGAAAAACAAAGTGTAATTCCGGAGTACATTGCATGAGGTCCAGTACGTTGTATTATTAACTGACATCTAAAGTAGTCAAGCAATGGAGTCCAAACACTTGGAAGCTAAACCCTAGCAACTTGAGTACTTTAGTCAAAGATATGAATTAACCACATTCAGTAAGATCATAGCACATGGACTACAGATTTAATTTGACAGTTTTGCCTTTGGTGCCATAAGCAGACCACCCTTGCCACCTCGATGCTATGCAGAACTGCCCATTGCCAACATGCCCTCTAAGCCCGTTTGCAGATGAGTCCTTCGGCCATCAAGTCTCTTTCCCCTAGTACGTTCGGCCACCTGTCAAAGGACAAGTATTCCACCAAAGGTCTGCTCCATTAGTCTGCCTAGCACAGTGCATCCCTGCTAGCAGACAACTTTTGGTAACTTCTCCTATAAATAGTAACCGTCATTTTACTACTCAAAACTCTTTGAATTTAGTTTTTTCAAATTAACCATTTCTGACTCAGGCATTGAAGGTCCTTTTGCAAACACCCTCATCCCTCCTCGGGTTTTTGTCAATTAGCCTAACATTGTTACTTGTTTTCCAAGTATAATTTAATGAACTTACTCTTTTCTGGAATTTGCATTCATATCACCAATATAATGAGGTGATTAAAAGGTCTATCTGTGACTAGTGGGGTGGGTAATGGTATAACAGTAGCTAAAGAAGATACTATTAGTTGATAGTCTTTCTACTTAATTATCTTACATAAGTTAGTGACTATTACAAAGTTTTCTTGTTGTGCAAAAATAATGCAAATGACTCTTCCACCTTAAAAGATCTAGTTCAATGAGACTCTTGGCCTCAACTATGACAAAAAGGATACTGAAACTCAAATCATATCTTATTTTAAAATGGATAATATCATTACTCTACAAATCAAGGATCCACCAATGAAATTGAAACCCACCCAACTCGTCTGGTTCCATTCTTTGAACGAAATGATCACGGATGCGAAATTACCAATCCTTGAAAAATACTCCATGTCTTATTAAAACTAAGAAAGTTCGTAGTATTTGGTGAAGCATACAGATTAATATTGGACTTTTACAGTACAATTTTCCAACTGCCATTTATATACCAGTTGGTTGATGTCCTACCATGTGTTTATACCCCTTTGGCTGACCATATGTAGAACCTATATATCTATCTCTTTCAAAGTATCTCCATGTGAATGATATATTGGTATCGGTTTGATGTCGTGAAGAGCATGAAAAGCAAATTTTCATAACAAGAAACATGGGGCCACTAAGAGGTATCTGGCTATCGTCTGCCTACCTTCTACTTGGCATAAGGTGAATGAGCTTTCGACTTTGCTGGGTGGCTCCATTTCAACAAAGACAACTCGGTTACAGATAGGTTTCTCTTTTGAAAATTAAGTTGGATATATAGGTCTCCACTATATATGAAGTTACATAATTATATTTATGCATGCAATTTTTCTTTTACAAAATAACATTAATTTTATTATAACATTAAGAACTGATACAAATATGAAAAAGGACATTCAAGATAACATTCAAAAGGTCCTCGAACCAAAGAAACATTAAAAAAAATATATATATATGGACAAGTTGGTCAAACTAGTTGCCAAGTACTGGTGGATTTGAAAGCAAGATAAGATCGAGAATAAGCAAAAGGAACATATACAAGTCTTGAAATCGTCCCTAGCCAAACTCTGAGGACTAAAATGGCACATCAAAGGCAAAGAAATTCTATTCCTAATGAGAAGGTCAAGCGCTTCTCGAATTTCTATACACAAAACTTTGAACACAACAACATGAGAACACTCTTTAACAACGAGCACTATCGACTCCAAAGAGAACTGACAATAAACCAATTAATGTGCAACATAAATTTTGTCGGCAATACCATCAGTGAATACCTATTCTAACAAAGTGGACCTAGGAGAGCTGATAACACACCAACCAATAAATTAAATATAGAAAGACTTGCAAATAACCTCATTAAGAAAGAAACTTTGAAAAAATAAAGAGGAAGGCTAGAAAAATGTGGAGAGGGGTTGAAATGAATAGGTTTAACTCAGAAATTTTTTTATTTTTGTTAAAAGTACATTCTAGAGAGCTGGATCGCATTCTTCTTAATATGTAACTACAACTAACTACGGACAAAACAAGTAAACTAAAGAACTTCAATTAATTAGTGGATGAATCAGTCACCAACATCAACTCCATTTCTACATCATAATTTCGTTTTTTTGTATGAACTAACATAAGATAATAATTCATTAACAAAAAATAAGTAAACATATTATTGATATAACAACACTAGTATTATATGATTTAGTGATATTTTTCTGTACTCTGAAGTGAAAAGTTTTAATTAAGTTCAACTCTCAAAGATAACAAGTTTGAAATCAAATTATTATAGTTGATGCATTGTGTAATTTAGTCCACACTCTTCACCCCTTACTGTAAAATTTCGTTATGTATAAAAAACATATCACTGATATACATTGATTCAATTTTGTCACCCATTATCAGCAAACTATCCCTTCCTCTGTTGTATATTAAAGTTGAGACGCGAATTAACAACCCAACACGTTAATGTCTGTTTGGCAGATATTTCATTTTAAATGTATTATATTACACTTGTTAAGGTAATATTCAACTTTTTGTGTAATTATGTATTATGTCTTACATAGTTGTGTGTGCGTGTTTTTAACTTTTTTAAAATTGAACAATTTTTTTATGTGTGTATGATGTTAGACGATGAATCCACCATAATAAAATGATATTGAACTTATCATTCATAAGAGTTAAACTTAAAATTTGTCACTTATTAGTACAAAGAAATATACTAGAATATGGTGCTAAATCACGATTATCAAACACTTGTTCACTAACTTTTTTAATAGCCTTTTATCAAAACATATTTTTAAGCCAAATATAGCCAAAGATGAAATCAGTCTCGGATAGAAAATAGTCATATTAAACATGAAAAATAATTAATTAAAATGGCATACACTTGAAATTTGATTCTCTGTACAAAATAGTAAGTTATAGTTTGATTTATATGCTCCTTTTGATGAATATCTATTTTATGTGTGTACTGAATTTTTTTTTATTTTTAACAAACGATATTATCTACACTATATGGAGGAGGGGTGGCTAAGCTTCACAATGGGTTAGCAATAATGTGGTTCAAATTCGCCTTTGGTAAGAATCGAACATAAAACTTTTCACTTATAAATGAAAAAGAATATCATTAGACTGTAGTAGTAAGTGACTGTAATGAATATCTAATTAATTTCTCTCTCCTTACTCTCTTCGAATGGATTCAAACCCTTTTGTAGATCTCTCTTGACTTGTCAACTATAAACGTTGACATTACACAAAGCTCAAATGAAATTGTATACTACGTACCAAATTACCAATACCACTCTTCTTCTACATGAACATGGTTTTTCTATTACTACATTTGCAAATGCCTTCTACTAAAAGTTCTATGTATTTTAAAATTTTTAATAAAATCTTAACCGTTAAATTTTGGTTGTCGTATTTATGACCGATCATTAGCTTACGGGTCTTCAAACATTTAACAATAATCACTCTCACGTGCCAACCACTGTGTAGTTGTGGATTTTATATGAGTTCCAAAACATATTATAAGAGTAATTTAAAAAAATAATAATAATTTGTGTGTTTTAAAATAGGTTAGTAGCTTGTATTAAACAAAATAAATTATGTGCAAGTCAAAGAATGGGTATTCGTTGACTTTAAGAATAAATAAATTAATATAATAATAATAATAATAATAACAATAGAATAAATTTTGGAAGTTTAATGAAACATTTTTGATACTGTTCATTTTTAACGAAAAACCATATTTTACCTTTTCCTGATACTATTTACTATATCTTTATTTGTCATTTTTCATTAAAATCAAAGTTTTTTTTTTTTTTTTAACTTTTCGTTAGTTTTCTTATAAATTTTTAGAAAGACTTAGCCCCTTAAAAATTGAGGGGAAACTTCTCCTTAAAATCCGTCTTGACTTATCTGCACAATTTTTTGCTTATAATTAAAATCATTTATATTATATCGTTTTGTCATTGTACAGTATATATTTGCTACAATTGATCGACTAAATAATCTTAATTGTGATTTATTTTCTACAAAAATAATCTTTATGAAGAAACTTTCAACTATAAACATGAAATTTTAGAAATAGATCACAAAATATTTCAAGAAGAAACTCCTCGTGAACCTTAATAAACTTTCAGTGTTGTTGATTGATGGAAAGAAAGGGCAAGGAAGACGGGAAGTCCGAGAATCCCGGTTACCGAGGAAAGGAAGGAACTGATTATCAACGGTAAACCGCGGGCGGAAAGCGTCAGCAACCGACAAACAAACACGGTCACATATGAGTTTGAGGAATTTTGAGGCACATGGAAACTTCCACAAAGTTGACGTATACATAAATACTTGAGACAAGGACAATGACATGTGGGTCCCTTGCCCCTAGAGGCATTTCCTTCCCCTTCCTTCTTTCTTCCCTTCACTTCACGGCTTCCTTTAACCTTCTAGACTTGTGCCAGTCTATAGTGTTGTACAAAGGAAGGAGAACGGGTCCTATTACAGTTTGATAATATTTTTTCTGCTTTCAAAGTCTTCATTTTTGCCTATTTCGCACTTTTCTTTTGCATGCAACTTTCTGGTTCCATTCCTAATGACTTCTCCGAAAAAAGGAAGAAGTCAGCTTCCTTAATTCCGATGTTCCTCAGCAGCTTAATGGTAGAATGGTTGGTTGTTAACTGATTGGGGTCATTTAGTATTACGGTCTAATGATATTTCTCTATACATATAAGTGAGAGGTTTTAAATTCGAATTTCGTGGACGACGAATTCGATACTAAATTAGGTTGTCCATTATATGATTTAGTTGAAATCTCTCATTTCTTTAATGTAAAATATATTGTAATACTCAAAATAAAAATAAAAAACAAAAAAGGAAGGAGCATGGAGATTTCTTCAAGGATTGAAGCTTAGAGCAAATTGTGGGATAATTCAACCTAAAATATCTACTCCCCTTCACTCCATGTGATGTCATTTTGAAACAATATCAAACCCCATAATATCTTCAAGGTTAGTGTAGTCTCACATCTGAATTCAACATTGAATTTTTCTCCCTAGTTTTGATTAGATAGAGTAACTCTGAAAAGTGTTTCTTTTTTCACACGTTTTATCTGATGCTCTAGGTACTCCAACGAGATTCTCTTCGGATTCTTTCGGTGAAGATCCTGAAAATCCGTGAATCGTGTTCGTTCATTATATATTGTGTAGTCAGTTTTTATCAAGTACTATTTATGTTTATTTTTAAATAAAAATATTTAAAATGATTTTTGACCGCACGATGTACGATGAACGGACATGATTCATTGATCCCCGAAATCCTCACAAAGATGATCTGGCGAGGATCCGGACTCCTAGATACTTTGACTATATCTTTAGTTTCAAGTATCTTTATATGTAAAATAATTTGAGAAATGTAATAAAATAAGGGAATTATTATTAGCACTCCAAAAATCTCATTCTACATTCCAAACTTTCTATATTTGGAAAGGTGAAGAGTATAGAATAAGATTTTTTGAGTGCCAATAACACTTCTCTAAAATAATCATAGATTAATTTTCATATGACAAACAAATCAAAATTAAATACAAATGATCGATTAATTATCGACGATATGAAGAGATCTACAGGTAAACAAGTTGTGTTTGTCGTGTTCATATTATTTTTGTGTCAAACCCATTATTCTAACAAGTCATGTCGTGACACCATCTAACCCGTTAAAATTAAAGGGTTACTCAGCTTGAACCATTTTCACCCGTCACTACATAAATAATCACATAAAAAAAAAACCGTATGAAATTACTAAATATTAACATTTGACTTCGCAAGCTCCTTTTGATCAACAATAGAACTACAATTTCATTAAGCACTACAATGCCACATATTTATTACTTTCAAAACATATCGTTGTAGATTCCTAAATTATCACCAACAAATTAAAGTTTTGACTTGCAAGGATTTACGTGACGCTCACTGTAAGTCTCACAAGTTGCATATATACCATGTGACTCATCAAAACCGAAAGAATAATCAAGAGTGACACGCATCAACATTTAGCAAAAAATAGTTAAGGAATTATCTTTAATTAACCTTGATTTAATTAAAGGAAATAATCAACAAATGAAATCAACGCCAAATCAGGGAGATTGACCAAATTAAGGATGTTCAAATTAAGGATGAAAGGTGATTGATTTATTTCATTAAATCAAAGATTATTTAATTGAATCAAGATTATTTGATTTCATCAAATCACGAATCAAGTGCAAATCAAGGTATTGGTTATTTCGTCAACAAATTAAGTCCAAATCAAGTATTAATTGGTTCTTTCATCAATTAATCAAGTCCAAAATCAGTACCAATTCAAGCCTCAATCAAGACATGGAGAAGCATATAAATGTGAAGCTCCGAGATAAAGAAGAGATACACACCTACAAATCCTGAGAAGCTCAAACTCCCAAACACTCTACACACTCAAAAGACTCATAAAGCTTTCTGCATTCTTCACCACACTTGTGAAGAACCATCAAGCACGACTACACATGCCGGTTCTTCCATCACCTCAAGCCAAACTAAGTCAAACTCTTGCGACGTTCCTTGGTTCGAGAACAAGTCTCTACGACCCTCGAATCTACCACTATACACATACACTTTGCATTCTAGAGATCAAATCAAAGGATTAACATTTTCTTAATCAGAGATTGTAACCTTAAACTTTCATTAATACAAATATTACTTTGTACACGTATTCTTGTTTCATTTGTTACTAGCATTTAGTGTTTACAATCATATTACATGAAAAATAAAAAATGGGTATAGTATGTGATATAAGAAACAAATACAGTACGTGAAAATAGTTCTACAACTTTGTTAAAAAATAATTTGAAAAATTTGGCCTTTTTTTTTAAAATATGTTAAATGTGTCTAAATACGTGAATTTGTAGTGTAATATTGAAAAGTTTGTGAAAGAACGTATTTTTAATGTGAATCAACCTGTTATATAACGGATACTTAACGGGTTGACCCAATAACTCACCTAACCTGTAAAGCCTTGACCTGAAACCTTTTATTTTCGTGTCGATTTAATGAGTTGTGTATTAAATTGTCATGTCTAATAAAGATCATACATTGATGACATATGGATCGAATATTGTTCAACAATTCAGATTTGAAAAATGATCATTTCAACCAAGCTCTCAAAAAAATGTATAATATACAACATAGTATAGAGAATTTGGGTTGCTTTGAGCAGCTTCAGGCTACGAAATGATATTAATGGTTCAAATAAGATAATAAAATATTGAATTGTAATTTGGCAAAAGTGGGTTGCGGGCCAAAAATATGTTTTTTGTCTAATTTATGGATTGATTATCACTTAAATTAATTCAATAGACCGAGACAAAACACGTGGAAGTCGTGGAAGCAAAAATATAGACGTTCATACCATACCAGAATTGGATGGGTGTAAGCCGTGAACAGCGTCCCCCAGCAGCAGCTGAGTGCAGGTTGGAAGCAGGAAGCAGCCTAATAGGGGCTTGGGTTAAGAGGCAACCTGACAGCTTCAGGTCGCGCCTCGACTTAGCGCGATTAAGGTTTTTTCTAAAAATAAAACTAGTTTTTGCTTCTATTTTCTTATTTTCTTTGTAATTACACAATTAAACTTAGAAATATCCAATATACATTAATAAAACATAATATTGTGTACGTATGAACAATATATAATTGAGCAATTTATGCAAAATATAGGCATATAAAGCAACGATAAATTTAGAGTTTGTGCATCATGATGAATGTTTTCATGCTATCAGGGCTTATAAATTATGGATTTTGTGTTTTAGAAGAACTTGGATTGGATGGAAACGAGGAAAGCCCTTTATTGCTAGTTGTAGAAAAACCTCCTCCAAGAATTTTCAGTTCCTTAGCACAGCCACGTGAGCGTGCTAATAACATGTTATGAATGCTAGTTGTAGAAATCCACCAACATGTTCTATTGCGGCCCATAACTGATTTTGAACATAATCTATGTTTGAAAAAAATTAATTGGAGCTTAACAAGCGTGCTGATATACTGTTGCTGCCCTCTCTCTCTCTTTTCTCTCAGTAAAATAAAGCCTTTGAATGCTAGTTGTAGTAAATGTGGACATCGAAATTTCGGTGAAGTGAATGTTGACCAATAATTAAAATTTCAACGCTCACGTGTCACATAAATTTTACATGTAGCGTGTGACTCAACGAAAAATTGAAATAAATTGGAAAAGTCATCAAATAGGACACGTGTCATTACCTGGTAGAAATGATTTATTTCATCTGATTATTTAAATCCAAAAATCAAGTTTTGGAATTCTATAAATAGGAAGCCAAGGCATTCATTTTGAAAGAAGAAGGAGAAAGAAAGGAAGAAAGAAAGAAAGAAGGGAATTTACATCACACCAAAACCTTGAAGCCTCGAAACTCTAAAGCTCTCAAGCAAATCCCGAAGGATCAAGAAAACACTCTTTGTTCTTCGTCAAATCCTCCTTCAAAGGTCAAGCCCCAACGGCCCTTGAAGAACTTCCGCCGACTCAAGATCAAGCCCCGACGGCCCCTTGAAGAAAGTGTTCATCATCCGTTCATCCTAAGATCAAGCCCCAACGGCCCTTTGGATCAACAACCTCAACAAATTCACACATCCAATCGTTCTTCAAGATTAAGCCCAAAAGCCTTGAAGATCCGTTCATCATCCGTTCATTCAAGATCAAGCCCAAAAGCCCTTGAAGAAATCCACACAACCATTATTCAAGATCAAGCCCCGACGGCCCTTGAAGAAAGTGTTCATCGTTCATCATCCGTTCATTCAAGATCAGGCCCAAAAGCCCTTGAAGAAATCCACACAACCATTATTCAAGATCAAGTCCCGACGGCCCTTGAAGAAAGTGTTCATCGTTCATCCTAAGATCAAGCCCCAACGGCCCTTTGGATCAACAACCTCAACAAACTCATACACCCATTCTTCAAGATCAAGCCCAACGCCCCTTGAAGATCCATTCATCAACTGTTCATCCTTAGATCAAGCCCCGACGGCCTTTTGGATCAACAACTCATCCACAAACCTACACCCTACGAAGATAGAATCAGAGGATCAAATTACAAAGAGATTGTAACCCAAAAAATCATTAAACACAAAAATATATTTTGTACGCGTATTCTTGTTTCTTGTTGCAGGAACTTTTCGTGTTTACAGTAAAATGTCACATTCGTTAAGCTCCAGTTAATTTCTTCAAACATAGGTTATGTTCAAAATCTACCAATTGGGTATATCATGGTCAACATTAATATTAGTTGCCTCGAAATTTGAATTTCAAACATAGATTATGTAATATGGAACCCCATGAACAAATAAGTATTGAATTGAATCGAAAATGGATCCAAATTGAAATTATATTAGGAGGGGCAATTTCCTAACAAAAAAAAGGGTTAAGAATTCAGATAAGGTTTCAAGAAGCTTATTTCTGCATATGTGATTTCCTCGTATGCCGATTCTCAGCTCATAAAACTTCCAATTCTTCTTTGTGGAGGTGAAGATGACGATAGCCACATCATGACAGTCCATATCATTTCAGCCATCTCCATCACCTTCTTCTTGATGTTGGTAGCTAGAGTTATAGGGTGAAATTAGTGGTTTTGTATTGGATTTGGAGGTGATGGCATGAGGCTGGTAGTGACCATTCGTTGGTAGATGTTATGCTTTCATGATTGTTTATTGATTTTGGAGACAAAGTAAGCCCTAGTTAATTTAACCGATTTTTAACTAGGGCATAATGGATAATGACATTTTTAATAGGTTGGGTACTTGTTTGGAATGTTTAAAAAAGTTGAGACCAATTTGAAATGACACTAAAGGTTAAGGAATTTTAGGTATTTAATCCCTTAAACAATTACATTCTTAATAAATTTGGAACTGCAACAATAACTATATTTTAATTTTCATGTATATAAATAAAAATAAGGAAACTTTAACGAAAAGCTCATGTTACGTTCACTTTAACGAATTTACACTAAAAAATCAATTCTAGTACTATTCACTTTACCTTTTATTTTGTCCTCATCGTTAAAATTTAAAATTTTTAAGTTATTTTCATTAATTTTTCTTAAAAACAAAGTTAAAAATTTTTAAGTTATTTTCATTAATTTTTCTTAAAAATAAAGTTAAAAAATAAAAATAATGAGACGGGATCCCAGGTCAGAACTGGACCGACCGCGGGGGCCAATCTTTGAGTTTCAAGCATAGAAATCACCAAACCACACGCTTCAATCCATCACACAATGCCACCAACATGGATAAATCACGCCTTTCTTTCCTACCCACGTGTCCTCTACCCACTGGCCGAATCATTTTGCCGGCCACATTCTGCCTCTCACCATTATATATTATGCAGGGCACCAAGAGGCCGCCCACACTTGCTGGTCACTCCATCACATTGAAGTAAAACATTGAAGTAAAAGCAAAGCAAAAGTTCTCAAAATGTCACCGGAAAATAAGCGGCAGCCGCCGGCCGGACTGAACTACGATGAGACGAAGCTGACCTTAGGGTTGCCTGGTTCGGGCTCGAAACGTGGATTCTCAGAGACCGTTGATATTAGTTTTGGGAGCTCGAGCTCATCGTCGTCAGGAGCAGGGGTGGAATGTTGTGGTCAATATAGTGTTGTTGATGGTGGGGACAAAACTCATAAGGCTCCAGCTGCAAAGTAAGTTTGTCCACATGAATATATTGTATAATTCAGTTACCTGAAAATTGAAATGTTTTACGATATTTCAAACTGCTCTAATCTACGATGATGGGAATTGAAGCTAAGTGAAAGGGACGAACACACTGTCTTGGCCATTTGGCCTAACCCTGACTATTCTTTAACTTGAGTATTTTGGTGTGAGGTTTTTTTTATGATGACCACATGAACATCGAAATGGGTTTTAAGGACACTCACATGAATTTTTTGTACTATTTACATGAAAACTGAAATGGATTTTCTTTAATTTCAATTTTGTAATGTGATTGATGGAAATTTTATATGATGGTCTACATGATTTTATTGTAAAAAAATTACATGAACACTAAAAAGAGTTTTCTTTTAATTTTATTTTTACAATGTGTTGTGATGAAAATTCTATGTGAATATTTCAGGGCACAAGTGGTTGGATGGCCACCAGTGAGAGTTTCAAGGAAGAACTTGATAAAGAGCTGCAAATATGTGAAAGTGGCAGTTGATGGAGCTCCATATCTGCGCAAGGTTGATCTTGAGATGTACAATAGCTATCAGCAGCTTTTGGGTGCTCTTGAGGACATGTTTTCCTTCTTAACAATCCGTATGTATCTAACAACACTATCTGTAGTTTTTTGAGAATTCTAGAATGAATCGGCGCATAATATGTACTGTGCTTTTATCTACTTGCTAAACATTCACGGCCGAGAATCCAAATGCATAATATGCTTCGGCCCATGTTAGAAAACCAGTAGTTTTTATCTTCTTTTTGGAAACCCATGGTCCCATGTCCTAGTTCTAATGTTTACTGCAGGTAATTACTTAAATGAGAGCAAGCTTCTGGACCCTGCAAATGGGGTAGAATATGTACCAACTTATGAAGACAGAGATGACGATTGGATGCTTGTTGGAGATGTCCCATGGATGTAAGATTTCAATCTCTTGTCTAATGTTGTCAGCTTGTGAATAAAGACTAAGACCGCAACATTTAAAATATTGACGATCCTGATTCACAGCCACACAATTAATGTTTTCTAATGTTTTGAGTAAATTGTTCATATTTATTCAGTATTGATCCTTCATTTTTCTTTGAACAGAATGTTTGTGGAAACATGCAAGCGGCTCCGGTTGATGAAAAGCTCAGAGGCGATCGGATTAGCTCCGAGGACGCCTCCGCAATGCACAAGCACACACTGACAGAGGCCTTTTACTGTTTTACATATGATGAGAGAGAGAGAGAGAGGGAGAGAGAGGGAGAGAGAAATAATGAAAAATACAAGGAGATGTATGTACAGAGGCTTTCTCTTGTTGTTTGGGGAGTTTGGATTAGATTAGATAGAAAGAAAAAAAAAATGATAAAAATAAAAGTGATCCGTCTGTAATTCTCTGTAAGTCTGCATTTTGCCATTTTTTGGTATTTAATGCACTTCCTTTAATCACACTTTTTCTTCTTTTTACCTGAATTGTATACTTTATTATATACACGCTAATAAATTTCGTATATAAAATGACTATTTTAGAGTATCAATAAAACAATCATTTCTTGGTTAGTTCTCTCATTTATTGACTTGGCTTGGGTAAATTTACTAGATTCAATGACTGTTTAATAAATATTTAGATGCCAACTTGCATATTTTGTCAGAAGTGCAGATAGAGGATGGAAAGTAATGAAAAAACTTGTTCCTCTCAATTCTACCATTTCTGTGGGGATTAGGAGGAAAGTTTTCTTCATATTTCTACATCTTCTACCTTCACATGGATAAAATATTCAAGTTAGCACCCACATTTTTTTCAACGTTCGTTGAATCTAAAGGGTAATCAAAACAAGGCTATTGCCTTCATTTATTTTATGCGCCACAAAATTTGAACAACCAAGCACCAAAATCAAAATCCTTACAAGATTTTATCACCAATTTGTTAATTGTACACTTGTTTTATCTCAATTTTTTTCTCGTAAAGAAGGAAGTGCCGAATGACTATTTTGAAATGTCAATTACAACTCCGTGTCTGAAGTTGTCATTCAACTGAAAGTCACATATTTCTGCTCACATTTAAAGCTTCCACGTGAAATTGGTAGGTTGGGAGATGGACATATTCCATTCTTCTAACTGCAAAAATAAATGGAGCAGTGAGAAAACATCCAACTGGTTAGAAGTTGGAAGTTGCAACCCTTTGTACAAAGCACTTATATATGCTATTTTCTGGTATCCTTTGAAGTATTTTTCTGCAGCCGCCTATCAGAGAAGAAAAGGCATGAATGCACCACCAAGACAAAGGATGACGTGCTGCGATCACGTCCAGCGACGCAAGGAGGAGAAAGGCTGCTTCTATGCTTGGTTTGTTTTAATCGTTAAATCTTCGCTTTTCGAATTTTCCTCCTCCATCTTCAACTTATACTTCTGTTTATGGTTGGATTGCGTTTGTGTTGCAGCTTGTTCGCGTTGTGCTGCTGTTGTTGCTGCTACGAGACTTGTGAGTCCTGCTTGAACGGGGTCTGCTGTTGCTGCCCTTAGATCTCTACACTCGAAACATGTACAATATATTGAGTAAGGAGTGAATAAATTCTACATTGATGTTACGAATTAATCGAGTCTACGAGAACATAAGTTAATGCCAGCATCAAAGAAATGATTCTTTTCATTCCAGTGTAATTACAAATTATTTCTTTGCATTGAAATGTTTTTCCACTACATGATGCTTCTCTAACACCGGCCACCGGTGCAAATGACATCTCCAAGAACTCAAAACTGGGCTTCAATAGATCTCGTATCTCAAATTATTTCGCCTAGTTAGTGTTGGAAATCCCACATCGGGAATTTGACAAAAGAATTTACAATGAGTAATTACCTAATTCCATTCCTCATTACACCGAGGCTTTTTAGGACAAAACCCTACTCCTGCTGGTTAGCAGGTGGTTAAGTTAGGAACAATATCAGTGTTGGACCATTAATCTGTCTCTCTGAAACTTTAACAGTTACCAAATATGGGGTTCCTTCCCTCATCGATTTCTACGAGGATGAGGCGCCTTGGATCTGACCCTTCTGGACCTTCAGAGTAAAGGGTGGGAAGGTAAGCATTGTACGCTGACAAGTATCGTGAAACAATGTCTTTTACCTGCACAATAGAGCTCTCAAAAAACATCAGTTTCAGGTTATGGAACCGACTGCAGAATCTGCAGACAGTTTATAAGATACAAACATAGATAGAGAGAAGAAAGAATGCTTTTCAATGATATATTATATTCATCACAATCAAAGGTATATATACAATCATATACAATCCTATCAGAATAAGGAAAGAATAAATACCTCCTAAACTAGGAAACCAAATATGGTAGGAATCCCACAATTGTAGGAATCCTAATACAAGTCAACACTCCCCCTCAAGTTGTTATACATGTTTGGTCTTATCATGTTGCACTCAATGTCACGAGCAGCTTTATTGTCACAAAATAACTTCATCAGCTGACCATGTTTGACCACCAAATCTTATAACAGAAACTTAATCCACAAGATTTCATAAATACCATGTGCCATGCCTCTAAATTCGGCTTCTGCGATTGACCTTAATACGACATTCTACTCCTTTCTTCTCCACGTTACTAGATTTCCCCTAACAAAGGTGAAATACCCAGATGTCGAGCACCTATCATCCGTCGATCCTGCCCAGTCATCATCTGTATAGCACTCAATTCTGAAATGCCCACTTTTCCAAAACAAAATTCCTTTACCAGGATTTCCTTTCAAGTAACTCAATAATCTCATAACTGCACTCATGTGTTGTTCTCCAAGATTGTGCATATATTGACTAACTACACTTAAGGCATGAGCAAGATCCGGCCTAGTGTGGGCCAAGTAAATTAATCTTCCTACTAACCTTTGATACCTCCCTTTATCAAATGGTACTTGGTTCCGATCGATACCCAACTTCATTCCTTCAACCAATGGAGTAGACACTGGCTTGCACACGGTCATACCGGTTTCTTCCAACAGGTAAAGAACATATTTCCTTTGTGATAGAAATATCCTAGACTTGCATCTCGACCCTTTAATCCTAAGGAAATATTTTAAAGAACCAAGATCTTTCATTTCGAATTATGTGGACAAATAATATTTCAAGGCTGCTTACTCAACGGGATCGTTATCGGTAACCACCATGTCATCCACATATACAATGAAAGTTGTAACCTTTCCGTTTCGACGTTTCAGGAATAACGTGTGATCCCAATTTCTTTGCATATAATTGAATGCCCTCATGGACTTGGTAAATCTACCAAACTAGGCTCTCAGAGGCTGCTTTAACCCACACAATGATTTCCTGAGCCTACATACCTTTTGTTTCCGTATGTCCGGATCATTACACCCTGGTGGAAGGTCCATGGAAATGTTAGATCTCCATGGAGGAATGCATTTTTTACATCCAACTGTTGCAAAAGCAAATCTAGGTTTGCTGCTAAGGACAATAGAACACGAACTGTATTGATCTTTGCCACTGGTGAGAACGTATCAGTGTAATTGATGCCATATTTCTATGTATACCCCTTTGCCACCAATCTTGCTTTAAAGTGATCTACCTTTCCATTTGCTTTGTATTTCACTGTATAGACCCATTTGCATCCCACAGATTTCTTTCCAACTAGCAAGTCAGTTATTTCCCAGGTAGCATTCTTCTTCAACGAACTCAATTCCTCGTTCATTGCATCATTCTAGCGGAAATCTGCTAAGGCCTCCTGCACACTTGTAGACATTGAAATTTCAGTGAAATAAATGTTGACCAATGTATTAAAATTACAACCTTTATTCATTTCACCTACATCACACACTCATTTCACTTACAACTTCCATTTACTTCACCAACCTCACACACTTATTTCACCTACATCATACACTCATTTCACCTACAACTTCCACTTACTTCACCAACCTAACACACTTATTTCACCTACATCACACACTTACTTCACCTGCCAACTCCATTTATTTCACCTACAACATCCACTCACTTCACCAAAAAAAATGGATGGCGGTGATTCACTCTCAAAGCCTATAAATAGGCTTCTCCATCAAGAGAAAAAGGGGGGGAATTTACATCACACCAAAACCTTGAAGCCTTGAAACTCTTAAGCTCTTAAGCAAATCCCGAAGAATCAAGAAAGCACTATTTGTTCTTCGTCAAATCCTCCTTCAAGATCAAGCCCCAACGGCCCTTGAAGAACTTCCACCAACTCAAGATCAAGCCCCGATGACCCTTGAAGAAAGTGCTCATCGTTCATCATCCGTTCATCCTAAGATCAAGCCCCAATGGCCCTTTGGATCAACAACCTCAACAAATCCACACATCCAATCGTACTTCAAGACTAAGCCGAAAAGCCCTTGAAGATCCGCTCATCCATCAACCTTCAAGACCAAGCCCAAAAGCCCTTGAAGAAATCTACACAACCATTCTTCAAGATTAAGCCCAAAAGCCCTTGAACATCCGCTCATCCATCAACCTTCAAGACCAAGCCCAAAAGCCCTTGAAGAAATCCACACAACCATTCTTCCATCAACATTCAAGACCAAGCCCAAAAGCCCTTGGAGAAATCCACACAACCATTCTTCAAGATTAAGCCCAAAAGCCCTTGAAGATCCGCTCATCCATCAACCTTCAAGATCAAGCCCAAAAGCCCTTGAAGAAATCCACACAACCATTATTCAAGATCAAGCCTAAAAGCCCCTTTGAAGACCCGTTCATCAACCTTCAAAGATCAAGCCCTAAAGGCCCCTTGAAGAACTTCCACCAACTCAAGATCAAGCCCCGACGGCCCTTGAAGAAAGTGTTCATTGTTCATCATCCGTTCATCCTAAGATCAAACCCAACGACCCTTTGGATCAACAACCTCAACAAATCCACACATCCAATCGTTCTTCAAGATTAAGCCCAAAAGCTCTTGAAGATCCGCTTATCTATCAACCTTCAAGATCAAGCCCAAAAGTCCTTTGAAGAAATCCACACAACCATTATTCAAGATTAAGCCCAAAAGCCCCATTGAAGACCCGTTCATCAACCTTCAAAGACCTAGCCCTGAAGGCCCCTTGAAGAAACTTCCCTCAACCTTCAAGATCAAGCCCCAACGGCCCTTGAAGAAACTTCAAACCGTTCATCCAAGATCAAGCCTCGACAACCCTTGGATCAATCGCACATCCACAAATCAACACCTTACAGAGATCGAATCAGAGGATCAAATTACAAAGAGATTGTAACCCCAAAATCATTAATTAATACAAAATATATTTTGTATACGTGTTCTTGTTTCAGGAATTTTTCATATTTACAACACTGTTAGGAATAGATACAGTAGATAATTGATATACAAATGACTTATTTGATTTTGACAAGTGACAAGTAGACACATAATTGTTTAATGGATATCTCACTCTTGAATTTGAATTTGGCTTACTCGCGGAATACTTGTGTTTACACTTAGGATTTGCCTCATAAGTAGGTTTGGGAATACCTCAGTTAATATGCTCTGGAAGGCGACGGAGTGGAGGTGCATCCGATGTAGAAAACGATTGGTTATGAGAGATAACAGAAGACGAGTTCATAACATTGGGAGAAAAATCCCACGACAATTGCTGTGGTTGCTGCTTGGTTCCATCTCAAATAGTAGGCTGCAACTCATTTTCAAGCCCAAACCCCGTGGGACCCGTGGGCTGGTCTTCCTCTACATTTGTTTGTTGCAGCTCAGTGGGCTGATCACCAAAACATGTGGGCTTCTGCTCTTCTCCGAATGTCGTGGACTCCAAATGTAATAACTGCAATGGCTGCTTTTCGTGCAACTCGTTTCACAAGAAAGTAATCAAAGGTCAAAACTTCACTATTATCTTGGGTCATAACTTCACTATTTCGGTATCCCCCCCCTGAAGTGAAGACGCGAAGGATCCAAAAAACAAGTCATTATCATGGAAAATCACATCTTGAGTGATAAACATTTTCTTACTCAGAGGATGATAGCAATGATATCATTTCTGGGTAGTGGCATAACCCAAAAATACACAACGAATGGCTAGAGGTTCAAGTTTATTATTCCGTCCAGGAAGATGGAGGTGAACAAAAGCAACAAACCCCAATACTCGCGGGGAAAGATTTAGAGTCAGTGGACTACTAGTCTGAGACAAGAGAACCTGAAATGGTTTATGGAAGTTGATCATACGAGAAGGAAGACGATTAATAAGATCAGCAACCCCATTTTGTTGAGGTGTAAACGAGCTGTGGTCTAATGAACAATACCATGCAGTTCAGAGAAAGAACGAAGTTCCATATTAACATATTTGCCTCCATTGTCACTTCTAAGAACCTGGATATTCCTATTGTATTGCACAATAACCATTTTATGGAACTTTTGAAAGGCCAAACTAACTTCGCTTTTTGACTTTAACAAACTAACCCAAGTCATTCTAGTACAATCGTAAAAGTAACAAACTAGTGAGCACCACCAAGAGTAGCTCTTTTCAACGGCCCCCATACATCATAATGCACAATCATAAAAGAAACGGTACTTTTATTTAAACTGGGAGGAAACAAAGTTTGATGGCTCTTAGCCATTTTACAAACATCACACTTAAACTGAGAAATATCACTCTTGACAAACAAACTAGGAAATAACTTGTGCAAATAATTAAAGGAAGCATGCCCAAGGCGCCGATGCAACATCCAAATGTCCGACACTTCATTAGTATCCCCTTAAGAATCATCAACAGAAAGAGCTTGAGTTAGCAAGCCAGAACTACTGGTTGTCAACTCCAAGTAATAAAGCTTCCTTCTTCTAATACCATAACCAATCGTCTTTTGCGTTCGGATGCCCTTAAAAACACAAAAATAAGGCAAAAAAATAACCAAACAGTGTAAACCAAGGGTTATTTGCGCAACGGATAACAAATTATAATTTAGAGAGGGAACCATAAGAACAGTGTCAAGTTTCATGGTATCAGAAAGAGAAAGAGTGCCTTCTTCACTAACAGGGACAGGATTAACATTGGCAACGTTGACCACGGTTTGTGTGGATATTTTTAGTGATGGAACCTATCTAGAATCACAAGTCATATGTTCAGTAGTTCCTGAATCAATTATCAATGTATTATTCATAAAGAAGAGTGTCTTACCATTACTACCTGCCGCATCAATCATGGTAGATGCCTTGTCCACTATATGGTCCGAATCATTCTTAGTTTCCACAACGGAGGCTCGAGATTTGTTGCATCAAGGATCACAAGTCTTATCCCAATTCTTGAGATATCCAATCAACTCAAAACAGCGACTCTTAAAGTGTCATGTCATGCCACAGTGTGGGCAATTACCTTGGGGACGATCCCGGCTTGTCTGGCTAAGATGAGTTTGTCCTGGTTGGCTTTGGGACCCGTCTTGGTTCGACCAAAAAGATGATCCACGCTGCCATAGCAGTGGGTTCACTCTTGTCAATCTCCATCCTCATTGCTTACTTTTGATCGACTTCTCGACGAACATATGCATAAAAAGCCAGAAGGCCAAGCGGGGGATCTTTTCATAACACTTCTTCACGAACCTGATCAAACACATCATCGAGACCACTAAGAAACACATAGACTCATTGTCTCTTAGTGGATTTTTTAATACACTTTGACGTCATTTTCACACTCCATGGATACTTTATTAAAGTGATCCAATTCTTGGAAAATCTCAGTTAGCTCCCCAAAATAGGCAGCCAAAGGTCGGCCATTCTGACGAAGACGTGATGCCTTCTGATTCAATGAATAAATTCTAGCCTCGTTGGTCTCATCAAAGTAGGCCGCCTTAAGAGAATCCCAAATTTCCTTCAAAGTAGACAACTGAATGTACCGTTTCATAATCTCTGGCTTCATTGAAGACAAAAGCCAACTCTTAATTTTTTTGGTCTTCAAAGAACTAATCATCATATTTAGGATCATCTTCGTTAGGTGCCTTGATAGACCCAAGAAGATATCCCATCTTCTTCTTTCCAGTAATATGTATTTGAATGAGAGGAGCCTATAAATCATAATTTTTCTCATCCAATACCATACAAATATTAAAGTTTGAGTTCTCTGATTGCACCATAATTGGAGCAGCTGCTGGAACAATCCTATAATCGGCTCCCTTTTCTTCAACTATCAGTCTTGCTGTCGGTATAACCTAAAACCTGCATCACTGTGATGAGAATTTGGAACACGATAACAGACTGACAAGGCAGCGTTGTGGTGGGAATTTGGAACAATGCGGACGGACGGACTGACAGAACGTGGCAGCAACAATTCTCAATTGCTCGTTGCAATTGATCAGGGACACAGGCAGCAACAACTCTAAGTTGCTCGCTGCAATTGATCAGAGACACGGCAAATTCAAATCCAATTAGGGTTTGGTGTTTTCCTTTTCTTTCTTTTTTTCTAACTCGGCTCTAGTGCCAAGAAGAAATAATGTTTTTCAATGATATATTATTGTTTGGGCCCAAAATATTTTGGTTAGGCCGAGCAGTCAGATGTGCTCGGCCCAAGGTAATAACAGATGCTATGGGCCGAATAATAAAACCCGGGCCAGCTGGCAGGGTCAGCCGAATCCTATCTCAAGAGGTCCAGATAAGTAGGAAGGAGTGAGGAAATCCTGGTGCGACCAGGATTCTCGACCAGCAAGAAATAAAGCCTCAAAAGGAGGAAGATTCAGAATCCCAGTGGGAGTAGGTTTGTTCGAACCAGAATCGAAATGGGACAAGGACTCCCAATCCAAATCAGAGGAGGTTTCAAGGAATGGGGTACTATAAATACACGAGATCATGCAACATTTTAGAGGACCTTGAAATCAGCATACAATTGCCCTGCGCAAAACCTCTCAACATCTTGAGATTTTTCCTTTTCTTCTTCTGCCGACACACCTTCAGTTTGGATAAATAGCACTGTGGAAGCGCCCGGCAAGCACTTTCAGTTTGGATAAACAGCACTGCTGCCGCAGAATCAGCCGACCGAGAAGCATCTTCAGTTTGGATAAACAGCACTGCGTCGAGGTCGACCGATTATCTATCCAAGTCTCGGTCGAGAAAGGTTTTCGAACCTTTGTTGGCAGAGGTCGCCTTGCTAAGCTTTCTCGGCATAGTTAGGTGTTACGAATTGCATTGCTCGGCGTACAGGACGCCGAGTGGTTTTATGATTGGATACTCGCAAGTAGGTTTCAGGGTTCGGCATTCCGACGGCCGAACTACGTTTACCATCAAGACATACATTATGTTCGAGTACCTGTGCCCATACACTTTGGTCTCGATTCGACGTGCTTATACTCTCACGAATATAATCACGGTGACCGAATCGGGCTCCGACGATTATTGAACTCCGCAGAATTAGCAGCCTTGTCTTCAGGCTGTAGAACTCAGAGACCGAGAGTGTTCCTTCCTCGGTCGCAATCGCAAGATAAAGAAGTCAACGACGCGCTCAAAGCGACATCAGCAAATTTTACTCCTCGGTCGAGCTCGGCCGACGAGTTGGCACGCCCCGCATTCAACCGAAGGACGTAGTTAGCTTACTAGTTACTCGGCCTGCGCGCCACGTAGGTTTTGTAATTTCTAGGGTCAACATTTTGGCACGCCCAGTGGGACCTTTGTGCTAAACCTTCGGAGTTCATGACCATTGAGACACGGTCCACGAAGCAGAAAACAACCATGGGAAAGTCAACGACTGACTTGCCAGTGCAAGGCCTTGGGCAGGATTTGCACTCTACAAAAAATCCGATCACAGTTGCGCCGCCCGAGGCCACAAGTGTAATACGCCGAGAGAATGAAATCTGTCTCGGCGGGCAACCTTACAACCCCGCAGTCCCGAATCAAACAGCTGGAATGTTCATGGAAGGGATTGTGGAAGATTGTGATGACGATGGTGGGGAAGGTTCCGATCCACCAACGAGGACATTCCTTCGGCGACGACTGGAGGAACAATATCGTCAGGTCGAGCAGTCGATCGGTCAGAAGATGAATGATTTGCTAGAAGCAATACGTAGTAACAGCGATACACAGACCAGAATGCTCGAACTATTGGTTAGTAAAGCTTTCGAAGATGGCCAGGTCGGCCCACCTCGGCAGCTTTCGACGAATGTGCCAATACCAGCCGAGAGAGGGCCCGCCCGACCGCAACCAATCACCTTAGAAAGAAGAGGTGGACCAGGAAATAGATCCGAGGGACCAAGCCAGGGAGAAGAAGCCGCTTCCGTAAACATGACCGAAGTCCAGAGAATGATTGATTCGGCCCTGAAGAAAGGGCCGAAGTTTCCAAAATTCATTCATCCATACCCGGCTTATGTAGAAAGGTTTGAATACCCACGAGGATTTAAGATCCCTGATTTCAGCCTCTTTGCCGGGGAGTCGTCTTTATCCTCATTAGAACATGTGGCTCGGTTCACAGCGCAGTGTGGAGACGTCAATAGCGACTTCTACAAACTACGTTTGTTTAATTTTTCACTGACAGGTTCAGCTTTCGCCTGGTACATCAATCTTCCACCCAATTCTGTGCAGAGTTGGGAAGAGTTGGTCGAAAAATTCCATGAACAATTCTATCGGCCAGGGATGGAGATATCCGTATCATCCTTGGCCAGGATGGCTCAAGCATCCGACGAGTCTCCAATGGAGTACTTAACAAGGTTTAAGTCGGCCAGGAATTGGTGCCGAGTACCACTCCCCGAAGTAGAGTTCGTCAGGATCGCCCTTAACGGATTAGACGTGGAGTACAAAAAGAAGTTTCTGGGGGCAAATATTCGGGATATGTACGAACTTGCTCAACATGTCGAACAATATGATTATCTGCTCCGAGAAGAAAAGATATCGAAGTCACCATCCCGGGGGACGTTGTATAAGAACCCCACGGTGAGCTATGCATCGGCCGAAAGTGAAGACCCTCAGTATGTTAGTGTGGACGCGGCCGAGATAATAATAGACAAACCTTATGTTTGCAAGGCTTTGGTGCAAGTAAATACCAAAGACGCCAAAACCCGTTTGACCGCCGAGGAAACGGGCAAGTCATCAAAAGTATACACTTTTGATATCACCAAAGCTGATGCAATTTTCGATCAGTTATTGGCAGCAAAGATCATCAAGCTTCGGCCAGGACATACTATCCCTAAGGCCGATGAATTAAAAGGAAAGATATACTGCAAGTATCATAATTCTAATAAGCATGCAACCAATAATTGTGTTGTGTTCCGGGACACAATTCAAAGCTGGATCGAAAAAGGAAAGTTGAAATTTCCGGAAAAGATGGCGGTCGATGTTAATCCTTTCCCTTTGACGACGATTGGTATGGTGGATGCTCACCTTCCTAAAAACAAAGGGAAGGCCGAATACGTACCGGTGCAACATGTCCATAAACGGAATGGTCGCACAAGACTACAGCTCGATATCTTTTCGAATGCACCACCAGCGGAACAATCGGGGCCACCCGCCGATGAGCCTATGACAAGGTCAAGTTCCGATGAGGCTCATGGATCAAAGGTGTTATGTGACCACTGTAAAACACCAGTTGAGCCTGGGAGGAAGACATCTTCAACACCACCCGCGGCCCCTACAACATCGTCGACAGGGTTAAGTCCACGACATCAAGTGTTTGATCGACTCGGCCCACAAGTACGGCCGAAAGACCAGACCTCGGTCAGGCGGCGTCTGGATTTCGACGCACCTTTCTACAATGAGGATTATTACTCGCGCAATGCTAATAGTTCGGCCTTACCAGCCGATCGCAAAACTTTCAAACCACCAAGGACATCGGATCAACGCTGGTACAGTTACAATTCTCCGACTGGTTTGTATACGGCACTGTCCAAATCCCAAAAACGTCGTCGTCAACGGATAGATTGCATGGCTCGGCGACAAGAAGCGCAGGCCAGCCCGGCCAATCAATGGCAACCAAAAAAGGCCGTGGAAGATAGTAGCGAACGGCCAACCCCGACTATCATGACCGAGTTAGCCGAAGGGAAGAAAGTAGCGGAGGCTGATTTCGAAACCACCATTGAGGAGGCTGAGAAACGTATTAAGATCCTTCTCCGGCCTGGGGAAACGAGAGCTCGTCTAGAGTACTTTACACAAGAGGCCGAAAGGAAACTTTCTCCGTTACCACCGCGCGAGCCGCCTATCAAAATACAGCGCAACTTACACCCTCCGTTCCTCGGTCCATCCATGGAATACATGCGAGAATTTCATAAGAAATACTCCGCAAATGACTAGTACGGACTCCCCAAGGCATGTCAGGAAGCCCTCGACTTAGCGCTAACTTGCCCTGATGCCGAGCAAATTATCCAGAAAACTTCTGATCCAGCCATTAAAGCTAGGTTTCAACATATACGGGAGGCTCGGGTCCTTGGTTTTGAGGTCGATCCTTATACAGATATCGACGCCGCCGAATTACCCTTTTCGCTCGAAGACCTTCAGCATTTACGCTATCATTTCGAAGTCTTCTCGGCTGTATCGCTCTTCGGCCTCACGGCCGACGAGGAAAAACGGATAACACGATTGGATACCTATTTAGACACAAGGAACGCCCGTATTGCATATGAAGAACGAGCCCGTGTAACAAAGGACCAACGAAAATCTTCGGCAGTCCACATCGCCGAAGGAAATGGCTCACCCGCACTCGATTTGGTTCCCACGTCTCGGATACCGGCTCTTACCGAGGAACTCAAAAGTTTGATTGAGGATTTTCCAACGACTGCTGCAGAGGATAGTTCCCCGGAAGACGACGACCATGACCCCATGGGCCCCTCGGTCCTCGAACATATGGAGATTAGTATGGTACACGTTCTACCAGCTGAATTCCAACCAAGTACCCACCAGTCAAGCTTCTTGGACGGGGATGTAGTTGCCGAGGAAGCCACACAAGTAGACTTCGTCGCAAATGACGACGATCGAGAAAACCAGAGTGGAGATAACCTCAAAGCAGCTTTGGCCGAGCTATTTCCCCGCTCCTCCTCGGTTAATCTCCAACACCTAAAGCCGTTGTATGTCACGGCTCACATCGAAGGATTTCCCATTTCTAAAGTATTTGTCGACTGTGGAGCCACAGTCAACATTATGCCAATATCCGTCATGAAGGCTTTACGCCGTTCTGATAATGAACTCATTCCGTCAGGGATCACTATGAGCAGCTTTGTTGGGGACAAATCTCAGACCAAAGGGGTGCTCCCGTTGGAAGTTAGCATTGCCGGTCGTCAACACATGACGGCATTCTTTGTCATTGATTCCAAGACAGATTATAACGCATTACTTGGCCGCGACTGGATCCACCAAACCAGCTGCATTCCTTCATCATTATACCAAGTCCTCATCTTTTGGGATGGCAAATCGGTCGTAGTTCACCCAGCCGATAACCAACCATTTGAAACCAACATGATTCAGGCTCGCTATTATGATGATCACGTCGGCTACATCACCCTCCAAGGCCTTAACGAGGATGGACGGCCGACGAGAATTTCAGTACAAAAAGTGATTGAGGTCGGCGCCGAGACTGTCCAACAGGATTCGGCGAGACTTGGCTTGGCGAACTTGGTCATCAATGCCGATGATTGAGCACACCACACAAGAACGGCGTCAGGCCGCGGTTTCATCTACAATGGAACGTCTGCTGGCCCATTGGTACGCCATTACCAAGCAACCACATTCTGGCGTCAATTTAATCGAATTTCTGGCCGAAGCAGATAATGGCCCCGTTCTATCTTTCAATAAAGTTCAGGCTGCGCCGGCTGAACTCGAAGACCATCGACCTCAAGTCAAGGACCCGTTAGAGGAAGTGAACGTCGGCACGGCCGAGGATCCTCGAACATTGTTTGTTAGTGCGTTACTCCCACCGTCCATGAAGGTTGAACTCCATAAACTACTCCACGAATTTAAAGATTGCTTTGCGTGGAGTTATCATGAAATGCCAGGCCTCGACCGAAACCTTGTAGAGCATGAGCTACGCATCAAGGAGGAGTGTAAGCCTTTTCGACAGCCTCCTCGCCGATTTTCAAACGAAGTACAACTCGGCATTAAGGAAGAATTAGTTCGGCTTCTAAAAGCCGGGTTTATTAGGACCGCTCGGTATGTCGAATGGTTGGCCAATATCGTCCCCGTATTAAAGAAAAACGGTGCCCTTCGCATTTGCATCGATTTTCGTAATCTAAATCTGGCTACTCCCAAGGATGAATATACAATGCCGATCTCAGATTTATTAATTGATGCCGCAGCTAATCATGAACTGCTATCTTTTATGGATGGTCATGCGGGTTATAACCAGATTTTCATCGCCGAAGCTGACGTCCACAAGACGGCTTTCCGTTGCCCGGGGGCACTTGGTACTTACGAATGGGTAGTCATGCCTTTCGGCCTCAAGAATGCCGGCGCCACATACCAACGAGCCATGAATATGATCTTCCACGACTTAATCGGTACAATCGTCGAAGTTTATATCGATGATGTGGTCGTAAAATCCAAACGTCGTCAAACACACCTTGACGACCTGAGGCAAGCGTTCCTTCGCATGCGCAAAAACAACCTCAAGATGAACCCGGCCAAGTGTGCTTTCGGTGTTTCGGCCGGTAATTTCTTAGGATTTTTGGTGCACCATCGCGGCATCGAGGTCGACGAAAATAAAGCCCGCGCCATCATTAGCGCCCCACCGCCGACGACAAAGAAGCAGCTTCAGTCGTTACTCGGGCAGATCAATTTCCTCCGTCGTTTCATCGCCAATTCGGCCGGTAAAATGAAAGCATTCTCTACATTCCTTAAACTGAAGGAGACCGACCAATTTGAGTGGCGCGAAGAGCATCAAGCTGCATTTACGCAAATCAAGGTGGCCCTTTCCACCCCACCTGTGCTCGTTCCACCTTGTCGCACCAAACCCCTCAAATTGTACATTTCGGCAGCTGTTGAATCCATTGGGTGCCTACTCGCACAAGATAACAACGTCGGCCGCGAACAAGCTATCTTTTACCTTAGCCGCCACTTGAATTCACCAGAACTTAATTATTCCCCTGTCGAAAAACTTTGCTTAGCGTTGTTTTTCGCCGCATCCAAGCTTCGACATTACATGCTCCCCACAGTTACGCAAGTCATCGCACAAACCGACGTAATTCGTTACATGCTGACTCGGCCTATGGTCAAAGGCCGAATCGGGAAATGGACACTCGCCTTATCCGAGTTCAGCCTTCAGTATGTACCCCAAAAGGCCGTCAAGGGGCAAGCCCTCGCCGACTTCCTGGCACAACACCCATCCCCTTATGGTCTTGAGGGGGGCGAGGTCGACATCGGTTTCGTCACCACACGCGATAACCATTGGACTATGCATTTTGATGGTTCCAGTACTTCGACCTCGGCAGGTGTCGGCATCGCAATTCAGTCGCCTGACCACTGCCGATGGTGTTTTTCTCTCAAGTTAGATTTCAGCTGCACCAATAATCAGGCCGAGTATGAAGCCCTCATTATCGGCCTCCATGTTTTACACGATCTACGGGCCCCCCGCGTTCTCGTCCTTGGTGATTCCGAACTTGTGATTAACCAACTAAACGGCGTGTTTCGTTGCATGAGTTGTACTTTAGCTCCCTATCACATGGTCGCCACTTACCTGGCCGAGTCGTTCGACCAAATCACATTTGAACACATTTCACGTATCCACAATACTGACGCCGACGAACTCGCCCAGATCGCTCCGGAGCACAACTCATGGGGGGCAAACTAAGTCAAATTATGGAAATTGCGAACACGGGTCAACGCTCGTACCCCGTTTTGATTAATCAGCAAACTCTCCAACGCACGCACGTAATACGTACAAGGGTGATGTCGTTCCCATCCCTGTTAGAACGAGGAGATCCCATAGAAGTATGCGCCGTTGAAGTAGAACCGGATGATTGGAGAAAGACGATGTTACGGTACCTCAATAACCCCAATGGGAAACACGACCGAAGAACGAAGGTGCTCGCGACGAATTACGTGTCGTATCAAAATGAATTATATCGCAAGGGCGAAGATGGTTTACTACTATTGTGCCTCGGCCCACACGAGGCTGCCTAAGTAATGGCCGAGGTACATGAAGGAATTTGCGGAGCGCACCAATCTGGACGAAAGATGCGTTGGTTGCTCCGACGACATGGTTATTTTTGGCCCAATATATTAAAGGATTGCATCGAATATGCGCGGAGATGCGTATCATGCCAGATTCATGGACCCGTTCAGAGAGCCCCGGCCGAATTGCTACACTCGGTTACTAAGCCATGGCCGTTCAGGGGTTGGGCAATGGATGTAATTGGCAAAATTACGCCATCATCGGGGGCAGCGAAACACGCATGGATAATTGTAGCAACTGACTATTTCACTAAGTGGGTCGAGGCAAGGTCATACGCCGAATTAACGGCTAAAGAGGTATGCAACTTCGTAGAGGAGAATATTGTGACCAGATTCGGCGTGCCAGAAACGATCATAACTGATAATGGCACTATTTTTACGGCCGATAGGTTTAGGGAATACGCGGCAAGATTGAATATCTGGCTCGAGCAATCTACGCCTTACTACCCACAGGCAAACGGACAGGCCGAGGCAAGCAACAAAGTGTTGATCGGCATCCTTGAAAAAATGGTAAAAGAGAAACCTGGTTTGTGGCATTTGAAGTTAAGTGAAGCATTATGGGCATACCGAACTTCACCCCGGTCGGCCACTGGAACCACTCCTTACGCGTTAACTTATGGACACGACGCCGTGTTACCGGTCGAATTGAGTATAAGTTCGTTGCGAATAATCGAGCAGAGTGATTTGTACAGTATTGAATATAGTCAAGCGATGCAACAAGAGTTAGAAGACTTAGAAGAAAGTCAAATCGATGCAGTTAACTTGTTAATAGCACAAAAGAAAATTGCCGAGCGAGCGTATAATCAGCGTGTAAGACAAAAAACGTTCGGCGAAGGAGAAATGGTTTGGCAAACTATGTTGCTCGTTGGGATTAAAGATCCCAGGTTTGGTAAGTGGTCGCCGAATTGGGAAGGGCCATTCATCGTTCACAAAGTACTCGGCAAGGGGGCATATCATCTAAGAGATCGGACGGGTTCAGTTCATAAATTGCCGATTAATGGAAAGTTTTTAAAGAAGTACTACCCAATTACATGGGAAATGCAAGAGTAAGACCATTGTACTGATAGCAAAATAACCATTGTATTGATAACAAAAGATTCATTACAAGAGAACAAATACAATGATTAAATTCCTAAGGGGTCGAAGGGAGGAAAGTCTCAAGGGCAGCTTTCAGCTCCAGCCACTTCGCCTCGCTCAAAATTATCTCAGTCTGCCGCGTCTTCTTGTTGCACTGCAGTTGCTGGATACGCCGTGCGCCGGCAGCGAAGGCCGTCAGCCGAGCCTTGTTAGCCTCAAAATCTTTCTCAAGCTCGGAAGCAGCAGCCGACCTTTGGCGTTGAAGGTCAGAAATCTGACGCTGGAGGTCAGAAATTTGGAGATCAAACTCGGTCAGCTTTGCTTTCTTTGCCTTGAAAGCCTCCATCTCTACTCGGCCAGCCTCATGCGCGACCTTGGCCACCTTCAAATCGTCCTCGGCCTGTAGGGCACGCTCAAAGATAAGAAAGTGTTGCCGAGTCCGCTCCAGGAGGTCGGTTAGGAAAGAGATACCCTCCGGACTCAAGTGACCACCGCTGGCGAGGTCATTGAGACACTCTCCGACAGAGTCAAGGCCCTTGCACCGGAGAGCTTGGGAAGCAGTCAGAGATAGGGCTTCGTGCAGCTTCACGAAGACTTCGGCCTCGGGCACGATGCCGGTTGGTTCGGCAGAAGCTGCAGAAGAGCCGGCCTCACCGGTCGTGCTTTGAAGAAGAGCATCGAGCTCCACTTCCCACGATGGCTGCACATAAACGAAAAAACTTTGTGAAGGAAAGAAAACGTCGTGATATAATGCATAAAGAGGGGAAGTGTTTTAGACCTGCCGAGAGGAGACTTCGGCCATGCCCTCTGGGTCATTGCTTGAACCCAGGGAACTTAATGGCCGAGCCCAGTGCCTTAGACCGCTACGCAATTCACGCGGCCGATGGAGGTCATCTACATTTGATGGCCACGATGGCGGCCAGGAAATATAGACAACGCCCCTCGGCGCATAAAATTGCCGGTGATATGAATGTTCGGGCACCTGACATTTAATAGTTTTTTTTAAAAAAAAAAAAAAAAAAAAAACATGTGCCACACAAAAAAAAATCAACACAACGAAAAGCAAGACTCACAAAGGCCGAAGAGACTTCCTGCGGAAGAATGGGAGGGTCTTCGTCCTGCGGGTGGATTGGCATTTCGGCCGTGGCCTCAGGATCGGCCATGGGTCTCTTGCCACGATCCGCCGCAGAAGGACATGGTCGAGCGGTCGCCTCGACGACCGGAGGATGACGGACGGGAGGAGAGTTGACTGGTCGGCGACGGCGTTCGAGCGGGACTTCGTCACTCTCGCTCTCGACATCCTGAACATGAACAAAACAATTAGTATTACGACCAGAAACCTAAAGAAAAAGTTGGAAGCAGAATTATACCTCCAAAACGACCGTTGGAGACGAGGGTGCTTCGGCAGGCGCAGCCGACTTCCCCATTTCAGGCGCCACGACCGGCTTTGAAGCTGAAGCTGGTGCGACGATGGGATCGGCCGTGGCCTCAGGAGGGGAGAAGGCTGGAGGAGTCGGGCTTGGAAAAGCCGGAGCAGCCGGCACAGGTGGAGAGCCGGCAGTAGCAGACGTCCCAGTAGTATCACTGGGGACGACATGGATTTCCCGGTCGCCCTTCTTCGCTAATTTCTTAACTCGTTTAGAAGGGCGAGGGGCATCATCCGCCGGCTCGGCCCCTCGGTTGGAACGTTTGGCTGGGACCGCCCGCTTGGTGACAAGGGTCCTCTTCGTGGACGCCTTCTTCGCCTTTGCCACCGCGGCAACCACCTCGACCGTCTTCGACCCGCGACCCACTGAAATAGAAAAGTAATTAGTAGCAAGAACAAGTTTCTTTCTCTGTAGCAAAGTAATTAGTCAACAATATACCTTGGACCGACTCCTTGGGTTGAGTCGAGGGTACTGGTCTGGGCCGGTCACCAAACATTTTGCTCACCGCATCTTCGGCCGAGGCACCGAAGAAGTCGCCAGTGTACTCGTCCCACCAGTCCCCAAATGTGTCGGTGCCCAAGGATTCCGGAACGGTTGGCCGAAGACGGAACTTCTTGCACCGATCCTGAAACTCTTGCTCCATCGTCCGGCACTCCCTCTCGGAAGAACCAGAAAGGCGTCCCCGGCTCAAGAGGGAACGAGAGACGATCAGGGGTACGGGGCAACCTTGGAGGTAGCCGAGCTGTCGGGCGACAAAGTGGGGCTGGTAGACCTCCCAGCCGGCTCGGCGGGCATCGCAACCAAGGGGAAGGTCGCGAGCCAGTACGATTGACCCCCAGGACTGACGGAGGCCTGCGTCCTCGGCCGCGGCCCAAGTTGCCGTCGGGAGCCCGATTATCGCAGGGTATTCCTGGCGCCGGCACACCAGGAACTCGTCGTCCGAAAGAACGTCGAGGCTAAAAAAGTGCTTAAGGACCTCGTCAGCCCGGTGAGAAGGAGCCGGTCGAGAGGCAAGTTGGGGGCCGAGGGCGGCCGAGCGCCGAAAGGCGGGGACCTCAGGCCGAAGAGTGGAGAAATAGACCTGCAGCCAGAGTTGGAAAACCCAGAGGGGTCCATTCTGGTACGGGTCAATCTTGTTGAGGGTCGCCTCGGCCAAACAACGAAAGAGGTTGGCAAGAATAGCCGGGCTGAGCGCCAGAGAGTGACCGCTAGCCAGGGCCTGGGCCACCGGCATATTCTCGACCAAGCACTTGTTCGACCTGGTACAACAAATAAATTTGTTGTACCAGTAGAAGAGGAAGGCTTCATGTTCTCCCTTCCGAAGACTCTCCTCGCCTCGGCCGGCAAAGTGGAGGATCAAAGTATTGTAGTTGAAGAAGTTCTTATGAAGCTTTTGAACTTCTTCTCTTGAAGGCTCCCGATCGCCCCAGCTAAGCGTTTCGACGACCCGCTCGTCGAAAAGCGCCTTCAAGTCGAGGAGGGAGGAGCATCCAGAAAGAGCGGCATCGATTGGGAGGCCGGATGGTGGAGTCCCAAGAATGGCCGAGATATCAAGGATTGTAGGGCCGAGAGGGCCGAACGGAAGGACCATGGTGTTGGTGGCCGAACACCATAGAGTCAAAGCCGCCATAAGAAGCTCCTTGTCCATAGTGATCTCCATGGTCGAGAGCAGGATGGCATCATAGATACCAAGGGTCTTCCACTCCTTGCCGAAGAAGGATCTCATTCGGTCCACCCAGGCGGCCCAAGCCGTGGTGGTTGAGGGCCACGCTCCTTGAGGCCGAGCCAAGCACCATTTCGACCAGTCAAACCCTTGAAGAAGGGGGGTTAGACAGTGCTCCTTGAGCAAGTTGGTGACAGACGACGGCACTGCGTGTTTGAAGAGGGGACCCAGAATCTGGTGGGTGGTGGCCATATCCTCTTGAAATCGCAGCGTCTTGATGGCGCTTCGATCAATGAATGACTTGCACTTATTGATCTCATCGGAAAGCTTCGAAATAAAGGAGGCCATTTGCAGAAGGAAGAACTGAAAAATTGCAGAAGGGCTGGAAGGTTTGATTTGAGCAAACAAAGATGAGAAATTAGAGATTCTGGAGTTTCTGAGGGCGTAAGAGGCGGATGGCAGAAATATGGGTATTTATAGGCTTTTCAGAATGAATATCAAACGTCTGGAATTCAAAAGCGCTGGTTCAGATTGGGGGGAAATGTAACCGGGAAAGTCTGCAATCATTTCTGATATTTTGGGAACCTGCGAAAATGGGATCGAGGAGTCGAAAATCCAGGATGCATGATGGCGTGTGGCGACAGGTTCAATGCATTTAATAAGGATGAGACGGTTCAATTAGTGCACGGTTTCGAGGCCCATGAGTGAAGCTTTTGAGAACGGCGAAGAATCGACACGTGGCCACGCGTTGGGGGCAACAAGGAAAGTGCAATCATGTCTCATAAATATGCAGGAATAATGATCATTAAGGGAGTAAAGTTCAAAAAAGCAATAAATGTTTTCGCTTCTTCAAGGTCGAGGCCCGACCAAGAGGTGACAGTCGGCGACCTCAGAAGCGAGGGGGCAATGTTTGGGCCCAAAATATTTTGGTTAGGCCGAGCAGTCAGATGTGCTCGGCCCAAGGTAATAACAGATGCTATGGGCCGAATAATAAAACCCGGGCCAGCTGGCAGGGTCAGCCGAATCCTATCTCAAGAGGTCCAGATAAGTAGGAAGGAGTGAGGAAATCCTGGTGCGACCAGGATTCTCGACCAGCAAGAAATAAAGCCTCAAAAGGAGGAAGATTCAGAATCCCAGTGGGAGTAGGTTTGTTTGAACCAGAATCGAAATGGGACAAGGACTCCCAATCCAAATCAGAGGAGGTTTCAAGGAATGGGGTACTATAAATACACGAGATCATGCAACATTTTAGAGGACCTTGAAATCAGCATACAATTGCCCTGCGCAAAACCTCTCAACATCTTGAGATTTTTCCTTTTCTTCTTCTGCCGACACACCTTCAGTTTGGATAAACAGCACTGTGGAAGCGCCCGGCGAGCACCTTCAGTTTGGATAAACAGCACTGCTGCCGCAGAATCAGCCGACCGAGAAGCATCTTCAGTTTGGATAAACAGCACTGCGTCGAGGTCGACCGATTATCTATCCAAGTCTCGGTCGAGAAAGGTTTTCGAACCTTTGTTGGCAGAGGTCGCCTTGCTAAGCTTTCTCGGCATAGTTAGGTGTTACAAATTGCATTGCTCGGCGTACAGGACGCCGAGTGGTTTTATGATTGGATACTCGCAAGTAGGTTTCAGGGTTCGGCATTCCGACGGCCGAACTACGTTTACCATCAAGACATACATTATGTTCGAGTACCTGTGCCCATACACCTTGGTCTCGATTCGACGTGCCTATACTCTCACGAATATAATCACGGTGACCGAATCGGGCTCCGACGATTATTGAACTCCGCAGAATTAGCAGCCTTGTCTTCAGGCTGTAGAACTCAGAGACCGAGAGTGTTCCTTCCTCGGTCGCAATCGCAAGATAAAGAAGTCAACGACGCGCTCAAAGCGACATCAGCAAATTTTACTCCTCGGCCGAGCTCGGCCGACGAGTTGGCACGCCCCGCATTCAACCGAAGGACGTAGTTAGCTTACTAGTTACTCGGCCTGCGCGCCACGTAGGTTTTGTAATTTCTAGGGTCAACAATTATATTCATCACAATCAAAGGTATATATACAATCATATACAATCCTATCATAATAAGGAAAGAATAATTACATCCTAAACTAGGAAACCAAATATGGTAGGAATCCCACAATTGTAGGAATCCTAATACAAGTCAACATAGAGTAGCAACCTCATCATCGGACATTCTGGGCTTCCCTGCCTCTTTCATGGCAATCTCAGCCTGCAAGTTCAGTGAACCACTTATAAATTGCACAGTGATAATGACAAAAGTACTTAAAGAACAGAGAGACTGTATTTTTGTTGCAGAATGATGTAAACATGAAAGCCAACCTACAAATGCCACTGGTAGACAGAGCTCGGATTCTTGATCTTGATAATTATCCATGTTTTGATGAACTTGTACCATGCATAATACGCTTCAAGATTTTTATTCACCGTCTCTAGCTGTTTAATGGAAATTAACATTTGAGATCCAACTGTGTTTAGTAGGATGAAGAACACCGATGAAGTTTGTACATAGCATAAGTAATATCAACTAAGCCTAACAAAAGATGTATATCATGTCCTCTAACCTGTGGATCTAATGCTTCGACAACCTCCTTAGGAAAAGGTTTGAAACCAAGCATTTAACCTTCAAACAGAACAGCCTACATGACAAGCCAAATCCCAACCAATTGCAAGGTGAAAATAATATTTTAGAGTTTTCTATACAAAACCAACGAATGCCACCTAATTGATTACCTTTGGAGTTGACCTACTGATTTCACATCCAAACCCTATTAATACTTATAGAAAACATTTCAACATAACATTTGTACGACCTTGATTCTTGATACGTTCAAACATCTATCTTCATATAATCACGTAGCTACATAGGCTATACGGTATCAGCATCCCGCATTGGCATTAACCTAAGCCCGCTGATTGCAAGATATGACAGAAAATCCTCATACAGACTTATTGTAAGTGGTCCCTCAACCTCTGCCCACATTGAAGGATCGGCTCTATGACCCTTTCCATTGTAAGCAGATTGCAACCAAAACAAGTTGAAGAGCCACTTTGAACTACTGGTTTAGAAGAAATAATGAACACATAAAGCAATTTTCTCAGTTGTGCACCTTATCATATCTGGGTAGCTTCATTTTCATACCTGAAAAATTTTTAGTGTGCATAATTATAAAACAGGCATGCTTTTGTAGTAGATGAAAATGAATGGTTGAAAATCACCTTCTTTACTCAATTCAGTCAGAGCAGACAATGTTTCAACAAAGAATGGAAGGTCGTGACTGCCTGCGGTTCTGCGTAACTACAAGCAACCAGAAACAGAAGAACAAGATGTTATTGCTAAGAAAGTATTTTCAATTTTCTTATGAGTTACAATCAACTATCAGTTGAATTACTTGGAAAAGAATTGATTGCTACCTCTAAAAGCACATTTCCTGGATTTTCTTCTCTTAGTTTAGCTTACAAAAAGTACAATATCCAATTAGAAAACAAAAATATAAAGAATAATGTGACGCAACCTCCCACCCCTTCTTTTCTTTCTTAAAAAATAACTGACCCTCTACTGTCAAATAAAAGTCATCAAAGGATATTGAGGCAGACTTCCTGAGATTTGAACAAACAGTAAACAAACCCAAATTCCTTTATTTATCATGAATCATCTAGAGTATCGATTGCTCAAAGCTAACATACCCATGAGTTTGAAAAGAGCAAAGACAAGTGTAGTCTTTCCATAACCTTGTGGTGCACTGAAACCAATCTGCATCATAGATAAAAAAATCAGCACTGTACGATGAAACAAAACCGAAAAGATAAAGAATGGCAGCAATGTCTCTTCAAAAAATGCAATCATTAATGAGGAGATAGATATACCTTGACACAAAATTATGCCAATAGAACTAGACCCAATACAGAATCTTAGAGCGCACAAAAAGGCAAGGAATGATTTGAGTAGAAAGTGATGTACCACTAGAAGAGGAATATCATCTCCATCTTTGTACAACGATCTGTGCTGAGAAATCTGATCCTCACACCAAAAAAAAAACCAGAATATAGTAGTGATACAACCTTACTTTCTGAGGCTCATTCATATACAATTCAATGAGCTGAAACAGCCGGCATAGGTGCAACCCATTAGCCAACCACTTGTCAATGGACTCTGCCACTGCTTCTGGGGTCACACCCAATTTGTCTATCAACGGACATGAGCATATAAATTTAAAAAGGTCCTGTAAAAAAGAAACTTCTGCAGGCTTCGTAGGAAACACACAATACAATGGACCCTCTCCACATTCACTATTGGTAGAATTTTTGTGATGCATGGAATTGTCTTGTATCTAGGAACATCCACTGCCTGTAAGAAGAATCCTGAAAATAGAAAGAGGTGAAGAACATACATCATATTCAGCCTATTCAGCTTGATCCATTACTATTACTAAAAATAATTTACATCGCAAATCTTTCTAACAACCTATATTCAGTAACTAACATATACACCTTTGTTGGGTTAGTTGAGCAGTAGTTTCATGCAAACTGGTTCCTCTCCCTCTTTCAAAAGAGGCCAAATTATCACATAAATCCGAGGATGAGACGGGACTTATTAGGAGGACGACTTAATTTCAACAACGGAAGATACAGAATATTTTAAAAGGAAAACTTGACAAAAAAAGTAAAGAAGTGAGGAGGCAATACAAAGTTCTAAGTGCAACTAGTTAAACAAGGTCGCTAGCCGTTAGAATCCACAAAGAGATAGGAGCAAGAACTAAGCTCACAACTCTAAAGAATCCATCCACAGATATGAAGTCTTAAAAATTGATATGAGCACATAGTGAACAAAATTGAAGGAATCCATCCATACGGCTTTAAAAATACTGCCTGATCAAACACAGTACACTAAAATGCCAATACCGTATTGTGTTCGAAACTAGGCAGATATTTTCACTGGTGTTGGCTTGCATGCTAATTTTCTTTAGTAACCACAGGTTTTATTCCAAAAATACCCCAATTTTGTGAACTTTGTCATTTCAAAAATTGATTGGCTAGGGCTCAAAATTCTTGCTCCCATTGTGAAAACACTATGTACTTGTTAATCATTCAACATTGCCTCTAAATAACTATGTACTAGTTAATCAATGACTAATTATCCCACCACAAAAGCTGGAAAAAAGAATTGCTGCAAGAATCTTTACATTTAGCTCTTAATTTGAGAAATTAACAAAGGAAAATCCTACATTCAATTGCAAAACTTGTAAATTTTAGGTTACAGGAATCAAATGAAATTAAATGTGGAAACAGAAAAATTACCGGACTTTGAGAAACGGGTGGAAATTGTAGAGAGCTTGGATGGTGGATTTGATCTATTTGGTTCATAGGGTGAAGCAGCAACAGAGTAGCGATAAGAATGTAATTTACAATTATTAGCATTTGACTTATTAGTATTATTAGCAACATAGAGAGATGGTGTAGGCGGCCATGGCTGAGATAACATGTTCACAGCCGCCATTTTCATCGCTCTCTCTCCCCTCTCTCTCTCGACCATGTTTTCTAACAAGTGGTAATAGTGGAGTGCAAGCGGGCAAGAATTGAAGATAGGATTGATATACTTTGAGTGATACGATGAAATTCAATTTTCTTAATTATTTAATGATATACTCCACCATCCACCATAATGCATGTCGCCACCATCACCTTACTATGACCAAAGACACCAACTTTAATATCACCATCTTGCCAACAATCACCACGTAACACTTTTACCACCATCGTTGTCACCGCCACCTCATAAGATCGCTTTGTCATGGTCACGATGATCACTATGTTCAATAATAAAAACTTAAAAATAATAGGTTTTTTATCACGAATGATCCATGAAATTAACTCATTTCATCAAGATGGTCCCTAAAATTGAAAATCAATCAATGTAGATCCTAAAAATTGGTGTCACAAATCAATGTGATTCTTCCGTTACAATTCTATAAAAAATTATGTTATGTAATGACATGGTAGATAACTGGTCCTACAAATCTAATTAAATAATATTAGTAAAATATTTAAACTTTTAGAAATTAAAAAAAATATGATAATGATCTTCCCCTCCCTACCCAACCACCCCAGGCACCATCACAATCCCAACCCTACCCAACCACCCCAAACGCCAATCCGTTCGAAATTAGAATAAGTGCGGTCGTGGATGGTTGATCGAACGCGTGAAAACGGCAGAGGAAAACCCACCGTCTTCTTCTTCTTGCAAATCTAGTAGTAGGTCTTGGTAAAGGAGTCAGTACTCGGGTCGCCGGCGAGGCCATTATTGGCATGTGACAAAGCACCAAAGCTTAAAAAAAATTGGATGTCCCCGAAGCAATTCGGGTTGCGGATTGATTGCGTTGTGGGGAAAGGTGAGGATGAGGGTGGGGCCTAGGATGTTGCATTTTGTGGCAATGTATAAGGGGAAGAAGTGGTTGCTCGGGGTGCACAGACAACGGGGTGGGGTGGGGGTGGGGGTGGGGGTGGGGGCGGGGTGCTCAGTGGAGAGGTGGAGGGGAAGAAGATGATCTGTTTCTTTTTTTCTTTTCTTTTTTTAAGTTTTTAATTATATAAAATAAAAAAATATTTTATATTATTTAAATTTTTTTAATGGCCATATTTAATTATTATGGGACTCAGTTATGTGCCACGTCAGCAAATACAATAATTTTAACAAAATTATGATAGAATGATCACATTGATTTGCGACATCAATTTCAGAGACTACATTGATCGATTTTCAATTTCAAGAACCATCTGGAATGGGTCAATTTCAAAGATTGTTTGTGAAAAAAACCCAAAATAATAATGCTTCTTATTAAATTAGTCATGAAAAATTTCATAACAATCCACGGAATTTTAAAAGATTCCAGTATTGAACTTTCTACAATTCTACAAAAGTCTATTATTTTTCACAAAGTCTATAATTAAAAGTTGTGAAATTTTATGAGGTTTATAATAGTGAGTAAAAGCCTAATGAATCTGTGAAAGTCTATCACTTTAAAAACTCAACAAAAGCCTACATGAATCTTAGTAGATAAGAAATCGTCATTAATTTTAGCTTCTGGGTTTTTGTTATTAATTTGCTTAATTCTTTCACTTTGTAGTTGAAGTATTGGTTTTGGGACTGCTTTAGCAATAAGATTATTTTATATTTTTTGAAATGTTGATATCTTTTTTTTTTTTGTTAGAATTGAATTTGTTGGTATTTTCAGAGAAAATAGCAATATTTGAAACTAATTTTGCAAGAAATGGTCACGAAGGGGTTGGACTGATGTCATTTATGTAGTTTTGTTGAAAGTATACAAACTGATTCTACTAAAAGTATACAAAACTGATTCTACATATATTTGAAATTGATTCTGCCAAAATTGTTTGGTGACATGTACGTAATTTTGTATAAAGTATACAAAATGATTCTACAAAAACTATAAAAATTGCATCTGCAAAAATGGTCAATGACGAGTTGAACTGATTATGCAAAAACTGTTTGAGGATTGATTGAACTGATTCTAAAAAAATGACAGGTTGAACTGATTCTGCAAAAATGATCGAAGATAGGTTGAACTGATTACAAACTAATTTTACATATAGTTTCAAAACTAATTCTGCAGAAGTTGTCAAGGATGGGCTGAGCTTATAGCACATATTAATTTTGTTAGAGTTGTGAGGATGTCGTCTTCCAATATCTGAACTTTTGTCTGACACACCCTGACCTGAAATGTCCACTTGGACTTCGAATCAAGTTGTGTTGGCCAACACCTGGAAGTGATGAAGCCATAAAGTGTAGTGTAGTGGAAAAATGATGTGAATAAATTTAAACCTAAAAGTGCCTAGTTAAAAGAGTGCACAGACAAGTAAGATTGAACCCATTTCACACGTGATATCAGAGCATAAAACAGTATAGTAAAAAGGATGAGGGTTATACCACTGAAGATAACCGTCTCCTGAGATTTGCCAGACTCCTCGTTTACACGTAAGCATAGCTGCTAACCCTGGAGGGGCGAAAAACAAAGTTGATTGGGTTAGCAAAACAACATTTGTAAGAAAACCTTTATTTTTTAACATAGTAACCTCTCGCTGTAAAACAAGTATAGTTTCTGTAAAACATACTACGTAAATATGTAACAAAAGTACAACAACAATACAACCAGAAATATGCCAAGTCATGATATATCAAAGGTCGTAGTAATATAATCATGTGATAATTTAGTATAACTAAGTGCTCATCCATCTAACATGAGTTCGTACAGATAATTTCTGACACAAACAGGACTGAGTGTAATCAATACGCTCTAGTACTACGATCAGGTGAAGGCTAGTGCCGCAACACGGTCATATACGAGTCAGAATTGCCTAATGCAATCTGTATGACAAGACCGGCACCTAATTTGGATCCAAGGCGAGCGGACATTGCAGATGTGAACATACACGTGAAGGACTAGTCCTGGCCCTGGGGAGAGTACTAACACCGGGATGCAGCAATGATGAGCATGTACAATTATGTATGAATGTCATGACAGTAATATCCCAACCATATACTAGCATTTATCACATTGAATGTCACAATAACGATACTTGGCAATATAAGCGTAAAAATGGAGTAAATACGCATTTATGGAAACTATAACTATGTATAGATATAAAAACAAACTGCCCACTTACAAATATGTTGTCGGATCGTAACCTCCGAGCCTTGCCTGACCCCGTATGTCCTCGGGATACATTTCCCTTATATGTGAAATTACTAATTTAATTAGTTTAATAACACATATACGAAAACTTAAATAAAACCTCCGTAGATTGCTCAAACATAGGGTTTGAATATACGAAATCGATTTACTCGACATCACAAACTTACAATACATGACAGAAGATCAATCAAATGCCGGATGCGTCGGCTAAGGTATGGCCATACGCACCACCACGTGCAGGCAAGGCCCTGACATCCGTCAGGAATATTCAGTTAAATAACTAACAAAGTTTAACGGCATTACCTAACGCCGTTAGAATATTCCGTCAACTTTGACAGAATATTCCGTCATCTTTTCCGTGGTCCTCGCCAGTCACCGTAGTACATCGCCGAAATCTGGAAAATTTCGCCGCTTTCTGGTTAAAATTTCAAACCTTCATTTCTCATTTCTCAACCATTTTTCACAAAATTTATATGGAAATGAAGCTTATGAAATGTAGAACTAGTTTATACCTTTTGGAAGTCCAAAAATGGACGGAAAAAGGCTTGAAATTGGCTCGAAAGGTTCAGCCAAAAACTCAGTTTCTTGAAACTGGGTTGTTTCACGTCAAAGCTTCCAACAAACCTTCACTGAAGACCTTGAGGAGTTGAGAGGAGGCCTTTAGACTTCCTAAAAACTCATAACTTGTTCACAACTCGTTAGGGAGAAACTAAGTTGAGTCGGACCTTCTGAGTTCGATGTCCAAAACTCGGTCAAACCATGATCCAAGGGCACGGGTGTGTTCGTGGTGGTGAGACGAGTTCGATGGTGTGGTTTTCAAGCCACGTTTGTGTGTTTTGGTGTCTATTTGAGGGAATTGCAGAGTGAGTGTGAGAGGGAGTCTTCAGGGAGAGAGAGAAGAGAGAGAGTTGCTTTTTGAAAATGACAGTGAGAGGGAGTTCCTGATTGGTGAGGTAAGAGAGGGAAAAGATGTGAATGGTGGAGAGGGATTGGAGGATTTTGATTGGTGAAAGGGGCCGGATCCACCAATAAAGGAAGGGATTGATGGATTTTGTACAATTTTTAATGTACAAAATCTGCCTCCCTACAGTGTTTCAAGCACTGATAAATTTGTACGCATGTGTACAAAAATACCCATAATTAATGTACTTTAACGGAGCGTAACTTTTTCGTTACAAATAAGATTCGAGTCTAACATGCGCTCACACATTCGTAGGGACGAGTACTAATTTAGCACGAAACAATAAAATGAAACTGAAAGCCGAAAACCACGTCCACATCAGATTCCATTTTTGTCCTAAAAGGGTAAAATCGTCAATAAAATCGTCACATTGTCTCTCATTGAAATGTTTAAAAAGTATTGTCTCAATATAAAATTAAGTATTAAAAGTATTCCATGTGTAATTTTTCCTTCTATTAATAGCCCTAAAGCCTTAGGGGTATGATCGGTATTTTAAATCATTGTTTCCATGTTTTTGGGCTGGGCTTTAGTTGTTTTTAAGTTTTTGTCTCTCTTTGACATGTTTAAAAACTAGTAGAGTTTCTTGAAATATAGTGAAAGTTTTTGTCTCTATATATAAAGCTCCCAATAAATAACCCCCCTAGTCTTTAAATTTAAAATCTGATTATTGATCCGTGAACTAGTTACAATGTGAGGCGATAGTCATTTTAGATAACTTCATTAGAAATTTCGTTCTTTATTTACCTCTTTAAGCCCTTTATTTTGAATGTAAATTCTTACGGTGTTACCCAAAATAACCATTATTTCATATTATAAAAAATTCAAAAACCTATATTCACAAATTTTTAGTTCAGAAACTAAAGCGACCAATTCTCCAATTTTCTCCGTATTAAAACATAAGAATGAAAGACACTTCGATGGGGGAAGTTCAAACATAAGGTTTAAATTGATTCGATATTCTTTGTTACAAAAGTACTATTGGGAAGTGGCAACTGACCACAGATCCAAGTCAATTCCATTAGGCTTTTGTAAAACAACAATTTTCTTCAACAGTGTAGAATAAATGGTCGAGATTGATTTGAGGAAATACAAGTTTTGCTCACTTGTCAATTTAATAAATATAAAACAGGACTATCCAATATCTCAAACTGCTGAATACTTTAACAAATCAATAGTAGCATAATGCATTGTTATTCTATGTGAGACTAATAAGTTCTGAATCTGATAGTACAAGAAGTAAATTTGCATTTATCATATGAAGACCAATCAGAGCCACAACCAGAAGATAATTGCAAACAAAAATATGGTTCATTAGATTAAAACCTTTGGCTGCAAAAGTTACATCTCACTAATTAATTAGGGTCGTGAAAAACTTTACAACTGAATTAAACCACGGTCGGCCTAATTATGCTGGATTAACCTGAACTCAACATAATGACGACGACTATTAACAGTTCATGTAACCAAGTTTCATGCTTAAGTGGCTAGACAGCCCTAGTTCAATTCTACAAAACACACAGGTTGCTTGAAGCACAAACCCAGGCCAGAAAACCTATAAACAAGAACTAAGAAAATTGGATAAAACGAATGTAAATAGCCCGCCTCATGGAGTGATTGACAAAACCCCGAGGAAACCTCTGTCCAGAAAGTACACATGTCAGTCTCTGTTAGCTCTCCCTTGAAATCATCTTCAAAATAGCATTTCAGGGAGTTCCGGGGATGACAAACCCGCCACAGATTTGTACTGCCGTAACAAAGTCACATCATTAGTAGAAAACTCACTTAACATTGGAAGTCTGGTGTAATGAAAATTTCTACTGATTTTAGAAAGCTTAGCAGTTGTTTTGTCATATACTTGCTATTTGATACCTTTTGATGTCTATACTTCATGCGTACGGCACTCAGAGGACAACCACTAGTGTTCAGCTGTAGTTCTTGCAAAGCAAGAACTGTGATCTTCAAGTCCAATGGCTTGTAAAGGGTATAGTGTTCGAGTATTGGATTCTGTTAGACTTACAACTGAAGTCATATTTCTGGTATATAATCAACAAGAAGGAGAAGATAATGATACTAGAAGGGAGAAAGACGAACCCATGGGTGGCTGGACTGATCTAAGGTCCATTTGGAAAGAAAAACTGCGGATGCAGCAATGACAGACGGAGGGAAATTCAAGAAGCTGTAGTCAACCAAAGTTAGCTCAGCAAGATAATTGGCCAAGTACTCCAGTTCAAGGCTAGGACTCTGCAAAAATTGTATGATTTGATATGTAACTCGATCTTCAAACCAGAGGTCAAAAAAAAAAAAAAAAAAAAAAAAAAAAAAAAAAAAGCATGGCATCTGCAAACCAAGGCCGAAAGCAACTTTAACGAATCATGGTACCTTATAAGAAGCTTGTGCTGCTCGAAGAAATCTCCTGAAAATAAATCAGCATTAGCAATGTTGAATAGTATTGAATCTATCAATAAAGGGATTTAACAACATTTGGGCAGATGTACCTGAGGAACGTTTTTGTTGTTGGTGCAAAAAGTTGAAAACCAAAATACTTCAGTACTTGACTCTCCATTTTCAGTACCTGCGACGTTTCTTTATTTAGGAATGAAATGAAAAGAACTTAACAGGGCAGAATAAATTAGAACCTTAAGGATTAAATAAGAATTTCAATAAGACAAGTCTTGCCACAGGTTTTCGGTTTTCAGTATAAAAAGAGAGCGAGGGACAGGGTTAAGGATTTTTCCTCATAAACTCAGACGAATAGCAGGGACAAAAAGACATTAAAAAATGAAATTATTCGCTTTAAAGTCGTATGATCCTACAAGAGCATTTTCATCCCCACTATTTATGTGCAGAGGCGTCATACTACTTTAGGAGCATCCCCTAGCAAGCATTTACTCATTCAGAATTTACAGGCTACTCTTAAGGTTTTTTTTTGCATCAGTATATAATAAACTCCTGATAATCTAACCCGTCTGTTGGAATAAGAACGGACAATGACATACCTGCTCTCTCGAGTAAGTGTTGTCTGTCATGAAACAAAGCTCTTCAACACGTGGTGCAGAGATCTCTTCATATTTCCTTAATAAGATTAAACAAAGAAGACAACCACATCAGCAATCTCAATAAACAACATTTGACAAATATCATGTTCTGTGAAATGCATTTGAATGAACCCTTTGAAACTTTGTACTATATAATCACTTGCAAGAGAATCATAACTAAATTAATTTTATCATATTAATCTTTAAATCTTATACACTTATTCAATAATCTCTATTGTCTCCGTACTTATTTCATCCAAATTTTGGCAAAGGCATCTTATTTCCCAATGACCTTGATTGAAATGAACAAGGCAATATAGAAGAAACTAATTTATAATTTAGGTTGATTGTATATTGATGAATATTATTCAACATTTCACTAGCCAAGACAACAGTTGCCCAAATTTATCCAATCCAAGCATACTGCATTGATAAAGCATGTTGGGCAGTTCAACATAAGTTCCTTCCAACTAATTAGTGACCAAGGATCTAAAATAGACCAACAACATTCTTCATTCACTTTTCAACATCAAATAGTGAGAGACAATATTGGAATTATTTATGTTTCCATATGTTTGACTGCTAAGATTTGGGCTTATTGATAAAAGTGATTGCATATGATAAAAGCACAATAATTGAGATTTGAATGTTTTCATTGTTGGTAAGTCCAAATCGAAAGTTGTAATCAAGTAATGCAGTTAACTCTGCTATAGGTATGAAAGCTTACGAGGCGATCAGCAAGCAAGTGATGCCAAGCAATTGAAGTCTGTTCCTATCAATGTAATTGTGACAGAGAAACCAATCGATGAGATAAACTGTGAGGTAAAGCGTATCTGGGACCAACTCATATTCCTCTGACACCTGCAAGCATCATCATTTTGTCAAACTATTTCTATTAGTTTTCACATGCTTTATATAAAGCATATTAGACCATTTCATCATTGATAGAAACATAAGACGCGTTAATGTGTACAGCTGCTATCTTCAACAACAGAATAGAAGCTTCATATAAGACTTACTGTAAATGAAACTAAACAAGTCATGAGTGACCAGAAATTGCTGTAAAATTACAAAGACATAACAATCTTAGAATCAGGATGGCAATATCAGGTAAATGTCAAACACATGCCATCTCTAGTTTATTTTTCTTCTAGGGTCTTTGGGGTGAGGAGAGACTGCACCGCATGCCATCTCATTTACTAATACTCAAATTTTCATGACATGATTCTGAAGTGAAATCACCAGCATATTCCTCAATCCTCATTTACCTTCCCGTAGTACGTAAGGCAATTACTGAGTTAAAAGCTTGCACTGCATGCACCAGGGAACTTCTTTCCTTTCATTATAATAACAATTAAGGTTTGTTGATAAATCAGGAGTAATGATTATATAAATGCCATTGCTACTTAAATATTTCCATACCAATCTGGTAAAGGCTGGGACAAATTTCAAAGCAAGATACAAAATTTTACCAAGATTAACTTGCTATGTATTATTCCCTCAGTAAAACATAATAGTAATATCTTCATTAGTGTAACTTGGATTTTCTGTAGAAGGAAGAATCAACTAGCTGCACACACCGTATTTTCGTACTCAATCAGATACATTCGCTATGCAGACAATGAATAAAGAATAATAGATAAAAGAACCATGCGAACCTCTACAAGCCAATCGATTAAAATCCCCCTCATACTTTTGGTGATATCTTGCTGTATTGTTTCCATAAAACTGGCATGTGGCCTTCTGTCAAGCTGTCAAAAAAATAAAATAAAATAAAATCCAGTTTTCACACAGAGGAACAGAGGATAGAAAAATGAAAGCTCAAAGCCACCAACACTGAGTGCAATCTCTATGTTGGAAGCGAAATGAGTGCAACAGATCACATGCATTTTAATAGGTTTGTGATTTTTTCTTGCGCCAAGAATTGCATTTAGTACAAATACCACTGTAGCTTAGCATTGCACTGCATTACCATACCATTCATAAATCAACCAATTATTTATGTTTCTAATTAGTTAAAGCTTAAGTCAGACTAGTATCTATACCAGAACACAGCGCTATATCTCAAAAGGCTTAGACAGAATACAAAATAATAGCTTCAAAATGGTTTTTTTTTCTTAGGTGCCACCTCCTTTAAGAGAACCTTTAATAAAGATGAGATAGGTACAACTTCACTTCACAATATAGCTTAATGTATTTTATGAAGGGCTGTCCACCTGAGTAATATATCAGACTTGGGCAGCTGGTATAAGGAACAGAACTTTGTTTTACATGTTTCATACTAAAGATGGAAGTTGTAACCTATCCCACTTGAATACATTATGTTCTCTTCCCACAGCATCTATAAATAGTTTTCATTTTGGTATCAAAAGATTATATTTGAACAGAAAAATTCCGGTTATGTTCCCTTTGCATGTATTCCACACTATGGAAAGGAACCACCTCTAACATCCTTTATGACTGATCTATCACCAAAAAAAGAAGGCCAAAGGAATAAAAATGTTTTAACCTGTACTAGGCATTCCTCTAAACAAAACAACATTCTTATGAATAATACAGCTTCTCGGGAATCATGTATCAGATATTCATATGTATCTGAAGTGCACTATGTCATTGTGGTTTGAGGTAGCTATGCTTGTTAAACTAAATAAATTGTTGCACATCATCTTGATCAATAACTGAGTCGCTTAGGTATCCAATTGATTAATTAACCGTTGTAATGTATATAGAATGAAATACTGGTGCTACAAGAAAGGGAACTGGTGTACATATAAAAAGAATATTGACACTCAACGACACAAACCTCTGCAACACTTAAATGGTTATAGATATCAGGGGCATAGAAGCTACACAAAAGTGGATCCTTGTAATCCGCATCAATGTTAACAATATGCTGGTTGTTTGACATAACCATGTCTGCTGAAAGACTACCATTATCTGCTGCAACAAGTTAATGCTAAAGGTCATAAACTACTGCACACATAGAATATCCTTAAAAGAAACATTATCATTTGGCATCTAGCACTTAAAGTAGCTCAGAAAAGTATTGTATTGCTTTGACATGGGTCAACTGTCTTCAGAATGACAGAGCCATATAAGGTTAGCACACGGTGAAGCATAATATTAGCAAAGATGTATAGAATGCTTATTAGATATCAGAGCCGTATAGAATGCTTATTTGCAAATCATGTTGAAACACAACTTCTTTTTTTCTTTCTAACTGTCATCTAATAACTGGTTTAATTGTCAAGGACTTTTCCATACTCCCATTTATCTTCAGTTTTTATTCTACTCAAACAAGTCAGATATAACTGGCATGAACAGAAGCAGTACACAATCAAACCTTCTAGTATGTTTGCAAGGGGCTTGTAGCTTGTAGTTAAGAGCATTTACCCCTGCACCCCAAGGTCGTAGGTTCAATCCCCTCCCTCCCTTAATATTGCTGTTTAAAAAATATAAACATTCTGGTCTGTATTTGTTTAAGCGTTTAGCGTGGATTTGTATTTACAGTAAAAATATGATTTTGTTTTATTGTAGTGGTTAGCGTGGCCTAATTCCTAATAGGAGAAACAACCAGATATTTGATCATGAATCCTCCTCATGTAAAGCCTTCCAAGCTCATATAGCCCTTAAGCCCCTTAGTACATAAGAACTACGGAATTATGGTCTAATCACAGCTAATCAGAAAAGTGACATCTAATGATGGTATTTATCAGTCTATTATCCTTTGTGCATTATGAGTAAGTGAAACGGAAATAAAGGGGCCACAAGAAAGGGTGTGGACACATTTCGTGCTTCAAAACTGACATACATTGATACACAAACTCCTATCTAGTGCTACTCTTTTGTTGCATTTCAACTCAAGTTTGCAATGATTTGTCATGTTTGGAAAAGAGAAAACTAAAGAAATGCAAACCTTTAAACGAAGGGCTTTGGAATTTTGGAGCCACTCCAGAACTCTGATTCTCCAACTGATCAATATCTTTCACATCCTTATTTGACCTCATAAATCTGTTGCCATCTTCCAAATTAATTGTACACCAAAATTCGTCTGATTTAAGCTCTAGTTTGACTGTTCCGTCCAAAACCTCGGTTTTTGAATCTCCAGCAACAGAAGAGGCCATTTCCATCAGCTTTGCCTGACCCTTTTTAGTTGGCTTACTGTTCTTAGCCTTCATTAATTAGAGGCAGAATTCAGATTCTAGAGCAGAGAAAAAAAAAGAGCAAAGCCGTCATGATGTGTGTATATATGTACACACATATATGCTTACTAAACCTTGCTACAAGATAGTGACAAGTGACAAGTGGAAATTAATTCTGGAAACGGTCCTTCATGCTTACTATGTTATGAAAAATTAAAAGAATAACAAGTCATCTCTTTTTCTCAGTCTTCTAAAATTACTTAACATTCTGAAAACTAAAGTTAGCCGTACACTAGCATAAACCAAGCGTATTATTGTATTTCCACAACATTTAAGAGGAAACCTGAATACTTATTATGAATAAAATCTAACTAACAGGCTATTGACCTTAATTTTAGTTGCATTGAAGCAGTTTGCATATGAAGGTTTACAGAGAGCATTGGTCACATCTTGAAGTACTGCCCTCCTCTTGCGTTGGATACATGCATTACCAGTAGCGTTTGTAATGTTCTCATCCGTGGCAGCTCTCTTTGAATTTGTCCGCAAAGCCTGCTTCTGACTCTGTTGTGTGGGTGGTTTAGGTGGGGGAATATGTCCAGATGTATGAAGTGAAGCAGCTCGAGCACGTGTTATTCTACCAGGAAGTTCTCTAACATGTGCGGTGACTGTATTTTCTCTCTTCATGTTTGCAGGGCTGAGATACAAACAGCTCACCACATCAAATGGAACCAATCAATGTGACCTGCAACAAAACCAGGACAAAGTAAATTCAAGAACAAGCTGAGTAAAGAGCATGCAACAACAGCTATGCAGATCAAGAAAATCAGAAAGTACGGCATTCGTAAGAAAATCTCCAGATATGTTGTAATGCTACTTCAAAATGCAACTCATGAAATTGAAGACCATGATAAGCTTGCAAAAAGTAAATCAACAAAGGCCATTTTCTAATACAGTTGAACAGTGCACTTTGATTGTGGAAACAAAGTTATTCATACAGAAGTGAATGAAATTTGAAATTATACAGTTGAAATAAAGTTAATCGTTTTAGTGATGATCAACTATCATAGAAGTCAAAGTCCCAAATGATCTTTCTAAATAAACTCCCAAAGTGCCAAATTACATGGACAATTATTAAATTAACCATTTTTGTCATAAGTACAGATCAATGGGAAATATTTGGTTCAGCTTACAACAAAATATTTATTGAAATTTAAAATGACAGACATGTTGAGAAAACTTTGGAAAACCATCATGTCAAGATTTATTCCGAAAGAACAAAAAAAAAAAAAACTCAATGTTCAATGGATTTCATTCAGACTAGTACATTGGGCACAAGAATCAACCTATTCAGCCCGTAAATTCGCTTCCAGGAGACAAACTACAATCTGGAATTATTAAATTTCAGCTACTCAGATCAGATAGAAGTGGGATCAAAACAGATAAAAGGACTCAAAAACTGAGCTCTTGATTTTTACCCACAAATTCTCAGCAATAAAGCAAAAGCATCGAGCTGAGTTCATCTAGTTCCAGGTAAATTCTTTTTTTGCTATGAACCCAATTTTCAAAATTTCACGATCTCCAAATTTAACAGCGAAAGTTGACACATTGACCTGTTTGATCCCCAAGAAAATGGGAGAACCCCAAAAGAAAATATGAACCAAATTGGAACTTTTCTTCTTTTTTATAGAAAATCCCAAATAGAAGATGTAAAACCCAGTTTTTATTAAGTGGAAATTTTCATTTCTTTCGAGTTTTTATCCCAAAAATTGAAAAATTAAAGAGAACGATTCTTTAAACATTGATTTATTTCCTTTTTCTTTCCCACATTTTCTCACTAACCAAACATACATTGGGCGCACAGAACAATGTCAACCGACCCAAAACTTGAAGAATTTAAAAAATGGAAACAAACCCAGAAACCCTAATCGATTCATCTCCAGAACTAAACAAAAAAATTGAGGAAACCCATGATTACATACACAAAGTTTGATATGCATAGATGCACACATTGCATTGCTGGGCTGAAGATTAACCTAAAGAAATGAATCTCTCTCTCTCTATCCTAAAAGTTCCAAAGGCCTCCAGAAAGAGGAGGAGAGAGAAAGCTCTGAGCTTGAGAGAGAGCGGGATTAGGCACAATTTGAAAATCAGACACAGAAGCAGAGTGAAGGTGGTTGTTGTTGGTTAATAATAAAGTTTAATGGAAAAATTAAATTGGGAAAATGAAAACTGATTGAATAGTAAATAAATTATATTAAATTAATAATTTATTTCCAAAGGGTTTTGACTGGTTTGACTGGAAATGGCAAAAAGACGTTGGGGTTTAACTTTGTTTAATTTCTTTTGATTTTTGATTTAGTTGAGATTTTATGCCTTATATAGTTGAGTTGAGATCTGGTAGTTTTTGTGGTGAGATTTCTAATTTAATTGTTGTGCGATGGTGATTCAAAACATTAAATTCAATAACTGTGGACAACCACATGAAGGGAACAAATTTAAAAATGAAAATTCAGTTATATTCGGATATGGAGAAAACTAGAAATATTATTCGTTAAAGTTTCAAATTTAATTGCTGTTACAAATTGTATTTTGTACCATTAAGCTGTTGGAACTTGGAAGATAGATTTTCCACTTTGGTAAAATTTGACTTGTTCAAAACTTCAGAATTTATATTTGAAATTTGAAGGGATTTTAATTTAAGGTCAAGGTGAGAAGTGAGTGAGGAGAAGGATGGTGACATGATGTTGTTGTACTATGTTTTTTATTGGGAAATCGCATGTAGGATACATGAAATTCCAATAATGCCTTTCTGGTAGTAGGAATAAAATATTGAAACTCGACTCATGTGCATGGTTATTGAAGGAAAATTCGATAGAATTTAAGTTAAAATAAATTGACAAAAAAATTCTTGAAAAAACTAATGAAAATGATTTGAAAATTTTGAGTTTTAACGAAAATAACAAAATAAAGTGAACATTATCAGGAGTTTTTCGTTAAAGTTCCCAAAATTCTTTAGGTGGCTTGCACACGTAAAAAGTCCAAGCAGTGTTTATGCAAGTGGTGTGGTTATGGCGTCATGATGGTGGTGGTGTATGTGAAAGTCGTGGTAGTGGTGGTAGTGACAATAACAACATGGTGCAGGTGGTGTTGGCAACATGGTAGTGGAGCTACTAGCAGCATAATAGTGAAAGTGCTGAGAAGGATGGTGGTGCAATGTGGTGATGGCGGTAGTTGAGGTGGTAGATCATAACCTGAGAATAGAAAACAAAAATTCATCAAAATCTCGAGGCAATGGCTAAATTTGTGATTGCCCAAAATATTGGTTTACTGGTGTCTACCTTATGAGGGAACTCACTAGGTTACATGTGATTAATGTATTTTTATTGTACAAACATCATAATCGAAACTGTTTGTTTTCGTTATTATCATCTAAAGATCATGTGGAAAAAAATCATAAAATTTAAAGATTGTTTTGTTTTACATCCATGTCAAAAAGTTCCTCACGAATCGTGATGAGTTGTCCATTTGTTTGACATTTAAATACACTTTGATTTTTATAAACTCAATTAAAGTGCTTAATGAACACTCCTAATTTCTATGGACTTTTATAAATTCCTTTAAAATCGATTTAGTGGTATTCCTTTGTATGTGAGAAGTCTTAAATTTGAATCCTGTGAATTTCAAAGTTTGTTGATTCCCTCACCCCTTAATGTAAATATATCGTCTATAAAAATACTCCTTTAAAATCCTAATTAAATGTTCTTAAATTTCATTAACTCATTTTAAATTTTAATTGAACTGATAAAGTCTTTTAAAATCCTTAAAAATTCCTAGTGAATACACCCTAAACAGAAATGGTAGTGCATGAAAAAAAATCACACACATTACAAGTGATTCCAATGTTTGTTGTGTTTCTTCCGAGTGCAAATATATGGTTAGTATAATGGCACAAGTAAGGGTGTCGAACCACAGTGACTGATTGGACCTCTATAAATTAGTAGCCTTGAAAGAACCCTAACTAAAGAATGAAAGTAACAAATTGAAAATAGTTTTTGTGTTGTAACGAATATAACTTAAAATGCAAGAAGAATGTAGCAGCGAATGATATGTTTGATTGAGAAACAATGAGGATGAGACCAGGGATTTTGAATTCACCATTAAAAAACCACTTCCATGTTTATAAAGTTAAGTCATATTCAACTACCAACATGTTTCTAGAGTTCGTTTTACATATATATGATCAACCATATGATGTGGGATTTTGATCAAATTCTCTTACTCTGCAACCTAATTGGGATGCTCAACTTTGGTTCCAAATTAAGAGTATTTAGCATGCAAGAAAACGTTAAAGAACCTAAGAAAATACATGGCAGGATGTTTGCATAGCATCCTTTTCTTTCATTCACATGTCTACCAAGATTAAGCATGATGTTAATTTACTATATTCTTGATTAAATAATCTGTAGGTAACCCTAATGGTGATCATGTTGGAAATGTGCCCTAAAACCAATCATATGATGATACTTTATGGACATTTCACAAAGTTAAACTAATGTAGTTTAAATGCAAAGGGCAAAGATTATTGTTTGAGCCGTCTCATATAAATGTTATATGCTTAAACGATAAGTCCAAGGAATATGTGATTGGAAGAATGCGATCTAAAGAAGTTAGATTCATGAGACCATTCTTTCGTTGACACATCCTAAACGTTCCTGATCATAGGATTGTCAATTGGGCATTGACAGTCCGTTAAGATCAGTACGTGCTATGTCTTCTCTCAGGGAGAGTGACTAGTCTCGAGTCATTGGTGTGTGTGACATCAAGACAAGTACGTAGGTGCTCAATAGAGAATGAGTTCACTGAACACGATCAACGAAGAGTTCTCATATTCATGTCACATGAGAACTCATGGTTGGGATAATGCAAATTAGTCTTTTGACCTGAGGCATCACAGTTGTCTTGTGGTTAGGTCCTTAATCTTTGATTATGTCAAAGTCACTCCATCAGGAGAGTGTCCACGGCATCGTTGGGGTTAAGCCACTTAGCCATGGAGGCAAGTGAATGCGCAACAAGGGATCTCTAACCTTCAAACTGTTTGAGGGAGAATACTCTATGATATGATTAAGAATCTTTGGCCAAAGTATGAATGAGATTTAGGAATGTGTTCCAAATCACATTCAAGGTAATCATATAAGCACAAGACTCACATTGGATAGTAGACATGAATAAACTATCAAACCAAACAATGTGGTCAAGAGTATTGTATTAGAGAAAGACCGTATTGCATTTGTAATCCTAAAACTGAATAGGTTCTCCACCTCTTCTGATTAGCTTGGGTAACCATGACATGCTGCTAGACGTCAACCATGGTTTGTGGAAGCCCTAAAAGTGTATTATCACTAACGGGAGAATTGAAAGTAAGTTTCAATTCACAATCGATTAGAAAGAGTTTTAATCACCCATTGCCTCGCTAAAAGGAACCTAATGGATCGTTCACCGAGTAAGGTAGAGTTTGAAGAAACAACGGAGATGAGTAAGAATAATTAAATGGTTTAATTATTTATCTAAGGCTAGAATTAATTAATATGTTAATTAATCAAACGAATAAGTTCGTTAAAGACCTCGGGTTAGTTTTGGGCCGCAAGGCCCAATGGGATTTGAATGTCAAGCCCATTAACTCAAGTTGTATGACAACTTGAATAAACAAAGGGCTTGAAAGCCCAATAAACCCTATAGGCCGGCCATGTTAGAAGAATAGGGCTTTTGGTCCATTAGGTCACTTATTTGAAGGGACTATATAAAGGACTTTATAGCCTAAAATTCATTAAGGGTTGTTTTTGGGGAAAAGATGAGAACACAAGCTCTCCTTTCTCTCTAAAATTTCGGCCACCTTGGAGAGATCATCTAGCAGTCAAACTCCTCCAAGGTCACTCATTTCTTCTTCATTATGCCTTGGTGATGAATCATTAGAGGTTCTCAATTTTGGGAACTTTGGAGAAACCTTTTTCATCCATCCAAATCCATAGATCTAAGATGCAAGGAATGAAGGCCCTCTCTTTGGGTGATTAGCCTTTGTTTAAATACAAAGAGGAATCTACAAAGGTATATATTTCAACTCACTTTGTTTTGAGTTGATTATTGGTTCACCATTTTACTAGGCTTTGAACATTCATGGGTAATGTTTTGTTTTTAAGTGCATGCTAGCATGATTCCGCCTTTAATTTGTTAATTGCATGCTAATGATGTTGCTTAAATGAACATGTCATCTTCCAAAATAATCCTTCAGATCAAACATTAAAATTAACAAACAAATTTAACAATAGATTAAATGAATGAAACAATAGACAGATTGATGAATTGAATACTTTTAACATAAAAACATGGGTCAATTGTGCAAGGCTACATCGAAATCCCTAGTTATGAATTTACTTACACATCATGTTCATAGAGATGAAATTGGAAATACACAACATTAGTGAAAATAAATCAAAGAGAGGGAACCCTTCAAGCAATTCTGATGTTGAACTTCCGGTGCGGAAGGTGAACATCACGTGAAGGACTATGCCCAACTCTGGGCGGGAGCACTAACACCGGGGGTGCAGATTATGAGCTCTCTATGCATCTCAAATCACTACTGAACATGAACATGATGCGAGATTTATACGCACACAAATTAAACCCTCTTTTTGACAATTGTAGTATAAGTATAAGTAAGGATTGTTCTAGACCGGGGATTAGGAGGGATTGTTAATCACTTGGATTTGACTCAAAAACGTAAAAACACAATATAAAACACTATACTAGACTCAAAGAATGCAAAACTAAACTTTAAAACACTCAAACAAACTAAAAGACTCAAACATCACCCAAAACACTCAAAACTGCCTTAAAAACACTTTCTGGGCAGTTTTGAGCACTTTGGTGAATTTGGACGAATTTGTGTAACAAATTGAATCAAAACACTTATGAACACAAACTAAAACACTTTCTAACTAAGTTGGACACTAAAGTAAAGGGGGATTAAGGTTTGGACGAAACTAAATTAAATGGACAGATTGCAATTAAAACAGAATGTAAATATGAAATTGATGAAATGGAATGAATGGATGCCAGCCAAGGGGTTCATCTCCACACATGTTACACTTGCATAATAAAAAGATTTCCAATTGCCTTTCAATAAACCATGAATTCTCAATGCTCCAAGTTAATTAGATCCGCTTAAATTAACTTTCAGATTTCCCTAGATTCATTGGATTGAATGGAATACGCATTACAACCAAATTATTCCTAATCAAAGTCCCTAACTATGGAATACGCATGATAGAGACATTCAACAAAGATCATTAAGTTCAACGGAAATCATAAACATCGACTAGGCATTCATAACTATGGAATACGCATGAAACTTATGCCAAGAATTCGTTTAACGCAATTGTTTATAAGCAACCTCCACTACTTGTGAATATAAGTTCATAACTATTAGGTGAAACTCACTTATATTCTAGCGTCATATTCATGCATGAAAATTAAGCCTGCACTCTCAATAAACATACATAAATAAGTTATCAATCAAACGGTTAAACAAATTGAATCCACAACTTATGAAACGTAATTAGAAGTAATCAAATCAAAATGCAAGCATAAACATATATTTTGAATCCCCCCCTAGCCAAGGGGGGTTTAGTGATAGGAGCATATTTATGCGACTTAAATGGCTTGTTCTCGTACATTTACGTTATGTTTCTTTAGTTATTTTAGTACTTTAAGCTATTTTCGTGTGTTTGTAGGTCCAAAGGGCTAAAGGAGCAAAAAGATGCATTTTGGAGACTTTTGGAGCACTTTTGGGCTAAAGGACGGATAGCTTATGCTTGAAGCCAAAGTGTTGGACGAAATTGAAGACCTAATTGGAGGCAAAGTGTTGGAACCTTGTTCTCTTTAGTTTTAGGACATTTAAACCTTTCCTAATCCCAATCATGCCATGCATAACACACATCCATTCTAACACATTGTCATTGCACATGCATTTCCTTCATTAGTTAACCCACATGCACTTATCACTTATCATCACCACATATCATATCACTTAATCACTTATCACTTATCATCACCACTTAACCACTTATCATATCATAACCACATATCATATCACTTATCACTTATCACTTAACATATCATCCACCTACTTCACCTACAACATCCACCTACTTCACCTACAACATCCACTTCACCTACAACATCCACCTACTTCACCTACAACATCCACCTACTTCACCTACAACCTCCACTTACTTCACCAACCTCACACACTTACTTCACCTACAAATGACATAGCCATATGTTCCCTCCACTACTCCTATAAATACCCTTGCATTCATTCATTCATGGACATCTCATTCACAACACAACACCCCTCAAACACTTCCATTATTCCCTAGCCGTGAGCTTCCCATCTTCCCCTTAGAATCCAAACCGTGAGTCCCCCTTCCACCATTCCTCATCCATTTCCATAATTCCCCAAACCTCACCTTAGACCTTGTGCTACGACAACGAGGAAGATAAGAGGGCCTAAACGTTCATACAATTCACGTTTGAGTTGTTGGAATGTTTACGCGTTTCTTTGATTTCAATGTTTAAATTCAATTCTCTTTGTTTTGTAATATGAGGAATGGAAGAGAAAAGTGCCTAAACGTTCATACAATTCAAGTTTGAGTTGTTGGAATGTTTAGGTGTTTCTTTGATTTCAAAGTTATGAGGAACTAAACCCTTTTTGGCTAGGGGTGATTTCAATACCATGATTATTTATGTGATATGAATTGATGAATTCCGGTTATGAACTCTTGATTCGTGAATGCAATTGGCTTAACTATTTGATGATTAACTTATTTGTGTTTGTTGATTGAGGGTCGACACTTAATTAGCATGCATGAATATGTGGCTAAAGTTTAAGAAGGTTTCACATAATCGTTACTAACTTATACTTGAAAGTAGTGAAGGTCGCTTGTCACGATCGCGTTAAGTTTAATTCTTAGCATGAGCAACATGATGTCATAGTTGCAAATGCCTTGTCAATGCTTATGGTTTTCATTATTCTTAATGATCTTCGATTGTATCTCTATTATGATGACATGTAGGGAACTTTTGAGAATGTTTTGGGTTGTCGAATGATGCCATCCAATCCAATAATATAAGGAAAATCTGAGGGTTAACTAGTGATGTCACGGTTAATTTGGGGCATTGTCGTTCATAATTCAATGAAGGAATAACTGGAAATTGATTCATATGCATAAATATCATGTGTAGAGAAAGAACCCTTAGCTAGCTTCCCATCCATTCATTTCCGTCAAATCCATATTTACAATTTGTTTTGTATCCAAGTATTCATTTTAGTTTAAGTTCGTCCAAATCCAATTCCCCCCTATTTCGTTGAAGTCTTAGTCTTAATCTTTCTTATTTTTAGTTTTGCTTTCTTCGAGCATTAAATAGTGTTTTATATTGTGTTTTTATGTTTTTAAGTCAATTTAGAAGGTTTTAGCAAGCCCTCCTAATCCCCGGTCTAGAACGATCCCTCACTTATCCATTCTACTACAATTGTCAAACGAGGGTTTAATTTGAGTGTCAAGTAATTCTCGCATCAAATTTTGGCGCCGTTGCCGGGGATTAGCAACTTTGCTAATCCCTTGGTTCTTTTCTTATTTTTGGTTTAGTTGTTTTCGTTTTAGTTTCTAACTTAGTGTTGTTTTCTTTGTTTGTTGTTACTTTTGATATTTGATTTAGTTCTCTTTCTTTGATTTTAGGTACTAGAGAAGTAAGATATGGATTTTGCTAGCATTCAAGCTCAATTGGCAAATCTTACTTCTAAATTGTCGCCGTATGCCGAAAGGACCACAATGCAGAGTGTCCCTACATTTGGTGCTTCATATAGGCAAGGATTTCAAGCCAATCAATGTCCACAAAGAGATTGGAGGGATCATTCAAACTCTATATGGTGGGAAGATCAACAAGTTCAACGTGAAGCATATTGGCAACCATATGAGGAGTTCTATTCAAGACCTATGCAGCCACCACAACTTCATATGCAATATGCTCAATTAAATTCAAGTTCGCCAATAGATTATATTCAAATTCTTAATGAAATAAATTCTTTGGCGCAGGGGTCACAAAATCAAGCCAAGGAGGCTCAACAAGAAGCATATTGGCAACCATATGAGGAGTTCAATACAACACCTATGCAGCCACCACAACCTCCCCCACAACAATTCCAATCAAGTTCAAGTATGTCCATGGATAATGATAAAAAATTTCAATTACTAACCTCTTTGACGCAGGACGAACAAAATCAAGACAAGAAGTTGGGTAAATTGGACGAGCAATTTGGGCAGATTATGGAGTTCATGAAACAAATTCAAAAGCAAAGTGAACTTTCCAACTCAACTATTGAAAACTCGAAGGAAGATTTTGAAATCCATAATGCTATCACTTTGGGAAGTGCTATGGAGGTTGGAGCTGACCTAAAAATGTCCAAACATAGCCTAGAAGTGGATGAAGAGCTGCTAATTGAGGAGGAGGAAGAAGACATGCACACGACAAGGGTAGAACAACCCTTGCCGCAGCCCCCTAAGCCCTCTAAACCACCCACCACCAGTAAGGACGTCCCAATTCCATGTTATTCTGATGTTATTCCACCCAATGTCCCTTTTCCTAGCAGGTTTTTGATTCCCAACCAAGAAGAGAGTAAAAAGGACATCGTGGAAGCCTTCCCAAAGGAGCAAAATGCTATTCAAATTCTTGGTGCAACACAGCAAGTTTTAGATGGTGTTGAATTCTTCAAAGGACTTTGTACACCAAGAAGAATGATTCAAGAGAAGGTAGTGGCTAGAGAAGATGTAGAAGGCATCAAAGAGGACATATTTGAAACCACAATTCCCAAGGAAGTTGGATTTTATGACACGGGACAAGTCATAACTTTCGAAGGGGTGTTTATTCTGGAGTTCATTTTGGAGCACACAGGTAAGCCGCCTCCCCGAATTTCAATTTTCTTTTATACTAACATGTGGTTAATGATTCAGGCACCCAATCTGGAATTTAAACTATTACCGGATCATTTCAAGTATCACCGCCCATTCAAAGATAAATTCCACGCCGTTTGATTTTATTTATGTAAAAAAAAAAAAAAAAAAAAAAAAAAAAAAAAGATACTAAACATGGAGAAAGGTGGAGCTTCACAAAGGTTGTTTACGTGAAGCCCCACTACGAGGCGCAGAAGCGGAAGGCGCAGAAGCGGGAGGCATAGAAGCTGGAGGCATCGGAGCGGAAGCCATCGGAGCGGGAGGCATCGGAGCTAGAGCATTCCAGGCCTCAATACTTGGCCAAGCGCTGGATGACCCAGGAAAAAGGTGCCTCTGGAGATAAGACGCAAGCCTTTGACGGTCATTGTGAATTCGACCCTCAGATTCTTGCAGCTCATCAAGCTTCCTCTTCATCCCCGACGAATAGTTATTTGCAAGCACATGCAAACTTCTATTCTCATACTTAAGCTGCTGGATCTCCTGCTTGAAACTTTCCACCTCTGCCATCAATGATTCCACCTGACGGGAGCGGGCAAGCAGGTGTTGGCCCATGTTGGACACAGAACTCGCACACTGAACACTAAGTGCGAGGGACTCTTGAACGGCCAACTCATCGGACCGTCCTGACAGCAGCCTACTATCTTTTGGAGTGAGGAGGTTCCTAGCTACTATTGTAGCTGTTGTGGCGTCCTGCATCACGGAGTCTTCACCTGTGAGAGGACCGTTAGAAGAAAAGAAAGAAGGGCGCCATACGTTACCTTGACGCGGCGCGCCCGTATCACTGCTAAGGCTTAAATCTAAGCTAAGGTTCGATGAGTTTGCCATTTTTTTTTCAAAAGTGTTCAAAGAGAAGGGGTGGATGGAGTTAAAATTTCACAAAGGGCCGGAGTCGAGTTTCAGGAATGGGAAATCTTCAGAGTGTGTGTGTTGGGGTGATTGATAGCTCTATAAAAAGCCAAGATGACGCGTCCACCGATTCAAAGAGCCGGATTTTCCGGCGTAATTTAGGCGACGCCCCCTCGGCTTTTCAAGAAAACGCGTTCAACTTTGTCAAAAGATTTCTGACAAAGCTGAAAACACGTGGAGGCCATCATCGCATCTACACATCTTTAGCCGACAAGCGCAAAGTTCGGCGACGCTTTCTCTGCTTTTCAGAAGACGCGTGCAGCTTTGTCAAAAGGAGCCGCATCTGCACTACCACGTGTCGTTCAGAAAGCGAAGGGGCGTCGTTCAGAAATCGAAGGGGCGCCTGCTCAGAAATCGAAGAGGCGTATTCAAAGATCGAAGAGGCGCCACTATTTCAAAGAGCCGGATTTGCGGGATCAAAACGTTTGTCGACAAGGGTAAAAAGTACCACCACTTGATATTATCTCTATATATGTCGACCTTCGTCTTTTATGGCAGGGCAAACCTGAAGAAAATGCCCAACTCTCCCTCACCTCTGAGGGCGCACTCCCAGCAAAGCCTTTCAAAATACTCAATTCTTTCTTCTTCCCCAAAGATGATACCAGATGCCTGGAGTACATATGACCCAGGAGGAAACGGCGGATTGAAGCATGTGCTGATTCATTCACCGCTTCTTCAAAGCAAAGGTATCTCATATCATCAAGGTCAAAAGCAAAAGTATCTCATATCATGCTCTTTCCCTGTCTTTTTCTTTGTCCTTGTTCTTACTTGCATGGCAAAGTAAAAGAAGCAATCAGCCGGCACTTGGAGTCAGTCTTCCGATCTGGAGCCAACTGCCTGGAATCTATTCCTGATTGCTTACCTAGCGTTGCTCTCGAGTAGTCATCTTCAACGGTTGATACACTTCCAGAGAAGGGACCACTCCTGCAAAGATTGAACAAAGAAACAGATAACAGGAGGAAGCTCAGACCTTCGGGGGAAACCAAAAGAACCATCCTGCTGCCCAGTTCAAGAAGTAGCACAAAGGAAAATCAACGATGGGCAGAAACCAGTTCAAGAGTAAGCCTGTGGAATCACAAAGATCAAAGCCTCAATGCAATCACCAAGGAGAAGAGGGAATTTACACTCCATAACCAGATTTGCGTCCCTAAACTCTTCTCTTTGTTAATTACATTATGCCATGTTTAAAATGTTTAGTTGCTTTTTGTGTGTTTACTTATGTTTTGTGTGAATCTATGCTTAAAACATTGAGGACAATGTTTGATTTAAGTGTGGGGGGGTAACTAAAGTGTTTTGATGCAAATTCGTAGGGTTTTATCCACCATAACTTCTAATGTTGTTCCTTGCTGTTTTAAGGTGTTTTTAAGTTGTTTTAGAGTGTTTTAGTGTGTTTTGTTTTATAATTCGAAAATCCCATAAAAATTTGAAAAATTGTTTTGAAAAACCCAAAAAGAGTTGTTTTTGTGTGTTTGTGTCTTAGGGTACCTTCCAACACAATGATAAGGATTTGGTTTATAATTGCATGACGGTTAGAAAGAGTTATAAACATAGAGAAAAGTTTGATTTACTCTTGGTATATGCTTGGTTATGGTTATAATGTATGACTTCACATGCAATCATAAAAGAAAAATTCGTTTTTGTAACATGCTTGAAGGAAGAAACTCAAACAAACGCTACATCCCTGTGAGACTCGAGCCATTACTTTCTTTGGAGAGTTATTTTCTGTGATTCTTTATTTTCTAAAGTTGTTGCATGATCTCATTATTCCTTGCTTGGTTGCTACTTAGAATGCAATTGTATCATGATAGAACTAAATGCTAGAACTCATGCCCATTTCATTCAAAGCATGTTATTGATTTGCATAACACATATTCAAGAAGAAGTTGTGTAGTGACCACCACCATAGCCAAATAGCCTTACTTCCCATACTTCGTATATGTTGTAAGTTTTAACCCCGTTGAGCCTTGTTTAGCCTTTATTCTTTGTTTACCCACATTTTCCTCACCTAGCCTAGTTTAGGACAATCCCCACCCTTGTTCTTAAAAGATAGTGAGCATGACTTAATTGAATTCCTTTTGAGTTACATTATGAAAGAAAATAAGTGTGGGGGAGAGAATGTTTAAGTGTTTATGTTTTGAGATTCAAAAGAAAAGAAAAAGAAAAGAAAAAAAAAAAAAAGAGAAAAGAAAGAAAGAAAGAAAAAAGAGCTTAAAAAAAAAATGAAAATAAGTGAAAATGAAGTCACGAGCGTTGATGGTTGAAGAAAGGGTCCAAAAAAGATGAATATGGCCCTAAGTTCTGTGTAATTCCCCCTTGGGTGATCAAAGTTGACTTCTGCATTCTAAAGGAAATTCTAAGTGCCTAATTCAATACTTTGCTCACTAATGCTTGAAGAACGTTTGTTATCCTTACCTTTCATTTTTAGCCAATTACCCCAAGCCCCGTTACAACCCTTGACTTCTATATTGAGTGTTATGTATTTCAATTGTGGAGTTTGAACTTGGTATGAGCTTATGGTGTCACTGGTTCTCGTGTCTAAGTAGTAGCATTCCATTCATGAGGTCATATCTAAACATGCTTATTAACTCCAGAAAATGCTTTCCTTATTATAACATATGTGAGTGTTCGTCTACATGTTTACATCAATCTTCTCACATATACCTAGTGTAGGGTGTGTAGTCAGAAAATCTGTGTGAAAAACGAGAGTACATCTAGTAAGAAATTGAGGGAATTCTCTAAGGCATGTTACTACATTCAAAACATGGTTTTAAATGCTTAATTGTGAACTAGTATGTGGTGACTATGATTAAGAATGTACTTAAGTGTAAAGATGGCTCAAATCTGTGAGAATAATGATTTTTAACTTGTCATGTGCATTGGAAGTCCCTGATACGATTGTTGGAAGGTGTAGGTTGTGTTTTGTTCTTTTTGTTTTGTTTTTCTGTTTTGCTCGAGGACTAGCAAAAGCTAAGTGTGGGGGTATTTGATAGGAGCATATTTATGCGACTTAAATGGCTTGTTCTCGTACATTTACGTTATGTTTCTTTAGTTATTTTAGTACTTTAAGCTATTTTCGTGTGTTTGTAGGTCCAAAGGGCTAAAGGAGCAAAAAGATGCATTTTGGAGACTTTTGGAGCACTTTTGGGCTAAAGGACGGATAGCTTATGCTTGAAGCCAAAGTGTTGGACGAAATTGAAGACCTAATTGGAGGCAAAGTGTTGGAACCTTGTTCTCTTTAGTTTTAGGACATTTAAACCTTTCCTAATCCCAATCATGCCATGCATAACACACATCCATTCTAACACATTGTCATTGCACATGCATTTCCTTCATTAGTTAACCCACATGCACTTATCACTTATCATCACCACATATCATATCACTTAATCACTTATCACTTATCATCACCACTTAACCACTTATCATATCATAACCACATATCATATCACTTATCACTTATCACTTAACATATCATCCACCTACTTCACCTACAACATCCACCTACTTCACCTACAACATCCACTTCACCTACAACATCCACCTACTTCACCTACAACATCCACCTACTTCACCTACAACCTCCACTTACTTCACCAACCTCACACACTTACTTCACCTACAAATGACATAGCCATATGTTCCCTCCACTACTCCTATAAATACCCTTGCATTCATTCATTCATGGACATCTCATTCACAACACAACACCCCTCAAACACTTCCATTATTCCCTAGCCGTGAGCTTCCCATCTTCCCCTTAGAATCCAAACCGTGAGTCCCCCTTCCACCATTCCTCATCCATTTCCATAATTCCCCAAACCTCACCTTAGACCTTGTGCTACGACAACGAGGAAGATAAGAGGGCCTAAACGTTCATACAATTCACGTTTGAGTTGTTGGAATGTTTACGCGTTTCTTTGATTTCAATGTTTAAATTCAATTCTCTTTGTTTTGTAATATGAGGAATGGAAGAGAAAAGTGCCTAAACGTTCATACAATTCAAGTTTGAGTTGTTGGAATGTTTAGGTGTTTCTTTGATTTCAAAGTTATGAGGAACTAAACCCTTTTTGGCTAGGGGTGATTTCAATACCATGATTATTTATGTGATATGAATTGATGAATTCCGGTTATGAACTCTTGATTCGTGAATGCAATTGGCTTAACTATTTGATGATTAACTTATTTGTGTTTGTTGATTGAGGGTCGACACTTAATTAGCATGCATGAATATGTGGCTAAAGTTTAAGAAGGTTTCACATAATCGTTACTAACTTATACTTGAAAGTAGTGAAGGTCGCTTGTCACGATCGCGTTAAGTTTAATTCTTAGCATGAGCAACATGATGTCATAGTTGCAAATGCCTTGTCAATGCTTATGGTTTTCATTATTCTTAATGATCTTCGATTGTATCTCTATTATGATGACATGTAGGGAACTTTTGAGAATGTTTTGGGTTGTCGAATGATGCCATCCAATCCAATAATATAAGGAAAATCTGAGGGTTAACTAGTGATGTCACGGTTAATTTGGGGCATTGTCGTTCATAATTCAATGAAGGAATAATTGGAAATTGATTCATATGCATAAATATCATGTGTAGAGAAAGAACCCTTAGCTAGCTTCCCATCCATTCATTTCCGTCAAATCCATATTTACAATTTGTTTTGTTTCCAAGTATTCATTTTAGTTTAAGTTCGTCCAAATCCAATTCCCCCCTATTTCGTTGAAGTCTTAGTCTTAATCTTTCTTATTTTTAGTTTTGCTTTCTTCGAGCATTAAATAGTGTTTTATATTGTGTTTTTATGTTTTTAAGTCAATTTAGAAGGTTTTAGCAAGCCCTCCTAATCCCCGGTCTAGAACGATCCCTCACTTATCCATTCTACTACAATTGTCAAACGAGGGTTTAATTTGAGTGTCAAGTAATTCTCGCATCATTTAGTTCTTCATACGTACAAAACAAAGAGAATTGAAATTAAACATTGAATTCAAAGGAAAAGAAACACCTAAACATTCCAAGAACTCAAACTTGAATTGTATGAACGTTTAGGCCCGCTTCTCTTCCTCTTTGTTGTAGCACAAGGTCTAAGGTGAGTTTTGGGATTATGGATGATGTAGAATGGAGTGGGGTGGTAAGATAGTGAGTGGTGAATGGCTGAATTTCTGGTGGTGTATGTGCACGGCACTTTGGATTCTAAGGGGATGTTGTTGGTGTGTATGGATGATTTTCTGAATATGGAAGAGTGAATGAATTGTGGCTGCAATGGATGCTTATTTATAGGTGAAGAAGAGGGAATATGACAGCTAGGTTATGATGATGAATGCATGTGCAAAGTTGGTTGAATGATTATGAGTGCATGTGGCTGAAATATGAAGGGAATGCATGTGGATTAAAGTGGAATGACAGCTAGGTTAAGTGAATGCATGTGCACAACAGCTAGGTTAAGTGAATGCATGTGCAAAGGGCTTTGTTTGTGTGAATGATGGCAGATTGTGTGGATGATATGTGAATGTGGTTGAATGATTAAGTGGCTGAATTGGATTAAAGAATGGGAGTGCATGTGATTAAAGAGTGGGAGTGCATGGCAAAGGGGAGTGTTGGGTGATGGGTGCATGTGTTGATGGTTTATGGAGATGCATGTGGATTAAAGGAATGCATGTGCAATGACAGCTAGGTTAAATGATTAAAGGGTGCATGTGGGTTGGAAATGCATGTGGAATGGCTGTTTTATTTGTTGGGAAAGCATGTGAATTAAAGCTAGGGTGAATGATGACGAATGCATGTGGGAGTGTGGCTGAAATGAAGGAGTGGAATGCTAGAATGTTATGCACGGCTAAGGATATAGGAAAGGTTTAAATGTCCTAGAACTAAAGGGAACAAGGTTCCAACACTGTGGTCTTCAATTAGGTCTTCAATTTCGTCCAACACTTTGGCTCTAAGCATAAGCTATCCATCCTTAGCCCAAAAGTGCTCCAAAAGTCTCCAAAATGCATCTTTTTGCTCCTTTAGCCCTTTGGACCTACAAACACACGAAAATAGCTTAAAGTACTAAAATTACTAAGTACTAGAAACATAAATGCAAGAAAACAAGCAAACTAAGGCGCATAAATATGCTCCTATCAAATTCCCCCACACTTAGCTTTTGCTAGTCCTCGAGCAAAACAAAACAAAAGAAACCAAAAACAAAACGACACTGAACAAGTAAAACACAACCTAAACCTTCCAACAATCGTCTCAGGGATTTCCAATGCACATGACAAGTTAAAAATCATTATTCCCACAGATTTTAGCCATCTTTACACTTAAGTACATTCTTAATCATAGTCACCACATACTAGTTCACAATTAAGCATTTAAAACACATTTCGAATGTAGTAACATGCCTTAGAGAATTTCCTCAATTCCTTACTAGAATGCACTCTATTTTCACACATATTTTCTGACTACACACCCTACACTAGTTATATGTGAGAGATTGATGTAAACATGAAAGACTAGTATCTCACATATGTTATAACAAAGAAAACATTTTCTGGATTTACGATAATGACATGAATATGATCTCATGAATGGAATGCTACTACTTAGAATGAGAACCAGTGATTCCATAAGCTCATATCAATTCCAAACTCCACATTATTGAAGCACATAACACTCAAGATAGAAGTCAAAGGGTTGTAACGGGGCTAGGGTATTGGCAAACAAAGAAGGGATATGGAAAACAAAGGTTCTTAAAGAAATAGCGAGCAAAGCATTTGAATCATCTTAGAATTCACTTTTGAATGAAAACTCAACTTTTGAACAAAAAGGGAGAACAAGCTCTTTTTTCTTTCTTTCTTTCTTTTCTTTTCTGTTTTTCTTTTTCATATGTTTTTCACAATTTTTCTTTTCTTTTGACTCTCAAAACATACATAAACGCTTAAGAACAAAACATTCTCTCCCCCACACTCATTTTCTTTCATAATGTACTCAAAAGGAATTCATTTAAGTCATGCTCACTATCTTCAAGAACAAGGGTATGGAAAGTCCTAAACTAGGCTAGGTGAGGATAATGTGGGTTAACAAAGAACAAAGGCTAAACAAAGCTCAACGGGGTTAAAACTTACAATAAATATGAAATATGGGAAGTAAGGCTATTTGGCTATGGTGGCAACTACACAACTTCATCTTGATATATGTTATGCAAATCAATGTCATGCTTTGAATGAAACGGATATAAGTTCTAGCATTTAGTTCTATCATGATACAATTGCATTCTAAGTAGCAACCAAGCAAGGAATAATGAGATCATGCAACAACTTTAGAAAACAAAGAATCACATAATATAACTCTCCAAAGAAGGTAATGGCTCGAGTCTCACAGGGTTGTAGCGTTTGTTTGAGTTCTTTCCTTCAAGCATGTTACAAAAACGAATTTTTCTTTTATGATTGCATGTGAAGTCATACATTATAACCATAACCAAGCATATACCAAGAGTAAATCAAACTTTTCTCTATGTTTATAACTTTTTTTAACAGTCATGCAATTACAAACCAAATCCTTATCATTGTGTTGGAAGGTACCCTAAGACACAAACACACAAAAAAAACGACTCAAAACACTCTTTTTAGGCTTTTCAAAACATGTTTTTCAAATTTTTATGTGATTTTCGGAGTTATAAAAACAAAACATACTAAAACACTCTAAAACAACTTAAAAACACCTTAAAACAGCAAGGAACAACATTTGAAGTTATGGGTGATAAAATCCCACGAATTTGCATCAAATATACTTAGTTACCCCCCCCCCCCCCACACTTAAATCAAACATTGTCCTCAATGTTTTAAGCATAGATTCACACAAAACATAAGTAAACACACAAAAAGCACTTAAACATACTAAACATGGCAGAATGTAACTAACAAAGAGAAGAGTTTAGGGACGCAAATCTGGAATTGGAGTGCTTTCTCGGTCTTCCTTTGTTGAATGCATGGGTTGATCTTAGTGATTCCACAGGCTTAATCTTGAACTGGTTTCCTCCCATCGTTGATTTTCCTTTGTGCTACTCTTGAACTGGGCAGCAGAATTCTTTTGGTCTCCCCCGAAGGTCTGAGCTTACTCCTTTTTTCTGTTTCTTTGTTCAATCTCTCCAATTCGTATTGAAGAGGGTTAGAGGATAGCTCAGCATATGCAGTTGTTGTTTGTCTCCAAATGCTTCAATGTATCATTTTCACTTGCCTTACTTGCTCCCCTTTGCAGAAGTGGTCCCTTCTCTGGAAGTGTATCAACCGTTGAAGATGACTACTTGAGAGCAACGCTAGGTAAGCAATCAGGAATAGATTCCAGGCAGTCGGTTCCAGATCGGAAGACTGACTTCAAGTGCCGGCTGATTGCTTCTTTCACTTTGCCATGTGAGTAAGAACAAGGACAAAGAAAAAGACAGGGAAAGAACATGATATGAGATACTTTTGCTTTTGACCTTGATGATATGAGATACCTTTGCTTTTGAAGAAGCGGTGAATGAATCAGCACATGCTTCAATCTACCGTTTCCTCCTCGGTCATCTGTACTCCAGGCATCTGGTATCATCTTTGGGGAAGAAGAAAAAATTGAGTATTTCAAAAGGCTTTGCTGGGAGTGCGCCCTCAGATGTGAGGAAGAGTTGGGCATTTTCTTCAGGTCTGCCTTGCCATAAAAGATGAAGGTCGACATATATAGGGATTTCCCAATAGCAAGTGGTGGTACTGTTCTTTTACCCTTGTCGACAAACGTTTTGATCTCGCCAATCCGGCTTTTTGAAATAGTGACGACTCTTCGTTCTTTGAATGCGCCTCTTCGATTTCTGAACGACGCCTCTTCGATTTCTGAGCAGGCGCCCCTTCGATTTCTGAACGACACCCCTTCGCTTTCTGAACGACACGTAGTAGTGCGGATGCGGCTCTGTCAGAGATCTTTTGACAAAGTTGCACGCGTTTTCTGAAAAGCAGAGAAAGCGTCGCCGAACTTTGCGCTTGTCGGCAAAAGTGTGTAGTTGCGATGATGGCCTCCACGTGTTTTCAACTTTGTCAGAGATCTTTTGACAAAGTTGAACGCGTTTTCTGAAAATCCGAGAGATCGTCGCCGAACTTTACGCAGGAAAATCCGGCTCTTCGAATCGGTAGTCGTGTTGCCTTGGCTTTTTATAGAGGTATCGATCACCACCAACATACACACTCTGAAGATTGCCCATTCTTGAAAATCGACTCCGGCCCTTTGAGATTTAACTCCATCCACCCCTTCTCTTTGAACACCTTTGAAAAAATGACTAACTCATCGAACCTTTGCTTAGATTTGAGTCTCAGCAGCGATCCGGTTGCGCCCCGTCAAGGAAATGTATGGCGCCCCTCTTTTTTATCTTCTAACGGTCCTCTTACAGGTGAAGACTCCATGATGACGGATGCAACAACAGCTACGATAGTAGCTAGGAACCTCCTCACTCCTAAGGATAGTAGGTTGCTTTCAGGACGGTCCGATGAGTTGGCCGTTCAAGAGTCACTCGCTCTCAGTGTTCAGTGTGCAGGCTCTGTGTCCAACATGGGCCAACGCCTACTTGCTCGCTCCCGTCAGGTTGAATCGTTGATGGCAGAGGTGGAAAGTCTCAAGCAAGAGATCAAACAGCTTAAGCACGAGAATAGAAGTTTGCACGTGCTTGCCAACAATTATTCGACAGGCATGAAGAGGAAGCTTGATGAGCTGCAAGAATCTGAAGGTCGGATTCAAAGTGACCGTCAAAGGCTTGCTGCTTATCTTCAGAGGCACCTTTTTCCTAGGTCATCCAGCGTTCCACCAAGTATTGTGGCCTCGAATGATCTAGCTCCAATGCCTCCCGCTTCGACGCCTCCCTCTTCGAGAGTTTTGCCAAGTAGTGGGGCTTCAAGCAAACAACCTTTGTGAAAGTTACATTCATTTTTTTTTTTTTTTTGAATCAAGCGGCATGGAATTGATCTTTGAATGGAAGGTGATACTTGAAATGATCCGGTAATGGTTTAAATTCAAGATTGGATGCCTGAATCATTAACAACATGTTAGTATAAAAGAAAATTGAAATTGGAGGAGGTGGCTTACTTATGTGATCCAATAAGAACTCAAGAATAAACACCCCTTCTTTGAACGTTTCAGGGACTTTGCACTTGGTCAGATTTGATGTGAGGATTGGTCCTTGTCTTGTGTCATAAAATTCAACTTCTTTGGGGTTGTTTATCTCAAGAACGTCCTCTTTGATGAATTCATGATATTCCCTACTTTTCACCTTTGGAAGGGCTTCCAAGGTGTCTTTTTCACTTTCTTCTTCCTTGGAATTCATGAACCTGCAAGGAATAGGGATATTAGGTGGAATGGGGTTAGAACTAATTAAATTTGGAACAACCTTACTTGAATTAGATGGCGTAGGAGCAATAGGTGCCTCCGGCAAAGGTGTTTCCACTCTTGCTGTGGGTTGGGTGTATTCCTCTTCCTTGTGATTTGATTTTGATGGTTGAGGGTCCGTTCCAACCTCCTTGTCACTTCTCAACATGATTTCCTTGGCAGTTTCAAATTCTCCCTTCGGATTTGCAATGGTTGAACTAGGGAGTTCGCCTTGGTCTCGAAACTGTCCTACGAACTCCGCGATCTGCCCAATTTGCTTTTCCAAATGGTCCAACCTTTTGTCTTGATTTTCCCTCTCTTTGTTTTGAGTTTGGATTCCCTGCGTCAAAGTAGTAAGTAATTGAAAAATCGTATCATTATCATTTGAATTACCTACATTACTTTGGGCAGGTTGTGGTGGCTGCATAGGCGTTGAATAGAACTCCTCATATAGCGGCCAATATCCTCCTTGTTGAGCCTCCTTGACTTGATTTTGTGAGCCCTGCACCAAACAAATTAATTCATTAAGCTTTTGATTATAATCTATTGACGAACTTGAGTTTGGTTGGGCATATTGAATATGAGGTTGTGGTGGCTGCATAGGTCTTGAATAGAACTCCTCATACGGCGGCCAATATCCTTCTTGTTGAACATGTTGAGGTTCCCACCACATAGAGTTTGAATGATCACTCCAATCCGAATTGTAAGTATTGGAAAACACGTCGTTCCTTGATTGAAGATCAAATGTACCAACGCTTTGCATTTGGGACCTTTCCATGAGCTGTGACAAAAGAGAAGCATTATCAAGTGCCATGTTGTGCTTCTCTAGTACTTGAATTCAACAAACAAAACACAAATCAAAAACTAAAAATAAAATACATAATAGAAACGAACAATCCAAGGGATTAGCAAATTTGCTAATCCCCGGCAATGGCGCCAAAATTTGATGCGAGATTTATACGCACACAAATTAAACCCTCTTTTTGACAATTGTAGTATAAGTATAAGTAGGGATCGTTCTAGACCGGGGATTAGGAGGGATTGTTAATCACTTGGATTTGACTCAAAAACGTAAAAACACAATATAAAACACTATACTAGACTCAAAGAATGCAAAACTAAACTTTAAAATACTCAAACAAACTAAAAGACTCAAACATCACCCAAAACACTCAAAACTGCCTTAAAAACACTTTATGTGTAGTTTTGAGCACTTTGGTGAATTTGGACGAATTTGTGTAACAAATTGAATCAAAACACTTATGAACACAAACTAAAACACTTTCTAACTAAGTTGGACACCAAAGTAAAGGGGGATTAAGGTTTGGACGAAACTAAATTAAATGGACAGATTGCAATTAAAACAGAATGTAAATATGAAATTGATGAAATGGAATGAATGGATGCCAGCCAAGGGGTTCATCTCCACACATGTTACACTTGCATAATAAAAAGATTTCCAATTGCCTTTCAATAAACCATGAATTCTCAATGCTCCAAGTTAATTAGATCCGCTTAAATTAACTTTTAGATTTCCCTAGATTCATTGGATTGAATGGAATACGCATTACAACCAAATTATTCCTAATCAAAGTCCCTAACTATGGAATACGCATGATAGAGACATTCAACAAAGATCATTAAGTTCAACGGAAATCATAAACATCGACTAGGCATTCATAACTATGGAATACGCATGAAACTTATGCCAAGAATTCGTTTAACGCGATTGTTTATAAGCAACCTCCACTACTTGTGAATATAAGTTCATAACTATTAGGTGAAACTCACTTATATTCTAGCGTCATATTCATGCATGAAAATTAAGCGTGCACTCTCAATAAACATACATAAATAAGTTATCAATCAAACGATTAAACAAATTGAATCCACAACTTATGAAACGTAATTAGAAGTAATCAAATCAAAATGCAAGCATAAACATATATTTCGAATCCCCCCCCTAGCCAAGGGGGGTTTAGTTCCTCATACGTACAAAAAAAAGAGAATTGAAATTAAACATTGAATTCAAAGGAAAAGAAACACCTAAACATTCCAACAACTCAAACTTGAATTGTATGAACGTTTAGGCCCGCTTCTCTTCCTCTTTGTTGTAGCACAAGGTCTAAGGTGAGTTTTGGGATTATGGATGATGTAGAATGGAGTGGGGTGGTAGGATAGTGAATGGTGAATGGCTGAATTTCTGGTAGTGTATGTGCACGGCACTTTGGATTCTAAGGGGATGTTGTTGGTGTGTATGGATGATTTTCTGAATATGGAAGAGTGAATGAATTGTGGCTGCAATGGATGCTTATTTATAGGTGAAGAAGAGGGAATATGACAGCTAGGTTATGATGATGAATGCATGTGCAAAGTTGGTTGAATGATTATGAGTGCATGTGGCTGAAATATGAAGGGAATGCATGTGGATTAAAGTGGAATGACAGCTAGGTTAAGTGAATGCATGTGCACAACAGCTAGGTTAAGTGAATGCATGTGCAAAGGGCTTTGTTTGTGTGAATGATGGCAGATTGTGTGGATGATATGTGAATGTGGTTGAATGATTAAGTGGCTGAATTGGATTAAAGAATGGGAGTGCATGTGATTAAAGAGTGGGAGTGCATGGCAAAGGGGAGTGTTGGGTGATGGGTGCATGTGTTGATGGTTTATGGAGATGCATGTGGATTAAAGGAATGCATGTGCAATGACAGCTAGGTTAAATGATTAAAGGGTGCATGTGGGTTGGAAATGCATGTGGAATGGCTGTTTTATTTGTTGGGAAAGCATGTGAATTAAAGCTAGGGTGAATGATGATGAATGCATGTGGGAGTGTGGCTGAAATGAAGGAGTGGAATGCTAGAATGTTATGCACGGCTAAGGATATAGGAAATGTTTAAATGTCCTAGAACTAAAGGGAACAAGGTTCCAACACTTTGGTCTTCAGTTAGGTCTTCAATTTCGTCCAACACTTTGGCTCCAAGCATAAGCTATCCATCCTTAGCCCAAAAGTGCTCCAAAAGTCTCCAAAATGCATCTTTTTGCTCCTTTAGCCCTTTGGACCTACAAACACACGAAAATAGCTTAAAGTACTAAAATTACTAAGTACTAGCAACATAAATGCAAGAAAACAAGCAAACTAAGGCGCATAAATATGCTCCTATCAGAACATAACCATAACTTACCTGGCACTTACCTGTGCGTCCGCAGCACCAACATACAAATATATATATGGTACTAATAATGCATAAACAAACGGCAAACATAATGCATGGCATATAAATGTATAAATGTTTCCATTCAATATCTGGGAAAAACGTAAGTATATAGGTATATACGGAAAACCAAAAGCCCACTCACTGGTATGTAAAAGGGTCGTAACCCTTTTGCCTCAAGTGATCGCGCTCGTTCTCGGGATAGGTCTCACCTATATGCGAAACAACTATAAAAACGTTAATTTTAAAGCACATAACCAACATCACGAAATAACTTCTCATACAATGCTCAAATGGGGTGTATGAATACACCAACGTGATTTACTCAACCTCAGGAACATCCCCATATTTTTAGAAAAATTTTCCGACGTCGCACGCACCCCCACGCGTCGACCAAGGCACGGCCACACGCTTCGCCTACGCACAAGCACGTGCCTGGCACATTGACGGCGTCAGTTAACGTCGTCAGGAATATTCTGTTAAATCTAACTGATGCAGTTAACGCCGTTAGAAATATCCAAACTGACGGAATATTCCGTCATCTTCTCCGGCCAAACTCCTACGCCGTTGCCGGGGCCGGAAAACAGGAAAATTTTTAAAACCTTGTATCTTCTTCGTTTTCAACCAAATTTCACAAAATTGGTACCAAAATGAAGCTTACAACAAGAAGAACAAATCCATACCACTTTCAAGCACTAAAACCCACGGAATTTCGCTAGGAAAACACCACCAACTCCGGCCAAACTTGTAACTCACGATCCCGACGTCCAAAACCTTCAAACGAACCACCCCGAGCCTCCTAAAGACCTCACCAAGCTTCCTACAAGCTTGAAATTCCCAAAAACACAAGAATTAACGTGTGCATGAACAGTGACCAAATCGGGGGATCCCGAGTTCGACGTGAAAACGAAGGTATCCTTACCTGAAATGGGTATGGTTAAACTCCTAAGGACCTCACGAGCACGAATATGTAATTTGTTTCCTCGATCTGTGATGGTTTCAAGGGTTTTGGTTGTCGTCCATACAAAAAGAATAGGAAAGGGAAAGAGAGAGAGCTCGGGACAGGGCAGAGAGAGAAAGGAATGTGTGTGGATGTGTGTGTGGTCCAAAATCCACCAACCAAAAACCAAAAACAACCACACAACGAAAAACCATGCTAGGGGCAAAACCGTCATTTCAGCCCTACGGTACGAAAAGTCTGGGACGGGCTATCACAGTTTTGATGTGGACAACCACATCATTTGAATTAATCAGATTTTTAAATTTAGTTCATTATTTAATAAACTAATCATTAATAAAAACTAGTTAATTAAATGATGATTGTGGTATACGAGAGGTCTTTCTCCTTCCCTTCCTAAGGTTTTGCAAATTTTTCAGATGATGTGGTTGTCCACATCAGATGCCACCTAAGGTGGTGTAGAAATGTAGTATAAAAACATGGTATGAATAACATTATTGTTAAGGGAAGGGATCCCCATTCTTTTATAAAAATGGGGATTAGTTGTAGGGTCCACACCACATCGAACTTTAATGATCCGAAATCTATTTTTGAAGTTGCACCCATAGATCATCCTTACAAAATATTAGCCAAATCTAAAATGTTTAAGACATCTAATTGAGTTCAAAGAAATTAACGAATACTTTGTTATATAAGAAACAATGAAATTTTATCTTAATAATTAAACCAGGCAAATAGTTTCAAATTGAATTGAATTTTTGCAAGGATGATCTGTGAATTGAGACTCACAAAATAGGCGGTTCGGATTGTTAAAGGTCAATGTGAAGTGGATCCCACACATAATTCTCATTTTTGAAAAAAATGGGAATCCCTTTGCATGAAAGGGCTATATATATATATATATATATATATATATATATATATATTCTTTAGCCTTAGATTCACAAAATCACAGTGACATAGCCTCCCTTATCATCACTTATATGCCTGGTGTGGAGCCAAAAATAATCACAATGTGACACGTGGATCTTTGGATGAAAAGGATAAGAATACCCTTGAGTCACATAGGGATTCCTACGTGAGAGCAACAGTCAATAATCCCTTAACCAAGTAAAAAGTGCCCAAAATAGGTAACAATTCAAAACCTATTTCATCCATCCTCATCAAATCCTTTCCACCACTCCCAAATCTTTCCCTTTTTATTATACTAATTAGCTAATAAATTAAGTAATTATTCTATTAATTGGCTAACTAATTAGTTAATTATTCAATTATGCCCAATTAAACACAAATCAAGAACCTAGCCCACATAGAGAGCCAAATGGCTGGTCTTCTCTCACCCAAAAAGGCTGGCCACACCCGTATAAAAGCTCACTTATTCTTTACAAAAATCAAGTTCAATTCTCTTGCTAAATTTTCTAAATTCTCCAAACACTTTTCCCTCAAAATTCTAACCTTGGCATCAGAGGTTCTTAGGCCAAAGCCCCCTAATGGGCGCGTGAGGCTGTTGGCCTTGACCTAAGGTGTTATTTGTTTTGTAGGTGCGATTTTGTCCAAGAGTAAGGAGGAAGAAATTTTCATCCACAAATTGGTGCTTTCATTGAGAGCTGAGTCCCATAATCGTAGAATACTCTCGCATCCAAGGTTTTCTATTTCTTTGTCCATTTGTAGATTTTTCGTACGTTCTTATTTTTAGAATTTTTTTTATTTGCAAAAATTCTTTGGTAAAACGTAAAAGAAAAGTACAATGGCAAGAAATTTGAAAACTTCAATGAACGAAAATTCCAATGTTCAAGAGATGGGACCACGCGAGGCTAACCTTGACAATAAGTGGAGCAGCACTACCACCACAAGGCTCCACCATGGCACCCACTGCAATGGCTACCACGATAGCCACCCACGGCAAGGTCCATGGCATCACCACCACAACCCAAGCCGTGTCATCTAAGCTTGTCGTAGCCCACACGGGCTCAAACGCAAGGGGAGACGGCCCAAGCCACTCAAACCCGACGTGAACCTAATGCATTGCCAAGCCTAGCCCTAGCCTCGCACCCACGTGCGCCACACGTCGAGCAGCCTGCTTTCATGGCCTAATCTGCTCCGGCCAAGTAACCTACTCTCGTGGTCTAGCCTGCTTCAATGGCCCAACCTGTTCCCATGGCCTTCCAAGCAACCTAAATCGGTCCACGATTAGTTCAACCATCCGGCTCCAAATTCCTGACCTATGATCGAACCGGGAGCTTCTTCACCACATATTTCTACGGATTTGACATTTCCCAACTCAAATCTCGCGCTCGGAGTCTACTACACTTCCACTGCTTAAGGAGATACATTTCTTCCAAGTTCTTCCAATCCAAATGGAGAACAGCACTTATCTCGACAAGTCACAGAGTTGACGAACGCCCTCACACAGCAAACAACCTTGGTGAACCAGCTTTTGCAATGCACCGAGATGTAACGTGCCCTAGACGAGGTGTCCTGAATTAAGACAAGGGAAGATGAAGAACCTCTCCAGCAGCATCCCGGCAAGCAGCCACTCGACCAGGAGCGTACACTCCTGATTGGGCCCTCGAGATAGCGTATACTTCCATCTTAGCACGTGGAGAAGCGTGCACTCTCGACTAGGCCCACAGACGAGTATACATTCATGGTTGGGGTCATACTTCGATAGTCAACGTAAGCAACCTTCCAGGCAAAGTGTTCATTTGCGACTAAGCCTGCAAGGAGCATCATCCACCTCACATCGGAGTAAGCAACATGATGGATGAAGAGAAGTAGTCATTCAATTCAGCTCAAGTTCAATTTGTAGCCTACAAGCAATTCGCTCGTTTGCTAGGAACGTACCACATGCACCGCATCCGTAGCATGGACGAGCCAAATACATAGAAGAACAACTTAGACCAGCAGGTCACGACTGAGGGCAGTCAAGTGCTCCGCTACCCTTAACAAAGGCAAATTCAGGAAGAAGTATCAAGATTTTTGACCAACCGATTGCACGATTTCCAATGCAACGAGGTCACCGACGAGGCACTAGGATGGGACATGACCAACATAAACAAGTCACCCTTCACGGACGAGATCGAGCAGGCAGAGCAGTCTTCCAAAAAGGACTTTCAGCAGACCACCCGTTATTTGGAAAAGTGATCATCTAACTCTGGCAGACTCTTTCGCTCTGACAGAGAAGCATGCACTATGGGATGAGGCTCTCCGATGCACATTCAAAGACTTATGGAATTACTCAACATCACTTATTTATTATCGAAACCGGAAACAGTGGAAAACCTATTCGCATGTTTGACGGTATCTGAAGCAGCAATAAGCTCTACCATCACACGAGAAGAGTTGTGGGCCCGACTACCTATATTCCATAGTTCAAAAGCTCTCCTCGATGCTACCAGAAATTCAAAAGCTAACTTTGGCGATAGTTGTTGCAACTCGGAAGCTCAAGTTTTACCTTCAGATGCACGCAATCATCCTCATGACGCACTATTCCGCCCAATCCAGACGCGCGACGATAAAGGCGTAGACACTGGCGGATGCAAAATTTTCTGATGAACGCAACAACTCGACCCAAAGGCTCACCAAGGGCAGACAAACACTAGAAGACACACTTGGAAGTAAGTTTTGTCCTTATTGCCCCAAAAGATTCTACATTGGAGCAACATGTACCAGCAATTGAACACCACTTCCTGCTACGTGTCACATGGCCCCAACTCCACGGCTCTTTACCACACATTCACGATGCAACAGAGCGGCCCAACAATGCCCCAAAGGTAGCCTAGCACACCCTAGCTGCTCTTATTCCACCCTATAGAGACTTTTGGCATTTGCATGTCGACGGCGCATCCAACTACAAAGGTTCGAGAATAGGCATAGTCATTTTCACCCCAGACGGTTCGATGCCTGAGCAAATGATCACTCTAGTTTTCAAAGCATCCAACAACGAAGCAGAGTACGAGACCCTACTAGCAGGCCTCCGAATGGCAAAAGACTTAGCGGTGAAAAAGCTCGCAATTCATTATGATTCCTAGCTAATCATTATCCATACTACTTGAGGCGTTCCAAACTTACACTCTCACTTAAGTTCCACAGGTAGACAATGCTCACATGGACACACTAACCAGCCTAGGTTGCGCTTTCGACCACCAACTTAAACACTCTATTCCGGTGGAGTATCTAGACAAGCCAAGCATAGAAGCGGAGCCAGCAGCCGAAGTGTCACAGGTTAGTACAACTCCAAACTAGCAAAGTTTTATTATAGACTACCTGGTCAATGACATATTCCTAATGGAAAGGTTAGAGTCTAGAAAGCTCCAAATGAAGGTAACACGCTACTACATGTGGAACATCATTCTTATCCAAAGATCATACACTAGACCACATATCCACTGCCAAATGCCTCCTGTCGACCTAAAGGTTCTAAGCTTAATCCATGAAGGCGTTTGTGGAAATCGCTTCGGAGGCCAATCCTTAGCACAAAAGGTCATAAACACAGGCTACTACTAGCCTACCATGCACTAAGACACTAAGGAGTTAGTACAACAGAACAACCGCTACCAACGCTACAAGTCAGTACCAATAATGCCTGCCAATAAATCACACCGGCAGACGAGTCTTTGACCGTTCATGTAGTGGGCAATCGACTTAGTAAGGCTAATGCCGCCCGCTACTTGGTAGAAGCAGAGCCTATGACTACCACGACACAGACAGACATAGAGCGCCTCATATGGATGAACATCATTTGTCAATTTGGCACCCCTCAATCCATCGTCACAAACAACACCCCGCAATTTGTAGGCAAAGATTTGGCAAAGTTCTTCCAAAAGTATGGCATCAAGCAACACATGTCTACGCCGAGATATCCTTAAGGCAATGGGCAGGCCAAAACATCCCATAAGATGATCCTCGATCGCCTCAAAAAGCCCATTTTCGACAAGAAGGGAAAATGGCCAAATGAACTCCCCAGATATCTGAGGGTGTATCATACCACCAAAAGAAAAGCCATCGCACTCAACTGCCAATGATCGAGCAAAACAGTAAAGAGATGGCCACAACCTTAGATCTGGTAGACGAGAAATGCGAGCATACCATTACCCACAACGCAACTTACCAGCAGTAACTCTTCTCCAGCTACAACAAAAAGGCTAAGATCTGGCAGTTCCAGCGTGGAGATCTAGTTATAAGGAAAACCTTTTTCACTGCCAGCGGAGAGGGCTCAAAAAAGATGAATCCCATATGGGAAGGTCCGTACAAGATTAGTAAAGTAGGCGACAAATGAAATTACACCTTCGCCACCATGAACGACAAAGAGATCGAAAAGTAATGGAACACTTACAATATGAGGAAGTACTATGTGTGACCTCCTGCTACATCAAAGCCCGAAGACTCAAACAGCTCAACGGGCACCACCTTACAAGCCAAGGACTATCCAGTTGTTATGCAGTTCCTACCTTACATTTAAGTTCTCATTCGTTTCACTTGTTTTTCAATGAGGAATTCAGAAGTAATCTACAACCTAGTTCGGCTGCATGTTTACGACAACTGATTACTCATGCACTTCAAAAGAAGGCCGCACCATTCTTAAGGACTCATCGCATGAATTACGCCCCCTGAGGGACCAACCATGCTCTCTAGTGCGAGAGTGTAAACCAATTTCCCGACACCCACATTGGTCTGATCTCCAGTATGAGAGGATAAACTAATTGTTCTTCAGTGAGAGAGGGTAAACCAATTCCCTGACACATACATGAGTCTGCTCTCCAAAGTGGGAAGATAAACTTACACTCCGAATATCCAGACATAGATGAGCTGAGCTACCTTGGTATAACTAGGTGCACTGGCTTGCGCCAGGATTCCTAGAAGTAGTCACAATGACCTTTTTCAAGGCTTAGCTAGCTGAAGGATTTTGGGTCTCTTGGCCTAATCTGCGGGGAACTGGGCCCTAGAGACGGAGGGGGCACATTAAGCAATACGCCTTACAGACGGCTGCCCTGGACCCCTAAAGCTGCTACTGAGTGCACTAAGGTAGCCTACGATTTTCAGAAGACTGCCTACAGCTTGCCTTTTGAGCAGTAAAGCCACCTTAGACTTATACAACCACACATTCTTGTGAAAAGTTAAACAAGCTAGCGTGCATATACAAAACTTTATTCACTGTCGACATGTTACGTATTCAATAAGCTTCACCTCTGCCAAGTACGAAACGACCTACACCAAGTCCTAAAGTGTTGTGATACCTGCTACACAACCTACGGAATTGGAGAGAGCCAAGGTTAATAGCCTAGTGGTCACGCGAACTTGTCTGTTTCTGTAAGTAAGGTGTCCGGCTGTCAACCCTATGGCTAACGACTTTGCAAAGTTCTACACCAACACCTACGGCTGCATCGGCTACGCGAGCCTGTCTACTTATAGAAAAGTAGCACACCTGCCACTGGTCTATAAAGTCTAAAGGTTAGGGCATGAACAAAAGAAGCGAAGATGAAGACAAGCGGAAGCAAGTTTATTAAATTTTCAAGCAAAATTGATAAACAACTAGCAAAGATTGAAGGAGTTCAAGCAAAGAAAAAAACAATGAGGGAAACAAAGAAAATCCTAATAACTACCTAGAAGATTACTCTTCAGCTGCTTGGAAACTCCACAACTACTCGGTCGCCACATATTCAGCAGCCGCATCATTCTTAGCAGCAGTACCATCCGGCTCTTCACGCCTGGCTGCTCCAACCTGGGCACCAATATCTCCAACTACTTCACCAATGGAGGCCTCAAAAGTAATGGAAAACAGTATTCCGGAGAAATAAAGAAGGTTTCAAAGTCTCTCCCAGCAAACTCGAAGTCAAACGGCCTACCAAATAGATGATCTATATAACCCAACTTGTAGAAATTGGCATGACTCTGAACAAATGGAGCCTCGAGCCTAGCCTTCTCACTTTTCAGCTGCCCGATTTCCTCGAGCAGACTTACACGGATGCGATTCAGCTCATCCACTTCTTTCTTCAAACTTTCACTTGAAATGGATCACTTAGTTATAAGCAACAATTAACTATTCATCATTTGCATAAGCAGCAGAACGATGCTAAGAAACGGCACGCTCAAGATCTTGAATCTGAGGTATGTGACATCCGATCTCCTTCTCTGTACTTTCATACTTAACTCGGATAGCGTCAAGCTTAATCTTCAAGTCAACGATCTCTTGGCGAGCGGTCTCAAGTTGCAGAGAAGTGGTGGTAAAAATATTAGACCCTTTTAAAGTGACGAGCTCAGATTCCAACCTCTTGATCTTCTTAGCCGAAGAATAAGCTTCAGCTGCCACAACCCTTGCCACCTCCTTAGCAGCCTTGGTATTCTTTTGGTCAAGGAGAATAGACTTGGCTGCCAGAATAGTCATTTTCTGCATCATGGCAAGTATGGCAGTCTTCCTGTACTCAGTCGTATGCTTCGCAAAGTAACTTGGGCAAATAACCCTTCTAATGCCATTGACAAACTTGGCACAAGCGTCCATGTCTTCAAACAGATCTGGTTTCAAAAGCACACAAATCTCAACAGCCTTCCTAGAAGCAGGCTTAATGAATTTCTCACAGCTTCCCACACAAGTATTCTCCTCCTATCTAGCAGGCGAATCAGTCTCAGCAGTAGGGGGAGTGGGCCTTGGCGCCATTTTAGCAGTAGAGTCCACCTTATCGCTCTTCATAATAACAAGCCTTTCCAAAGGTGAACCAAACTTAGTTCCCAACGGACATCTTGGTACAAACTTCGGCACTAGGGCATGGCAGGACCTATACGCTGAGCAATCCTATCAACAGTTATACTAGCCATTCTCGACATGGCAGGTGCCATAGGCTCAGATCTAGCAGCCTCATTTTTCTTCCCATTGGAAGAAGTCATGTCAATCACTAGCATCTTTTGAGCAGGTGGGGAAGATCTATTCTTTCCACCTTCATTCATAGCAGGCTCCACGACAGTGATAAAACGAGCCAATGAATCCACCTTGATCATTTTTACCTTCTCTCTCAAGAACGGACCTTTCTCCCAGCAAAGAGAACTAAGCAGCCAACTCTATTCACGGTACTTAGTAGGGGAGCTCAACCCATACCGGTTTTTCCTTTATTTTTTTTCTCTCAGACCAGCAGGCAGAAGGCCTACATGCCCATCATTCCAGCAGCCCATGAGGCCTACAACTTCCTCATCTCTCTCAATCGCCAGCCTGGCCCTCATCAGGTCTAAGAGCCTAAAGGACATGAGCCATACGGCTCACCTAGCATTGTGCCCCAGCGCCTCAATTCGCAACCCCAGTTGCACAATCTGCCATTGACTCTAGCCAAGCTAAGCAGCCCAAGCAGTGGTCCCTGCCATAACATCTCTTCGGCCCATGCCGAACCGACTGTTAGCCTCTGCTAGTTGACGTGCCGTACCACCACGACGACTGCCCCATGACAGCACTATTAAGGAAGAAGACAAGGAAAATTAAATTTTTCTTACCTCGGTGTAAAAGATTGCTAGAAAAGGGGGAACAAATATCTTCTAAGCTCTCTCTCTTTCTCTTGTATGGTAGAATAAATCGCTCTCCAAAGTTGATTTAATAACCCACTTAAGGTGGACTTAAATAGGCTTGGAGAGAAATTTATTTCCCTTTCTTAGAAGGATCTAATTTCCTATTAAAAAGGTATTCAACATCAAAATAGGAAACAACCCTACGTTTCCTAAAGCAAGAAGATCTCTACACCTGCTGCCTTTTCCTACGAGCAGCCCAACAGGTGTGGGGGCATTTGTGGAGCCAAAAATAATCACAATGTGACACGTGGATCTTGGATAAAAAGGACAAGAATATGCTTAAGCCACATCGGAATTCCTACACGCAAGCAGCAGGCAATCATCGCTCAACCAAGTCAAAAGTGTCCAAAATAGGTAATAATTCAAAACCTATTTTATCCATCCTCATCAAATTTTTTCCACAAGGTAACTCCTAAATCTTTCCCTTTTTATTATACTAATTAGCTAATCAATTACGTAATTATTCTATTAATTGGCTAATTAATTAGTTAATTATTCAATTATGCCCAATTAAACACAAATCAAGAACCTAGCCCACAAAGAGAGCCAAGTGGCCGGTCCTCTCTCACCCAAGGAGGCTAGCCACACCCCTATAAAAGCCCTCTCATTCTCTCCAAAACTCAAGTCTGATTCTCTTGCTAAATTCTCTAAATTATCCAAACACTTTTTCCTTAAAATTCTAATTTTGGCATCGGAGGTTCTTTGGCCAAAGCGCCCCCCTCCCAATTCATTGTGGGCACATGAGACTCTTGCCCTTGACCTAAGGTGTTATTTGTTTTGTAGATACAATTTTGTCCGAGAGCATGGAGGAAGAAATTTACATCCACACCTTGCTCCTTAGCCTTAGATTCACAAATCACAATGACATAGCCTGCTTAACAACACTCATACACAAGCTCACGTTATGACATATTAGAAATATTTTAGTTATAAAAATACTTCAATGATTAAATGATTTGTGACACGGAACCTTTTGTATATAAAGCAATAAAAGTTCCAACCCTTTTTTAATTAGTGAACTTTAATGAAAAACTGCCGGTACTATTCACTTTAACGAAAAACTACATTTTTACACTAACAAGTCAATCCTGGTATTATTCACTTTATACTTTATTTTGTCCTTATCGTTAAAACTCAAAGTTCTTAAATCTTTTTCATTAGTTTTCATTTTTAATTATCCATGTAGCCAACATCTGCTCCAATGAGTGGTTTAATATATGTGAATAATCAGAATGGTTGTAGCTAAGCAACCAAAATCTACTCTTAAGATTGTTGGAATATTGGCGATGTGGATTACTTCTTCTACAACAAATCACATAAGATAAATATTAGTAAATGATACTTTATGGTGACATAGTAAATCATGTGAAATAATGAAACAACATAATACTTATCTTTTGTAGGATAGAAACCTTTCTTCGTCGATACTTAATTAGAACAAAATTTTAGGTTGAGGTGTGTAAGCTCACTATCCTTAACAGTAGATTTCGCCTCTCAAAGTAAAAGTCTCAGTATAACAAGTTATAGTGCCCTACCCTCCAGGATACAACAAAATATGACATTTGTAAGCGTACACTCGCAATACTTAGATCGGATGAACAACTCGATTTTTCTAGTGGTACAGAACATTGAATGACATAACAACACTTGAAATGAGGGATCCATGTATAGACGAGAGAGGAGAGAATTGGAGAGTTTTTCTAAGAAGCTTCATGTATGAATGAGTGGTTCAAAGAAGAATCACTTGATGAACTCTTATCGAATGGTTTATATTTTGGACATATGAGGATTAGTATATCAAAATAATGACTAACCGTTATAAAAGAATATATTTGATATCAAAATTAAGATGACAATAAATGTGATAGGAGCATATTCATGCGACTTAAATGGCTTGTTCTCGTGCATTTACGTTATGTTTCTTTAGTTATTTTAGTACTTTAAGCTATTTTCGTGTGTTTGTAGGTTCTAAGGGCAAAGTATGCAAAAGGATGCCTTTTGGAGCCTTTTGGAGCAAATTAGAGATTGGAATGGATATCATATGCTTGGAGCCAAGAGGATGGACGAAATTGAAGGATTCCTAATCCATTGCAGCCACATGCACATTCAATCATTCACACCAAAACCTTGCACATGCTTTCCCATTTTATTATTCATTCACTTTGCAGCCACCATTCCCCCTTTAATCCACATGCTCTCCCATTTCAGATAGCATTTTCACTCACCACAAACAAGTCACATGCATTCATCAACATATCTAGCTGTCATTCACATGCATTTCATTCATCATTTCCACCCCCACATGTCCCTTTAATCATTCAAACATGCAGCCACACCTTCACCCACATGCACCATTCAAACATACACCCAAACACCACCAGAAATCATCATTGCCGTGGGTACCTATCCCATTTCAGATTGTCATTCCACTTCATTGCACATGCATCTTCATAATTCAACACATGCATTCATTATTTATTTACTTTGCATCCTTTAATTTAATCACATGCACATTCAAACAAACACAATCATTCCAGCCATACCTTGCATTTTCAGATTGTTCCTCCATCATTGCACCACAATGCAGCCACATGCACTTGTTCCTCTAACATTTCAGCCACTTGCACTCCCATTCTCTCCCAAAACCGTGCACATGCATTCTCCTTGCATTTCTAGCCATTCCACATGCTATTTCAGCCACATGCACTCATAATCATTCAACCAACTTTGCACATGCATTCATCATCATAACCTAGCTGTCATGTTCCCCCCATTTCACCTATAAATAAGCATCCATTGCATTCATTCTCATACACATCCATTCACCACAGAAATAAGGCCTTTGTGCCAGAAATTCACCCATTCCAAACACTCTTCCATAAACTCATCCATTGCAGAAATGTAGACCATCAAACCACCCCCTTTGTGCCGTGAGTCTTCCCTACAAATCCAAACACCATCCTTCCATTCCTCTACCACTACCCAAACCATTCACACCATCAAACTATCCTTAGACCTTGTGCTACAACGAAGAGGAAGATAAGAGTGCCTAAACGTTCATACAATTCAAGTTTGAGTTGTTGGAATGTTTAGGTGTTTCTTTGATTTCTATGTTTAATTTCAATACTCTTTGTTTTGTACGAATGAGGCATGGAAGAGAAGAGTGCCTAAACGTTCATACAATTCAAGTTTGAGTTGTTGGAATGTTTAGGTGTTTCTTTGATTCTCTTTGTTTTGTACCATGAGGAACTAAACCCCCCTTGGTTAGGGGGTGATTCAAATATATGTTTATGCTTGCATTTTGATTTGAATACTTCTAATTGCGTTTCATAAGTTGTGGATTCAATTCGTTTAACTGTTTGATTGATAACTTATTTATGTATGTTCATTGAGAGTGCACACTTAATTTTCATGCATGAATATGACGCTAGAATATAAGTGAGTTTCACCTAATCGTTATGAACTTATATTCACAAGTAGTGGAGGTTGCTTATAAACAATCGCGTTAAATGAATTCTTGGCATAAGTTTCATGCAATCCATAGTAACGAATGCCTCGTCAACACTTATAATTTTCATAGAGCGTAATGATTCTTGCTTGTATCTCTTCTATGCATTCATGTTGAGGACTTGTGGGGAATGTTTTGAATTGTTGTATGCGCTAACCCATCCAATTCAATAACGTTAGGAAGATTTGAAGGTTAATTAGTGCATCACGGTTAACCCGGGGTGTTGAGTTTCATGGTTTATTGAAATGCAATTGGAAATCATTTTATTATGCAAGTGTAACATATGTGAAGATGAACCCCTTAGCTAGCATTCATTCATTTCAATTCCATTCAATTCTATCACACATTCACATTTACATTTTGCTTTAATTTACAATCTGTGCAATTTAATTTAATTTCGTATAAACCTCAATCCCCCTTTACTTTATTGTCCAATTTAGTTAGAAAGTGTCTTAGTTTATGTTTCTAAGTGTTTTGATTCAATTTATTTCCCAATTTCGTCCAAATTCACCAAAGTGCTCAAAATTGCCCAGAAAGTGATTTTAAGGCAGTTTTGAGTGTTTTGGGTGATGTTTGAGTCTTTTGGTTTGTTTTAATGTTTTAAGTGTTTAGTTTTACATTCTTTGAGTTAGTTTAGTGTTTTATATTGTGTTTTTACGTTCTTGAGTCAAGTTATTACATAAATTCGTCCAAATTTGTGTTTGTGCTCAAATCTGCCCAGAAAGTGGTTTTTAGGCAGATTTGAGTGTGTTTGTGTTGTTTTGAGTCTTTTGGTTTGTCTTAGTGTTTTAAAGCTTAGTTTTGCATTCTTTGAGTCTAAGTTAGTATTTCATATTGTTATTTTACGTTTTTGAGTCAAATCCAAGTGGTTAACAATCCCTCCTAATCCCCGGTCTAGAACGATCCCTACTTATACATATACTACAATTTGACGAAAAGAGGGTTTAATTTGTGTGCGTATAAATCTCGCATCAAAATGCTTGTGCAAAACGGCGACTATAGCTATATATATAATGGTTATTATAGAAATGGTACACTAGAAGTAATGGACACCAACCAATTAAGTGATAATATTAACATCCATAATTAGAGAAAATAAATCGACTCTGTATTTTGAAATTCCCTTAAAAAAATTCTAACAACCAAGTCCATAGACAGAGAAATATTGGAGAAACAGGTTCTCACACCTTAGAATTAGACATGGAAATAGTTGAAAAATTTGTCTTCAACTGATTTTAGGTTTTTATTTTTTAAATGCGTGAAAAGATAAAATTACATATTGGATTGGATTTATGATGGTAGTTTAGGTAGTAGTGCAAGCAAGAAGGCACGCGCTCTGACCGGTTAAGGTGATATTGTTTCACATATATAACAAGTTTGATATTTGCTATAGAGAAGTGTTATTGGCACTCCAAAAAATCTCATTTTACACTCCTCACAAGTGTATTTTTCTTTCTAAATATAGAAAGTTTGGAGTGTAGAATGAGAAATTTAGAGTGCCAATAACAATTCTCTTTGCTATATAGATAGATGTATATTGTTGAGAAGGCTAAATTAGCAAAGTATTATAATGATCAAAATATTGACAACATTAAGTTGTTCATTGTTCAAAATATCGTAGATACATTATAAACATGTTATTGGATATAGATTTTCGTTCTTCATAAGAAAAATGAATAAGAATGTACGTGTTTTCTTCCCTTTTCTTTTCCTCCTCAAAGTCACCATGTTTCTTCCCTTTTGAGCCACATCTTTCAAATCAATGTGTACCTGAGTGAGAAAGTGTATAAATACTGGAATGTGAATAGAAATAAAATATAAAAGCAAAGATCTTAATTATGAAGGCTTGTTATTCACTGCAATAAAGCCTTCTCATACATTAGCTGATAATCTTATCGTAATTATAATTTATCATACATGATCCATTCATGCAATAAAACCTTACAATCAGATCACAGGGAGAATAAGTAGAGACTCTTGACTCTGGCATCAAGGTATTACCTCATGGACAGCATTCCTAAGATCTTGTTACCCTGTCAAATAATGATGTGAAAATGACTCCGGTTGTAATGGACGCGAAAGTAACATCTTGAGCTCTTGTTTTCCAAACAAAAGTAGATCAGCTAACAATCAACGAAATGACTCAAACCTTTCATCCATACAATCTTGAGATTGGGAATTGGATCCTCTCCTGAGCTCAGAATGAGGATTCTCATGGGCAGCCCATTCGGGCTGTTCAAACTTGATCTAACGGCTACAATTATTATAACTCTTAGACAGATCTCCTGTTTTGAGCCGTTGGATCAAAATTCAACGACCCGAATGGGCTGTTCAGAAGGATCTCCATCCTAAGCTTAGGAGAGGATCTAGTTCCTTAAGGTTATGCCTCAATGGCATGAGAAGTACTCAAAACAGAGATTGTTTTCTTTAAGTCTTTAATCTCTCTCTCAGCAAATAGCAATGAGTTGTTACCTTTTGAATCAGGACATGCCTGTAGAGGGTCGGTTCATCTTGCAGGAACTGACCTTACTTGTCCCTGTTCAGGGTTCCCACTCATCCCTCGCTTTCTCTATATCAGTGACCCTTCCCATCACCGAATTAAAAAAAAAAAAAAAAAAATAGGCGCCTTGCTTGCTTCTGTTCAGCGCCCCAACCCTCCCTGTCTCTCTCTGGCTCTGCAATCATTCTACCCTCCTCTCTCTATGTCTCGGAGAGTTATCCCCTAACCGATTGAAATTTTGCCATAATCCCCAATTGATAATATTTAAATTTAAAAAAGATGTTGATAGGTTAATTAAGAGTTTATTTGGAAGTGTTTTTATAAAATAGCTAAAAACGTTTTTGGTGAGATATGATTTTAGAATCAATCTTTAGTAAAATTGTAAATAAATCCTGAAATTACATTTAAAATGATTAATAGTTTAAGTGCTTCATGAAAGAAACACATAATTGATGTTTTAAAAGTATTTTCAAACAAGTCTTAAAACTAATATGAGTGTAAAACGTAAATTGAATATTAAAAAAAGTAGTATGAGTTCAAATAAAATTTTCAATACTCAAAATTCAATTCTATACTTTGGGTGAACTGTCAATTTAGTTATTGACTTATCATCCGAGTGAAAATTAGATCCCTAAACTATTTTGTCAAAAAAATTAGTCATTGAATTATAAAAATCTGTCATTTACATCCCTAATATTCTATTTGAAGTTACTACATTCAATTTTCTGTCAATTTAAACCATCTTACTTGCATGTAATACACATAAGAGGCTATATTAGTAATTTTAATAAATAAATAGTGTATGAAGTTAACTTGAGAATATAAATTAAAGATTAGATTTGCAACCTATATGAAATGTTAAAGGCTTACAGGCAAGAAAATGATGATTCTAAAGTGTGTCAAGTGACTTAAGTTAATAAAACTATAAAATAACTTTGAATATAATAATGGTAGGGATGAAATAAGCAAATTTTAATGAATTTAATAACTTATTTTACCGGACAAATAATTCAGCAACCTAATTTTCAGTGACATCATAATTCAAGAACTAAATCGACACTTCATCCTTATATTTTTATGCACAATAATTCTGAAATGGTGGATAAAATAAAACCTGCCAAGTTGCCGGTGTTCCAGATTTCCTGTCTCTGTTACTCTGTTGTCTGCACTTCACCCAACTGCCTTAAACAAATAACACAACATTAAAAATTGGAAACAATACGCGTAGTCATCGGAGATCCCGATTTCCAGTCGTACAGCTTCAACAACAATTGGCTTCATCATCAGTTTTCCATTCAGATAATTCCTCTTTTGTCAGAAAATCCCAGGTTTTTCTGGTTTACCCTGTTTTTTTATTAATAAAAATTAAAATCACAGACACAGAGTCTAATTTATTTACCCATAAGTAAAAGAAAAAAAAATTAAAATTGAACAAGAAGGACTAGGAGACAAAGGCAAGTCAAAGAAAAGTACCCGAAAGAGAGCGGCCATTGAATGTATTCTGAATGTGAACAGGCAAAAAATAAATTAAATGGAAAGTGCTTTTTTTTTTTTCCTTATCTTTTTAGCGTTATTCTTCACAGAGAGAGAGAGAGAGAGAGAGAGAGAGAGAGTTCTGAACGTCACCACCGACTTTGTTAAAGTGTTTGTGAAGTGCCGAAAGTTGTGGAGGTTGGAAGCATTTTTGGGTTTTGGGTAGGTGAAAGTTTTATCCTGGAAGCAAAATAACATAAGCTTTTGAGGGTTTTCTTGTTCTTTCTCTGATTGGATTTCTGGGAAAGTTTCAGAATTTGTATTGGAGATCATTTTTTTTTGGGCGTTTGGTTTGGTTGGTGAGATGGGTTCCTATGGACAACTTGCAAGGAGGGCCGTGGAGACTAATATGCCGATCATGGTTCAGGTATTTAGGCCAAAACTCCAGCTGGGGTTTCTTTATTTCTTTGAACTTTTTCTCTTTGAATTCCGCTCCTCGTAGTTTAGATTAATTTAGTGTAGCTGTCGCTCGATTCTGTTTTGGAATTTTGGGTGTTTCAATGTTTATGGTGGGAGTTGCGTTTCTTTTTTTTTTTTTTTTGGGCAGATACAGCAGCTGGTCCGAGGAGCCAAAAATGCCGTGTCACTGGCTCAGGTTTGTTTCTCTGATTCCAAGGACTTAAATATCTCACTTTTTGTTTTGCTAAAACCATGGAGCCACTGAGAAATGAGAATGTTGTTTTTAATTTGGGTGTTCCAATGCCAAAGTACATGTAATGTTAACTTTTGGACCGTCTGATTTGTTCTTCGAGTGTGAGTTGCGTGTCTGGTGCTTGTTTCGATTTCTGGAAACGATGAATGTGTTGTGAAAGAAGCATTTGATAATTCGTATTAGAATAAGCTTTTGACTTGAAAGCTATGCACCTCAAGAAGCTGTTTTTGTGCCTGCATTTGACAAGTGCAACTTTTGCATCATTCAAGTTGAAGACTATTAATGAAGAAAAATGCTAGGGAGCGAGTTTGTCCCAACTCTCGAACATGAGTCTCTTTTCCCACTTGCTGAACTTAAGGCATTTTCAAGGAAACAACATACTCTGTTTTGTTATATGTCAAATTGTCAAGTTATGTCCACCAAATTTATGGCCTTTTTATCCCTCAATCTGGTACTTTTTTCCAGCAGAGGGATGTATTATGCATTTTATAAATTTGTTCATCAGATACAAATTTTCTCATCACTGCTTTTGCATTTAGTAGGACTGCTATTTTATGCTGTCTCTATCCCTTGGTTACGTTTGGCAAATAACCTTTATTGTTCTTTGATTGGAACACTTGTAGGGAGTAGTTTATTGGCAACCACCCAAAGAGGCATTGGATAAGGTGAAAGAACTTGTTTGGGAGCCTTCAATTAGTCGTTACGGTGCTGATGAAGGTATACCTGAACTCAGGGAGGCATTGGTACAAAAGGTATCATTAGAACTACTTCAGTGTTTCTCCTGAATATGATCCATTTTAATCTCTTGACACGTTCATATACTCGAGTTCTCAGTTCAACGATATATTCAAATAATGCATGGCTAGTCACATTCTGCTTTTTGCGTCAATTCTAACAATTACCCTTTGGGGACTATGCCAGTCCCATTTCATCAGTGTTATGGGTTGGCCAGGTTTCAAGCCAACTAAATGCAGTTCCATTGGTTGAACAAGCCTAAGCTATTAAGCTGACGCTTTCTAGGATTGAGAAGATCAGTTTAAGAACAAGTTACGGGTACCTTTAGATTAATGATTTTTTCAGAAGTTAGTGTTGTTTAGAAATTGTGAAAGAGGTTGTGGATTTGTATCCCAAATATACGTGGATTTATATCTTCTATAGCGAGCTCAGAATGCTGTGACTGTAAGCTCCAGAATCAACCCCAAAGTATTTTTTTTCTGTTCTATGAAGGAGTCTACATGAGTGGATTTATGCTTATGATTGGAGTAGGAATTGCTCATTTTAGGAGTTTCGCATTCCATTCTACAGCTCAAGAATCACTCTTAACTCATTTTCTTTCATGGATGGAAGATTGAACTCGACTCCAGTTCATTTAGTCCTGTGCACTGATTGTCTACTAGGTTCTGCTCCCTTGGTACCCTTGAATGCATTTTTTTTCTTTATTTCTTTATTTTAAAAGGAGGCAATTGGTGGCGAACCACAGTTATCCACCCCTTTTGTGCCAGGAGGAGGCTAGTTGGGAATTGCACCCTATCCGTGCCCACGATCAAGCAGATTCACAGCTTACAAAGTACCGAACCTGGGATCTCCCCTTTTTCTTCTTTAGGGAGTTGCTGTTAGCACTTTTTCTCTAGGGAGCTGCTGTGCATAATGTTTTAGTTTATAACAAAGTTGGAATGTTGTCCTTGTCTGGAATCACTGCTTTTGAAATATGATTATCCAACTATAAATTTATAATCGGCAAACATATTTCATTTCTTTGTTTTGCAGTTGCATCGTGAAAATAAGTTGTACAAATCTTCAGTGATGGTTACTGCAGGCGCAAATCAGGTGATTATTTATGTTTTGTATTTCCATGAAAGGTCTATAAAAACTACTAATATCTAGACTGTAAAAAGAGACACAATTTAATTTTGGAGAGGCAAATAGTTTGCTTTATAGTTGTGTAACTTAGCATCTGAAATAAGAAGAAAATTGACCAGGATAAGAAGAAAATTGACTTCCCGGTTAAAGCTTCGAGTGATTAGCACTATTGTGATAAGCATGAAATTTTCCACTGGAAGTTGTAATCTTCTATCAATTTCATGTTATCTCAAATATTGCATCTGTAACATCTGTTACAGACACAAAACCTAAACAAATGAAACATGATGATCTTCTGTGCACTTTATTTTGATCTTTAGTTGCTCTGTCATATAAATATGACAATATATAGTGAGTTTTACAGAACTGATTTCAAGCAATCTAGGATAAGTTTGCAACAATTTCAACGCAGGCATTTGTGAACCTTGCTCTTACATTGTGTGATGCCGGAGACTCTGTGGTTATGTTTGCACCATACTACTTCAATGCCTACATGTCCTTTCAGATGACAGGAGTCACTAATATACTCGTGGGTCCTGGTCACCCAAAGACACTCTACCCAGATCCAGGTGACTTCATAAACTTCTCGTTGCAGAGGGACATAAGAATGATATATTTTTTTTAACTTACATTTAATGATTTATCACTGGTTAGATCTTGATATAAATTTAACCATGTCAAAAGCCTTGTTATCTTGAGTTGTAATGTTTGTCACTGGTCAAATCATGTCAAAAGTCTTGTTGATAAACTTTAGCTGCAACATATACTAGTTACCGTGTTTAATTTCTCATTTCAAGCTCGTTAAAGTATTATAGCATATCACATTAAGTTTGCCATAGCTGATTGGTGCTTTCCTACAGTCCAAACTTAGACATGTTCTGGTAGCCCGGACTTCTGACAACTTGGGTCATTTGTCATGCATCTATAAATGTTTGTAGAATTTAACATAAACTAATTTGATTGACTGTACAGTATTTCCAGTGATTATTCTTTCGTGTTGTCATATTTACTATGTTGATTTCAGACTGGTTGGAGAAAACGTTATCCGAAACCAAACCAACCCCAAAACTTGTTACAGTAGTTAATCCTGGCAACCCAAGTGGAACCTATATTCCGGATTCTCTTCTTAAGGTCTCTCTCTATCTTGTTCTCTTAAAAGAGTGTTTAGTCATTGATTGTGTGTAAACAATAAAAACTTTGTAGCAGTGATTGAGCCTTGTGATAAACTAAATATTGTATATGCTTTTCTTACTTTCATTCCTCTCTTTGTGAGTAGAGGATATCTGATATATGCAGAGATGCTGGATCCTGGCTAGTTGTGGATAATACATATGAGTAAGTCTATTGATTTTTTTTTTTGTAATCTTATTAGAAATGTTGCAATAGTATGTATTTTGCTGCCTTGATGACATGGTTCTGTATGATTCTCGTCTGTATTTTCATTCGTATGTTGGTGTTTACCTGAGTACTGTTAAGGGAGAATTTTCTTTTCCTGTTTCCTTTTCAGCTGTGTCCGAGTTTTAACTGCTTCCAATTGAAGAATAATTGCCAAATGTTTGCTTCTGAAGTACATGTGAGTCATAACGTTTAATCTCGCAGGTATTTTATGTATGATGATTTGAAACACACATGTGTGGAGGGAAATCACATAATCAACATTTTTTCCTTCTCGAAAGCTTATGGGATGATGGGATGGCGTGTCGGATATGTAAGAAAATACATTTTATCTTCAATGTTAAGTTAATAGGTCTAGATTGAGTGTGAAAGTTTTACGCCCTTCAGTAGTTGTAGATTTTGCATCTTGATAGACACCATATCAAATAGCCATTACGACTACACGTTTGTCTAGAGATTTTCTTGCATGGTAAAATCGTTATTTGGATTTATGAGTTAGCATTGCTGATTCAACTTAATTGATGAATTTATGCAGATAGCTTACCCATCAGAAGTAGAGGGCTTTGGTACCCAACTCCTCAAAGTTCAGGATAACATTCCCATCTGTGCTTCAATAATTTCACAGCACCTTGCCCTCCACTCATTGGAAATGGGACCCGAATGGGTCACTGAACGAGTGAAGGGTCTAGTCAAGAACAGGGAAATTGTTCTAGAAGCTCTCTCTCCCCTCGGGGACAATGCTGTTAAAGGTGGAGAAGGTGCTATATACTTGTGGGCAAAGCTTCCGGACAAATATGTAGATGATGATAAATTTGTTCACTGGCTTGCTCACAGGCATGGGGTGGTGGTGATCCCCGGAAGTGCTTGTGGATGCCCGGGGAATGTGAGAATCTCCTTCGGTGGCTTGGTAGAGGATGACTGCAAATCTGCTGCAGAAAGGCTGAGGAGAGGGTTAGAAGAGTTGATCAGAGATGGAATGGTCGAGTAACTTACGTTGTTACATTCAATTGACATTAAAAACGGAAGTCAATTTTCCGGTTTTTACTAGTTCACAACTGGTTTTTTAGAATAATGGAGTCCTCTTCTCTGCCAGCAGAGGAATTAGAGTAATTTCAGTGATGCTTAATTCAAAGGGGCAATGCCAAGCTCTAACATGTGCCTGTATTATTCTACACATTGATCTTCAAAATACATGCACATATGTGATTCAAATGCTCGCATGTGCTCCATGTGTTATTTTCCTTTTTGTTCCGACTTCCTGTGCTCCATTTGCCTAAACTCTTCATGCTGACCGTTTTATGTCCGCCATCAGGTTTTCTGCAAGGGGAATGATTTCTGCACTTCCCCTTTGACATGCACTTTTCTCTTTATTTCATGCCATCGGATGAAGCAGATCAAAAGAAAATTAAAAGACGAGTGCAAGAGGGAAAAGACGAGTGGAATTCACTCCCCTTTCTGCAATATGTTGTCTAGTTAGTTTACTAAGCTTGATCGCCTAAGCTTGAAAAGCTTAGATTGGTATGCATTGTCGACCTATTTACAAACCACCTAAATTTGTAGGTGCAACGGTTGTTACCGAAGACAATATCGAGTTTCGTTTCGATAATGTGTAGTAGGTGGGGGTAACTGGAAAGTTCCACTTTAGTAGTTGTAGTTTTGATCGTCCATGAAACAAAGACCTACAGACGCTCCGGTTAGAAGATGTGATTACGAGATAGAGGCTCAAGGCCAAAGGTGTAGAGGAAAACCTAGGTAGACTTGGAAAGAGACTCTAAGAAAAGACTTGAATTACTTGGATCTAACGGAAGAGATGACACAAAACCAAGCGCAGTGACGTTCTAATATTTATATAGCCGACCCCATTTAGTGGGACACGACTTTGTTGTTGTTGTTGTAGTTGTAGTTCAAGATCTACTTTACCATCATGTATGCAATGTTCAAAAAAGCACTAGGCACTAATTGGGCAGCAGACATAAGCCTAATGCCTAGGGACCTAAGCGTGTTTTCTCATGTAGTTCTCTTACTCTAGAACTACTCCTAGGCTTTAGGAATCTATCCATTTGCTCGAATCACCTCATCTGCTCGCCTATACATCCATTATTGAATCAAGCTAATCTTCTTCATCACCACCCTCAGCCATCCATCCCTGCGCCATACTAGCTTCACTGCCAAGTAGCACATCCAGTCCATCCTCCCCCTCTTTCCTTCTTGTTGATATTCTTGGCATTGAAATGGATATAGACTAAATTGTTTAACCTTGTTGCATCTAGTCTGTTCCTTTTCTTTGTATCCATTCTACTCCTGGATAAACTTGTAGTCAATCAGAGAATCTTTATATCTATTCTTTGCGAATTGGGTACACCTCATTAAAACCAAACCTCTTCAGAACTTAATCAATGTATTTCTAGTCAAGTAAATCATAAGTTTTCTCAAGATCTAATTTATCGGCCATAGCTCCCACTCTTCTTTTCTTTGTCTTAAAAGTATTAAAAAGTTCATGAGTAAAAAGAATGTTATCTTGTATTGATTTACCAAGGGCAAAAGCACCCTGATTTTGAGAAATATAATTGTAGACACCGAAATTTCAGTGAAATAAATGTTAACCAATGTATTAAAATTACAACATTTATTCATTTCACTTACATCACACATTCATTTCACCTACATTACACATTTACTTCACCTACCAACTCCACTCACTTCACCAAAAAAAAATGGATGGTGGTGATTCACTCTCTTGGCCTATAAATAGCCTTCTCCATCAAGAGAAAGGGGGAGGAATTTACATACACACCAAAACCTTGAAGCCTTGAAACTCTAAAGCTCTCAAAAAAATCCCGAAGGATCAAGAAAGCACTCTTCGTTCTTCGTCAAATCCTCCGTCAAGGTCAAGCCCCAACGGCCCTTGAAGAACTTCCACCAACTCAAGATCAAGCCTCGACGGCCCCTTGAAGAAAGTGTTCATCATTCATCATCCGTTCATCCTAAGATCAAGCCCCAACGGCCCTTTGGATCAATAACCTCAACAAACACATACACCCATTCTTCAAGGTCAAGCCCAACGCCCCTTGAAGATCTATTCATCAACTGTTCATCCCTAGATCAAGCCTCGACGACCCTTTGGATTAACAGTTCATCCGTAAATCAACACCTTACGAAGATAGAATCAGAGGATCAAATTACAAAGAGATTGTAACCCAAAATCATCATTAATACAAAATATATTTTGTACACGTATTCTTGTTTCTTGTTTTAGGAATTTTTCGTGTTTACAAATTTGGCACGCCCAGTGGGACATCTCTACCTCTCATCTCTATCCTCAAATCATCGAAAAACGCAAATGGCATCAAGAAAGGATCAAGTTGTTCCTGCAATCAAAGTAAAGAACAAGAACATCATCGCCGCAAGTGGTGATATTTCGGGCATCACAACCCGAAGTAAGGCAAAAGCTCTTTTTGCCGCAGCTTCCGCCCCTGCATTAACTCTGTCAAAGGAACAAGAGCACCTGAGGCACGAGCCTGTGATCACCCTAGCCTCGCTAAAGGCGTCAAGAGGAGAGAGCCCAAGGAAATACTCAGAGTCCCTACTCTCCGACGCTGATTCGAGCGGCAGTACAACCATGCAAGTCATGACCATTAGAGCAACTTCAATCGAGGAGCAGCTAGCTCAGATGAATGAAGCAATCGCAAAGCTCACACGGACTGTGGAAGAGAAGGACTTGCAGATTGCTGCACTTGTCAACCAACTAGATGCGCTCCCCGACGTGAAAGTCGACCCAAATGTTGGCCTATTAAAGAAAGAAGTCGACGAAAAAGAGGAGCCACCAGCGGAGAAAGTTGAAGAGAAGCCGAAGCTAGACCAAGCAACGGCATTCATGGGATCTCTCTCTATCCAGCAGCTACAGGAGATGATCGCAAACACTATCAAGACACAGTACGAAGGAAGCTCGCATGACTCTGTACTGTACTCAAAGCCTTACTCCAAGAAGATTGATGTTTTGAAGATGCCAAGGGGTTATCAGCCCCCAAAATTCATGCAGTTTGATGGAAAAGGCAACCCGAAGCAACATGTCGCCCATTTCATTGAAACTTGCAATAATGCTGGGACAGAGGGGGACTACCTTGTCAAACAATTCGTGCGTTTGCTGAAAAGTAACGCTTTTGATTGGTACACCGACCTCGAACCCGAGTCTATCAATAGTTGGGACCAGCTAAAAAGGGAATTCCTCAACCTCTTCTACAGCACTCGCCGTACTGTAAGCATGCTAGAGTTGACCAGTACTAAACAGTGGAAAGATGAACCTGTCGTCGACTACATCAATAGATGGCGCTCATTAAGTCTAGATTGCAAAGATCGGCTTTCTGAAACCTCTGCCATTGAGATGTGCGTTCAAGGCATGCACTGGGGATTACATTACATCCTTCAAGGCATAAAACCAAGAACATTCGAAGAGCTGGCAACTCGTTCCCATGACATGGAGCTAAGTATCGCTAATCACGGGAAAAATGAGCCGATTACTAACTTCAAGAAGGATAAAGTATTCACCCCAAATGTAGACAAGACTGGGAAGAAGCCCGCCAAAGAAGCTTTCACCGTCAACACTATCCCCATTAAGACCTCCTCAGCGCCCATCAAGATCTCCTCCAAAAAGAAAGCGAAGGAGATAAAGAAAGGTGAGCCTTCTCGTACCCAAGACAGATACAAGAGCACCTTGAGAGAGTTGGAACAGAAAACGTACCCTTTTCCTGACTCTGACATGGCTGCCATGTTAGATGACTTGCTGGAAAAAAAGGTGATTGAGCTACCCGAATGCAAGCGTCCTGAAGAAATGAATCGCATAGACGATCCTAGGTACTGCAAGTACCATCGTATTGTGAGCCATCCTGTTGGCAAATGCTTCGTTCTTAAAGAACTCATCATGAAGTTAGCACAACAAGGGCAAATTGAGCTCGACCTTGAGGACACGGCTGGAACGCATACCACTACAATTGCTTTTAGATCGCTCGATCCCATGCCTCTCCAAGCGACACCTGACCATTCCCGTGAATGCTCAAGCGACACAGTACTTCTTACACAACCATCACTGGGGGGAAGCGACCAAGATGCACATACCGATGATGAAGAAGGATGGATATTGGTAACCTACAAAAAAACAAGGAAGCCAAGACCACGAGTCATACAGCCAAAGGTAGAACAAAGAAGAAATCACCACAGCCGCAACAATGGGAAACCTAAAAGAAACATAAAGGATGATAAGACAACATATCCTGGGGAACCTACGGAGCAGGAGCCACGCATTCCCGTTTCCTTGCATGAGTACTTCCCGAATGACTTTTTCCAACAGTGCACTACCGTCGCCTGTCACATGGTTGAAGTAGAAATAGAAGAGCCCTTAAAAGGCAAAGTTATCGCCACTGAGGTAGAAAAAACCCTCACACCTGAAGAAGGTCTACCAACACAATTTAGCATCGAGGAAGCGCTACGTTTACCAAAAAAGATGCGAAAAGCACTAGCAACAGTCTTAGCGAGTCCCGGCGACCATGAAGTACAAGAAAGTAACGACGAAGGCTCGAAGCTTCAGCCACATGAATGTGCCACATGTTGTACCACCCATGACACAATTAACTTCACTGACGAAGACCTACTGCTGGGATCAAAGCCTCACAACCGTCCTCTCTTCGTCTCGGGGTACGTAAGGGAACACAAAGTCAACCGCATGCTGGTGGATCGTGGGTCGGCCATAAACATCATGCCAAAATCAACAATGACCATAATCGGCATCAAGGTGAATGAACTATCCTTGAGCCGTCTGCTGATCCAGGGTTTTAACCAAGGAGGACAAAGGGCGATGGGCATGATCCGAGTAGAGATGACTATTGGTGAGCTCAAATCAAACACGATATTCCACGTGATTGATGCAAGAACTTCCTACAGCTTGCTCCTAGGAAGACCTTGGATCCACGCAAATGGGGTAGTACCGTCCACCCTTCACCAATGCCTAAAAGTTTATCGAGAAGGAGTGAAGGTGACACCAAGCCATTCACTGAAGCCGAATCACATTTTGCAGACGCCAAGTTCTACATGGACGAAGATATGGTACCCGAAGCTCTTCCGGAAGAGATCAAATCCACGAGCAAAACAACACTTAAAAAGCAGGAGTGGCAAGGCATGCCTAAAAAGCAAAAAGAGCAAGTCGTGCCATCTTTAAGCAAAGACGATGACGAGTTTGCTAAACCTACAACAACCAAAGGGAGTAGGATGCCTTCAAAAGGACCGAACACGCCCATATTTCGGTATATCCCGATGTCAAGAAGAAAGAATGGTCAATCTCCATTCAAAACTGAAACAAGAAAAGCCGACACACGGTGGCATAAGGATAATGTGAAGTTGCTTAAGACGAATTTAGTTTTGCCTCTGACACAGTTAGGGAGTGCTAAGGTCGCAAGACTACCACAAGGCTTCATAAAAGCTCTACCAGATGAGGTGGAATCAAGCTTTCTTCCAACCAAAAGAACTAAGGAAGGTTTCGACCCAAACGCCTACAAACTCGTGTCGAAGGCCGGGTACAACTTCGCTTCCTCTTCTATAGCTGGAAAGAAGGTTTCAAACACTGTCAATGACAAAGAACGTAACCTCACCAAAACTCAAAAGAAGTTGAAGGAGCATGGTTACGGAGTTGACAACAACAAAGCCGGACTTGTCTTCACACCAAATGCGTCAGCGTGAGCATTGAACAAGACCAAGAAGAACCTAAACCCGCTTCTCGGACGTTGGTCTTCGATAGGATGAGCCGTTAAAGCCCCAGAATTTCAGTGCTTAATCGCATTGGTGGTCAAGACCGAACCTCTGTTTTCAAGAGGCTTAACGCGCCAACATCCCAAAGCTCTGTGTTTGAAAGGTTGTTAAAGCCTAAGAAACAAAGCAACACAACTATCTCTTCTCTGCGACGATCAGCTTTGGAAAGATTTGAAGATAATGAAAAACCTTCTAGAAAGAAGAAGACAAAGGAAGAAAAGCTCGATGGGTTAGCAGAAAAAGGCGACGTTCGAAACTTGATTCCTTCAAGGATGAAGCGCCAAGCAATCTTAGAGGTTGACATAAATGGACCATTGAAAGTAAGAAGGCGTACTATCATCCACACCGGACAATCCTCATGCCAACAAGCTCGAGAAGACAGCACTGAAGAGGAGGTCCAAGATGTCTTCCATATCACGATTCAAGAAGGCAAAGAAGACGAAATCCCCGAGGAAGATGTCACCGCTGCACCACCACAGCTCGAAGATGGAGGGCAAGCCACGGTTGATGATCTCAAGGAACTCAACTTAGGTACAAGCGAAGAACCAAAACCTATCTTCGTAAGTGCATTATTAAGTACGGATGAGATAAAAGAGTATTATCAGCTATTGTTAGAGTACAAAGATGTCTTTGCTTAGACCTACAAGGAAATGTCTGGCCTGGACCCTATCATCGCTGTTCATCATCTTGCGGTCAAGCTTGGAACGCGACCGATAAATCAATCTCAAAGACGCTATCAATTCGAGCTTATCCCACTAATCGAGGTCGAGATCAACAAGCTAATCGAAGCAGGCTTTATTCGAGAAGTGCAATACCCCAAGTGGATCTTCAACATTGTAATTGTCCTTAAGAAATCAGGACAAATACGTGTTTGCGTAGACTTTCGGGACCTCAATGATGCTTGCCCAAATGATGACTTCCCCTTGCCAATCATTAAAATCATGGTGGATGCAACCACTGGCCATGAGGCATTATCATTCATGGATGGCTCTTCTGGGTACAATCAAATTCGCATGGCCCTTGAAGACGAGGAACTAACAGCCTTTCGAACGCTGGAGCTATGTACCAACGCGCAATGCAGAAAATCTTCAATAACATGCTACATAAAAACGTAGAATGTTACGAAGATGATGTGGTGGTTAAGACAAAGAAAAGATCAGACCACTTGGAGGATCTACGAATAGTGTTCGAAAGGCTGCGAAAATACAACCTCAAGATGAACCCGTTAAAGTGTGCGTTTGGCGTCACCTCTGGAAGATTCCTTGGCTTCATCGTCAAGCATCGTGGTATTGAAGTGGACCAATCAAAGATCAAGGCCATTCAAAGCATGCCTGAGCCAAGAAACCTGCACGAGCTGAAAAGTCTACAAGGACGGTTAGCCTTCATCAGACGCTTCATCTCCAAGCTCGCAGGGCGTTGTCAACCGTTTAGTCGCCTTATAAAGAAAGATGTCCCATTCGAATGGGACAAAGCATGCCATAATGGTTTTGAAAGCATAAAGAAATATTTGTCAAGTCCACCTGTCCTGGGGGCATCTGTGCCCAGGAAATCGCTCATATTGTATATTGCTGCTCAGGAAAGTTCAATCGGAGCACTCTTGGCACAAGAGAATGAATCCCAGAAAGAAGGAGCACTTTACTACCTCAGTCGAACTCTCACCAGTGCTGAGTTGAACTATTCCCCAATAGAAAAGATGTGCCTCGCTTTGGTGTTTGCCATTCAGAAGCTCAGACATTACATGCATGCTTACACCATCCACCTGATTGCTAAAGCCGACCCTGTCAAATACGTCATGTCCAAGCCAGTCTTGATAAGGAGACTCGCTAAATGGGCTTTGCTTCTTAATCAATATGAGATCATCTACGTCCCAGCTAAAGCCGTCAAGTGACAAGCACTGGCAGACTTCCTTGCCGATCATCCAATCCCCGCTGATTGGAAAATCTCAGATGACTTGCCTGACGAGAAGGTGTTCTACATCGACATCTTCCCGACATGGACGATGTTCTTCGACGGATCCGCACGAGCAGACGGAGCAGGGGCAGGAGTAGTATCCATGTCGCCACAAAGGCAAATACTACCTTACTCCTTCCAACTGAGTGAGCTATGCTCCAACAATGTTGCTGAGTACCAAGCATTGATCATCGGGCTCCAAATGGAGATCAACATGGAAATCACAGCTCTTGAGGTATATGGTGATTCCAAGCTGATAATCAATCAACTCTTAACTGAATATGAGGTGAGAAAGATGATCTCGTCCCATACTTCCGGCTGGTGACTAAACTGCTACAAAAGTTCGAAGCCGTGACACTAGAACATGTGCCAAGAAAGGAAAATCAAATGGCAGACGCTCTCGCCAATCGGGCCTTGAGTATGACACTAGGAAAAATAAAGCTGCAGACGTGCCAGTTTGCCAAAGATGGGTGATTCCGCTCGTTAATGAAATGTCACTGGACGATACAAATGTCATCTCAGTACTTCCAGTCGATGCTGAAGAGTGAAGACAGCCGCTGATCGACTACTTAGAGCATGCAAAGCTTCCAGATGATCTTAGACGCCGTTCTGAAATACGTCGACGAGCACCTCGCTTCCTTTACTACAAAGGAACACTCTACCGACGCTCTTTTGAAGGAGTGCTCCTGAGATGCCTAGGTGAGGAAGAAGCCAATCAAGCCATGGAAGAAGCACATTCAGGTGTGTGTGGAGCGCATCAGTCTGGATCAAAGCTACATTTCCAGCTCAAAAGATTGGGTTACTACTGGCCGAGCATGGTGAAGGACTGCCTGGAACATGCCAAAAGGTGCCAAGCCTGCCAATTCCACGCCAACTTCATACATCAACAGCCTGAACCATTACACTCTACAGTTGCTTCATGGTCGTTCGACGCATGGGGATTGGACGTTGTAGGACCAATTACGCCAAAGTCATCTGCAGGAAAAGCTTACATCCTAGCTGCAACAGATTACTTCTCCAAGTGGGCTGAAGCCATACCTTTAAGGGAAGTAAAAAAGGAAACTATTGTTCATTTCATCAAGAAGCATATCATCCACCGATATGGTGTGCCTCGCTACATTATCACTGACAACGGAAAGCAGTTCTCCAACCGACTCATGGACAAGCTTTGCGATAAATACAAGTTCAAGCAGCACAAGTCTTCCATGTATCATGCTCCGGCCAACGGCCTTGCGGAAGCATTCAACAAGACGTTGTGCAACCTCCTGGAAAAGGTAATCGGTCGAACAAAGAGAGACTGGCATGAAAGAATAAGTGAAGCGCTTTGGGCATATAGGACTACACATAGGACTCCCACACAAGCTATACCTTATTCTCTCGTATATGGCGTGGAAGCTGTTCTACCGCTCGAAAGTCAAATCCCCTCACTAAGGATGGCTGTACAAGAAGGCTTGACTGATGAAGAAAATGCAAAGTTGCGCCTTCAAGAGTTGGAAGCACTGGATGAAAAAAGGCTCGAAGCTCAATAGCACTTGGAATGCTACCGAGCACGATTATCCAAGGCATTCAACAAGAAAGTCCGCCTAAGGTATTTCCAAGTCGGAGATCTCGTGCTGGCATTGCGTAGACCTATCATCATAACTCACAAGACAAAAAGCAAGTTCACATCAAAGTGGGACGGACGCTATGTAATACAAGAGGTCTACACCAACGGCGCCTACTTAATTATGGCAGAAGACGGCTTGAAGATCGGCCCCATCAACGGTAGATTTTTGAAGCGCTACTACCCTTAAAGCAAACGCGCCACGCTCCTGGCCCGCAAGAGCATAAACTGTGTACGGCAAAATCATCATCAAAATCATCAACAAAAAAAAAAAAAAAAAAAAAAAACCATCACTCATTTGAACTACGTCATGGCTTGATCCCTCCTCAACCAAGGGTACGTAGGCAACTTGAAACTTCAAAACTTCAAGTACAGTCACTTCATCAACAAAAAAAAAAAAAAAAAAAAAAATACAAACACTTTGAAGAATAAAGAGCAAATTCAAGAATGCAAACATTTTATTTCTTTACAGGAAAAAGTCTGATTACAAAAAAAAAAAAAAGGGCAGAAGACACTACTCGAAAACTATGTCCCTAAAACTACGGAGGCGGTCTTCAAGCAAGCCTTCCAAAGCCTTCAAAGTCTCTACCTCGGTGAGAGACAGGATGGGTAACTCCATAGCCATGTCTTTCTCTTGTTCTAGGCGTGAAATCTCCTCTTGGCATTGAGAAAGTGTAGCTCCCTGCTCCCCGAGAACACTTTCAAGTTTTGATGCCTCGATGCCCAGCTGTTCTTGCTCTCGCATCAACGTATCTGGACGTACCCAGACGGAAGCTAAAGAAGTCTATGTGGATTGATAATCTCCCGAAGCAGCTTGCTGAGAAGACCGGGCTTGGGTTAGTGACAAGTCTATTGAAGCAAGTTAGTGAGCTCTAACATCTGGACTCAACTTCTTCGAGGAAATAACACGCAAGGAAGAATACTCAGTTGAGGCGGCCATAAGTTCGGCAATCTTGATCTTCAAGGATGAAGAATCAATGTTAAGATTATCAATTGCAGAAACAAGTTTCGACAAGTCTTCCTTAAGCAACGCAAGGTCCTCCAACAGGCATTTTGAAATCCTCCCCTCAATATGGCTCTTGATATCCATTGCCGCACGAAGATTGATGCGATGAATAAGCTGCTCAGTACCACTAAGGTTTGGCCCTCTCAGAGAGATCTCAGAGCTAGCTGGCAAAGGTATAGAACGCATGACGGGATCTTGCATGCCTCCACCTACACATGGCAAACTTGGGAAACTTGACGGACTTGGGACAAGCTCTGTACCAGGTGGATCCCCAATCTCCCCACCTGTAGGTAGGTCGCCTCCAAATAGCATCTCCGTATAAGAATAAATACCTGTGGTCGCCAAGTCAAAAGAACAAGAAGGCCCAACCTAAAGAAAACAAAGAAAGCTGTTAGAAATAAAAGCTAGAACAATGAAAGCAGAAGAAGTCATAAGAGAGAAGAAGATGCATACATCTTTCTCAAACGACACACTGCCATCGAGTTGAAGGAGCCTAAACACTTCTTTCTTCTTATGACGAAAATTGACATCGCTATCGGCCTGAGCATCTTCAAGACGTCGCTTGTTTAAAACTTGTTGACGTTGCCGCAAAACAAGTCCATCTTCGTGCGAGTCAACTTCATCACCGGCCTCTTCAGATACATCCAGATGTTGAGAAGACAAGCGTGGGCATTGAGGGACTAAAACCACTGGTCTATCTTGCAAAGTAGCAGCATTCGCGCAATCAAAAGGTATCGGTTGCGTAGGAACCACAGAACAACCCCCCCTCGATACATCAAGGAGTGAATGAGAAGAATTGGTACCTCTTGCCATCCCCAAGTTCTCATAATGTACCTTTGACCACCAACTTACGTAAGCACGGGTTACTGGACTGCTCTCGAACTCGTCTTTGGCCGGCAGGGTGATAGAAGCATTTGTACATGCACGGGTACAAGACTCCCAATGCATATACACGGCTGGCAAGGAGTCTAATTGTTTTTTTTTCCTTCAGCTTGCCTGGCACATTTTGGACAAAACCAAATTGCCTGCTAAAACGGTCGGCTGAACAATGCATCGGTCTTCTTGCCGCAAAGAAACATACCCCGAGCGAAGACTTATAAGGTAAGATAAGTCCGAGAAGCCAAGATGCGAATCATCCATGATGCCTTGCCGCACCGAGCCAACTCTCGCCAGATGGTCCATCTTCAAGCCTTCACAGCTTCTAAACAGTGCTTACGCCTGGGAATCATTGAGGCTCTTCAAAGAAAGCACGCCAGAATACTTCGTCATCAAAGGCCCCGACTTGTCTAGAGTTGAAGAAAAAAAATGAGTGCCAAAGTACTTACTCAACCAACCATGCACATAATGGTAGGGAAGAACCGCAGCACGATCTTCAGTGTTTGCCGAATTCGAAACAACACTCAAACCGTTATAAATATTGGCCAAGACCGGGATAACAAGACTGAAAAATTCACCTGCAGCCATCTTGCTAGCAACTTTGAAAACCCCAGGACGAACAAAGTTGACGTCACCAGTTGGAAAAACAAACTTACAAAGCCAACAAGCTAAGAAAGCAGCTAGGTAAGATTCTTCCACATGCTCTGATGCTATGCCAAGGTCCTCAAACGCTCTCAACTCGGTAGGGGAACGGCGCCTAGCTGAACCAATGCCACCAGACGGATATAGGTCTCCCTTTGGCTTAGTGGTTTTGTTGCAACCTCTTCTCTTCAAGGATTTCTTGTACCTTGTGTCCTCCCAATACCAGAAGCGGATCCATGAAGAAATCTTCACGCCTAATTTACCTCTAGCATCTTGGGAAAGCTTGTGATATGCCCAAAATAAACAGCGACAACTCGCAGGCAATCCTCGGTTATTGCAGAGAGAAAGTTCATCCGCACTAGGAACGACCTCGTCATAAAACTTACCTTGGATTGGCAAGCCCCCTATCTTGTGGAGATCCCAAAGTGAAATTGACATCTCTCCTTGAGCTGTATGAAGCGTGTTAGTCGCTGAACACCAATGCTCGAAGAACGCATGAAGGACGGAATGATGGAGATCATAACTGAACAAAGATGCGTACACGGCATGGTAAAGGCCCACGCTAGTAAGCACATGTTTAGATCGGCCCAAGACATCTTCAAGCCACTCCCAATAAGACTCAGCAAAAACAGCTTCTCCGGTAGTCGATAAGACATCATTCCAAGCCATAGCTCCGCTGCGGATGTGATCACCGAGAAGCTTAAACGAAACCGGATGATTGTCACGAGCATGGTGCGAAGGGTTCAAGATAAGAATCCTCAGTGTGCACGCCTTCTTCTCCGTATTTGATCGAACAAAGTCTGCCACCTCCCAAGATACTTCAGAAGACCACGACTTAATATGCATGGAGTTATCTTTTGTAGGAAGAGCAAGCACCTTAAGGCCAATCAATGGGGCGTAAATCTTCAGCGTTGTTCCCCTATCTTGCGAATCACTTTCCTTCGCGAGAATAGTGATGGTGTTGCTCTTAAAACACTTGAAAAATACCATGACCGCAACAAAGCAAAATCAGCCACAAAACTTGAGCAGCACACCAAAAAAAAAAAAGCATATGTACACCCCCAGTCCTGCCTGCTCTGCCACCAGCTACCACACCTTTGGAAACTCATGAGGGTCCTAGCATCATGCTTTGCCTTCCCCCCCCCCCCCCCCCCCCCCCCAAAAAAAAAAATAGTAGTATCACAATAAGGAAATCCATCAGTGGGGTACACACATTACATATTACATATTTTATACGCACAAAGATGAGACAATCAACATATATATATATATATATGTATATATAAGTGCATGTCAAAATCAATATATATATATATATAAGTGCATGTCAAAAAGTGCATGTCAAAAAAAAAAAATATATATATATATATATATAAGTGTATGTTAGAAAGTGCATGTCGAAACCAATATATATACAGTTAAGTGCATGTCAAAATCCATATATATATATATATATACACATATGTACATATCAAAATCGTCTTCAGCTTAAAAGGAATAAACCTTACAGAGCAAAGGCTGTGCAAAGAAACTTGCTAAGTGACTGCTTCCTCTCATTCCCATCCACAGCAGCTGAACTCCCACAAATAGCACAGACAGTTGCAAAGGTTGAAGAAGTGGAAAGCAACTCGCCTTGGTAGTTCAAACCTACGCTAGCACCCAGTTCAACGGGCAGCAGACGTGGAGAACGCAGTGTAGCAAGGAAGCAGTACGTGCGGTTACCGACAGCGCAGGGTTGCAGGACAGAGCAGTCGGGATGCAAGAAGGCAGGCAATGAAGTGGCTGTGCAATGGTTGTGCGGTGACGATTCGATCCCATATAAATACATATATATATATGTGCACATGAACCCAAAGAAGTGAATGAAGTGCAGCGACTATGCAAATAATGTTGCAGTGACTGTGCAAATAGCAATCCGCATGCAGTGCAGCTAGGGACCCAGCGGTGCTAGACTGTCATACTCATCATCAGAACAATGTACACGCACACAAAAAGAAATTGCAAGCTACTGTTAGCAAGTCAAAAAGGAAGAGGAAAAAGAGGTGGTGGCGACAGAATTATTGCAAAGAAGAAAATAAGGGAAGGATGGTGCACGGCACCACTTGCAAAAGTGTGATTTAAAAAAAAAAAAAAAAAAAGGGCTACAGAATTATTGCAAAGAAGAAAATAAGGGAAGGGTGGTGCACGACACCACTTGCAAAAGTGTGATTAAAAAAAAAAAAAAAAAAAATTTAGGGCGACAGAATTATTGCAAAGAAGAAAATAAGGGAAGGATGATGCACGGCATCACTTGCAAAAGTGTGATTGAAAAAAAAAATAAAAAAATAAAAAAAGGGAAATAACACATCTTGGTGATATATATGTTTTATCTGTATTTAGCACAATACGCTGAATAAAATAAAGCATGTCCATTGATCTCCGAGAAATTACAAATGCGTACAAAAAAAAAAAAAAAAAAAAAAAAAAGATGGAGCTTTCACAAAGGTTGCTCACGTGAAGCCCCACTACTTGGCAAAACTCCAAGAGCGGGAAGCATCGAAGATAGATCATTCGAGGCCTCAATACTTGGTTGAACGCTAGATGACGAAGGAAAAAGGTGCCTCTGGAAGAAAGCCGCAAGCCTTTGACGGTCACTTTGAATTCGACCTTCAGATTCTTGCAGTTGATCAAGCTTCCTCTTCATGCTCGTCGAATAATTATTTGCAAGCACGTGCAAATCTCTATTCTCGCGCTTAAGATGTTTGATCTCTTGTTTAAGATTTTCCACCTCCACCATCAATGATTCAACTTGACGGGATCGAGCGAGTAGGCGTTGGCCCATGTTGGACACAGAGCCCGCACATTGAACACCCATGTTGGACACAGAGCCCGCACATTGAACGCTGAGAGCTAGGGACCCTTGAACGGCCAACTCATCGGACCGTCTTGAAAGCAGCCTATTATCTCTAGGAGTGAGGAGGTTCCTAGCTACTACCGTAGCCGTTGTTGCATCCTGCATCACAGAGTCTTCACCTGTAAGAGGGCCATTAGAAGATAAGAAAGACGGGCACCATATATTACCCTGACGCGGCGCACCTGTATCACCGCTGAGACTCAAATCTAAACAAATGTTAGATGGGTTAGCCATTTTCAAAGATGTTAAGAGAAAAGGGTGGGACGAAGTAAAATCTAAAAAAAAAATACACCGGAGATGATTTTCACAAGCAGGTAATCTTCAAAGTGTGCACGTTGGATGTGATCGATACCTCTATAAAAGGAGAGGCAACACAACCACCAATAAAAAATAAAAAATAAAAAATAAAAAAAATCGAAAAGACGCCACTTTTCAAATCTTAAAAGCCGGATTTTCCTGCGTAAAGTTCGTCAACGCTCTTCAGATGCAATCTCAGCTTTTCAGATAACGCATGCAACTTTGTCAAAGATCTCTGACAAAGTTGAAAACGCGTGAAGGTCATTATCCCAACCACCACACTTTTGTCGACAAGCGTGGGTGACAAAGCCGCACCCGCACTACTACTTGCCATTAAAATCCCTATATATGTCAACATTCATAGCAAGGCATACATCCAAAAACGCATCACTCTTCTTCTCGGCTAAGAATGTAGCTACAACCAAACCTCTCAATATGCTCAGTTTTCTTCTTCCCTTGAGAACACCTATTCAACCAAGTCTTCGAGAGCAAACATATCCCATATCATTAGGGTTGAAAGCAAGAGTATCTCATAGCATGCCTTTCCCTCGTCCTTTCCTTTGTTCTTGTTCTTCCCTGAAAGACAAAGAGAGAAAGAGAGAGATCAGTCGGCACTTGGAATCAAGCTTCTCGTTTGGAGCCGACTGCCTGGAATCCCTTCCCTGATTGCTTATCCAGCCCTGCTCTCAAATACTCATCTTCAACTATTGATGTACCCCCAAAGAAAATACCAGATGCCTGAAGTACAGATGAGGCAGGAGGAAACGGTAGATCAAAGCATGTGGAGACAAGCGCAACAAATATATGTGCTAATTCATTCGCTGCTTCTTCAAAAGCAAAAGTATCTCATATCATCAAGGGCGAAAGAAAAGGTATCTCATATCATGCTTTTTCCCTATCTTTTCCTTTGCCCTTGCTCTTGCCTCCAAGACAAGGAGAAAGAAAGCAATCAGTCGGAACCCAAAATCAAACTTTCAATCTGGAACTGATTGCCCAGAACCTTTGCCTAGTTGCTTACCTAGCGTTGCTCTCGAGTACTCATCTTCAATTGTTGGTGAGTCTCGAATTCCCTCAGCGTATACTTCAGGATAGGTGACGGAGTGTCGGCTTTTTACACTGAAGCTGCTAAGCATGGATGAATTGCTGAGACATGATGCCCTGAAAGACCATTTAAAGGCAAAGGGTTGCGTACCACCTCGGCTATGTAAAAGAAACAAGCAGAGAAGAATGCGGTACGAGGAGCTGGAACAAATTGCTGGAGCGCGACGCCTTCCCCTGCAGAACCATCCAGACAGAGGAGTTTAAGTCAAATCCAAGCTCGACATCATTGTTCTAATCAAAGAGCTCGAGAAGCCTCAACAACCCTCCGCTGCCGTCACCAAAGAACAAAGCCTCGCCGCGCGACGCTGGTAAATCGTGAACACTTCTTCAAAAAGCAAAAGTATCTCATATCATGCTTTCTCAATGTCCTTTCCTTTGTCCTTGTTCTTACCTGCAGGGCAAAGAGAAAGAGAGCAATCAGCCAACACTTGGAGTCAGTCTTCCGATCTGGAACCGACTGCCTGGAATCTATTCCCTAGTTGCTTACCTAGCATTGCTCTCGAGTAGTCATCTTCAATGGTTGATACACTTCCAGAGAAGGTACCACATTCGTCTGGAGAACAGCTAGGACGAGTGACAATGAAACATCAATCTTGTGGATCGTCAGTAAACGCAACAATTGCACATGCTGATTCATCCCCTAAACCTCTTCAATATGAATTGGAAAGATTAAACAAAGAAACAGGTCATCACCTCCATCTCGTGCTTGCCTGCCATGTGTCTGAATCTTGAAACCGCTCATGGTCCTATTTTCACTCAAGATCAAGCCTCAATGGCCCTTGAAGAAATCACAAGTCCGATTCAAAATCAAGTGTTCACCACCCTTGAATCAAATTCAAACTCCAGATAAGAATAGTAAGTTCAGACCTTCGGAGGAGACAAAAAAAAAAAAAAAAAAAAAAAAAAAACCCTCCAGCCTAGGTCAAGATTAAGCCTGTGGAAAATCAACTATTGGAGGAAACCAGAAAATCTTCCAGTCGAATCAAGTTCAAGCCCCGACGACCCTTGAAGAAATGTCCAGCCCAATTCAAGATCAAGCCTCGACGACCCTTGGGTTGATATCTACATTAAGGGACTTCAAAACGCATCTTCTACACGTGACAAGCATGTGTATACAACGCGCCTTGAAGTGGGGGCATTTGTAGACACCGAAATTTCAATGAAATAAATGTTAACCAATGTATTAAAATTACAACATTTATTCATTTCACTTACATCACACATTCATTTCACCTACATTACACATTTACTTCACCTATCAACTCCACTCACTTCACCAAAAAAAATGGATGGTGGTGATTCACTCTCTTGGCCTATAAATAGCCTTCTCCATCAAGAGAAAGGGGGAGGAATTTACATACACACCAAAACCTTGAAGCCTTGAAACTCTAAAGCTCTCAAAATAATCCCGAAGGATCAAGAAAGCACTCTTCGTTCTTTGTCAAATCCTCCTTCAAGGTCAAGCCCCAATGGCCCTTGAAGAACTTTCACCAACTCAAGATCAAGCCCCGACGGCCCCTTGAAGAAAGTGTTCATCATTCATCATCCGTTCATCCTAAGATCAAGCCCCAACGACCATTTGGATCAATAACCTCAACAAACCCATACACCCATTCTTCAAGGTCAAGCCCAATGTCCCTTGAAGATCCATCATCAACTATTCATCCCTAGATCAAGCCCCAACGGCCCTTTGGATTAACAGCTTATCCATAAATCAACACCTTACGAAGATAGAATCAGAGGATCAAATTACAAAGAGATTGTAACCCAAAATCATCATTAATACAAAATATATTTTGTACACGTATTCTTGTTTCTTGTTTCAAGAATTTTTTATGTTTACAATAATCCTTAAGAATTGACTTTAAGCCCTTTGACAATTATCTTTGTTATGATTTTGTAACTGACATTACAAAGACTTATAGGTCTATAATGATTAACACAATCAGGATGGTCAACCTTAGGTATCAAAACAATGATAGTACGGTTAATTAATTTGACTCGATCCTTTATCAAAAAGTCCTTAACTAACCTACAAACTGAATTAGATCTCAACTCTCAAATCTCCTTAACTGTTACCTCATTTGTCAACGCCGCATTTTGTTCCTGGGATATACATGGTTGAACAATATTAACAAAGTCATGAAGTGCATTAGTTCTAGATTCAGTAGTACCCGTAGATCGTTTTTCAAAATCATGCACAAAGACATCCTTCATCCTATGTCCCTTAACCGACCAGTTACCACCCGCAACCTTAACCCTAGAAATTTGTTTTATTTCCTTGTTGTATTTGCAAATGTTTGAAACAACTTAGTTGTGGAACCATGATTTTCTGGGTACATGACATGTGGCACCTTGAGTTGTAAGCAGAATCGGAATTCCCTAAGCCCATGGAGCATAGTCCGATAGCCTTATTCTAGTAGGCTAGCTTAAGGCATATTAAAGATATTACTTGTCTCCCAAGTAAGGGATCCCTTTCTCAAGTCAAATTAGGATATGTGAGGAATTAGGCAACATAATCATTATCTTATGAGAATTAGATATCTCCTCGATGTCTCCTTTTTTTATGGAGATTACTTTCCTTACAAGGAGTTCTCAAGATCTCTATAAATACTCTAGCCTAAGAATTTATCAAGGGACATTCTCTGAATTCTTTAATCACTCACAACTGAAGATACATCTCTCACATATTCTCTCTAGCCTAACAAAGGCCCATTTTGCATATATGTCGTTGTCTAGCATAGACAGGTCCATGGATAACTCATTTCCTTAGTGCCCTTCCATAGGCTATTCGTCAAGGATAATTCACGATGTATTGCTCATCACACCATTCTTTCTTAGAACTACACTCATGGTTTGATTCCCTTTCTCGAAGATATGTAGGCATTCTTATTTAGATTCAACCATAGCCCACAATCAACCCCAATCTCTCATCACAGAGATTATGGGCAATTCTGATTGGATTTCGCTTCCATACGCGGATGTGCTGAATTTGTTTCCAACAATTGATGCTTTTATTGAGAGATAACTCATATTCTCCTGCCCAACAACCTCTATTGAGCGACAACAAAAATAAGGACGACGGTCGCAATTACTTCTTGATTGAATAAAGGATCATAAAACTCGTACACAGGTAGAAATTCTTGATGTCGCCATTAACTAAACTCAGAAGACTGTGAATATTAGGGGGTAGTACAATCAGTCCCCTGTGAGATAAGACTCTTACCCTTTCTACCTAAAATTTGAATATTTAACTGTGATCGCACGATTAAAATTATCCATACATTAGAAGGGTTTTTGTTTAAAGCAATACAATTGATTTTTTATACACCCATATGATTGTTTGTTTATGAGACTAACATGATTATGCAAGTCAAAAGAGAAGGTGTCTTTCTCTTAATTATTATCCTGCCGATAAGTAAAGCCTTCAATTATTGAATTCAAGTAAGGAAGCAAGTCCTTCTATGGACATCTACATAGGAAATATGAATAGCTGGAGGCCCGGAGCAATATGCTCCCTTATGAATCCCGGCGACTTTCAGGCTAATTTTCGGCCAACTCCGGCTATGTCTCGGCTTCCAATAGGTATATTTCGAATCCTTGTTCCCTAGGCTTCATTTTGGTATATTACATTGCTAGGTTTAGTGGTGAGTTGGAGATGATCGGAGCTTGAAAGCTCCAGCTTTCTTCTTCGTGAAGTCCGGCAAAAATTGTTAGGCCATGTAACCGGCCCAGACCTGATCTGGTATCCAACCTAAACCTATGACCCAAAATCCAATCCTATGACCTGGCCTAAAACCCCTTGGCCTATTAACCTAACCTGGATCTAACCCAAGCCTAACCTTATAACCAGCCCAAAACCCTTGGCCCATTAACCCTAACCGGATCTAACCTGTTGACTATGACCCGTCGACCTGTTGACCCGACCCGTTGAATTCTGTTGACTTCCGTTGACCCGTCAACGTTGACTTTTGGGTTGACTTTTGCAGATTTCGGCCTAAACCCTTCCTAGGCTAATTTCAACATCCTAATTCCAAATATGCTGTCCATTTTCCCAAATTCCATCGTTTCAATAGAGTTTTATTAAATGTCCTCTCTTTGTGTTTAGGTGCGTTTGTGGGAAGTGGCACCATCCTCGCTAGTTCGAGCGGTTTCCAGGCAATGGAATACTGTGAGCGGACCTCTTCCTGAATTGCATGTTTTTATAAATTATTAGGGTTGCATGCATTGCATATTTTATCAGTGGAATATATTTTTCTACTATATTTTATGGATTTATATACTTATGATTTATTTAAATTGCTCTACGAAATAACTATGATTTATCGAAATTACATTTTATTAAAGGTTACAACATAAGGGATTTTGTATATGAAATACTTAGGTTTTATGAATATGCATTATTATGGATTTATAAAGTGAGGTTTTGAGCTTTTGAGCTCCAGTGTTTTAAATACAGGTTTTTGAAATATGTTTTTGGTGCTTATCTTGTGGGTTATCATAAGGCACATACACATAACACGGGTATGTTGTCTATGGCCATATGATATAGTGGAGGAGTAATGAGATATTTATACCCCCAGCTTCATTGGCAAAACCAGTATCGGACAGCTTCACTAGCCATGGCTAGTGTCGGTGTGTATGTTATGCTATTATATTCAGCTTCATCTTCGGGTGATGGACAGGTACTGCCTTCGGGCAATGATAGCACCGTTATTGAACATGGTTTTACTCATACTTGTTTTACGAATGATTTCATGGCATACTAGGGTTTTCAAAAAACCTATTATGTAGTGTTATATATGTTTTCAAAACCCGGGGGGGGGGGGGTCAGTATGTTCATAAAGAAAATGGTTTTCTTATTATTAGTATTATTATTATAAACTTTGGTCTACTCACCTTTTATATTTTTGCGCCCCCTTAGGAGTTAGGATCGAGGCACACGATCCCAACCTAAGGGCACTTCTGCTCAGGCATTTTTGAGCCTCCTCTGTGTAGGTTCCATTCCTTGGTTCATACCTTCCATAATAATTCTTTCACATTATTCTTGATTAGTTGTATTCTCTAAACACGATTCTACATTTGTGTACCTCTTTCTAATCACATGTTTTAGTTATATGCGTGTTTAAAATGGCTTCGTCACCCTTGGATATCAGCCAGCACGTGCCTACCCCGATATTTGGGGATATCGGGGTTAGGGAGTGTCAGTTTAGTATCAGAGCATGGTTTGTTCAGAGCATACTTAGGATTTTCTCCTACTCTAGTATTGTGTCAACCTTGATATCATTTGGATGTCACGATTTTGTTTGTTGACGTCTTTTGACACGGTAGTGCAATCCTCATTCTACCTGAATAGTCACATCCTATTGAAGAATAAGAAATTCATGTCGGGATTGTGCCTCAAGTTTGACGTAATAGGTTATGAATGACTTTCAACATCAGATCGATACTCTATGCCATGCGTTCCTTTGGAATGGCAGGTAGGGGCATACCTGTTAAGAGATTGCTCAAAACATCCAAAATTCGTGTTGGAGGAAATCAAGGAAGCACTAGATGTAGGAAAATTAGTAGGTATCTGTGGGGTATACCAAATTAGTTTCCTCGGGCTTGTTGTTTCCACTTAGAAAATTTAGTGTGTACCTTCAGGAAAATTCTCGGCGATCGTCTTATCGATAATATCCTTGTCTACTCCAACCACGAGGTCAGTTTATTAAACATCCACAGCCAACTTTATACCAAATTCCCCCAAATGTTGATCTTCCTTAGAGTATATACCTTTCTTGGGAGATGTGAGCGTAGCAGAATAAATTCTTACCAAATCCAAGGTTGAGACTATAGGAAATCGAAAATCTTCACGAGTGTCGTGAATTACAAAATACTATTAATCTTTTCGATTTTTATCGACGGCTGCCAACGATTCTTTGACCATAGTCCTATTTCCATTTCCTTTGGCTAGGAAAAAGTCAGTTTTGTTCGAGATGTTGTCTTACCCTACCATTGTTCTTACACTATTCGATGACACCAATAAATTTCGAATCCTACTGTGATGTCCTATCGAATGTGTAGTTGTGCATTAATGTAGCATGACCGAGTAACCCTTATGACTTTCGACACTAGAACAACATAAAGTGAACCATCTATCTACTACCTCCAATCAACGGTTATTACCCTTACTGGGAAAACTTAATGACACCCTTCCATGAAGACTTTGGTAACGATTCGACGTTTGTCGACCATTTCACTTAGTGTATTATCCATTCATCTATGAGGACTATACCTTGAACTATTTGGCCGAATTCTTCATTTTTGAATCTTTCAGACCCTCTGACATTTTGGTCCGCATTGACTCTGTTTGTAATCTTAGTTCCACCTCCTGGTACTAAAAGATATCTTAGTCAATCTTAGATTACCCTATTGCTTTTGTATCATTTTTGAAGCAGACAAACTGTCTAGAAGGACCATTCAGATGTTAAAGTTTTCAGTTGGGACCATTAGTCCTTAAATCACCCAATCAACACCTTATTGAGCGAATCTTCACCATTGGTGATTTAATATTCCTGGAGCCACTGTTGCAACAAACTTTTGTGAATTTTGGGTCGAAGAAAAATCTAAATTTCTATTTGTCAGTTTTCATTAGACTATCGTTCAACCTCGTAAGCTTCTTAGTTATATTTTCACTCAAAGTGAGCTAAGTTTCTGGTGGCGGTGATTGATAGAGTATATCAATGTCTACAATTGCACCATCGCGTATCACCCTGATTATGCAATTGTAGTTAATGACGATCACAGTAGGAACAAACATAGATATCTGAATGCTCTTCAATCTGTTATATTTCCATATTATGTTGAACTCCTGAATACTGTTGTGACGTTATTTCTCAATCATCAGGATACTAAGTTAGCCAATTTTCAAGTTCGACCATTTCAAATTGTTATTATCTAATCAAGTTAGGTACTTGTATGTACTCGAGCATCGAAGTTGTATATTCAAAATCCAGATATCTTGTACTCTAGGTTTAATGGACTTGTTTTGACCCTTACACTCTTGAGTGTTCTTTTAGCCTTCTCGACATGGTTTCTCGCTAAATCGGTGAAGAATTCACGAAGGATTGACTCAGCTGAAATGTGCACCTAGTTTCATATTGATTTTGACATGAACGTTAGGAGCATAACTTTTTTGTAAGCTTATCATATTTTACCAGGAAAAATTCCAGGTGGTTTGAGGAGTGTATAACATTTAGTAAGGAATTGGTAAAGGTAGAACTGTAAGCTTCGAGTCTGGTGATTGCGGAACCAGTTTCTATGCATGGTTTAAAGTGACAACCGTTATTCGAAGGAAATGGTTAGAGTGATAATTCCTCTAATATAGGTTTTGAATTTTGTACCTCTCGATTTGGAGAGCGACGATTGTGATCGGTCATAAAGAAATGTTTTACGACATGTGTTCACCTCTATGTGTCTTTCAACTACTCCACTTCAGGACCTTAGTGTTCGTGTACCATGGATGTCGAAGTATTTCTATTAGCTTTAATTGGTGCGCTTTGGGATAGTGCAACAACGCGATCGAGGAGTGAATCGGACGATCTAGGCACACAATCCAGGCCTCATGACAATTCTGGGTAGGGATCTTTGAGTCTTCTCTAGGTAGGATCCATTCCCTTGTTCACACCTTTTCATAAGAAATCTTTCATATTATTCTTGGTTAGTTGTATGCTCTGAACACGATTCTGCATTAGTATATTTCTTTCTAATCCCATATTTTAATTTGGATACATGTTTTAAATGGCTTCGTCACCCTCGAGTGTCGGCCAACACATGCGTATACTAGTATTTAGGGATATCGGGATTAGGGCGTGTCATCAAAGCTTCAGCGTCTGGACGTGAATGGTTTTCTGGACCATTTCCTTTGTCTTGGAGCCTTGTATTTATAAACTCCCCAAGCTTTGTCTATGGAAGAACCAAGACTTGATTTGTGTCTTGGTTCGTGATTTGACTCCATCAATTAATGTTTTTTTATTTAAATTAAAATTAACTAAAGAATTAATAAAGATAATTGTTTAACTATTTTTTGCCAAATGTCGTCACTTTACAGCCTTAATGACTCGTTTGGTTTTTTATGAGTCACATGCCACGTGTACAATTTGTTAGACACATGGTGCATGCCACATAAGCCTTAGCATTTCAAAATTTAATGTGTTGGTGAACATTTATTTCACTGAAATTTTGATGTAGAGTTCTGAGAATACCTTCAGTTCAGTGGAATAACACTACTTCTAGTTCGGTCGGTTATCTATCCAAGTCTCAGTTGGTAGAGAATCTTTACTTCTCAAAATGAAGTGTTCTATGATTGATTACTCTTAGGTACAATTTGTAGTTCGGCATTCAAACCGTCAAACCACATTTATCATAAAAACGCTCATCTTCTTTGAATAGCTTTGCCCTTATATCTTGATGCTGAATCCAAGCACTTATATTCTCACGGATATTGTTTAGGCAGGCGAACCTGGTGTAGGAGATCCTAAACTTTGCAATGAACTAGGCAACCTAATCTTCAGGTTTTAGAACCCTGGGGTGAGAGGGGTTCCTTCCTCGGCTGTAGTTGCTTAAGTGCAGAATTCAGCAACTGCATCTATTCTACTCACTCAACGGAGCTCGGTTGCGAGTTGGCACGGCCGCATTCATAAGAAGGACGTAGTTAACTCATAGTTACTTGACTTGCATGCCACATAGACTTTGTAATTTTTAGATTCAACATCATCACTCCCACATTTACTAAAATTATTATTAAATAGATAGCAATTAAGAAAAATGTGGCATCTTTTGATATGTTATGCACCAACTACTTGTACTCTTCAAACCACTTTCGAATAAATCACTGAGATCATTAGTTTGTGGAAAGTAGTGATCTTTTGGTTGACACAAGTTACATTTGTATCTATGCTCTTCGAATTTCATCTTGAAAATTTTCTTTAGAACCACCAGGATTAGTCAAACCATTTGGAGGTGGCGTTGGTCTATTAATTAAAATCCATCTCAATAAACCAATGAAAATACAAATCGTCAAACAATTAATCAACAAATTTAAATTAATAATCATTCTTAAACCCCCACAATTCAAAATATTCTCGTAAATGCAAAATATTAAATTCACAACACAATTAACCAACACTCTAGTCATATTTCACACACAATTCACAATAATTATAATTCATTAACTTTGAAATCTTAATAACAAATTCACCATCCAAAATTAAAATCATTAACAATAATCACAAAATAGAAAAGTTTATTGGAACCTTAAAAATAGAAATTTATGTTAAGAAATACATACTTGGTGTGGTGTTGAATCCTGACTAAGTTGCTTAGCTTGCTTCGTTGGTGGGCAAATCTTACTATCTTAGAGATAAGGCACCTAAGAGTTCCGGGAAAGGAAGTTGGAACGAAGAATTTTCAGTGAAGAGGGTGAATTAGGTGAAAAATAGTATTAAATAAGGGATGAATAGCTGCTGCCTTCTATTGGGTCGAAGAGATGTTGATTTGCTGCCATTTTCTTCCTCGTGCTGCTGGTTTGCCCAGGCTACCATCAGCAGCCATCCATTCTGTCGCACCTTACCTTGGTTTGGGTGGGTTAAAATGATGCTTAGTAGGGAGAAAGAAATCAAGGCTCCCTTGCCATAATATGCGACCACCCTAGATCACAAGCCAACTATCTTGGCCATTCCACCTCTCCGGACAATGTAGTAGTCAATTCAAACAAAGTTTGATGTATAGCATAATTACACTTTCCTAAGACATTGAAGGACCTAAGAGGTTTCCTTGGGCTGGCAGGTTGTTACTGAAAACTTAAGAGGAATTTTGGGACCATTGCTTGTCCCTTAAATGATTTGCAGAAGAGTAACGCCTTTAATTGGAGCCCCACGACAGACGCAACATTCTTAGATATGAAAAAGGCCCTGTCTACCACCCTAGTACTCGCCATGCCGGATTTTTCCCAGCAATTTACAATAAAAAGTGACGTTTCAGACACGAGAATCGATTTTGACTTGTCACAAAATCAACGGTCTGTTGCATTCTTAAGCAATTCCTTGACCTTGAAGAATAAGGTTCTGGCCACGTATGATAATGAGATGTTATAAATCGTTTTTATAGTTCAACATTGGGAACCTTACCTCCTTGGACGACAGTTTAAGATCATCACTGAGCATCGCACTATTAAGTAATAAGTACTTCCTGGACCAACGCATAACAACTCATGCTCAAGAAAAACGGCTCAAGAAAAACGGTACTCAAACTGTTAGGTACAACTATGCCTTGGGAGTATAGACCTGAGGTGCATAACACAGTGGCAGATGCGTTTTCAAGGATACAAGACACTTTGATATTAATGGGGTTATCCCATCCTTGGACACATTGTTTGGGTTAATATTTAAACTTTGGGCTTCAAAGGGAAAGAAGCCCAAATGAGCTCAATAAAGAAGGTATGTCTGAAGCATAGAGTCAAGCCCAGGTCATCCATCTCAAGACAAAATGGCAGCCCCCATTAAATGCAAAGACTAGGTGCTTACAAGAGAAGTGACAACCGATGGAAATCCACCTACTTTCGGCCCAAAAGTACTTTTGGATGGCAGAACATGTAAAAATGCTGATGATTCATTACCCTTCAGTTACTTTCGGGTAAGAACATAAACAACATAGTTGGGTTAATTTTTCTATAAAAGGAGGAAGAAGGCCTAGAGACAAGAACACTCAACCAATCAAATAAACAAACATACAATTTGTCTCTCAATCAAGCAAATACTCAGAAAGTTGCGCTTTGTCCAGATTTTGCACCCTTTCAGCCTTAGATTTCCCATAGAAAGACATCTTTTGTCTATGAAAAAGCTCTGCTACCTTCCCCAAATGGTGTAGTATCAATTCTCTTGTGTAAACTCGTTGACCCCTCATCCCTCTTTATTACTCAACCCTTTGTAACTGCAAGGAAAAGAGATTGCAATACGCTTTATCCTTGCCCGATAAGGTGAAATCTTGCCCGATTCTCTTTGTTTTTGCCTTTCCATTAATAGATATGGTGTTAGAATGTATCCCTCAGTACATATGCAAGTCATTTTTGATCTCCTGATGATCCAAAGTTCTATTAACTCTCAGATCCAGTTCACTTAGCACTTTTACTATCGTAAAAGTAAATGAAATTGATGCCTTAATCAGATCTAAACCCTTTCCCTTTAAAAGCATACAAGATAAACAAAAGTCCTTGATCTCAAGGCATAGAAAAGAATTTAATGTGGACTTAACTCATCCATGACAATCCTTTAATGATGAGAAGTCAAAATAACTTGGGGCGTAAGTAATCGACTTAAATACACTCATTCTACATCTACCATACAGAGATGGCAGTGGCACGCCTCAACACTTAGTTAGTTTTGATTGTGAACCTCACGGCCTACATTTAAGGTCCGACAAAGGTACTTTTCAGAACTAACTCTATCATTTACTTACAGCCCGACAAGCGAGCGAGAGCCCGACAATCAACCAAAGTTTCAACTTCTCGGGGAGCTGTGTGCTCGATCCAGGGGCCCTTCCCAGCGAAATTCCTGCCCGAACATAGTTTTGGCATGCTCGATGGGACCAAATCTTATATGCCAAGAAGACGAAGGAAAAAGCAAATCTTCAGGTGGAAAAAAAGAGTGGAAACCACCCCAATACACGCTAAGATCTAGCATGGCAAATCTCCCCGAAGACTTGCAAGGACCTGTCGTAATGGAAAGCTTGACTCCTTCTGAGAAATCAGGAGGGAAGGTCACAAATGAAGACTTGCAGGCTACCATGATGGCTGTCATGAAAAGTATGGAGAGAAACTCTCTAAAAACGAGAAAATAGGTCAGTAGACTCTTTTCCCCCAACAAAGAGTCTACAAAGAAGGCTAGATCTGAAATGTTTTACCCCAGGAAATGATCGTGCTGGAAATATAATGAGGGAAGACAACCAGGTGAAGGAGCCAGTTATTCCTTTGTTTCCTCTACTTGAGGAAAAAATGAGTGAAGAGAAAAACAAGGAAGAGTCTGGAAATAGTCAACCAGTGTTGAAGACCATCAATAAGCTAAAGTTGTCCGACCCTGTGTTATTGGATAGCAGGGGCAGTGTTGGTCAGAAGTAAAGCTATGACTAGAAGAACCACAAGTTGGTACTATGATTGATACTATTCCCTTTCTACCAGTCCCAGTAAACATAATCAACCTAACATGGGCAGAGAAAGGGAAAGGGAAAGCTACCTAGGAGGTAAAGGCTGAAAGGCGACAAGTTGATAGGCCGACTGAATGAGCTATCAAGTTGTTCGAAAAGCCTAAAGCAACAATAATCAAAAGGGTGGCTTTGTGCAGTAAATGTCAATGTGAGTACGAGCTAAAGGTACTAACAGTAGGAGCCATCCTTGATCAGGAGTTGATCAAGAGAATGAAGAAAGAAGACAGGAATTCCGCAGAAATAGTATGCAGGTAGCTGAGAAGGAAACCTCTCGGAATGTTTTCCAGAGGTTGGGATAAGACTCTCAGCCTAAAAACTTGTCAGAAGTATTCAGAAACTATGAAGCTTCAGAGGAAGGGGATGACAAGGAGGCCAAAGTACCAAGATTGGTAAATGTGAAGCCACCCCAACCAAGTTATGACGGTGGAGATGTTAGAATGAAGGAAAAGATCGTAAACCTGGTCACAAAGAAGAATCTTGCTCGACTTGGGTGAAAATGGTACATAATCGGAAAGAATATGAGGTCTGTTAAAGAGATGGGAGCCTCCATGATTAGGAGGTCCAAAGGCAGCATAAGGCCCACATGAACTCATTAAAGGTTCCCACTACTTCGGAGACCTCGAAGAATGTAAAATCTGAAATTGTTCCTTATGAAGAAAGAAATCAGCCTTATTAGAGAAGTAAGAAAGAGCTGAAGAAGCCAAACAACAAAAATGAAGGGGAAGGGAACCATGTGCCGTCAAATCCTTATCCTGGGAAATACAGAATCTTGAGGAGAGCTCAAAAGGATATGATGATGATGCCTACCCCAAGGTGGAGCCCATAACCGATCTACTTTGGAACTATTTTGCTTGAAAGAGTGTTGCCACACCATTGTTAATAGATATTATATGCGAAGTTCTAAAATAACTGCCGAATTTTGGCATAACTTAAGAAGAGGTGTTGCCGGAACTAATGCTGCCAGAAGAAACATAGGTTGGTTAGATGAGTTTATGAATCGAGGGCAAGGAGAAAGATTTACCTGGACCCAACAACTTCCACATAAACATGACATATGTTTTATTAGCCATGTTTCGTGCCGAACATGATCAACCTCCCATGATGGAAGGTGATTACATGGCGACGAAACCTATGATGGCGCATATTAGTGTTGAAGAGGCAGGACAAGGAGAATCCAACCGTGCAGAATTGCCCGAACAATTAATAAAAAAGCCTGAGAGTATATACTCGGATAAAATGGTCTTTGTTTGCCCATGTTTGACCCTAGCCAATCATCTCAAACCCATGTACGTAACTGCTCATTTGGAAGGGGTACCTTTCAAAAGGGTCTTGATCAATGGAGAGGCTACGGTCAATGTGCTGCCCTATAAGCAGATGAAGAAAATGTGCATAAGTAGCGAAGATCTTATCCCTACGGATCTTACACTTTTTAGTTTCTCAGGAGTTATCACCCGGACTCATGGGATACTGCCATTAGAGGTTGATTTGGGTTCAAAACAAATCATGTTGGCCTTTTTTGTGGTAGACAGTACTTCCACTTATGGGGATTTACTGGGCAGAGATTGGATTCACCAAAGTCTCTCTGTGCCATCTACCTTACACCAACAAGTGGCTGTTTACCATGAAGAAAGGGAAACAGGACCTGGATTCTGGGAAATGATGGAGGCCGAATCACGGCGATTCCTCACTACATCCAATATTGCAGAAGCCAACTTCTACAATCCCAGTGTTAGGATTCTTCAATGTTCAGGAACTGATAAGAACGGTCCCCTGACTAAGGTGACAACCAAAAGCTTCTAGAATAAGGGTTATCCATTGCAAGGGAAGAATGGGATCGGCCCTATATCATCCTAACTCCCCAACACCATTAATGTCAGAACAGAAAATGAATAACCAGGTGATTGCAATTAGGTTCTTAACAAAAAGACTGTTGGTATATGGAAGAGAGAAAAGACAAGAAAGGGAGAACTTAGCCATGGAAAAGGAATAGTCAAGTGGAGGGGCTTCGAGTAGCCAGAACTAAGAAGTAGAGTTTTTTGGGGAGGAGTTAGAAGCAGCCATCAAAATGGCTGAGTGTATATATGACTTGGATGGGCCAGAGGATTTACCCAAAAATTCAGAACTGGTTGAGTTTCTGTGTGCAGAGCCTAAAAAACTAGCTCCAGAAGTACAAGACCCATTGGAGACCATTGATTTAGGAAGGGGATCTAAGGCCTATACAGGTCAGCAGTTTGTTGGAAACCAAAGATCAGGCAAGGATTGTCGACCTTCTGCATGAGTTTAAAGACTGTTTTGCTTTGTACTACATTGAAATGCTAGGTTTAGATCCAACCTTAGTAGAACACAGGTTGCCTATCAAGGAGGTGTTTAAACCTGTCAAGCAAGCACCACAGAGAATGTCAAAAGAGATTGAGGAGAAGGTTAAAGAAGAGATCGAGAGGCTGGTAAATGCCAGATTTATTAGGCCTGCCAAATATGTTGAGTGGTTGGCCAACACTGTATCTGTATTAAAAGCTATAACTAAAGCGGTTAGATGTTGTGTTGACTATAGAAATATTAATGAAGCCACGCTTAAAGATAAATACTCCATGCCCTTGACCGACCTATCCATAGATGCAGTTGCTAAGCACAAAGTTCTATCTTTCATAGACAGGAATGCGGGATACAATCAAATAAAAATGGCCAAAGAAGATATACATAAAACAACTTTTAGATGCCTAGGTCATGTTGGGGCATATGAGTATTTGGTAATGCCATTCGGGCTCAAAAATGTTGGGGCAACTTATCAAAGAGCAACGAACGCCATTTTTCATGACTTAATTGGCCATAATATGGAAGTGTATATCGATGACATCGTGGTGAAATCCAAGACTGAATAGCAGCATTTAATAGATCTCAAACAAGCCTTAACGAGAATAAGCTAAAAATGAATCCGAAGAAATGTGCTTTTCGAGTAAGATTGGGCAACTTTTTGGGATTCTTTGTTCATCAAAGGGGTGTAGAGGTTGATAAGAACAAAGCACGGGCAATCATGGAATCACCTCATCCTACCCATAAAGTGCAACTACAAAGGCTGCTGGGGAAAATCAACTTCTTGAGGAGATTCATTGCTAATTTAGCGGGCAAGATTCAGCCGCTAACCCTTTTACTCAGGTTAAAAGATAAATAAGAGTTTGAATGGGGCCTATCACACCAAGAGGCTTTTGATAACATAAAAGTTTACTTAGCTTTTCCACCAGTGTTCATGCCACCTCAGAGAGGAAAGCCATTAAAACTTTATATCTCTGCCTTAGAGAGGTCGATTGGAAGCTTGCTGGCCCAAAACAATGAAGGAGGGAAAGAACAAGCTATATATTACCTCAGTAGAATCCTTACTGAGGTAGAAACAAGATTTACTCAAGTGGAAAAATTATGCTTGGCTTTGTACCTTACTGCTTGCAAGCTAAGGTATTATATGTTGCCTTGTAACACATCATTGCCAAGACGGACGTGAACAAGTATATGTTATCAAAGTCAATGCTAACTGGGAGGATTGGAAAGTGGATCTTAGCACTTTCAGAATACAGCTTCCAGTATGTGCCTCAAAGAACAATCAAGGGGTAAGCAATTGCAGACTTCTTGGCTGAGCATCAAGAGTCTCAAAATGAGGTTGTCAACATCCTAGGAACTCTGGAGGTAGCCAATGTATGGATCCTGCCAGGAAAGGCCTCATCAGGCAAAGAAGAATGGCTCCAACAAGAGATAAAGAGAATAACTAGCTTTTGGATCACTCATTGAAACCTATATTTTGATGGATCTTACACTCAGAATACTGCGGGAGCTGGGATTGTCATCATCGATCCCAAAGGCTCTTACCATTGTTATTCATTCCTCTTAGATTATCAAGAGACCACCAACAATCGAGCAGAGTATGAGGCACTGATAATTGTCTTAGAGATTCTGATAGAATTAGGGGCAACTAAAGTAGAGGTGTTTGGCGACTTAGAATTGGTAATTAATCAGCTAGGTAGGGTGTATAAATACAGACACATCACCATAGGCGGTTATAACCTGGTGGCCACTTAGTTGTTAAGTTATTGGGGCACTGAAATATCAGTTGGCCACATTCCCAGAGAATCAAATGCAATGGCCAATGAGATGGCTCAATTGGCTTCAGGAGCCCAAATTCGAGAAAGAATGTTTGAGGTAGAGGTAGAGGTGCAAAGAAGAAATCTCCCTCTTATCCTCGATAGAGGATTCAACTTAGATGTAATGATCGAAGAGCCCAAGATAGAAGGTTGGAGATCACTCATTATTCAATACCTGGAAGATCCTTCTTTTCCCACAAGTAAGAAGAATAGGCAACATGCAACTAAATATGTATGGTGGGAAAAGAATTTGCTAAGAAATACCCCAGATATATTGTTGCTAAAATGCTTAGGCCAAGAAGAATCTATGAGAGCCATGACCATGAACGGATCTGTGGAGCACACCAAGCCAGAACTAACATGAGGTGGCTACTAAGAAGATATGGCTATTTCTGGCCCGAGATGGAGAAAGATTGCAAAGCTTATGCTCGAGGATGTGAAGAATGCTAGAGACATGGGCCACTCCAACATGTGCCCTCAGTGCCCTTGAACCCCATAGTCAAACCTTGGCCCTTCAGAGGATGGGCAATAGACTTTATCGGGCAAGTTCATCCAGCTTCTAGCAAGGGATACACTTTCATAATTGTAGTAACAGATTACCTCACCAAATGGGTAGAAGCTTCAGCATTAAAAACCATAACCTCAGCTACTATTAAAAAGTTCATTGAAACCAATATCTTACATAGATTTGGAGTGCTTGAAACAATTGTCACAGACTGTGGGCCATCTTTTATTTCAAGAAAGGTAGAAGAGTTCACCAGAAAGTTCAAGATAAAAATGATTCGACCTAGTCTTTATTACCCCCAGTCAAATGGTCAAGCATAAGCCAGCAATAAAATCTTGGTAAACATTATCAAAAGAATGGTGGCAGATAGTCCAGAAAAGTGGCACAAGAAGTTGGGAGATACTTCGTGGGCCTATAGAACTTCCAAAAGGGCAGGAACTAAAACTACGCCTTACGCTCTAACCTTCGGGCAAGATGCCGTGATTCCCATGGAGATTAACGTAAGTTTGGTCAGAATTCAGAACCAGTTCGAGCTACACAGTGAAGAATACATTGAGGCTATATGTCAAGGAATTAAAGATTTAAATGCCGCCCGAATTGAAGCCTTAGGCAAGATTCAAGAAGGAAAGAGAGCTGTTACCTGAGCGTACAACAAAAGGGTAAAATTGAAGACTTTCGAGGAGGGAGACTTAGTATGGAAGGCAATCTTGCCCTTAGGAACCCAAGTAAGGGGCTTTGGGAAATGGAGTCCGACTTAGGAAAGCCCTTTCATTATTCATCAAGCCTTGGATAGTGGAGGATATTACTTGGCCGATTTAGAAGGAAATTCATAGAAACATCCAATTAATGCTAAATTTCTGAAGAAATATCGTCCAAGTTTATAGGATATTAGGGATTGTTACGTCGAAGAGGGTTAAGTGGTTTGAAAGATCTAAAGATAATTAGCATCTTCATCACAGTTGAGTTGGAAAACGAAAGGGCAAGTAAAGTAAAGTAAAGAGAATATTTTCATTTCATTAACTGATGAAGTTACATAAAGATTCTACTAAACTCCTCTGAAGCAACTATCCTAGGATGATATGTCAACATAAAAATGAAGATCTTACTCAACTCCTCTGAAGCAATAAAATCCCTCTACATCCATACTTGGAGGACCCAGGGAGTTATTTAGGCACACTAAAGTCTCTCTGTGGAATGGAAAAATTGGGGGCAGAGACTGAGGCTGAGACCCATTACCAATCTCATGGTTGAACCCGTCATTCAAATCAATGAGAAGCTAATGGATACTTTAATGCTTGAGGAGAAGAAGGCTCAGGCTGATGATAGTCGTCCCCAAACTTTGGGATTGATCCCAAAGCATACACCTATGATGATGAAGTGACCAAGAATACAGAAGCCAAGATTTGCCTTAAGCGTGTTGCTTTTTGTAGCTATTGAAGCCTAAGGTCCCAAGGAAAGCACTCCGCCCTCATCGAAGAAAAGGTCATTACGCAGGCCAGCCTGAAGGCGATGAGGACTATAAAGCAATGGATACATAGTGGAAATCTTCTCATTAATCTCACAAGAGGGCTGAGTTCAAATTTTAGGTGATATTAAGAACTGAGAAAGCCAGGGAGGATTTTATGGAAATTGTGAAGGTTTTAAGAATTCTGAGAAGTTCAAAATATATTGAAAGCTCGAAGTTACTAGAATGCTTAACCAAGTAGTCAAGGAGGGAATTTATAGTGAATAGTCAACTTAGAGATTGAATTCATGGGTTAGCGCAAGGGTCTAAAGTACAACGGCTGTTTTAATTAATGCAAATCCCGAGGGAAGGTGTGCGCGTGAGAAGGCTGTTCAATCATCATTAACGCCTCGGGAGCTTAACAACGATTGAAGGGGGCACTGTTTGGGTTCATATTTAAACTTTGGGCTTCAAAGTGAAGGAAGCCCAAATGAGCTCAATAAAGAAGGCCTGCCCAAAGTCTAGAGTCAAGCCTAGGTCATCCATCTCAAGACAAAATGACGGCCCCCATTAAATGCAAAGACTAGGTGCTTACAAGAGAAGTGACAACCGATGGAAATCCATCTACTTCTGGCCCAAAAGTACTTTTGGATAGCAAAACATGTAAAAATGTAGATGATTCATTACCCTTCAGTTACTTTCGGGCAAGAACAGAAACAACACAGTTTGGTTAATTCGTCTATAAAGGAGGAAGAAGGCCCAGAGACAAGGACACTCAACCAAGCAAACAAACAAACAAACATATAACTTGTCTCTCAGTCAAGTAAATACTCAAAAAGCTGCGTTTTGTCCAGATTTTGCACCCTTTCAGCCTTAGATTTCCCATAGAAAGACATTTTTTGTCTATAAAAAAGCTCTGCTACCTTCCCCAAATGTTGTAGTATCGATCTCTTGTGTAAACTCGTTTACCCCTCATCCCTCTTTATTACTCAACCCTTTGTAACTGGAAAGAAAAAAGATTGCAAGACTCTTTAACCTTGCCCGACAAGGTGAAATCTTGCCCGACTCTCTTTGTTTTTTCCTTTCCATTAATAGATATGGTATTATAATGTATCCCTCAGTATATATGCAAGTCATTTGATCTCCTGATGATCCAAAGTTCTATTAACTTTTAGATCCGGTTCACTTAGCACTTTTACTATCGTAAAAGTAAATGAAACTGATGCCTTGATCAGATCTGAACCCCTCCCTTTTAAAAGCATACAAGATAAACAAAAGTCCTTGATCTCAAGGCATAGAAAAGAACTTAATGTGAAATTAACACATCCATGACAATCCTTTGATGATGAAAAGTGAAAATAACTTGAGGCGCACGTAATCAACTTAAATACACTCATTCTACATCTGCCATATAGAGATTCCAGTGGCACGCCTCAGCACTTAGTTTTGATTGCGAGCCACACGACCTACATCTAAGGCCCGATAAAGGCACCTTTCAAAACTAACTCTGTCCTCTTCTTCCAGCCTGACAAGCGAGCGAGAGCCCGACAGTCAACCAAAGTGTCAACTCCTCGGGGAGATGTGTGCTCGAGCCAGGGAACTTTCCTACCGAAATTCCTACTTGAACACATATATTGTGGATAAAATTCTTTAAGCCTTTGTTATTGTTCTGGATGCTACTAATATTATACAACAACTACTTTGCCTAATACAACTTGGAAAGGTTATGAAGTACATTATGACACTCTCTACTACAAGGGTTGTCAATTCAAACCAATCTCATCTCCTTGACGTGATAAGTTTGCAAAATTTCATGCCACCCCAGTAGCAAGGCACTCAAGAGTTTCATGATGTTAAAATCTGACATAGTTGTGCATTTTGGTAAAGGATTCAAAAGGAAGAAGATGAGTATTTTTTATGTCCTGGAAAAAGAAAGAGCTCGAGAGCTTATTACAAATTGCAGAAAATGTTCTTAGATATATATTTCTCATACGTGCCCAGAACATATAAGCTTATCCAAATACATCAAATTCATCTCAACCCTTCATCTCATCACCATCATAAAACTACGACATGGCACAATCAAGTCCTCTGAAACTTAAGCTACCAGGATACAAAATTACTCTTGTACTTGGCATCATTAGCTGAAGTGGTTACACCATTTCAGCTAAGGTTTAGCAAACTAAACTACCTATTAAATTCTTCATTAAGAAATCATATCAACAATTTACAGTTCAAAACTCCGCTTTACATTTTGAACTGATTTCATTCCAAGCATATCTCGAAGATAATTGAACCGGTCTTTTGGTAATGCCTTCGTAAAAATATATGCATCCTGCTCACTTGTTGGACGGTAGACCATATCAATAATACCATCTTGCAATGCATCTTTAATAAAATGGTACATGCAATCGACGTGTTTCATGTTCTGATGGAACGCTGGATTCTTTGTAACGACAATTGTAGAAGTGTTATCACACTGCAATAGAGTTTCTTCAACTTAATATTCTCCAAAGCCTTCCAAAATAAACCTAAGCCATATTGCTATAGCAGTAGCTTTTGAAATCGAGGCCCAAGAAAATACACCACTGTCAAATGAGAAAGCATACCTTGAAATGCTCTTCATATTGTCCATTAAACCACTCCAATCATTGTCACAATAACCAATGAGGACTACACTTTGGCCTTTCACATATTCCAGACTGTAATCCAAAGTCCTTTGAACGTATCTCAAAACCTTTTTGGCTGTCCCATAATGTTTGGTTGTAGGACACTGTATAAACCTTACTAGTAGACTTGCATCATACATGATATCGAGTCTTGTTGCTGTGAGGTATAACAAGCTTCCACAATCTACCTATACTGTGTTTCATCTGCAAGACCACTACCATCATCCTTGCTAAGTTTGTCACAACCAGATGTGTTGTTACGACCTTGCATTCTTTTAAACCAAACTTACTTAAGAAAGAAGAAACATACTTCTTTTGATGGATAAAGATGCTTGAACTAGTTTGAAGTAATTTCATTTGAAGAAATGATGTAGGAGGCCCAAGTCTGTCATCTCATATTTTAACATCATACCTGTTTTGAATTCTTCTAGCATCTCCAGATTGTTCCACGTATAGTTTAAGTCATCCACATAAATGGACACAATTAGAAGTCCATCATCTCCCCTTGTCTTGATGTAGAGATTTGCTTCACTCTGGCTCTTTTCAAAAACCACACCGTGAGAGATAGGAATCTACTTCCGCATACCATGCTTTTGGTGCTTGTTTCAAACCATATACAGCCTTGTGCAACCTATACACCTTGTCCCTTGCTCCTTGTACAACAAATCATTCAGCTTTTCTGTGTAGCAATATGTTGACTTAAGCTTCTCCTTTGTGTTGTTTGTATGGAATGCCTAGGTGTCACATATTCACAACTAACTTCAGTCACTCTTGGTCTAATTCTAGCACCCTCTTCTACATATTACACTACCACATGCTTCTTTGAATTTGTTTTCCAGTCCCATACAACATTCTAAGAGAAAAAAAAAAAAAAAAAAGACATCCCTTGACAATATTAGCTTCTTTCTAACCGAATCAAACAACCTATAGACTTTATCACATGTCCTATATCCCACAAACGCACATTTCTGACTCTTTGCAACAAGCTTTTGTCTAAAATTAGATTGAGCAATACCCTTAGTCTGAACTTTTGGAGTCACAGAAAGTGAGGCAAATGCCTTCTAAATCACTTCTGTATACACGTATCTAATATTTGCTCGAAACCTTTTAAAGCAGCCACAGCCTCTTGCAGTCCAATATTATTGATGTTCTTAGTGTTTTCGATAACTGAGAAAATAGGATCGTATGCTCGGGTAAGAGTAAACAAAACTTTGTTGAGTTGTCCTTGATTTTGGTTTTAAAAGAAGCTGAATTTGAAATATGTTAGGTCGCCAATTGCCACCCTACGTCTTCAAAAAAAGGAAAAAGCAAAAAATAAGAAATCATGAAACGTGATATCTTCTTTATTGGGTAAGCTTTTCCTCTAGGCCTTCCCGTTAGGCAAACCGACGCAGGCCCACACTGTAACGACTAACCCCGAGGACAATTTGGTAATTTCAAACCGCACCCCTCCTCTCTCCCCTTTTGCCTGAAAACGCTTAAATAAACGGCGACGTCGTAGCTGCTGGACTGTTCCATCATCCTAGAGAGAGAAACTGTTGAGTTCGAGTGTGAGCTTCTTCTTCCTCCTCCTCCTCCTACCCCTCCTGCTCCCTAGTACGTGAACCCTAATTGTACGGAACCCTAGAAAATCACAGAGAGAGAGAGAGAGAATGGTGGGGCCAACGCTGGTGGGTCTACAAGACCACCTGAAGCTAGCGAGGGAATACGCAATGGAAGGGCTCTACGACACCTCCCTGATCTTCTTCGATGGGGGCATTGCTCAGATCAACAAGTACATTTCTTGATTTTTGTCAATCCTCTTTCATTTCTTCTTATTTCGTTACAATGTTATTTGTTTCGGAGCAATTTGTTGAATTTTCTAGGTTTTTGGATTCGACGTTGTTTTGAAATTTGAGTATGTGGGATTTTCAAATTTTGTTGAATCTGTTTGATTCGTGCGACTCCGAGATATGATTTTTCCAGGAAAATGCTCATTCTGTTTGGGATAATTTAATGGCATTGTAGGTGGAAAGAGAATTGGTGGGAATCCTCCTTGGGAAAATTCTGTAACGTATCCTAGAGGCCCTTTTCTTCTAGTTTTCTGATTTGTACATGAAATGATTAAATGGGAAAGGATTAGTTCTAGGGATTACTATAGAATTTTAAAGAAATTTGGTTGGAGATAAATTCATAGTTCAAAATTTGAACTAGATTGAGCAAAAATGTAACTTTGTAGTAACTTTATGATTATAATCTTACCACTAGCATCATATTTCTTCCGCTATGCCCTTTTACTAATGAACAAGGTGTACGAGTTCCACAAGATAACCATATTATTTTTTTGAGGGGAGGGGGCAAGATTTCCATGTGCCTCAGTACAAGGCACTTGAAACAACAATATGCTTTGGATTTTTTTTCCTGTATTTAATTTGCATGACAACAAAAATATAAGAGTGAGGAGGTTGGTTTTTCCCCAGTTCTCATAATCAAATAGCATTGTAGCAATCCAAAGGTTAATAGGACTAGTAAAGAAGCTTTGTCATTTTTTCATCCTAAAAAATTTTCCAGCTGCTATATTCTACCAAAACAACTGGATGGGTCTTTTTGCCAGACTTCAGTCCCTTTTTAATGTATAATGGGATGGAATTGCGTTGTTTATAGGATTACTTTTGTCATACTGTTCCTACCTAAGTCTACTTGGTATAAGTTTGAATTTATAATTTTGTTCCAGGCACCTAAACACGCTTGATGATCCGTTGATTCGCGCAAAATGGATGAATGTAAAGAAGGCACTTTGTGAGGAAGCAGAGGTTGTGAAGCACTTAGATGCAGAGAGAAGAGCATTTAAGGACATTCCTGCAGGCCGGCGCCCTTCGTCACCTCCAATACATGCTAAGTCGTCATTTGTTTTTCAACCCTTAGATGAATACCCAACTTCTTCTGGTTTTCCAATGGATGATCCTGATGTGTGGAGGCCACCAAGTCGGGACACTTCAGGTAGAAGGCCTGGGAAGGCTGGTCAAGGTGGTATGAGGAAGTCACCACAAGATGCAACTTGGGCTCGTAGCTCTGCAACCAAAACAGGCACACCTGGCCGTGGTGCAAAAGCTGGTGGATCAAGTAGGGCTAACTCAGGGGCACGAACATCTACTAGTGGAAAGAAAGGCACGGGTTCTGGCAAATCTAGCAAGGCAGATTCAGTGGTACGTTCTATCAAACGATATATATTCACTGTACGATCTTAGTTCGCTAATGTGTTTGGGATCCAGGAATCTTTTTAAACCATAAAGTGCTAACCTTCATTTTTCAAATACCTGTCACTAGTTAATTATGTTGTGTTAAAAACTTTTGTCGTATTATTTTCTTCACATGTCCTCCTTGCAATGTTATGCATAACTATGACCTTGTATTGTAGGGCTCGTTTGGAAGTGCTTTTAAAATGACTAAAACCAGTTTTGGTGAAATTGATTTTGGGTTCCAAAAGCACTTTAAGTGCTTCTTGGAAGAAGCATCAGACATGTGCTTCTTGCAAGAATCGCTTAAAGTGCTTTTCCAGAATCCACTTGGATTTTTACCAAGGATTTTCATAAAAGGCGCCTTTAAGTCATTTTAAAAGCACATCCAAACGAGCCCGTAATTATTAACATCCATTTGTAATCTTCAATTTTAGTATCATTATTAACTGATTTGTTTTTGAAATTTATAGAATGGTGATGCTGAAGATGGAAAGTCAAAGAGGTCGCAGTATGAGGGTCCTGATCCTGATTTGGCTGAAATGCTTGAAAGGGACGTATTGGAAACCAGTCCTGGAGTGAGATGGGATGATGTTGCGGGTTTACAAGAAGCAAAAAGACTTTTAGAGGAAGCCGTTGTGCTTCCTTTGTGGATGCCTGAATATTTTCAGGTAGTGTTGAATGGTTGAATGAAAATAGTTGACGACATTTACGTAGGAAAAATGAAAATAGTTGCGTTACTACGTCTTCACATCTCTACTTTGAAAAGTAGGCTTCAATTTATACCAATTTCACATTTCTTTCTTCATTTCACTGAAGCAATTGATTCTTTCTCTACGTGCTGAAATGTCTTGATCCTGATAGGTCCCAGTTCTCAGATTGAATTTATTGCTTCTTGGATTGCAGGGAATTAGGAGGCCGTGGAAGGGTGTTCTTATGTTCGGTCCTCCTGGAACGGGGAAGACATTACTTGCTAAAGCTGTTGCTACTGAGTGTGGCACAACTTTTTTCAATGTCTCCTCTGCTACTTTAGCTTCAAAATGGCGTGGAGAGAGTGAACGTATGGTTCGGTGCTTATTTGATCTTGCTAGAGCTTATGCACCGAGTACAATCTTCATCGATGAAATTGATTCGCTTTGCAATTCCCGGGGGTAAGATTTTATTCCAGTTTTACGTAAAGATCTTATTTAACTCCTTAGATGTTATTGCATGTATGTTTTGCATGTTTTGTTTTAAAGCTATATACTTTCCTGTTCTTGACGTTTCAACTGGAAAATTCAATGTGATGTGGGATCTTTCCATGTACTGACCTAAATTCAAAATATCCATTTGTCTAGGGCATCAGGGGAGCATGAGTCATCCAGAAGGGTGAAATCTGAACTTCTAGTTCAGGTAGATGGGGTCAACAATACTGGCACGAATGAAGATGGTACTCGTAAAATAGTGATGGTTCTGGCAGCTACTAACTTCCCATGGGACATAGACGAGGCGCTCAGGTTGGTCTTTATCTTGTGTTCAGGTTTCAGACTCCAAACCGGCTATTCAATTTTTTAGTTGGAAAGAGTGGTAGGCTTTATGTATGTTGCATATTGTCAGTTGACAATGTTTGTTCAGTCTTGGTATATCTAACCCGGTGTTACTCATTCAGGAGGAGGCTGGAGAAACGTATATATATTCCCCTACCAAATTTTGAGAGCCGTAAAGCACTTATTCAGATAAATTTGAAAACTGTGGAGGTACTGCAGTTACCAATATTGTATTATGCTTATATTACTAGTGTCTATCACAATTAGATATGCATTTTGCACCTTACGCTAGACCTTTCTATAATTTCATTGTAATTTGTAGGTTAATTTTGGACGGGTATTTCTGTCACGGCCTAATAACCTAAAATGGATCACGTGGTGTATTGTTATGCTATTTTGGTGGTTGTACCAGTTAGAAAATGAAAATAGAATAAAACTGTGGCATCTTCGAGGGCGGGACAGAAAAATCACTGCTTCCTGGGGTTTTGGTTTTTGTTTATCATATAGATTGACTGCTCTGTGCTCTAGACAATCAGAATCTAGATGTGTCAGAGAATTCATTCTGGTGCGATTTTATCCTAGGTAAGTTAAATCAAAAAAAAATTTGTGATGCATCAGGTGGCCCCTGACGTAGATATGGATGATGTGGCTCGTCGCACAGAAGGATATAGTGGTGATGATCTCACAAACGTTTGCCGGGATGCTTCCTTGAATGGGATGAGGCGCAAAATAGCTGGAAAGACCCGTGATGAGATTAAGAGCATGTCCAAGGACGATATTTCAAAGGATCCTGTTGCCATGTGCGACTTTGAAGAAGCCTTGGGGAAGGTCCAACGGAGTGTTTCTCAAGCTGATATTGAACGGCATGAGAAATGGTTTCACGAATTCGGATCAGCATAGAGTTTATCAACTCATGTTGTGGGTGCTAAATTGTTGCAGTGCGTGGTCGAGTTTCCGAGTTATTGAGTCTTGTTGTCCTTGATATTTCCATCTGTGTTTAGGCAGAAATTAGTTTTTGTACCCCAAAAGTGTTGGAAAGGTGTTAGTGTTGTGCTGTTTTGTATCTGTAACCGTGAGTGTATATAATCTGCTTTTTGCTTATTTGATCCGTATTACTAATACACTAAATTTCATTCAACAGTGATTTATATCTAGACATTCAGTGAAAAGAACCATTCAACATCCATGCTATCATCAAAGTATTGGTCGTATGGACCAATTCCTAACGAAAGCGGTTTACTTGTGCTATAATATGGGTAGTCGGCGTGGTTCATGTTCATGTAGTATTGTACCGTATTCTATCAAGGGAAGAGCACATGTGTTATAATGTGAGTGAATCGGTAGCTTAAGTGATAACGTAACAGTTACACTGAAATTTCTCAGCGTATAGTAGACAGAAATTCCACACTATTTCAACTTCTTGTCCATCGAGATATTATTAAAATTCCTTCACTACTTGATTGGATCTGATGGGCATTTTATTTTTATTTGATTTCTTTTGTTTTTCTAAGACGCCTGTTCCTCAAACCCGTCTTCGAGCTTGACCACTTGAATGTTGAAAATGAAACAACAAATTCTAAACCTTTATTGGATTTATTTATGGGCAATTTGTTAAAATGATCAAAAACTAAATCTTGGTAGTCATTATTTATACTCTTTATGACAATTTTCCTACACTTGTCTTTAGTTTTCAAATTAATGATGTTGAGGGAGGGGGATTCAAAATTTCAAATAGAGGACATCGGGTGCATGAATTAACGCTTTTAACCAATAGTAACAAACGCACTCAAAAGTTCTGCAGATTCTTTCATTTTAAAGAGATCTGTTATGAAGGGTATAAGTATTGCTCAAGCCACATGCTACATTCAGTGGCTGAGCAAAATTTACAAATAGTTTCGAAGGATAATCATGTTAGGAGACATTTTTTATTAAAAGTTTTTTTTTATATACGTTTGGTATGTTATCAACTTATATTACCAAAGTCTGATATGAATCTACATTGAAACATGATTTCACCAAACTAACGGTGCTTATATTCACAACTACTTAAGCATATCGCGTCGCGTTGGTAGCTCTGCTATGCAATCGAGGAAGATACTCATCAGGGGGAGCATCGAAGAGAATGCTATATTGGCCATATGAGCACAATATTTTTGTTTCCTTTAGACCATCTATTCATCTTATGAGTTATTATTAGAGAAGTTCTAATGAAACAGTCAATTGAAGATGTATGTTCATCAAAGTAGGAGTATTGTAAATATGGATGGCATTATTTGTTTTGAATGAACCTTCTGTTCGAGGAAAAAAGTGGATGGCCCCTCGCATAGCTCCCCAGGGGTGAATGGCGCTTTTGGTAATGTTGGTCGGGCTTTTGTTGCTTGATGTGCTGCAAGATGAGTTTGAAGTTAGTTTTGAAAGGTGCCTTTGTAGGGCCTTAGGTGTAGGCCTTGAGGCTCACAATCAAAACTAACAGAGTGCTAGGCGTGTCACTGTTATCTAAGTATAACAGATGTTGAAACATAGGTGTTTTGAGTGATTACTTGCGGCCCAAGTTACTCAAACTTCTTGTCATCAAAGGATTGTCGCAGATGGGTTAAGTCTGCATTAAGTTCTTTTTCTTGCCTTGTGAACAAGGACTTTTAGCTCATAATCTTGTATGTTTGAATGAAGGGAGTCAAAAGCCCTTTTTAAACCATTTCCCTGATCCTAGGTTGTTCTTTATAAAAACAAATCTACTAAGTTAACCAGATCCAGATGTAAATGGACTTCTTAAATAGAAAACAGATGGAATAACTTGAATACATGCTGAAAAGTACATTTAAAAGACAGATCTACTAATTTAGAAGACAAACAAAGAGACTTGGGCAAGATTTCATCTTGTTGGGCAAGGTTGAACTTCTTGCAACCACTTTTCTTTGTGTTTACAGAGGTTGTGAGCTAAAAAGGGATGAATGGTAAACAGGTTTTACATGAGGGAATCGATACTACAACACTAGGGAAGGTAGCAGAGCTTTTAAACTAGACAAAAGATAGCTTTTCTAAGCGGACTATGACTTAAAAAGACTGAATCTAGGTTAGTTTCAGCTTTTATGGATGCAAATTTGGCTGGAGAGCAGAGTTTGTATGTTGTTTGTTTGATTGGTTGAGTGTTCTTGTATCTGTTGTCTCTTCTTCCTTTTATAAGCGATTTGGCCTGACTCTCAGGGCTTTGTTCTTGGCCGAGGGCTCTTAGGGGCAGTGAGTCACCATGTATTTACACCTTTATGCCATTAGAAATTGCTTTTTGGCTGGTAGTGAGCTGGTCTCCATCAGTTGTCACTTCAGTCATAGGCACATGGCCTATGCCTTGGCTGAGAGGGCTTTAGTTTGTCTCTGGGCTCAATGCTGGGCTTCGGGCAAGTCCTCATTTAATTTGACATCCTTGGGCCTTTATTCATTTAGGCCCAATATTCAAATATTAACCCAAATAGTGCCCCATTTAATCATTGTTAAGTCTGCAAACTGAGGTCATAATGATGATTAAAATGAACTAGATGCTTTTACTCGGGACTGGCACCATTTTAAACAGCTGTTTTAACTAAAGCTTTGCACTAACCCACGATCTCCAACATTAACTAACTGTTCCTTATATAATCTTCACTTAAATCCTTTGGTCAAATACCTAAGCAATTCTAATCCTTCGAATTCCCAGAATCTTAAGATTTTCCAGAACTTTCTTGTTTTTGTAGTCTATTTCTTGCTTTCTGCCCTTAATTTCCTTCTATCTTCTCTCCAAAATCATCCAATGGCACCCAAAACTACTCGCCATATGTATGAGTCTGGCAAAGGCATTGTCAACATATGCCGCCTCCTTAATGGCCTTCATCGCCCTCAGGCAGGCGTGAACACTTCACTTTTCTTTGAAGAGGGAGAAGTGCATTCCCTTGGGCCTGCTTGGACCTCTAGAGTCCCAATTACCGTGGAGAACAATATGCCTAAGGCCAATTGGTTCACCTCTAACCCATTTTCTGCCAAAGCTGGCATCTCCTCCTCCAAATGGTCTACCTATCGAAGAGGTTTCCCCTTGATGAAGGACAAGGCCTGGGCATAATGGGTAAATGAGCTCGAGCCCATTTTCAAAAAGAAGTTGGATGAATAATGGCATCTAAGAGCTCATCATGCTTTCCAAAGTCACGGTGGTTGCCAAGCCCGAGTTCCTGACCATAACTTCCATTTTCTGGAACACTAGGACCAACACTTTTGACTTCCAAATGGGTCTCATGTCCCCAACTATCTTCGACATGGTTGAAGTCTTTGAGCTAAGGCCCTCGGGAAAATATGTAGATGTCACCCACGATTGGTTTTCCTCCTCTCACCCGACTGTTGAGGGTTCAAGCGACTCTGATTCCCTTACTCGGCTAGAGTACACCTTTAAACGTTCAAAAGCTATGAGACTTCATTCGCAGGCTTCATCCTATTTCCAAAAAGCACATTTAGCCCGCCTTCTGCCACTGCAGATAAAGACCAGGAACACATATACTTTCTTTTGTACTGGCTCAACAAGCACGTCTTCCCCAACAAATCTGAAGGAGTAAAGTTAGAGTGGATTCCTTTGGTGAAGGCAGTGCACTCCTTTGATGATGTGGCCACGAGGCCCTTCCTCCTTGCCTACCTCTACCATCTCTTGTACGAGATGACCAAAGGTGAGCCCTTTAAGATTAACCTCAATGGGCCAACCTGGATGGTCTAATTGTGGCTTCAGTGGTATTTTCCCGAGCTTCGGGGGTCAAACTTGGAGTTCCCCAAAGGAGTGGCTCATGCCCGAACCCTGGCCAAGGCATCTCCCACCAACCATTCCACCTTCTCTTACCTTTATTTTTTTCGAGTTTGCAGGACTTGGGTAAACTTGGAGTGGGGTGCTTCTATCTTGCGACGATATCCATGGTTCTTAGACAAAATGTTCCAAAACGCCTTCAGGGAAGATGTTAGCCCGCTTTGTAAAGAAAAATTTGTAAGCTGCATACAGCAGCGAGACCTAGCCTAAAGAATACGCAATGACCGCACAAGATATGAGTGCAGGTTGGAAGTTTATCACCTCAACTTTTGTGCTAGGCAGTTAGGGTTTAAATAAGCCATTCCAGTCCCGATCTTTAACTCGATGCATTGTGGCACTTCCTACCGCCTCCGTTCTCCCCAAGAAATAGTGTTTCGGGCAGCTCGATGTAGCCTGGAACTGATGAGCAAGGTCACCTGCAAACCGATGGTGCTAAACTTTGAATACACTTCATCATTCTCTACTTGGTGAGAGACCAAGTGGTCCAAGAAGTACGGGGGAGACTTGCTGGAAGCCCACAACCGTCTCTTAGGGCAGCTTACCATCAAGTCCTATCCCAAGCCAAGTGAGCTTGAAAGCTGGAAGGAGATGGTCCACCAAAAGAACCAATTTCTTCTGATAGGTATCCTCAATTGCCTTAACTTGTAGTTTATGATGTTTTTATAATCTGTCATCCACTAACCCTCTCCTTAGTTGTTTTGAACCTAAAGCCCAAGGCAACATTGAAGAGGTGGATGTCAGGCTAGAAGAAGAAACTACAGACGCCCTTGTCTTTCAAGAAGCTGGGGCCAAGGCTGCAAGGGGAGAAGTTAGATCCAGTCATGCTGCTGGCGATGCTGAAGACATCTTCGAGCTGTTTAGAGATTCTAAGGGTGAAGTCGGGCTAACAGTAGAGACTCGAGCACCCCGACGGATAAGGACGACAGTGATAAAGTCCTTTGAGTCTGAGTCTGAGGAGCAGCCTCAGCCTTAACTTTCTTTGCCTGGTCTGCATGCAACTCCCACAAGGAAAAAAGAACAGGGCTCAAACCTCCAAATCCTCCAAAATCCCTATTACCTTCATTGCCCCTCCAGCTGAGGCGGGTAGAAAGGGGCAGAAGTCTTCCAGTAAGTATTCTTCCCTTCAATCTTCTTTCCTTGGTTGCAGTTTCACTCCATTTTGGAACATGAGCTAATAGTTTCTTTTTTCTTGTAACTAGGACCCCAATAACCAAAATACCCACTTTTGCTGTAAGAGATGAGCCATCGGGTGCAGAAATGCACCAAATGGACAAGGATCTTCTTGACACTATCCTTGAGGAGCTGGAGGTATGTCCTCTATTCTTTTAAGCACTAAGTCACCTCTTTGAAGTTTTTCCTTCTTTAAACATTGTATTAATCCTTTGCTTGATTGCTTGAAATAGGACATTAACGAAGAAGGGATTTCTCAGCCCAAAGCTTCTTATTCTCTAGCCCTGAGTAGTGCATGTTTCCCCTTCTCAGGCTAAGTCTTCAAAGGTACACTTCTTTTTCACTCTTGGCTTAGGCTTATGTTTTTATCATCCTTCAAGTTAATGATTAATTTCCATTCCTTTATAAGCCAAGGTTGGAGAATATGCGTCTTTGGTCGAGTAGAGCTCTGCTCCCACTCCTTCGACTCTGCCTCTAGCACTGGTGGTGACTCCAACTTCCTAGTTTAATCCTTTGACTAGGGAGATGGTGCACCCCTAGTTTACTTCGACTAGGGAGATGGTGCACCCCTAGTTTGAACCTTTTTATGCTTAAAGTTCTTTCTTTATTTACGCTTATACTCTACTTTGCTCTTTTCAGTCTTCCCCAGCACAGGAGACTAATCGACCACCACTAACTTCATTTAGGGAGCCAATAGTCCCTGAGATCCTTACGGTCTCAGAGGTAACTAGTCCGCGGGCTTCTTAGGCTGCTTCTCGGGCCAACCTAACTTCTTCTCCCAAAGTAACTGTGGTAGCAGAAGTGCTTCACCAACAATCTCAAGTCTCATCTCAGGTATACCAGTTTTTAGACTTCTATCTTTTGCTTTGAACAAATTACCTCACTGACACTTGTTTTTTCTTGATGTTTTGGTGAGGGCTTGGGCGGCTCTTTTCCCCCTTCAGCTAGCAAAGTCGATCCTCCTTAGTCGTCAAAGGCAACAACCCCTCCCCCTTCTTTCAAGGCTCTGACCTCAACCCAGGTACACCAACTCTACTTTTCTAGCCTCCATTTACTTTCAATCGTAGATTGTCCTCTTGATTTATTTTCCTTGGTTTGCAACAGGGTTCTGGCAAAGGCTCAGGCTAATCTTCTCTACCTTTAGTGCGCAAGGCAGCTCTTCCTAGGCCCCCCAAGGCTTCTGGGGTCACTGGGATTCCCATCTCTTGGCCGAAGAAAAAGAATGCCACTATTGCCATTTTCGCTTCTGCTTCTAAGCAACTTCCTTATTTTACAGCCGAAGTTGCCCCTTCTACAGCCACCGAAGGTGTTGGAGTGATGTCCCTACCTTTTCATCCATTCCAGCGACATCATCTTTGCTCGAACTCTTCAGAGAGTTCGAGCAACTTAAGACAAGGGTAAGGTCCCCAAGGCATCATTCTGAGCCTCAAAGTTTTCAGGATGAACGCCGAATCTTCCAAGAATGGTCTAGGAGGGATTTCTCAGCCTCAAGGTTCTCCATGATGCAGAGAAGGCTATTACTGAATTGTACAAAGCCAATCAATTGTCGAAGGTTCAGTATGAGCATTTCCTCTCCTATTTTGAGAACTTAAGAACTCTGAAAAATTAGCATCAGCAACCTGTAGGCAAGCCAATCAAGTAAAGTGCTTTAAGGAGAGACATACCAAAACTTCAGCCTTTAAACAATAGCTGATGGATGAAGGTTCAGCCATGCAAGATAAGATCAAAATGGTGACTTCTAAGATCCAGAAGTTAGAGGAGTAACTTTATGTGCTGATGCTTGAACAGATGACCCTCTCTAGTAAACTTCACCAAAAAATTGAAGAGGTGAAGAAGGCAAATCTGGAAATAGAGGATGCTGAATCTCAACTGACTAATAGAAGTACTGTCTTAGCCAAACCTAACAGAATCTTTACAATTATGCAAACTTATTATTCTAGAATAATCACTTTGGGTGAATATGTAAATCTATTAAGCAAGGGTCATTGTAACTTCCTCTTTTTAATGAAATGACTTCATTTTTCAACTTTCACCTTGACTCACTTTTTACTTTACTTTGAAGTTTAACTTGTGGTGACTGCACAGGCTAACCCTAAACCTTTTTTAACATGCTTATGCTTCTTCAATATCACAATCTTTAACATCCCACAGAGTTAGGCGATATTTCTTCAAAAATTTAGCATTGACTGGATGTTTCTGTGAATTCCCTTCTAAATCTGCTAAGTAGTAGCCCCCTCGATTTAACACCCTACTAATATTGAAAGGGCTTTCCCAATTAGGACTCTATTTCCCAAAGCCTCTAACTTCAGCTCCCAAGGGTAGAATTGCCTTCCATACCAACTATCCTTCCTTGAAGGTTTTCAATTTTGCTTTCTTGTTGTAAGCTCGAGCAACAGCTTTCTTCCCTTCTTGAATCTTATTCAAGGCTTCAATTCGGGCTATATCCAAATCTTCAACCCCTTGACACAGAGCTTGAATGTATTCTTCACTATGTAAACCGAATTGGTTTTGAAGTCTGACAAAGCTTATGTTGATTTTCATATGAAGCACAACATCTTGCCCGAAGGTTAAGACATAAGGAGTAGCTCCAGTCCTTGCCTTTTTGGAAGTTCTATAAGCCCAAAGAGTATCTCCCAACTTTTCATGCCATCTCTCTGGACCATCTACCACTATTCTCTTAAAAATATTCACCAAAATCTTACTGCTGGCTTCTGCTTGACCATTTGATTGGGGGTAGTAAAGGCTAGACTAGATCATCTTTATCTTGAATTTGTTTGCAAATTCCTCTACTTCTTTTGAGATGAAAGATGGCCTGCGGTCTGTAACAATTATCTCGAGCACCCTATATCTGTGCAATATCTTAGTTTTAATAAATTTTTTAACAGCAGTTGAAATGATGATCTTCATAGTTGAAGCTTCCACCCACTTAGTAAAATAATATGTTGCCACAATTATGAAAGTGTGCTCCTTGCTGGAAGCTGGGTAAATTTGCCTAATGAAATCCATTGCCCATCCTCTGAGAGGCCAAGGCTTTACTACTGGATTTAAGGGTTTTGAGGGCACATGCTAGATAGGTTCATGCCTTTGTCATTCTTCACAACCTCAGACATAAGTTTTACAATCCTTCTTCATGTCGAGCCAGAAATAGCCATATCTTCTTAATAACCACCTCATTTTGGTTCCAGCTTGATGTGCCCCACAAACTCCTTCATGTACTTTAACCATTACCCTCATGGATTCTTCTAGACTTAAGCACTTCAACATAAGTCCATCCGGGGTCTTTCTTAGCAGAGTTTCATCCCATATGACATACTTGTGGGGAAAGAAGGATTTTCCAAGTACTGAGTAATAAGTATTCTCCAATCTTCCATTTCAGGTTTTAGAGTCATTACACCTAGGCTGAATCCCTCTTTCAAAGATGGAAGAGAGATTTCTCTTCTATACTTCCATATCTACTTCGAACCTTTTTTCTTGGATATGTGCTCCAGAGGCCAACTGTGCCATCTCATTGGCAATTAAATTTGATTCTCTAGGAATATAATTGAATGAAATCTCAGTGCCCCAATAATTCAATAGCTGAGTTGCTGCTAGGTAATAACCTACCATGATGATGTGTCTGCACTTGTAGTCTCCATTTAGTTGATTAATCACCAACTCTGAATCACCAAACACCTCAACTTCAGTTGCCCCTAACTCTATTAAGATTTCCAGGCCAATTATTAGAGCTTCATACTCTGCTCGATTATTGGTAGGATCTTTATAATTTAGAAGGAATGAATAACAGTGTTGAACACCCTTGGGGTTAATAATAACAATCTCAACCCCGACAGCATGTTGAGTATGAGATCCATCAAAATACAACCTCTAAGGAATGATCCAGAAGCTAGTTATTCTCTTTACCTCTTGTTGTATCCACTCCTCCTTGCCCAAGAGGGCTTTGCTTGGTGGGATCCAGAGACTAGCCACTTTTAGAGTTCCTGAGATATTGATAAGTTCATCCTATGATTCTTGGTGCCTGGCTAAGAAGTCTGCGATTGCTTGCCCCTTTATTGCTCTTTGAGGCACATATTGAAAACTGAACTCTGAAAGTGTTAGAATCCATTTCCCAATCCTTTTCAATTAGCATGGGTTTTGACAGCATATACTTGATCACATCAGTCTTGGCAATCATATAGATGTGGCAAGGCAACATGTAGCAACATGTAATGCCTTAACGTGCAGGTTGTGAAGTATAAGGCCAAACATAGCTTCTCAATTGGGGAATATCTTGTCTCCACCTCAATAAGGATTTTACTGAGGTAGTATATTGCTTGCTATTTCCCTCCTTCATTGTTTTGCGCTAGCAAGTTTCCTATTGACTTTTCAAAGGCAGAAATATAAAGCTCTGCAGGTTTCCCCCTCTGAGGTGGCATGAACACTGGTGGAAAGGCCAAGTAAGCCTTTACTTTGTCAAAGGCTTCTTGATGTGGTGGGCCTCACTCGAATTCTTCTTGGTTTTTTAACCTTAACGGAGGAATTAATAGCTGAATCTTGCCCGCTAAGTTAGCAATGAATCTTCTTAAGAAGTTTATGTTTCCCAGTAGCCTTTGCAACTTCACTTTGTTTGTAGGAGATGGTGATTCCATTATTACCCGAGCTTTATTTTTGTTTATCTCCACTCCCTTTGATGAACAAGGAATCTCAAAAAGTTGCTTGATCTCACCCCAAAAACATATTTCTTGGGATTCATTTTCAATTTATGGGTCCTCATTCTGGTCAAGGCTTTTCTAAGGTTTTCCAAGTGTTGCTCTTCAGTTTTAGATTTCACCACAATGTCATCAATGTATACTTCCATGCTATGGCTGATTAGGTCATGAAAAATGGCGTTCATTGCTCTTTGATAAGTTGCACCAGCATTTTTGAGCCCGAATGGCATGATTACATACTCATATGCTCCTACATGTTCTGGGCACCTAAAAGTTGTCTTATATATATCTTCTTTAGCCATTTTTATCAGATTATAACCAGCATTCACATCCATAAAAGATAGAACTTTGTGTTTTGCAACTACATCTATGGATAGGTCTGCCATTGGCATGGGGTATTCAACTTTAGGCGTGGCTCCATTAATGTTTCTATAGTCAACACAACATCAAACTACATTAGTTATAGCTTTTAATACAGGTACAATGTTGGTCAACCACTCGACATATCTGGGAGGCCTAATAAATCCAACATTCACCAGCCTCTCAATTTCTTCTTTGACCATATCTTCAATCTCTTTTGACAAGAGCTTGCTTCACAGGTTTATACCCCTCAGTGATAGGCATTTTGTGTTCTACTAAGGTGGAATCCAAACCTGGCATTTTAGTGTAATGCCAAGCAAAATAGTCTTTAAACTCATGTAAAAGGCTCACTATCTTTGCCCGATCACCAACTTCCAACAAGCCACTGAGTTGTATGGGCCTTGGATCTTCCTCACTTCCTAAATTCACTGAGTTGTATGGGCCTTAGATCCTCATCAGTTCTCAAATTAATGGTTTTTAAGGGGTCTTGTACTTTTGGTGTTGGCTTATCAGGCTCGGTGCACAAAAATTCAACTAACTTTGGACTATCGGGCATATCATCTGGCCAACCCAAAACATATACACATTCAACCATATGTATGGCTACTTCCAACTTTTCTCCAAAAAAAACTCTTCTTCTTCTCTGCTCTAACTGCCTGAAGCCTCATTTTCCCACTTTGCTTCTTCTCTGGCCGAGCTCTCTCTTGCTTCTTTTCTCTCTCTCCATACACTAACAGTCTTTTGATTAAGGACCTGACTGCAACTATTTGGTTCCTCCTCCTTTGTTTTGACATCATTGGTGTTGGAGAGTTAGGACAATATGGGGTATGTCTCATTCATCCTTAGTGAGAGATAATCCTTGCTTCAGAAGCTTTTGGGCCGTCACCTTAGTCAGACGACCGTTCTTATCAGCTCCTAGGCACTGCAAGACTCTAATACTGGGGTTGTAGAAATTTTGCCTCTGCAACATTACCTATAGGAAGAAATGGCTATGGCTCGGCCTTTACCATTTCCCAAAATCATGGTTCAGCCTTGGCCTCATGGTAAATTGCAACATGTTGGTGCAGGGTGGATGGCATAGACAAACTTTGATGGATCTAATCTCTACCTAACAAAGCTCCATAAGTGGAGCTACTGTCCACTATAAAGAAAGCTAGCATGATTTGCTTGGACCCCAAGTCAACCTCTAGGGGCAATATCCCATGTGTTTTGGTAATGGCTCTAGAGAAACTAGAAACTGTTAGGTCAGTAGGAATAAAATCTTTCTCACTTCTTCCTAATCTCTTCATCTGTTTTAGTGGTACTACGTTGACCGCAGCTCCTCCATCAATCAAAACTCTCTTGAATGGTACTTCCTCCAGATGAGCAGTTATATATATGGGTTTGAGATGGTTCGCTAGGGCCATAATTGGGCGGCTGAAGACCATTCTGTTTGAATATACTTTCTCGGGCTCCCTCATTGTGGCCTCAGGCAAACCTGTCTTGCCTGATTCTTCTTCCTCAGCCTCCTCAACATTAACAAGTGCCATCATTGGTTCTGTTGCCAAGTAATCACCCTCCATCGTGGCAGGTTGGTCAGGTTGGTCATGTTTACGTGGAAGTTGCTAGGTCGAGGTAAATCTTTCTTCTTGGCCCCAATTGGGTATACAAATTTATCTAACCAGGCATGTGTATCTTTTGGTAACATTAATTCGGGCTCTTCTTCCTCCTTGGTTATACCAAAGTTCTGTGCTTATCTTGAGATCTCGCAAAGGGTATCAATTAACAGAGGTGAAGGTATTTCTCTTTCAGGTGAAATAGTTCCAAAATATATTGGTTATAAACTCCATCTGGGTGTTGGCATCATGACCACATCCTCTTGTGTTCTTCTTAAGATTCTGTATTTCCCTGGATGGAGGTTTGGAGGCACATGATCTCGTTCCTCTTCAGTCTTGTTATTTGCCCTTTCTACTTCTTTTTTTCTCCTCCACTGAAGTTGTTTCCTTCCTCATTGGGGTACTTTATCAAACTTTACATTCTCCGAGGCCTCTGATGTGGCAGGGACCTTTAATGAGTTCATATGGACTTTGTGCTACCTCTAGACTCTCCTAATCATAGAGGCTCCCATTTCTTTGACCAATCTCCCATCATTTCCCACTATATACCATTTTCGCCCGAGTCAAGTAGAATCTTTTTTGGTGACTAAGGGAACTGGATTTATTGTTCTCCCCTTTACCCCTAATATCACCACCATTATAACTTGGTTAGAGAGACCTTACATCTATCCATTTTGGCATTTTGGCCTTTTTATCCTTCACTTACTCTGAGGCTTCATAGTTTCTGAATACCTTACACAAACCCTTTGGTTGAAAGTCTCCTCCCAACCTTTGGAAGACATTTTTGAAGTTTTCTTTCTCAGCTACACGCATGATACTTCTGTGGGCCTCCTACTCTTCTTTCTCTTTTCTTTTGATCAACTCTTGATCAATGATAGCTCATAATGCTAGTACTTCTAGCTCACACATTGTCACTTGCTACGTAACACCACTCCTTTAACTATGGTTGTTTTGGGTTTCTTGGGCAAGCCCCTAACTCCGTTTGTCAGCCTAGCAGTTTGTTTTCTTTCTCCTTTTACTTCCCAAGTAACTTTTGCCTTTCCTTTCTCAGCCCAGCCCAAGTTAATCATGTTCATTAGGGCCTTTAGGAAATGATCTGTGTCTATCGTCATGTGCCTGAGGTTTCTCCAACAATAGCCTTTCCTTGACTATCAGGTCTTGTATCCAGTCCCTGAACTGTACGCAGTTGGTTATGGAATGGTTAAAGGTGTAGTGCAGCTTGCAATACTTCTTTCCTCTTAATTCCTCAGGCTAAGGCATTTTCTTGGTGCTATTGGGCACAATCACCCTTGCCCGCACCAACTCCTCATAAATCTTTGTTGCTTTGGTCAAATCAAAAGAATAATTCTAATATTTTGGGGGTTTCATAGGCATGAACCGGCCTTCATTCATCACCACTTTCTAGTCTTTGACGGGTTGGACCATTCCCTTCACTATTAATGGTTTGAAGGGAGTGGTCATCTCTGCTGCACACATATCTACTCACTCTCTTCCATGACCATCACCTTCCTCAGTCTCTGTTCTTTCAAACTCTAGTTGGTGAATTGTAGCTTTATTCTTGTAAAAATGAGGCACCTTAGACGAGTATTTCACTTATTGTTCTTCAATCAATAGCTTCTCATATTTTGTGGCCGCGATTACCAATTCTTATAGCTCATTGAATTGCACATCATAAAACTTCTTTTTCAATGACAGTCTTAATACCTTATGAGCAATGGATATAAGCTGGGCATGGTTGATAGAGAATTGGCACCTTATCCTTGTCTTACTAAACCTCATCATGAAGTTTTCTATGGACTCATGCTTATATTGCTTCACCTCAACTAGATCATTAATAGTCATGTCGGGCTCCACCTTATAAAACTGTTTGTAGAAAGTCATCTCTATTTTCCCTCATTTAGCAATGGAATTTGGGGAAGGGGGCAATAGAGAATACCACTGAGATGCTAGGCCCACCAATGAATTCCCAAACAACCTTAACTTATAGTTAGGATTTTCTTTAAATGCCACATAGTAGTTGGAAAAATTGAAGATGTGGTATCTAGAAGACACATTACAATCCTCCCCACTGAAGGTTGGGAACGCGAGCATCTTAAAGTTGACGGGAAAAGGGTTCTGCTCATTAATATACTTGGGGTAGGGCTTTTAGTAGGTGATCCTGAATAATAAGTAAGCATGTCGTTGGGCATTCTGGACCACCATTATTCTCAGCTCAGCCAACTCATTTCTAAGTTGTTAATTAGCCGTATTTCTATGTGGAGTATAATGAAGTTTGAAGTCCTCACTTCGAGCTACGATCATTGCCCGAGAAAGGACGAGGCTTATAAGCCAATGATGGTGGCATAATGAGGAGGCATGCCCACAATAGCAGGCACACATTTCCCACTGGATTCCCTAACCTGTTGGTTCATTCCATACTTCTTGTCTTGACCGATCTGCCTTCTACTATCTAGTGAAAATAATAGAGGGTCAGGCAGATCTGTTTCTAGGATCTCTTATACTTCTAGCTGATTGGTTCCAGGTTCCACTTTTTTCTTCCCTCTATCATTTTTTCCTCTAGTAAAGGAAATAGGGGAATAACTGGTTCCTTCTCTGGACCAGCCTCTCTTATCATTTCTCTAGCATAACCATTTTTTGGGGTAGAGTACTCCAGATCTAGTATTCTTTGCAAACTCCCTGTTAAAGAACAGGGTCTGCTTACTTCTCCTCTGGCCTCTAAAGAAATATTTTCCATCCTCTTCAACACTTGCACCATAGTGGCCTACAAGTCTTCATTGGTCACATTTCCTCCTGACTTCTCAGATGAAGTCGGGCTTTCCAAAATAGTTGGTCCTCGTAGGGAGGGGAAATCTTCTTGGTGGTCTACCATATCTGATCTTGGTAGACAATGAGGTAGCCCGTACTCTGTGTTCCACCTGAAGCTTTGCTCTTTCCTTCTTTTTCTTAGCATACAAGAAAATTGGTCCCACCGGGCGTGCCAAAACTATGTTCGAAGCAAAAGGTGGATGGCCCATTGCACAGCTCCTTAGGGGTGAATAGCACTTTTGGTGATGTTGGTCGGGCTCTTGCTACTTGATGTGCTGCAAGATGAGTTTAAAGTTAGTTTTGAAAAGGCCTCTGTGGGGCCTTAGGTGTAGGCCTTGAGGCTCACAATCAAAACTAACAGAGTGTTAGGCGTGCCACTGTTATCTCAATATAACATAAGTTGAAACAGAGGTGTTTTGAGTGATTACTTGCGCCCAAGTTACTCAAACTTCTTGTCATCAGAGGACTGTCATAGATGCGTCAAGTCTATATTAAGTTCTTTTTCTTGCCTTGCAAACAAGGACTTTTAGTTCATAATCTTGTATGTTCAAATGAAGGGAGTCAAAAGCCCTTTTTTTTTTTAACCATTTCCTTGATCCTAGGTTGTTCTTAATGAAAACAAATATATTAAGTTAACCAGATCCATATGTAAATGGACTTCTTAAATAGAAAACATATAAATAACTTGAATACATGCTGAAAAATACATTTAAATGACAAATCTACTAATTTAGAGGACAAACAAAGAGATTCGGGCAAGATTTCACCTTGTCGGGTAAGGTTGAACTTCTTACAACCACTTCTCTTTGTGTTTACAGAGGTTGTGAGCTAAAAAAAGGATGATTGGTAAACAGATTTTACATGAGGGAATTGATATTACAACACTAGGGAAGGTAGCAGATCTTTTAAATTAGACAAAATATAACTTTTCTAAGAGGACTATGACTAAAAAAGACCGAATCTAGGTTGGTTTCAGCTTTTCTAGATGCAAATCTGGCTTGAGAGCAGAGTTTGTATGTTGTTTGTTTGATTGGTTGAGGGTCCTTGTCTCTGTTATCTCTTCTTCTTTTTATAAGCAATTTGGCCCGATTGTCAGGGCTTTGTTCTTGGCCGATGGCTCTTAAGGGCAATGAGTCATCATGTATTTACACCTTTATGCCATTAAAAAGTGCTTTTTGGCTGGGAGTGAGCTGGTTTCTGTCAGTTGTCACTTCAGTCACAGGCACATGGCCTAGGCCTTGGGTGAGAGGGCTGTAGTTTGTCTTTGGGCTCGATGCTGGAATTTGGGCAAGTCCTCATTTAATTTGGCATCCTTAGGCCTTTCTTCATTCAAGCCTAATATTCAAATATTAACCCAAACACCTTCATTGGACAAAGTCAAACAAAGTGGATCAGTGAAGAAGCACACAATTCAAGGATTTCTATCCAATCCTACTAATCAACACATCTTACAATTCCTATATAATGGTCAATAATAGCTCACAAATGTGATAAAAAGCAGAAAATGAAAGAAATGGAACAGAGCAAAAGATGACGGATAAGAAAAATATTAGTGAGCTATACTAAGGTTAGAGTAGTTGACCATTATTTCTACAAAAAGAAGGGAAACAAATCATCAAATTTCTCTTACACGCACTTGTAGGTTATTTGCCATCCTGGGAGGCTGATTCTAGTTCCACTAATCCTTGGGAGTGGTTAAAGTTGAAGGTTTCTTATGCAAATTATAACTAACCTGCTCTTTCTCAAGATGATCATATTCTACTTGTTCTTCATTATCCAGTGTCTTTCTCATTGAAAAAAATATGGTTATCCAAGGAGAATTAAAAAGCTTAAATTTTAAGTCAAACTCAAAGTACTTTGATACAATTCACATTTCATCGCAGTTGGGAAAGTCTGCAACGTATAAGTTTGGAGCTAAAAAGATTGTGTCAAGAGCATGCGATCCGTATCCTTTTAGTGATAGCTTGATATATGGCGGTGTTAGCATCTACAAAGGTCCCTTGTTTTGTGAAATCCTTCAAGAAATTACAAAGGAACAAACTTTCACTATTTTTCCAAACTGGAGATGTAATTCCATGTATAGTTTTTGCAGCAACCTGGGTCCATTTGTGGCTGATAAACAGATTAGGGCATAAGATGGAAGCTTTAAAGGTGTTAAACTTATTATGCAAGATATCAAGTGTGAACAAAAAAATGTTGCAAGAAATGCCAGTTCAGCAAGGGTTTCAGCTATGTTTAGAATGAGATATGGGCTTAACAACATGGCAATTGCAACTGAGGGAATTTGGAAGTCTACCAGCAGGCAGCTTTGCATGGCTGGTTGCCTTGGGCTTGTTGATGTTGACTGGAGTTAGTGCAATAGTCGGATATGTCTGTACCTACTTATCTCTTTTTCCAGAAAGCAACGAAACATATTTATGGAAGTTTATCCAGCACCAATAACAGCGGTGCATCATCCTTTCCTCTCCCATTTGAAAAGCTAGTGCAACCTACAAAACTGTGGAATTATTTCAAAACCTCTTGTCCAAACTACAGGTACACAAACTTGATTCAGCTGTTATTGTCTTAAAAAAAATATGATGCATTTAGTGTTGGAACTGTCATCAAGAAATCATTGCTGAATTTTCCCAAACTGGAAGATACCTAGTCTTTTCAAATTAGTCTTTCTCTTCTGTTGAAAACCTAACCCTTCATGAGCCTACATTTCTCAATCCAACCCAAGATCTTCAGTGTAACAGATATTCAGATGGAGATTCTGTCAATAGGTCCCGTGTTTGGGTGCTTTTGGTCTCCACAAAAGGGTTCCACTGCAGAAGATGAGACTCCTTACCATATGAAGGCTAAATACATTTACAAGCAACTCCTTACGAATGTATCTGCACAATTCACCATTAATGGGAAAGCTTTTAGCAATTTTTCAGTCCTTTTTCTGGAGGGTCTTAATGACTCACATGTGGAAAAAATGTATTTACTTAGCTACAGGGATGTTCGAGCCTCATGGAAGGTCTTGTATGAGAGTATGGATCTTGAGGTTGTGCTTGATTGTTTAGTTAAGGCGGTTGTGTTGTATCCTCCCGCTACATCTCTATGGTTAGTTAATCTAATAGCAAGTATTCGTGGCCAGTCAAAGGAATGAAGATGACCCTCTTTATTTTAGTACAATCAAGCTCAAAGTTCTTCCAATTATGTACAGAAAATAGAGGGAAAATATCCTCTCTCGTCGAGGTATTGAGGAAATCCTCAGGATTTTGACTCTTTCCCTGGAAATTTCTGGCATTTTAAGCCAACTGTTTTACATCAGGCATAATGTGGATTATGTTCCTTACATGTCTTTGGTCATGCTAGGTATCCAAGCCATTGGGTAGAGCATTCCTCTGGCCATTGACTCTGAAGCACTCTTCAAGGGGATATCCTTTGAGTCTGATGTAACATCTTCGTATGACCCTGAGAACAATCAGTGATTCCATATACTTGATTACATGGTAAAGTTTCTAGTGATGGTTTCACTTTCACTGACTTTAAGGCTCTGTCAGAAGGTGTGGAAATCTCGAATCAGATTACTAATGCAAACTCCTCTTGAGCCACATCGTATAACTAGTGATAAGCAGGTACTTCTGACTAACTTTGTAATACATTTTATAAGCTATATCATTGTTATCATTCATAGTATGACGACTAGCAGAAGATCCATTCGAACAAAAAGCTATAGAATAGCTAGAGCAAATTCTCATGCACTGAAGGAATAGGAAACTGAGCTAGAGGAGTATATTGGTCTATTTGAAGCCGAACTTGTTTTTGGTGTCAATGGTAATCAATGTTTTAAAAGGCGTAAGCATAGGCGAGGTGTTTCATGGATAGCCCTGTCTAGGCGAAAGTCTTGAGGCGTAAGGCGTAGCCTTACGGAACCTAAATTTTTTTTATGTAAATTACATATATATTATTTTGATGAGATATACATAGTCTTAAAAGATAAAAACAAAGAATAATATGTAAGGATTACTTAATTAATATGCACACATAATAAGCATGCAGACAATGACAAAACAATAAGGATATAAGATTACACAGACCACGTTTCTGTGCGACAAAGAAGGACAACATGCAGACATGCAATATAAGTTTACGTGAAACTTACCTGAAGAAGAAGAAGCCACTGATGAACCCTAGGTTATCTTCTACTTCCAGTACTTCAATAATATCTTTTTACTATATGAATAGGATTTAGCGTATGAGAGATCAAGCGTATGGAAGCAGGGACTTAGCCTAGTATTTATATCATTAGGGTTTATTCAGAGCTGGCTATTATTGATTGTGAAAATCAACCCCATCACATAAGTGATTGAGTCTTACCATGATTCTACATCTTCGTATTAACAGAAAATGATAAACAATAACTTACTTCAAGTTAGGGCTGGGCAACCGGGTCTTGGACCAATGGGTCGGGACGGGTATAGGGCAAGTATATATATTGTAAATTCAAAACGGGGCAGGGCGTGATGGGTCCGTTTAATTAGTGGTGCGGGGCGGGTACAAATTTCAGAGAAAACGGGCCCCCGACCTAAACCATATCCACCGTTCATTATAGGGAGATTAACATTTATTTCTTAGGTTATGTAAAATTCTCCAGAATTCCAGAGTAATCCTGACTTCAATCTGACTCTCTCTCACTTTTTCTCGCCCTCTTTTCTGCTCTTGAGAAAGCTCAGAGGAGGGCCATAACAACTGTCATGAGTGCAGCAGCCGGAATTCCTTCTTGAGTGGAAGTGCTCACGAAGTTTCGCTCTTTTCTCCAAGTGGCTCGCAAATTCACCGACTACAACATAAAGGAGTACACGAAATACATAGTCATTAACGCATTTCATCAGAAGCAGAACCTTTTGGACCCGTCTGCCATTTCTGCCGCTTCCTCAGATGCGAAGGCTCAACTGGAGATCGCCAAGTGGCAGGTTGTTATTTACCTTCTCTATGCTCCCAAGCTCAGAAACGTCATGGAGGTTGATTCACAGCGGCCTCCAAGCGGCAGGCTTGGTTGTCCAACTATAATTATTATTGGAAAAGTAGGTGCAGTTAACGGGGACAATGACCGGAGTGCCAATGAAGATGAGGTTGACGTCGTACACGTTGTTGGCGGAGGGGATTTGGTTGGGAAATGAGTTAAAGAGGTAGGCGATCTAGGTGGGGAGGGAGTTGAAGAGGTAAGCAATATGGGTGGGGAGAAAGTTGCTACCATAGGACCCGTGTAGATCTGTAGGAACCGGCCAATTTCAAAAGGGCCAGGTTAGGTCTGAATCTCATTTTGAAAAATCCAAAACTCGTCCTGCCCCACCTTTGTTATTTACAAATAGTTCGGTTCAGTTCTTTCAATTCTGAGCCCGGCCCGGCCTGTGCCCATCCTTAGTTTAAGTAACAAAATAATGACAGGAATTGATAAATAATAACTTAGTGTAACCACTATTCTAAAATCGGCCTAGGCGCTGGACGGTCGGATACCGATCCGATTTACTCTTTTTCGGATCACAAAATCAGAAGTACATTAGGCGGACACTGGATGGGATTAGGCAGTCCTAGGCGTGGCTGGACGGGGCTGGGCGGGGACTAGGCGGGGGTATGTGCAAAGTGCCGGAATGTGGAAAAAATTTGTTGTAGTGGCGAGCGTTCGGTGTTTGCGCAAGGAAAAATATGCTTTCCCTTATTTTTTGTTTGCGTCACCCACATTTGTCCTCCTTTATCTCTCTTTAAGATGGTGGGACCACTATCTTCTCTTTTCTTTATTTTATATATTTTTAAACCTCACATCATCTTCTCTGACTCATTTTCAAGAAAACCAATCAGTCCAATCCTCTTCTATTCTTTATTTTTTATTTTTATTCTTTTTTAGGTTATATTTATGAATTTCTTTAAGACCACACCTTATAATTATGCACTTAAAATTCTCCTTACACATACATTCTTTTTTTCTAAATAACATGTTATTCAATATTTATCTATATATTATATAGTAAATTGAATTAAATTATATGATATACAATAAATTTACTCAAATCCGCCTAGTCCACCTAGGCTCCTACCTAGCCGCCTAGGCACTATGCACCAGCTCGCCATCCGACTAGCGCCTAGCGTCTTTTAGAATCTTAAGTGTAACACATAAGAGTCCAACTATAATTATTATTCATGGATTTGTTTTATGTAGTTTAAAAATTAGACCTTTCATTGTTGGGTTTGTCTAATTCTTCATTTAGCTTTATATTAGATTGTTGAAATTACTTTAATTACTTTGCAGGGCAATTAATTCAGATTTTTAATACAAGAATCCAATGCTTAGTTTGCCACTTGGTTTTTAAATTGCACATATTCATACTTTTATAAAATCGACAGTCAACCCGTGCATTAAATGGACTGTTTATTATCTTTGAGTTAATTAGATTGAAGCAATTGAGGCTGACAATTTCTGGTTTGATCATCAATTGTTGATCTGCTACTTATCTAATTGGGGATGTTGTCTATATGCATGATCTGATGGCTATTAAATTATTTTTATGCAAAAATTATTTTTTGTGATGGTGCTAAATGATTTGTTAGATTGCTATTTTTACTTTAGTTGTTTTTCATTTTCTATTAATCTATGTTTGATTTATAGGCCTCTTGAATTGTAATTGGAAATTGGAGTCCTGACATGGAGGATAGGTAAAACCACTACTTATTTTGCTTATTACTTTTCTTGTAAATGTATTTTGATTCTGAGACTAACTTAGATTGTAAATTTCTGGCACTTACTTTAGTTCATACTAGGGGTGGGCACTTGGAACCGAAAATCAAAACCGAAACACGAATCGAATTGGACCGCACCGAATAGTTTGGTTTTGCGGTTTTGAAACGATTGTGGTTTCAAAACCGAACCGCGGCAAATAAAACGGTTTAGTTTCTGTTTTGGGTTTTCAAAACCGCACCAAACCGAAATCGCACAATATTATGTTTTAATTAGTTCAACTACAACTATACTAGTCATCCAATTTTGCACAACTATTTGACATCAGTGCCCTGAACTCACTGCTTGCATCTATCTATCTCTCTCTTTCTTAGAACTCAATTTCACTTCATCTCTCTCTCTCAAAAACTCATCTTCATCTCTTCCACAGTTAACATCAGTGCCCTGAACTTACTGCTTGCATCTCTGCATGCAACCTCGCTGCTTGCATACCCAGATCCCCTTCATCTGCAAGCCCTGAACTTTGCAAATCAAAAGCTCTGCAAAACAGACTTGGCAAATCATTCATCTGCTCTTCATTCCATCTAATATGGTAAAAACTTAGAACATGTATTAGTTAGTTTAGTTAATAATTTGTAATTAACTTAATTTTACAGTTAGGGTTTGTTTGAATCAAAGATTCAAAAGGGGAACTGGGTTAGGGTTTATAATTAATTTTAGGGATAGGATTTGTGAATCAAAAGGAGAACTAGATTAGGAACCACCAAAGTATCAATTTAAGTTCTAAATTATAATTTTCTTTAGGAACCACCCTCCACTATTTTCTGGTAATTTACATCTCATTATATATTGGAACCACCCTCCACTGTTTGAGTGTTTTCTAGTAATTGCATCTCATTGTATATTGAATCCATTGATTCTTTAATATGGGATGTGATGAAACTATGTTTCTTTCTATTGTGAGCATCGGTCATATTGAGGGGGATGGAATAGCATTAGCACTTTCTAGACTCTTCAAGTGTTCTGCATACCACATTATATATTGATAGCAAAATCAAGATTTTCATGAATGCAGTTTTTCTTAGTCATATGACAGTGAAAACTCTGAAGTTAAGCAGCTTATTCCACTCAAGAACTTCTTTCTCTCTTTCTTTCTTGTTTTGCAAATCGTCTGTTACTGATACTGACAAGGAGGTCATAGATATTATCATATTACTATATCAAAGCAGTCATGCTTCTCTTTGGATGTAGAGAAATAAGAGTATTTTTAATGGTGCTAGGGGAAGGATTATGAATCATTTGTGGAAGTGGAACACATTTTGTTTGTTAACGTCCTTATTGGCTTCAGTTTTCTCAGAATTTGAGGTTTGGTTCTTTCGTGCTATTGGAGCACTGTTGTGTATGAGTTTTTTTGTCTGTTTTCATTGATTTTCTATTTTGTTGTTCTCTAGTCAGGTGTAGTTTTAGGGGGATATACGGAAATGTGCCTCACAAAAACGTATATAAGAAGTTTTGTAAAAAATCGCACCGAACTGAACCAAACGGTTTGGTTTCATTTTGGTTTTGGCTTCAAAACTGCATCGAACTGCAACGCAAAAAGTTTCGGTTTCGGTTGCACCTTCACTCGAAACCGCACCGTGCCCACCCCTAGTTCATACAAGAAAGCCAATATTTTTCTTTTAGGTATGAAGAACCAATTACATTATTATATCTTCAATGAAATGCTTTGTTGTTTTTACTTTTAATTGTTTAGTTTAATGGTTGTTTGGATGCTTAAAATATTCTTCGTTCAAAGCTCTCTTTAAACGGATAATTAATTCTATTACCATTTGTTTTATCAGTTAATCTTACTTATTCAAATTAAATGCAAATTCCAATACTCCATTGTTAAGCCCTAAAATTTAAACATAGTTTTTTTCACATGAAAATTGAAGGTTTCCATGATTGAGAACTCTCTTTTTGTTCAAATTGTGTTACAAGTTTTGTGTTTTTTTTTTTTTCCTTTCAACAGGTCGATCTAAAAACGATCATGTTAAACTTCTATTGCGGTCTTTTATTTTTCATTAAATATTGATGAAAACATTGTTTAATATAAACCTTATCACAATACCAACAAGGAGATAGAATAGAAATAGAGAGGTGCACTACTAGAAAATGTGCTATAGGCACCGATTTAGAGGCACCATTCTCTATCAGTGGCTTTGTGAATGTATGTCACTATTGTATGAATTTGGTGCCTCAAACATTTTCAACACCATTCATTGGTGTCAACTGTAAAAATTTTGACACCAAAGTCATATTGTTTTGTTTTTTAATTTAGGATTCAGCTTTGCTCTCCTATTTTTCAACCAGTCGTTTTCTCTCTGTCTGTCCTCCCTGCGCACAACCCCTCTCCTCCTCCCTTACCCTTTCGATTGTAAAGATTTCTCGGGTCCTCGCTTGTACGCGGTGTCGTATGGCTTTGGGATCTACATTCTCAACGTCCTCATCGGATTTCTCTCTCCTCAGGTCGACCCGGAGATCCGCGACCTCTCCTCATTGACGTCTCAGACGTGGACGGTTCAGTCGTCAGCTCGTTTGCCAGGGACAACATGTTTTCAATTTTATGATTTGATTTTTTAGATTTATTTTCCCTTTCATGTGTGATCTGGGCTGAGGTGTGATTCTTGAGAGCTTTTACTCTTTCCTACTTTTAGGCTGAAAAGCAGCTGAACTCTAGTTGGTTGAATAATGTCTTTTAATAAGCATGCTCTTATTTCCTAAGCTTACTACTTGGATATTTTATTCCGATTCTCTTTCTTCTTTTGAAGATACTAGTTCGTTTTTTGGTTTCTTCAACGCCTTACAATGTAAATTATAATATTCCAGCTTCTGGTGCAAATGGTGCTATCATACATTACAGAGCAGAACCAGATTAATGGGCCCTTTTTTTTTTAAAAACATATTACAACATGGCCACCGATGTATAAAAATTATATAATATTTCAAAGGTGTAACTATTCATAGTGCCACCGTTATCTAATTGGTGGTGATTGTAACAATAGAGACTTCTATATAGGACATGGACTTCTATTTAGTGGCTGTTTGGTGGCAATTGAGGTTTGCCACCAACATCAGTGCCCATTCTTTATAATAGACACCAATAAAAAGGGTGTCCTTTAGCCAAAATTCTAGTAGTGGTGTTAAGTTGATGTTATGTTTACTTTAAAGATTTTGGATAATGATCATAAATTTTGGTGATATTGCATATCTGCTTTGCATATCAATGTGATAGCTAAATGATTCGGTTTGCAGAACATGCTTAAAAATTATAGCTTTAACTAATCACTCATCTTTCATCTATGTCCCTCTCTCTCTCTTACAGTAATACATGTATTCCGTTTGCTTTTGCTGCTGCCGGTATGCAGGTAAATCTTCATTTTCCATATAAAGTTTGCATTTTTCTATTCCTAGCACAATCATTTGACACTATGGTAAATCTTCATTTTCCATATAAAGTTTGCATTTTTCTATTCCTAGCACAATCATTTGACACTATGTTTTCTTTCAAGTTGGTCTGTGAGGCATTTTCCATTGATCTTTCTCTTGGATTCTTAAGTGAGTTCCATTTAATTTTGTATATATCAAAAGCCATACAAAATCCAAGCATGACTATTAGGAACAAAAGCTGTGTATTTCAGATAGGCAAGACGTTCCCTGAAAAACTATCTGGAGCAAAAAAAAAAAAGAGTAACTACATTTTACATCCATTAGGTTGAGGTTGTTTTTCAAATTGGGCCATGATGTTTTTATCTTTTTCACATTATCACAATATTGTTTGAATTTTCTCCTTTATCCTATGTTGTTTTCAGCTTATTTCAACTTTTAATGAAAATCCATTATTGTAGCTCTCATGTTCTGTCAAAACCTTCTTTGCAATTAGATCATAAGATCTCGATCTCGATCATAGATTGGTTCGATAAAAGCAACACTTAAAATATACATATATTCTATTGATACGGATGTTGCAGATAGAGATTGAGCATAGTGAGCTGAAGGCCTAGTTGTTTCTCTTCGATCGTTTTCTAAATGTGTTGTAATCTACTTATTTTACAACTTTACCATACTCTTTTGGTAATTAGTTTTTGAATAATCTGTAGACACATCTTAGTTATTGGATTGCACGTTTGAAAATTTAACTCTTTGTTTGCAATTTGAATTGCATGACTCAAAATGTATTATATTTTCTTCCATTTCCAGCTTTGAGTTTGGAGAGAAGTAGATGCCATAGTTCAAATCCAATTTCCAATCTTATATCTACGCCTTTTGTTTTGTCTTTGTTCAGGTAAGGGTCAAATCTATCAAATTTGTCTTCATTTTGGATTGCATGTCTACCTAAGATAGTTAATTAAGGTTTTCTGAATCATCAGTGGTATTGGTTTTTGTATGCTAGTTTCGAAATGTGACTTTTATTTGTTTGTTTTGGTTGATTGTAGATTAGCTATTGTTAAATATTTAATAATTAATTTTTTTTAGGGGTTCTCAGTTAATTATCTGCTGTTTGGAGTTTGAACTTTTTTCCAACCATGTTAAACTCAATAAAATGATACAAAGAAGGCCATATTGTCGGTTCTTCCAGTGGCATACAAGCTCTTTTAGCTCTTTATATGATTCCATCTCCAAATAATGATTCCATATTTCCTATTTTTACAGGAAGCAAATCTTGAATACACTTGGAAAATTAAGAGTTTTAGTTTTTGGATTCGTATTTGATAAATGGTTTGAAATGGAGAACTTGGTTGATTGAGATAAAGAATTTGACAGTTCAAAACTTTGATTTGCTGATCTTGAAATGGAGAAGTTACTTCTCGCTTCACTTTCACAACATAAACCAGCTTCTCAGTTCAGTATTTAGATGTGAGGTTTCATACTAGGTATTTTAAATTGATTACGTTTTGGATTTAAGATTTCAATTTAATAACTTTATATTTTCAAAACTCCAGGTAAAAATTGTTACATAGTTTTCAAATACATAGGATTAGTTTCATAACTTTTTGGGTTGCTTTGTTATTGTTTTTTGTTGCAGATTTAATCCCTTGAACTTGATTTGGATCACTCTTTGGTCAAATGCTTATTAATATTAAGTCCTTGTTCCGCATATGGACCGTCATCCAAGAGTTCCTACCGTCAGATTATAACTAAACAGCAACAGCTGCTTCTCCACCATCATTTCTGAAAAATTAGGTAAAAATCTCTCCTCTGCAAATTTTTTTTAACAATGAACCAATGGATGCACAAAAAAGTTTTGTGCGATCTGATTTTATGTCTTTCGCTCATTATCTCATGGAACAAATCAATTCCTAGAAGCCATTTTAAGTATGCTAAACACTTTAGATTTCACATTTTGTGTGTCGAATATCAAGATAGAGAAACTTTTCTCTAGAAGACCATTTGTCCATTTATGCATTTGTTTTTCTAAGTAAACAATTCTGCAAAATGAGGGTTTATATTTCACTTCTTAAACACTTTAGGCCAAATTTGTTTTAGCGTAATTCAATTGATTGGTTTGAATGCGAATAATTTGTAAAACTTGGATTCATACAGTATTTAAGGTTTAAGGTCATAGTTCAAACCACACATGTTTTTCTCATCGTTATCATCCATAGTTCAAACCTCACATAATATAAAATTTGACATAAACTTTACATATTTGGTTAATAATGCTTAATGTTTTTGTCATTGCAGGACCTGCTGTGCCAACAGTTTTCAACTGTGCGTATAGAAGTACTATAACTTATGATATATATTTAAAGCATTCCACATGTTTTGTACAATTTCAAAATCCATAGCACCGCATGACACTCTTGCTAGTAATATAAAACATAAACTGACAAAAAAGATTACTAAAAGGGACTAGGATCCTCTTCGGATCCTCTTTGTGAGGATCTGGATGATCAATCAATCGTGTTTGTTCATCGTACATCGTACATCGTACATCATACATTATGCGGTACAAGTTATTTTGAATTTTTTCATTTAAAATTGAATATAAATGGTACTTAATGAAAACTGATTGCATGATGTGTGATGAAGGATACGATTGATTGATTTTCGAATCCTCACAAAGAGGATATGAAGAGGATCCTTGTTCAACTAAAAGAATATGCTATTAAAAGTTGTCAGGAAAGAGAGAAAAAGAAAGGGAAGAGAAAAATCAGCCATAGAAGCTTTCATCTTCTTCGTCTTCTTCAAACTCTTTGCAACTGAATAAAAATACCAGATTTTTTCCAGCTTTCGTCAACTTTTAAACAAAGTCGACGCCCAAAATTGAATGCCCCGAGGTGCACCTAGGTGCACCCTGAAGAAGATAGGTGCGTTTTTCACAGGCTGCCACAAAATAGAAGAGAAATTGATGCCGCCCTGGCCTGCCTACAAAGCTACCTAGGCGTGCCCAGAGGCGAGTTTTTTAGAACATTGATGGTAATGCTAGATATGAGAAAGAGAGAGAGAGAATGATGATGGATAGAATCATCATGTGGTAAACCCTTCAAAGTTACATACAGAAAAAGGTGGTGTTGTAGACATATATGCATGGTTGGTGTTATTTTCAAGATTGTTCTCATGTTTGACAAGATCATGTTGGCTTCTAAGAGAATGATAGTAAGACCAAAATTCACCAAATTTTTCTTGTGCTGCTATTTTAGATTCTACTGCATACGTTTTGTTTTTATATTTCCCAAAAGCTCAATTAGTTGTAACGGACTTGTAGTTAAGTTGGTTAAAAGTGTTTATTGTTGCACTTGAAGTCTTGTAATCCATCCTCCCTCCCCTAATGACTCTTGAATCTTGTATCTAAAAAAACTTTAGTTAAATGAGCTCACCGATCAGAAGGAACAGGATTGTACTAAATCTCTTTTTGGTGGATGCGAGAAGTAAATTTTGTGTTCGAGCAGAATCTTGCGACTTTTAATCTAAATACGTAGTAATCAATAGCATTCTTTTCTTCTCGTTTGAAAAAAAAAAAAAAAAACAAAACAAAACAAATAAAAACAAATATCACTATTCTAATCTAGTGTGAAGGGAGGAGGAAGAGTTTGAGTAGGCTTGGTAAACGGGTTATGTCGTGTCATACCCGTTAAGAAAAATATTTTTTTTTTCTTAAATTTGCACATGCCACACATTGACACACGTATATTTCTTCAAAACATTAAAACACATGTATCATTTAAGTACTACATCTACACTCGAAAATAAGAGCCTAATAAACAAACATCCATACACTACTAGTCTATTACAAAATTTTAAATGTGCAAGGATATGCAAAATGAAGGAGTTTTTGTTTTCAAGATTGTGAAGCCTTTCTCAAAATTTTAAACCTTGCCAATGGAACTCAAAGCTTACATGTTATTTCTTTTACAAAATCCTCAATTTTCATCGATCATCATAACATAAGATTTTGTCGTATCCACTAATGTAAATATTTTAAATTGAAGATCGAATTCATTCATTGTATTCATATAGGGTCAAGGAGTGTAGCTGTAAAAAAATCATCAAAATCGGAGTTACCCGTTAAATCGTGATTTTTCGTTGATAACCGTGAAAAAGTTTTGTCCCGTTACTTGATCTATGAATGTTTGTTTTTGCGATTTTTGGCATATATGATCTTGAAGCATATGCAAACAAGTTTGATGGTTGAATCGTTGAAATTAGTTTCGTAGAATGCGTATCCTATCAAAACGATAGATTCACTAATACTTACAGTTTATTTATACTTTCATTAGGTATAACATAAGATTTTGTGGTATCCACTAGTGTAAATATTTTAAATTGAAGATCGAATTCATTCGTTGTATTCATATAGGGTCAAGGAGTGTAGGTGTAAAACAATCATCAAAATCGGAGTTAAAACACCGTTAAATCGTGATTTTTTGTTTATAATCGTTGAAAAATTTTGTCCCGTTACTTGATTTCTGAATGTTTGTTTATTGCAATTTTTAGCATATGCGATCTTGAAGTATATACAAACATGTTTGACGGTTGGATCGTTGAAACTAGTTTCGTAGAATGCGTATCCCATCAGAATAATAGATTGACTAACACTTAAGAGTTTATTCATACTTTCATTAAGTATAACATAAGATTTTGTGGTATCCACTAGTGTAAATATTTTAAATTGAAGATCGAGTTCATTCATTGTATTCATATAGGGTCAAGGAGTGTAGCTGTAAAACATCATCAAAATCAGAGTTAAAATAACCGTTAAATTGTGATTTTTCGTTGATAACTGTCAAAAGGTTTTGTCCCGTTACTTGATCTCTGAATGTTTGTGATCAAAGCAGGATAGATTAATTAATTGAGTAATGTTAGAGAGACCATCAATTTAAATTATAGTTTGTAAACCATAAAACATGGTTATTGACAATTGGAAAACTTTTTGGGTAGAAAATGACCTCTTTGCCACTTTGTAGTATCACGGATGCAATGGTGGATTCAAGAAATTTTCCTATTGGGTGCAAGATGATGAAGAGCATGAAAGATGTTGAAGGTCTTTTCTAAAACCACAAACATTCTATGATGCTTTAAACCATTAAATCTTGATTTTTGTAATTTTGAACAAAGATGGAACAGTTGAAAAGTTGGGAACATCTCATATTCTAGATCACCATAGAAAATCCCCTAAAATAATCATCTTGCATTCGTTTGTTTGGTTTTTCCAATAACCATTAGTGCAATGTTGACTATTTTACCGTGCTAATAACGAACTCCACACAAAAAATTGATGTCAGCGTTGTTTGTAGGAAAAAGAAAGGGATGCAACTGCTAACTTCCATCCAATATTTCAAGAACATGTGCATAATGTGAGCGTTGCCAAACCGGCCAAGATTATGGCATAGAAATTAGAATATGTGGTGTAAGCTTGTTGTGACCTCGTCGTATATGCCTTTAAGAATCCAGCAGGTCGGCCGCAGGACTTTTGAGAAAAATATAGTGGCGGTTCAATTAACATTTAATGCACGTTCATGTTTTGTCTCAAGACAAAAACCCTTAAACCAAAAGTTTATGATGGAAAATGACGTCTTTCTATAATTTTCAATTTTCAATACTCAATATGATGTGATGTTGTGATGAATCTATTATAATCCTAACTCAGGAAGGAAAATTGAAATGGAATGCGAATGGTCGGTCTGGTCGGTAGATAACAAACTCTCACTCCTTTTCGAATGTGGAGTCGTGTCCTTTTCGTTGGTTTTAAACATTAATACTCCGTATATAATTCATAAAACACTTCAGAAATATGTTCTAGACTATCAACTCAAATTGAAGACACATATTTCATATGAAGTTCTGTTTCTTAATCAAGAGGTACAAACCAAGTTGTACATGGTTTTTAAACAAACGATAATATTGTGGTTCAACTTCGTCATTGGCGAGAATCAAATATAAGACCTCTTACTTAAAAGTGAGTAAGAGGTTACAAAAAATACCACTAAACTGTAGTACTAAGTGGCTACAAAAAATAGTCACTTGAATTCATTCTCAACATCCTCCATTTATTTTAATGACATTAAAACTCTAGGAGCCAAATTCTGTAGATTTAGTTTCTAGAAGTCTTGAGTATCCTTATCGATCTCTTCTTGTATTTCAAGGGAACTATTTTCACGGTTTCAATTATAAAATTTTATGCAATACATATTCGTTATTCACAATAAGTGAGATATGTGCATTATCATAGAGGGATTGAAGTATTATATATCCTTTGGCAAGGGTCTAACATTGTATAATGACTGGTATTAGTAATTTTTTGTTCTTACCGCTCCAATTTTAAATACATGAAAGAAAGAGAAAAATTTATCTTTGAGATTTAAGTCTTCCACTGCCGTACACGGTACACCTGCCTAGCATGGTACATTCTGCTCACACACACCCCCACCCCTTCCTCTTTCTAACCTAGCACAAATGGTACTTTTCCCTCCCCCACCGCCACAACCGCCCATCCCTCTCCACCCCCTCCCCCTCCCCCTTCTCCATCTAACCTAACATGTTATTATATAGATGCATGTGTGTGTCTGTGTGACAGTCTTTCTCTTCCGTATTTCACCAGTGCACTACCAAGAACCCTTTATATTTGAAGCTCTCACAGCCTTGCATTTCAAAGTTCAATATTTGATCAAACATTTGCAGAACAAAATGCATGTTTGCTAAGGATTTAACTTCTACAAGCTAATATCAAATTAATCCTGGGAATTTGGATTTGATAGTTTTCCCTTCTGCATTATTTCTAGAGTTTTGTATTTGTATTAAGTTTTCCAATGACCAATTTTTGTGTTACCAGAATTCAAAATTTTGCCTCCATTGGTGCAATAGTTTTTGAAAGAAATTAGTTTTACTTCGTGTGTGCGCGTGTGTTTCATTTGGCGGTTTTTAGTTGCTTTTGCGATTGCAGCAAGAATTTGCATTGTCTAATTGGAAATGGAGAGCGGTGATATACATAGAGCCGGAAATGGTCGCCAATTAGGCAGTTCTTTGAGATGGAGGAACAATGGTATGGAAGTTTTTTCGAGTTCTTCGCGTGGAGAAGATGAAGAAGTTGCTCTTAAATGGGCAGCACTTGAGAAGCTTCCCACTTACAACCGTTTGAGGAAAGGTATACTCACTATGCCGGGTGGTGAAGCTAGTGAAATTGATATACCAAATCTTGGCTTCCAAGAAAGAAAGGAATTGATTGAGAGGTTCCTGAAAGGCAACGATGAGGACAACGAGAGGTTCTTGCTGAAGCTTAAGAATCGAATCGATAGGTAATAAGATCCTCCTTATCCCATTTTTTACTATTATTCTTTTATATACAGTTAAGATATGAAGAGAATAATTCTATATAGGTTCAAGAACATTGATAAGTCAACACGAGAAAAGGTATTCAGATTTCAGTTTAGTGCAGGATTCTGAAGGCCTAACTTACAATGAAATTCAGTTGATGGATTCTTTAGTGGTGGTGAATAAAGCCGTGTGCGAGGCGAGAACCGATTGTCACTTGACATAATAGTTTTGATTTATACGGGAGGTTTATGCCTCCAGTCTTTTTATTGGTGTTTTGGCTCTGATAACAGTTTCCATGCAGTCTGCCACTTCCCATCTGACCATGTGGATGTTGAAGAAAGATAGTTGTAAAATTGTTACCTACCGTCCTTAACACGGATATAATTTTTCTACATACATTATTGTTTTAGTTTTTGTATTGAATGTTGATTTGTTAGCATTTAGCAAGTTTTTTAATAATCAAACAACGGAAATGCGTACTTAAATGTTTTAGCTGAACTTTTTTTATGGGCTGTTTCTGTTTGGTGAATACTTTTCAGGGTTGGAATTGTTCTTCCAACAATTGAAGTTCGATTTGAGCAGTTAAACATAGAAGCGGAAACTTATGTAGGCGGCAGAGCTTTGCCTACACTCTTTAACTTCTGTGTTAACATTATCGAGGTAACATAGATGCAGAAGTTGGTACTTTTTGTTGATTGACTTTTCTGCGACATTATTCTCACAGTTTAATTACTTTGTCCATTGATCTTGAAGGGCATCCTGAATGGTCTCCGTATTCTTTCAAGTAGAAAGACTCATCTGTCGATCCTCCACAATGTTAGCGGAATCATAAAGCCTAGCAGGTGAGCAAACGACCTTACTTCGCACTTATTTTACTTGCTCACCACTAAAAGGAGAAGAAAAGGATATTTTGGCCTCCCAGATTTCATTTGTTTTGGATGCATTTTGTAGAATGACATTGCTATTGGGTCCTCCAAGTTCTGGTAAGACCACGCTCTTGTTGGCTTTGGCAGGAAAGCTGGATCCGGACCTAAAGGTGAAAAGGAATCTCACTTTAAGCTCTAATTTTTCTCTAATTGGTGTCCAGAAATTTATTCACATATCTAATTTGAAAAGAAAATTTTTTGCTTCAGCTTTCTGGAAGGGTGAGTTATAATGGGCATGGAATGAATGAATTTGTACCCCAAAGAACTGCTGCCTACATCGGTCAACATGACCTTCATATCGGAGAAATGACTGTAAGGGAAACCTTGGCCTTTTCTGCAAGATGCCAAGGGGTCGGAACACGTTATGGTTAGTTCATTTCGTGGAACTACTTTCTTTTCCTTCCATACTGTTTTTTACGGTACATTCAGACGGGTTTGTGTATCATTTTCAATTATTTGGCCAACTGTAGATATGCTCTCAGAATTGTCCAGAAGAGAGAAAGCAGCTAATATCAAGCCTGATCCAGTCATTGATGTCTTCATGAAGGTGAGAAATAAAGCTACAGTACATTGTTGAACACACAAACACGCACACACGCATCTGCATGCACACGCGCAGTGTCTATAGCATGGCTGGCAGATATCATACCATGGAATTTTTACTGTAACTGATAGTTTAAAAAAAAATTGACAATGATAATAATAGGTGGAAATGAGATTTAATTACTTTTTTCGAATTAAGAGTACTTGCTTGCTTCAAGTGGTTCCAATTATTGGCTTCCAATGTTGTAGGCAATATCAACAGAAGGGCAGGAGGTGAACGTCGTGACAGATTACATTCTAAAAGTAAATAACGCCGAGAAGTTTACCTTTGATCATAAGTGTCCCTTCAAAAATCTCTAAACAATTTTCTTAAATCAGTTATATCTAATTCCTTTCCTTTTAAAAGATTCTGGGACTGGAAGTCTGTGCTGATACCATAGTAGGGGATGAAATGTTAAGAGGCATCTCTGGAGGACAAAAAAAGCGTGTCACAACAGGTAGAGAAATTCAAAAAATAATGTATAATGCATCATCGAATTCTTCTTCTCTGCATACATTCAACATGTTAAAAAATCCTTTTACAGGTGAGATGCTTGTTGGACCTGCGAGGGCATTGTTCATGGACGAGATATCTACTGGTTTGGACAGCTCGACGACATTTCAAATTGTGAATTCAATCAAGCAATGCATTCACATTCTTAATGGAACGGCAGTCATCTCACTGCTACAGCCAGCACCAGAGACTTACGATCTTTTTGATGATATTATCCTCCTCTCGGATGGGCAGATTGTGTACCAGGGTCCCCGCGAACATGTGCTTGAGTTTTTTGAATCTATGGGGTTCAAATGTCCTAAGAGGAAAGCCATTGCCGACTTCCTACAAGAGGTAGCTAGCTGTAAATTATCTTTTGTTATTCTCACCTACTAATTATCATAGAACAATGTAATTGTATACTTCATCAAATTTTCCATAGGTGACATCAAGGAAAGACCAGGAGCAGTATTGGGTGCGGAAAGATGAACCCTACAGTTTCATAACAGTTAAGGAATTTTCGGTGGCATTTCAATCATTCCTTCTGGGGCAGAAACTTGGAGATGAACTGTCCATTCCATTTGACAAGAGCAGAAACCACCCGGCAGCTTTGACAATCAAAGAGTATGGTCTTAAAAAAGGAGAACTGTTGAAAGCTTGCTTCTCAAGAGAATATTTGCTCATAAAGAGGAATTCCTTTGTCTACGTCTTCAGGCTGACTCAAGTAGGTTTTAATTATATATATATATATATATATATTATAATTCTTGATTTAGTATTTTAGAAAGAACTCTTTATTAATTAGTTAAAATTCTGTTTGCTGCTTCTAGTTGATAGTTATGGCTCTGATCACCATGACAATCTTCCTACGAACAAAGATGCCCCATGATTCAGTAGATGATGGAGGAGTTTATATGGGTGCTTTGTTCTTCTCAGTGGTCATGGTGATGTTTAATGGGATGGCAGAGCTTTCGATGACCATTATGAAGCTTCCCGTCTTTTATAAGCAAAGAGACCTCCTATTCTTCCCTGCATGGGCATTTGCTCTTCCAACATGGATTCTCAAGATCCCTATAGCAATAGTAGAAGTAGGAGTTTGGGTGTTCATGACCTACTATGTGATTGGATTTGATCCAAATGTCTATCGGTAAACAAGTTAAAAATCAGAACTAACTTGTTTGTCCTTCTGCATGCATTTCGATCCCTGATGCTTGGTTTTTTTTGCACATGCTGCAGGTTTTTCAGGCAATATGTACTGCTGTTACTTGTCAATCAGATGGCTTCTGCATTGTTCCGTTTTCTTGCAGCAGTGTGTAGGAACTTGATTGTTGCTAACACCTTAGGATCATTTGCATTGCTCATACTTTTCACACTGGGTGGCTTCGTGCTTTCGAGAGGCAAGACCAACATATTAACATAACATTTATGCATACGGGAGAGACAGTATTTATTCTTTTTGTTGCAGCTTATATGATGCTTTAATTCCTTAATGTCACAGATGATATTAAAAAATGGTGGATTTGGGGTTACTGGATTTCACCTATGATGTATGCTCAGAATGCAATATCAGTTAACGAACTACTCGGAAACAGTTGGAGACATGTACTTCCTTCAAAATCATCTTGCATTTGTACCTCTTCAAGATAATTCATATATTTTGTGTTTGTTTCTTTAAACGTATCTGATATCTGCATTTACTTTCCAATAAAAGGTGCTCCCAAACTCCACAGTAGCTCTGGGAGTTGCAGCTTTGAAGTCCCGCGGAGTCTTTCCACACGAATATTGGTACTGGATAGGTGTTGGGGCAATGGCTGGATTTGCATTACTATTCAACATTTTTTACATTGTTGCTCTCACGTACCTAAACCGTGGGTATCTTTACCTTATCCGTCCATTTAAACATTTGACGAATTAAGATTATCTTTTCACGTGGGAAACAATTGCCATGCAGCACTTGGGAAACCTCAGGCTGTTAAATCTGAAGAGTCACAAAGCAATGAAAACGATGGAAGAACAGAAAGAACAAGTCAGTTACCACGCAGCCAAAATAGCTCAAGTCAACAAACCAAGCCAGGTGCTAATTCTCATACATAATGCGCATACCTCTAACGCTTGTGTGTGTTTGTGTACTTCTTGCTCTTGGATGAACATCAAAATCTTAATTGGCATGCAGAGAGTAGGAATCAAGAAGCTATTCGTAACAACAGAAGAGGGATGGTTCTTCCTTTTGAACCTTATTCCATCACTTTTGATGAAATTATATACTCAGTTGACATGCCACAGGTAACTTCAAACCGAATGCAGTGTTTTAGATCATTTTGTTAGGTTACTTTTTTCCGGTGTAGTTTTGTCAAATTACTTCAAGAGAACAGTTATGCCAAACGAAGTCTGAACTAACAGGAAATGAAGACCCAAGGGGTCCTAGAGGACAAATTAGTGCTTCTGAAGGGGGTGAGTGGTGCTTTCAGGCCAGGTGTTTTAACAGCTTTGATGGGTGTAAGCGGTGCTGGAAAAACCACTCTCATGGATGTATTGGCGGGTAGGAAGACTGGCGGATATATTGAAGGAGACGTCAAAATTTCTGGCTACCCAAAGAAGCAAGAAACATTTGCTCGGATTTCTGGATATTGTGAACAAAATGACATCCACTCCCCTCATGTGACTGTCCATGAGTCTTTGCTCTACTCAGCATGGCTACGTTTGCCACCAGAAGTTAAGGCTGAAACCAGAAAGGTTAGTGTGATGATATCTAAATCTAAAACCAGAATAAGTTTTAGGTTTTATGATTAGTGTTACAAAACAAGAAAATTGGGTGTGATCGTGAACAATCCAAGCAACCCTTACATTTTCTGTCAAGCCGTTTAACCTTTTTAACAAAAAAAATATAGTCTTATAGTTTTCTTTCTTCTTTTCCGTGTGGAAAAAAAAATATATATAACTGGTTGTGATAACGTTGATTTCTAATTGTGAATTAATTGCAGTTGTTCATTGAGGAAGTGATGGAACTAGTAGAACTGAAGCCATTGAGGCAAGTGCTAGTTGGGCTGCCTGGCGTGAATGGTCTCTCAACTGAGCAGCGCAAACGGCTAACCATTGCAGTTGAGCTAGTAGCGAACCCCTCCATAATATTCATGGATGAGCCAACTTCAGGTTTAGATGCAAGAGCTGCTGCAATTGTCATGAGAACAGTTAGGAACACAGTGGACACTGGAAGAACAGTTGTTTGCACCATCCACCAGCCCAGCATTGACATATTTGAAGCTTTCGATGAGGTGATGATAATGTTAATTGATTGCAAGTCTAGTTTTTCTTTTCTCTGTCATATATTCGAGTATGATAGAATAATAATGTGATTGCAGCTACTCCTACTGAAGCGAGGAGGACAAGAAATATATGTTGGGCCATTGGGTGGCCACTCTTGCCATCTAATCCAGTATTTTGAGGTAGGATGTGATGGACGAACAAGTAGATGGTCCTATTTCCCTAAAGCAACAATGAATGTTTTGAATTCTTCCTTCATTTCAATAACTTGGGTTAACTGTACGTTAACACTCATTTATTTGAACGAAGGGAATTGAAGGAGTCAGTAAAATAAAAGACGGTTATAATCCAGCAACTTGGATGCTGGAAGCTACGACTTCAGCACAAGAATTATCTTTGAGGATTGATTTTGCCCAAGTTTACAAAAATTCAGAGCTATACAGGTTTGTTAATTGATATGTCACTGCTACATGGTATAATAGTGTACCACGGAAAAATATTGACATCCTTCCCATATGTTTATATATCATTAATTAGTAGCTGAAATCATTGCTCGGCATAATATGGTTCAGGAGAAACAAGCAACTTATTAAAGAATTCAGCACACCTGCTTCTCCTTCAAAGGACCTCTATTTCCCTACTCGATACTCGCAACCATTTCTCATACAGACCATTGCTTGCTTATGGAAACAACATTGGTCATATTGGCGCAACCCTTTATATAATGCAGTAAGATTGCTCTTCACAACTGTCATAGCGTTGATGTTGGGGTCAATGCTCTGGAACCTCGGCTCCAAAACGTAAGTTAGAACAAGGAAACAAAGAAATGAGTTGGTGAAACTCGTTAGCCTTTTCTTGTTTTTTTCTTTTTTTTTTTCCTCTATTTGTCCTGTATTCCGATTTGCTTTGTATTATTTGATGCAGAAGAAGGCAACAAGATTTGTTCAATGCAATGGGTTCTATGTATACTGCTGTTCTCTTCCTCGGGGTACAAAATGCTACCTCAGTGCAGCCTATAGTGGCTATTGAAAGAACAGTCTTCTATAGAGAAAAGGCTGCAGGGATGTATTCTGCTTTGCCATATGCATTTGCTCAGGTCTCTCTCTCTCTCTCTCACTCACTCACTCACTCTCTCTCTCTCTCTCTCTCTCTCTCACTCACTCACTCTCTCTCTCTCTCTCTCTCTCTCTCTCTCTCTCTCTCTAATTTCTACCTTGTTACAGGTTTTGATTGAGCTCCCATATATTTTACTACAAGCGGTTGTTTATGGTGTCATAACTTATGTGATGATCGGATTTGATATGACTCTTGTTAAATTCTTTTGGTACCTATTCTTCATGTACTTCACATTGTTGTACTTCACATTTTACGGCATGATGACTGTGGCTGTGACACCAAACCATCATGTTGCTGCGATTGTTTCCTCTGCATTTTATGCACTGTGGAACCTCTTTTCAGGATTCATCATCCCACGGCCGGTAATTGTTGATTATTGTTATGAACTAGAAGAATTTTTCGCTATATATATCACGTTCTAATATTTCCTTGTCTTTCATTTTTTCCACTTGCGCAACAGAGGATTCCCATATGGTGGAGATGGTATTACTGGGCATGTCCGGTGGCTTGGACCTTGTATGGATTGATCGCATCACAGTTCGGAGATCTGAACGATATGCTCGATAATGGTCAAACTGTCGAACAATTTCTGAGAAGTTACTTTGGTTTCAGACATGATTTTGTGGGAGTTGTTGCAGTAGTGATGTTGGGGTTACAGTGCTCTTTGGATTCATCTTTGCCTTCTCTATTAGGGCGTTTAATTTCCAAATGCGATAAATGTATCTTTGTATTATTCGCGAAGAGAAATTTTAGATTACTAAAATAACATACATATCAAGTCATTGTAATTCCTTTAATCACCATTTCATAATTTGTGGTAGGGTAGTGCTATCCGCACACCTATTTTTACTTTTTACACATCTATTTCGATTTTCAGCCGTCAAATAAAATGAATTGAAGAAGATTAATGATAAAAAATAACAAGAGTGTGTGAGAGGTAAAAGGTGTGTAAATAATACCTTCTTTCGTAGTAAACCCTGAAATATAGAAATATTGTAATGCAAGAAATCGTGTCAATCAAATAATCTGCAAAACCTCATGCTTTGGTAAATACTTGTAACCAAAGAATTTCACTCTGTTAATTAAAAAAATAAGGTAAAAGAAAAAATTTTAGCCGTACAAGAATGGGAGTGCTAATATAAGATGTACAAACTGATAATTGTTTATATTTTGAAGGTATACTAGCTATAAGGGCTTTTTAGCAAAAATGGTCATTGAGATTTGCACAACACATCACATTAGTCTCTGAGATTTGAAATCAATAGAAGTGGTCCTTGAGATTGTCCACTATCAATCATTTTGATCATTCCATGCAAAATTATGTTAAATAAGATTCAAAATGACAAATATGTCCTCAATTTAGTAAACAATGAGCCAAAATGATTTGACAAAAATTAAATGTATTTTGGTCATTCTATTCTTATTTAATAGAGATTTTTTAAGGAATGACCAAAACGATTGATGGTAGACAAAATCAGGAACAAATTCTATTGATTTCAAATCTCAGGGACCAAAGTGAGGAGTTATGCAAATCTTAGGGATCATTTTGGCTAAAAAGCCAGCTATAAATCATATGTAAAATACCTGATTGATAATAACTTTCATCTTATTTATGAGTTCAGTGATGGTTCTAACCTGTGACATCCAATGTAAATAAATATCTATTGTTGGAAATGGCAAAATAAATTCTGAAGAGAACAACAAATTGTTGATGTGTAAATCGAAGAACTAATTTGAGAGTGTTTACATGTTTTAATCTGTGTAAAATCTCAAGCTCATAGGCTGAGTAAATTGATTAAGAGTAATTAGCTTTATTAGATCTCTTGAGGATTAGTGAGTGACAATTGTTATAATCTCAGAGAAGTATAAGATGGATGGCTGAGATTACACTTTGAATTGTAACACTCTCTCTCTCCTCCCTAACGGTTATATTTTGTCATGTACTAAGCTCATAAGCTCAGCATGTTTGATGGAATGAATTGGACTGTAGATTCACATTCTATGTGACCCTTGATTGTTTCCTTTCTTCTTCGAAGCTCTCTGAATATTCTCTGACCATTTCATCATCTATTTTCATCACTACTCCTCATAAATTGTATTAGAAGTCTACTTTAACATGGCCTCAAAGCCAAGTTAGGTTTGAGCTTTCCAGGCGTCATTTGTGAAGGATCGAACTCCTATTCACAACAAACACTCATTGCAGTGATTCATGTTTGTATCAACGATCTGAGTCTAATATGGCTGGATCCGGTAGAGGAGAACTGAGAGCACCGATCTTTAATGGTGAAAATTAAAGGATGCTACAACACTTGAAATCATCCAGGGGTGCTGCCTCCGATCAAATTTTCCCATGGATTGTAATGCAAGAGACTGCAAAGGCAGCTTGGGACATTTTGAAGCAAGAATTTGTTGGAGATAAACAAGTAAAATCTATAAAACTCCAAGGTTTTAGACGAGATTTTGAATACACTAGAATGAAGATGAATCACTGTCTGCATATTTTGTTAGATTGTTTGATTTGATCAACCAAATAAGAAGTTATGGTGAAGAGTTAAATAACCAAAGAATAATACATAAGCTATTAATTAGCCTGCCTGAATCGTATGCAGCATTGCATCTATGATATAAAGCATTAAAGATTTATATACTATTCATGCTCAAGATATGGTTGCCATTTTGAAAGGGGTATGCGCATAAAGGTTAAATAGGCATGGAAAAAGTAGCATTAAGGGAGCATTTGCTAGTATGAACATTTCATCTAAGTAAAATAGATTTAATGGTCAAACTAACAATGTGACCAAGTATCAAAAGAATTTCAAAGAAGAGAAACAATGGGGAGATAAGGTTGTTGTTCTTGTGAAAACTGAAGTTGTAGGTACTCAAGAAAAGGGAAATTGTAAGCATTGCGATAAGCTACACTGTGGAGAATGCTGGTTCAAGAGTGAGGTCAAATGTCACAACTATAGTAAATTTGGTCATTTTGCCAAGAACTGCAACTTGAACAAAAATGTGCAACAAGTTAACTTTGCTCATCAACTAGAAGAAACTAGCAATTTGTTCTATGCTAGTCATTCAAATGAAGTCAAAAAGACAAATGATGTGCGGTATATAGACAATAGATGTAGTAATCATATGACATCTAGAAAAGGTTTGCTTGTGGATATCAATAGAAATATGAAAGCCAAAGTCCAAGTAGGCACTAGAGTTTTGGTGGATGTTACAGAGAAAGGAACCTTAGTTATTTAAATAATGAAGGGCAAAAGATATATAAGAGAGGTGATGCTTGTACCTGGTTTTGCATAAAGCTTGTTGAGTGTAGGCCTGATGGTAGAACATGGTTATTTTATTCTATTTGGTTATTATAAAGTGGGTGTGTTTGATAATAGGTCACTAACCAATCTTGCGGTCAGTGTCAAATAGAAGGGAAATAGGCGATTTCCATTAATCTTTAGCACAAGCAAACAACTTGCTTTGAGTAGTTGCGTGCAACGAAGTGCAAAGATATAGCACAAAAGGTATGGACATCTCAACTACATAAGTCTTAAGCTTTGGCAAGACCAAGAAATGGTATTGGGCTGCCTGAAATCCAAGAGTGTGAAGAAGTCTTTCAAGGTTGTGCTCTTAGAGAACATCACAGAGTCATTTCCCATGGAATCTTCTTGGAGAGCAAAAGAACCACTTGAATTGGTGCATTCAGATATCTGTAGTCCTATGCAGGTTCCAACCATGAGTGGAAACAAGTATTTCCTCACATTCATTGATAATTATTCAACAATGTGTTGATTTACTTTGTGAGAAACAAGTCTGAAGTATTTGGGATTTTTAAGAAATTCAAAGCTATAGTAAAGTTAAGTGGCTACTCATTGAAGAAGTTAAGAACAAATAGAGAAGGAGAGTTCACTTCTACATAGTTTAATGAGTTCTGTGAGTCACTTGAAATTGGAAGACAAATCACTTTTGCATATACTTTGCAACATAATGGAGTTGCAGAAAGAAAGAATAAAACCATAGTTGAGATGGCTAGAAGCATGTTGCATGAAAAGGGTCTTCTTTACAAGCTTTAGGGTGAGGTAATCAAAACTATTGTCTACTTATTGAATAGGTGTCCTACAAGAGTTCTAGAGAATGTTACACCCTTTGAAATGTATAGTGGAAGAAAGCCTGGGATTAAGCATCTCAGAATATTTGGGTCAGTTTGATACTCACTAATTCCAAGGGCTTTAAGGCACAAATTAGAGGAATGAACTATAAAAGGGATCTTCATTGGCTATGGTTCATATGAAAAGGGATTCAAAATTCTCAATCCTTTAACAATGAAAGTAATGGTGTTTAGAGATGTGATATTTGATGAGAATGGAAAAGGAATTGGGAAGAGAACGAAGTCAATGAAATTTGTGTTCCTTTAATTTCAACTGAGAGTGAAGAGATACAAGAAAATGAAGAAGATAGTGTTGTTGTGATACCTGAATTCTTGAATAGATTATGTTCAACAATCTCTTGTGAAGCCTCTACCTCTCAAAATACAAGTGTGCAAGTTAATTATGATAATCCAAATAAGTATGATACAACTCCATTAAGATGGAGAAATCTCAGTGAAGTGTATGAACATTGCAACCTATGCATTATTGAACCCAATAACTTTGATGATGTTGCAAAAGATGGTGCTTAGAAAATTGAAATGCAAGAAGAAATGAATATGATTGAGAAAAACAAGACTTGGGAGTTGATAAATAGGTTACTTGACAAACCTGTGATTGGAATAAAGTGGCTTTACAAAGCTAAGATGAACCTAGATAGGTCAATCCAGAAAAATAAAGCAAGATTAGTAGCAAAAATGTATGCACAGAAGCCTGGAGTTGACTATAATGAAACCTTTGCATGAGTGGCAAGGTTGGATACAATAAGAACATTGATTGCTCTTACTGCAAAGAACAATTGACAGGCTATTTCAACTAGAAGTTAAGTTAGCATTTTTGAATGGTGTCATTCAAGGAGAAGTTTATGTGGATCAACCAAAGGCTTTACTATAAAAGAACAAGAAGACAAGGTGTATAGATTACATAAAGCTCTCTATGGCTTGAAACAAGCACCTAGAGCGTGGTATGTAGAAATTGATGCTTATTTTGATAACTTTGGGTTCAAGAAAAGCAGCAGTGAATCAATTTTGTATACAAAAAGAAAAGAAGGTGCAAAAACTCTAATTGTATCCATATATGTGGATGACATTATATATACTGGAAGCTGTATGGAGTTAATGGAGGAATTCAAGTCTAATATGATGAATAAATACGAAATGGTTGATCTTGACAGTTGCATCATTTTATGGGATGAGAGTTATGAAAATCGAATCAAGCATTTTGATTCATTAGAAGAAGTATGTCATCTCACTAATCAAGAAGTTTGGATTGTAGGATTGCAAACTTGTTAGTATCCTTCTTGTTCTAAATGAAAAAAAATGAGAAAAGATGATTACAGTGATTTTGCAGATGAAGCTCAATATAGAAAGGTTGTTGGAAGCCTATTGTATCTCACTACAAATAGCCAGATACCATGTATGCTTCTTGCTTGCTTGCAAGATTCATGCATTATGCAACAAATAAATACTATGGAACTGCTAAGAGAGCTTTGAGGTACATCCAAGGAACTTTGCATTATGGCTTGGAGTACAAGAAAGGACAAGGAACTGTGTTTTTTGGATTCTGTGATAGTGACTAAAGTGGCTCTGAAGATGACATGAGGAGTATATTTGGTTATGCTTTTACACTTGGAAGTGGTGTGTTCTCATGGTCATCTGTTAAGCAACACTGTGTTGTTCTTTGAAATGCAAAAGTAGAGTATATCAATGCTGCAGAAGCCACAACACAAGCTACTTTGATGAGATTTGTTTTGGAGTATTTTGGAGAAATTCAAACTGTGGCAACACCTTTGAACTATGACAATACTTCGGCAATTGCCATCACCAATCATATCTTTCATCAAAAGACCAAACATATCAACATGAGGTATCATTTCATTAAGGATGCTTTGAAAAATGTAGTTATTGATCTGGTATCTATCAAACCAAAGAACAAGTAGCTGTTGTTTTTACAAAAACTTTGGCTAAGGATCAATTATGCTCTCCTAGAGAGTTATTGGTAGTGAAATCAATTAACAATTTAGGAGTGTTGATGTGTAAATCGAAGAACTGATTTTAAGTGTTCACGCTACATAGTTGTCAGTTCGTATTCAGTCACAATTAATAGGCTTTACAATTAACAATTTAGCATGTTTGTGTGTTTATGAGAACTTATGAAATGTTGTGTCTACTCTGCTGCAATGTTGTCATTTTGTTTCTTCCACAAGCACACAATAAATTTTGATATTGAAAATAAAGCCAATACACTAGTACACACAAATATATAACTCCCACATCCAATTTTAAGTATTGTGTATGTACTCGTCCCACTCTCACAACTAAGATTTAAAGACATTGTATGATCATTTGAGAACAAAAAAGCATGTACTTAACCTACTCCCATAACTAAGCTTGAAAGACTTCTATGATCAATTGTGAACCAAAAAATATGTACTTATCCCACTCCCACAACTAAATTGGTGAAGCATTACCAAATGCAAGGACCTATTGTACGGTTACATCATGAATGGCTTGATCATTATGCAGCACAAGTTGAACATAAAACTTAAAATGATTAACCTCTTCCTACACAACAAATTTCTTCTTCAATTCTACATCCTCGTTAATGTAGGTGCAGCCCTTGGATTTACCTATTGGTTCACTTTTATTCAAGTATTTCATGTGATAGACCCATGTAAGATTCCTAGTTACCTTTGTTTTTAATTCTATGTTGACCTTATCAACTGTTCCCAACTCGCAACGAATATGTTCAATTTCCTGAACCAACTCAACGTATCTATCTTCCAAAACAAAAAAGACTATGGTGAGCTATATATACCTAAAAACAGATGCTTGGAATGATGCCTTGCATAACTTCTGTCAGAATGTTGCCGCTTGTGGCGAGAATTTGATTCTTTCGCAGCTCATGTATTGAAAGTGATTGGATTATACGATTTTAAATTGGGCCTTGAACAAACATTTTTGGCGGTTGAAGTATTAAATACAGAACTAGACTTTTTTAGGGAGGTGTGGTATTAAAGAGGATTGCAAGAGGAGTTATAGGTGTTGGTGTATTTAAGAGGATTGGATGAAGAATTTTGGGTGTTGGTGTATTGAAGGGGATTTGAGGAGTTTTGGGTGTTGGTTCCATGATTGAGTGGAGTTAATGATTAATGAAAAGAGTATGGAATTAAAGAGGAGTGGAGTTAATGGAAGAGGTTGAATGGAAGGAGGCATTTTAGGTAAAGATGGGATTAAATTTTCCTTTTTGCTCTGTGTAGCAATGACCAAGGAGTTGGGAGGGAAAAACTCCCCCAATTTTTTCATTTCCCGCCCCCAATTCCCACCGCCAAATTGGCCATGTGGGCGGCTAAGATTCGCATCAGTTATAAAACTAAAACCCAAAAATTTTTCATCTTCCCTCCCCAATAGTCGACTCACTTGGACGCGTAAGCTAAGGTTCAGCCACATGTAATTAAATTGTTAACAAACAAGTACTAAATAAAATTCATAATAATAAATGTTTAATGTGAAAAAAATTACGGAAACTCTTTGAATGATATCCTCTACGCTTTCATGAAGGGTAGATGGTGATATGGATTTTGAGACCCTCGAAACCTCTTGAATAGTGTTTTTCTTGTGACTCCCAAAAATATTGAAAACTATGTAATAATTAATTTGTAAGTGAGAAAATGTAAAAAAATAATGGAAACGCTCATACTGACAAGGGCTACAACTTTCGTGAAGGAGTCAATTCGAAATAGGTTCTCACAATCAATAGATCTTAGTGACAAACAGTATCCGCTAGATTGTTGTTTATGTTTATTCTTTGATTTTTCATCACTGGTACCCTTTTTAGAGTTTCTTTTATGAAAACATTATCTTGTAATGAATTTAAGAATATGAACGATCTAGATCGTTGACATTACATTCTGATGTTAAGCTTAGTGCAAATATTGCTTGATGTTAATAAACTCTTTAGAGATTATAGAACATTGAGCAATATTTCCCCTAACCATCAATTTCAGAATGTGATGTCGACAATTGATGCGAGATTTATATGCACACAAATTAAACCCTCTTTTTGACAATTGTAGTATAAGTATAAGTAGGGATCGTTCTGGACCGGGGATTAGGAGGGATTGTTAATCACTTGGATTTGACTCAAAAACGTAAAAACACAATATAAAACACTAAACTAAACTCAAAGAATGCAAAACTAAACAACGTAAAATACTAAAACAAATCAAATGACTAAGACTTAACAAAATATGGGGGGGGAAGTTTGATTTGACGAAAATTGAAATAACAAAACAAGTTAATAAACTAAGCAGATTGTAAAACGAATTTGGATTTAATGAATGGAATGAAGGCTAGCTAAGGGGTTCTTCTCCACACATGTTACACTTGCATACAAGATTGATTCTCAGTTGGTCTTTCGATAAATTATGAAACTCAACACTCCGGGTTAATTAGGTCCTCTTAAATTAACCGTCAAGTTCTTCTTTAAGTTAATGAATTGGATGGGTTTGCGCAACGCAATTCACAACATTCTCCAAAAGTCCTTTACGTGAAAAGCACAATAAAGATACAATCAAAGATCATTAAGCATTATGAAAACTATAAGTGTTGACGAGGCATTCGTTACTATGATGAGCATGAAACTCGTGCCAAGAATTCATTTAACGCGATTGTTTATAAGCAACCTCCACTACTTGTGAATATAAGTTCATAACGATTAGGTGAAACTCACTTATATTCTAGCATCATATTCATGCATGAAAATTAAGCGCGCATTCTCAATAAACATACATAAATAAGTTATCAATCAAACGGATAAACAAATTGAATCCACAACTTATGAAATTCCAACCAAAGTTAATCAATTCATATTGCAAGCATAAACATAGTTTCGAATCACCCCCTAGCTAAAGGGGGTCTAGTTTCTCATAACTTTGAAATCAAAGAAACACCTAAACATTCCAACAACTCAAACTTGAATTGTATGAACGTTTAGGCCCTCTTCTCTTCCGTTCCTCATACGTACAAAACAAAGAGAATTAAAATGAAACATTGAAATCAAAGAATCACCTAAACATTCCAACAATTAAACTTGAATTGTATGAACGTTTAGGCCCTCTTATCTTCCTCTTCGTTACGGCACAAGGTCTAAGGATAGGTTTTGGGGTGGTAGTTGTTTGGAGGATGGAGTGGGGTGGTAGGATAGTGTTTTGGAGGGATGGGAAGCCACGACCAAGGGATGATTTCTGGTGGTGTGATGGTGTTTGGATTGGTAGGGAACTCACGGGTTTAAGGGAAGTTTTTGGTGTGAATTTGTGTATGAATGGGAATGAATCAATTGTGGCTGCAATGAATGCTTATTTATAGGTAAATGAATGATTAAAAGAGGGAACATGACAGCTAGGAGGTGGGTGGAATGGCTGGAATGAAGGTGGGTTATGCACGACAAAGATGGGTTGAGTGATTGAGTGTGCATGTGGTTGATTTATGAAGGGAATGCTAGGTTGGAAAGCATGTGCAATGGCTGGAAATGAATGTGTTTTGGACGGCACAAGGGTGGAAAATGAATGTGTGGCTGCATGGTTAAATGATTAAGAGTGAATGCATGTGAGTGACAACTAGATTTGCTTGGTGGAAAGTTGGAAATGAATGGGAATGCACGGCATGGGTAGTTTTTGGTGCATGTGGCTGCAATGTTGTGCAATGATGGAGGAATAAGTGCATGTGGTTGAATTGGTGGTGAATGTGCATGGCAAAGAATGGATTTGGCTGCAATGGTGTGTAATTGGGCTAGGGTTTAAGTGCATAAAATGGACCCAAATTGCTCCCCCTTGCATGGCAAGGAATGGTGTTTGTGTTAAGCCCACGGCAAGGTGTTATGTAATTGGGTTAGGGCCATTGTTTTGTGTCCTCAAGTGCATACAAGGCATCCAACACTTTGGCTCCAAGCATAAGCTATCCATCCTTAGCCCAATAGTGCTCCAAAAGGCCCCTAAATGCACTTCTTTGCTCCTTAAGCCCTTAGAACCTGAAAACACACAAAAGAAGCATAAAGGACTAAAATAACTAAAGAAACATAACATAAATGTACGAGAACAAGCCATTTAAGTCGCATGAATATGCTCCTATCAACAATCCAAGTTGTTTATCTTTTTCATTCCACTATGAGATCATGTTTTCATAAAAGAAACTCCGAAAAATGCTGCTAGTGATTAAAAATCCGAGTACACATAAATGACAATTCGACGATTACACTATTTGCTACTAAGATTTGTTGATGAGGGATCTTGTTTCGAATTTGATTTCTTCAGTAAAGTTGTAGCCCTTGTGATGACAAACATTTCGATTATTTTTTCACATTATTCCCACTTATAAATTAATTATTACATATTTTTCAATTTTTTTGGAGTCACAAGAAAAACATTATTCACTAGGGTTTCAAGGGTCTCAAAAATCCATATCACCATCTAACATTCGCCAAAGAGTAGAGGATGTCATCCCGACCATTTTTGTAATTTTTTCACATTCATACACTTATTGTTATGAGTTTTAATTAGGATTACTTGTTTGTTAACAATTTAGTTACACGTGGCTAAACCTTAGCCAACCAAATGTCCAAGTGAGTTTGCTATTGGGATGAGAATATGAAGAATTATTGGGTTTTGATTTTATAACTGAGGCAAATCTTAGTTGACCACATGACCAATATAGTTGTGGTAATTGGGGGTGGGAACTTGAAATTTTTGCTTGGAAATGAAAGGGCGTGTGGCTCTGTGTGCGACAGTTGGGCTCCCCCTAGATTCTGTCGGTTGTTTGAACCGTTGAAGGAGGAAACCCCTCGGCTGTTGTGACCTTTCAATTTTCGTAGCCTCCATCTTCATGACCTCTCGTTTCTAAGCGCTTGTTGGTTGGTTGCACACCTCTTAACACCTCTATTTATTGGTGGCCTTAATTGTTTGAAAATTTTACTTGCATATCTCCATCTTTAAACCCCAAACTGGAAACTATTAATTTTTGTCCTACAAACCACCAATAGCATATAACTTCCCAATGATTGCTAATTTCTCTTGCAGTCCACAATTAATCTTCAGCCTAGTATTCGCTTATGGGTACCCATTCCTAATTCTTGACCCCAAGAAAGATACAGTTGTCGTGAAAACTGACATTTGTACCTTCTGATTGTTGTTTTCCTTCTTCATGCTAGAATATGTTTAGTATAATGGCACAAGTAAGGGTGTCGAATCCACAGGGACTAATTGGACCTATATAATCACTTGTTTTGCAAGAACTCTTTACTAGAGAAATAAAACTAATCAATGTAGGCAGATTTGTTGTTGTAACTTGAAAGCATAAGGAAATGAAGTAAACACAAAATGAATGAATCAACAGCTAATAAAATGAGATAATACCAATGGAGATGAAGCTAGGGATTCGATTTTACCATTGCTAACCCAAGGCCATGCTTGTTGAATCAGATTATACTCATCCATCTACCTATTTCTTGAGTTTGTTTCACTTAGATATGATCAACCATATGATGTGTGGATTTGATCAAATGTCTCTAATCATGAGCCTAATTGTGATGTGCAACTTTGGTTCCTAATCAAGAATATATAGTGCACAAGAAACTTTCACAAAACCAAAGGGAACACTCGGCAGGATGTTTGCAAAACATTCCCTTCATTCATTCACATATCCACCAAGATTATGCATGATGTGTGCTTTAATCTTGGCTAAACAACCTGTGGTTAATTCAAATGATGATCAAGCATTAAAATCAACACACTAAGTCACAATTAAAACGGAGAATGAAACAAGAAATAGATAGATTAAATGAGAATTCTGAATTAACTACATGGCAATCTTGCAAGGCTACATCGAATCCCTAGAGAGAGATTAGTTACACTTCATGTTTACAAAAGGTTTGACATAAAAATATATAACATGAGTGAACATAGGATTAAGAAGAAAGAACCCTTGAAGCAAAACTGATGTCGAAATCCCTTAAGAGTTGCCTTCGGTGTGGGTGCTCCAAGTGTGTTGTAAATGAAGGTGGAGCGGCTAAGGTTGAATGGTTTCTGCGAATGGGAGAGTGTATGGAATGGAATGAAGCCAAGAAGAGATTGTGTAGAAATGGAAGGGGATTTGCGGCAAAGAGGAAGATTGGATGTGTTTGTGGTGTCTTGTGTATGAAAATGAGATGAGATTTTTGTGTATGAATGCATGGGTTTTTATAGGGGGAATGGGAGAATATGTGGGTGATTGTTTAAGAGTGAATGTGGTTGTTATGATTGAGAGTGCATGTGGATGAAATAATGATGGAAAAAGAGCTAGGTTGTTGGTGTGTGAATGCATGTGTTGAATTGGTGGTGCAATGATGAAAAAGTAAGTGCATGTGTGTGTGAATGGTGGTGCAATGATGAAAGAGTAAGTGCATGTGTGTGTGAATGGTGGTAGCTAGGGTGAATTATGATGAATGCATGTGGAATAAAGATGGAGAAGGTGGTGTAATGATGAAGGAGTAAGTGCATGTGTGTGTGAATGGTGGTGCAATGATGAAAGAGTAAGTGCATGTGTGTGTGAATGGTGTTTCTTGATGGTTTTGGGGTTGTGATGCATGTGAATGCATGTGGCTAAGGGTTGTTGATTGGGCTAGAGGTTTTGCATGGCTCAAAGGATTGTTTGATTGGGCTAGGCCCTTTGTTTTATGTCCAAAGTGCATACAAGGCTTTCAAATTCGTCCAACACTTTGGCTCCAAGCATATGCTATCCATTCCAAGCCCAATTTTTCTCCAAAATGCTCCAAAATGCATCTTTTTGCTTCCTTGGCCATATGAACCTAAAAACACACGAAAATGGCTTAAACTACTAAAACAATTATGAATTAACAACATAGATGCACGAAAACAAGCTAAGTAAGTCGCCTAAATATGCTCCTATCACCTTCAGCATGGAAAATGGTGTAACAAGGGTTCACACTAACCAGGTCTCCTCAATTACTGTGGAACATATGAAGGCAATGGTCGTCATGGGAAGAATGTTTAGGATATCTTTGCAAGAAGAGGTCATCAAGATGAAGCTGGGTGTGAGTTGGAAGATGGTGTTCAAAATACCTTATATGTGGACCACTTTGTCCACAAGTGGTTTTGTCCTGGAGTTTATAGATGAAGATGAAGTTTAGTACATGCTTAACAATTGTCCTTGGTACCTGAGAGGACAAAATTTTCATTTGGAGAGATGGATTGAGGAGTTTAGGGAATGTAATCGTATTAGTTTGTTGACTTTGTGGGTTCAAGTTCCTCGTCTACCTGTGCAGTTTAGGGAGCTCTCTATCATAAAAAATATTACACAACCCATTGGCTGGCTTGTTAGGGTTGATGATGGCTCTATTAATGCACTTAATTCAATGTCTATTAGGGTGTTAATGGAAATAGATGTTCTTTCTTGATGAAGATGGTTTTAGTGGTTAATGGGGACGATGAAGCTCCAACTTTTGTGAGTTATGAGAAGCTCTTCAAAGTATGCATTTATTGCAAGAGGCATACTGTTTACGCATAAAGTTGTGATGAGGAAGATGTCGATGTAAGTTGGTTTATGATTATTAGATTGTTTGATGATGAGCCGAATGTGGTTTCGGAAGAAGTTAAAGATGATTGTGGCAGACCTGAAAGATGATGTAATGCTTTACTTCCTCCAACCAAAGAGTGGTGTGGAAGAAGTTTCTGGGGAGGAGTTAAGGGTCAGTGTGGACAAAGGGAAGATGCATGTCGTTAGGGAGCTTCGTTTGATAAAAAATAAAAAAAATAAAAAAATAAGATGTTTTGGCTGAAGTTGATGGGGCCACCCACTGCATCTGTGAGAATAACTAACTTTGGAAGTTGATGTGGAATTGTAGTGTCTTGGTTTATATATATATTATAGCTTGGTGGGCAATGTAATTTTCAGTTTTTGAACTCAATACCGTTATTCTTTAATATATGTTCGTATTTTCATCGCTATATGCATGTGAGTGGTCGTGAATTAAATGTCACTTAAAGCATCCCCCTTCATATACAAATTGACTTTATTAACCAGTAAATAATTACCAATGTACATCATCCCTAACTTAATTAATCACAAAATGTAACAATAAAAGGCAAAGTTGTCCAGCAGCACGTATCAACGCTACAAAAATTCTTTCTACCTAACATTGTTCATCAAACCACTCATTTAGACATTATGACGCCATACAACATGTCAATGACCATCCTCAACCGAAATACAAGGACAACTAAATGCGTAATGACATCCAAAGGAAGCCCGGAAATCAACAATTCAATCACTTTCAGAGTTACAACACTAAAATCCCTTTGTGGCAAACAATAAGTAAACAACTTTCAGTCACATTTCAATCACAATTCAATAACAATTAACTAAATTAACAAGACTCACTAACAAATGGATAAACATTCAACTCACCCATTATCTTGTGGGGACCTTGGACTTACCATAATTGGCCAAGGTCATTCCTTCCCCTACCAGGACAACCTTCTCAATATATCTAGAAACACGTATGCAAAAGGAGTCAATTTGACATTTGCTTGGCTTTCATGGGTTGTCGTCTTTAATGAGTCATACAAAATTATGCTTCCATGGATTAGATTCATCTCGATGGCAACCCAATGGTTTGAAAGTTTCAAGGGCATGAACAACTTATCCACCACCTTTAGCCATGATACACCAAACTCCAATCCCACCTTTTCAATGTTTTCAACAGGACAGGTTCAAATCCTTTAAACGCATTGCCTTTCCTACGTCTAGTTGCTCGTTTACATGTCTTCACCTCATGGCATTGTGTACAATAGTTTTATCCACAGTTGGAAAACATATAACAGCCCTCATCAATGTTAAATCAAGCAACGTGTAGCACACTTCATCAGAAATTTTCAAAAATAGTTGAGCAATTAAGTTGGATACATTACCAGGAAATAGTCAGTTGTGTTGATCGTCGACATTGGCAGCACCATTCGAAGCTTATCTTTGTGCTTCTTCAGCAGAAACAGTCGTAAGTGAATGTGTTGCCAAACATAAATTTCAATTTAAACATTCACACTAATGCAATCCTACACATTTCAATTAGTCTATAACAATTACGGTTTAGTCATTTACATTGATGGTCAGCCAACCTTCCAAATGAAGTAGCCGCCTCTAGAAATTGGTGTCTCCTGCCATCGGTATCTCTAACGGGGCAACCAAACTAACAATATAACAAAACACATTAACAACCATCATTGTACTCAATTACTTAATGTTTTCATGGATGAAGAAAATCCAAACTTAAATGCATAACTTATTGCATGTCATTCTCTTTACCATCTTCGTAATCGTTTGACAATGATTCTTCAACCAAACCAACAATCTCCAGACATACATCTAATAGGTTGTCTGATTCGACAGTCCCTAAAACCATCTTAAAACCCTATTCCTCATCTGCTCCTATAAGATCCTTCCCTCTTGATCCCTCTTCATTCTCCAATTGGGAAAATGTTTCGTATGCCCACATCTGCATATACATTGAATTAGTACTCAATCACAGTAATTAATAAATATTAGTACTCAATCAAAGCAACACATAGTACCTGGAAAACATAACTAAACCTCTGGCAACCCCATCCTAATCTTTGCTTCCTTTTACTTCCCATGCCTCCTTCTTCTTCCTCTTCATCTCCCTTTACATCACCATCCACTCTTCCTTTCCCTCACCTATTAGCAGCAAAAGAAAGCTTGCCTTGAAGTTGTTCAAAGGACCCCATGAATAACTGTTGAACTTATCCATGTCCTCCATGAGGTGGAAGTAGTCTAGGTTATAGCCACATTACTTTTCGCCCCTATCAAGATAGCCTCGACAAAGTATACAACCCCATCTTCAACGCAACATCCTTATTTTTGCATTCTTTAAAAGCCCTCTCAAGCTCGCCACAAGTCACCAAAATCTTTTTCCTCCATTTCTTGGGGGCTATCTTTACTTTATCTTTCCTTTTGCCCTTCTACCCTTGTTACTTTCTCTAACAAAACAAAATTTCTCAGGAAAATACTTAATCAACAGCCTAATGTCGAAATGGTCAACCTCTATGTCATAGGGTTTGTCACAACGAAGCCCCATAATGAGGCAAAAGTCCTTCGTGAACTGAGTCACTTCATAGTCTATTAAATATGTGATTTCCTCTAGGTCTTTCATCCCTTGAGGAGCCACTCTACGGAGCACCAATTAGCCACTAAAGGATGGTTTATGGAGATGCTCTTAGTGTGAAATCTCATTCCTGGATTTCACTATTATAATCTACATATGTGTATCATTGAGATTTTATATTATTTTTCGAGAATTTTTATTAATTTATTTGAATTTAGATTTGAATTTAACTAGTTACGAAGTTTGAAGTTTGGAAATTAATTATCTAAAATCCGTAGACCTTTCGAGGTCACAATTTATATTTTTGAATAGAAGTCGATCTCACGAATGCGTAGGTGTAGACCGTTCGTGAAACGGAGTTATAACGAAAAAGTTATTAACGTTTAAATTTAGGGACAGTTTGTAATTTTGGCCCTCATCTTAAGGGCTCCAGATTTGTTGGAGCTTTGATCAGGTGCCATGTGTGTGGCTGTGATGAAGAGGAAAAGAAGGGAAATGAGGGAGAGAGAGGGCACGAGATCAGCGGCCCGTTTCCCTTTGCCAACCAGACCTAATTTTGCTCGTTTTATCCAACGGTTTTACTGGCGAACCATGTCACTCCACCACCTGTAACCTCTTCCACAACCTCCTCTCTACCATTCCCCCCCAAGATCGAAAGGATTTAGTTCCAAATTCGCGAGGAACTTCACCGGAGCATCGGAGGTACTCGACGGCGATTTTGCTATTTCGGCGAGTTGCACCACCCACCACCATCCTTAATCAACTCCCTTTAGACCCAGGAACAAGACCCAACTAGTTGTAGGGGCGTCGGAACACAAAGTAAGGAGAATCGAAGCTTACCCATTCTAGGGTTTCCGAAGGGTGCGGCCTAATTTGGGACCTTTCCTAGCCAAATTGGACTTGGCCACATGTATGAAACTTGCTCCACTCTTTAAGATCTACATGCCTATAAAATTTGATAATTTTGGAAATAGTTGAATTTTCCGGCAAGGCCGGGCGACGCATGGGCTGAGGCATCCCCTGACCTTCCTAGGCTAAATTTAATACCCCAATTCCATATATGAAGTCCGATGGATGAAATCTCATCGTTTGAGCATAGTTTTGATAGAGACCACCATTTGATCATTATATGAACTGATAATCCAACCGTTGGATCAACATCAAACTTTAGTGCATTATAGTATGTAATATTTGAGGATATTAGGAACTGATGGATCGAGAATTTGATGTACGGATCTTCCTGGATTGGTTTTCTAAGTTTGTAAAACTAAACGTTGGCTGCCATGTAATTTTAGTGATTGATGGAAATCCGACCGCTGGATCGTTCCAAAATTTTAAGAGATTGTTCTAGAAGATTAAAGAGACTTTTGGGAAGTTACGAAGGTTGTGGACCCTACCCTCGGCCTTTATTGACGGTTGACTTTTTAGTCAACTAGCCCAAATTATTCTAGTGTGTCATTTATCGTAGAGTGTTGTTGAGATTGCATAGAGCTTAATGGGCTCATCCTGATGATGTGCGTCTGGATTTATGGACTAGTGGAACCATATTGAGTTATACTTGTTTATTAAATGTGATTTCTATTGAATTGTTATTTTTATTTTTAGCCATCGATCTATGCTTATTAATTGTGATTCGACTGCAACTTGGAAATGTTTATGAAATGTGGTTTAAATTGTATGATTGGTATGATGTGTATGATTATTTTTATGACGATGTGAACCTAGAATCTTATTAGAAGTATTAGGTAGAACTTTTATGCTTGTAAGACAAAATAGTTAGTGGTCATGAGAAGTTGATAATGCAGGTGCCTATGTTGTAAATCATAGGGATTAAGGTAGGGGTAGATTGTGAGTTAAATTGATTACACCAGGTAGTAGTGGTACTTGGATGGTCCTGCTTGGTATATCCATGATAGGGGACCACACGTTAGACTATGCATATGGTTATACTTGGTTTATCCATAATAGCGGACCATACGCATTATAGGGGTGATCATGCTTGGTATATCCGCGATACATGATTACTACCTAGAGATATAGGATACAGTCCTGCTTGGTATATCTGCAATGGGGGACTGGTAAGAGTGATCATGCTTGGTATATCTATGATGGGTGATCACTGTCTGCACATTTAAATCATGCTTATGGTTTTGCTAGGTACATCCGCAATGGGGGACCATATGCATACTAGGGGTGATGATGATTAGTAGTACTTGGTACATTTCGATAGGTGACCTTATTTTAGTTGAATTCCGTTGATGGGTCTGAAACTCCTACTCTTGCTCATTTCCATAAGGTTAGTCTGGCCTTAGATTCAAGTGAATAGTAATTCCTCACAGTAGGTATCATGTTTATAAATTAGATTTACCATGTTATTATTTATAATCTAAATGGGGAATTGTATAGACTTCTTTTATTAAATTTTGTGAGGTGATACATGATCTTGTTGATTGATTAATGTAATTAAATATTAATATCGTGCCTCCTTGATTCATGGAATTGGTTAATTGAAGTGATTGTGGAGGAAAATATTGTGCTTTGTTGATCCTTAGATATGTTACATGCTTTGGATTGCGATATTATGTTGAAAACATAATGATTTTATGATGGATGGAATGGAAATCTTGAATGTCATATGGGTATGTAGCTCGAATCAATTAACTCATGCTTGTCAAGTCCAAATAATTGATTGAGGAATGATACGCCTTCCTATTAAAACGTATTGGGATAAGTGTCGGAGTTTAGTGAATGACAAACTACGAATGACTTGATCCCTGTTTAGGGTACGTAGGTAGTCTAACGAGGATGTTAGATGTAGCCATAAAGTATACGAAAAATCATTACGCAGTTGGATCTCGAGTTGTGCTTTGCCCATATCCTGGAGGCGGGATATGTTGGAGATGTGGGTATATAGTGACGTCACGTGTCGATCCTGGACGTATGTCGGGATCAGAGTGTGACACTAAGTGTGCAAAACATGATGCCCTAAAGGCAGCCAGCTGTGTGTCATTAAACTTTTGGCGCATGACTCCTAGCACATGACTTGCTTGAGAAAGGTTCTTCCCCTATACAATTCTTCCTCTTTTATTGCTAGTTGAACCCCTTGAATTGCCATCTCCTGTACACATAACAATACAAGCATTCAACACAACCAAATTCAACAATAAATAAGCTTAACAAAACCTGTCAACAAGTTTTCATAACAATACATATACTGTGAACAGAGCTTCATGACTTAAGCAATATCAAGATAATTGATAAAATTAAAAAAAATATTTCAACACAAATCAATACCAACTCAAGAATATAACTTCAACAAAACAATAGTTAACAACCTAGCCCTTATACACAACCTGTCAACAACATTTCATAAACCCACATCAGTCACAAATTTCCCAAATATTCCATAAATATCCACCAATTTCAACTAATTTCAACATGCATAATTAACATTAAACACTAAATTAATTAATCAAATTTACATAAACAACATAATTTATTTTTAGGGTTCCAAATTTCCAAACTAACCAAATTTCAAATTTACTTTGGGGAATGATGTATGACGTTGAGTATTGGGAAAGTAAAGACTGTGAACCCAACTCGAATCAAGCAAGCACCACGTCCGTTCTGTGGAACCAACTGGACACCCTTGAAACAAAATTGCCTGATTTTCTAAACTTATGCGTGGAACTGCAGTGAGGTCAGTGACGACAAGCACAACACAAGTACCAATGGGTTTCGAACGACAAGGAAATTTTCGAACGGGAACGAAGTTTTCAATAGGTAGGAATTTCAAATGGCTTGCAGGAGATAAGAGTTTTGCTTTAAGTTAATTGTTGGTGAGAGAGGGAAAGTTTAAATCCCAAACTTTAAAACAATTGTGGGTACTACTTTTAAATAATGACAGGTCATTTAGGACTCGATTTTATCGTAACCTCATTTTGATGTTTCTGTTTTTAGCCGTTTAGATTTGATCCAACGAATGGACCAATTTGGTCCACATCTCAAGTCCGCAAAGTTCAATCCGCACCTTAGAAATCGTGATATGGCCTTTCTTTCTAGTTTGAAGTTTTGAACCAAAAACGCATGGTTCTTAAATTTGTTATGTTTTTATTCATTCTAAATTATGTCCAACTCAAACAGCTATAAGTACTTTATGGTAAAACCTAGCAATAGCTCTACAAACGTAGTTTAATTGAGAAACGATGGGAAAATAGAAAACATTTTAAGCCAAAAAGGTAAAAAACTGCCTCGTCCCATGATTGTAATAGAAAGCCAACATTTAGGGTTGGTTGCTAGCCAATGCCAAGAAGCATAGACAAGGATTGTCTGACCTCTTACTTTTTGTGCCTTCCCATGCCCTCCTATTTGTGTGGTCACGGTTAAGTCACGTCAACATTTTATATTACTATTCATTTTTGTCTTATTATCTCGATAAAAAAATAATATAAAATATTAACGTGACTTAATCGTGACCATACAAAATAAGAGGACACAAGAGAGTATCAAAAGTGGGAGGGCATATGTTCAAGAAGCACGTGGTGGCAGATGCAATGCCATCAGCTCATGCAGCACACGGGACAATTTAGGGCATGGGGAATGCCTGACAATATATATGTTTATGTCTTTTGCAAAATAATTATGCATTCCCATTTATTGAGTTCAATCACACAAAAAGCGATTATCACAAGCGACAACGTTGGCCTGACATTCTTGAGATCAACATGACAATCATTGCAATTCATAGCTTTATGTTTTCCTTTCGAATAATGCTAAGGAGATAAAATTTGTAAACTGAATTTTATGAATTAAATGATTTGGAAGTTGGTAATTAGACTATTATTTAATCATTGATAAACGTGCTTATTTTCTATTGGTGACACATCATTTGATTTGCTAATTTAGTGTACAAATTTAGTCTCTCTAATATTACTCTAACTTTTAATAGATATATAGGAAATAAAGGATGGGGTTTTATTTGTCCATTAGATTTCATTTTTCAACACCATTTTCGAAGCTTTATCGAATTAGGGTAATGTTAAAGAAATTAAATATGTAAATTAAATGATATGAAAGTTGATGATTGGATTATCACTAAAATATTGTTTAACGTGCTTATTTCTTATTGGTGCACATCATTTAATTTACAAATTTAATCTGCGAATTCAATCCAGCTAACATTAGTATGCTTGCAACTTACCCTTTTTATTTTGATACATTCATAGTTTCATATTTTACTTTTCTAACTTTTAATATATATGTGGGAAATAAAGGATGGGATTTTATTTGTCCATTGGATTTCATTTTTCAACACCATTTTCGAAGCTCTATCGGAATGGAATGCTAGAGAAACTACATATGTAAATTAAATAACATGAAATTTAATAATTGGATTATTACTAATATGTTATTTAACGTGCTTATTTTTCATTGATGGACATTATTTAGTTTACAAATTTAATCTAGCTAGCATTAGTATGCATGCAACTTACCCTTTTTATTTTGATACATGTCTTATTCTTTGGAGGGGATCTCCCTTTGTATCCTGGGCATAGATAAAATGTCGTTTTACATGTCTCTTATTGGAATATTCAAATCGAGCAATTTTCCTTGTATCTCTTTCAAACCCTAGGACAAAGGACACTAGCCGCCAGAAGGGGCTCCTTGTTGCATCCCTTTAAATGACTTGATTTAATATATTTGATGCATTTGCTGCTCTTGCAGATTTTCTTATTTAAATTTTCCATTGGAATGTAATGCCTAATTTTATTTTGTTTATTCCTTTTTTGTGTTGCAGCCTACAGTGGTCCAAGACATGAAATCCGAGAATCCCCAAGAACATGGCCAACCAATATATTGAAAAAATGCAGAAAATTCACACCAACATATAGTACTTACTTTGTAGAAAATGTAAAAAATTTATTTATCTAGCCGACTTTTACGCTGTTATGATCATTTACATCTACTAATGAATTTAGAGGAGCACAAAGTCTGACCGATGAAAGTGCCTTATTGAAATGCTTTGCTTTAGTGCCAAGGTACTCATTCCAACTAATTGGGCGGTAGAGAGGAGGATGACTTGGACCTACTAATTTTGATAGGGGTGAGATTTGGATACTAGCCGGGGGGCCGAACAAGTAAGCGATGGATAGACGATGTTGGGTCCGGTTCACTACTGCCCGATGAAGGACACTTGGGTACAACCCGTTAGATAATATATGGAAGAGATCACCAACGTTGATCACCAAAGCACCGGGCATTGGTGGAACCGTGACCCACCCGGTGCCCTCCCCAAGCACTTGCAAACCACTAGTGTTGCTTTGGTAGAGGATTGTGAGGAGGGTAGAATCCGTATGTGCAGCCAAACCCATGGCCCGATCTGGCTCTGGACAAGCGGGGTAAGAATTCAATTGTAAGGCAGCTGATGCACCTTTGAATTCACCTTTCGAGCCAGCCCATTTGATATCTTCCATGGATATGCCTAGTGAGCCAAGCATAAGCCACATCAACCTCCCAGCAAGCATTTTCATTTCTTTCTCATATTCCTCAATGATATTGCTGCAAGAACAAAACAAGAGAAAATAAAAATCAAAACATTGTATAATACATGACTGACAAAGTTGCTATTAAGAAGATTTAGTCTCTTTGGGACTGCATCCTTAGAGTGCACATGCACTCATAACCGTTTTTGCTAAAAGTTTTTTTTTATTAAAAATGGGACGAAATATTTACATAAAAATGAATAATTAAAAAAAAAAAAAAAATCAAAGTCCTTTATGAAACAACACTTAGACGTGCGTTCTGAAGAAGCATTCAGAAAGTGCTTTTACGAGCCACAATTACTTTTAAATTTTTTTTTGTCACAGCAGTAACAAAACACTTCTATTTGTCAAAAGAACACTTATACGCTTATAGCTCTTTCAAAACTCCTAGTCTCAAAGAGGCCATGTTGGATATTCTCACGCACAATCTTCTTAGTGGGTCCATAGCTCTCACTGTAATCTTTTGCAACTTGCATTATGGTACAGAAAAATGGGCATTTTGCCTACATGGCCATATAGTATTCTCCACCCAAAACAAGAACCCAAAAAAAAAACAAATGAAGAATATATATTACTACTGATGTTATTGAATTAATGTGATTAATACCAGAATTTGTCGTAATCTTGGGGCCAAAGTTGGCGAAAATGGTCAACTGGTGAGCCAACAATAGTGAAACCCTCCGACCACATGAGCTTCTTAAAAAACGAAGATATCCGAGCAAAACCATAGCCGGAAATGCCATCTGGCGATCGGGCAGCTTTGAGCTTCTGCTGGACTGGTAGAGAGAAAAGGCTTTTGCCTGCGGATTCAATGTCATCAAGAAGCTTCTGTGGGATGCCATGGTTAGTGACTTGGAAGACTCCCCAAGTCTTACATGCATGGCCTGTGAGCTTAAGAGCATTGGTGTCAGAGAGATCGATGACCGGAACAGAATCGTCTGCCCCAAACGAGGTTAGGAAAGATGGGTAGTGATCATCATTGTTTGTCCATGCATAGGAGTCTGGCAATTCATGTAATGAGTTGAAATCTGGGTGTTTGAGTTGGAGGTTGACAGGGTGGGATTTGAAGGCATCCGAGAGTCTTGCATGCATATTGATAAGTAGAGTTTTTGTGTTCAACTGGAGAGAGAGAGAGAGAGAGAGAGAGAGAGAGAGAGAGAGAGAGAGAGAGATGGGGGCTGTGTTTTGTGTGGTTAGAAGAAAATTAAGGGTGTTCTGAAGATTTTGGAGATAGGGTTAGAAACAAGTATAATGGTGGTAGTACTTGTTGCTTGAAAACATAGAATGATGATATAAAAGAAAGATAAGGTTTAGTGAGTATATATAGAGATGGCGGACAAGATAGTGACATGTTGCCCAAGGCCTCCACCCCAAAACAGAGTGATATTTTTTTTTTTTTTTTTTCGTTCAAACCATATATTTGTTAAAGTAGATATTAGATTAGGGAACCGATTGAGTTTGAACCACGCCATGATGTAAGGACAACGTTGCTCTTCATCACTGTGGTAGAGGACCACTTGCAATAGAGTGGTATGTTTGGAAAGCTAAAACCAAAATATAATTTCATGTGCTTAGAAGTTTCAAGAAAATTACTACATGTATTTCTTCTTTTTATTAATTTTTATTTGGAGAGTTCATGCATTTATTTGTAGAATATAGGGCTAACTATATTTTATACCTTCAAAGTTTGAGGTGATTTTTAAATTGAACCATGAGGTTTTAATTTTCTCATGTTACCCTCCAATATTTTGAAATTGTAGCAATTTACACCTTTCCTATATTTGAACATCTAGTTATGCATTAAACTGATGAGTTTTTTAGATTATGTGGTGCAAATGTGGCGTACATGTTAACCATGTCATCAATTTAATGAAGATCCAAATAATTTATGAGTCAAAGGTATAAATTGATACAATTTCAAAACTTTAAGAGGCAATATGAGCAAATTGAAACCTTGTGATCCATTTTGAAAATCATCCCAAACATAAAGGGTGGGAAATATAGTTAACCCCTAAGATATAAATATCATCACTCTATCAACAACTAGTTTGGTGGGTTACGTGCTTCAAATATGCCCTTGTACCAACAAAGCTATTGATATGTTTCTGGAAAATTAAACAAGTTCACGCATTGTCTTAATTAGTTCCTTTATCTCTCTTTTTTTGGGTAGAAAGCTCATCTATCTCTTTAGTACGTAATTGTTTGGTTAGTGTTTAATTGCGTCTCTCTTTAGTAATTAATTGCCCCTCCCATATGAATTAATAAGTGGAATCAATCAAGTTATCTATTAGTTTGTGTTTTCTTTTCCATTTCTCTTTCAAACTTTTATGTTAATCTTTATCCTTCAGTAAAGTAATGTGTCCCAGTTGAGAGAGATATGACAAGTTGAGTGTGTGAAGATAGATTCTACTGTGCAATTAGGATATACTGTTTTGTTTTCATATTATTTTTATATATCATCACGGACGTGAAATATAATTAGATATATATATATATATATATATATTTATATAAAATTAACTAGAGATATAGAGTGTGGTGAAGAGGGTGTTCGTTTTGTATCAAGGTTTCATTGTTAGCTGAGTAGTGAGGAAGGAGACAAAAATCTATATAAAGGAGAGGGTAAGGTATGTCCATTGGACAGGGGAAAGAACAAAAATGAAAAGGACCATGTTGTCTTTATAATAAGGGAATGGAGAGGCATAGTATCCTCTCAAACCACAGGAGTTTTGAGGAGAAGAGGGGACACTTCCACTCTCCATGTGCCCTTGTCTTGTCCTCAATTAGAAAAACATCTTAATCAACACACCTCCTCCTCTCAATCTTAGTCCTAATCTCCATTCACAACAGAACAACCCCATTATACATGACCAAATTGCCCCTTTTTGACAGTGATGAAGCTTCTCTAAAGTCTATGCAACCAACAGGTTTTCGTTTTAGAGTTCTCTTGTCATTAAGGCATCCATATATATAACTATATATGTAAGAAGACAATTAGTAGTGTACACGGTTTCTCTACTACATTTAATGGACACTTGGTTGTGCAAAGAGAAATTATGTTGCATAAGAAATTGGGCGACGAAATCTTCATCGTGCAGTAATCATCGCGCAAAGCTCGTGAAAAAAGACATTGCGTGACGAAATTATGAAATTCTGCTCAACAAAGGATTGCACAATGAAATAAAGGTTCGTCAGGGTGTTGGCTTTGTTTCGGGTGGAAGGGTTTGGAGGTGGATGGGAGAACACCGGGTGGGAGACGGATGCTGGACAAACTGGGGACTTGTACGATCAGTGACATCTGACATCTGACACCTGGTGGGAATCATATGGAAGAGAAAAATCTTGGCTATGAACTTTTACCACTCGTGACAGACTCTGTCAAGTTGAAATTTTCATAATAAAATTTTGTAACACATGTTACGCTTTAATTGAATAATGCATCCCTTTTCAATTTTCTTCTCCAACGAGAAGGGTGATTATGTTTGCCAAATACAATCAAAGGTGGAAAATGGAAATTAAATTAATTCTCCATTGCTATCACTTGTATCATTGGTCATTTCCAAGAAAAGTAGTAAAGGCTCTTTTGGTTTTACATTGGCAATTTGTTTGCCCCAAATGACTCCAATGAGCTCCTAATGTCCAACGCTAACAGACATATTTGGGGGTGTTTCAAAACAAACGTTTAATGGGTCTTTTTGTTTTGGTTTCAAATCTAGTCCCTTGGTTTATAGTTTAGGGTGGTGATATTCACCCACTCAATTTTACTTATCACACACTTCTTTTGATATTTAGTTGTCGAATAAAATGAATTGAAAAAAATCAATGTACAAAAATTAACAAAGATATGTGAAATGTTAAAAAATAAAAAAGTGTGAATATTTTAGCCTATAGTTTATACTTTAATTTTTCCATTGGCAAGTTGGGAAAGTTCTTATTTCTCTTTCTGTTCCTTTTTTTATATTTATTTATTTATTTATTTATTTTTGTGGTTGTTATTGAGGCACAATAGAAATCGTGATCTTTTTATTATGATGCCATATGAGTTATGCATCCCAATCCTATCTTTTGCCATCTCTAATGTCTCATGAGAGATGAACATAAATATCATGCATGGGACATGTGCTCTTGAGTGCACCACCACATGCATATACTCATTCTGCATGCATGTGCAGATCTCGTGCTACAAACATGGCAAGGTCGGGTCGTTATACGCGACGGTCACCAAAAATAATTGATTCAGAAAGGTTCAATAATAAATATTACTAGAGAAACTTCCTCCAGTTGTTTTAGAAGTTGGAGAGGGTTCAAAATTCAAATTATTTCTTCTTTGATATGTGTGTGTGTGTGTATAGATAGATATGTCAATGGTTAGGAATAAGATTCTCTTATCTTCTATTTGTATCCCCTTATACTTTCTTTTTTTATCTTTTTCTTTCCATAAAATAAAACAAGACATTAATGTGACTTAATTCTAACTATTTAAAAAGGAAATGAGAGAAGATGAGAGACACTATGAAAGGAGAAAATTCTACTTCCAAAAATTATTGAACTGTCAGACTGAACCAGAGAAACTTCTTCCAGTTGATTGCATGTAAATTTCTATTCTTCCAATTTATAATGCCTTTTGTTTTAGGGTAGTGTTATTCATACTTTTTTTTTTTTTTTTTTTACGTATTTCTTTTGATATTTGATTGTTTGATTAAATAAACTGAAGTAAATTATGATAAATAAAAAATTAATAAAAGTATGTAAGAACTAAAAATAAGTGTATAAATAACATTATCCTTTTTTTTAATGATAAGATCTCAGGCGTGCACACTGGTTAGTCTTGTTATATACTGTAGCAAAAAGTTAGGCTCATTCCTAATAAAAGTAAAATGATTGATTACGTAGCAGTTCCAAATAAAGACACTCTTTCTGCTTTCTAAAATTTCTTTTTTAAAACCATCTAGAACTACGTTCTAGTGATATTTTTCTTTATTCGTAAGTAAGAGATCTTAAGTTCGATTCACTAATAATTGATCACCTAGTGTAAGACTTAATCCTCTTCCCCACCCCCTTAGTCTAGATATTATCGTTGGTTCATAACAAATAAATTTCTCTCTTAAAAAAACAGCTATCGGTTCTGTGAGGGGTGACCTATATAATTAAGAAAACTCTCATTATCAACCATCTCACAAGAAATCACACTGACATCTCGTCAATTAATTTCAGTAATTGATTCCTAAAACTAAGGTAGCTCCAGTCATTACTAGTTTTCTACATTTAAGATTTATAAACTGTCCCCCTTTCATTTATTGTTCTAATTTTCAATCCAATTGGGAAAAGATTAAGGGAGCTTTAATGAAAAGGGCTTGGGCCAACATATATTTAACCAAAAACCATCCCAAAATGTTATTTAACCAAAATGGCTCAAAGTTTAATTAAAAACCATCCTCTTCTCACCCTTCTTTAGCTTAAGCGGTGCAAGCTCCACACAGCACTTGGGTTTTTTCAACTTCTCCAACAATGGCAACCCCAACAACATCTTCGGTGTCGAGTTTGATGTCTTCGAAAACCAAGAGTTCCAGGATCCTGATGACAACCATGTTGGTTTGGACATCAACTCCCTTACGTCTAATGCTTCGAGCACAGCAGGGTTTGTTTGTTGATTTTTTTCTGACGGTTTTGTTGATGGGTTTGACGGTGTGGGAGTTGATCGATCGCCTCGGAGCTTTGGGTTTGGCCATGGTGAAGATTCTAGAGGCTCATCGCCCAAACCAGACACATAGGATTTGGAATTTGGAATTTGGAAGAAGAAATGTGGGATACTTCGTTAAGGGGTTGGATTGTAGAATCATAGGATGGACGCATCTACAGAGGACAATAGCTCCTTTATTATAGAGGACTTTTTCTTCCACCTATTGACTGGGGTTTGTTTGTTGACTTTTTTAAAATGAAATTGTTTCGACTCCCGGAACTGCGAGGTTGGACTTGAAATTATGTTTTCCTGGTTTCCCACTTGCTGCAGTTTGTTAAGTCACTCATCCTTTAACACTATTGAACTAGGCAGAAAAAAGAACCAAAACATAAAACTGTTTCTGGAGAACACAAAACATAACACTGTTTTTGGAAAAAAGAATCAGATACAATGTCTGTTTTGTCTGTGCACAAACAAGCACTGTATCTGGAAATAAAATAACCAAAATCCAGAAACAGTTACTTAAATTCCAGAAACAGTGACTTAAATTCCAGAAACAATCTATGTTTTAACATTTGACTGTTTCTTTTCTTTCATGCATCAGTTGATTATATTTAAGAAACATGATGCGTAATTTGCTTTGAATCCAAATACAGTGAATTTCACTATTTCTTTTCTAGCTTACATTTAAGAAATAGTGTGCCTATTTCATTTTGATCCATAAATAGTGTTACTTAAAATCCAGAGACAGTTTATTTTTACAGTCTAGAAACAGTGACCTGTCGTTATTATTGAATAGCATGCAAATCTCAAATTTATTTTCTGGAGAAACAAACAATGAACTCCATTGACGAAGAAAAATTAAAAAATAGTATCTCGAATACACTATGAATAATAACGACGATCACATTTCAACGAAATAATACAAAATATAATTTAAATAGCATGAGGATCTATATTTTTGTTTCAAAGAAAAAGAACAAGGTTTGCAAAACAACGATGAACTCCATTAACAACGAAAATCTGGAACTCAACCTAAAAAGGTCAGGGGTAAAATCGACAAATCATAATTTATTATGGTTGGGCTATTTTTAGTTGGACTACTTTAATATGGGCCTTGTATTAATCATTAAACAAAACTTATAACATGGTTTTTTTTTTTATTTTTTATTAAAACTAAAACTTTTAAAGCTATTTTCATTAGTTTTCCTAAAGATTAATTGGTAGTGCATGCTTGATGAAGATGGAGACACTGCCGTAAGTTACTATATATTAATTTATCTTATAAAATTTTGCCTGACAAAAATAGTGCTTTCGTCGAACTAAACACCTTTACTCGACATATTACAAAGGTTTGTCGGGCAAAAGAGTCAACGTGTTGGCTTCTTCAATGGCTTTTGCCCAACGAATACTATTTGATAGGCAAAATTTATGTCGTTGGGTTAAGTTTTCGTGCCAAGAGAAAACACTTGGCACATTATATGGCATTCTTTACATAATGAATCATCCAGCAAGTTTCATCACGCAAAGGTATATTTTATGATTTAGAGTTTAGGCTTCAGGGTTTATAATTAGTAGGGCAAATATACTATTTCGTCGGGCAAAGTTCAGGGACATGACTAGCATATTTAATTCTTTTAATGATTTCCGGAATCTACAAAATTAATTTCAACAATCAAACTGTCAAACTTGTTTTTATATACTCTGAATTACATTTGCCAACAATAAAAAAAATGAAAAAAATTTTGGGGGTAAGGAATCAGGACAAAATCATTCGACATTTAGAAACGAAAAATCACGATTTAACGGTTATTTTAGCTCCAATTTTGATGATTTTTAACAACTACACTTCTCGACCCTAGAAGAATACAATGAACGAATCCACTCATCAATATTGTGGATACCACAAATCTTACATTTGAAGTATATAATAAACTCTAAGTGTTTGTTGAATCAATTGTTTTGGTTGGATACGCAATACGAAGCCAATTTCAACGATACAACTTGTGGAGCAAAAAATAATCCCAAAAGTCGTGGAGATGACACATGGATTTTTGGACAAAAAGGATGAGATTACCCTCGACTCACGCGCATGCAACGGACAATAATGACTCAATCAAGAAAGAATCAAAGATGATCAATATAGAATTTATTTCACATTCCTCTCATCATTCCTCATCAATCCCTTATCGATTTATTCAAAAGATAACTTCCAAAACTTCCTATTTAAATTAGGAAAAATTGCCATGTTAATTGCAATATATTATTTCACATAATATCTTGCAATTGTCACCAAATACACCATAAAGGGCCAGCCACTCCTCACCCTAAGGGCCAGCCACTCTCTTATAAATACCCCACTTACCCCACTAAAATGTTGAGCCATTGGCTACTCCCAAACTCCTAAACATATTCTTTTCAGAATTCTAACTTTACCATTGGAGATTCTTCGGCCAAAGCCCCCCTCATTCATCATGGGCGTGTAAGGCTTTTGGCCTTAATTGATTGTGTTATTATTTCATAGGTGCATTTTCGTCAAAGGAAAAGTTGGCGGAACTTTACATCCACAAATTGGTGCTTTCATTAAGAGTTTGATTCACACACTTGAAGAACTCTCGTATTCAAAGTTTATGATTTCTCGTTCGTTCGTAAATTTTTCGTAAGTTCTTATTCCTAGAATTTTTTTTAATTCCTTGAATAGATGTAGGAGAAAAATACAATGGCGGGAAATTCAGAAACCATGATGAACGGAACTTTCTACGTTCATAGACCCATATCAAATGATGGACATCCCGATGTAGCCCCACCACAACGATACACAAGACACACCACAACAAGAGAAGTAGCCTTGCCACCATGAAGCACCATTACCCTGGTAGCCATGGCAACTACCGTGGCAATGGGGAGTGGGACAGCTCCATAGCAGCTAGGCCATGAAGCAACGACAGTTGTAGCCCAATGAGCAGCTGCAGAGCAGCAAGCCCACAAGGTAGCAGTTGTTACAGTGCAGCTAGCTCAAGACTCGCAAGCCTAGAACACCATGCAAGCCCAAGCCTCGCCAAGAGGAGGAAAGGCTCAACACCCACGCACTCCCGCAATTCGACCCCACCTATGATCTAGCCCACTCTCATGGCCCAACTAGTTGCCCAATCTAATCCAAGATCAATTCAACCGTCCTGACTTCAGATTTTTGAACCAACGATTAAACCAGCGGTATTTTCACATCTAGCTTTTGCTGATTTGACCTATCTTGGCTTAAATTTTTTACCCGGAGTCCATTACACTTCTACCACCCATGGAGAAACCTACCATCCAAGCTCTTCTATCTCGCATGACGAACAACACTTGTCTTGACCAGTTATAGAGTTGACAAGCGTCCTCCCACATCAGACGACCTTAGTGAATCAACTTTTGCAGCACACTAAGGTGCAACGTACCCTAGATGACGTGTCCTGAATCAAGACAAGGGCAGACAATGACCATCTCCAATAGCTCTCGATAAGAAACCTCTCGACCAGCCACGAGTCAAGCGTTCTGGCAGTGTATACTCTCACCTAGGCCTCCATGATAGCGTATACTCTTATCTTAACGTGCGGATGAGTGTGCAATCCCGATTAGGCCAACGGACAAGCATATATTCATGGTTAGGGCAACACTCTGATACCACCTCACATCGGAGTAGGCAGCACAGCGGGCGGAGAAAAGCAGTCACTCAATCCTGCTGAAGTTCAATTGGCAGCCTGCAAGTAACTCGGTCGCCTACCATGAACGTACCACATACACCGCAGCCTGCAAGTAGCTCATTGCGCTTCCCACTTACACCCTTACGTGGGTTACATGAGCAGTTTGAAGTCTCAAGCAGATTACCAAACAAGACCTCATAGGCTGAGGATTATTTTAGTTGTCAAGTAGTCTAGTTTTCTAAATCAGTGTTCATAACAACGACTTCCATGCTCTCCAATGTGAGAGGGTAAACTAATTCCTCAACACCCATATGGGTATGCTCTCCAGTGCGATAGGGTAAACTAATTGTTCTTCAGTGCAAGAGGGTAAACCAATCCACCGGCACCCATCTGGGTAAGCTCTCTAGTACGAGAGGGTAAACTGATTCCTCGACACCCATCTGGGTATGCTCTCCCGTGCGAAAGGGTAAACTAATTGATCTCCAGTGCGAGAGGGTAAACTAATTCCTTGACATCCATCTTGGTAAGCTCTCTAGTGCGAGAAGGTAAACTACTTACTTTCAAGTGCTAGAGGATAAACCAATCCCCCCGACACCCATCTAGGTAAGCTCTTCAGTATGAAAAGGTAAACTAATTGCTTTCTAGTGCGAGAAGGTAAACCAATCCTTCGACACTCATCTGGGTAAGTTCTTTAGTGCGAGAGGGTAAACCAATTCCCCAACACCAATTTGGGTAAGCTATCCAATGTGAAAGGGTAAACTAATTGCTCTCTAGTCTGAGAGGGTAAACAATTTTCTTGACACCCATTTGGGTAAGTTCTCTAGTGCAAAATGGTAAACTAATTGCTCTCCAGTGCAAGAGGGTAAACTAATCCCCCCGACACCTATCTGGGTAAGTTCTCTTGTGCAAAAGGGTAAACTAATTGCTCTCTAGTGCGAGAGGGTAAACTAATTCCCCGACACCTATTTGGGTATGATCTCCAGTGTGAGAGAGTAAACCAATCCCCCGACACTCATCTGGGTAAGTTCTCTAGTGTGAGAGGGTAAACAATTTTCCCGACACCCACTTGGGTAAGTTCTCTAGTGCAAAATGGTAAATTAATTGCTCTTCAGTGCGAGAGGGTAAACTAATCCCCCCGACACCCATATGGGTAAGCTCTCCAGTGTGAGAGGGTGAACTAATTGCTCTTTACTGCGAGAAGGTAAACTAATTTCCCGACACCCATATGGGTATGATTTCCAGTGCGAGAGGGTAAAGCAATCCCTCGACACTCATATGGGTAAGTTCTCTAGTACGAGAGGGTAAACTAATTGCTTTCCAGTGTGAGAGGGTAAACCAATTCCCCAACACCCATATGGGTAAGCTCTCCAGTGCGAGAGGGTAAACTAATTGCTCTTCAGTGTGAGAGGGTAAACCAATTTCCTGACACCCATATGGGTTTGCTCGCTAGTGCAAGAGGATAAATTAATTCTCCGACACCCATTTGGGTCTATTCTTCAGCTGAAATGGGCAAGTTGCCTATGAATTTCCACACAACTACTCATTTTATTGTGATTAGTTAACAATTTTCATATTCCACAAATCCTTATCAAGCTATGATGCAGGTCACATAGCTCAAATGATTGAATACTCGAAGACCAGCTAAGTAGCAAATGGTCAGGGGGTAACAACCGACAATGAACACAACAGCTTAATGCCTAAAAAACCAAAAATCACGGCCATAATGACTTTTTGGAATCATCAAATTTTTTCGTAGCAGTGAACCCAAACAACGGTTCTATGGGTAAAAGTTTTACAAGACACTTCAAGTAAGCAAAGTTTTAAGAAAAATGAAGATGGAGTAAAGCGAAGAAAGTAGGAAGAAAGTAGTTTATTTCTAGCAAATTGATAAACTTATACAAAGGTCATCAAAATCTGACACAAGCTAAATTGAGCATACTTTAGCAGCTTGGATAACCTTGGGCATTCCAGGAACCATCCTACCATCAACAACCATTTCACACTCAGCAATTTGCCCATCTGACACTTCATCTTCAGCAGCTTTGATCTTGGTAGCTCCGCTTATGATTGCTCAATTTACAACAGTTAAGGAATCAAACTCAAGCAGTTTCCTCCTTCTTGGCAAGTAACATAGACGTGGCTGCCCAAACTATGACCCATGCCATGCCACTTCCTCGACCCATGTGGAGCCAGCCCTTGGCTCTAGCCAAGCCATGACCCTTGCCACACCACCTCTTCACTTATGCCGAGCCAATTCCTGGCCCCTGCCAGCTGATGTGTCGCACAACCCCGATGGCTGCTCAGCAGTAGCACCATTTAAGAAAAAGACAAAGAAAATCAAGTTTTTCTAACCTTAGTGCGGCTCAGAGAAGACAAAGAAATAAACAGAAGAAGGTTCTTTGCACAGGCAAGCGAAGAAGAATGCTAAGGAAGGGGGAACAAATATCCTCTAGCTTTCTCTCTTTCTTGTAGGGATAAATAATTGCCCTTTGAAGTTGATTTAATCCCCTACTTAAGGTAGGCTTAAATAGGCCTTGGTGGCGATTTATTTTCCTTTCCAAGAAGAATCTAATTCGAAGTCCAAGTGGGAATCTGCATCAAAGTTGGAGATCTCTACGCCCTAGTTTAGTACTGAGGTGATTCTGTAAAAAGTGGCTATCAAAAAACGCCGGGAGCTTTTTTCTATTTGGTAAACATTCAGCTTCAGCTTTTTTTTCACAGTTTTGGGTGAAAAAAGCCAAAAACACAAAGGTGCAAAACCCAACTTTGAAAAACTAGCTTTTTTCACATCTGTTTTACATAAAAGTTATCAAACACTATAATACAGTTTTTTTTTTTCAAAAGCACTTTTACAAAAAAGTTTACCAAACACTCTGCTGCTTTATTTCACAGTTGCTTATTCTCACAGCACAGCAGAAGCATTTTTTTTTTTTTCAAAGCACAGCAATACCAAACCAACCCTACATCTACTGCCCTTTCCTGCAAGCAGCCCAGCAAGTGTCGGGCATTTGTGGAGCCAAAAATAATCCCAAAAATCATGGAGATAACACATGGATTTTTGGACAAGAATGATGAGATTACCCTTAAGACACACCGGAATTCCCATGCACATGCAACAAACAATAACGGCGCAATCAAGGAAGGTGATCAAGATGGAGTTTATCACATATTCCTCTCATCACTCCTCATCAATCCTTTATTGATTTTATTCAAAAGGTAACTTCCAAAACTTTCTATTTAAATTACGAATAATTGCCATGTTAATTGCAAGATATTATTTCATATAATATCTTGCAATTATTACCCAAATACACCATAAAGGGCCGACCACTCCTCACCCTAAGGGTCAGCCACTCCTCACCCTAAGGGCCGGCCACTCTCTTATAAATACCCCACTTATCCCACTAAAATGTCGAGCCATTTGTTACCGACAAACTCCTAAACACATTTTTTCAAAATTCTAACTTTGGCATGGGAAAATCTTCGCGCAAAGCCTGCCCCCATTCATCATGGGTGTGTGAGGCTTTTGGCCTTAATCGAAGGTGATTATTTTGCAGGTACATTTTTGTCAAAGGAAGAGATGGCGAAAATTTGCATCCACACAACCGTTAAACTTGTTTGCTATTGCATATGCCAACTTGTTTGCTATTGCATATGCCAAAAATCATAAAAAACAAACTTTCATAGATTAGGTAACGGGACGAAATCATTTGACAGATAGAAACGAAAAATCATGATTTAATAGTTATTTTAGATCTAATTTTGATGATTTTTTTTAAGGATGCTAATTGAGAGTAAAATCATTGATTAGATTGACCTGATCATCAAATTGGATGATCGTTTAACCGTTTGAAATTAAATTAAAAATAAGAAAAATAAAATTTTGAGGTTTCCCGACGTATATGTGGTTTTCGTCTGGCAAACGTAAAAATTTTCCTTCACTTTTTTCCAAAGTCAAATTTCCCCAAATAAAAGGTTTGCCCATTGTGTTCACAACTGAAGACACCACAAGCCTGTGCTGGCCCCAGTCCATCCTGCTGATGCCTTGGAGGCTGATTCGGCGGCCGTACGCCTGGAGAGAGACAGAGAACTCCCAACCTAGAAGAAGAGAAAAGTGCGGGGAATCTGTAAAGGCATAGATTCTAACTGGATCACCCACTTATCGCAAAGACTGGATCATCGTTGATTACAACCCACTCCATCAGCGAGCGAGCCGCAAATTCAACGTGTTGGCTCATGACACGAGTATCATCTGCACTAAGTGCCCTATGGTGGCCTTTTCAGTGAAGAAGCTCTTCCCCAAGGTGTCTGAAGAGATGAAGAGACAAATTTTGGGAAGTATGAATTTTTTTTAAATTTATTCTTATTTTTTTACTTTCACTTATTTAATTTAATTTTTTTTTTTAAACTAATACACTTGTTTTTATTTTTATTTTTTTTGCCTATTTCAACCAACTTCTCCATGGAACACCCAAATACGAAATAGTACATACATCGAGTGTGGACTGAGGGTATAAAAAGTGGAAGTATGAGCTGTACGTGTACTACAAGACCTATGCATCTCCTGATGAAGGTCCTACAGATCCACCCTTGTAGTTTAAGGAAAGGATTGGTAAGACATAGTGGTTGTGTGGTCATTTTTAGAGACTGACATTTCTAGTAAGTTTTTATTTATTTTTATTTTTATTTTTTAATTTGAATTCCATTTTTTATATATTTAAGGTTTCTTTTTTAGTTTAATTAATTTTTTTTATTTTACAACATAAATCAACAACAAATAAGGTAACGAGGAAGCAGAATCGTACCTTCAGCACTCCGATTTTCGACCCTTATCTTTCTGAGTCGAGGAACGGTGTGCGCAAGGCTTGGTTTTTCGAAATTCAAGGCATGGATGGGATACACATGTCAATTATGGCAACTAGGTGGCTGATGACATTTATGTAAGTATTCCATTCAAAGTTTTAATTTCAAATTTCATTACGCTTAAAAATATTTAAATTATGATTGGTAATAATTGATTTCTTTTTTGTAGGCCTTTATGTCACAGATGAAGGATGAGTACCTCGCCAACCTCTCACAACAGCAACCAAAAAAGGCCAATGGAAGAGTTAACATCTGGTTCAAAGGTGTCTCTATAGTTGTTGATGGATGAGATTGGCCGACGGAAAGGCAAAGAACTTTACGGCCTAAGAGCGGGTTAGGTTCAAGACCTGAGAGGTTCTTCTTCATCTAGCTGTCATACTGTAAGCAGGATGTCTTCCAGACTACACTAGTTGGAGATGAAGCTAGCAAGTGAGCAAGAAGAAGATACGAGCGAGCGGTGCGCCAGTGAGAGGAATGCCTTATGTGGTACGTTGCTTGGATAGATCAAGCAATGTCATCCTCTGGCATTCACATTCCCGATTCCGAGCAACCTTTAACTGCCATTCCACAAGTCACCTCAGCAACTACCACAATAGTCGTAATTAGTTTATTATTATTTTTATATACAATCGTACGAATATATTATTTTTAATAAAATTAAATAAAATTCTTTAATTTTGTGATTTATTTTAGCTTTTTAGATTAATATAATTAGAATTAATTAAATTAAATATTGTTTTAATTTCAAAATTTTAATAAATATTTTAAAGACTTTGTCTGATGAATATATTGTCAAGCAAATATTTCTTCTATTTTTTATTTTTTCTTTAAAACTTGTCGGGCGAAATATTTTTTAATTATTTTATTCCAAAAACTTGACGAAATTGTGTCGTTAAGCAAGCCTAATTTGTTGGGTAAGGTCGGTCAACGCTTTTTTACCCGACGACTTTATTTCGTTAGGACAAATCTATTTGCCCGACAAATGTTTATTATCCATCTGGCAAATCTTTAATCGACGGATTTTGCGTGTATTGTTGGGCAAAATTGTAAGCGATGAAAAAATATTTTGCCTGATAAAATTAAAGGAATCTTAATTAAACACTCCCAGTACTGTTCACTTTTAATATTAAGGACATTTTAACCTTGAAAAGTCACTCTTGGTATTCACTTACATCTTTATTTTGTCATTTTCATTAAAACTAAAGTTTTTTTATGACTTTTCGTTAGTTTTCCTTAAAATTAATTCGTCTTGAAAGGATTTTTCCCTGTAGTGAGACTTTTTCTAGTTATCCTTTCCTTTCCGCGAAGAGAGAACTGCATGTACGTATTTCGGTATTTGTACAAAAATTCTCATGTTAATGCGCTCTGTATGTGTATATGTTTGATTGTGTGCTTGCGTAAGCGCAGGACCGATGCATGCTAAAGAGAAAGAGATCTGCAGATCTAGCTAGCTACATTTTCAGGGACAACATTTGATTTTAGACTCCCTTGTCTCTAATTGAGTAAGCAAAATTTTGTTTAGACGTGATGATTTGTATGATTGAAAGCTCTCCATTCAAAAGCTCCAATACTTTGAATTTAATTATAGAATAAGGCCGACTGAATTTGGAACTACTCCACTTTATTCAACTTTCACTACAGTAATGATTTTATTTAGTATAAGAATAAGTTAAAAGCATCACGAAAGCAAGATGCTTTTTGCTTAAACCTTGTTGGCTTGAAGAATTAAAATTAAAATGACTTTTTTTCTATTAATTTGTCATCAAACAATAAAAAAGGCAGACTGAAATGAGCGTCATTCATGCGTCGTAAGAAATCATTTAATCATAAAGATAAACTAAGACAATGGCCTTAAAACAATACATATAGCTGTGTGGTATTTCTTAATTTGTGAGATAAGATGATAGTGTATTACAGGAATTAAATATTTATTAAAAACTAAACTCTATTTTTTATTAAAGCACCTTTTAAAAACAATATATAGACTACTTTTAAAAGCCAAACACTTTTTTACTGCTTAACTTTAAAGTGAAACAAATTTTGATGAAAAAAGCTATACCAAACTAAACCTTAGTCAACTGAGAATCTACTCCAACAAATATCAAATATTCTTTGGTGGGTAAGAAATTTGCCATATAAACATCCGTCATTATTAACTTTATCAAACTTAATTTAAATAACACCTTGAAATGCCCTCCTTAATGTTGTATGTACTTTCAACTTGTAAAACAGACAAAATTCCAAAAGGAGAATCAAAATTGTACGATCTAGAGAATTTCTATTTAAAACAATCTGCAACAGAATCACCATTGGGTTTAAAACTTTCGTCGAAACTAATTTTAACATAATCATTGTTTGGAGGTTTCCAGCCATATTTCTTATAATTTTTATTTTTATTTTTCTAGCAATTTAATTTAATTTAATTTAATTTTTTTCAATATTCACTTGAAACTCTTTGTGAGATTGTGATGACAAAGCTTCACATCAGTGAGGAACCAACTATGGAAGAGCTTATAAGAAGTAGAGCTATTTCTAATATTGACAATTGATTTTATAGTCGAATCTCAACTTACTTCATGGTATCAGAGCAAGATTGGCCCACATGTGAAGCTCAAATGGCCACATGTGCTTCATGTTACCCTGTTTGTGTTGTTTACGTATTAGACTTGAAAATTCGCTACATATGAAGGGGCATGTAAGAATATGAGGACAAAGTCTTACATCGGTGAGAGACCAAACTACGCAAAGGCTTATAAAAGGTTGCGTTATTCTATATATTGCCAATTAGTAGCATATATACAGAAAAATTATAAAGATTAGAAATAGTTTCTAAATGTATACTTACACATAATTAACAAATACAAATGTCAACAAATTTTAAAATCCTAGTTCGCATATTTGAGCAATTTTGTACTAAAAGCCAAAGTAAAAGCTAAAACGTTTGGAGGCAATTTAAGTTTCCAAGTTTTTGCTAAATTGTTGTCAACAGAAGTTAGAAAGTAATCCAGTAGCAGTTTATTTATATTAGAGCCAGCCAACATTTGTACCAAGAAAACGAGATGAAGAAATAGAACAATGTTACACACACACACACACTCTATTTATTTCTTATTTCTTAAGTGTTTTCTAATGAAATTTTAAACTTCTTTTGATGAAGTGAAGATTGGATGCTAGGACTAAATTTCATTAACAAATAACGATGTTAAAAGATAACTTATACCATAAATCCTTTTGTGATTTCCAACGATATTAATGAGGTTGACAACATGATAAATACCTTGACTTATTAATTCCACATTACCAAGTTCAGCTCGACAAATTGATACAATTCGGCAAAACTCTAAAATATTGGCTGCTTTTGAATCTAGCTGTTTCCATCGTTTGTAATCACCACAAATGGGTACGTGTGTCTGTATGTAACCTTAAAATGATAATCAAATAAGACATGCACACTGAACTATCATGGAGTAGCGCACGTGTCTTGATAGGAGCATATTCATGCGACTTATATGGTTTGTTCTCGTGCGTTTACGTTATGTTTCTCTAGTTATTTTAGTCCTTTATGCTTCTTTTGTGTGTTTTCAGGTTCTAAGGGCTTAGGGAGCAAGAAAGTGCATTTTGAGGCTATTTGGAGCATTTTTGGGCATGGATTGGATAGCTTATCCATGGAGCCAAGAGGATGGACGAAATTGAAGGCCATTTATGCACTTTAGGACATACAACAAAGGGCCTAGCCCATTCTCTCTTATTCTCTCCCTTATAGCCATGCAAAGAACCATCCATTCCATCAAAAACAATTCATTAATCCACATGCACATTCAATCATTCACTCAAGCACCCTTGTGCCTTGTTTCCCCCTTTGTTCCCACCAATCACATGCATCATCATCATTCAACCAAGCCTAACCCGTGCATTCCCCCTAATTCCAGCACCAAAACATGCACTCACATGCATTTTCACCACCATTCACACACACATGCATCCTGAAATTCTTGCCGTGCATTTCATACCCTTTCTATCATCTCATTTCATACACAACACACCACAAACACTTCCATTCCTTCTCTTTGCCGTGAGTCCCCTTAGAATCCAAAACCATCTTTCCATTTCCATCACTCCTCACTCCATTCCACACTTCCATTCCCCCAAACCAACTATCCTTAGACCTTATGCTACAATAAAGAGGAAGAGAAGAGGGCCTAAACGTTCATACAATTCAAGTTTGAGTTGTTGGAATGTTTAGGTGTTTCTTTGATTTCAATGTTTAAATTCAATTCTCTTTGTTTGTACGTATGAGGAATGGAAGAGAAGAGTGCCTAAACGTTCATACAATTCAAGTTTGAGTTGTTGGAATGTTTAGGTGTTTCTTTGATTTCAAAGTTATAATAAACTAAACCCCCTTTAGCTAGGGGGTGATTCGAAATATATGTTTATGTTTGCATTATGAATTGATTAACTTTCGTTGGAATTTCATAAGTTGTTGATTCAATTTGTTTAACCGTTTGATTGATAACTTATTTATGTATGTTTATTAAGAATGCGCGCTTAATTTTCATGCATGAATATGACGCTAGAATATAAGTGAGTTTCACCTAATCGTTATGAACTTATATTCACAAGTAGTGGAGGTTGCTTATAAACAATCGCGTTAAATGAATTCTTGGCACGAGTTTCATGCTCATCATAGTAACGAATGCCTCGTCAACACTTATAGTTTTCATAATGCTTAATGATCTTTGATTGTATCTTTATTGTGCTGTTCACGTAAAGGACTTTTGGAGAATGTTGTGAATTGCGTTGCGCTAACCCATCCAATTCATTAACTTAAGGAAAACTTGACGGTTAATTTAAGCGGACCTAATTAACCCGGAGTGTTGAGTTTCATAATTTATCGAAAGACCAACTGAGAATCAATCTTGTATGCAAGTATAACATGTATGGAGATGAACCCCGTAGCTAACTTTCCATCCATTTGTTCTTTCTTTTCTTGTTTCTGTTTTCATGTTTAATTTAACTTGTTATTCAATTATGTTAAACATGTGAAACTAATTTCTTTTTAGTTAGAGGCGAATTTGAAGCCATGGACATATGTTGGTTATGATTTGATTTACTCCGGTTATGAATTCATGAACTTTAGATGTGGGTTACTTTTCTGTTTTGATTAAGAACTTGTTTATGTATGTGGGTTGAGGGTCGACACTTAATTTGCATGTCTAAACTTGATGCTAGGATATAAGGGAATTTCACCTAATCGTTATGAACTTATATTCATGAGTAGTAAAGATCGCTAGTCACGATTGTGTTTAGTAAACCCTAGGCTGGATTAACATGCGTATTCCATAGTTATGAATGCCTAGTCGATGTTTATGATTTCCGTTGAACTTAATGATCTTTGTTGAATGTCTCTATCATGCGTATTTCATGGTTAGGGACTTTGATTAGGAATAATTTGGTTGCAATGCGTATCTCATTCAATCCAATGAATCTAGGGAAATCTGAAAGTTAGTTTAAGCGAACCTAATTAACTTGGAGCATTGTCATTCATCGTTTGTTGAAGTCACAACTGGGAGTCAATTTATATGCTTATGTTCATGTGTGGATAAGGAACCCTCTAACTAGTTTTTCTTCATTCTATTCCATCAATTTCGTTTGTACAATCTGTTTTGTTTCCAAGTTTCTATTTTAGTTTAATTTCATCCAAAACCAATCCCCCATTTATTTTAAAGTGTTAGATTAGTTAGAAATACATTTAGTTTGTGTTTATAAGTGTTTTGATTCATTTTATTTCCCAATTTCGTCCAAATTCACCATAGTGCTCAAAACTGCCCAGAAAGTGATTTTAAGGCAGTTTTGAGTGTTTTGGGTGATGTTTGAGTCTTTTGGTTTGTTTTAGTGTTTTAAAGTTTAGTTTTGCAATATTTGAGTCTAGTTTAGTGTTTCATATTGTTATTTTTACGTTTTTGAATCAAATCCAAGTGATTAACAATCCCTCCTAATCCCCGGTCCAGAACGATCCCTACTTATACTTATACTACAATTGTCAAAAAGAGGGTTTAATTTGTGTGCGCATAAATAACGCATCATGTCTTCATTGAATTGGCCGTACTACTGATTGAAGTAAAATCAATCAAAGTACACCCCCAAACAAAAGGAATATATTTGACTTTAATAAAAGATTAGTCCAATTTTTGTTTATAATTCTAGGGTTTCAGATCAAGACATCGTCCTTCAATCAATCAATGTATGATCTTGTCATGTTTGAATGCATGGCACATGTAAGTTACTGTTATTAGACATGGATTGCCGTAAAATTTTAGACTGACTAGAATCTTAGATTCAACTTTGTTAATTTGAATATTTTGATTGAAAGACTTGAAAGACAAAATGGTAAATTTGAGGGAGAAATAACAAAAATTATTAAATCCCTTCCTAAAATCATGCAATTAATAGCAAATAGAATTTTTTTAGTTTGAATTGTATGAAAACTAATCAAATCTTTTATATTTCAAAATACAAAATACAAATTTTTATTTTTATTTTTAAATATTGATGCGTTTTAAGTTAAAAAGGATACTGACACACCCCGATCGAGATCAGGACATGCTGGCCGTCACGTGGAAGTGACGTAACCATGTGCATAGTGCGGAAGTTAATAAAATAATAATATAAATAGTACGAATAAATAAAAACTAGCTTTACACAAAGTAATAATGAACAAGTGCAAGCGTAAGTGCGACACTAAGTTCAGAGCATGAAAGCCTAATGCAGTCCAGGAGAAAACGATGCAACAAAAGCACACCCAAAGGTGGTCCTACACTGGTGGTGGCCTGTCAGATATGCCGGGGAAATCCTCAGGGAAACCACCAAACGTGCTAGCCAACTAGAACCTGGAGGGGCGCAAAACAAAAGCGTGAGTGGGCAAAAACAAAGCTTTTTGAAAACCATTTAATAAATAAGTTCTAACCCCTCACCGTAAAACCTGTATACTTCCCAAAAAAAAAATATATATATATATATATATAATTCATGCTCAGGAATATGCTATGCCAGAACCTCAAAGTAAAATGCAAGTGCTCAGGTACTATCACATCAATGTCATATAATCTGTCAGCCGGAGTCACCTAACGTGACCTGTACGGCTGAATCTAGAGCTCAAATCTCACTCTCACTAACTAGACCTGCACACGAGTCGGAACCACCTAAAGTGGTCTGTACGACAAGCCTGGGTGTAACATATATATACGCTCAAGTGCTACGATCACGTGAAGGCTGGGCGAATAATTGCGGGTCACCTACGAGTCGGAACCACCTAAAGTGGTCTGTACGACAAGACTGTGCACCTAACTTGGATCCAAGCTGAGCGTGTGGTGCGGGAGATGAACATCACGTGAAGGACTGTGCCCAACTCTGGGCGGGAGCACTGACACCGGGGGTGCAAGTTATTAGCTCTCTATGCAACTCAAATCACTACTGAATGTAAACATACTCACAACTCACCTGGCACTTACCTGTGCGTCCGCAGCACCAAACATACATATATATATATATATATATATAAACAATTAACAATGCATAAACAACGACAACTATAGGCATGGCATATAAATAAATAAACGTTCTAAATCAATTTATGGGAAAAGTATAAGTATATAGGTATATACGGAAAACTAAAAGCCACTCACTGGTATGTGGAAGGGTCGTAACCCCCTGCCTCGAGTGACCACGCTTGTCCTCGGGATAGGTATCACCTATATGCGAAACAACTATAAAAACATTAATTTTAAAACACATAACCAATCTTAAGAAATAACTTCTCATACAATGCTCAAATGGGGTGTATGAATACACCAACGTGATCTACTCAACCTCAGGAACATCCCCATATTGTTAGAAAAAATTTTCACCACCACACGCGCCCCCACGCGCCGGCCAAGGCACAGCCACATGCGCCGGCCACCCGCAGGCACGTGCCTGGCACGCTGACGGCGTCAGTAAACACCGTCAGGAATATTCCGTTAACTTTAACGGATTCCGTCAACGACGTTAGGAATATTCCGTCTAAACTGACAGAATATTCCGTCGTCTTCTCCGGTGAGGCTCCGGCGCCGGCGACGGCGCCGGAAAATCGGGAAAATTTTCAAATCGTCCTATCTTCTTCGTTTTTCAACCAAATTTCACAAAATTGGTACCAAATTGAAGCTTACAACGAGAGGAACAAAATCGTACCACTTTCAAGTGCTAAAATCCACGAAATCTCGCCAGGAAAATACCCCCAACTCCGGCCAACCTCGAAAATCGCGATCCTGACGTCTAAAACCTTCAAACGAACCACGCCGAGCCTCCTAAGAACCTCACCAAGCTTCCTACAAGCTTGAAATTCCCAAAAACATAAGAATTTATGTGTGCATGAACAGTACCAAAAATCGGGTATCCCGAGTTCGACGTGAAAACGAAGGTATCCTTACCTGAAATGGGTATGGTTGGACTCCAATTGACACACCCCGACCCAGAAAGTCAACTTGGACCCTGAATCGAGCTGTGCTGGCCGACACCTGGAAGGTGATGAAGCCATAAAATGTGATAGTGTATAAAAAGTGAATAAATTTGAATCTAAAAGTGTCTAAGTACCAGAGTGCGCTACGAGTGGGAGCGAACCCATTTCACACGCGATGTCAGAGCATAAGTAAGGTATAGTAGTGTGGGTAAGAATCATACCCTCAGAAATATCCATCAATACTAAGATTCGCCACAGATTCTTGTCAATACAAACTCAGCAGCTAAAACCTGGAGGGCACTAAACAAAAGGTGTGAGTAAGCAATAAAACCAAGCTTCCCAAAATTATTACCTCTCTAAAAGTAATGCCCCTAATTGTAAAACCCGTATCGTTTTCCATAAGACAGTACAACATATATACATATATCCAAACCATACTCAGAAATGACCAAAACCACGGTTTGCCATCAACTCCACCATACATTAATAAGTGGGCCAAATGAACTAAATCAATACAAAGTGATATATCAGTCAGAGTCATCTAAAATGACATGTACAACTTATCCATATCTCATCAATCATGGCTAGCATATAAGTCGGAGTCACCTATAGTGACCTGTACGACTTATCCATATCTCATCAATCCTGGCTGGCATATAAGTCGGAGTCACCTATAGTGACCTGTACGACTTATCCATATCTCATCAATCATGGCTAGCATATAAGTCGGAGTCACCTATAGTGACCTGTACGACTTATCCATATCTCATTAATCCTGGCTAGCCAATAGCTCAATAAGTATACCTGCACATGAGTCGGAACCACCTAAAGTGGCATGTACGACAGGACTGGGTGTAAATAAATACGCTCAAGTGCTACGATCACGTGAAGACTGGGCGAATAATCGCGGGTCACCTACAAGTCGGAACCACCTAAAGTGGTCTGTACGACAGGACTGTGCACCTACCTTGAATCCAAGGTGAGCGTAAGGTGCGGGAGGTGAACATCACGTGAAGGACTATGCCCTGGCCACGGGCGGGAGCACTAACACCGGGGTGCAAGTTTATGAGCTCTCAATGCATCTCAATATAACATGTGGAACTCATGGCAACCAGTACGACAGTATCGAAGTTGCCTAACACATAACTATAGTCATGCTATAACTCAATCGATTCAACTAATACCATAAACTCACCTGAACTTACCTGGGTGTCCTGAGTTCACCTTTGCACTTGAAAGCATTCCCAATAATTATATGCAAGTAATATACATATGGATATACCATGATGCAATCTAATACTCAACCATGTCGTAGCATTTTCAATTATAAACAATACAGTGAGAAGTGTACAATCAATAACGTCTTACTCCCAAACTACTTATTTTCAGGGATAATTATCCATGACAACCCAATTAACACTAATTTAACAAACTAATTCATAAAACTAAAACTTGCCTTTATCAATTTCCTTCGTATTACTCAATTTCCCAAGCAAGGCTTTTGTCTCAAATATTTTATGGCTGCATCTAACGTCTCGTTAGACTGCCTACGTACCTTAGACAGGGATCAAGCCATTCGTAGTTCATATAGGTACTTCAAGCATTCACAATAATTATACGAAGGTAATATATCTAATCAATTTAAAAGTGTCGATAGAACTCTCAACAATATGTACGATAAAAAGGAAAAGATCCACTCACCTGGAGTCCACGCTATGATTCTCTAGCGCACATATCGAGGCGTCCTGCATGATTGGTCTCTGTGACCAATTATCAAATCACATCTCAGAACTCTTATCCGAAGAATACGTAATTCACATAAAACACAACCTCAACGACATTCTAAAATAGTTTGAGACCCATTGACCACAAGTCAACAGTCGATCAAAGATCGACGGTAGGGTTTACAACCCTGTATAACTTGACCCGGAAGATCCGCATTTCAGATTTCCAATCCGAAACTCCCAACGATCCACAATATGTTTCTAGAATAACATATTAAAATTTCATTATGATCCAACGATCAGATCTCCGCCAATTGCCTAAAACAAGTGGCCGTGAACATTTATTTTGCTAACTTACAAATCCAATTCAGGAAGATCCGTAAGTTAGATTCCCGATCCATAAATTCCTATGATCTTTAAATATTACGTATTATAATGTATCCAATTTTGGTGACGATCCAACGGTCGGATCATCGATTCACATTTTTATCAAGTAACGTATCGTAACGAATTTAGGTTCCAACTATCAACCTACGTCATTCAAATGAAAAAACTGAATTCAATACATTTGACATAGCCTAAAAATAGCATTGGTGGCCCACTGGCTACGCGCCGCCGCGGGTGGCGGTCGGCCGCCCCGACTCGCAAGAAAATCTAACTATTTCCAAAAATTCTCAAACTTCACAGAAATGAAGATCTCAGTGAGTGGATCAACTTTCATATGTGCCACGAAGTCCAAAAGTGGACGGAAGATGGTCAATTTTGCCCACAAAGCCGGCGGGTGCCTAAAACTTCCCGACGTCGATTCGTTGTCTACGGTGGTCCAACGGGGTCAAGGTTGGTTGGGTTTTTCTCCTGGGATGATGGGCTACAAAGCCCAAGTGGTGGCATCGGCCATCGCTTTGCCGATTTGCCGGAAAATCGAAAAGGGTGGCCGGATTCGTCAACTTTCGTGGCCTCAAACCACCTCATACCATGGTTAATCAAGGTGGTTCTTGGGTGGGTTTTGTAGAAGGGAATGAGAGATTCAAGATGGTGGTGGTGGCGTCGAAAAAATCCACCGGAGTTGGCCGGAATCGGCCTTGGAAAATGGGTGGTCGCAGGTTGGAAAAACCCACGAGAAAGCTGGGATTTTTTTTTTTTTTTTTCTTCTTCTTCTTTCTATTTCTGATTGGGTCTCACCCTCTCCCTATAATTTAAATGGGTTCTTTCCTACTTGTGCCTAAAATCAGATTGGCCACTTTCCCACAAGGTGAGAATTCAAATAATTTATAACTAAACTTTAAATAGCCATTTTCAAACGTCCATAACTATACCGTTATAATCCGGACTCGCAAACGGCTTTTGCCTATACGTTCGTACCAATAAGTACTACGAGGATATGCTAAAAGAATAAGTCCCACATCTCTCAAGTCGATGGTCAACGGAAGTCAAAGTCTTTGCCTCTAGGGCAATTTCGTAAATTCACGCTTTTAAAATAAAATAAAAACGTAAAATTTGGAATGGGTTGTCACACCAATGGACCTCACGAGCATGGATATCTACTTTGTTTCTTCAATCTGTGAAGATTACATGGGTTTTGGAGGTGTGTTCGTACAAGGGATATGAAAATGGGAAGGGAAATGGGCACGGGTCAGGTGCAGGGATAGGGGGAAAGGGTAAGGGAAATTATGGGAGTGTGTGTGTGGTCCACAACCAGCCACACCAACTCAAAACAACCACACAACGTAAAAAAAATCACACTAGGGGCAAAATCGTCTTTTCACGTGTACGTTTTAAAATTTTCGGAACGGGCTGTCACAATACAGTTTATTATAAAATATGGGTATCTAAACTACATATTAATAGAACCTTCATTGTCAACCAAAGTCTCATAAAATTACTATTCTAATCCTCTAATTAAAACTGAACATAAATAAGTAATATGGATAGTAATGTAATTTCATACAACCAAAATTTTACTTTTTTTATTTTTTATTTTTCAAATCCACACCTATATGTGGTTTTAACATATCTCTAGTTAAAAATAAAATAAAATAAAATAAAGCTATCTCCATTCTCTCCCCACTCCTATGTTCTCTCTCACTCTCTTCATCTTTCCTTCCATTTTAAAAACAAAGATAAAAAAAAATTTCACACACATTTTGTCTGTGCCCATATGCTTGTATAAATTAAAAAAAAGTGAATAAATTTTACATTAAGAAAATGAGTACATTACATAAAAAAGAATTTGTACATTTTACATATATATAACAAAGTGGTACATTTTGTTTTATGACAAATTGGTACATTACAAATAATTTATGGTTACAAGTATAAGTTCAAAAAATAATGGATACAAATTTGGGTAGTGCTATCAAAACACTCATTTTTACCACTCACTATTACAAAAAAGTGTTTTCCTAAGGAAAACCAATTCGTTGTGCAAAGAGAAAGTTTGCCGTGCAAAATTTGGGGCAACAAAACTTTGTCATCCAAGAAATCCTCGGGCAAAGGTTGAGAAGCAAAGAGTTGCGCGATGAAGACGAAAGATAAGGGGATGAAGATCATTCGTCGTGCCAACTTTAAGGTTATGCACGACGGACCATTGTCCAACGTTAAATTTTAGGCGACGACATATTCTCGTTGGACAAAATACTTTTTTAATAATTAATTTTTTTGTTAAGTTTGATATTTTAATTAATTTAATGCTTTCTTACTTAAATAAGAAAAAATAAACATATGTACAAGCAATAAAAAAGTTATAATATCCTTGTACAGAAAAATTATAAAAGCAGAGCTCGAAATTTGCTGCTGGGTGGGGCGTCTTGGGATCTGCTGGGTGGAGCAGCTAGGAACTAGATGTTTGAGATGGCTAGGAATCTGGCATTGGAAATAGAAAGGTAGACAATTGAAGCAAATGTGAGATCTAGCTCATTTGGTCACCCTAGGCTGCAAGCTGCCGCTTCAAGTCCTAAACTTCTGCCGTCTACGTGGCGATCTGTCCCGACCTCTCTCTAGAAGTAGAAGCACCAATGTCATGGGCCAAGGACTAGCTTTAGGTGTATGTTCACATGCACCATTTATGTGCACTTTAGATCCAGAGTAGGTGTCAGCCTCTCCTTAGTTTTGTATTAAACAACTAGGACCCGTTTGTGAGCACTTAGCTCCAGCTTTACGTGATTATAGTACTAGAATGTAAATTACACACCCAACACGTTCATGTAGCAACTTTTTGCATGACTTGTGTGCTTACATGATTTGATGAGCAATGACTAGTTGTTATCACTATTGCTTTTACTATTCCTTACCCGTATTCTTTTATTTCAACATTTGTTGGGTACTGTACAATATACTTATGAATAATATGTTATTTTGGGAAACTATACTTGTTTTACAGTGCAAGGTTATAACTTTACGAAAACAACGGTTTTACAAAACTTTGTTTGTCAGCCAACTCACCTTTGTTTTTCACCCCTCCAAGAGTTAGTGGCATTGCTTTTGTGACGACGAGGATTACTGGCAAATGCTAACCTCCACTTCTGTTGATGTAGGAAGTTTCTCGTTTCTGTACAAACATTCCTTACTTTCCTGTACTCATACTTATGCTTTGACATAACATGTGTAATAAAAGTTCGTCCTGCTATTGCGCACTTATGCTATCAATTTAAATAATTCTAGACTTTTAGGTTTTGCTTCATTCGCATTTTTCTACATTACCTTCACTTTATAACTTCGTCACCTTTCAAGTGTTGACCAACACAACTCTATTTAGGTGTCTAGGTGGATATTCCTAATCGGGTGTGTCAACATCAATCAAAAGAATTAAATATTTGGCTACAAACTAAAACAAAAGAAAAAAATAGTACATATGGAAAAAAAAAATGGTTGTAAATTAAAAGATAAGTACAAATTGAAAATATAAATACATGATACAAAATTCAGCCATAAATATAAATTTACCAAATGTAACATTTCTAACAGTAAATGGATCTATTTGAAAATGTTTAAGTCATTTTTAATTAAAAAATTTAAATATGCTGACATGTAAATGTTTTATTTTATTGAAATAATGATGTGGATAAAAATCAAAGGCCCTTGACAAAAATTTCACCAAAAAAAAAAAAAAAAAAAAAAAAGAAAAAAAAAGAAAAAAAAAAAAGAAAAAAAAAAGAAAAAAGAAAAAAAAACATTTCAACAATAAAATTAAAAAATGAGGGATGAGAATTAATTTCTCCATTTCCAAATTTTAAAGAGTTTTGTTACGTAAACAAAATTTCCTATGTTTATTTTTGGTTTAATTGTATTGAAATATGTATAAAAAACACTCAAGTTTGGTTTGATGTTGATCAATATGAAGAGTCCTAGCAAGTGTGAGAAAAGATAGTAAGGTGTTTTTTTTAAAGAAATTTGAAGTTGTGCCATAAAACTTGATGGGTAATAAGGGGAGTAGCACAAGTATTTATAGGCACATGCAAGGTCCATTCTTTCTCTGATGTGAGATTCATTATCTCACAACGCCCCTTCACGTGTGACAAAATTTTCAAGTCTTGCACCTGGCAGACCACAAATTGCGTGATGTGGAGCACATGGCACCGTTGACCTTCACTCGAGGAACAACCTGCTTTAGACCATAAATAAAATTGAGTTTCCACCATAAAACATGACAATATGAAAAGTAACCTAATTTACTTATTAAGCACATAAAATGTCTATTTTTCTCCAATATAAAGTCATACTATTAGCAATTTCTGCTTAAGCAATTCATCACACATTACGCAACAAATGTCCATTTTATTAATGTTATAGTGGTACAAATCCCTATAATCCCTCATGTAAATTTTCATCGGCATTCGTTGAGAGCTGCAAGCCCTAGGGTGGAAGAATGTTAAAAAAGACTCTTAAAAGTAGTACTTTTCATGGACTTTCCGACATTTTATATTTTTTACATAATTTCCGTCCTAACACTATCAAATATTGTGTCAAAAACATGAAGTGGTGGAAAATCCATGAAGAGTCCCGTTTTGAGATAGTCTCGTTAGCATTTCTCGGAGTAACTAACATATATAGAGAGTGTAAACATGAAAAATTCCTGAAACAAGAAACAAGAATACGTGTACAAAATAATATTTGTAGTAATGATGATTTTGGGTTACAATCTCTTTGTAATTTGATCCTCTGATTCTATCTTCGTAAGGTGTTGATTTATGGATGAGCTGTTAATCCAAAGGGCCGTCGGGGCTTGATCTAGGGATGAACAGTTGATGGATGGATCTTCAAGGGGCGTTGGGCTTGACCTTGAAGAATGGGTGTATGGGTTTATTGAGGTTATTGATCCAAAGGGCCGTTGGGGCTTGATCTTAGGATGAACGGATGATGAATGATGAACACTTTCTTCAAGGGGCCGTTGGGGCTTGATCTTGAGTTGGTGGAAGTTCTTCAAGGGCCGTTGGGGCTTGACCTTGAAGGAGGATTTGACGAAGAACGAAGAGTGCTTTCTTGATCCTTCGGGATTTTTTTTGAGAGCTTTAGAGTTTCAAGGCTTCAAGGTTTTGGTGTGTATGTAAATTCCTCCCCTTTTCTCTTGATGGAGAAGGCTATTTATAGGCCAAGAGAATGAATCACCACCATCCATTTTTTGGTGAAGTGAGTGGAGTTGGTAGGTAAAGTAAATGTGTGATGTAAGTGAAATGAATAAATGTTGTAGTTTTAATACATTGGTTAACATTTATTTCACTGAAATTTCGGTGTCTACAAATGCCCCCACTTCAAGGCGCGTCGTATACACATGCTTGTCACGTGTAGAAGATGCGTTTTGAAGTCCCTTAATGTAAATGTCAACCCAAGGGCCGTCAAGGCTTGATCTTGAATTGGGCTGGAAATTTCTTCAAGGGCCGTCGGGGCTTGAACTTGAATTTCGACTGGAAGATTTTCTGGTTTCCTCTAATCGTTGATTTTCCACAGGCTTAATCTTGAACTGGGCTGGAGGGTTTTTTTTTTTTGTCTCCTCCGAAGGTCTGAACTTACTCTTCTTATCTGGAGTTGAATTTGATTCAAGGGTGGTGAACACTTGATTTTGAATCGGACTTGTGATTTCTTCAAGGGCCGTCGGGGCTTGAACTTGAGTGAAAATAGGACCATGAATGGTTTCAGGATTCAGATACATGGCAGGCAAGCACAAGGTGGAGGTGATGACCTGTTTTTTTGTTCAATCTTTCCAATTCATATTGAAGAGGGTTAGGGGATGAATCAGCATGTGCAGTTGTTGCGTTTGCTGACGATCCACAAGATTGATGTTTCATTGTCACTCGTCCTAGCTGTTCTCCAGGCGAATGTGGTATCTTCTCTGGAAGTGTATCAACCATTGAAGATGACTACTCGAGAGCAACGCTAGGTAAACAACCAGGGAATAGATTCCAGGCAGTCGGTTTCAGATTGGAAGACTGACTCTAAGTGACGGCTGATTGCTCTCTTTCTCTTTGCCCTGCGGGTAAGAATAAGGACAAAAGAAAGGACACGGAGAAAGCATGATATGAGATACTTTTGCTTTTTGAAGAAGTGTTGACGATTTACCGGCGTCGCGCGGCGAGGCTTTGCTCTTTGGCGACGGCGCCAGTGGAGGATTGTTGAGGCTTCTCGAGCTCTTTAATTAGAACAATGATGTCGAGCTTGGATTTGACTTAAACTCCTCTGTCTGGATGGTTCTGCAAGGGAAGGCGTCGCGCTCCAGCAATTTGTTCCAGCTCCTTGTACCGCATTCTTCTCTGCTTGTTTCTTTTACATAGCCGAGGTGGTGCGCAACTCTTTGCCTTTAAATGGTCTTTCAGAGCATCATGTCTCAGCAATTCATCCATGCTTAGCAGCTTCAGTGTAAAGAGCCGACACTCCGTCACCTGTCCTGAAGTATGCGCTGAGGGAATTCGAGACTCACCAACAATTGAAGATGAGTACTCGAGAACAACGCTAGGTAAGCAACCAGGCAAAGGTTATGGGCAATCAGTTCCAGATCGGAAGTTTGATTTCGGGTTCCGACTGATTGCTTTCTTTCTCTTTGTCTTGGAGGCAAGAGTAAGGGCAAAGGAAAAGACAGGGAAAAAACATGATATGAGATACCTTTGCTTTCGCCCTTGATGATATGAGATACTTTTGCTTTTGAAGAAGTAGCGAATAAATCAGCACATATATTTGTTGCGTTTGTCTCCACATGCTTCGATCTACCGTTTCCTCCTGCTTCAATCTGTACTCCAGGCATCTGGTATTTTCTTTGGGGGTACATCAATAGTTGAAGATGAGTATTTGAGAGCAGGGCTGGATAAGCAATCAGGGAAGGGATTCCAGGCAGTCAGCTCCAAACGGGAAGCTTGATTCCAAGTGCCGACTGATCTCTCTCTCTCTCTTTGTCTTTCAGGGAAGAACAAGAACAAAGGAAATGACGGAGGAAAGGCATGCTATGAGATACTCTTGCTTTCAACCCTAATGATATGGCATATGTTTGCTCTCGAAGACTTGGTTGAATAGGTGTTCTCAAGGGAAGAAGAAAACTGAGCATATTGAGAGGTTTGGTTGTAGCTACATTCTCGGCCGAGAAGAAGAGTCATGCGTTTTTGGATATATGCCTTGCCATGAATGTTGACATATATAGGGATTTTAATGGCAAGTAGTAGTGCGGGTGCGGCTTTGTCACCCACGCTTGTCGGCAAAAGTGTGGTGGTTGGGATAATGACCTTCACGCGTTTTCAACTTTGTCAGAGATCTTCGACAAAGTTGCACGCGTTATCTGAAAAGCTGAGATTGCGTCTGAAGAGCGTTGACGAACTTTACGCAGGAAAATCCGGCTTTTAAGATTTGAAAAGTTGCGTCTCTTTGATTTTTTTTTTTTTTAATTTTTTTTTTTATTGGTGGTTGTGTTGCCTCTCCTTTTATAGAGGTATCGATCACATCCAACGTGCACACTTTGAAGATTACCTGCTTGTGAAAATCATCTCCGGTGTATCATTTTTTAGATTTTACTTCATCCCACCCTTTTCTCTTAACATCTTTGAAAATGGCTAACCCATCTAACATTTGCTTAGATTTGAGTCTCAGCGGTAATACAGGTGCGCCGCGTCAGGGTAATATATGGTGCCCGTCTTTCTTATCTTCTAATGGCCCTCTTACAGGTGAAGACTCCGTGATGCAGGATACAACAACGGCTACGGTAGTAGCTAGGAACCTCCTCACTCCTAGAGATAATAGGCTGCTTTCAAGACGGTCCGATGAGTTCGCCGTTCAAGAGTCCCTAGCTCTCAGTGTTTAGTGTGCGGGCTCTGTGTCCAACATGGGCCAACGCCTACTCGCTCGATCCCGTCAAGTTGAATCATTGATGGCAGAGGTGGAAAATCTTAAACAAGAGATCAAACATCTTAAGCGCAAGAATAGAGATTTGCACGTGCTTGCAAATAATTATTCGACGAGTATGAAGAGGAAGCTTGATCAGCTGCAAGAATCTGAAGGTTGAATTCAAAGTGACCGTCAAAAGCTTGCGGCTTTCTTCCAGAGGCACCTTTTTCCTTCGTCATCTAGCGTTCAACCAAGTATTGAGGCCTCGAATGATCTATCTTCGATGCCTCCCGCTCCTGGAGTTTTGCCAAGTAGTGGGTCTTCACATGAGCAACCTTTGTGAAAGCTCCATCTTTTCTTTTTTTTTTTTTTTTTTTTTTTTTTTTTTGTGTACGCATTTGTAATTTCTCGGAGATCAATGGACATACTTTATTTTATTCAGTGTATTGTGCTAAATACAGATAAAACATATATATCACCAACATGCTTTATTTTATTCTGTCGCCCTAAAATTTTTTTTTTTTTTTTCTTTTTAATCACACTTTTGCAAGTGGTGCTGTGCACCACCCTTCCCTTATTTTCTTCTTTACAATAATTCTGTTGCCCCTTTTTTTATTTTTTTTTCTTATTTTTTATTTTTTATTTTTTAATTCACACTTTTGCAAGTGGTGCCGTGCACCATCCTTCCCTTATTTTCTTCTTTGCAATAATTCTGTCGCCCTTTTTTTTTTTTTTTTTTTTTTTAAATCACACTTTTGCAAATGGTGCCGTGCACCATCCTTCCCTTATTTTCTTCTTTGCAATTATTCTGTATCCACCACCTCTTTTTCCTCTTCCTTTTTGACTTGCTAACAGTAGCTTGCAATTTCTTTTTGTGTGCGTGTACATTGTTCTGATGATGAGTATGACAGTCTGGCATTGCTAGGTCCTTGGCTGCACTGCATGCGGATTGCTATTTGCACAGTCACTGCAACATTATTTGCACAGTCGTTGCACTTCATTCACTTTTCTAGGTTCATGTGCACATATATATATATGTATTTATATGGGATCGAATCGTCACCACACAACCATTGCACAGCCACTTCATTGTCTGCCTTCTTGCATCCCGACTGCTCTGTCCTGCAACCCTGCGCTGTCGGTAACGGCACGCACTGCTTCCTTGCTACACTGCGTTCTCCACGTCTGCTGCCCGTTGAACTGGGTGCTAGCGTAGGTTTGAACTGCCAAGGCGAGCTGCTTTCCACTTCTTCAACCTTTGCAGCTCTCTGTGCTATTTGTGGGAGTTCAGCTGCTGTGGATGAGAAGCTGAGAAAGCAGTCACTTAGTAAGTTTCTTTGCACAGCCTTTGCTTTGTAAGGTTTATTCCTTTTAAGCTGAAGACAATTTTGATATGTACATATGTGTATATATATATATATATATTTTTTTTTTTTTGACATGCACTTTCTGACATGCACTTATATATATATATATATATATTGATTTTGACATGCACTTTCTGACATGCACTTTTATATATATATTGATTTTGACATGCACTTTCTGACATGCACTTTTATATATATATTGATTTTGACATGCACTTTCTGACATGCACTTTTATATATATATATATATATATGTTGATTGTCTCATCTTTGTGCGTATAAAATATGTAATGTGTGTACCCCACTGATGGATTTCCTTGTTGTGATACTACGATTTTTTTTTTTTTGGGTTGTTTTGGGGGAAGGCAGAGCATGATGCTAGGACCCTCATGAAGTTTCCAAAGGTGTGGTAGCTGGTGGCAGAGCGGGCAGGACTGCGGGTGTACATATACTTTTTTTTTTTTTTGGTGTGCTGCTCAAGTTTTGTGGCTGATTTTGCTTTGTTGCGGTCATGGTATTTTTCAAGTGTTTTAAGAGCAACACCATCACCATTCTCGCGAAGGAAAGTGATTCCTAAGATAGGGGAACAATGCTGAAGATTTACGCCCCACTGACTGGCCTTAAGGCGCTTGCTCTTCCTACAAAAGACAACTCCATGCATATTAAGTCGTGGTCTTCTGAAGTATCTTGGGAGGTGGCAGACTTTGTTCGATCAAATACGGAGAAGAAGATGTGCACACTGAGGATTCTTATCTTGAACCCTTCGCACCATGCTCGTGGCAATCATCCGGCTTCGTTTAAGCTTCTCTGTAATCACATCCGCAGCAGAGCTATGGCTTGGAATGATGTCTTGTCGACTACCGGAGAAGCTGTTTTTGCTGAGTCTTATTGGGAGTGGCTTGAAGATGTCTTGGGCCAATCTAAACATGTGCTTACTAGTGTGGGCCTTTACCATGCTGTGTACGCATCTTTGTTCAGTTATGATCTCCATCATTCCATCCTTCATGCGTTCTTCGAGCATTGGTGTTCAGCGACTAACACGCTTCATACAGCTCAAGGAGAGATGTCAATTTCACTTTGGGATCTCCATAAGATAGGGGCTTGCCAATCCAAGGTAGGTTTTATGACGAGGTCGTTCCTAGTGCGGAGGAACTTTCTCTCTGCAATAGCCGAGGATTGCCTGTGAGTTGTCGCTGTTTATTTTGGGCATATCACAAGCTTTCCCAAGATGCTAGAGGTAAATCAGGCGTGAAGATTTCTTCATGGATCCGCTTCTGGTATTGGGAGGACACAAGGTAGAAGAAGTCTTTGAAGAGAAGAGGTTGCAACAAAACCACTAAGCCAAAGGGAGACCCATATCCGTCTGGTGCCATTGGTTCAGCTAGGCGCCGTTCCCCTGCCGAGTTAAGAGCGTTTGAGGACCTTGGCATAGCATCAGAGCATGTGGAAGAATCTTACCTAGCTGCTTTCTTAGCTTGTTGGCTTTGTAAGTTTGTTTTTCCAACCGGCAACGTCAACTTTGTTCGTCCTGGGGTTTTCAAAGTTGCTAGCAAGATGGCTGCAGGTGAGTCTTTCAGTCTTGCTATCCCGGTCTTGGCCAATATTTATAACGGCTTAAGTGTTGTTTCGAACTCGGCAAACACTGAAGATCGTGCTGCGGTTCTTCCCTACCACTATGTGCATGGTTGGTTGGGTGAGTACTTCGACACTCATTTTTTTCTTCAACTCTAGACAAGTCGGGGCCTTTGATGACGAAGTATTCTGGCGTGCTTTCTTCGAAGAGCCTCAATGATTCCCAGGCGCAAGCACTATTTAGAAACTGTGAAGGCTTGAAGATGGACCATCTGGCGAGAGTTGGCTCGGTGCGGTGAGGCATCATGGATGATTCGCATCTTGGCTTCTCAAACTTATCTTACCTTATAAGTCTTCGCTCGGGGTATGTTTCTTTGTGGCAAGAAGACCGATGCATTGTTCAGCCGTATAGTCCCCACCGTTTTAGCAGGCAATTTGGTTTTGTCCAAAATGTGGCAGGCAAGCTGAAGGAAAAAGAACAATTAGACTTCTTGCCAGCCATGTATATGCATTGGGAGTCTTGTACCCGTGCACGTACAAATGCTTCTATCACCCTGCCGGCCAAAGACGAGTTCGAGAGTAGTCCAGTAACCTGTGCTCACGTAAGTTGGTGGTCAAAGGTACATTATGAGAACTTGGGGATGGCAAATGGTACCAATTCTTCTCATTCACGCCTTGATGTATCGAGGGGGTTGTTCTGTGGTTCCTACGCAACCGATACCTTTTGATTGCGCGAGTGCTACTACTTTGCAAGATAGACCAGCGGTTTTAGTCCCTCAATGCCCACGCTTGTCTTCTCAACATTTGGATGTATCTGAAGAGGCCGGTGATGAAGTTGATTCGCACGAAGATGGACTTGTTTTGCGGCAGCGTCAACAAGTTTTAAACAAGCGACGTCTTGAAGGCGCTCAGGCCGATAGTGATGTCAATTTTTGTCATAAGAAGAAAGAAGTGTTTAGGCTCCCTCAACTCGATGGCAGTGTGTCATTTGAGAAAGATGTATGCATCTTCTTCTCTCTTATGACTTCTTCTGCTTTCATTGTTCTAGCTTTTGTTTCTAACAGCTTTCTTTGTTTTCTTTAGGTTGGGCCTTCTTGTTCTTTTGACTTGGCGACCACAGGTATTTATTCTTATACGGAGATGCTATTTGGAGGTGACCTACCTACAGGCGGGGAGATTGGGGATCCACCTGGTACAGAGCTTGTCCCAAGTCCGTCAAGTTTCCCAAGTTTGCCATGTGCAGGTGGAGGCATGCAAGATCCCGTCATGCGTTCTATACCTTTGCCAGCTAGCTCTGAGATCTCTCTGAGAGGGCCAAACCTTAGTGGTACTGAGCAGCTTATTCATCGCATCAATCTTCGTGCAGCAATGGATATCAAGAGCCATATTGAGGGGAGGATTTCAAAATGCCCGTCGGAGGACCTTGCGTTGCTTAAGGAAGACTTGTCGAAACTTGTTTCTGCAATTGACAATCTTAACATTGATTCTTCATGCTTGAAGATCAAGATTGCCGAACTTATGGCCGCCTCAACTGAGTATTCTTCCTTGCGTGTTATTTCCTCGAAGAAGTTGAGTCCAGATGTTAGAGCTCACCAACTTGCTGCAATAGACTTGTCACTAACCCAAGCCCGGTCTTCTCAGCAAGCTGCTGATAGGAGCATATTCATGCGACTTAAATGGCTTGTTCTCGTGCATTTACGTTATGTTTCTTTAGTTATTTTAGTCCTTTATGCTTCTTTTGTGTGTTTTCAGGTTCTAAAGGCAAAGTATGCAAAATGATGCCTTTTGGAGCCTTTTGGAGCCTTTTGGAGCAAATTAGAGATTGGAATGGATATCATATGCTTGGAGCCAAGAGGATGGACGAAATTGAAGGATTCCTAATCCATTGCAGCCACATGCACATTCAATCATTCACACCAAAACCTTGCACATGCTTTCCCATTTCATTATTCATTCACTTTGCAGCCACCATTCATTCTTTAATCCACATGCATTCATCATCATTCACCCTAGCTTTAATTCACATGCAAACACATTCATTTTCAGCACCAAACACCATCATTGACATACACTCCCATTTTCTCCCAAAACATTGCACATGCATTCATAATCATTCACACCTTGCAGCCACTCCACATGCATTTCCAGCTTTCCACCAACCTCCTAGCTGTCATATTCCCTCTTTTTCACCTTTAAATAAACATCCATTGCAGCCACATGCATTCCCCCTTTAATCCACATGCTCTCCCATTTCAGATTGCATTCCCACTCACCACAAATCAGCCACATGCATTTTGCCTTTCATCATTGCATCACAAATCAGCCACATGCACTTTTCCTTTCATCATTGCACCACAAATCAGCCACATGCACATTCACCCCTTTCTCCACCTATAAATAAGCATCCATTGCAGCCACAAAACTCATTCCCATATTCATTCTTCCATACACTCTTCCATATTCGAAAACACCACAGAAATTGGTCCCTTGGGGCCGTGCCCATCACACCATAATTCCATTCATTCCATCCATATTTCAGCCATCAATCCATTGCATCCATAATCCCCAAAACTCACCTTAGACCTTGTAATACAACAACGAGGAAGAGAAGAGTGCCTAAACGTTCATACAATTCAAGTATGAGTTGTTGGAATGTTTAGGTGTTTCTTTGATTTCAATGTTTAAATTCAATTCTCTTTGTTTTGTACGTATGAGGAATGGAAGAGAAGAGTGCCTAAAAGTTCATACAATTCAAGTTTGAGTTGTTGGAATGTTTAGGTGTTTCTTTGATTTCAAAGTTATGAGGAACTAAACCCCCCTTTAGCTAGGGGGTGATTCGAAATATATGTTTATGCTTGCATTTTGATTTGATTACTTCTAATTGCGTTTCATAAGTTGTGGATTCAATTTGTTTAACCGTTTGATTGATAACTTATTTATGTATGTTTATTGAGAGTGCACACTTAATTTTCATGCATGAATATGACGTTAGAGAATATAAGTGAGTTTCACCTAATAGTTACGAACTTATATTCACAAGTAGTGGAGGTTGCTTATAAACAATCGCGTTAAACGAATTCTTGGCATAAGTTTCATGCGTATTCCATAGTAACGAATGCCTCGTCAATACTTATAATTTTCATAGAGCGTAATGATTCTTGCTTGTATCTCTATTATGCAATCATGTAGGGGACTTGTGGGGAATGTTTTGGGTTGTCGTATGCAATCATCCAATTCAATAACGTTAGGAATATTTGAAGGTTAATTAGTGCATCACGGTTAACTTGGGGTGTTGAGAATTAATGGTTTATTGAAATGCAATTGGAAATCATTTTATTATGCAAGTGTAACATGTATGGAGATGAACCCCTTAGCTATTCTATCATCCATTCATTCTATTTCATCAATTTCATTTTTACAATCTGTTTTAATTAGAATCTGTGCATTTAGTTTAATTTCGTCCAAAACTCAATCCCCCTTTACTTTATTGTTCAAATTAGTTAGAAATCAATTTAGTTTGTGTTTTTAAGAGTCTTGAGTCAAGTTACAACTTATTTTCGTCCAAATTCACCAAAGTGCTCAAAACTGCCCAGAAAGTGTTTTTAAGGCAATTTTGAGTGTTTTGGGTGATGTTTGAGTCTTTTGGTTTGTTTTAGTGTTTTAAAGTTTAGTTTTGCATTCTTTGAGTCTAGTATAGTGTTTTATATGTTGTTTTTACGTTTTTGAGTCAAATCCAAGTGATTAACAATCCCTCCTAATCCCCGGTCCAGAACGATCCCTACTTATACTTATACTACAATTGTCAAAAAGAGGGTTTAATTTGTGCGCGTATAATTCTCGTATCAAATTTTGGCGCCGTTGCCGGGGATTAGCAAAGTTGCTAATCCTTTGGATTGTTATTTTCGTTTTCGTATTAGTTTTAGTTTTAGTTTCTGTTATGTATTTTAGTTTTAGTTTTTGATTTGTGTTTTGTTTGTTGAATTCAAGTACTAGAGAAGCACAACATGGCACTTGATAATGCTTCTCTTTTGTCACAGCTCATGGAAAGGTCCCAAATGCAAAGCGTTGGTACATTTGATCTTCAATCAAGGAATAACGTGTTTTCCAATACTTACAATTCGGATTGGAGTGATCATTCAACTTCTATGTGGTGGGAACCTCAAAATGTTCAACAAGAAGGATATTGGCAGCCACCTCATATTCAATATGCCCAACCAAACTCAAGTTCGTCAATAGATTATAATCAAAAGCTTAATGAATTAATTTGTTTGGTGCAGGGCTCACAAAATCAAGTCAAGGAGGGCCAAAATCAAGACAAAAGGTTGGACCACTTGGAAATGCAAATTGGGCAGATCGCGGAGTTCGTAGGACAGTTTCGAGACCAAGGCGAACTCCCTAGTTCAACCATTGCAAATCCGAAGGGAGAATTTGAAATTGCCAAGGAAATCATGTTGACAAGTGACAAGGAGGTTGGAACGGACCCTCAACCATCAAAATCAAATCACAAGGAAGAGGAATACACCCAACCCACGGCAAGGGTGGAAACACCTTTACCGGAGGCACCTATTGCTCCTATGCCATCTAATTCAGGTATGGTTGTTCCAAATTTCATTATTTTTAACCCCGTTCCAACAAGTATCCCTATTCCTTGCAGATTCATGACTTCCAAGGAAGAAGAAGGTGAAAAAGACATCTTAGAAGCCCTTCCAAAGGTGAAAAGTAGGGAATGTCATGAATTCATCAAAGAAGATGTTCTTGAAACCACAAAACCCAAAGAAGTTGAATTTGATGACATTGGACAAGTCATAACCATCACATGCAATCTGGCCAAGTCCAATATCCCTGAAACTTTCAAAGAAGTGGTGTTTGTCATTGAGTTCTTGTCGAACAAAACAAGTAAGTCATCTTTTCCAAATTCCATTACATTTTATACTAACTTGCTGTTTTTTTTAAATCAGGCACCTACACTAGAATTCAAACCAATGCTGGTTCATTTCAAGTATCACCTTCCATTCAAGGACCAATTCCATGCCGTTTGATTTGATTTAAAAAAAAAAAAATAAAAAAATAAAAAAAAAAATAAGAGAAAAAGAAAAAAAAAACATGGCAGAATGATGGAGCTTTCACAAAGGTTGTTTACGTGAAGCCCCACTACGTGGCAAAACCATCGGGGCGGAAGGCATCGGGGCGGAAGGCATCGGAGCGGAAGGCATCGAAGATAGAGCATTCGAGGCCTCAATACTTGGCCAAACGCTGGAAGACCCAAGAAAAAGGTGCCTCTGGAGGAAAGACGAAAACCTTTGACGGTCACTTTGAATCCGACCTTCAGACTCTTGCAACTCATCAAGCTTCCTCTTCATGCCCGTCGAATAGTTGTTTGCAAGCACGTGCAAACTTCTATTCTCATACTTCAGCTGCTTGATCTCTTGCTTGAGACTTTCCACCTCTGCCATCAATGATTCCACCTGACGGGAGCGGGCAAGTAGGCGTTGGCCCATGTTGGACACAGAGCTCGCACACTGAACACTAAGAGCGAGGGACTCTTGAACGGCTAACTCATCGGACCGTCCTGACAGCAGCCTACTATCTTTTGGAGTGAGGAGGTTCCTAGCTACTATTGTAGCTGTTGTGGCGTCCTGCATCACGGAGTCTTCACCTGTAAGAGGACCGTTAGAAGATAAGAAAGAAGGGCGCCATACATTACCTTGACGGGGCGCAACCGGATCGCTGCTGAGACTCAAATCTAAGCTAAGGTTCGATGAGTTAGTCATTTTTCAAAGGTGTTCACAGAGAAGGGGTGGATGGAGTTAATTCTCAAAGGGCCAGAATCGATTTTCAAGAATGGGAAATCTTCAGAGTGTGTATGTTGGGATGATCGATACCGCTATAAAAAGCCAAGGCGACATGACCACCGATTCAAAAATCCGGATTTTCCTGCGTGAAGTTCGGCGACGCGTTCGCGGCTTTTCAGAAAACGCGTTCAACTTTGTCAAAAGATATCTGACAAAGTCGAAAACACGTGCAGGCCATCATCGCAACTACACGTCTTTAGCCGACAAGCGCAAAGTTCGGCGACGCTTTCTCGGCTTTTCAGAAAACGCGTGCAGCTTTGTCAAAAGGAGCCGCATCCGCACTACTACGTGTCGTTTAGAAAGCGAAGGGGCGTCGTTCAGAAATCGAAGAGGCGCCACTATTTCAAAAAGCCAGATTTGCGGGATCAAAACGTTTGTCGACAAGGGTAAAAGAACAGTACCACCACTTGATATTATCTCTATATATGTCGACCTTCATCTTTTATGGCAAGGCAGACCTGAAGAAAATGCCCAACTCTTCCTCACCTCTGAGGGCGCACTCCCAGCAAAGCCTTTCGAAATACTCAATTTTTTCTTCTTCCCCAAAGATGATACCAGATGCCTGGAGTACAGATGACCCAGGAGGAAACGATGGATTGAAGCTTGTGCTGATTCATTCACCGCTTCTTCAAAGCAAAGGTATCTCATATCATCAAGGTCAAAAGCAAAAGTATCTCATATCATGCTCTTTCCCTGTCCTTTTCTTTGTCCTTGTTCTTACTCGCATGGCAAAGTGAAAGAAGCAATTAGCCGGCACTTGGAGTCAGTCTTCCGATCTGGTTCCGACTGCCTGGAATCTATTCCTAGTTGCTTACCTAGCGTTGCTCTCGAGTAGTCATCTTCAATGGTTGATACACTTCCAGAGAAGGGACCACTTCTGCAAAGATTGAACAAAGAAACAGATAAAAGGGGTAAGCTCAGACCTTCGGGGGAGACCAAAAGAATCCTGCTACCCAGTTCAAGAGTAGCACAAAGGAAAATCAACGATGGGAGGAAACCAGTTCAAGATTAAGCCTGTGGAATCACCAAGATCAACCCATGCATTCAACAAAGGAAGACCGAGAAAGCACTCCAATTCCAGATTTGCGTTCCTAAACTCTTCTCTTTGTTGTTGATTTTGTTTCTGCCATGTTAGGTTATTAGATGTTGTTTTGTGTGTTTACATATGTTTTGTGTGAATCTATGCTTAAAACATTGAGGACAATGTTTGATTTAAGTGTGGGGGGTAACTAAGTATGTTGATGCAAATTCATTGGATTTTGTCGCCCATAACTTCAAAATGTTGTTCCTTGCTGTTTTAAGGTGTTTTTAAGTTGTTTTAGAGTGTTTTAGTATGTTTTGTTTTTATAACTCCGAAAATCACATAAAAATTTGAAAAACATGTTTTGAAAAGCCTAAAAAGAGTGTTTTGAGTCGTTTTTGTGTGTTTGTGTCTTAGGGTACCTTCCAACACAATGATAAGGATTTGGTTTGTAATTGCATGACTGTTAAAAAAAAGTTATAAACATAGAGAAAAGTTTGATTTACTCTTGGTATATGCTTGGTTATGGTTATAATGTATGACTTCACATGCAATCATAAAAGAAAAATTCGTTTTTGTAACATGCTTGAAGGAAGGAACTCAAACAAACGCTACAACCCTGTGAGACTCGAGCCATTACCTTCTTTGGAGAGTTATAATCTGTGATTCTTTGTTTTCTAAAGTTGTTGCATGATCTCATTATTCCTTGCTTGGTTGCTACTTAGAATGCAATTGTATCATGATAGAACTAAATGCTAGAACTTATATCCGTTTCATTCAAAGCATGACATTGAATTGCATAACATATATCAAGATGAAGTTGTGTAGTTGCCACCATAGCCAAATAGCCTTACTTCCCATATTTCGTATATGTTGTAAGTTTTAACCCCGTTGAGCTTTGTTTAGCCTTTATTCATTGTTAACCCACATTATCCTAACCTAGCCTAGTTTAGGACTGTCCACACCCTTGTTCTTAAAAGATAGTGAGCATGACTTAAATGAATTCCTTTTGAGTACATTATGAAAGAAAATGAGTGTGGGGGAGAGAATGTTTTGTTCTTAAGTGTTTATGTATGTTTTGAGAGTCAAAAGAAAAGAAAAAAAAAATTGTGAAAAACATATGAAAAAGAAAAACAGAAAAGAAAAGAAAGAAAGAAAGAAAAAAAAAAGAGCTTGTTCTCCCTTTGTGTTCAAAAGTTGAGTTTTCATTCAAAAGTGAATTCTAAGATGATTCAAATGCTTTGCTCGCTATTTCTTTAAGAACCTTTGTTTTCCATATCCCTTCTTTGTTAGCCACACACCCCAAGCCCCGTTACACCCCTTTGACTTCTATCTTGATCGTTATGTGTTGAATAATGTGGAGTTTGGAATTGATATGAGCTTATGGAATCACTGGTTCTCATTCTAAGTAGTAGCATTCCATTCATGAGATCATATTCATGTCATTATCGTAAATCCAGAAAATGCTTTCTTTGATATAACATATGTGAGTGTTAGAATTCATATTTACATCAATCTCCTCACATATACCTAGTGTAGGGTGTGTAGTCAGAAAATCTGTGAGAAAATTGAGTGCATATCTTGTAAGGGATTGAGCAAATTCTCTAAGGCATGTTACTACATTCAAATCATGGTTTTAAATGCTTAATTGTGAACTAGTATGTGGTGACTATGAGTAAGAATGTACTTAAGTATAAAGATGGCTAAAATCTGTGGGAATAATGATTTTTAACATGTCATGTGCATTGGAAATCCCTGAGACGATTGTTGGAAGGTGTAGGTTGTGTTTTGTTCGTTTTGTTTTGTTTTTGGTTTCTTTTGTTTTGTTTTGCTCGAGGACTAGCAAAAGCTAAGTGTGGGGGAATTTGATAGGAGCATATTCATGCGACTTAAATGGCTTGTTCTCGTGCATTTACGTCATGTTTCTTTAGTTATTTTAGTCCTTTATGCTTCTTTTGTGTGTTTTCAGGTTCTAAAGGCAAAGTATGCAAAAGGATGCCTTTTGGAGCCTTTTGGAGCAAATTAGAGATTGGAATGGATATCATATGCTTGGAGCCAAGAGGATGGACGAAATTGAAGGATTCCTAATCCATTGCAGCCACATGCACATTCAATCATTCACACCAAAACCTTGCACATGCTTTCCCATTTCATTATTCATTCACTTTGCAGCCACCATTCACTCTTTAATCCACATGCATTCATCATCATTCACCCTAGCTTTAATTCACATGCAAACACATTCATTTTCAGCACCAAACACCATCATTGACATGCACTCCCATTTTCTCCCAAAACATTGCACATGCATTCATAATCATTCACACCTTGCAGCCACTCCACATGCATTTCCAGCTTTCCACCAACCTCCTAGCTGTCATATTCCCTCTTTTTCACCTTAAAATAAACATCCATTGCAGCCACATGCATTCCCCCTTTAATCCACATGCTCTCCCATTTCAGATTGCATTCCCACTCACCACAAATCAGCCACATGCATTTTGCCTTTCATCATTGCATCACAAATCAGCCACATGCATTTTGCCTTTCATCATTGCATCACAAATCAGCCACATGCACTTTTCCTTTCATCATTGCACCACAAATCAGCCACATGCACATTCACCCCTTTCTCCACCTATAAATAAGCATCCATTGCAGCCACAAAACTCATTCCCATATTCATTCTTCCATACACTCTTCCATATTCGAAAACACCACAGAAATTGGTCCCTTGGGGCCGTGCCCATCACACCATAATTCCATTCATTCCATCCATATTTCAGCCATCAATCCATTGCATCCATAATCCCCAAAACTCACCTTAGACCTTGTAATACAACAACGAGGAAGAGAAGAGTGCCTAAACGTTCATACAATTCAAGTTTGAGTTGTTGGAATGTTTAGGTGTTTCTTTGATTTCAATGTTTAAATTCAATTCTCTTTGTTTTGTACGTATGAGGAATGGAAGAGAAGAGTGCCTAAACGTTCATACAATTCAAGTTTGAGTTGTTGGAATGTTTAGGTGTTTCTTCGATTTCAAAGTTATGAGGAACTAAACCCCCCTTTAGCTAGGGGGTGATTCGAAATATATGTTTATGCTTGCATTTTGATTTGATTACTTCTAATTGCGTTTCATAAGTTGTGGATTCAATTTGTTTAACCGTTTGATTGATAACTTATTTATGTATGTTTATTGAGAGTGCACACTTAATTTTCATGCATGAATATGACGCTAGAATATAAGTGAGTTTCACCTAATAGTTACGAACTTATATTCACAAGTAGTGGAGGTTGCTTATAAACAATCGCGTTAAACGAATTCTTGGCATAAGTTTCATGCGTATTCCATAGTAACGAATGCCTCGTCAATACTTATAATTTTCATAGAGCGTAATGATTCTTGCTTGTATCTCTATTATGCAATCATGTAGGGGACTTGTGGGGAATGTTTTGGGTTGTCGTATGCAATCATCCAATTCAATAACGTTAGGAAGATTTGAAGGTTAATTAGTGCATCACGGTTAACTTGGGGTGTTGAGAATTAATGGTTTATTGAAATGCAATTGGAAATCATTTTATTATGCAAGTGTAACATGTATGGAGATGAACCCCTTAGCTATTCTATCATCCATTCATTCTATTTCATCAATTTCGTTTTTACAATCTGTTTTAATTAGAATCTGTGCATTTAGTTTAATTTCGTCCAAAACTCAATCCCCATTTACTTTATTGTTCAAATTAGTTAGAAATCAATTTAGTTTGTGTTTTTAAGAATCTTGAGTCAAGTTACAACTTATTTTCGTCCAAATTCACCAAAGTGCTCAAAACTGCCCAGAAAGTGTTTTTAAGGCAGTTTTGAGTGTTTTGGGTGATGTTTGAATCTTTTGGTTTGTTTTAGTGTTTTAAAGTTTAGTTTTGCATTCTTTGAGTCTAGTATAGTGGTTTATATGTTGTTTTTACGTTTTTGAGTCAAATCCAAGTGATTAACAATCTCTCCTAATCCCCGGTCCAGAACGATCCCTACTTATACATATACTACAATTGTCAAAAAGAGGGTTTAATTTGTGCACGTATAATTCTCGCATCAGCTGCTTCGGGAAATTATCAATCCACATAGACTTCTTTAGCTTCCGTCCGGGTACGTCTAGATACGTTGATGCGAGAGCAAGAACAGCTGGGCATCGAGGCATCAAAACTTGAAAGTGTTCTCGGGAGCAGGGAGCTACACTTTCTCAATGCCAAGAGGAGATTTCACGCCTAGAACAAGAGAAAGACATGGCTATGGAGTTGCCTATCCTATCTCTCACCGAGGTAGAGACTTTGAAGGCTTTGGAAGGCTTGCTTGAAGACCGCCTTCGTAGTTTTAGGGACATAGTTTTCGAGTAGTGTCTTTTGCCCCCTTTTTTTTTTTTTTGTAATCAGACTTTTTCCTTTAAAGAAATAAAATGTTTGCATTCTTGAATTTGCTCTTTATTCTTCAAAGTGTTTGTGTTTTTTTTTTTTTTTTTTTTTTTTGTTGATGATGTGATTGTACTTGAAGTTTTGAAGTTTCAAGTTGCCTACGTACCCTTAGTTGAGGAGGGATCAAGTCATGACGTAGTTCAAATGAGTGATGGTTTTTTTTTTTCTTTTTTTTTTTTTTTTTTGATTTTGATGATGATTTTGCCGTACACAGTTTATGCTCTTGCGGGCCAGGAGCGTGGCGCGTTTGCTTTAAGGGTAGTAGCGCTTCAAAAATCTGCCGTTGATGGGGTCGATCTTTAAGCTGTCTTCTGCCATAATTAAGTAGGCGCCGTTGGTGTAGACCTCTTGTATTATGTAGGGTCCGTCCCACTTTGATGTGAACTTGCTTTTTGTCTTGTGAGTTATGATGATAGGTCTACGCAATGCCAGCATGAGATCTCCTACTTGGAAAGACCTTGGGCGGACTTTCTTGTTGAATGCCTTGGATAACCGTGCTTGGTAGCATTCCAAGTGTTGTTGAGCTTCGAGCCTTCTTTCATCCAGTGCTTCCAACTCTTGAAGCCGCAACTTTGCATTTTCTTCATCAGTCAAGCCTTCTTGTATAGCCATCCTTAGTGAGGGGATTTGACTTTTGAGTGGTAGAATAGCTTCCACGCCATATACGAGAGTATAAGGCGTAGCTTGGGTGGGAGTCCTATTTGTAGTCTTATATGCCCAAAGCGCTTCACTTATTCTTTCATGCCAGTCTATCTTTGTTCGACCGATTACCTTTTTCAGGAGGTTGCACAACGTGTTATTGAATGCTTCCGCGAGGCCGTTGGCCGGAGCATGATACATGGAAGACTTGTGCTGCTTGAACTTGTATTTATCGCAAAGCTCGTCCACGAGTCGGTTGGAGAACTGCTTTCCGTTGTCAATGATAATGTAGCGAGGAACACCATATCGGTGGATGATATGCTCCTTGATGAAACGAACAACAGTTTCCTTTTTGACTTCCCTTAAAGGTATGGCTTCAGCCTACTTGGAGAAGTAATCTATTGCAGCTAGGATGTAAGCTTCTCCTGCAGATGACTTTGGCGTAATTGGTCCTACAACGTCCAATCCCTATGCGTCGAACGGCCATGAAGCAACTGTAGGGTGTAATGGTTCAGGCAGTTGATGTATGAAGTTGGCGTGGAATTGGCAGGCTTGGCACCTTTTGTCATGTTCTAGGCAGTCCTTCACCATGCTCGGCCAGTAGTAACCCATTCTTTTGAGCTAGAAATGTAGCTTTGGTCCAGACTGATGCGCTCCACACACACCTGAATGTGCTTCTTCCATGACTTGATTGGCTTTTTCCTCACCTAGGCATCTCAGGAGCACTCCTTCAAAAGAGCGTCGGTAGAGTGTTCCTTTGTAGTAAAGGAAGCGATGTGCTCGTCGACATATTTCGGAACGGCGTCTAAGATCATTTGGAAGCTTTCCGTGCTCTAAGTAGTCGATCAGCGGCTGTCTCTACTCTTCAGCATCGACTGGAAGTACTGAGATGACATTTGTATCGTCTAGTGACATTTTATTAACGAGCGGAATCACCCATCTTTGGCAAACTGACACGTCTGCAGCTTCATCTTTTCCTAGTGTCGTACTCGAGGCCAGATTGGTGAGAGCGTCTGCCATTTGATTTTCCTTTCTTGGCACATGTTCTAGTGTCACAGCTTCAAACTTTTGTAGCAGTTGAGTCGCCAGCCGGAAGTATGGGATGAGATCATATTTCCTCACCTCATATTCAGTTAAGAGTTGATTGATTATGAGCTTGGAATCGCCATATACCTCAAGAGCTGTGATTTCCATGTTGATCGCCATTTGGAGCCCGATGATCAATGCTTGTAACTCAGCAACATTGTTGGAGTATAGCTCACTCAGTTGGAATGAGTAAGGTAGTATTTTCCTTTGTGGCGACATGAATACTACTACTGCCCCCGCTCCGTCTGCTCATGCGGATCCGTCGAAGAACATCGTCCATGTCGGGAAGATGTCGATGTAGAACACCTCCTCGTCAAGCAAGTCATCTGAGATTTTCCAATCAGCCGGGATTGGATGATCGGCAAGGAAGTTTGCTAGTGCTTGTCCCTTGACGGCTTTAGCTGGGACGTAGATGATCTCATATTCATTAAGAAGCAAAGCCCATTTAGCGAGTCTCCCTGTCAAGACTGGCTTGGACATGGCATATTTGACAGGGTCGGCTTTACCAACCAGGTGGATAGTATAAGCATGCATGTAATGTTTGAGCTTCTGAATGGCAAACACCAAAGCGAGGCACATCTTTTCTATTGGGGAATAGTTCAACTCAGCACTGGTGAGAGTTCGACTGAGGTAGTAAAGTGCTCATTCTTTCTGGGATTCATTCTCTTGTGCCAAGAGTGCTCCGATAGAACTTTCCTGAGCAGCAATATACAATATGAGCGGTTTCTCGGGCACAGGTGCCCCCAGGATAGGTGGACTTGACAAATATTTCTTTATGCTTTCAAAAGCATTATGGCATGCTTCGTCCCATACAAATGGGACATCTTTCTTCATAAGGCGACTAAACGGTTGACAACGCCCTGCGAGGTTGGAGATGAAGCGTCTGATGAAGGCTAACCGTCCTTGTAGGCTTTTCAGCTCGTGCAGGTTTCTTGGCTCAGGCATGCTTTGAATGGCCTTGATCTTTGATTGGTCCACTTCAATACCACGATGCTTGACGATGAAGCCAAGGAATCTTCCAGAGGTGACGCCAAACACACACTTTAACGGGTTCATCTTGAGGTTGTATTTTCGCAGCCTTTCGAACACTATTCCCAGATCCTTCAAGTGGTCTGATCTTTTTTTTGTCTTAACCACCACATCATCTACGTAACATTCTACATTTTTGTGTAGCATGTCATTGAAGATTTTCTGCATTGCACGTTGGTACGTAGCTCCAGCGTTATTTAGACCAAAGGGCATCACCTTGTAGCAGTAGATACCTTTTAGAGTCCGAAAGGCTGTTAGTTCCTCGTCTTCGAGGGCCATGCGAATTTGATTGTACCCAGAAGAGCCATCCATGAATGATAATGCCTCATGGCCAGTGGTTGCATCCACCATGATTTCAATGATTGGCAAGGGGAAGTCATCCTTTGGGCAAGCATCATTGAGGTCCCGAAAGTCTACGCAAACACGTATTTGTCCTGATTTCTTAAGGACAATTACGATGTTGGAGATCCACTTGGGGTATTGCACTTCTCGAATAAAGCCTGCTTCGATTAGCTTGTCGATCTCGACCTCGATTAGTAAGATAAGCTCGGATCGATAGCGTCTTTGAGTTTGCTTTATCGATCGCGTTCCAGGCTTAACCGCAAAGACATCTTTGTACTCTAACAATAGTTGATAATACTCTTTTATCTCATCCGTACTTAATAATGCACTTACGAAGATAGGTTTTGGTTCCTCGCTTGTACCTAAGTTGAGTTCCTTGAGATCATTAATCGTGGCTTGCCCCCCATCTTCGAGCTGTGGTGGTGCAGCGGTGACATCTTCCTTGGGGATTTCGTCTTCTTTGCCTTCTTGAATCGTGATGTGGAAGACATCTTGGACCTCCTCTTCAGTGCTGTCTTCTCGAGCTTGTTAGCATGAGGATTGTCCGGTATGGATGATAGTACGCCTTCTTACTTTCAATGGTCCATTTGTGTCAACCTCTAAGATTGCTTGGCACTTCATCCTTGAAGGAATCAAGCTTCGAACGTCGCCTTTTTCTGCTAACCCATCGAGCTTTTCTTCCTTTGGTGTTGTCTTCCTCTTTCTAGAATGCTTTTCATTATCTTCAAATCTTTCCAAAGCTGATCGTCGCAGAAGAGAAATAGCCGTGTTGCTTTGTTTCTTAGTCTTTAATAACCTTTCAAATACAGAGCTTTGGGATGTTGGCGCGTTAAGCCTCTTGAAAATAGAGGTTCGGTCTTGACCACCAATGCGATTAAGCACTGAAATTCTGGGGCTTGAACGGCTCATCTTATCGAAGACTGGCGTCCGAGAAGCGGGTTTAGGTTATTCTTGGTCTTGTTCAATGCTCACGCTGACATATTGAGCGCTAGTATTTTTCGTTTTGTTTGAAATCATCACAGGTGCATTTGGTGTGAAGCCAAGTCCGGCTTTGTTGTTGTCAACTCCGTAACCATGCTCCTTTAACTTCTTTTGAGTTTTGGTGAGGTTACGTTCTTTGTCATTGACAGTGTTTGAAACCTTCTTTCCAGCCATAAAAGAGGAAGCGAAGTCTTACCCGGCCTTCGACATGAGTTTGTAGGCGTTTGGGTCGAAACCTTCCTCGGTCCTTTTGGTTGGAAGAAAGCTTGATTCCACCTCATCTGGTAAAGCTTTTATGAAGCCTTGTGGTAGTCTTGCGACTTTAGCACTCCCTAGCTGTGTTAGAGGAAAAACTGCATTCGTCTTAAGCAACTTCACATTATCCTTGTGCCACCGTGTGTCGGCTTTTCTTGTTCCAGTTTCGAATGGAGATTGACCATTCTTTCTTCTTGACATCAGGATATACCGGAATATGGGCGTGTTCGGTCCTTTTGAAGGCATCCTACTCCCTTTGGTTGTTGTAGGTTTAGCAAACTCGTCATCGTCTTTGCTTAAAGATGGCACAGCTTGCTCTTTTTGCTTTTTAGGCATAGCTTGCCACTCCTGCTTTTTAAGTGTTGTTTTGCTCATGGATTTGATCTCTTCCGGAAGAGCTTCGGGTACCATGTCTTCGTCCATGTAGAACTTGGCGTCTACAAAATGTGATTGGGCTTCAGTGAATGGCTTGGTGTCACCTTGGATCACCTTCACTCCTTCTCGGTAAAATTTTAGGCATTGGTGAAGGGTGGACGGTACTACCCCATTTGCGTGGATCCAAGGTCTTCCTAGGAGCAAGCTGTAGGAAGTTCTTGCATCAATCACGTGGAATATCGTGCTTGATTTGAGCTCACCAATGGTCATCTCTACTCGGATCATGCCCATCGCCCTTTGTCCTCCTTGGTTAAAACCCTGGATCAGCAGACGGCTCAGGGATAGTTCATTCACCTTGATGCCGATTATGGTCATTGTTGATTTTGGCATGATGTTTATGGCCGACCCACCATTCACCAGCATGCGGTTGACTTTGTGTTCCCTTACGTACCCCAAGACGAAGAGAGGATGGTTGTGAGGCTTTGATCCCAGCAGTAGGTCTTCGTCAGTGAATTTAATTGTGTCATGGGTGGTACAACATGTGGCACATTCATGTGGCTAAAGCTTCGAGCCTTCGTCGTTACTTTCTTGTACTTCGTGGTCACCGGGACTCGCTAAGATTGTTGCTAGTGCTTTTCGCATCTTTTTTGGCAATCGTAGCGCTTCCTCGATGCTAAAGTGTGTTGGTAGACCTTCAGGTGTGAGGGTTTTTTCTACCTCAGTGGCGATAGCTTTGCCTTTTGAGGGCTCTTCTATTTCTACTTCAACCATATGACAGGCGACGGTAGTGCACTGTTGGAAAAAGTCATTCGGGAAGTACTCATGCAAGGAAACGGGAATGCGTGGCTCTTGCTCCGTAGGTTCCTTAGGATATGTTGTCTTATCATCCTTTATGTTTCTTTTAGGCTTCCCATTGTTGCGGTTGTGGTGATTTCTTCTTTGTTCCACCTTTGGCTGTATGACTCGTGGTCTTAGCTTCCTTGTTTTTTTGTAGGTTACCAATATCCATCCTTCTTCATCATTGGTATGTGCATCTTGGTTGCTTCCCCCTAGTGATGGTTGTGTAGGAGGTACTGTGTCGCTTGAGCATTCACGGGAATGCTCAGGTGTCGCTTGGAGAGGCACGGGATCGAACGATCCAAACACAATTGTAGTGGTATGCGTTGCAGCCGTGTCCTCAAGGTCGAGCTCAATTTGCCCTTGTTGTGCTAGCTTCATGATGAGTTCTTTAAGAACGAAGCACTTGCCAACAGGATGGCTCACAATACGATGGTACTTGCAGTACCTAGGATCGTCTATGCGATTCATTTCTTCAGGATGCTTGCATTCGGGTAGCTCAATAACCTTTTTTTCCAGCAAGTCATCTAACATGGCAGCCATGTTAGAGTCAGGAAAGGGGTACGTTTTATGTTCCAACTCTCTCAAGGTGCTCTTGTATCTGTCTTGGGTGCGAGAAGGCTCACCTTTCTTTATCTCCTTCGCTTTCTTTTTGGAGCAGGTCTTGATGGGCGCTGAGGAGGTCTTAATGGGGGTAGTGTTGACGGTGAAAGCTTCCTTAGCGGACTTCTTCCCAGTCTTGTCTACATTTGGGGTGAATACTTTATCCTTCTTGAAGTTAGTAATCGGCTCATTTTTCCCGTGATTAGCGATACTCAGCTCTATGTCGTGGGAACGAGTTGCCAGCTCTTCGAATGTTCTTGGTTTTATGCCTTGGAGGATGTAATGTAACCCCCAGTGCATGCCTTGAACGCACATCTCAATGGCAGAGGTTTCAGAAAGCCGATCTTTGCAATCTAGACTTAAGGAGCGCCATCTATTGATGTAGTCGACGACAGGTTCATCTTTCCATTGTTTAGTACTGTTCAGCTTTAGCATGCTTACAGTACGGCGAGTGTTGTAGAAGCGGTTGAGGAATTCCCTTTCTAGCTGGTCCCAACTATTGATAGACTCGGGTTCGAGGTCGGTGTACCAGTCAAAAGCGTTACTTTTCAATGAAATGGGCGACATGTTGCATCGGGTTGCCTTTTCCATCGAACTGCATGAATTTTGGGGGCTGATAACCCCTTGACATCTTCAAAGCATCAATCTTCTTGGAGTAAGGCTTTGAGTACAGTACGGAGTCATGTGAGCTTCCTTCGTATTGTGTCTTGATAGTGCTTGCGATCATCTCCTGTAGCTGCTGGATAGAGAGAGATCCCATGAATGCCATTGCTTGGTCTAGCTTCGGCTTCTCTTCAACTTTCTCCGCTGGTGGCTCCTCTTTTTCGTCGACTTCTTTCTTTAATAGGCCAACATTTGGGTTGACTTTCACGTCGGGCAGCGCATCTAGTTGGTTGACAAGTGCGGCAATCTGCAAGTCCTTCTCTTCCACAGTCCGTGTGAGCTTTGCGATTGCTTCATTCATCTGAGCTAGCTGCTCCTTGATTGAAGTTGCTCCAGTGGTCATGACTTGCATGGTTGTACTGCCGCTCGAATCAGCGTCGGAGAGTAGGGTGATGCGTGATTTATACGCACACAAATTAAACCCTCTTTTCGTCAATTATAGTTTAGGTGCAAGTAGGGATCGTTCTGGACCGGGGATTAGGAGGGATTGCAAATCTCTTGGAAACTGACTCAAAAACGTAAAATAAAGTTTAAAACACTATACTAGACTCAAAGAATTCAAAAATACTTTAAAACATAAACTAAACAGATTCTAAGCACTAAAGAACAAGAAAGTAAAGGGGGGGTTTGATTTGACGAAATTAACTAAATTGCACAAATTGTAATTAAAGGCAAAACGTAAATATAAATGTGATGAAAATATGGATGATGGAATAGCCAAGGGGTTCTTCTCCACACATGTTACACTTGCATACAAGATTGATTCTCAGTTGGTCTTTCGATAAATCATGAAACTCAACACTCCGGGTTAATTAGGTCCGCTTAAATTAACCGTCAAGTTTTCCTTAAGTTAATGAATTGGATGGGTTAGCGCAACGCAATTCACAACATTCTCCAAAAGTCCTTTACGTGAACAGCACAATAAAGATACAATCAAAGATCATTAAGCATCATGAAAACTATAAGTGTTGACGAGGCATTCGTTACTATGATGAGCATGAAACTCGTGCCAAGAATTCATTTAACGCGATTGTTTATAAGCAACCTCCACTACTTGTGAATATAAGTTCATAACGATTAGGTGAAATTCACTTATATTCTAGCGTCATATTCATGCATGAAAATTAAGCGCGCATTCTTAATAAACATACATAAATAAGTTATCAATCAAACGGTTAAACAAATTGAATCAACAACTTATGAAATTTCAACGAAAGTTAATCAATTCATATTGCAAATATAAACATAGTTTCGAATCACCCCCTAGCTAAAGGGGGGTTTATTTCCTCATAACTTTGAAATTAAAGAAACACCTAAACATTCCAACAACTCAAACTTGAATTGTATGAACGTTTAGGCACTCTTCTCTTCCATTCCTCATACGTACAAAACAAAGAGAATTGAATTTAAACTTTGAAATCAAAGAAACACCTAAACATTCCAACAACTCAAACTTGAATTGTATGAACGTTTAGGCCCTCTTATCTTCCCCGTTATTGTAGCACAAGGTCTAAGGTGAGGTTTGGGGGATTATGGAAATGGTAGAGGAGTGGTTTGGAGGGTTGGGAAGTGGTGGAAATAGAAGGGAATGATGCTGGAAATGAAGAGAACCCACGGCAACAAGGTTGCTGTTTTTGTGTTTGTTGTTGTGTTGTGAATGGAATAAGTCATGAATGAATGAATGCTAGGGTATTTATAGGAGTAGTGGAGGGAACATAGGGCTGTTTGTTTAAGATGCAAGTGGCTAATTAATGATGGAAAATAGTTAGGAAAGCATGTGAAAGCTGGAAATGCATAAGGCTACACGGCAATGATGCTTGTTGGTGCTGAAATTGCATGTGTGTGAGGTGTGTAGGTGCTGAAAATGCATGTGAATGCATGGCATTTGAAATGATTGTTGTTTGGAAATGAATGTGAAGGCATGTGAAAGCTGGAAATGCATGTGAAGATGTTGGAAATGGAATGAAACTCACGGCAATAGTGTAATGGTGCATGTGTTGGCTGTTTTGTTTGTTGGTTAAAGCTTGTGTTTGCATGTGAATGTTGTTTGTGTGAAGTTTGTGTGAATGCATGTGGATTAAAGAGTGAATGCATGTGTTGAATGATTTCTTGGTGAGGGAATGCATGTGCAAATGCATGTGGAATGTGGCTGAAAAAGAAAGGAGGAGTGCAATGGAATGTGCACGGCAATAATGTGTGTTTGTGCATGTGGGTGAATGTGCATGTGTTTTAGGTTGTAATGTGTAGATAATTATGAGTATGATAAATGATAAGTGTATGATATGTTGAGTGATATGTTGAGTGGTAAGTGAATGATAAGATAAGTGATAAGTGAATGATATGTTGAGTGATAAATGAATGATATGTTGAGTGATAAGATAAGTGGTTATTGATATGTAGATGAATGAATGATATGATAAGTAATAAATGAATGATAAGTGGTTATTGATATGTAGATGAATGAATGATACGATAAGTAATAAATGAATGATATGTGGTGATGATAAGATAAGTGTATGATATGATAAGTGGTGAATGAAGGAGTGGAATGTTGGAATGTTATGCACGACTAAGGATATAGGAAAGGTTTAAATATCCTAAAACTAAAGGGAACAAGGTTCCAACACTTTGGTCTTCAATTAGGTTTTCAATTTCGTCCAACACTTTGGCTCCAAGCATAAGCTATCCATCCTTAGCCCAAAAGTGCTCCAAAAGTCTCCAAAATGCATCTTTTTGCTCCTTTAGCCCTTTCGGCCTACAAACACACGAAAATAGCTTAAAGTACTAAAATAACTAAAGAAACATAACGTAAATGCACGAGAACAAGCCATTTAAGTCGCATGAATATGCTCCTATCAAATACCCCCACACTTATCTTTTGCTAGTCCTCGAGCAAAACAAAACAAAAGAAACCAGAAACAAAACAAAACGAACAAGTAAAACACAACCTAAACCTTCCAACAAACGTCTCAGGGATTTCCAAAGCACATGACAAGTTAAAAATCATTAGTCCCATAGATTTTTGTCATCTTCACACTTAAGTACATTCTTACTCATAGTCACCACATATTATTTCACAATTAAGCATTTAAAACCATGTTTTGAATGTAGTAACATGCCTTAGAGAAATTGCTCAAATCCTTACAAGATATGCACTCGTTTTTCACACAGATTTTCTGACTACACACCCTACACTAGTTATATGTGAGAAGATTGATGTAAACATGAAAACGAACACTCACATATATGTATCACAAAGAACGCAATTTCTGGAGTTAATAAGCATGTTTAGATATGATCTCATGAATGGAATGCTACTACTTAGATGCGAGAACCAGTGACACCATAAGCTCATATCAATTCCAAACTCCACAAATTGAAACACATAACACTCAAGATAGAAGCATAAGGGTTGAAACGGAGCTAAAGGTGTTTGGCTAACAAAGAAGGGATATGGAAAACAAAGGTTCTTAAAGAAATAGCGAGCAAAGCATTTGAATTAACGCAGAATTCACCTTTGAATGAAAACTCAACTTTTGAACAAGGGGGAACAAGCTCTTTTTCCTTTTTTTTCTTTTCTGTTTTTCTTTTTCATATGTTTTTCACAAATTTTTTTTTTTTTTTTTTTTTTTTTTTTTTTTTTTTCCTTTTCTTTTCTTTTGACTCTCAAAACATACATAAACACTTAAGAACAAAACATTCTCTCCCCCACACTTATTTTCTTTCATAATGTAACTCAAAAGGAATTCAATTAAGTCATGCTCACTATCTTTTAAGAACAAGGGTGGGGATTGTCCTAAACTAGGCTAGGTGAGGAAAATGTGGGTAAACAAAGAATAAAGGCTAAACAAGGCTCAACGGGGTTAAAACTTACAACATATACGAAGTATGGGAAGTAAGGCTATTTGGCTATGGTGGTGGTCACTACACAACTTCTTCTTGAATATGTGTTATGCAAATCAATAACATGCTTTGAATGAAATGGGCATGAGTTCTAGCATTTGGAACTATATGATGAAACGCCTTCTAAGTAGTAACCAAGCAAAGAATAATGAGATCATGCAACGACTTTAGAAAACAAGAAATCACAGATTATACTCTCCAAAGAACGTTATAGGCTCAAGTCTCTCAGGGTTGTAGCGTTTGTTTGAGTTCCTTCCTTCAAGCATGTTACATAACTAATTTTTTTCTTTTATGATTGCATGTGAAGTCATACATTATAACCATAACCAAGCATATACCAAGAGTAAATCAAACTTTTCTCTATGTTCATAACTCTTTTTAACAGTCATGCAATTAGAAACCAAATCCTTATCATTGTGTTGGAAGGTGACCTACGACACAAAAACGACTCAAAACACTCTTTTTAGGCTTTTCAAAACATGTTTTTCAAATTTTTATGTGATTTTCGAATTTTTAAGTCAAAACACACTAAACACGCTTAAAAACACTTAAAAACAGCAAGAAACAACATGTGAAGTAATAGGTGATAGAATCCCACGAATTTAAATTAACAACATTAGTTACCCCCCCACACTTAAATCAAACATTGTCCTCAATGTTTTAAGCATAGATTCACACAAAACATAAGTAAACACACAAAAAGCACTTAAACATACTAAACATGACAGGATGTAATTAACAAAGAGAAGAGTTTAGGGACGCAAATCTGGTTATGGAGTGTAACTTCCATCTTCTCTTTGTTGATTGCATTGAGGCTTGATCTTGATGATTCCACAGGCTTACTCTCGAACTCGTTGCCACCCATCGTTGATTTTCCTTTGTGCTACTCTTGATCTGGGCAGCAGGATTCCCTTTAGGGTCTCCCCCGAAGGTCTGAGCTTCCTCCTGTCATCTGTTTCTTTGTTCAATCTTTGCAGGAGTGGTCCCTTCTCTGGAAGTGTATCAACCGTTGAAGATGACTACTCGAGAGCAACGCTAGGTAAGCAATCAGGAATAGATTCCAGGCAGTTGGATCCAGATCGGAAGACTGACTCCAAGTGCCGGCTGATTGCTTCTTTCACTTTGCCATGCGAGTAAGAACAAGGACAAAGAAAAGGACAGGGAAAGGACATGATATGAGATACTTTTGCTTTAGACCTTGATGATATGAGATACCTTTGCTTTTGAAGAAACGGCGAATGAAGCAGCACATGTATTTGTTGTGGTTGTCTCCACATGCTTCGATCAACCGTTTCCTTCTGCCTCATTTGTACTCCAGGTTTCTGGTATCTTCTTTGGGGGAGAAAAAATTAAGTATTTCAAGAGGCTTTGCTGGGAGTGCGCCCTCAGAGGTGAGAGAGAGTTGGGCATTTTTCTTCAAGTTTGCCTTGCCATAAAAAAAAACGAAGGTCGACATATATAGAGATAATATCAAGTGATGGTATTGATCTTTTACCCCTGTCGACAAACGTTTTGATCCCGCAAATCCGGCTTTTTGAAATAGTGGCGCTTCTTCGATTTCTGAATGACGCCCCTTCGATTTCTGAGCAGACGCCCCTTCGCTTTCTGAACGACACGAATGCGGCTCCTTTTGACAAAGCTGCACGCATTTTCTGAAAAGCAGAGAAAGCGTCGCCGAACTTTGCGCTTGTCGGCTAAAGATGTGTAGTTGCGATGATGGCCTCCACGTGTTGTCTGAAAAGAAGAAATCTTTTGACAAAGTTGAACGCGTCTTCTGAAAAGCCGAGAACTCGTCGCCTAAATTACGCCGGAAATTCCGGCTTTTTGAATTGGTGGACGCGTCGCCTTGGCTTCTTATAGAGCTATCGATCACCACAACAAACACACTCTGAAGAATTCCCATTCTTGAAAATCGACTCCGGCCCCTTGAGAATTAACTCCATCCACCCCATCTCTTTGAACACTTTTGAAAAATGGCAAACCCATCGAACCTTAGCTTGGAATTGAGCCTTAGCAGTGATACGGGCGCGCCGCGTCAAGGTAACGTATGGCGCCCTTCTTTCTTATCTTCTAACGGTCTTCTTACAGGTGAAGACTCCGTGATGCAGGACGCCACAACAGCTACAATAGTAGCTAGGAACCTCCTCACTCCAAAAGATAGTAGGCTGCTGTCAGGACGGTCCGATGAGTTGGCCGTTCAAGAGTCCCTCGCACTTAGTGTTCAGTGTGCGAGCTCTGTGTCCAACATGGGCCAACGCCTGCTTGCCCGCTCCCGTCAGGTGGAATCATTGATGGCAGAGGTGGAAAGTCTTAAGCAAGAGATTCAGCAGCTTAAGTACGAGAATAGAAGTTTGCATGTGCTTGCAAATAACTATTCGTCGGGCATGAAGAGGAAGCTTGATGAACTGCAAGAGTCTGAAGGTCGGATTCAAAGCGACCGTCAAAGGTTTTCTGCTTATCTCCAGAGGCACCTTTTTCCTGGCTCATCCAGCGCTTGGCCAAGTATTGAGGCCTGGAATGCTCTATCTTCGATGCCTCCCGCTCCGATGCCTTCCGCTCCGATGCCTTCCGCTCCTATGCCTTCCGCTTCAAGAGTAAAGCGACGTAGTGGGGCCTCAAGCAAACAACCTTTGTGAAGCACCATCTTTCTCCATGTTTAGTATTTTATTTAATATATGAATTTTTTTTATTTTATTTTATTTTATTTTATTTTATTTTTTATTTTTTTATTTTTTTATTTTTTTATTTTTTTTTAACATAAATAAAATCAAACGGCATGGAATTGGTCCTTGAATGGAAGGTGATACTTGAAGTGAACCGGCATTGGTTTGAATTCTAGTGTAGGTGCCTGATTCAAAAAAAATAGCAAGTTAGTATAAAATCTAATGGAATTTGGAAAAAAAAACTTACTTGTTTTGTCCGACAAGAACTCAATGACAAACACCACTCCTTTGAAAGTTTCAGGGATATTGGACTTGGCCAGATTGCAAGTGATGGTTATGACTTGTCCAATGTCATCAAATTTAACTTCTTTGGATTTTGTGGTTTCAAGAACGTCCTCTTTGATGAATTCATGACACTCCCTACTTGTCACCTTTGGAAGGGCTTCCAAGATGTCTTTTTCACCTTCTTCTTCCTTGGAAGTCATGAATCTGCAAGGAATAGGGATACTTGTTGGAACGGGGTTAAAAATAATGAAATTTGGAACAACCATACCTGTATTAGATGGCAAAGGAGCAATAGGTGCCTCCGGTAAAGGTGTTTCCACCTTTTCCGTGGGTTGGGTGTATTCCTCTTCCTTGTGATTTGATTTTGATGGTTGAGGGTCCGTTCCAACCTCCTTGTCACTTCTCAACATGATAGCATTGGTGGTTTCACATTCTCCCTTCTGATTTGCAATGGTTGAACTAGGGAGTTCGCCTTGGTCGCAAAATTGTCCTTCGAACTCCGCTATCTGCCCAATTTGCTTTTCCAGAGTAGTAAGTAATTGAAAAATCGTATCATTATCATTTGAATTACCTACATTACTTTGGGCAGGTTGTGGTGGCTGCATAGGCGTTGAATAGAACTCCTCATACGGCTGCCAATATCCTTCTTGTTGAGCCTCATTGTCTTGATTTTGTGAGCCCTGCACCAAACAAATTAATTCATTAAGCTTTTGATTATAATCTATTGACGAACTTAAATTTGGTTGGGCATATTGAATATGAGGTTGTGGTGGCTGCCAATATCCTTCTTGTTGAACATGTTGAGGTTCCCACCACATAGAGTTTGAATGATCACTCCAATCCGAATTGTAAGTATTGGAAAACACGTTATTCCTTGATTGAAGATCAAATATATCAATGCTTTGCATTTGGGACCTTTTCATGAGCTGTGACAAAAGAGAAGCATTATCAAGTGCCATGTTGTTCTTCTCTAGTACTTGAATTCAACAAACAAAACACAATTCAAAAACTAAAACTAAAATACATAATAGAAACGAACAATCCAAGAGATTAGCAAATTTGCTAATCCCCGGCAACGGCGCCAAAATTTGATGCGTGATTTATACGCACACAAATTAAACCCTCTTTTCGTCAATTATAGTTTAGGTGTAAGTAGGGATCGTTCTGGACCGGGGATTAGGAGGGATTGCAAATCTCTTGGAAATTGACTCAAAAACGTAAAATAAAGTTTAAAACACTATACTAGACTCAAAGAATTCAAAAATACTTTAAAACATAAACTAAACAGATTCTAAGCACTAAAGAACAAGAAAGTAAAGGGGGGGTTTGATTTGACGAAATTAACTAAATTGCACAAATTGTAATTAAAGGCAAAACGTAAATATAAATGTGATGAAAATATGGATGATGGAATAGCCAAGGGGTTCTTCTCCACACATGTTACACTTGCATACAAGATTGATTCTCAGTTGGTCTTTCGATAAATCATGAAACTCAACACTCCGGGTTAATTAGGTCCGCTTAAATTAACCGTCAAGTTTTCCTTAAGTTAATGAATTGGATGGGTTAGCGCAACGCAATTCACAACATTCTCCAAAAGTCCTTTACGTGAACAGCACAATAAAGATACAATCAAAGATCATTAAGCATCATGAAAACTATAAGTGTTGACGAGGCATTCGTTACTATGATGAGCATGAAACTCGTGCCAAGAATTCATTTAACGCGATTGTTTATAAGCAACCTCCACTACTTGTGAATATAAGTTCATAACGATTAGGTGAAATTCACTTATATTCTAGCGTCATATTCATGCATGAAAATTAAGCGCGCATTCTTAATAAACATACATAAATAAGTTATCAATCAAACGGTTAAACAAATTGAATCAACAACTTATGAAATTTCAACGAAAGTTAATCAATTCATATTGCAAATATAAACATAGTTTCGAATCACCCCCTAGCTAAAGGGGGGTTTATTTCCTCATAACTTTGAAATTAAAGAAACACCTAAACATTCCAACAACTCAAACTTGAATTGTATGAACGTTTAGGCACTCTTCTCTTCCATTCCTCATACGTACAAAACAAAGAGAATTGAATTTAAACTTTGAAATCAAAGAAACACCTAAACATTCCAACAACTCAAACTTGAATTGTATGAACGTTTAGGCCCTCTTATCTTCCCCGTTATTGTAGCACAAGGTCTAAGGTGAGGTTTGGGGGATTATGGAAATGGTAGAGGAGTGGTTTGGAGGGTTGGGAAGTGGTGGAAATAGAAGGGAATGATGCTGGAAATGAAGAGAACCCACGGCAACAAGGTTGCTGTTTTTGTGTTTGTTGTTGTGTTGTGAATGGAATAAGTCATGAATGAATGAATGCTAGGGTATTTATAGGAGTAGTGGAGGGAACATAGGGCTGTTTGTTTAAGATGCAAGTGGCTAATTAATGATGGAAAATAGTTAGGAAAGCATGTGAAAGCTGGAAATGCATAAGGCTACACGGCAATGATGCTTGTTGGTGCTGAAATTGCATGTGTGTGAGGTGTGTAGGTGCTGAAAATGCATGTGAATGCATGGCATTTGAAATGATTGTTGTTTGGAAATGAATGTGAAGGCATGTGAAAGCTGGAAATGCATGTGAAGATGTTGGAAATGGAATGAAACTCACGGCAATAGTGTAATGGTGCATGTGTTGGCTGTTTTGTTTGTTGGTTAAAGCTTGTGTTTGCATGTGAATGTTGTTTGTGTGAAGTGTGTGTGAATGCATGTGGATTAAAGAGTGAATGCATGTGTTGAATGATTTCTTGGTGAGGGAATGCATGTGCAAATGCATGTGGAATGTGGCTGAAAAAGAAAGGAGGAGTGCAATGGAATGTGCACGGCAATAATGTGTGTTTGTGCATGTGGGTGAATGTGCATGTGTTTTAGGTTGTAATGTGTAGATAATTATGAGTATGATAAATGATAAGTGTATGATATGTTGAGTGATATGTTGAGTGGTAAGTGAATGATAAGATAAGTGATAAGTGAATGATATGTTGAGTGATAAATGAATGATATGTTGAGTGATAAGATAAGTGGTTATTGATATGTAGATGAATGAATGATATGATAAGTAATAAATGAATGATAAGTGGTTATTGATATGTAGATGAATGAATGATACGATAAGTAATAAATGAATGATATGTGGTGATGATAAGATAAGTGTATGATATGATAAGTGGTGAATGAAGGAGTGGAATGTTGGAATGTTATGCACGACTAAGGATATAGGAAAGGTTTAAATATCCTAAAACTAAAGGGAACAAGGTTCCAACACTTTGGTCTTCAATTAGGTTTTCAATTTCGTCCAACACTTTGGCTCCAAGCATAAGCTATCCATCCTTAGCCCAAAAGTGCTCCAAAAGTCTCCAAAATGCATCTTTTTGCTCCTTTAGCCCTTTCGGCCTACAAACACACGAAAATAGCTTAAAGTACTAAAATAACTAAAGAAACATAACGTAAATGCACGAGAACAAGCCATTTAAGTCGCATGAATATGCTCCTATCATAGGGACTCTGAGTATTTCTTCGGGCTCTCTCCTCTTGACGCCCGTAGCGAGGCTAGGGTGATCACAAGCTCGTGCCTCAGGTGCTCTTGTTCCTTTGACAGAGTTAATGCAGGGGCGGAAGTTGCGGCAAAAAGAGCTTTTGCCTTACTTCGGGTTGTGATGCCCGAAATATCACCGCTTGCGGCGATGATGTTCTTGTTCTTTGCTTTGATTGCAGGAACAACTTGATCCTTTCTTGATGCCATTTGCATTTTTCGATGATTTGAGGATAGAGATGAGAGGTAAAGATATCCCACCGGGCGTGCCAAATTTGTAAACACGAAAAATTCCTGAAACAAGAAACAAGAATACGTGTACAAAATAATATTTGTAGTAATGATGATTTTGGGTTACAATCTCTTTGTAATTTGATGCTCTGATTCTATCTTCGTAAGGTGTTAATTTATGAATGAGCTGTTAATCCAAAGGGCCGTCGGGGCTTGATCTAGGGATGAACAGTTGATGAATGGATCTTCAAGGGGCGTTGGGCTTGACCTTGAAGAATGGGTGTATGGGTTTATTGAGGTTATTGATCCAAAGGGCCGTTGGGGCTTGATCTTAGGTTGAACGGATGATGAATGATGAACACTTTCTTCAAGGGGCCGTCGGGGCTTGATCTTGAGTTGGTGGAAGTTCTTCAAGGGCCGTTGGGGCTTGACCTTGAAGGAGGATTTGACGAAGAACGAAGAGTGCTTTCTTGATCCTTTGGGATTTTTTTTGAGAGCTTTAGAGTTTCAAGGCTTCAAGGTTTTGGTGTGTATGTAAATTCCTCCCCTTTTCTCTTGATGGAGAAGGCTATTTATAGGCCAAGAGAGTGAATCACCACCATCCATTTTTTGGTGAAGTGAGTGGAGTTGGTAGGTGAAGTAAATGTGTGATGTAAGTGAAATGAATAAATGTTGTAATTTTAATACATTGGTTAACATTTATTTCACTGAAATTTCGGTGTCTACAGAGAGTTGTAATTAGTTTTAACAAACAAGACAACAAAATCAATCCTAGACAACAAACAAGACCTGAAGTTTGATTAGTTTAGGAACCATTCTAGCAATAATTCAATGACTTGCTTAACGTGTCATCATTATTCCTTCGTACAAACATTAAATTGAAAATTATGGCATGGATCGCCAAAAACACCTCCATGGGAAAATAATGATATAATGTATATCTAACACACATTTGCACACATTCTAAAAGCCTTGGGATTGTTCCACAACCTTTCATAGAACTAATTTTGCATACGTCTCTTGATTATTCGAAAATACTGTTAAACCATATATGTTTTTCTGATAGTAAATCTCTCTTGCATTTCACTCAAAATTTTATAATTTAAGTTTAATTTTTAACAAATCAAAGACGAAAAAAGAATAAATTGATTACAAATTATCAATTCGGCTATATAACCTCAACATCTTGTCAAGATTTAATTCTTCTACTAAATTACTAGGAAGACCTAAACGTAAACAATAGAAAAGATTTCTAAACCCTAGTGATGCGAAAGCAAATCTTATCCTAGCATGTTATAATTATTTACTACAATATTATTGTGCATACACTGACAAAAACGTGAAGATCATGTAAGAAAATGGAGACCTTTGGGACACAGTATGCCATGATAAGTTTTTATAGTGTATGTACACAGTTTAATGCACTTAAGAGTTGTTATTTTGCTTTTTCCTCCGCGACTCTTACCCAAACACACATGGTGTAGCAGCAAACTAATGGAAATACCGAGAAGAAGGTTAAGATAGAATAAAATATGGCCATTTCTCTTATCCTTTATATATTTAATATAGGGACACAGTATTTTGTCACATCAAATATCATCTTCTTTCAGCCGACTCCACTAAATTTCGGTTTGGCAGCTAGTAAAGAAGAACATTATTGTAAAGCAAATTTCCAGTCTTGACAGATTGCTATACTGGTATCACAGATTTTAGTATTTCGACTTGTATTTTTATTTTTTGTAGAGTAGTTTAAACATACTACATAGAGGTGTGGGAAAGCTCATCATTTCACAATTACAAAGTTCAATGTTATCTTTATACCCGAATAATTGATATAGTTAATGTTAGAGGGACCATCTATTTAAACACACAATGTGATTGTTGATCATTGAATTATCAACCTGTTGATTTTCTATTGGTAGATAAATTTTTCATTATGTTCGGAATACGAGTGGTATACCACGTGTCACTTATAAGTGGAGGAAAGTTTTATTTTTGAGTAAATTGTAGCAATGGTCCCTCAACTTTAACTCAATTGGAGCAATGGTCACTTAACTAAAACACTACTACAAATTTTTACATACATGACGCCATTTATGGGTCATGTTAAAAGTTTAATGACGCAAGGGTTTAGTGTCATCTTTGTGGGTGTCATTAAAGATATTTTTTATGACATTGAAAGAGTGTCATGTATTACTTTTAAGGACGCCTAACAAGCGTCATTGAATTAAGAACTTGTGTTATCTATTACCATTTAAGACGGGGAATAAGTGTCATAAATAGAGGAATGAGTGTCATGGTATACTAATTATGACATACGCACAGTGTCATGTATAGCTTTTAGAGACACCTAACAAGTGTCATTGAATTAAAAAAAGCATGCGATCTATTTCAATTTGAGATGCATAATATGTGTCATAAACAGCGGAATGATCGTCATGATATACTAAACATGACATATGTATAGCGTCATGTCTATAGCACTACAACATCATTGCATATTAGCAACGATACACAAAGCTTGTCATAAACCATTCAATGCATGTCCTAAGATATGTTTGATGACATATGTAATGTATTTTTAATTTGAAAACAAGACTTACATAATTCATCCAAGAAGTAAGATATTTACCTCAAATAAAATAATATTGCTTCATAAATTTGTAATTCACCCACCACCAAAGTATTACAAAAGACAATATAATGTGTAGAGCTTTCCTACTAAAATAAAACTATAAGTTCACTTAATTTAAAATTTCACAAACTAGCTAATCTAGTGTTTCATCTATTGGGATGAATTCATCAACATACTCAGCCCATTTTATTCTTAATGCATCAATTTCCTATTGAGTGTATGTAGCTTTTATCCTTCAAACTGCTCCTGCAAAAACATAAGTAAATTGAATGAGAGGATCCTAACCATAAGACAATAGAAAAACAAAAAGGAAAACTCTTTGTTGATCACCGTGGATCTTCCGGTCTCCCTTGTCCTCGTTCTTCTTGATTTGTGCACAACTAAATAGAAACCGTAAATTAGTGGTTCAATTTGCATTTTAAATTAGCGGTTAAATAAAAATAGAATAAACACATATTTATCCAAGACTTGAAAGCAAAGCCTAAACGTAATGCAATTTTTATGAGGTTTGGGTGGAGGGCAAGTTTGTAGCATACTAGCTGAGATCGAACTTGTGGTGCCACAACTTATCATCTCAATAATTGAACTAAAAAAATAAACATAAATTTTATAAGATTATAGATTGAATGAGCAGGATACGAAATTATTCCTATGACCAAAATGAAGATGAGTGACAGAAAAAAGCAGCACAAATGGAGAGAGAGGGAGGGAAAGTGTACCTTTGGAGTGATGCTTGTCATCATCACTGAACAAAATTTTGATTCTAAAAAACCTGTCATGATTCATATAAAAAAAAAAAAAATTTGAGAACAATTTTCAAAAGCATATAAAAATCCTATAGACAAACCTACTCTCTTAAATACCAATCCATAAGATTGCCTCTGCTTGCTTTACGAATCCTGCAAATATCAGTCTATTAAATAAGAATCATAAAGACAAACCTACTCTCTTAAGCATAAACCAGATGTGTCACCACCGCCTGTCCAGAACCCAATTCTGGGAGCAGACACTAGAGAATGAAGACATCAGACCGGAATTGAAACAACTACAAACTAAACTGACTAAACCACTTAAAACCACACAACTAAGATAAGAGTTTGTATCATAAAAGCATAAGTTTGCGTGAGTGAAAATTTGAGTACTGGCAATGATTCACTTCTTCTTGGCAACAGACTTGGTGACCTTGGCACCGCTGGGATCCTTCTTCTCAACACTCTTGATAACACCAATAGCAATAGTCTAGCGCATGCCACGAACAGCAAAGCGACCTAATGGAGGGTACTCAGAAAAGGTTTCCACAACCATGGGCTTGGTAGGAAACATCTTCACCATAATTGCATCTCTGTTCTTCAAGAACTTTGTCTCCTTCTCAATCTCCATGCTAGACCTCCTGTCAATCTTGGTAAGGATCTCACCGAACTTCCCAACCTTGCACAGTTGATAAACAACGTGCTTCTTAAACGTAGTGGAGTTAAAAAGAAATAATCTATAACTGCTTGAGAGATTTAAGGGATAAATCTTCCGTTTTTCCTTTTAAAATCTTCCGCATATTTTATTGAATAAAAAAAATAAAAAAAAATAAAAATCTTCCACACATTTTTTTTAGTTGCGTCATAATATTACTTTAATAACATTTTTAATAAAAGAATGTCATTAAAAATTTTACTAAGTGTCATGAAAGCCCTATTTTGTAGTAGTGAAAATCCATTACCATTGGTCCTTCAACTCATCAAAACGTGCAATTATGGTTTTCTTGTCAACTCCGTTAAAACTTCTGTCAAAATAAGTCATGTGTCATGCAAGTGAGGCTGAATCAAAGAGCAAATTTAGAAAATAAAATAAGAAAAATTGTATCAATGGTCCCTCAAGTTTAATCCAACTGGAGAAATGGTCCCTTAACTTTAACCCAATTGGAGCAATGGTCCTTCAGCTTTCACCCAATTGTAGCAATGGTCATTCCAACATAACTCATTTTGACAGAATTCTGACGGAGTTCACAAAAAATACTATAACTACATGTTTTGATGAGTTGAGGGACCAATGGTAATGGATTTTTAGTTGAGGGACCATTACTCCAATTTGGTTAAAGTTGACGAACCATTGCTACAATTTACTCATTATTTTTTTAAGTTGTTAATTTTTTAACACAAGTATCTCATCACTAGTATAGTGAAACATGGTATATCACCTTGTATTTCAAGCACACTGAAAAGTCTCTCTTATTGGTGACACATCATATGATTTAAAAATGTAATCTAAAAGGTGGGTCAAAATAACATGATTCAATTAATATAGACGAGTTTATTAAAACAATAAAGAAAGTCTATCGAGTTTAGGCACATTGAAAAGTCTCTCTCATTGGTGACACATCATATGATTTTAAAATGTAATCCAAAAGGTGGGTCAACCTAACATGATTCAATTAATATAAATGAGTCTATTAAAACAATAAAGAAAGTTTATCGAGGAGAAGAAAACTGGAAAGGCAAAACCCATCATTGCTATTCAGTTGCCTCTTGCATGCTTACACACACATAATCAGATCAAAAGCTCAAGAGGCAACTTCCGTTGTGAAGCCAAAAATAATCAAGAAAATTATGGAGGTGACACGTGGACTTTTGGGTTAAAAGGACAAAATTACCCTCAAGACACACCGAGATTCCCATATGCATGCAACCGACAATAATGACTCAATCAAGGAAGAGTCAAAGGTGATCAAAATGGTATTTATTCAAATCCCTCTCATCACTCCTCATCAAATCCTTATTCAAAAAGTAACTCCCAATTTTCTTGTTCAATTTTAGGTTTAATTGCCAAGTTAATTGCAAGATATTATTTCACATAATATCTTACAATTATACTCACAATTTGACCAAATATGGCCGGCCCCTATTCTCCAAATAGGGCCGGTCACTACCCTATAAATAGCCATATTCTCCCACTAAAAAGCTAAGTCATTTGCTACCCACAAACTCCTAAACACATTATTTTCAGAATTCTAACTTTGGCATCGGAGATTCTTCGGCCAAAACCCCCCATTCATCGTGGGTGCATGAGACTTTTGGCCTTAATCTTATGTGTTATTATTTTGCAGGTGCATTTTCGTCAAAGGAGAAGACGGCGGAAATTTGCATCCACAAATTGGTGTTTTCATTAAGAGTCTTGATTCGCACGCTCGAAGAAGAGTCTCGCATTCAAAGTTTCTCATTTTTTGTTCAGTCTTAAATTTTTCGTACTTTCTTATTCCTATAATTTTTTAATTCTTTGAATAGAGGTAAGGGAAAATACAATGACGGGAAATTCCGAAACCACGATGAATGAAACTTCCTACGTTCAAAGATCCAGATCAAATGATGGAGGACGAGACGTAGCCCCACCACGACGATCCACGATGCTCAACGCAATGGTAAGATGAGCAACTTTGCCACCATGGAGCACCACCACTATGGTAGCCACGAAGACCACAGTGATAGTAGAGAGTGGGCCAGCTCCATAGCTGCGAAACCATCAGGCCACGACCCAAGAGGTGCAAGCCCTAGAGATAGCCTAGCTTACTACCACTTTAGTAGCCAAAACTGCTGCCCTAGTAGCGCAGGCCCAAGCCTCATCCACTTGGTGCATGGCCCAATCTGCAGCCCACACTGCAAGGCAGCCGAGCCAGGCCTAGCGTGAGCCGGCTCGAGCCACTACCTTAGCAGCGAAGCCTAAATAGTTGCGGCAAGAGCAGTAGCCCAACGCACTCCCAAGCCGAGCCTAGGCTCAACGCCCATGCGCACCGCACACATTGTAATCCACACCAGCGGTCCGACCAGCTCCTGCGGTTCAATTCGAAGTCCAGCCCATTCCCGTGGCCCTCCAAGCAATCCAAACCGACCCAAGATCGATTTAACCGTCCCGGTTTCAGATTTCTAAACCAATGATTGAACCGGGGATATTTTCACCCCATTTATCCGTAAATTTGACATATCCCAACTCAAATCTTACACTCGAAGCCCATTACACTTCCACTATTCAAGGAGACGTATATAGTCTAAACTCTTCCAACCCAAATGGCGAACAACACTTGTCTCGACAAGTCATAAAGTTGACAAGCGTCTTCGCGCAGCAGAAAGCCTTAGTGAATCAACTCTTGCAACATACCAAGATGTAACTTGCCCCAGACGAGGTGTCCTAAAGTAGGACAAGGGCAGACGATGAACTTCTTCAGCAATGTCTCGGAAAACAGCCCTTTGACCAGCCATAGACGGGCATACACTCACAGTTTGAGCCACACTCTGATAATCAACATGAGCAACCTTCCAGGCGAAGTGTTCATTCAAGGCTAGGGTCGCAAGGAGCATCCTCCACCTCACATTAGAGTCGGTAGCACGACAGACGAAGAAAAATAGTCACTCAATTCGACTTAAGTTCAACGGGCAACTTGTGAGAAATTCACTCACCTGCTAGGAAGATACCACATGCACTGTAGCCATGACATAGACTAGCCAAACACATAGAAGAGCAACGTAGACCAACAGGTCAAGATTGGGGGCAGCCGAGAGCTCCGCTACCCTAATAAAGGAAAATTCAAGAAGAAGTAGAGAAGTTCCTGACCTAGTGATTGTGTGATTTCTAACCTAACGGGGTCACTGATGAGGCACTACGACGAGACAAGACCAACATAAACATGTCACCCTTCACGGATGAGATTAAGCAGGTAGAGCCTCAACGCAAATTCAACATGCCACATTTCACATCTTTCAAAGGAGATGGAGACGCATAAAAGAACCTAAAGCACTACTAAAGCGTATGATCCTCTATTGGAACAGCGACACTCTCATGTGCAAAATATTTGCTATCACTTTACAAGGCGAGGTGTAAGATTGGTTGCACACCCTACCGCCATAATCCATCTGGAGTTTCGATGAGCTTTCTTTGGTATTCACCAAGGAGTATTCATCCTATCTTTCAATCAAGAAAAAGTTTGACCACTTGTTCAATGTTAAGAAGAACCCAAATGAGTCGCTTCACGACTGTGGGAAGAGGTTCACAGTAGAGAAGGCAAAGATAGTCGGATGCAACAACTCAATAGTTAGTGCAACCTTCCAAAAAGGACTCCCAGCAGACCACCTGCTGTTCGGAGAATTGATTATGCAAGAATATCTAACTCTGGCAGACTCTTTCGCTCTGGCATAGAATCATGCACTTTGGGACGAGGCTTGGCATGTAGATAAGGCACCTAAGTAGCCTCGAAAAGAATTAGCAGTAGCTTAAAAGAATAAGGACAAAAAGCAGTACAACAACAAAAGCAGGTAGGAAGCCAAGCGTAGGGACCAATCCCCGACTAAAGGAGGCCCGATACCCAAGAACTACTCTAAGTTCTAAATCCCAATCCACTAGATCTTCCACGACATCAGACGTTTACAATAGCCAGCTACCCATCTCCTTATAATGGGATTCTAGGATGGCACTAGCTAGTGAGACTAAGCGCGGTAACCTCTATCGAGTATCAGAAAATCTGATTCCGCAACCTCGGAGGATGAGTCGAAGAGATCAAATCAAACCAGGCCACATCTAGACGATACGCTGTGCAGGTACTGAATGAGTCAAAGAAGAAGTCATTTAACCTCGTAGAGGCTACTAAAGTGTAGAACATTAAATCTACCTTAACCGAAGATGGGTCAAGAGGCGTCGATCACATATTTCTTGACCTAAAACAGCGATCAGACTATATTAACAACTTAGCGAAGGCAAGAAGCCCAACCTTGTCGATGCATATTCAAGGCAAATTTGAGCGATCTTGAATATAAAGTCCCCCACTTTAAAGGAGATTCAAGGTCTGACCAAACAAGCAGCCACACTCAACCATTTACCCTTGTGGTCCACCGATCAATATGAGCCATTTTTTTTACTCAATCAAAAATGAGCAACAAGATGAATAAAATGACGAGTGGAAGAAAACATTTGAAAACTTGAAGAAATACCTGACATCACCTCTTTACTATCCAAGCCGGAAGTAGCAGAAGACTTATACATCTACTTGGCAGTCTTAAAAGTAGCAGTGAGCTCTGCCCTCATGCGAGAATAGTTGGGGGCTCAACTGCCGGTATTCTACACTTCTAAAGCTTTTCTTAATACGTAAAACACATATCCAAAGATCGAGAAATTAATTTTGGTGCTAGTTGTTGCGGCTCGGAAGCTCAAACTATATTTTCAAGCTCATACAGTCATCGTTATGACTCAATATCCTCTACAATCAATCCTACATGGTCCAGATGCTTCTCAACGAGTAATGAAATGGGCATTAGAACTTGGCCAATACAGCTTAGTTTTCTGACCACGCATGGTGATAAAGGCCCAAGCCTTGGCAGAGTTCATAGTAGAATTCACGCATACCCTAGGCAACCGAGCATGTTATAGCCATGCCTGCTTCACCTGATGGAGACTTCTAGCATTTGGACGTCAACGGAACATCTAACTACAAGGGCTGGGGAGCAGGCGTGGTCCTTGTCGCCCTAGATGGTTCGATGCTCGAGCAGGCAATCACTTTAAACTTTAAAGCATCCAACAATGAAGCAGAGTACGAAGCCCTACTAGCAGGCATCCGAATGTCAAAAGACTTGGTTGTGAAAAAACCTGTAATTCATTCTGATTCCCAGCAAGACTACTGGGGAGTACACAGCAAAACATCCAAAGATGACGTAATACCTAGAGAAGGTATAAAAGCAACTTGAGGCGTTTCAGACTTACACCTTCACTCAATTTCCGCAAATAAACAATGCCCATGCAATGAACTAGCTGGCCTGAGCTCCACCCTTAACCATCAACTCGAGCATTCTATTATGATGAAATATCTAGACAAGCCAAGAATAGAGGCGGAGCCAACAGTTGAGGTGTCATAGGTTAGTACAACTCCAAACTGACAAGATTTCATTATAAGCTACCTAGTCAATGACACACTTCCCATGGAAAGATTGGAGTCTAGAAAGCTCTAAACAAAGGCAACATGCTACTTCATGTGGAACGACATTCTCGTCCGAAGATCCTACACTGGACAATATCTTCACTGCCCAGTGCTTCTTGACAACCTAAAGATTCTAAGTTCAATCCACGAAGGCATTTATGGAAATCACTCTAGAGGCCGATTCTTAGCATATAAAGCTCTTAACGTATGCTACTATTAGCCTACTATCCATTAAGATGCTAAGAAGTTAGTACAAAAGTAAGACCGTTGCCAACGCTACAAGCCGATACCAGCAGTGCTTGCCAATGAACTACACCAGCAGACGAGTCCTTGGCCATTTATAGAGTGGGCAATCGACTTGGTAGGGCCAATACCACCCTCTACTGAAGGCAGAGGTATGGTGATCATAGTAACTGACTACTTCACCAAATAGGTGGAAGCAAAGCCTAAGACAACCATAACTTAGACGAATATAGAGTGCTTGATATGGAGGAACGTCATTGGCTGATTTGGCATCCCTCAATCCATCATCATAGACATCGACCCATAATTCATAGGCAAAGATTTGGTGAAGTTCTTCCAGAAATATGGCATCAAGCAGCACATGTCCACGTTGAGGCATCCCTCAGGCAATGGGCAGGTTGAAGCATCCAACAAGGCGATTCTCAATTGCCTTAAGAAATCCTTCTCCGACAAGAAGGGAAAATGGCCAGACGAACTTCCGGATGTCTATAGGCGTATTGTATAACCAAACAATGAGTAACCGGTGATACTCCGTTCTCTTTGGCATTTGGTTCAGAAGTAATCATTCCTCCCAATGTCAGCGTGCCAAGTATTAGCATTTTACTGCCAAGCATAAATCAGAATAGAAGGGAGATGGCCACAAACTTAGATTTGGCAAAGGAGATACATGAGAAGGTCATTATCCGCATCGCAGCCTATCAGTAATAACTCATTTCTAGTTATGATCAAAGAGCTAGGATCCGGCAGTTCTGACCTGTAGATCTAGTCCTTAGAAAAACCTTCATCACTGTCCATAGAAAAGGCTTCATACAGATGAATCTCATCTGGGAAGGTCTGTACAAGATCAGCAGAGAAGGCGGTAAGAGTAGCTTCCCCGCTTACCACCATGAATGACAAAGAGATTGAAAAATAGTGGAATGCCTATAATATGAGGAAATACCAAGCGTGACCTCCCGCTACATTAAAGCCCAAAGACTCAAGCAACTCGACGGGCACTACCTCGTAAACTGAGGACTATCCAGTTGTTATTCCGTTCTTACCTTACAACTAAGTCATCGTTCGTTTTACTTGTTTTTCAATGAGGAATTCTGAAGTAATTTACAACTTGGCTCGGCTACATGCCTACAACAACTGATCATTCTTGCACTTCAAAAGAAGATCACGCCCTTCTTAGAGACTTAATGCAGGAATTGCACCCCCTAAGGACCAACCATACTCTCCAATGCCAGATGGTAAACTAATTCCCCAACACCGATATGGGTCTGCTTTCTGATGTGAGAGGATAAACTATACACTCTGAATATCTAGACCTGGATGAATCGAGCTGCTTTAGTAAAACTAGGTGCACGATGGCTAGGGCAAGAATTCCTAGAAGTAGCCACAATGGTATTTTTCAAGGCTTAGCTAACTGAAGGATTTTTGGTCTCTTGGCTTAATCTGTGGGGAACCGGGCCTCAGAGACAGATGAGGCACATTACGCAGTACGCCCTATGGACGACTGTCCTAACCCTAAAGCTGTTACTGAGTGTACTAAGGTAACCTACGGTTTCCAGAAAACTCCTACTGCTTGCCTTCCGAGCAGTAAGCCTTACTAAACTTATACAACCACACATTTTTGTGAAAGGTTAAAACAGTTAGCGTGCATATATAAAGCTCTATCCACTGCTGACATGCTACACAGTCGATAAGCTTCACCTTTGCCAAAGCGCGGAATGATTATTTAGATCTACACTAATTCCTAAAATGTTGTGATACTTGCTACGCAACACACGAAATTGGTTACATAAAAGGCAATGATACCCACCCATCTCCATCTTCTAACCTGGGAAGAAAGTGAACCACCATACTTTATCGATGTCAATGTCAGCATTAAACAGAGCTCCGTATTATTCTCCCGTCAATGCCAATTCATACCCACATTTCCCCTTTGCCGATTGATTGGATCAAAGTTTACATAGAGCAACAAGAAAGAGAGGAAAGGAGAGCAGTAATTGGATTCATTGGAGCTTCGAATGTGTTGGCCGGAAAAATGAGGGCGTCTTGGTTTGCTGGTAACACTGAAAACTCCTTCCTTTTATGTTTTTGTCTTCCGATGGTGACTTCGGTGTAGAGATAAAATAAATGGGTTTAAATAACTTTTGTTCATTATTGTCACACGTTGAAGTAAAAATCACTTGTGTCATTAATTATGATTCTAATCATGATTAGTAACAATAATGTATGGCAAAACTCACTTTGTGGTTGACATTACTTCCCTTTGCGATGGTACTTGTTTTCTTTTCACATATTGTTTGGTCCCAAAATAATATTATTGGGCCGAGCGTAGGTTTATGTTTGGCCCAAAGCTTTTTCAAATGTACTATGGGCTGTCTGGTGATCCTAAGCCGCTCAGTTAGGGCGGTTGAGTCCTATTACAAGAAGGAGCGATCTGGATAAGAGCGGATGGATCGAAGTCCTAGTACGATAAGGGGTCCTAATGCAATGAGGATTCTCGGCCGGAAATGAATATGGCTTGAAAATGGGGGTGAGTTCAAAGTCCTAATAAGAGTAGGATTGGTCGAGATAAGGTTGGATTAGAATACGAAGTCATAATCTGAATATGGTTTCAACTCGATCTTAAGGAGTATTTGTTGCTATAAATAGAAAGCAGAGTGCATCATTCAAGCCCCCTCCAATTCAACATACAACTGCCCTGCGCAAACCTCTCAAACATCTTGAGATTTTTTATTTATTTTCTTTTTCCACCAACACACCTTCAGTTTGGATAAACAACACTGTGAAGGCAACCGGCGAATATCTCAGTTTGGATAAACAACACTGTTGCCGTAGAATCAACCGACCGAGGAGCACATTCAGTTTAGATAAATAACACTGCATCGAGGCCAACTGGTTACCTATCCAAGTCTTGGTCGAGAAGGGTTTCCGAATCCTTATTGGCAGAGGTCATCTTATTAGCCTTCCTGGCGAAGTAAGGTGTTACAAGTTACTACATTCGATGCATTGAACGCCGAGTGGTTTTATGATTGAATACTCACAAGTGAGTTTCAAAGTTCGGCATCTTAACGGCCGAACCACATTTATCATCAAGACATACATCTCTTTTGAGTACTTGTGTCCGTATAATTTGGAGTCGGTTTGACGTGCTTATACTCTTACGAATATAATCACCGTGACCGATTAGTGAACTTCGTAGAACTAGCAACCTTGCCTTCAGGCTCTAGAACCCGAAGGCCGATGGGTGTTCCTTCCTCGGCTGCAGTCGCAAGATCAAGAAGTCAGTAACGTGCTCAACACAACATCAACAAATTTTACTCCTCGACCAAGCTTGGCCGAAGAGTTGGCACGCCCCGCATCAACCGAATGACGTAGTTAGCTCATTAGTTGCTCGGCCTATGCTCCACGTAGGCTTTGTAATTTTTAGGGTCAACATTTTGGCACACCCAGTAGGACTCAGTGTTAAACCTTCGGAGTTCATGATTATTGAGACACGATCAGTAAAAAAGAAAACAGTTATGGGAAAGTCAGCGACCGACCTGCCGGTTCAAGGCCCAAGATAAGATTTGTCACAAGTTCAAAATCCCATCATTACAGTGACACCTAAGGCTACAAATGTGACACCGAGAAAAGGAAGTTTGTCTCGGTGGCCAGCCTCGCAATGCAAAAATTCCTAACAAAATTGCATGCATTTTAATCAAAGGAATAGTGGAAGATTGCGATGAATACAGTAGGGAAGGTTCTGATACCCCGACTAGGCAGGTCGAACAGTCAGTCGGCCACAAAATGAACAATTTGCTCAAAGTAATACGAAGTAATAATGATACACTCTAGATTGCTTGAATTATTAGTCAGTAAAGTCTTCGAAGATGGACACGTCGGTCAACCTTGACAACTTCCATTTAAGAGTATTCCATTACAGGTCGAGATAGGATCCGCTCGGCTCCAACCAATTGACTTGGAAAAAAGAGGATCATGCAGTAGATCAGACGAACCCGACCAGGGAATGGAAACAGCATCCGTCAATATGATCGAGGTCCAAAGGATGGTCGATTTGGCCTTAAAAAACAGGCCGAAGTTCCCAAAATTCATCCATCCATACCCCGCTTATGTGGAGAAGTTTCAATATCCTAAAGGCTTCAAGATCCCAGATTTCAACCTTTTCGCTAGAGAATCGTCCTTGTCTTCGTTGGAATATGTAGATCAGTTCACTGTGCAATGTAAAGATGATAATAGCAACTTCCATAAACTGCGACTATTAAACTTCTCACTAACAGGTTTGGCATTCGCTTGGTGCATCAACCTCCCACCTAATTCCGTCTAGAGTTGGGAGGAACTGGTCGAAAAATTCCATGAACAATTCTACTGACCGTGGATGGAAATGTTAGTTTCATCATTAGCTAGGATGGCTCAAGCATTAAACGAGTCACCAATAGAATACTTAACAAGGTTCAAGTCGGCCAGAAGTTGGTGCCGAGTACCTCTCTCTGAAGTTAAGTTCGTCAGAATCGCTCTAAATGGCCTGGATGTGGAATACAAAAAGAAATTCCTGGGGGCAAATATTTGAGATATGTACAAAATGACCCAGCACGTTGAGCAGTATGATTATTTGCTTCGAGAGGAAAAGATCTCAAAATCCCTGTCCCGGGGAACGATATACAAGAATCCCACATTTAGTTACGCATTGGCCGAAAACGAGGATTCCTAATACGCCAATGTAGACATAGCTCAGGTAGTAATAGATAAACCATACGTTTGCAAGGCATTAGCTCAAATTAATTCCAAGGATGCCAAAACCCGCTTGGCCTCTGAAGAGACGATTAAAACATCGAAAGTCTACACTTTCAATATCACCAAGGCCGATGCAATTTTTGACTAGTTGTTGTTAGCAAAGATCATAAAACTTCGGCCAGGACATAACATTCCTAAAGCCGAAGAGTTGAAAGGCAAAATGTATTGCAAGTACCATAACTCAACAAGCATACCACCAACAATTGCGTCGTGTTTCGTGATGCCATTCAAAGTTGGATTGATAAAGGTAAGCTAAAATTTCCTGAGAAACAGATGGCTGTCGACGTTATCCCTTTCCCTCGACAACAATTGGCATGGTGGATGCTCATCTGCCTAAAAACAACAGGAAAGGGAAGACCGAGTTCATCCTAGTACAACATGTCCTTAAGCAGAACTCCCAGCCGTGATTCAAGATTGATTTATTTTCAAATGAACCGCCTACGGAGTTTTCAAGACCGACCATAGTCGAATCTATGTCAGGTTCCAATACCGACGAAGCTAATGGACCAATGGTTTTGTGCGGCCGTTGTAAAACACGCGTCGTCCTAACCGAACCTAAAGAGAAAATACCTCAGGCTCTAACTTCATGGTAACTGTCCACGGCCGCAGCGACACCTCCAAAGGAACTCGATGCCGGCCAATGCCCAAAGGTGTTTGAGAGACTCGGCCCTTAGGTACGAACAAATGGTCCAACCTCAGCCAGACGGAGTCTTAACTTTGATACACCATTTTATAATGAGGATTATTACTTGCGTAACTCCAGCAGTTCAAGTTCATCGATGAGTCAAAAAACCTTCAAGCCACCTAAGCCACGCGACCAACGTTGGTATAGTTACAATTCTTCTACTGGCATGTATACGATGTTATCCAAATCTTAAAAACATCGCCGTCAACGAATAGACTTCATAGCCCGACGACAGGAAGCACAAGCTAATTCGACTTCCAGGTGGCAGCAATAAGAGGCAGCGGAAAGCGGTGATGATCGACCAACCTTGACCATTATGGCCAAATTACTTCAAGAGAAAAAGGCAGTCGATCGTGACTTTGAAACCACCATTAAAGAGTCCGAAAAACACGTCAAACTCCTTCTTCGGCTGGGGAGATGAAAGCTTGTCTCGAGCATTTCAAACAAGAAACCGAAAGCGAGCTTCCACCATTACCCCCTAAGAGCCATTAATAAAAGTCCAGCGGAATCTTCACCCTCTATTCCTCGGTGAATCCTTGGAGTACATGCAAGAATTTCGCAATAAGCATTCTGCCAATGACTTGTACTCCCTGCCCAAGGCATGTCAAGAAGCCCTCGACCTGGCATTAACTTGTCCTGATGCTGAACAGATTATCCAAAAAACCACTGATCCAGCAATAAAAGCTAGGTTCCAGCATATACGTGAGGCTCGAGTCCTCGGCTTTGAGGTCGACCCATACACAGACATAGACATCACCGAGTTTCCCTTCTCCTTTGAAGATCTCTAGCATTTGCGATATCATTTCGGAGTCTTCTCCGCCGTATCCCTCTTCAACCTTACGACCAATAAGAAGGATCATGTGGCGCGTTTAGATGCATATCTAGACATAAGGAACGCCCGAATCGCCTATGAAGAACGAGCTCGTAAAATATTGCAGGGATAAAATCAAACCTCAACATCGAGCATGCTCGAAGACAAAAACCATAATGAACTAGGTCCAGATGCCATTCCACAAGAGTAAGCATCCAAGGAAGCAACACAAGTTGAATTCATCGCCGCCGAAGAAGATGAACAAGCGAGGAAGGATGACATACTTAAAGCAGCCCTGGCCAAATTATTTCCCCACTCCTCTTCTGTTAATCACCAACATTTGAAGCCGCTGTACGTTATGGTTCATATTGAAGGATACCCAATTTCTAAGGTGTTTGTCGATTGTGGAGCCACAGTCAACATCATGCCTATATCCATCATGAAGGCATTACGCCACTCTGAATTACATTTGCCAACAATAAAAAAAATGAAAAAAATTTTGGGGGTAAGGAATCAGGACAAAATCATTCGACATTTAGAAACGAAAAATCACGATTTAACGCTTATTTTAGCTCCAATTTTGATGATTTTTAACAACTACACTTCTCGACCCTAGAAGAATACAATGAACGAATCCGCTCATCAATATTGTGGATACCACAAATCTTACATTTGAAGTATATAATAAACTCTAAGTGTTTGTTGAATCAATTGTTTTGGTTGGATACGCAATACGAAGCCAATTTCAACGATACAACTTGTGGAGCAAAAAATAATCCCAAAAGTCGTGGAGATGACACATGGATTTTTGGACAAAAAGGATGAGATTACCCTCGACCCACGCGCATGCAACGGACAATAATGACTCAATCAAGAAAGAGTCAAAGATGATCAATATAGAATTTATTTCACATTCCTCTCATCATTCCTCATCAATCCCTTATCGATTTATTCAAAAGATAACTCCCAAAACTTCCTATTTAAATTAGGAAAAATTGCCATGTTAATTGCAATATATTATTTCACATAATATCTTGCAATTGTCACCCAAATACACCATAAAGGGCCAGCCATTCTCTTATAAATACCCCACTTACCCCACTAAAATGTTGAGCCATTGACTACTCCCAAACTCCTAAACATATTCTTTTCAGAATTCTAACTTTACCATTGGAGATTCTTCGGCCAAAGCCCCCCTCATTCATCATGGGCGTGTAAGGCTTTTGGCCTTAATTGATTGTGTTATTATTTCATAGGTGCATTTTCGTCAAAGGAAAAGTTGGCGGAACTTTACATCCACAAATTGGTGCTTTCATTGAGAGTTTGATTCACACACTTGAAGAACTCTCGTATTCAAAGTTTATGATTTCTCGTTCGTTCGTAAATTTTTCGTAAGTTCTTATTCCTAGAATTTTTTTAATTCCTTGAATAGATGTAGGAGAAAAATACAATGGCGGGAAATTCAGAAACCATGATGAACGAAACTTTCTACGTTCATAGACCCATATCAAATGATGGACATCCCGATGTAGCCCCACCACAACGATCCACAAGACACACCACAACAAGAGAAGTAGCCTTGCCACCATGAAGCACCATTACCCTGGTAGCCATGGCAACTACCGTGGCAATGGGGAGTGGGACAGCTCCATAGCAGCTAGGCCATGAAGCAACGACAGCTGTAGCCCAATGAGCAACAATTCAATGAGCAGCTGCAGAGCAGCAAGCCCACAAGGTAGCAGTTGTTACAGTGCAGCTAGCTCAAGACTCGCAAGCCTAGAACACAATGCAAGCCCAAGCCTCGCCAAGAGGAGGAAAGGCTCAACACCCACGCACTCCCGCAATTCGACCCCACCTATGATCTAGCCCACTCTCATGGCCCAACTAGTTGCCCAATCTAATCCAAGATCAGTTCAACCATCCTGACTTCAGATTTTTGAACCAACGATTAAACCAGCGGTATTTTCACATCTAGCTTTTGCTGATTTGACCTATCTTGGCTTAAATTTTTTACCCGAAGTCCATTCCACTTCTACCACCCATGGAGAAACCTACCATCCAAGCTCTTCTATCTCGCATGACGAACAACACTTGTCTTGACCAGTTATAGAGTTAACAAGCGTCCTCCCACATCAGACGACCTTAGTGAATCAACTTTTGCAGTGCACTAAGGTGCAACGTACCCTAGATGACGTGTCCTGAATCAAGACAAGGGCAGACAATGACCATCTCCAATAGCTCTCGATAAGAAACCTCTCGACCAGCCACGAGTCAAGCGTTCTGGCAGTATATACTCTCACCTAGGCCTCCATGATAGCGTATACTCTTATCTTAACGTGCGGAGGAGTGTGCAATCCCGATTAGGCCAACGGACAAGCATATATTCATGGTTAGGGTAACACTCTGATACCACCTCACATCGGAGTAGGCAGCACAGCGGGCGGAGAAAAGCAGTCACTCAATCCTGCTGAAGTTCAATTGGCAGCCTGCAAGTAACTCGGTCGCCTACCATGAACGTACCACATACACCGCAGCCTGCAAGTAGCTCATTACGCTTCCCACTTACACCCTTACGTGGGTTCCATGAGCAGTTTGAAGTCTCAAGCAGATTACCAAACAAGACCTCATAGGCTGAGGATTATTTTAGTTGTCCAGTAGTCCAGTTTTCTAAATCAGTGTTCATAACAACGACTTCCATGCTCTCCAATGTGAGAGGGAAAACTAATTCCCCAACACCCATATGGGTATGCTCTCCAGTGCGATAGGGTAAACTAATTGTTCTTCAGTGCAAGAGGGTAAACCAATCCACCGACACCCATCTGGGTAAGCTCTCTAGTACGAGAGGGTAAACTGATTCCCCGACACCCATCTGGGTATGCTCTCCCGTGCGAAAGGGTAAACTAATTGATCTCCAGTGCGAGAGGGTAAACTAATTCCTTGACATCCATCTTGGTAAGCTCTCTAGTGCGAGAAGGTAAACTACTTACTTTCAAGTGCTAGAGGATAAACCAATCCCCCCGACACCCATCTAGGTAAGCTCTCCAGTACGAAAAGGTAAACTAATTGCTTTCTAGTGCGAGAAGGTAAACCAATCCCCCGACACTCATCTGGGTAAGTTCTCTAGTGCGAGAGGGTAAACCAATTCCCCAACACCAATTTGGGTAAGCTATCCAATGTGAAAGGGTAAACTAATTGCTCTCTAGTCTGAGAGGGTAAACAATTTTCTTGACACCCATTTGGGTAAGTTCTCTAGTGCAAAATGGTAAACTAATTGTTCTCCAGTGCGAGAGGGTAAACTAATCCCCCCGACACCTATCTGGGTAAGTTCTCTTATGCAAAAGGGTAAACTAATTGCTCTCTAGTGCGAGAGGGTAAACTAATTCCCTGACACCCATTTGGGTATGATCTCCAGTGCGAAAGAGTAAACCAATCCCCCGACACTCATCTGGGCAAGTTCTCTAGTGTGAGAGGGTAAACAATTTTCCCGACACCCACTTGGGTAAGTTCTCTAGTGCAAAATGGTAAATTAATTGCTCTTCAGTGCGAGAGGGTAAACTAATCCCCCCGACACCCATATGGGTAAGCTCTCCAGTGTGAGAGGGTAAACTAATTGCTCTTTAGTGCGAGAAGGTAAACTAATTTCCCGACACCCATATGGGTATGATTTCCAGTGCGAGAGGGTAAAGCAATCCCTCGACACTCATATGGGTAAGTTCTCTAGTACGAGAGGATAAACTAATTGCTTTCCAGTGTGAGAGGGTAAACCAATTCCCCAACACCCATATGGGTAAGCTCTCCAGTGCGAGAGGGTAAACTAATTGCTCTTCAGTGTGAGAGGGTAAACCAATTTCCTGACACCCATATGGGTTTGCTCGCTAGTGCAAGAGGATAAATTAATTCTCCGACACCCATTTGGGTCTATTCTTCAGCTGAAATGGGCAAGTTGCCTATGAATTTCCACACAACTACTCATTTTATTGTGATTAGTTAACAATTTTCATATTCCACAAATCCTTATCAAGCTATGATGCAGGTCACATAGCTCAAATGATTGAATACTCGAAGACCAGCTAAGTAGCAAATGGTCAGGGGGTAACAACCGACAATGAACACAATAGCTTAATGCCTAAAAAACCAAAAATCACGACCATAATGACTTTTTCGAATCATCAAATTTTTTCGTAGCAGTGAACCCAAACAATGGTTCTATGGGTAAAAGTTTTGCAAGACACTTCAAGTAAGCAAAGTTTTAAGAAAAATGAAGATGGAGTAAAGCGAAGAAAGTAGGAAGAAAGTAGTTTATTTCTAGCAAATTGATAAACTTATACAAAGGTCATCAAAATCTGACACAAGCTAAATTGAGCATACTTTAGCAGCTTGGATAACCTTGGCTTTCCAGGAACCATCCTACCATCAACAACCATTTCACACTCAGCAATTTGCCCATCTGACACTTCATCCTCAGCAGCTTTGATCTTGGTAGCTCCGCCTGTGATTGCTCAATTTACAACAGTTAAGGAATCTCACTCAAGCAGTTTCCTCCTTCTTGGCAAGCAACATAGACGTGGCTGCCCAAACTATGACCCATGCCATGCCACTTCCTCGACCCATGTGGAGCCAGCCCTTGGCTCTAGCCAAGCCATGACCCTTGCCACACCACCTCTTCACTTATGCCGAGCCAATTCCTGGCCCCTGCCAGCCGATGTGTCGCACAACCCCGATGGCTGCTCAGCAGTAGCACCATTTAAGAAAAAGACAAAGAAAATCAAGTTTTTCTAACCTTAGTGCGGCTCAGAGAAGACAGAAATAAACAGAAGAAGGTTCTTTGCACAGGCAAGCGAAGAAGAATGCTAAGGAAGGGGGAACAAATATCCTCTAGCTTTCTCTCTTTCTTGTAGGGATAAATAATTGCCCTTTGAAGTTGATTTAATCCCCTACTTAAGGTAGGCTTAAATAGGCCTTGGTGGCGATTTATTTTCCTTTCCAAGAAGAATCTAATTCGAAGTCCAAGTGGGAATCTGCATCAAAGTTGGAAATCTCTACGCCCTAGTTTAGTACTGAGGTGATTCTGTAAAAAGTGGCTATCAAAAAACGCTGGGAGCTTTTTTCTATTTGGTAAACATTCAGCTTCAGCTTTTTTTTCACAGTTTTGGGTGAAAAAAAGCCAAAAACACAAGGGTGCAAAACCCAACTTTGAAAAACTAGCTTTTTTTCACATCTGTTTTACATAAAAGTTATCAAACACTATAATACAGTTTTTTTTTTTTTTTCAAAAGCATTTTTACAAAAAAGTTTACCAAACACTCTGCTGCTTTATTTCACAGTTGCTTATTCTCACAGCACAGCAGAAGCATTTTTTTTTTCAAAGCACAGCAATACCAAACCAACCCTACATCTACTGCCCTTTCCTGCAAGCAGCCCAGCAAGTGTCGGGCATTTGTGGAGCCAAAAATAATCCCAAAAATCATGGAGATAACACATGGATTTTTGGACAAGAATGATGAGATTACCCTTAAGACACACCGGAATTCCCACGCACAAGCAACAAACAATAACGGCGCAATCAAGGAAGGTGATCAAGATGGAGTTTATTACATATTCCTCTCATCACTCCTCATCAATCTTTTATTGATTTTATTCAAAAGGTAACTTCCAAAACTTTCTATTTAAATTACGAATAATTGCCATGTTAATTGCAAGATATTATTTCATATAATATCTTGCAATTATTACCCAAATACACCATAAAGGGCCGACCACTCCTCACCCTAAGGGTCAGCCACTCCTCACCCTAAGGGTCAGCCACTCCTCACCCTAAGGGCCGGCCACTCTCTTATAAATACCCCACTTATCCCACTAAAATGTCGAGCCATTTGTTACCGACAAACTCCTAAACACATTTTTTTCAAAATTCTAACTTTGGCATGGGAAAATCTTCGCGCAAAGCCTGCCCCCATTCATCATGGGTGTGTGAGGCTTTTGGCCTTAATCGAAGGTGATTATTTTGCAGGTACATTTTTGTCAAAGGAAGAGATGGCGAAAATTTGCATCCACACAACCGTTAAACTTGTTTGCTATTGCATATGCCAAAAATCATAAAAAACAAACTTTCATAGATTAGGTAACGGGACGAAATCATTTGACAGATAGAAACGAAAAATCATGATTTAATAGTTATTTTAGATCTAATTTTGATGATTTTTTTTAAGGATGCTAATTGAGAGTAAAATCATTGATTAGATTGACCTGATCATCAAATTGGATGATCGTTTAACCGTTTGAAATTAAATTAAAAATAAGAAAAATAAAATTTTGAGGTTTCCCGACGTATATGTGGTTTTCGTCTGGCAAACGTAAAAATTTTCCTTCACTTTTTTCCAAAGTCAAATTTCCCCAAATAAAAGGTTTGCCCATTGTGTTCACAACTGAAGACACCACAAGCCTGTGCTGGCCCCAGTCCATCCTGCTGATGCCTTGGAGGCTGATTCGGCGGCCGTACGCTTGGAGAGAGACAGAGAACTCCCAACCTAGAAGAAGAGAAAAGTGCGGGGAATCTGTAAAGGCATGGATTCTAACTGGATCACCCACTTATCGCAAAGACTGGATCATCGTTGATTACAACCCACTCCATCAGCGAGCGAGCCGCAAATTCAACGTGTTGGCTCATGACACGAGTATCATCTGCACTAAGTGCCCTATGGTGGCCTTTTCAGTGAAGAAGCTCTCCCCCAAGGTGTCTGAAGAGATGAAGAGACAAATTTTGGGAAGTATGAATTTTTTTTTAATTTATTCTTATTTTTTTACTTTCACTTATTTAATTTAATTTTTTTTAAAACTAATACACTTGTTTTTATTTTTATTTTTTTTGCCTATTTCAACCAACTTCTCCATGGAACACCCAAATACGAAATAGTACATACATCGAGTGTGGACTGAGGGTATAAAAAGTGGAAGTATGAGCTGTACATGTACTACAAGACCTATGCATCTCCTGATGAAGGTCCTACAGATCCACCCTTGTAGTTTAAGGAAAGGATTGGTAAGACAGAGTGGTTGTGTGGTCATTTTTAGAGACTGACATTTCTAGTAAGTTTTTATTTATTTTTATTTTTATTTTTTAATTTGAATTCCATTTTTTATATATTTAAGGTTTCTTTTTTAGCTTAATTAATTTTTTTTATTTTACAACATAAATCAACAACAAATAAGGTAACGAGGAAGCAGAATCGTACCTTCAGCACTCCGATTTTCGGCCCTTATCTTTCTGAGTCGAGGAACGGTGTGCGCAAGGCTTGGTTTTCCGAAATTCAAGGCATGGATGGGATACACATGTCAATTATGGCAACTAGGTGGCTGATGACATTTATGTAAGTATTCCATTCAAAGTTTTAATTTCAAATTTCATTACGCTTAAAAATATTTAAATTATGATTGGTAATAATTGATTTCTTTTTTGTAGGCCTTTATGTCACAGATGAAGGTGAGTACCTCGCCAACCTCTCACAGCAGCAACCAAAAAAGGCCAATGGAAGAGTTAACATCTGGTTCAAAGGTGTCTCTATAGTTGTTGATGGATGAGATTGGCCGACGGAAAGGCAAAGAACTTTACGGCCTAAGAGCGGGTTAGGTTCAAGACCTTAGAGGTTCTTCTTCATCTAGCTGTCATACTGTAAGTAGGATGTCTTCCAGACTACACTAGTTGGAGATGAAGCTAGCAAGTGAGCAAGAAGAAGATACGAGCGAGCGGTGCGCCAGTGAGAGGAATGCCTTATGTGGTACGTTGCTTGGATAGATCAAGCAATGTCATCCTCTGGCATTCACATTCCCGATTCCGAGCAACCTTTAACTGCCATTCCACAAGTCACCTCAGCAACTACCACAATAGTCGTAATTAGTTTATTATTATTTTTATATACAATCGTACGAATATATTATTTTTAATAAAATTAAATAAAATTCTTTAATTTTGTGATTTATTTTAGCTTTTTAGATTAATATAATTAGAATTAATTAAATTAAATATTGTTTTAATTTCAAAATTTTAATAAATATTTTAAAGACTTTGTCTGATGAATATTTTGTCAAGCAAATATTTCTTCTATTTTTTATTTTTTCTTTAAAACTTGTCGGGCAAAATATTTTTTAATTATTTTATTCCAAAAACTTGACGAAATAGTGTCGTTAAGCAAGCCTAATTTGTTGGGTAAGGTTGGTCAACGCTTTTTTACCCGACGACTTTATTTCGTTAGGACAAATCTATTTGCCCGACAAATGTTTATTATCCATCTGGCAAATCTTTATTCGACGGATTTTGCGTGTATTGTTGGGCAAAATTGTAAGCGATGAAAAGATATTTTGCCCGATAAAATTAAAGGAATCTTAATTAAACACTCTCAGTACTGTTCACTTTTAATATTAAGGACATTTTAACCTTGAAATGTCACTCCTGGTATTTACTTACATCTTTATTTTGTCATTTTCATTAAAACTAAAGTTTTTTTATGACTTTTCGTTAGTTTTCCTTAAAATTAATTCGTCTTGAAAGGATTTTTCCCTGTAGTGAGACTTTTTCTAGTTATCCTTTCCTTTCCGCGAAGAGAGAACTGCATGTACGTATTTGTACAAAAATTCTCATGTTAATGTGCTCTGTATGTGTATATGTTTGATTGTGTGCTTGCGTAAGCGCAGGACCGATGCATGCTAAAGAGAAAGAGATCTGCAGATCTAGCTAGCTACATTTTCAGGGACAACATTTGATTTTAGACTCCCTTGTCTCTAATTGAGTAAGCAAAATTTTGTTTAGACGTGATGATTTGTATGATTGAAAGCTCTCCATTCAAAAGCTCCAATACTTTGAATTTAGTTATAGAATAAGGCCGACTGAATTTGGAACTACTCCATTTTATTCAGCTTTCACTACAGTAATGATTTTATTTAGTATAAGAATAAGTTAAAAGCATCACGAAAGCAAGATGCTTTTTGCTTAAACCTTGTTGGCTTGAAGAATTAAAATTAAAATGACTTTTTTTTCTATTAATTTGTCATCAAACAATAAAAAAGGCAGACTGAAATGAGCATCATTCATGTGTCGTAAGAAATCATTTAATCATAAAGATAAACTAAGACAATGGCCTTAAAACAATACATATAGCTGTGTGGTATTTCTTAATTTGTGAGATAAGATGATAGTGTATTACAGGAATTAAATATTTATTAAAAACTAAACTCTATTTTTTATTAAAGCACCTTTAAAAAACAATATATAGACTACTTTTAAAAGTCATTGTCTAGAGACTATTGTTTTTAAAATAAGTAAGATATTTTATTTTTACCAAACACTTTTTTTACTGCTTAACTTTAAAGTGAAACAAATTTTGATGAAAAAAGCTATACCAAACTAAGGGCCTGTTTGGGATTGAGGTGCTTAAAAAAAAAAAGCTACTATGAAAAAAAGCTATGAAAATTTTTGGTGTTTGGTAAACTTTGAAAAGCAGCTTTGTTTCAAAGTTGAGGGTGAAAAAAAGCCCAAAACCAAGAGATGACAAGAAGCTGCAATTTGCAGTTTCCAAAAGCAGCTTATTTTCACCCACACACGGATGAACAGTGTCCACGTTTAATGAAATATACCATAACCCAAAACTGCCATCGGCTTTCCCTTCACCGACGCTCTCGCCTTTCCCTTCTCCAGAACTCTCTCGCACGCTCTTCACCTCAGAGCTCTCTTGCATAACCCGAACCTCAGGCTCTCTCTCGTTCTCTCGTTCTCTCGTTCCATCATGAACTTCCACTCGGTATTGGACGGCTGCGCCTCGACCAAGCGCTGCAGGATCTTGAGCGCCTCGTCGTCCTCGCCATTTTCGAGCTTCTGCTGCAGAAGCGATTTCAGGGCACCGATGGCTTCCGAATTCGAACCCAGGAAGTCGGACAATGGCAATGAGGATTGGTTGTTCTCGTTATCTGTGACCTGGGTCGGCGCTTCTTCGGTCAATGTCGGCGGAGGTTCGGCTATGGCGAGCAAAGTCGATGATTTGGTGGTGAACACGGCGGCGGTGACTCCGATGAGAATGGCGGTTTTGGCGTAATGTTTAAGAGTTTGAAGAATCGGGCTTGGGTTGTTGTGGGTGTTACCTGGGAGGAGGGGTCGGTGGTGGTGGGCGGCGGAGGAGGCTGTGACTTTGAGGGCAGGGACATTGTGGGAATTGTGGGAATGGGGAGGGTCAAAACGGAGAAGGGAAGGTTGGGTTGGTTTACTGGGAATGAGTTTGTATTGGAAGAGAGATGAGGATGTAGAGAAGGAGGAGGAAGCGAGAGTGGAGGAGGAGTTCATGGTTGAGCCGGCGGGTGCGGAGTGGCGGAGATGACAAGGTTTGGGAGGTTTTGTTTGGGGTTTCTGTGGTAGGTGGGGGAGGAGTCAGAATGCGACTTTTACTCTTAGTGACGGTTGGTGTGGTTAATCTTGGATGTGTTACTTTTTAATTGTTTTTGAATAACGTGTTGAAAATTTTTTTTTTATAGTTCAAAATTTAGGTCTCGTTCTTTTTTTTGTTTGATTATAAATTACACCGTCGATTTTACAACAATGTCTTCTATTTATTTAATTGTATGATTATCTGCCAAATTGATGATGGCGGACTCATTTCGGGGTTGCATGGAAGCCACATTTAGCACTGACTGAGACTACTTTCAAGTACATTAACAATATTGTACTAATGAATCCTAGCTATTCACTCTAAAATATTTCTATTAAAGTAGTTTGTCATACTAATTAATATTTAAGATAAAGTTTATAAATATTTTTCTTCTAAAAATAAAATATATTTAGTAATTCACTTTTATTTGTTAAGAAAATTAAATTAATAGCACATCTAGTAATATACCCTTTTTGGTCATTTCACACAGTCACAGCTGTTTTACAAAAAAGTTTACCAAACACTATGATACTGTTTTTTGTTTCCAAAAGCACTTTTATAAAAAAGTTTACCAAACACTTTGCTGGCTTTATTTCACAGCCGCTTATTCTCACAGCACAGCCGCTTATTCTCACAGCAGCTTTTTTTCAAAGCACAGCAATACCAAACCAGCCCTAAACCTTAGTCAACTGAGAATCTACTCCAACAAATATCAAATATTCTTTGGTGGGTAAGAAATTTGCCATACAAACATCCGTCATTATTAACTTTATCAAACTTAATTTAAATAACACCTTGAAATGCCCTCCTTAATGTTGTATGTACTTTCAACTTGTAAAACAGACAAAATTCCAAAAGGAGAATCAAACTTGTACGATCTAGAGAATTTCTATTTAAAACAATCTGCAACAGAATCACCATTGGGTTTAAAACTTTCGTCGAAACTAATTTTAACATAATCATTGTTTGGAGGTTTCCAGCCATATTTCTTATAATTTTTATTTTTATTTTTCTAGCAATTTAATTTCATTTAATTTTTTTCAATATTCACTTGAAACTCTTTGTGAGATTGTGATGACAAAGCTTCACATCAGTGAGGAACCAACTATGGAAGAGCTTATAAGAAGTAGAGCTATTTCTAATATTGACAATTGATTTTATAGTCGAATCTCAACTTACTTCATGGTATCAGAGCAAGATTGGCCCACATGTGAAGCTCAAATGGCCACATGTGCTTCATGTCACCCTGTTTGTGTTGTTTACGTATTAGACTTGAAAATTCACTACATATGAAGGGGCATGTAAGAATATGAGGACAAAGTCTTACATCGGTGAGAGACCAAACTACGCAAAGACTTATAAAAGGTTACGTTATTCCATATATTGCCAATTAGTAGCATATATACAGAAAAATTATAAAGATTAGAAATAGTTTCTAAATGTATACTTACACATAATTAACAAATACAAATGTCAACAAATTTTAAAATCCTAGTTCGCATATTTGAGCAATTTTGTACTAAAAGCCAAAGTAAAAGCTAAAACGTTTGGAGGCAATTTAAGTTTCCAAGTTTTTGCTAAATTGTTGTCAACAGAAGTTAGAAAGTAATTGTGATATCCCGTCCCGGAAATATCGAAAACTCATGTGTGAAATGACACTTTTACCCCTAGTTCGTTTTCGTTACACTATTGATTGTTTTGTGTGGTGTGGCATGTGTTGGGCCACACACACACACACACTGTCACTCTCCCAGATCCCCTGTCCCTTTCCCTGTCTCTCTCCCGTGCTCCCATTCCTTCCTCTTCCTTCGAACGTACGGACACTGATGCGAGATTTATACGCACACAAATTAAACCCTCTTTTCGTCAAATTGTAGTATATGTATAAGTAGGGATCGTTCTGGACCGGGGATTAGGAGGGATTGTTAATCACTTGGATTTGACTCAAAAACGTAAAAACACAAAATAAAATACTATACTAGACTCAAATATTGCAAAACTAAACTTCAAAACACTAAAACAAACCAAAAGACTCAAACAGTACCCAAAGCACTCGAAACTGCCTAAAAAACACTTTCTGGGCAGTTTTGAGCACCTTGAGAACTTTGGACGAATTTATGTAACAAATTGAATCAAAACACTTATAAGCACAAGCTAAATGTATTTCTAACTAATCTAACACTTTAAAATAAATGGGGGATTGGTTTTGGATGAATGTGAAAACAAAACAAATTGTAAAACGAAGAATGATGAAAAACGAGTTAGAGGGTTCCTTATCCACACATGAACATAAGCATATAATTTGACTCCCAATTATGACTTCAACAAACGATGAATGACAATGCTCCAAGTTAATTAGGTCCGCTTAAATTAACCTTCAGATTTCCCTAGATTCATTGGATTGAATGGGATACGCATTACAACCAAATTATTCCTAATCAAAGTCCCTAACATGGAATACGCATGATAGAGACATTCAACAAAGATCATTAAGTTCAACGGAAATCATAAACATCGACTAGGCATTCATAACTATGGAATACGCATGTTAATCCAGCCTAGAGTTTACTAAACACAATCGTGACTAGCGATCTTTACTACTCATGAATATAAGTTCATAACGATTAGGTGAAATTCCCTTATATCCTAGCATCAAGTTTAGGCATGCAAATTAAGTGTCGACCCTCAACCCACATACATAAACAAGTTCTTAATCAAAACAGAAAAGTAACCCACATCTAAAGTTCATGAATTCATAACTGGAGTAAATCAAATCATAACCAACATATGTCCATGGCTTCAAATTCACCTCTAACTAAAAAGAAATTAGTTCCACATGTTTAACATAATTGAACAACAAGTTAAATTAAACATGAAAACAGAAACAAGAAAAGAAAGAACAAATGGATGGAATTGAATGGATGGAAAGTTAGCTACGGGGTTCATCTCTACATATGTTATACTTGCATAATAAAATGATTTCCAATTGCATTTCAACAAATCATTAATTCTCAATGCTCCAAGTTAATTAGGTCCGCTTAAATTAACCTTCAAATCTTCCTAACGTTATTGAATTGGATGATTGCATACGACAATCCAAAGCATTCCCCACAAGTCCCCTACATGATTGCATAATAGAGATACAAGCAAGAATCATTACGCTCTATGAAAATTATAAGTATTGACGAGGCATTCGTTACTATGATTGCATGAAACTTATGCCAAGAATTCGTTTAACGCGATTGTTTACAAGCAACCTCCACTACTAGTGAATATAAGTTCATAACGATTAGGTGAAACTCACTTATATTCTAGCGTCATATTCATGCATGAAAATTAAGCGCGCATTCTCAATAAACATACATAAATAAGTTATCAATCAAACGGTTAAACAAATTGAATCCACAACTTATGAAACGCAATTAGAAGTAATCAAATCAAAATGCAAGCATAAACATATATTCAAATCACCCCCTAGCTAAAGGGGATTTAGTTCCTCATGGTACAAAACAAAGAGAATCAAAGAAACACCTAAACATTCCAACAACTCAAACTTGAATTGTATGAACGTTTAGGCCCTCTTCTCTTCCATGCCTCATTCGTACAAAACAAAGAGTATTGAAATTAAACATAGAAATCAAAGAAACACCTAAACATTCCAACAACTCAAACTTGAATTGTATGAACGTTTAGGCACTCTTATCTTTCTCTTCGTTGTGGCACAAGGTCTAAGGATAGTTTGATGGTGTGAATGGTTTGGGGAGTGGTGAAAATGGAAGGAGGATGGTGTTTGGATTTGTAGGGAGGGCACGGCACAAAGGGGGTGGTTTGATGTCTACATTTCTGCAATGGATGAGTTTATGGAAGAGTGTTTGGAATGGGTGAATTTCTGGCACAAAGGCCTTATTTCTGTGGTGAATGGATCTCCCTTTTGTGGCTGATATGGATGCATATTTATAGGTGGAAATGCATGTGGGATGATAGGTGTGAATGATTATTGGTGCATGTGGGTGAAATAGCATGTGAAAAGGCTGGAAATGCATGTGTTTTGGAGGGCACAAGGATGGGTTGAGTGTGTGGCTGCATGTGCAAGGGAATGCATGTGCAAATGCATGTGGAATGTGGCTGCAATGCAAGGGAATGTGCTGAAAATGCATGTGATGAAATAATTAGAGAGTGAGGGGATGCACGGCATGGTTGATTTCTGGTGGTTGTGAGGTGGAAAGCTAGGTGGAAATGCATGTGGATTAAAGGGACATGTGGGGGTGGAAATGATGAATGAAATGCATGTGAATGACAGCTAGATATGTTGATGAATGCATGTGACTTGTTTGTGGTGAGTGAATGCATGTGCAAAGCTGGAAATGCAATGGGAACTCACGGCATTGAGTGATTTCTGGGTGCATGTGGTTTGATTGATTTCTTGGTGAGGGGATGCATGTGTTGATTAAAGGGGGAATGCAAAGGAAAAGCTGGAAATGGGAGTGAAGAGTCACGGCAATGGGTGTTTGGGGTTGGAAATGCATGTGTTTGCATGTGATTGCTGCTTGTGTGAAGTGTGTGTGAATGCATGTGGATTAAAGAGTGAATGGTGGCTGCAATGATGAAGACATGTGGCTGAAATGAAAGGTGGAAATGGGAAGGAATGTGCACGGCAATGATGGTGAATATGAATGCATGTGGCTGATTTAAAGAATAGGTATGCATGTGAATTAAAGGTGTTGTGTTAGGTGATGGGTGCATGTTAAGTGATAAGTGATAAGTGATGATGATAAGTGATAAGTGATAAGTGGTAAGTGATATGATATGTGGTGATGATAAGTGATAAGTGATAAGTGCATGTGGGTTAACTAATGAAGGAAATGCATGTGCAATGACAATGTGTTAGAATGGATGTGTGTTATGCATGGCATGATTGGGATTAGGAAAGGTTTAAATGTCCTAAAACTAAAGAGAACAAGGTTCCAACACTTTGGCTCCAATTAGGTCTTCAATTTCGTCCAACACTTTGGCTCCAAGCATAAGCTATCCATCCTTAGCCCAAAAGTGCTCCAAAAGTCTCCAAAATGCATCTTTTTGCTCCTTTAGCCCTTTGGACCTACAAACACACGAAAATAGCTTAAAGTACTAAAATAACTAAAGAAACATAACGTAAATGCACGAGAACAAGCCATTTAAGTCGCATGAATATGCTCCTATCAGACACACACACCCAAACCCATCAAACCTTTGCAGATCGAGGGAACCAAGACCATAGTTGAGCTCGTGAGGCTGGGAGGAGTCCAGTCGTACCATTTTCAGGTAAGGTTATCACCGTTTTCACGTCGATTTCACGGGGTCCGATTTGGGGTACTATTCATGTGAACGTAATTTCTTACGTTTTACGAAATTTGAAGCTCGTAGGTAGCTTAGTGGGGTCCTAAGGAGTCTCAGAGTAGCTCGTTTAACGGAAGTGGACGTCGGGATCGCCGTGTTCGAAGTTGGCCTGATTTGGAGTTTGGTGACAGGTAAGATTTCATAGTTTTTGGTTCTTAAAAGTTGTATGGTTGTGTTCTCCTAGTTTTAGGCGTCATTTTGGTACAAAAATCACGAAAAATGGTTGAAAAACGAGAGAGAAATCAAAGTTAGAAGTTTTTCCAGTTTTCCGGCGCCGGCGACGGCGCCGGAGGTTCGCCGGAGAAGGAGACGGAATATTCCGTCAAGTTTGACGGAATATTCCGTCAAGTCTGACGAAATATTCCTGACGCCGTTAACGGAATCTGTCAAAACTGACGGAATATTCCTTATGGCATCAGTTGACGCCGTCAGCGTGCCAGGCACGTGCCTGCGCGTGGGGGCGCGTGTGGCGGTGAAAAATTTTTCTAAAAATTTGGGTGTGATCCTGAGGTTGTGTAGAGCACGTTGGTATATTCATTTGTCCAATTTGAGCAATGTATGAGAAGTTGTTACGGGAAGTTGGTTATGTGCTATAAAATTAACGTTTTTATAGTTGTTTCGCATATAGGTGATACGTATCCCGAGGACAAGCGTGGTCACTCGAGACAGGGGGGCTACGACCCTTCCACATACCAGTGAGTGGGCTTTTGGTTTTCCGTATATACCTATATACTATATTTTTCCCAGAAATTGATTAAATGGTTATCAGTTATATGCCATGCATTACATTATCGTTATTTATGCATTGTTGGTTACGTTAGTAGTTGCATATATATATACATATGCATATTGGGTGCTGTGGACGCACAGGTAAGTGCCAGGTAAGTGTTATTCATGTTTACATTCAGTAGCGATTCGAGATACTTAGAGAGCTCACAACCTGCACTCCCCGTGTTAGTGCTCCTGCCCAGAGTAGGGCACAGTCCTTCACGTGATGTTCACCTCCCGCACCACACGCTCAGCTTGGATCCAAGTTAGGTGCACAGTCCTGTTGTACAGACCACTATAGGTGGTTCCGACTCGTAGGTGACCCACGATTATTCGCCCAGCCTTCACGTGATCGTAGCACTAGAGCGTATATGTGTATTACACCCAGGCCTGTCGTACAGACCACTTTAGGTGGTTCCGACTCGTGGGCAGGTTCAGTTGTTGAGTTTGAGATTTGAGCTCTAGATGCAGCCGTACAGGTCACGTTAGGTGACTCCGGCTGCCAGATTACATGTTATTGATATGATTATACCTGAGCACTTGCATATCATTATGAGGTTTCGACATGGCATATTATTGAGCATGTTTGGCATATTATTGAGCATGTTTGGCATATATACTATTCGTATATTTATGTTCTGGGAAGTATACAGGTTTTACGGCGAGGGGTTAGAATGTATTTTACTAAATGGTTTTCGAAAAGTTTTGTTTTTGCCCACTTACGCTTTTGTTTTGCGCCCCTCCAAGTTCTAGTTGTCTAGCAGGTTCGGTGGTTTCCCAGAGGGCTTTCCCGGCATTTCTGACAGACCCTCACCAGCGTAGGGCCACCTTCGGGTGTACCGTTGTCGCACCATTTTCTTTTGGACTGCTGTAGACTTATTGCTCTGAACTTAGCGTCTCACTTACGCTAGCACTTGTTTTTATTACTTTGTATGCTAGTTTTTAATTATTCGTACTTTTTATTACTATTTTTATTAGCTGCCGCACGTGCACATGGTTACGTCACCTCTGCGTGGTGGCCAGCACGCTCTGATCTCGGTCGAGGTGTGTCAGTAATCCAGTAGCAGTTTATTTATATTAGAGCCAGCCAACATTTGTACCAAGAAAACGAGATGAAGAAATAGAACAATGTTACACACACACACACACACTCTATTTATTTCTTATTTCTTAAGTGTTTTCTAATGAAATTTTAAACTTCTTTTGACGAAGTGAAGATTGGATGCTAGGACTAAATTTGATTAACAGATAACGATGTTAAAAGATAACTTATACCATAAATCCTTTTGTGATTTCCAACGATATTAATAAGGTTGACAACATGATAAATACCTTGACTTATTAATTCCACATTACCTAGTTCAGCTCGACAAATTGATACAATTCGGCAAAACTCTAAAATATTGGCTGCTTTTGAATCTAGCTGTTTCCGTCGTTTGTAATCACCACAAAAGGGTACGTGTGCCTGTATGTAACCTTAAAATGATAATCAAATAAGACATGCACACTGAACTATCATGGAGTAGCGCACGTGTCTTCATTGAATTGGCCGTACTACTGATTGAAGTAGAATCTGCAACAGAATCACCATTGGGTTTAAAACTTTCGTCGAAACTAATTTTAACATAATCATTGTTTGGAGGTTTCCAGCCATATTTCTTATAATTTTTATTTTTATTTTTCTAGCAATTTAATTTAATTTAATTTTTTTCAATATTCACTAGAAACTCTTTGTGAGATTGTGATGACAAAGCTTCACATCAGCGAGGAACCAACTATGGAAGAGCTTATAAGAAGTAGAGCTATTTCTAATATTGATAATTGATTTTATAGTCGAATCTCAACTTACTTCATGGTATCAAAGCAAGATTGGCCCACATGTGAAACTCAAATGGCCACATGTGCTTCATGTCACCCTGTTTGTGTTGTTTACGTATTAGACTTGAAAATTCACTACATATGAAGGGGCATGTAAGAATATGAGGACAAAGTCTTACATCGGTGAGAGACCAAACTACGTAAAGGCTTATAAAAGGTTGCGTTATTCCATATATTGCCAATTAGTAGCATATATACAGAAAAATTATAAAGATTAGAAATAGTTTCTAAATGTATACTTACACATAATTAACAAATACAAATGTCAACAACTTTTAAAATCCTAGTTCGCATATTTGAGCAATTTTGTACTAAAAGCCAAAGTAAAAGCTAAAACGTTTGGAGGCAATTTAAGTTTCCAAGTTTTTGCTAAATTGTTGTCAACAGAAGTTAGAAAGTAATCCAGTAGCAGTTTATTTATATTAGAGCCAGCCAACATTTGTACCAAGAAAACGAGATGAAGAAATAGAACAATGTTACACACACACACACACACTCTATTTATTTCTTATTTCTAAGTGTTTTCTAATGAAATTTTAAACTTCTTTTGACGAAGTGAAGATTGAATGCTAGGACTAAATTTGATTAACAGATAACGATGTTAAAAGATAACTTATACCATAAATCCTTTTGTGATTTCCAACGATATTAATAAGGTTGACAACATGATAAATACCTTGACTTATTAATTCCACATTACCAAGTTCAGCTCGTCAAATTGATACAATTCGGCAAAACTCTAAAATATTGGCTGCTTTTGAATCTAGCTGTTTCCATCGTTTGTAATCACCACAAATGGGTACGTGTGCCTGTATGTAACCTTAAAATGATAATCAAATAAGACATGCACACTGAACTATCATGGAGTAGCGCACGTGTCTTCATTGAATTGGCCGTACTACTGATTGAAGTAAAATCAATCAAAGTACACCCCCAAACAAAAGGAATATATTTGACTTTAATAAAAGATTGGTCCAATTTTTGTTTATAATTCTAGGGTTTCAGATCAAGACATCGTCCTTCAATCAATCAATGTATGATCTTTTCATGTTTGAATGCATGGCACATGTAAGTTACTGTTATTAGACATAGATTGCCGTAAAATTTTAGACTGACTAGAATCTTAGATTCAACTTTATTAATTTGAATATTTTGATTGAAAGACTTGAAAGACAAAATGGTAAATTTGAGGGAGAAATAACAAAAATTATTAAATCCCTTCCTAAAATCATGCAATTAATAGCAAATAGAATTTTTTTAGTTTGAATTGTATGAAAACTAATCAATTTTTTTATATTTCAAAATAGAAAATACAAAATACAAATTTTTATTTTTATTTTTAAATATTGATGCGTTTTAAGTTAAAAAGGATATTGACACACCCCGATCGAGATCAGGGCATGCTGGCCGTCACGTGAAAGTGATGTAACCATGTGCACAGTGTGGAAGTTAATAAAATAATAATATAAATAGTACGAATAAATAAAAACTAGCTTTACACAAAGTAATAATGAACAAGTGCAAGCGTAAGTGCAACACTAAGTTCAGAGCATGAAAGCCTAATGCAGTCCAGGAGAAAACGACGCAACAAAAGCACACCCGAAGGTGGTCCTACACTGGTGGTGGCCTGTCAGATATGCCAGGGAAATCCTCAGGGAAACCACCAAACGTGCTAGCCAACTAGAACCTGGCGGGGTGCAAAACAAAAGCGTGAGTGGGCAAAAACAAAGCTTTTTGAAAACCATTTAATAAATAAGTTCTAACCCCTCGCCGTAAAACCTGTATACTTCCCAGAAAAAAAAAATATATATATATATATATATAATTCATGCTCAGGAATATGCTTTGCCAGAATCTCAAAGTAAAATGCAAGTGCTCAGGTACTATCACATCAATGTCATATAATCTGACAGCCGGAGTCACCTAACGTGACCTGTACGGCTGAATCTAGAGTTCAAATCTCACTCTCACTAACTAGAACTGCACACGAGTCGGAACCACCTAAAGTGGTCTGTACGACAAGCCTGGGTGTAACATATATATACGCTCAAGTGCTACGATCACGTGAAGGCTGGGCGAATAATCGCGGGTCACCTACGAGTCGGAACCACCTAAAGTGGTCTGTACGACAGGACTGTGCACCTAACTTGGATCCAAGCTGAGCGTGTGGTGCGGGAGGTGAACATCACGTGAAGGACTGTGCCCAACTCTGGGCGGGAGCACTGACACCGGGGGTGCAGGTTATGAGCTCTCTATGCAACTCAAATCACTACTGAATGTAAACATACTCACAACTCACCTAGCACTTACCTGTGCGTCCGCAGCATTAAACATACATATATATATATATATATATATATATATAAACAATTAACAATGCATAAACAACGACAACTATAGGCATGGCATATAAATAAATAAACGTTCTAAATCAATTTCTGGGAAAAGTATAAGTATATAGGTATATACGGAAAACCAAAAGTCACTCACTGGTATGTGGAAGGGTCGTAACCCCCTGCCTCGAGTGACCACACTCGTCCTCGGGATAGGTATCACCTATATACGAAACAACTATAAAAACGTTAATTTTAAAGCACATAACCAATCTTAAGAAATAACTTCTCATACAATGCTCAAATGGGGTGTATGAATACACCAACGTGATCTACTCAACCTCAGGAACATCCCCATATTTTTAGAAAAAATTTTCACCGCCGCACGCGCCCCTACACGCCAGCCAAGGCATAGCCACACGCGCTGGCCACGCACAGGCACGCTAACGGCGTCAGTTAACGCCTTCAGGAATATTCCGTTAACTTTAACGGATTTCGTCAACGACGTTAGGAATATTCCGTCTAAACTGACGGAATATTCCGTCGTCTTCTCCGGTGAGGCTCCGGCGCCGGCAACAGCGCCAGAAAATCGGGAAAAATTTCAAATCGTCCTATCTTTTTCGTTTTTCAACCAAATTTCACAAAATTGGTACCAAATTGAAGCTTACAACAAGAGGAACAAAATCATACCACTTTCAAGTGCTAAAATCCACGAAATCTCGCCGGGAAAATACCCCTAACTCTGGCCAACCTCGAAAATCGGGATCCCGACGTCCAAAACCTTCAAACGAACCACCCCGAGCCTCCTAAGAACCTCACCAAGCTTCCTACAAGCTTGAAATTCCCAAAAACATAAGAATTTATGTGTGCATGAACAGTACCAAAAATCGGGTATCCCGAGTTCGACGTGGAAATGAAGGTATCCTTACCTGAAATGGGTATGGTTGGACTCCAATTGACACACCCCGACCCAAAAAGTCAACTTGGACCCTGAATCGAGCTGTGCTGGCCGACACCTGGAAGGTGACGAAGCCATAAAATGTGATAGTGTATAAAAAGTGAATAAATTTGAATCTAAAAGTGTCTAAGTACCAGAGTGCGCTACGAGTGGGAGCGAACCCATTTCACACGCGATGTCTGAGCATAAGTAAGGTACAATAGTGTGGGTAAGAATCATACCCTCAGAAATATCCATCAATACTAAGATCCGCCACAGATTCTTATCGATACAAACTCAGCAGCTAAAACCTGGAGGGCACCAAACAGAAGGTGTGAGTAAGCAATAAAACCAAGCTTCCCAAAGTTATTACCTCTCTAAAAGTAATGCCCCTAATTGTAAAACCCGTATCGTTTTCCATAAGACAGTACAACATATATACATATATCCAAACCATACTCAGAAATGACCAAAACCACGGTTTGCCATCAACTCCACCATACATTAATAAGTAGGCCAAATGAACTAAATCAATACAAAGTGATATATCAATCAGAGTCATCTAAAATGACATGTACAACTTATCCATATCTCATCAATCATGGCTAGCATATAAGTCGGAGTCACCTATAGTGACCTGTACGACTTATCCATATCTCATCGATCATGGCTAGCATATAAGTCGGAGTCACCTATAGTGACCTGTACGACTTATCCATATCTCATCAATCCTGGCTAGCCAATAGCTCAATAAGTATACCTGCACATGAGTCGGAACCACCTAAAGTGGTATGTACGACAGGACTGGGTGTAAATAAATACGCTCAAGTGCTACGATCACGTGAAGACTGGGCGAATAATCGCGGGTCACCTACAAGTCGGAACCACCTAAAGTGGTCTGTACAACAGGACTGTGCACCTACCTTGAATCCAAGGTGAGCGTAAGGTGCGGGAGGTGAACATCACGTGAAGGACTGTGCCCTGGCCACGGGCGGGAGCACTAACACCGGGGTGCAGGTTTATGAGCTCTCAATGCATCTCAATATAACATATGGAACTCATGGCAACCAGTACGACAGTATCGAAGTTGCCTAACACATAACTGTAGTCATGCTATAACTCAATCGATTCAACTAATACCATAAACTCACCTGAACTTACCTGGGTGTCCTGAGTTCACCTTTGCACTTGAAAGCATTCCCAATAATTATATGCAAGTAATATACATATGGATATACCATGATGCAATCTAATACTCAACCATGTCGTAGCATTTTCAATTATAAACAATACAGTGAGAAGTGTACAATCAATAACGTCATACTCCCAAACTACTTATTTTCAGGGATAATTATCCATGACAACCCAATTAACACTAATTTAACAAACTAATTCATAAAACTAAAACTTGCCTTTACCAATTTCCTTCGCATTACTCAATTTCCCAAGCAAGGCTTTTGTCTCAAATATTTTATGGTTGCATCTAACGTCTCGTTAGACTGCCTACGTACCCTAGACAGGGATCAAGCCATTCGTAGTTCATATAGGTACTTCAAGCATTCACAATAATTATACGAAGGTAATATACCTAATCAATTTAAAACTGTCGATAGAACTCTCAACAATATGTACGATAAAAAGGAAAAGATCCACTCACCTGGAGTCCACGCTATGATTCTCTAGCGCACACATCGAGGCGTCCTGCATGATTGGTCCCTGTGACCAATTATCAAATCACATCTCAGAACTCTTATCCGAAAAATACGTAATTCACATAAAACACAACCTCAACGACATTCTAAAATAGTTTGAAACCCAATGACCACAAGTCAACAGTCGATCAAAGATCGACGGTAGGGTTTACAACCCTGCATAACTTGACCCGGAAGATCCGCATATCAGATTTCCAATCCGAAACTCCCAACGATCCACAATATGTTTCTAGAATAACATATTAAAATTTCATTATGATCCAACGATCAGATCTCCGCCAATTGCCTAAAACAAGTGGCCGTGAACATTTATTTTGCTAACTTACAAATCCAATTCAGGAAGATCCGTAAGTCGGATTCCCGATCCATAATTCCTATGATCTTTAAATATTACGTATTATAATGTATCCAATTTTGGTGACGATCCAACGGTCGGATCATCGATTCACATTTTTATCAAGTAACGTATCGTAACGAATTTAGGTTCCAACTATCAACCTACGTCATTCAAATGACAAAACTGAATTCAATACATTTGACATAGCCTAAAAATAGCATTGGCGGCCCACTGGCCATGCGCCGCCGCGGGTGGCGGTCGACCGCCCTGACTCGCCGGAAAATCTAACTATTTCCAAAAATTCTCAAACTTCATAGATATGAAGATCTCAGTGAGTGGAGCAACTTTCATACCTGCCACGAAGTCCAAAAGTGGACGGAAGATGGTCAATTTTTCCCACAAAGCTGGCGGGTGCCTAAAACTTCCGGACGTCGATTCGTCGTCTACGGTGGTCCAACGGGGTCAAGGTTGGTTGGGTTTTTCTCCTGGGATGATGGGCTACAAAGCCCAAGTGGTGGCATCGGCCATCGCTTTGCCGATTTGCCGGAAAATCGAAAAGGGTGGCCGGAGCACCATTGATTTTCGTCAACTTTCGTGGCCTCAAACCGCCTCATACCATGGTTAATCAAGGTGGTTCTTGGGTGGATTTTGTAGAGGGGAATGAGAGATTCAAGATGGTGGTGGTGGCGTCGAAAAACTCCACCGGAGTTGGCCGGAATCGGCCTTGGAAAATGGGTGGTCGCAGGTTGGAAAAACCCACGGGAAAGCTGGGATTTTTTTATTTTTTATTTTTTATTTTTCTTCTTTTTCTTTCTATTTCTGATTAGGTCTCACCCTCTCCCTATAATTTAAATGGGTTCCTTCCTACTTGTGCCTAAAATCAGATTGGCCACTTTCCCACAAGGTGAGAATTCAAATAATTTATAACTAAACTTTAAATAGCCATTTTCAAACGTCCATAACTATACCGTTATAATCCGGACTCGCAAACGGCTTTCGCCTATACATTCGTACCAATGAGTACTACGAGGATATGCTAAAAGAATAAGTCCCACATCTCTCAAGTCGATGGTCAACGGAAGTCAAAGTCCTTGCCTCTAGGGCAATTTCGTAAATTCACGCTTTTAAAATAAAATAAAAACGTAAAATTTGGAACGGGTTGTCACACCAATGGACCTCACGAGCATGGATATGTACTTTGTTTCTTCGATTTGTGAAGATTACATGGGTTTTGGAGGTGTGTCCGTACAAGGGATATGAAAATGGGAAGGGAAATGGGCACGGGTCAGGTGCAGGGATAGGGGGAAAGGGTAAGGGAAATTATGGGAGTGTGTGTGTGGTCCACAACCAGCCACACCAACTCAAAACAACCACACAACGTAAAAAAAATCACACTAGGGGCAAAATCGTCTTTTCACGCGTACGTTTTAAAAGTTTCGGAACGGGCTGTCACAATACAGTTTATTATAAAATATGGGTATCTAAACTACATATTAATAGAACCTTCATTGTCAACCAAAGTCTCATAAAATTACTATTCTAATCCTCTAATTAAAACTGAACATAAATAAGTAATATGGATAGTAATGTAATTTCATACAACCAAAATTTTACTTTTTTTATTTTTTATTTTTCAAATCCACACCTATACGTGGTTTTAACATATCTCTAGTTAAAAATAAAATAAAATAAAATAAAGCTATCTCCCTTCTCTCCCCACTCCTATGTTCTCTCTCACTCTCTTCATCTTTCCTTCCATTTTAAAAACAAAGATAAAAAAAAAAAATTCACACACATTTTGTCTGTGCCCATATGCTTGTATAAATTAAAAAAAAAGTGAATAAATTTTACATTAAGAAAATGAGTACATTACATAAAAAAGAATTTGTACATTTTACATATATATAACAAAGTGGTACATTTTGTTTTATGACAAATTGGTACATTACAAATAATTTATGGTTACAAGTATAAGTTCAAAAAATAATGGATACAAATTTGGGTGGTGCTATCAAAACACTCATTTTTACCACTCGCTATTACAAAAAAGTGTTTTCCTAAGGAAAACCAATTCGTTGTGCAAAGAGAAAGTTTGCCGTGCAAAATTTGGGGCAACAAAACTTTGTCATCCAAGAAATCCTCGGGCAAAGGTTGAGAAGCAAAGAGTTGCGCGATGAAGACAAAAGATAAGGGGATGAAGATCATTCGTCGTGCCAACTTTAAGGTTATGCACGACGGACCATTGTCCAACGTTAAATTTTAGGCGACGACATATTCTCGTCGGACAAAATACTTTTTTAATAATTAATTTTTTTGTTAAGTTTGATATTTTAATTAATTTAATGCTTTCTTACTTAAATAAGAAAAAATAAACATATGTACAAGCAATAAAAAAGTTATAATATCCTTGTACAGAAAAATTATAAAAGCAGAGCTCGAAATCTGCTGCTGGGTGGGGTGTCTTGGGATCTGCTGGGTGGAGCAGCTAGGAACTAGATGTTTGAGATGGCTAGGAATCTGGCATTGGAAATAGAAAGGTAGACAATTGAAGCGAATGTGAGATCTGGCTCATTTGGTCACCCTAGGCTGCAAGCTGCCGCTTCAAGTCCTAAACTTCTGCCGTCTACGTGGCGATCTGTCCCGACCTCTCTCTAGAAGTAGAAGCACCAATGTCATGGGCCAAGGACTAGCTTCAGGTGTATGTTCACATGCACCATTTATGTGCACTTTAGATCCAGAGTAGGTGTCAGCCTCTCCTTAGTTTTGTATTAAACAACTAGGACCCGTTTGTGAGCACTTAGCTCCAGCTTTACGTGATTATAGTACTAGAATGTAAATTACACACCCAACACGTTCATGTAGCAACTTTTTGCATGACTTGTGTGCTTACATGATTTGATGAGCAATGACTAGTTGTTATCACTATTGCTTTTACTATTCCCTACCCGTATTCTTTTATTTCAACATTTGTTGGGTACTGTACAATATACTTATGAATAATATGTTATTTTGGGAAACTATACTTGTTTTCCAGTGCAAGGTTATAACTTTACGAAAACAACGGTTTTACAAAACTTTGTTTGTCAGCCAACTCACCTTTGTTTTTCACCCCTCCAAGAGTTAGTGGCATTGCTTTTGTGTCGAAGAGGATTACTGGCAAATGCTAACCTCCACTTCTGTTGATGTAGGAAGTTTCTCGTTTCTGTACAAACATTCCTTACTTTACTGTACTCATACTTATGCTTTGACATAACATGTGTAATAAAAGTTTGTCCTGCTATTGCGCACTTATGCTATCAATTTAAATAATTCTAGACTTTTAGGTTTTGATTCATTCACATTTTTCTACATTACCTTCACTTTATAACTTCGTCACCTATCAAGTGTTGACCAACACAACTCTATTTAGGTGTCTAGGTGGATATTCCTAATCGGGTGTGTCAACATCAATCAAAAGAATTAAATATTTGGGTACAAACTAAAACAAAAGAAAAAAAATAGTACATATGGAAAAAAATGGTTGTAAATTAAAAGATAAGTACAAATTGAAAATATAAATACATGATACAAAATTCAGCCATAAATATAAATTTATCAAATGTAACATTTCTAACAGTAAATGGATCTATTTGAAAATGTTTAAGTCATTTTTAATTAAAAAATTTAAATATGCTGACATGTAAATGTTTTATTTTATTGAAATAATGATGTGGATAAAAATCAAAGGCCCTTGACAAAAATTTCACAAAAAAAAAAAAAAAAGAAAAAAACATTTCAACAATAAAATTAAAATATGAGAATTAATTTCTCCATTTCCAAATTTTAAAGAGTTTTGTTACGTAAACAAAATTTCCTATGTTTATTTTTGGTTTAATTGTATTGAAATATGTATAAAAAAAAACTCAGGTTTGGTTTGATGTTGATCAATATGAAGAGTCCTAGCAAGTGTGAGAAAAGATAGTAAGGTGTTTTTTTTAAAGAAATTTGAAGTTGTGCCATAAAACTTGATAGGTAATAAGGGGTGTAGCACAAGTATTTATAGGCACATGCAAGGTCCATTCTTTCTCTGATGTGAGATTCATTATCTCACAACGCCCCTTCACGTGTGACAAAATTTTCAAGTCTTGCACCTGGCAGACCACAAATTGCGTGATGTGGAGCACATGTCACCGTTGACCTTCACTCGAGGAACAACCTGCTTTATACCATAAATAAAATTGAGTTTCCACCATAAAACTTGACAATATGAAAAGTAACCTAATTTACTTATTAAGCACATAAAATGTCCATTTTTCTCCAATATAAAGTCATACTATCAGCAATTTCTGCTTAAGCAATTCATCACACATTACGCAACAAATGTCCATTTTATTAATGTTATTGTGGTACAAATCCCTATAATCCCTCATGTTAATTTTCATCGGCATTCGTTGAGAGCTGCAAGCCCTAGGGTGGAAGAATGTTAAAAAGACTCTTAAAAGTAGTACTTTTCATGGACTTGCCGACATTTTATATTTTTTACATAATTTCCGTCCTAACACTATCAAATATTGTGTCAAAAACATGAAGTGGTGGAAAATCCATGAAGAGTCCCGTTTTGAGATAGTCTCGTTAGCATTTCTCGGAGTAACTAACATATATAGAGAGTGTAAACATGAAAAATTCCTGAAACAAGAAACAAGAATACGTGTACAAAATAATATTTGTAGTAATGATGATTTTGGGTTACAATCTCTTTGTAATTTGATCCTCTGATTCTATCTTTGTAAGGTGTTGATTTATGGATGAGCTGTTAATCCAAAGGGCCGTCGGGGCTTGATCTAGGGATGAACAGTTGATGAATGGATCTTCAAGGGGCGTTGGGCTTGACCTTGAAGAATGGGTGTATGGGTTTATTGAGGTTATTGATCCAAAGGGCCGTTGAGGCTTGATCTTAGGATGAACGGATGATGAATGATGAACATTTTCTTCAAGGGGCCGTCGGGGCTTGATCTTGAGTTGGTGGAAGTTCTTCAAGGGCCGTTGGGGCTTGACCTTGAAGGAGGATTTGACGAAGAACGAAGAGTGCTTTCTTGATCCTTCGGGATTTTTTTTTAGAGCTTTAGAGTTTCAAGGCTTCAAGGTTTTGGTGTGTATGTAAATTCCTCCCCTTTTCTCTTGATGGAGAAGGCTATTTATAGGCCAAGAGAGTGAATCACCACCATCCATTTTTTGGTGAAGTGAGTGGAGTTGGTAGGTGAAGTAAATGTGTGATGTAAGTGAAATGAATAAATGTTGTAATTTTAATACATTGGTTAACATTTATTTCACTGAAATTTCGGTGTCTACAAATGCTTCCACTTCAAGGCGCGTCGTATACACATGCTTGTCACGTGTAGAAGATGCGTTTTGAAGTCTCTTAATGTAGATGTCAACCCATGGACCGTCGAGGCTTGATCTTGAATTGGGTTGGAAATTTCTTCAAGGGCCGTCGGGGCTTGAACTTGAATTCAACTGGAAGATTTTCTAGTTTCCTCCAATCGTTGATTTTCCACAGGCTTAATCTTGAACTGGGCTGGAGGGTTTTTTTTTTTTTTTTTTTTTTTTTTGTCTTCTCCGAAGGTCTGAACTTACTCTTCTTATCTGGAGTTGAATTTGATTCAAGGGTGGTGAACACTTGATTTTGAATCGGACTTGTGATTTCTTCAAGGGCCGTCGGGGCTTGAACTTGAGTGAAAATAGGACCATGAGCGATTTCAGGATTTAGACACATGGCAGGCAAGCACGAGGTGGAGGTGATGACCTGTTTCTTTGTTCAATCTTTCCAATTCATATTGAAGAGGGTTAGGGGATGAATCAGCATGTGCAATTGTTGCGTTTGCTGACGATCCACAAGATTGATGTTTCATTGTCACTCGTCCTAGCTGTTCTCCAGGCGAATGTGGTATCTTCTCTGGAAGTGTATCAACCATTGAAGATGAGTACTCGAGAGCAACGCTAGGTAAGCAACCAAGCAAAGGTTCTGGGCAATCAGTTCCAGATCGGAAGTTTGATTTCGGGTTCCGACTGATTGCTTTCTTTCTCCTTATCTTGGAGGCAAGAGCAGGGCAAAGGAAAAGACAAGGAAAAAGCATGTTATGAGATACCTTTGCTTTCTCCCTTGATGATATGAGATACTTTTGCTTTTGAAGAAGCAGCGAATGAATCAGCACATATATTTGTTGTGCTTGTCTCCATATGCTTCGATCTACTGTTTCCTCCTGCCTCAATCTGTACTCCAGGCATCTGGTATTTTCTTTGGGGGTACATCAATAGTTGAAGATGAGTATTTGAGAGCAGGGCTGGATAAGCAATCAGCTCCAAACAGGAAGCTTGATTCCAAGTGCCGACTGATCTCTCTCTCTCTCTTTGTTTTTCAGGGAAGAACAAGAACAAAGGAAATGACAGGGGAAAGGCATGCTATGAGATACTCTTGCTTTCAACCCTAATGATATGGGATATGTTTGCTCTCGAAGACTTGGTTGAATAGGTGTTCTCAAGGGAAGAAGAAAACTGAGCATATTGAGAGGTTTGGTTGTAGCTACATTCTCGGCCGAGAAGAAGAGTCATGCGTTTTTGGATGTATGCCTTGCCATGAATGTTGACATATATAGGGATTTTAATGGCAAGTAGTAGTGCGGGTGCGGCTTTGTCACCCACGCTTGTCGGTAAAAGTGTGATGGTTGGGATAATGACCTTCACGCGTTTTCAACTTTGTCAGGGATCTTTGACAAAGTTGCACACGTTATCTGAAAAGCTGAGATTGCGTCTGAAGAGCGTTGACGAACTTTACGCAGGAAAATTCGGCTTTTAAGATTTGAAAAGTGGCGTCTCTTTGATTTTTTTTTTTTTTAATTTTAATTTTTCTTTTTTATTGGTGGTTGTGTTGCCTCTCCTTTTATAGAGGTATCGATCACATCCAACGTGCACACTTTGAAGATTAACTGCTTGTGAAAATCATCTCCGGTGTATTTTTGTTTTTTTAGATTTTACTTCGTCCCACCATTTTCTCTTAACATCTTTGAAAATGGCTAACCCATCTAACATTTGCTTAGATTTGAGTCTCAGCGGTGATACAGGTGCACCGCGTCAGGGTAATATATGGTGCCCGTCTTTCTTATCTTCTAATGGCCCTCTTACAGGTGAAGACTCCGTGATGCAGGATACAACAACGACTACGGTAGTAGCTAGGAACCTCCTCACTCCTAGAGATAATAGGCTACTTTCAAGATGGTCCGATGAGTTGGCCATTCAAGAGTCCCTAGCTCTCAGTGTTCAATGTGCGGGCTCTGTGTCCAACATGGGCCAACGCCTACTCGCTCGATCCCGTCAAGTTGAATCATTGATGGCGGAGGTGGAAAATCTTAAACAAGAGATCAAACATCTTAAGCGCGAGAATAGAGATTTGCACGTGCTTGCAAAGAATTATTCGACGAGCATGAAGAGGAAGCTTGATCAGCTGTAAGAATCTGAAGGTCGAATTCAAAGTGACCGTCAAAGGCTTGCGGCTTTCTTCCAGAGGCACCTTTTTCCTTCGTCATCTAGCTTTCAACCATGTATTGAGGCCTCGAATGATCTATCTTTGATGCCTCCCGCTCCTGGAGTTTTGCCAAGTAGTGGGGCTTCATGTGAGCAACCTTTGTGAAAGCTCCATCTTTTTTTTATTTTTATTTTTTTTTGTGTACGCATTTGTAATTTCTCGAAGATCAATGGACATGCTTTATTTTATTCAGTGTATTGTGCTAAATACAGATAAAACATATATATCACCAAGATGTGTTATTTCCCTTTTTTTTTTTTTTTTTTTAATGACACTTTTGCAAGTGGTGCCGTGCACCATCCTTCCCTTATTTTCTTCTTTGCAATAATTCTGTTGCCCTAAAAAAATTTTTTTTTTTTTTAATCACACTTTTGCAAGTGGTGCCGTGCACCACCCTTCCCTTATTTTCTTCTTTGCAATAATTCTGTTGCCCCTTTTTTATTTATTTTTTCTTTTTTTTATTTTTTATTTTTAAATCACACTTTTGCAAGTGGTGCCGTGCACCATCCTTCCCTTATTTTCTTCTTTGCAATAATTCTGTCGCCCGTTTTTTTTTTTTTTTAATTTAAATCACACTTTTGCAAATGGTGCCGTGCACCATCCTTCCCTTATTTTCTTCTTTGCAATAATTCTGTCGCCACCACCTTTTTTTCCTCTTCCTTTTTGACTTGCTAACAGTAGCTTGCAATTTCTTTTTGTGTGCGTGTACATAGTTCTGATGATGAGTATGACAGTCTGGCACCGCTGGGTCCCTGGCTGCACTGCATGCAGATTGCTATTTGCACAGTCACTGCAACATTATTTGCACAGTCGTTGCACTTCATTCACTTCTCTGGGTTCATGTGCACATATATATATATGTAGTTATATGGGATCGAATTGTCATCGTACAACCATTGCATAGCCACTTCATTGCCTGCCTTCTTGCATCCCGACTGCTTTGTCCTGCAACCCTGCGCTGTCGGTAACCACACGCACTGCTTCCTTGCTACACTGTGTTCTCCACATCTGCTGCCCGTTGAACTGGGTGCTAGCGTAGGTTTGAACTGCCAAGGCGAGTTGCTTTCCACTTCTTCAACCTTTGCAGCTCTCTGTGCTATTTGTGGGAGTTCAGCTGCTATGGATGGGAAGGAGAGGAAGCAGTCACTTAGCAAGTTTCTATGAACAACCTTTGCTTTGTAAGGTTTATTCCTTTTAAGCTGAAGACAATTTTGATATGTACATATGTGTATATATATATATGGATTTTAACATGCACTTAACTTTATATATATTGGTTTCGACATGCACTTTCTGACATGCACTTATATATATATATATATTTTTTTTTTTGACATGCACTTTCTGACATGCACTTATATATATATATTGATTTTGACATGATTTTGACATGCACTGACATGCACTTTCTGACATGCACTTATATATATATATTGATTTTGACATGATTTTGACATGCACTTTCTGACATGCACTTATATATATATATATATATATATTGATTTTGACATGCACTTTCTGACATGCACTTAAACATACATACATACATATATATATATATATATATGTTGATTGTCTCATCTTTGTGCGTATAAAATATGTAATGTGTGTACCCCACTGATGGATTTCCTTGTTGTGATACTACGATTTTTTTTTTGTTTTTTTTTTTTTTGTTTTTTTGGGGGAAGGCAGAGCATGATGCTAGGACCCTCATGAAGTTTCCAAAGGTGTGGTAGCTGGTGGCAGAGCGGGCAGGACTGCGGGTGTACATATGCTTTTTTTTTTTTTTTTTTTTGGTGTGCTGCTCAAGTTTTGTGGCTGATTTTGCTTTGTTGCGTTCATGGTATTTTTCAAGTGTTTTAAGAGCAACACCATCACCATTCTCGCGAAGGAAAGTGATTCGCAAGATAGGGGAACAACGCTGAAGATTTACGCCCCACTGACTGGCCTTAAGGCGCTTGCTCTTCCTACAAAAGACAACTCCATGCATATTAAGTCGTGGTCTTCTGAAGTATCTTGGGAGGTGGCAGACTTTGTTCGATCAAATACGGAGAAGAAGGCGTGCACACTGAGGATTCTTATCTTGAACCCTTCGCACCATCCTCATGACAATCATCCGGCTTCATTTAAGCTTCTCGGTGATCACATCTGCAGCGGAGCTATGGCTTGGAATGATGTCTTGTCGACTACCGGAGAAGCTGTTTTTGCTGAGTCTTATTGGGAGTGGCTTGAAGATGTCTTGGGCCGATCTAAACATGTGCTTACTAGCGTGGGCCTTTACCATGCCGTGTACGCATCTTTGTTCAGTTATGATCTTCATCATTCCGTCCTTCATGCGTCCTTCGAGCATTGGTGTTCAGCGACTAACACGCTTCATACAGCTCAAGGAGAGATGTCAATTTCACTTTGGGATCTCCACAAGATAGGGGGCTTGCCAATCCAAGGTAAGTTTTATGACGAGGTCGTTCTTAGTGTGGAGGAACTTTCTCTCTGCAATAACCGAGGATTGCCTACGAGTTGTCGCTGTTTATTTTGGGCATATCACAAGCTTTCCCAAGATGCTAGAGGTAAAGCAGGCGTGAAGATTTCTTCATGGATCTGCTTCTGGTATTGGGAGGACACAAGGTAGAAGAAGTCTTTGAAGAGAAGAGGTTGCAACAAAACCACTAAGCCAAAGGGAGACCCATATTCGTCTGGTGTCATTGGTTCAGCTAGGCGCCGTTCCCCTGCTGAGTTGAGAGCGTTTGAGGACCTTGGCATAGCATCAGAGCATGTGGAAGAATCTTACCTAGCTGTTTTCTTAGCTTGTTGGCTTTGTAAGTTTGTTTTTCCAACCGGCGACGTCAACTTTGTTCGTCCTGGGGTTTTCAAAGTTGCTAGCAAGATGGCTGCCGGTGAGTCTTTCAGTCTTGCTATCCCGGTCTTGGCCAATATTTATAACGGCTTAAGTGTTGTTTCGAACTCGGCAAACACTGAAGATCGTGCTGCGGTTTTTCCCTACCACTATGTGCATGGTTGGTTGGGTGAGTACTTCGGCACTCATTTTTTTTCTTCAACTCTAGACAAGTCGGGGCCTTTGATGACGAAGTATTCTGGCGTGCTTTCTTCGAAGAGCCTCAATGATTCCCAGGTGCAAGCACTATTTAGAAGGTGTGAAGGCTTGAAGATAGACCATCTGGCGAGAGTTGGCTCGGTACGGTGAGGCATCATGGATGATTCGCATCTTGGCTTCTCAGACTTATCTTACCTTATAAGTCTTCGCTCGGGGTATGTTTCTTTGCGGCAAGAAGACCGATGCATTGTTCAGCCATATAGTCCCCACCGTTTTAACAGGCAATTTGGTTTTGTCCAAAATGTGCCAGGCAAGCTGAAGGAAAAAAACAATTAGACTCCTTGCCAGCCATGTATATGCATTGGGAGTCTTGTACCCGTGCATGTACAAATGCTTCTATCACCCTGCCGGCCAAAGACGAGTTCGAGAGCAGTCCAGTAACCCGTGCTTACGTAAGTTGGTGGTCAAAGGTACATTATGAGAACTTGGGGATGGCAAGTGGTACCAATTCTTCTCATTCACGCCTTGATGTATCGAGGGGGGGTTGTTCTGTGGTTCCTACGTAACCGATACCTTTTGATTGCGCGAGTGCTGCTACTTTGCAAGATAGACCAGCGGTTTTAGTCCCTCAATGCCCACGCTTGTCTTCTCAACATCTGGATGTATCTGAAGAGGCTGGTGGTGAAGTTGATTCGCACGAAGATGAACTTGTTTTGCGGCAGCGTCAACAAGTTTTAAATAAGCGACGTCTTGAAGGTGCTCAGGCCGATAGCGATGTCAATTTTCGTCATAAGAAGAAAGAAGTGTTTAGGCTCCCTCAACTCGATGGCAGTGTGTCATTTGAGAAAGATGAATGCATCTTCTTCTCTCTTATGACTTCTTCTGCTTTCATTGTTCTAGCTTTTGTTTCTAACAGCTTTCTTTGTTTTCTTTAGGTTGGGCCTTCTTGTTCTTTTGACTTGGTGACCACAAGTATTTATTCTTATACGGAGATGCTATTTCGAGGTGACCTACCTACAGGCAGGGAGATTGGGGATCCATCTGGTACAGAGCTTGTCCCAAGTCCGTCAAGTTTCCCAAGTTTGCCATGTGTAGGTGGAGGCATGCAAGATCCCGTCATGCGTTCTATACCTTTGCCAGCTAGCTCTGAGATCTCTCTGAGAGGGCCAAACCTTAGTGGTACTGAGCAGCTTATTCATCGCATCAATCTTCGTGCGACAATAGATATCAAGAGCCATATTGAGGGGAGGATTTCAAAATGCCCGTCGGATGACCTTGCGTTGCTTAAGGAAGACTTGTCGAAACTTGTTTCTGCAATTGACAATCTTAACATTGATTCTTCATCCTTGAAGATCAAGATTGCCGAACTTATGGCCGCCTCAACTGAGTATTTTTCCTTGCGTGTTATTTCCTCGAAAAAGTTGAGTCCAGATGTTAGAGCTCACCAACTTGCTGCAATAGACTTGTCACTAACCCAAGCCCGGTCTTCTCAGCAAGCTGCTTCGGGAGATTATCAATCCACAGAGACTTCTTTAGCTTCCGTCCAGGTACGTCTAGATACGTTGATGCGAGAGCAAGAATAGCTGGGCATCGAGGCATCAAAACTTGAAAGTGTTCTCGGGGAGCAGGGAGCTACACTTTCTCAATGCCAAGAGGAGATTTCACGCCTAGAACAAGAGAAAGACATGGCTATGGAGTTGCCCATCCTGTCTCTCACCGAGGTAGAGACTTTGAAGGCTTTGGAAGGCTTGCTTGAAGACCGCCTCCGTAGTTTTAGGGACATAGTTTTCGAGTAGTGTCTTTTGCCCTTTATTTTTTGTAATCAGACTTTTTCCTTTAAAGGAATAAAATGTTTACATTTTTGAATTTGCTCTTTATTCTTCAAAGTGTTTGTGTGTTTTTTTTTTTTTTGGTTGATGATGTGACTGTACTTGAAGTTTTGAAGTTTCAAGTTGCCTACATACCCTTAGTTGAGGAGGGATCAAGTCATGACGTAGTTCAAATGACTGATGGTTTTTTTTTTTATTTTTTTTATTTTTTTGATTTTGATGATGATTTTGCCGTACACAGTTTATGCTCTTGCGGGCTAGGAGCGTGGCGCGTTTGCTTTAAGGGTAGTAGCGCTTCAAAAATCTGTAGTTGATGGGGCCGATCTTCAAGCCGTCTTCTGCCATAATTAAGTAGGCGCCGTTGGTGTGGACCTCTTGTATTATGTAGGGTCCGTCCCACTTTGATGTGAACTTGCTTTTTGTCTTGTGAGTTATGATGATAGGTCTACGCAATGCCAGCATGAGATCTCCTACTTGGAAAGACCTTGGGCGGACTTTTTTGTTGAATGCCTTGGATAACCGTGCTTGGTAGCATTCCAAGTGTTGTTGAGCTTCGAGCCTTCTTTCATCCAGTGCTTCCAACTCTTGAAGGCGCAACTTTGCATTTTCTTCATCAGTCAAGCCTTCTTGTATAGCCATCCTTAGTGAGCGGATTTGACTTTCGAGTGGTAGAACAGCTTCCACGCCATATACGAGAGAATAAGGCGTAGCTTGGGTGGGAGTCCTATGTGTAGTCCTATATGCCCAAAGCGCTTCACTTATTCTTTCATGCCAGTCTCTCTTTGTTCGACCGATTACCTTTTTCAGGAGGTTGCACAACGTCTTGTTGAATGCTTCCGCGAAGCCGTTGGCCGAAGCATGATACATGGAAGACTTGTGCTGCTTGAACTTGTATTTATCGCAAAGCTCGTCCACGAGTTGGTTGGAGAACTGCTTTCCATTGTCAGTGATAATGTAGCGAGGAACACCATATCGGTGGATGATATGCTCCTTGATGAAACGAACAATAGTTTCCTTTTTGACTTCCCTTAAAGGTATGGCTTCAGCCTACTTGGAGAAGTAATCTGTTGCAGCTAGGATGTAAGCTTCTCCTGCAGATGACTTTGGCGTAATTGGTCCTACAACGTCCAATCCCCATGCGTCGAACGGCCATGAAGCAACTGTAGGGTGTAATGGTTCAGGCGGTTGATGTATGAAGTTGGCGTGGAATTGGCAGGCTTGGCACCTTTTGGCATGTTCCAGGCAATCCTTCACCATGCTCGGCCAGTAGTAACCCATTCTTTTGAGCTGGAAATGTAGCTTTGGTCCAGACTGGTGCGCTCTACACACACCTGAATGTGCTTCTTCCATGGCTTGATTGGCTTCTTCCTCACCTAGGCATTTCAGGAGCACTCCTTCAAAAGAACGTCGGTAGAGTGTTCCTTTGTAGTAAAGGAAGCGATGTGCTCGTTGACGTATTTCGGAACGGCGTCTAAGATCATCTGGAAGCTTTCCGTGCTCTAAGTAGTCGATCAGCGGCTATCTCCACTCTTCAGCATCGACTGGAAGTACTGAGATGACATTTGTATCGTCCAGTGACATTTCATTAACGAGCGGAATCACCTATCTTTGGCAAACTGGCACGTCTGCAGCTTCATCTTTTCCTAGTGTCATACTCGAGGCCAGATTGACGAGAGCGTCTGCCATTTGATTTTCCTTTCTTGGCACATGTTCTAGTGTCACGGCTTCGAACTTTTGTAGCAGTTGAGTCGCCAGCCGGAAGTATGGGACGAGATCATCTTTCCTCACCTCATATTCAGTTAAGAGTTAATTGATTATGAGCTTGGAATCGCCATATACCTCAAGAGTTGTGATTTCCATGTTGATCGCCATTTGGAGCCCGATGATCAATGCTTGGTACTCAGCAACATTGTTGGAGCATAGCTCACTCAGTTGGAAGGAGTAAGGTAGTATTTGCCTTTGTGGCGACATGAATACTACTTCTGCCCCCGCTCCGTCTGCTCGTGCGGATCCATCGAAAAACATCGTCCATGTCGGGAAGATGTCGATGTATAACACCTTCTCGTCAGGCAAGTCGTCTGAGATTTTCCAATCAGCCGGGATTGGATGATCGGCAAGGAAGTCTGCTAGTGCTTATCTCTTGACAGCTTTAGCTGGGACGTAGATGATCTCATATTGATTAAGAAGCAAAGCCCATTTAGCGAGTCTCCCTGTCAAGACTCGCTTGGACATGACATATTTGACAGGGTCGGCTTTAGCAACCAGGTGGATGGTATAAGCATGCATTTAATGTTTGAGCTTCTGAATGGCAAACACCAAAGCAAGGCACATCTTTTCTATTAGGGAATAGTTCAACTCAGCACCGGTGAGAGTTCGACTGAGGTAGTAAAGTGCTCCTTCTTTCTGGGATTCATTCTCTTGTGCCAAGAGTGCTCTGATTGAACTTTCCTGAGCAGCAATATACAATATGAGCGGTTTCCCGGGCACAGGTGCCCCAGGACAGGTGGACTTGACAAATATTTCTTTATGCTTTCAAAAGCATTATGGCATGCTTCGTCCTATACGAATGAGACATCTTTCTTCATAAGGCGACTAAACGGTTGACAACGCCCTGCGAGGTTGGAGATGAAGCGTCTGATGAAGGCTAACCATCCTTGTAGACTTTTCAGCTCGTGCATATTTCTTGGCTCAGGTATGCTTTGAATGGCCTTGATCTTTGATTGGTCCACTTGAATACCACGATGCTTGACGATGAAGCCAAGGAATCTTCCAGAGGTGACGCCAAACTCACACTTTAACGGGTTCATCTTGAGGTTGTATTTTCGTAGCCTTTCGAACACTATTCGCAGATCCTTCAAGTGGTCTGATCTTTTCTTTATCTTAACCACCACATCATCTACGTAACATTCTACGTTTTTGTGTAGCATGTCATTGAAGATTTTCTGCATTGCGCGTTGGTACGTAGCTCCAGCGTTCTTTAGACCAAAGAGCATCACCTTGTAGCAGTAGATACCTTTTGGAGTCCGAAAGGCTGTTAGTTCCTCGTCTTCGAGGGCCATGCGAATTTGATTGTACCTAGAAGAGCCATCCATGAATGATAATGCCTCATGGCCAGTGGTTGCATCCACCATGATTTCAATGATTGGCAAGGGGAAGTCATCCTTTGGGCAAGCATCATTGAGGTCCCGAAAGTCTACGCAAACACGTATTTGTCCTGATTTCTTAAGGACAATTACGATGTTGGAGATCCACTTGGGGTATTGCACTTCTCGAATAAAGCCTGCTTCGATTAGCTTGTCGATCTCGACCTCGATTAGTAGGATAAGCTCGGATTGATAGTGTCTTTGAGTTTGCTTTATCGGTCGCGTTCCAGGCTTGACCGCAAGATGATGAATAGCGATGATAGGGTCCAGGCCAGGCATTTCCTTGTAGGTCCAAGCAAAGAAATCTTAATAATGCACTTACGAAGATAGGTTTTGGTTCCTCGCTTGTACCTAAGTTGAGTTCCTTGAGATCATCAACCGTGGCTTGCCCCCCATCTTCGAGCTGTGGTGGTGCAGCGGTGACATCTTCCTCGGGGATTTCGTCTTCTTTGCCTTCTTGAATCATGATGTGGAAGACATCTTGGACCTCCTATTCAGTGCTGTCTTCTCGAGCTTGTTGGCATGAGGATTGTCCGGTGTGGATGATAGTACGCCTTCTTACTTTCAATGGTCCATTTATGTCAACCTCTAAGATTGTTTGGCGCTTCATCCTTGAAGGAATCAAGCTTCGAACGTCGCCTTTTTCTGCTAAACCATCGAGCTTTTCTTCCTTTGGTGTTGTCTTCCTCTTTCTAGAAGGCTTTTCATTATCTTCAAATCTTTCCAAAGATGATCGTCACAGAGGAGAGATAGCCGTGTTGCTTTGTTTCTTAGGCTTTAATAACCTTTCAAATACAGAGCTTTGGGATGTTGGCGCGTTAAGCCTCTTGAAAACAGAGGTTCGGTCTTGACCACCAATGCGATTAAGCACTGAAATATTGGGCTTGAACGACTCATCCTATCGAAGACCGGCGTCCGAGAACGGGTTTAGGTTCTTCTTGGTCTTGTTCAATGCTCACGCTGACATATTGAGCGCTAGTATTTTTCGTTTTGTTTGAAATCATCACAGGTGCATTTGGTGTGAAGCCAAGTCCGGCTTTGTTGTTGTCAACTCCGTAACCATGCTCCTTCAACTTCTTTTGAGTTTTGGTGAGGTTACGTTCTTTGTCATTGACAGTGTTTGAAACCTTCTTTCCAGCCATAGAAGAGGAAGCGAAGTCATACCCGGCCTTCGACATAAGTTTGTAGGCGTTTGGGTCGAAACCTTCCTCGGTCCTTTTGGTTGCAAGAAAGCTTGATTCCACCTCATCTGGTAGAGCTTTTATGAAGCCTTGTGGTAGTCTTGCGACCTTAGCACTCCCTAGCTGTGTTAGAGGAAAAACTGCATTCGTCTTAAGCAACTTCACATTATCCTTGTGCCACCGTGTGTCGGCTTTTCTTGTTCCAGTTTCGAATGGAGATTGACCATTCTTTCTTCTTGACATCGGGATATACCGGAATATGGGCATGTTCGGTCCTTTTGAAGGCATCCTACTCCCTTTGGTTGTTGCAGGTTTAGCAAACTCGTCATCGTCTTTGCTTAAAGATGGCACGGCTTGCTTTTTTTGCTTTTTAGGCATAGCTTGCCACTCCTGCTTTTTAAGTGTTGTTTTGCTCGTGGATTTGATCTCTTCCGGAAGAGCTTCGGGTACCATGTCTTTGTCCATGTAGAACTTGGCGTCTGCAAAATGTGATTCGGCTTCAGTGAATGGCTTGGTGTCACCTTGGATCACCTTCACTCTTTCTCGGTAAAATTTTAGGCATTGGTGAAGGGTGGACGGTACTACCCCATTTGCGTGGATCTAAGGTCTTCCTAGGAGCAAGCTGTAAGAAGTTCTTGCATCAATCACGTGGAATATCGTGCTTGATTTGAGCTCACCAATGGTCATCTCTACTCGGATCATGCCCATCGCCCTTTGTCCTCCTTGGTTAAAACCCTGGATCAGCAGACGGCTCAGGGATAGTTCATTCACCTTGATGCCAATTATGGTCATTGTTGATTTTGGCATGATGTTTATGGCCGACCCATCATCCACCAGCATGCGGTTGACTTTGTATTCCCTTACGTACCCCAAGACGAAGAGAGGACGGGTGTAAGGCTTTGATCCCAGCAGTAGGTCTTCGTCAGTGAAGTTAATTGTGTCATGGGTGGTACAACATGTGGCACATTCATGTGGCTGAAGCTTCGAGGCTTCGTCGTTACTTTCTTGTACTTCGTGGTCGCCGGGACTCGCTAAGACTGTTGCTAGTGCTTTTCGCATCTTTTTTGGCAATCGTAGTGCTTCCTCGATGCTAAAGTGTGTTGGTAGACCTTCAGGTGTGAGGGTTTTTTCTAACTCAGTGGCGATAGCTTTGCCTTTTGAGGGCTATTCTATTTCTACTTCAACCATGTGACAGGCGACGGTAGTGCACTGTTGGAAAAAGTCATTCGAGAAGTACTCATGCAAGGAAACGGGAATGCGTGGCTCCTGCTAAATAGGTTCCCCAGGATATGTTGTCTTATCATCCTTTATGTTTCTTTTAGGCTTCCCATTGTTGCGGTTGTGGTGATTTCTTCTTTGTTCCACCTTTGGCTGTATGACTCGTGGTCTTGGCTTCCTTGTTTTTTTGTAGGTTACCAATATCCATCCTTCTTCATCATTGGTATGTGCATCTTGGTTGCTTCCCCCCAGTGATGGTTGTGTATGAGGTACTGTGTCGCTTGAGCATTCACGGGAATGGTCAGGTGTCGCTTGGAGAGGCACAGGATCAAACGATCCTAACGCAATTGTAGTGGTATGCGTTGCAGCTGTGTCCTCAAGGTCGAGCTCAATTTGCCCTTGTTGTGCTAGCTTCATGATGAGTTCTTTAAGAACGAAGCACTTGCCAACAGGATGACTCACAATACGATGGTACTTGCAGTACCTAGGATCGTCTATGCGATTCATTTCTTCAGGAGCTTGCATTCGGGTAGCTCAATCACCTTTTTTTCAGCAAGTCATCTAACATGGTAGCCATGTCAGAGTCAGGAAAGGGGTACGTTTTCTGTTCCAACTCTCTCAATGTGCTCTTGTATCTGTCTTGGGTGCGAGAAGGCTCACCTTTCTTTATCTCCTTCGCTTTCTTTTTGGAGCAGATCTTGATGGGCACTGAGCAGGTCTTAATGGGGGTAGTGTTGACGGTGAAAGCTTCCTTAGCGGGCTTCTTCCCGGTCTTGTCTACATTTGGGGTGAATACTTTATCCTTCTTGAAGTTAGTAATCGGCTCATTTTTCCCGTGATTAGCGATACTCAACTCCATGTCGTGGGAACGAGTTGCCATCTCTTCGAATGTTCTTGGTTTTATGCCTTGGAAGATGTAATGTAACCCCCAGTGCATGCCTTGAACGCACATCTCAATGGCAGAGGTTTCAGAAAGCCGATCTTTGCAATCTAGACTTAAGGAGTGCCATCTATTAATGTAGTCGACGACAGGTTCATCTTTCCATTATTTAGTACTGGTCAGCTCTAGCATGCTTACAGTACGGCGAGTGCTGTAGAAGCGGTTGAGGAATTCCCTTTCTAGCTGGTCCCAACTATTGATAGACTTAGGTTCGAGGTCGGTGTACCAGTCAAAAGCGTTACTTTTCAGCGAACGCACGAATTGTTTGATGAGGTAGTCCCCCTCTGTCCCAGCATTATTGCAAGTTTCAAAGAAATGGGCGACATGTTGCTTCGGGTTGCCTTTTCCATTGAACTGCATGAATTTTGGGGGCTGATAACCCCTTGGCATCTTCAAAGCATCAATCTTCTTGGAGTAAGGCTTTGAGTACAGTACGGAGTCATGCGAGCTTCCTTCGTACTGTGTCTTATAGTGCTTGCAATCATCTCCTGTAGCTGCTGGATAGAGAGAGATCCCATGAATGCCGTTGCTTGGTCTAGCTTCGGCTTCTCTTCAACTTTCTCCGCTGGTGGCTCCTCTTTTTCGTCGACTTCTTTCTTTAATAGGCCAACATTTGGGTCGACTTTCACGTCGGGCAGCGCATCTAGTTGGTTGACAAGTGCGGCAATCTGCAAGTCCTTTTCTTCCACAGTCCGTGTGAGCTTTGCGATTGCTTCATTCATCTGAGCTAGCTGCTCCTGATGGGTGGTTTATACGCACACAAATTAAACCCTCTTTTTATCAGTTGTAGTATAGGTGCAAGTAGGGATCGTTCTGGACCGGGGATTAGGAGGGATTGTTAATCACTTGGATTTGACTTAAAAACGTAAAAACATAATATAAAACACTAAACTAGACTCAAAGAATGTAAAACTAAACTTTAAAACACTAAAACAAATCAAAAGACTCAAAATGCTTTTAAAAACACAAACTAAAATGCTATACTAAACTTGAAGAATTCAAAACTAAAAATAAGAAAGATTAAGACTAAGACTTAAACGAAATATGGGGGGATTGATTTTGGACGAATTGAAACTAAAATGGATAGATTGTAAAGAAAACAAATTGTAAATATGAAATTGACGGAAATGAATGGATGGTATGGCTAGCTAAGGGGTTCATCTCCATACATGTTACACTTGCATAATAAAATGATTTCCAATTGCATTTCAATAAACCATGAATTCTCAACACCCCGGGTTAATTAGGTCCGCTTAAATTAACCGTCAAGTTTTCCTTAAGTTAATGAATTGGATGATTGCATACGACAACCCAAAGCATTCCTCACAAGTTCCCTACATGAATTGCATAATAGAGAAACAAGCAAGAATCATTAAGCATCATGAAAACTATAAGTGTTGACGAGGCATTCGTTACTATGATTGCATGAAACTTATGCCAAGAATTCGTTTAACGCGATTGTTTATAAGCAACCTCCACTACTTGTGAATATAAGTTCATAACGATTAGGTGAAACTCACTTATATTCTAGCGTCATATTCATGCATGAAAATTAAGCGCGCATTCTTAATAAACATACATAAATAAGTTATCAATCAAACGGTTAAACAAATTGAATCCACAACTTATGAAACGCAATTAGAAGTAATCAAATCAAAATGCAAGCATAAACATATATTTCGAATCCCCCCCTAGCTAAAGGGGGGTTTAGTTCCTCATACAAAACAAAGAGAATTGAAATTAAACATTGAAATCAAAGAAACGCCTAAACATTCCAACAACTCAAACTTGAATTGTATGAACGTTTAGGCCCTCTTCTCTTCCTCTTTATTGTAGCATAAGGTCTAGGGATAATTGGTTTGGGGGATGGAAGTGTGGAATGGAAGAGGAGTGGTGGAGAAGTGGAAGGGGAATGGAAAAATGGTTTTTGGATTCTAAGGGGACTCACGGCAAAGAGAAGGAATGGAAGTGTTTGTGGTGTGTTGTGTATGAAATGAGATGATTTGAATGATGGGAATGCAAGGGTATTTATAGGAGGAGTGGAGATGTATATGGCTATTTGTTTAAGGTGTTTGTGTGGAGGAATGATGGAGAATTGCATGTGGAATGGCTGCAATGATGAAGAATGAAAGCTGGAAAATAAAAGGGAAAGCTGGAAATCTGAAAATGCAAATGGGAATCTTGAAATGCAAAGGTGGCCACGGTTTTGATTGTGTTTTGTGTTGGAAATGCATGTGAATGCATGTGAATGTTGTTTGTGTGAAGTGTGTGTGGGTTAAAGAGTGAATGGTGGTGTAATGATGAAGTGTGATGGCTGAAAATGTCAAGGGAAATGCATGTGATTGCATGGCAAAGAATTTCAGGATGCATGTGTGTTGGTGTGTTGTGTGATTGTTTTGTGGTTTAAGTGGCTTTAATTAAAGAATGGGAGTGCATGTGGCTTAGGTGGTGTAATGATGAAGTGGGAATTGAAAGAATGTGGTTGGAAAGTGGAAGGGAAGGCACGGCACAAAGGGGGAAGTGTTGGAAATGCATGTGATGCATGCCAATGTTGTCTTTTGGTGCATGTGTGTGTTGAATGGTGTCCTTTAATTATGCACGGTTTAGGGCTGTTAAGGGGAGAGAAATGGGAGTGAATGTGGCTTAATGATGAAGGGGGAAAGCTTGGAAAGCATGTGGCAAGGTTGGTTGCATGATGATGATGCATGTGAGTTGAAATGCATATGTTTAAATGGTTGAAATGTGTAGATGATTATGAGTATGATAAGTGATAAGTGAATGATGTATTAAGTGATAAATGAATGATATGTTAAGTGATAAATGAATGATATGTGGTGAGTGATAAGTGAATGGAAGTGATAAGTGATAAGTGAATGGAAGTGATAAGTGATAAGTGAATGGAAGTGATAAGTGAATGGTTTGATAAGTGAATGATATGGTAAGTGAATGCTTATAATAAGTGAATGATATGATAAGTGAATGCTTATAATAAGTGAATGATATGATAAGTGAATGATTTAAGTGTTTAAAATAGGGAACAAAGCCCTTCCTTGCATGGCAAGGAAGGGAGACACAAGGAAACACACGACAATGTCCTAAGGCTGCAAGGAATGTTGTTTTTGTGTTCTAAAATGCGTAGGAGTCTTCAATGATGCTTAAACATGAGGTCTTTTAGGATTTAACTTTCCTACTTCAAGTCTTTAATTTCGTCCATCCTCTTGGCTCCAAGCATATGATATCCATTCCAATCTCTAATTTGCTCCAAAAGGCTCCAAAAGGCATCCTTTTGCATACCTTGCCCTTAGAACCTGAAAACACACAAAAGAAGCATAAAGGACTAAAATAACTAGAGAAACATAACGTAAATGCACGAGAACAAGCCATTTAAGTCGCATGAATATGCTCCTATCAAATACCCCCACACTTATCTTTTGCTAGTCCTCGAGCAAAACAGAAAGAAAAACAAAACAAAACCAAACGAAACAAAACAAGTAAAACACAACCTAAACCTTCCAACAACCGTCTTAGGGATTTCCAATGCACATGACACGTTAAAAATCATCATTCCCACAGATTTTAGTCATCTTCACACTTAAGTACATTCTTAATCATAGTCACCATATACTAGTTCACAATTAAGCATTTAAAACCATGTTTTGAATGTAGTAACATGCCTTAGAGAAATTGCTCAAATCCTTACAAGATATGCACTCGTTTTTCACACAGATTTTCTGACTACACACCCTACACTAGTTATATGTGAGAAGATTGATGTAAACATGTAGACGAACACTCACATATGTTATAACAAGGAAAGCATTTTCTGGATTTACGATAATGACATGAATATGATCTCATGAATGGAATGCTACTACTTAGAATGAGAACCAGTGATTCCATAAGCTCATATCAATTTCAAACTCCACATTATTGAACACATAACGATCAAGATAGAAGTCAAAGGGGTGTAACGGGGCTAAAGGTGTTTGGCTAACAAAGAAGGTATATGGAAAACAAAGGTTCTTAAAGAAATAGCGAGCAAAGCATTTGAATTAACGTAGAATTCACTTTTGAATGAAAACTCAACTTTTGAACAACAAGGGGGAACAAGCTCTTTTTTTTTTTTTTTTTTTTTTTTTTTCTTTCTTTCTTTTCTCTTCTTTTCTGTTTTTCTATTTCATATGTTTTTCACAATTTTTTTTTTTTTTCTTCTTTTCTTTTGACTCTCAAAACATACAAACTTAAGAACAAACTTTTACTCCCCCACACTCATTTTCTTGCAAAATGTACTCAAAAGGAATTCATTTAAGTCATGCTCACTATCTTTTAAGAACAAGGGTACGGATGGTCCTAATCTAGGCTAGGTAAGGGGTGATATGGTTAGCAAAGAAAATAGGTTAAACGAGGCTCAACGGTGTTAAGACTTACAATATATACGAAATATGGGAAGTAAGGCTATTTGGCTATGGTGGCAACTACACAACTTCATCTTGATATATGTTATGCAACTCAATATCATGCTTTGAATGAAACGGATATAAGTTCTAGCATTTAGTTTTATCATGATACAATTGCATTCTAAGTAGCAACCAAGCAAGGAATAATGAGATCATTCAACAACTTTAGAAAACAAAGAATCACAGAAAATAACTCTCCAAAGAAGGTAATGGCTCGAGTCTCATAGGGTTGTAGCGTTTGTTTGAGTTCCTTCCTTCAAGCATGTTACAAAAACGAATTTTTCTTTTATGATTGCATGTGAAGTCATACATTATAACCATAACTAAGCATAAACCAAGAGTAAATCAAACTTTTCTCTATGTTTATAACTCTTTTTAACAGTCATGCAATTACAAACCAAATCCTTATCATTGTGTTGGAAGGTACCCTAAGACACAAACTCACAAAAACGACTCAAAACACTCTTTTTAGGCTTTTCAAAACAATTTTTCAAATTTTTATGTGCTTTTCGGAGTTATAAAAACAAAACATACTAAAACACTCTAAAACAACTTAAAAACACCTTAAAACAGCAAGGAACAACATTTGAAGTTATGGGTGATAAAATCCCACAAATTTGCATTAACAACATTAGTTACCCCCCCACATTTAAATCAAACATTGTCCTCAATGTTTTAAGCATAGATTCACACAAAACATAAGTAATCACACAAACAACAACTAAACATACTAAACATGGCAGAATGTAATTAACAAAGAGAAGAGTTTAGGGACGCAAATCTGGTTATGGAGTGTAAATTCCCTCTTCTCTTTGTTGATTGCATTGAGGCTTGATCTTGATGATTCCACAGGCTTACTGTCGAACTGGTTTCCGCCCATCATTGATTTTCCTTTGTGCTACTTCTTGAACTGGGCAGCAGGATGGTTCTTTTGGTCTCCCCCGAAGGTCTGAGCATACCCTTTTGGTCTGTTTCTTTGTTCAATCTTTCCAATTCGTATTGAAAAGGGTTGGAGGATAACTCAGCCTATGTTTGTCTCCACATGCTTCAATGTATCATTTTCACTTGCCTTACTCGCTCCCCTTTGCAGAAGTGGTCCCTTCTCCGGAAGTGTATCAACCGTTGAAGATGACTACTCGAGAGCAACGCTAGGTAAGCAATCAGGAATAGATTCCAGGCAGTTGGCTCCAGATCGGAAGATTGACTCCAAGTGCCGGCTGATTGCTTCTTTTACTTTGCCATGCGAGTAAGAACAAGGACAAAGAAAAAGACAGGGAAAGAGCATGATATGAGATACATTTGCTTTTGACCTTGATGATATGAGATACCTTTGCTTTGAAGAAGCGGTGGATGAATCAGCACATGCTTCAATCCGCCGTTTCCTCCTGGGTCATATGTACTCCAGGCATCTGGTATCATCTTTGGGGAAGAAGAAAGAATTGAGTATTTTGAAAGGCCTTGCTGGGAGTGCGCCCTCAGAGGTGAGGGAGAGTTGGGCATTTTCTTCAGGTTTGCCCTGCCATAAAAGACGAAGGTCGACATATATAGAGATAATATCAAGTGGTGGTACTTTTTACCCTTGTCGACAAACGTTTTGATCCCGCAATTCCGGCTTTTTGAAATAGTGGCGCCTCTTCGATCTTTGAATACGCCTCTTCGATTTCTGAGCAGGCGCCCCTTCGATTTCTGAACGACGCCCCTTCGCTTTCTGAACGACACGTGGTAGTGTAGATGCGACTCCTTTTGACAAAGCTGCACGCGTCTTCTGAAAAGCAGAGAAAGCGTCGCCGAACTTTGCGCTTGTCGGCTAAAGATATGTAGTTGCGGTGATGGCCTCCACGTGTTGTCTGAAAAGAAGAAATCTTTTGACAAAGTTGCACGCGTCTTCTGAAAAGCAGAGAAAGCGTCGCCAAAATTACGCCGGAAATTCCGGCTTTTTGAATCGGTGGACGCGTCGCCTTGGCTTTTTTATTGAGCTATCGATCACCACAACAAACACACTCTGAAGATTTCCCATTCCTGAAACTCGACTCCGGCCCTTTGTGAAATTTTTAACTCCATCCACCCCTTCTCTTTGAACACTTTTGAAAAAAATGGCAAACTCATCGAACCTTAGCTTAGATTTGAGTCTCAGCAGCGATCCGGTTGCGCCCCGTCAAGGTAATGTATGGCGCCCTTCTTTTTTATCTTCTAACGGTCCTCTTTCAGGTGAAGACTCTGTGATGCAGGACGCCACAACAGCTACAATAGTAGCTAAAAACCTCCTCACTCCAAAAGATAGTAGGCTGCTGTCAGGACGGTCCGATGAGTTGGCCGTTCAAGAGTCCCTCGCACTTAGTGTTCAGTGTGCGAGCTCTGTGTCCAACATGGGCCTACGCCTGCTTGCCCGCTCCCGTCAGGTGGAATCGTTGATGGCAGAGGTGGAAAGACTTAAGCAAGAGATCCAGCAACTTAAGTACGAGAATAGAAGTTTGCATGTGCTTGCAAATAACTATTCGTCGGGGATGAAGAGGAAGCTTGATGAGCTGCAAGAATCTGAGGGTCGAATTCACAGTGACCGTCAAAGGTTTTCGTCTTTCCTCCAGAGGCACCTTTTTCCTGGCTCATCCAGCGCTTGGCCAAGTATTGAGGCCTGGAATGCTCTATCTTCGATGCCTCCCGCTCCGATGCCTTCTGTTCCTACGCCTTCCGCTCCGATGCCTTCCGTTCCTACGCCTTCCGCTTCAAGAGTAAAGCCACGTAGTGGGGCCTCAAGCAAACAACCTTTATGAAGCATCATCTTTCCCCATGTTTAGTATCTTTCTTTTTTGTCTTTTTCTTTTTTTTTTTTTTTTTTTTTTTTTTTTTTTTTTTAACATAAATAAAATCAAACGGCATGGAATTGGTCCTTGAATGGAAGGTGATAATTGAAGTGAACCGGCATTGGTTTGAATTCTAGTGTAGGTGCCTGATTCAAAAAAAATAGCAAGTTAGTATAAAATCTAATGGAATTTGGAAAAAAATACTTACTTGTTTTGTCCGACAAGAACTCAATGACAAATACCACTCCTTTGAAAGTTTCAGGGATATTGGACTTGGCCAGATTGCAAGTGATGGTTATTACTTGTCCAATGTCATCAAATTTAACTTCTTTGGATTTTGTGGTTTCAAGAACGTCCTCTTTGATGGATTCATGACATTCCCTACTTGTCACCTTTGGAAGGGCTTCCAAGATGTCTTTTTCACCTTCTTCTTCCTTGGAAGTCATGAATCTGCAAGGAATAGGGTTAAAAATAATGAAATTTGGAACAACCATACCTGTATTAGATGGCATAGGAGCAATAGGAGCCTCCGGTAAAGGTGTTTCCACCCTTTCCGTGGGTTGGGTGTATTCCTCTTCCTTGTGATTTGATTTTGATGGTTGAGGGTCCGTTCCAACCTCCTTGTCACTTCTCAACATGATTTCCTTGGCAGTTTCAAATTCTCCCTTCTGATTTGCAATGGTTGAACTAGGGAGTTCGCCTTGGTCGCAAGATTGTCCTTCGAACTCCGCTATCTGCCCAATTTGCTTTTCCAGAGTAGTAAGTAATTGAAAAATCGTATCATTATCATTTGAATTACCTACATTACTTTGGGCAGGTTGTGGTGGCTGCATAGGTGTTGAATAGAACTCCTCATACGGCTGCCAATATCCTTCTTGTTGAGCCTCATTGTCTTGATTTTGTAAGCCCTGCACCAAACAAATTAATTCATCAAGCTTTTGGTTATAATTTATTGACGAACTTAAATTTGGTTGGGCATATTGAATATGAGGTTGTGGTGGCTGCCAATATCCTCCTTGTTGAGCATTTTGAGGTTCCCACCACATAGAGTTTGAATGATCACTCCAATCCGAATTGTAAGTATTGGAAAACACGTTATTCCTTGATTGAAGATTAAATATATCAACTCTTTGCATTTGAGACCTTTCCATGAGTTGTGACAAAAGAGAAGCATTATCAAGTGCCATCTTGTTCTTAACAAACAAAATAAAAAAAAAAACTAAATCTAAAAGACAATACAGAAACAAACAATCCAAGGGATTAGCAAATTTTCTATTCCCCGGCAACGGCGCCAAAATTTGATGGGTGGTTTATACGCACACAAATTAAACCCTCTTTTTATCAGTTGTAGTATAGGTGCAAGTAGGGATCGTTCTGGACCGGGGATTAGGAGGGATTGTTAATCACTTGGATTTGACTTAAAAACGTAAAAACATAATATAAAACACTAAACTAGACTCAAAGAATGTAAAACTAAACTTTAAAACACTAAAACAAATCAAAAGACTCAAAATGCTTTTAAAAACACAAACTAAAATGCTATACTAAACTTGAAGAATTCAAAACTAAAAATAAGAAAGATTAAGACTAAGACTTAAACGAAATATGGGGGGATTGATTTTGGACGAATTGAAACTAAAATGGATAGATTGTAAAGAAAACAAATTGTAAATATGAAATTGACGGAAATGAATGGATGGTATGGCTAGCTAAGGGGTTCATCTCCATACATGTTACACTTGCATAATAAAATGATTTCCAATTGCATTTCAATAAACCATGAATTCTCAACACCCCGGGTTAATTAGGTCCGCTTAAATTAACCGTCAAGTTTTCCTTAAGTTAATGAATTGGATGATTGCATACGACAACCCAAAGCATTCCTCACAAGTTCCCTACATGAATTGCATAATAGAGAAACAAGCAAGAATCATTAAGCATCATGAAAACTATAAGTGTTGACGAGGCATTCGTTACTATGATTGCATGAAACTTATGCCAAGAATTCGTTTAACGCGATTGTTTATAAGCAACCTCCACTACTTGTGAATATAAGTTCATAACGATTAGGTGAAACTCACTTATATTCTAGCGTCATATTCATGCATGAAAATTAAGCGCGCATTCTTAATAAACATACATAAATAAGTTATCAATCAAACGGTTAAACAAATTGAATCCACAACTTATGAAACGCAATTAGAAGTAATCAAATCAAAATGCAAGCATAAACATATATTTCGAATCCCCCCCTAGCTAAAGGGGGGTTTAGTTCCTCATACAAAACAAAGAGAATTGAAATTAAACATTGAAATCAAAGAAACGCCTAAACATTCCAACAACTCAAACTTGAATTGTATGAACGTTTAGGCCCTCTTCTCTTCCTCTTTATTGTAGCATAAGGTCTAGGGATAATTGGTTTGGGGGATGGAAGTGTGGAATGGAAGAGGAGTGGTGGAGAAGTGGAAGGGGAATGGAAAAATGGTTTTTGGATTCTAAGGGGACTCACGGCAAAGAGAAGGAATGGAAGTGTTTGTGGTGTGTTGTGTATGAAATGAGATGATTTGAATGATGGGAATGCAAGGGTATTTATAGGAGGAGTGGAGATGTATATGGCTATTTGTTTAAGGTGTTTGTGTGGAGGAATGATGGAGAATTGCATGTGGAATGGCTGCAATGATGAAGAATGAAAGCTGGAAAATAAAAGGGAAAGCTGGAAATCTGAAAATGCAAATGGGAATCCTGAAATGCAAAGGTGGCCACGGTTTTGATTGTGTTTTGTGTTGGAAATGCATGTGAATGCATGTGAATGTTGTTTGTGTGAAGTGTGTGTGGGTTAAAGAGTGAATGGTGGTGTAATGATGAAGTGTGATGGCTGAAAATGTCAAGGGAAATGCATGTGATTGCATGGCAAAGAATTTCAGGATGCATGTGTGTTGGTGTGTTGTGTGATTGTTTTGTGGTTTAAGTGGCTTTAATTAAAGAATGGGAGTGCATGTGGCTTAGGTGGTGTAATGATGAAGTGGGAATTGAAAGAATGTGGTTGGAAAGTGGAAGGGAAGGCACGGCACAAAGGGGGAAGTGTTGGAAATGCATGTGATGCATGCCAATGTTGTCTTTTGGTGCATGTGTGTGTTGAATGGTGTCCTTTAATTATGCACGGTTTAGGGCTGTTAAGGGGAGAGAAATGGGAGTGAATGTGGCTTAATGATGAAGGGGGAAAGCTTGGAAAGCATGTGGCAAGGTTGGTTGCATGATGATGATGCATGTGAGTTGAAATGCATATGTTTAAATGGTTGAAATGTGTAGATGATTATGAGTATGATAAGTGATAAGTGAATGATGTATTAAGTGATAAATGAATGATATGTTAAGTGATAAATGAATGATATGTGGTGAGTGATAAGTGAATGGAAGTGATAAGTGATAAGTGAATGGAAGTGATAAGTGATAAGTGAATGGAAGTGATAAGTGAATGGTTTGATAAGTGAATGATATGGTAAGTGAATGCTTATAATAAGTGAATGATATGATAAGTGAATGCTTATAATAAGTGAATGATATGATAAGTGAATGATTTAAGTGTTTAAAATAGGGAACAAAGCCCTTCCTTGCATGGCAAGGAAGGGAGACACAAGGAAACACACGACAATGTCCTAAGGCTGCAAGGAATGTTGTTTTTGTGTTCTAAAATGCGTAGGAGTCTTCAATGATGCTTAAACATGAGGTCTTTTAGGATTTAACTTTCCTACTTCAAGTCTTTAATTTCGTCCATCCTCTTGGCTCCAAGCATATGATATCCATTCCAATCTCTAATTTGCTCCAAAAGGCTCCAAAAGGCATCCTTTTGCATACCTTGCCCTTAGAACCTGAAAACACACAAAAGAAGCATAAAGGACTAAAATAACTAGAGAAACATAACATAAATGCACGAGAACAAGCCATTTAAGTCGCATGAATATGCTCCTATCAGCTCCTCGATTGAAGTTGCTCCAGTGGTCATGACTTGCATGGTTGTACTATCGCTCGAATCAGCGTCGGAGAGTAGGGACTCTGAGTATTTCTTCGGGCTCTCTCCTCTTGACGCCCTTAGCGAGGCTAGGGTGATCACAGGCTCGTGCCTTAGGTACTCTTGTTCCTTTGACAGAGTTAATGCAGGGGCGGAAGCTGCGGCAAAAAGAGCTTTTGCCTTACTTCGAGTTGTGATGCCCGAAATATCACCACTTGCGGCGATGATGTTCTTGTTCTTTGCTTTGATTGCAGGAACAACTTGATCCTTTCTTGACGCCATTTGCGTTTTTCGATGATTTAAGGATAGAGATGAGAGGTAAAGATATCCCACCGGGCGTGCCAAATTTGTAAACACGAAAAATTCCTGAAACAAGAAACAAGAAACAAGAATACGTGTACAAAATAATATTTGTAGTAATGATGATTTTGGGTTACAATCTCTCTGTAATTTGATCCTCTGATTCTATCTTCGTAAGGTGTTGATTTATGAATGAGCTGTTAATCCAAAGGGCCGTCGGGGCTTGATTTAGGGATGAACAGTTGATGAATGGATCTTCAAGGGGCGTTGGGCTTGACCTTGAAGAATGGGTGTATGGGTTTGTTGAGGTTATTGATCCAAAGGGCTGTTGGGGCTTGATCTTAGGATGAACGGATGATGAATGATGAACACTTTCTTCAAGGGGCCGTCGGGGCTTGATCTTGAGTTGGTGGAAGTTCTTTAAGGGCCGTTGGGGCTTGACCTTGAAGGAGGATTTGACGAAGAACGAAGAGTGCTTTCTTGATCCTTCTGGATTTTTTTTGAGAGCTTTAGAGTTTCAAGGCTTCAAGGTTTTGGTGTGTATGTAAATTCCTCCCCTTTTCTCTTGATGGAGAAGGCTATTTATAGGTCAAGAGAGTGAATCACCACCATCCATTTTTTGGTGAAGTGAGTGGAGTTGGTAGGTGAAGTAAATGTGTGATGTAAGTGAAATGAATAAATGTTGTAATTTTAATACATTGGTTAACATTTATTTCACTGAAATTTTGGTGTCTACAGAGAGTTGTAATTAGTTTTAACAAACAAGACAACAAAATCAATCCTAGACAACAAACAAGACCTGAAGTTTGATTAGTTTAGGAACCATTCTAGCAATAATTCAATGACTTGCTTAACGTGTCATCATTATTCCTTCGTACAAACATTCAATTGAAAATTATGGCATGGATCGCCAAAAACACCTCCATGGGAAAAGAATGATATAATGTATATCTAACACACATTTGCACACATTCTAAAAGCCTTGGGATTGTTCCACAACCTTTCATAGAACTAATTTTGCATACGTCTCTTGATTATTCGAAAATACTGTTAAACTATATATGTTTTTCTGATAGTAAATCTCTCTTGCATTTCACTCAAAATTTTATTATTTAAGTTTAATTTTTAACAAATCAAAGACGAAAAAAGAATAAATTGATTACAAATTATCAATTCGGCTATATAACCTCAACATCTTGTCAAGATTTAATTCTTCTACTAAATTACTAGGAAGACCTAAACGTAAACAATAGAAAAGATTTCTAAATCCTAATGATGCGAAAGTAAGCATCATAGTTTTCGCCAAACTAGAAAACTCTAAGTTATAAAATATTCGAAAATAACAAACCAACCAAATTACCTACTTACAAAATTTTCCATCATCTTATCCTAGCATGTTATAATTATTTACTACAATATTATTGTGCATACACTGACAAAAACGTGAAGATCATGTAAGAAAATGGAGACCTTTGGGACACAGTATGCCATGATAAGTTTTTATATTGTATGTACACAGTTTAATGCACTTAGAGTTGTTATTTTGCTTTTTCCTCCGTGACTCTTACCCAAACACACATGGTGTAGCAGCAAACTAATGGAAATACCGAGAAGAAGGTTAAGATAGAATAAAATATGGCCATTTCTCTTATCCTTTATATATTTAATATAGGGACACAGTATTTTGTCACATCAAATATCATCTTCTTTCAGCCGACTCCACTAAATTTCGGTTTGGCAGCTAGTAAATAAGAACATTATTGTAAAGCAAATTTCCAGTCTTGACAGATTGCTATACTGGTATCACAGATTTTAGTATTTCGATTTGTATTTTTATTTTTTGTAGAGTAGTTTAAACATACTACATAGAGGTGTGGGAAAGCTCATCATTTCACAATTACAAAGTTCAATGTGATCTTGATACCCGAATAATTGATATAGTTAATGTTAGAGGGACCATCTATTTAAACACACAATGTGATTGTTGATCATTGAATTATCAACCTGTTGATTTTTTATTGGTAGATAAATTTTTCATTATGTTCGGAATACGAGTGGTATACCACGTGTCACTTATAAGTGGAGGAAAGTTTTATTTTTGAGTAAATTGTAGCAATGATCCCTCAACTTTAACTCAATTGGAGCAATGGTCACTTAACTAAAAATCCATTACCATTGGTCCTTCAACTCATCAAAACGTGCAATTATGGTCTTCTTGTCAACTCTGTTAAAACTTCTGTCAAAATAAGTCATGTGTCATGCAAGTGAGGCTGAATCAAAGAGCAAATTTAGAAAATCAAATAAGAAAAATTGTATCAATGGTCCCTCAACTTTAATCCAACTGGAGCAATGATCCTTCAGCTTTCACCCAATTGTAGCAATGGTCATTCCAACATAACTCATTTTGACAGAATTATGACGGAGTTCACAAAAAAGACCATAACTACATGTTTTGATGAGTTGAGGGACCAATGGTAATGAATTTTTAGTTGAGGGACCATTGCTCCAATTTGGTTAAAGTTGACGAACCATTGCTACAATTTACTCATTATTTTTTTAAGTTGTTAATTTTTTAACACAAGTATCTCATCACTAGTATAGTGAAACGTGGTATATCACCTTGTATTTCAAGCACACTGAAAAGTCTCTCTTATTGGTGACACATCATATGATTTAAAAATGTAATCTAAAAGGTGGGTCAACATAACATGATTCAATTAATATAGACGAGTTTATTAAAACACTAAAGAAAGTCTATCGAGTTCAGGCACATTGAAAAGTCTCTCTCATTGGTGACACATCATATGATTTTAAAATGTAATCCAAAAGGTGGGTCAACCTAACATGATTCAATTAATATAAATGAGTCTATTAAAACATTAAAGAAAGTCTATCGAGGAGAAGAAAACTGGAAAGGCAAAGCCCATCATTGCTATTCAGTTGCCTCTTGCATGCTTACACACACATAATCAGATCAAGAGCTCAAGAGGCAACTTCCATTGTGAAGCCAAAAATAATCAAGAAAATTATGGAGGTGACACGTGGACTTTTGGGTTAAAAGGACAAAATTACCCTCAAGACACACCGAGATTCCCATATGCATGCAACAGACAATAACGACTCAATCAAGGAAGAGTCAAAGGTGATCAAAATGGTATTTATTCAAATCCCTCTCATCACTCCTCATCAAATCCTTATTCAAAAAGTAACTCCCAATTTTCTTGTTCAATTTTAGGTTTAATTGCCAAGTTAATTGCAAGATATTATTTCACATAATATCTTACAATTATACTCACAATTTGACCAAATATGGCCGGCCCCTATTCTCCAAATAGGGCCGGTCACTACCCTATAAATAGCCATATTCTCCCACTAAAAAGCTAAGTCATTTGCTACCCACAAACTCCTAAACACATTATTTTCAGAATTCTAACTTTGGCATCGGAGATTCTTCGGCCAAAACCCCCCATTCATCGTGGGTGCATTTTCGTCACAGGAGAAGACGGCGGAAATTTGCATCCACAAATTGGTGTTTTCATTAAGAGTCTTGATTCGCACGCTCGAAGAAGAGTCTCGCATTCAAAGTTTCTCATTTTTTGTTCAGTCTTAAATTTTTCGTACTTTCTTATTCCTATAATTTTTTAATTCTTTGAATAGAGGTAAGGGAAAAATACAATGACGGGAAATTCCGAAACCACGATGAATGAAACTTCCTACGTTCAAAGATCCAAATCAAATGATGGAGGACGAGACGTAGCCCCACCACGACGATCCACGATGCTTAACGCAATGGTAAGATGAGCAACTTTGCCACCATAGAGCACCACCACTATGGCAGCCATGAAGACCACTGTGATAGTAGAGAGTGGGCCAGCTCTATAGCAGCGAGACCATCAGGCCACGACCCAAGAGGTGCAAGCCCTAGAGATAGCCTAGCTTACTACCACTTTAGTAGCCCAAACTGCTGCCCTAGCAGCGCAGGCCCAAGCCTCATCCACTTGGTGCATGGCCCAATCTGCAGCCCACACTGCAAGGCACCTGAGCCAGGTCTAGCGTGAGCCGGCTCGAGCCACTACCTTAGCAGTAAAGCCTAAATAGTTATGGCAAGAGCAGTAGCCCAACGCACTCCCAAGCCAAGGCTAGGCTCAACGCCCATGCGCACCGCACACATTGTAATCCACACCAGCGGTCCGACCCGCTCCCGCGGTTCAATTCGAAGTCCAGCCCATTCCCGTGGCCCTCCAAGCAATCCAAACCGACCCAAGATCGATTTAACCGTCCCGATTTCAGATTTCTAAACCAATGATTGAACTGGGGATATTTTCACCCCATTTATCCGTAAATTTGACATATCCCAACTCAAATCTTACACTCGAAACCCATTACACTTCCACTACTCAAGGAGACGTATACAGTCTAAACTCTTCCAACTCAAATGGCGAACAACACTTGTCTCGACAAGTCATAAAGTTGACAAGCGTCTTCGCGCAGCAGAAAGCCTTAGTGAATCAACTCTTGCAACATACCAAGATGTAACTTGCCCCAGACGAGGTGTCCTAAAGTAGGACAAGGGCAGACAATGAACTTCTTCAGCAATGTCTCGGAAAACAGCCATTCGACCAGCCATAGACGAGCATACACTCACAGTTGGAGCCACACTCTGATAATCAACATGAGCAACCTTCCAGGCGAAGTGTTCATTCAAGGCTAGGGTCACAAAGAGCATCCTCCACCTCACATTAGAGTCGGTAGCACAACGGACGGAGAAAAATAGTCACTCAATTCTACTTAAGTTCAACGGGCAACTTGTGAGAAATTCACTCACCTGCTAGGAAGATACCACATGCACTGTAGCCATGACATAGACTAGCCAAACACATAGAAGAGCAACGTAGACCAACAGGTCAAGATCGGGGGCAGCCGAGAGCTCCGCTACCCTAATAAAGGAAAATTCAAGAAAAAGTAGAGAAGTTCCTGACCTAGTGATTGTGTGATTTCTAACCTAACGGGGTCACTGATGAGGCACTACGACGAGACATGACCAACATAAACATGTCACCCTTCACGGATGAGATTAAGCAGGCAGAGCCTCAACGCAAATTCAACATGCCACATTTCACATCTTTCAAAGGAGATGGAGACGCATAAAAGAACCTAAAGCACTACTAAAACGTATGATCCTCTATTGGAACAGCGACACTCTCATGTGAAAAATATTTGCTATCACTTTACAAGGCGAGGTGTAAGATTGGTTGCACACCCTACCGCCATAATCCATCTAGAGTTTCGATGAGCTTTCTTTGGTATTCACCAAGGAGTATTCATCCTATCTTTCGATCAAGAAAAAGTTTAACCACTTGTTCAATGTTAAGAAGAACCCAAAGGAGTCGCTTCACGACTGTGGGAAAAGGTTCACAGTAGAGAAGGCAAAGATAGTCGGATGCAACAACTCAATAGTTAGTGCAGCCTTCCAAAAAGAACTCCCAGCAGACCACCCGCTGTTCGGAGAATTGATTATGCAAGAATATCTAACTCTGGCAGACTCTTTCGCTCTGGCAGAGAATCATGCACTTTGGGACGAGGCTTGGCATGTAGATAAGGCACCTAAGTAGCCTCGAAAAGAATTAGCAGTAGCTTAAAAGAATAAGGACAAAAAGCAGTACAACAACAAAAGCAAGCAGGATGCCAAGCGTAGGGACCGATCCCCGACTAAAGGAGGCCTGACACCCAAGAACTACTCTAAGTTCTAAATCCCAATCCACTAGATCTTCCACGACATCAGACGTTTACAATAGCTAGCTACCCATCTCCTTATAATGGCATTCTAGGACGGCACTGGTTAGCGAGACTGAGCGCGGTAACCTCTATCGAGTATCAGAAAATCTGATTCTGCAACCTCGAAGGATGAGTCGGAGAGATCAAATCAAACTAGGCCACATCTAGACGATGCGCTGTGCAAGTACTGAATGAGTTAAAGAAGAAGTCATTTAACCTCGTAGAGGCTACTAAAGTGTAGAACAATAACTCTACCTTAACCGAAGATGGATCAAGAGGCGTCGATCACATATTTCTTGACCTAAAGCAGCGATCAGACTATATTAACAACCTAGCGAAGGCAAGAAGCTCAGCCTTGCTGATGCATATTCAAGGCAAATTTGAGCGATCTTGAATATAAAGTCCCCCACTTTGAAGGAGATTCAAGGTCTGACCAAACAAGCAGCCACACTCAACCGTTTACCCTTGTGGTCCACCGATTAATATAAGCCATTTTTTTTACTCAATCGAAAATGAGCAACAAGATGAATAAAATGACGAGTGGAAGAAAACATTCGAAAACTTGAAGAAATACCTGACATCACCTCCTTACTATCCAAGCCGGAAGTAGCAGAAGACTTATACATCTACTTGGCAGTCTTAAAAGTAGCAGTGAGCTCTGCCCTCATGCGAGAATAGTTGGGGGCTCAACTGCCGGTATTATACACTTCTAAAGTTCTTCTTAATACGTAAAACAAATATCCAAAGATCGAGAAATTAATTTTGGTGCTAGTTGTTGCGGCTCGGAAGCTCAAACTATATTTTCAAGCTCATACAGTCATCGTCATGACTCAATATCCTCTACAATCAATCCTACATGGTCCAGATGTTTCTCAACGAGTAATGAAATGGGCGTTAGAACTTGGCCAATACAGCTTAGTTTTCTGACCACGCATGGTGATAAAGGCCCAAGCCTTGGCAGAGTTCATAGTAGAATTCACGCATACCCTAGGCAACCGAGCACGTTATAGCCATGCCTACTTCACCTGATGGAGACTTCTAGCATTTGGACGTCAACGGAACATCTAACTACAAGGGCTGGGGAGTAGGCGTGGTCCTTGTCGCCCTAGATGGTTCGATGCTCGAGCAGGCAATCACTTTAAGCTTTAAAGCATCCAACAATGAAGCAGAGTACGAAGCCCTACTAGCAGGCATCCGAATGTCAAAAGACTTGGTTGTGAAAAAACCTGTAATTCATTCTGATTCCCAGCAAGACTACTGGGGAGTACACAGCAAAACATCCAAAGATGACGTAATACCTAGAGAAGGTATAAAAGCAACTTGAGGGGTTTCAGACTTACACCTTCACTCAATTTCCGCAAATAAACAATGCCCATGCAATGAACTAGCTGGCCTGAGCTCCGCCAAACGATCAACTCGAACATTCTATTATGATGAAATATCTAGACAAGCCAAGCATAGAGGCGGAGCCAACAGTTAAGGTGTCACAGGTTAGTACAACTCCAAACTGACAAGATTTCGTTATAAGCTACCTAGTCAATGACACACTTCCCATGGAAAGATTGGAGTCTAGAAAGCTCTAAACAAAGGCAACATGCTATTTCATGTGGAACGACATTCTCGTCTGAAGATCTTACACTGGACAACATCTTCATTGCCTAGTGCTTCTTGACGACCTAAAGATTCTAAGTTCAATCCACGAAGGCATTTATGGAAATCACTCTAGAGCCCAATCCTTAGCATATAAAGCTCTTAACGTATGCTACTATTGGCCTACTATCCATCAAGATGCTAAGAAGTTAGTACAAAAGTGAGACCGTTGCCAATGCTACAAACCGATACCAGCAGTGCCTGCCAATGAACTACATCAGCAGACAAGTCATTGGCCATTCATAGAGTGGGCAATCGACTTGGTAGGGCCAATTCCACCCTCTACTGAAGGCAGAGGCATGGTGATCATAGTAACTGACTACTTCACCAAATAGGTGGAAGCAAAGCCTAAGACAACCATAACTCAGACGAACATAGAGTGCTTGATATGGAAGAACGTCATTTGCTGATTTGGCATCCCTCAATCCATCATCATAGACATCGACCCATAATTCATAGGCAAAGATTTGGTGAAGTTCTTCCAGAAATATGGCATCAAGCAGCACATGTCCACGTTGAGGTATCCCTCAGGCAATGGGTAGGTTGAAGCATCCAACAAGACGATTCTCAATTGCCTTAAGAAATCCTTCTTCGACAAGAAGGGAAAATGGCCAGACGAACTTCCGGATGTCTATAGGCGTATTGTATAACCAAACAATGAGTAACCGGTGATACTCCGTTCTCTTTGGCATTTGGTTCAGAAGCAATCATTCCTCCCAATGTCAGCGTGCCAAGTATCAGCATTTTACTGCCAAGCATAAATCAGAACAGAAGGGAGATGGCCACAAACTTAGATTTGGCAAAGGAGATACATGAGAAGGTCATTATCCGCATTACAGCCTATCAGTAATAACTCATTTCTAGTTATGATCAAAGAGCTAGGATCCGGCAGTTCTGACCTGTAGATCTAGTCCTTAGAAAAACCTTCATCACTGTCTGCAGAAAAGGCTTCATACAGATGAATCTCATCTGGGAAGGTCTGTACAAGATCATCAGAGTAGGCGGCAAAAGTAGCTTCCCCGCTCACCACCATGAATGACAAAGAGATTGAAAAATAGTGGAATGCCTATAATATGAGGAAATACCATGCGTGACCTCCCGCTACATTAAAGCCCAAAGACTCAAGCAACTCGACAGGCACTACCTCGTAAACTGAGGACTATCCAGTTGTTATTCAGTTCTTACCTTACAACTAAGTCATCGTTCGTTTTACTTGTTTTTCAATGAGGAATTCAGAAGTAATTTACAACTTGGCTTGGCTACATGCCTACAACAACTGATCATTCCTGCACTTCAAAAGAAGATCGTGCCCTTCTTAGAGACTTAATGCAGGAATTGCACCCCCTAGAGACCAACCATGCTCTCCAATGCCAAATGGTAAACTAATTCCCCAACACCGATATGGGTCTGCTTTCTGATGTGAGAGGATAAACTATACACTCTGAATATCTAGACATGGATGAATCGAGCTGCTTTAGTAAAACTAGGTGCACGATGGCTAGGGCAAGAATTCCAAGAAGTAGCCACAATGGTATTTTTCAAGGCTTAGCTAACTGAAGGATTTTTGGTCTCTTGGCTTAATCTGTGGGGAACCGGGCCTCAGAGATAGATGAGGCACATTACGCAGTACGCCCTATGGACGGCTGTCCTCGAACCCTAAAGCTGTTACTGAGTGCACTAAGGTAACCTACGGTTTCCAGAAAACTGCCTACTGCTTGCCTTTCGAGCAGTAAGCCTTACTAAACTTATACAACCACACATTTTTGTGAAAGGTTAAAACAGTTAGCGTGCATATATGAAGCTCTATCCACTGCTGACATGCTACACAGTCGATAAGCTTTACCTTTGCTAAAACGTGGAATGATTATTTAGATCTACACTAATTCCTAAAATGTTGTGATACTTGCTATGCAACACACGAAATTGGTTACGTAAAAGGCAATGATACCCACCCATCTCCATCTTATAACCTGGGAAGAAAGTGAACCACCATACTTTATCGATGTCAATGTCAGCATTAAACAGAGCTCCGTATTATTCTTCCGTCAATGCCAATTCATACCCACCTTTCCCCTTTGCCGATTGATTGGATCAAAGTTTACATAGAGCAACAAGAAAGAGAGGAAATGAGAGCAGTAATTGGATTTATCGGAGCTTCGAATATGTTGGCCGGAAAAATGATGGCGTCTTGGTTTGCTGGTAACACTGAAAACTCCTTCCTTTTATGTTTTTGTCTTCCGATGGTGACTTCGGAGTAAAGATAAAATAAATGGGTTTAAATAACTTTTGTTCATTGTTGTCACACGTTGAAGTAAAAATCAGTTGTGTCATTAATTATGATTCTAATCATGATTAGTAACAATGATGTATGGCAAAACTCACTTTCTGGTTGACATTACTTCCCTTTGCGATGGTACTTGTTTTCCTTTCACATATTGTTTGAGTCCAAAATAATATTATTAGGCCGAGCGTAGGTTTATGTTTAGCCCAAAGCTTTTCCAAATGTACTATGGGCTGTCTGGTGATCCTAAGCCGCTCAGTTAGGTGATAGGAGCATATTTAGGCGACTTACTTAGCTTGTTTTCGTGCATCTATGTTGTTAATTCATAGTTGTTTTAGTAGTTTAAGCCATTTTCGTGTGTTTTTAGGTTCATATGGCTAAGGAAGCAAAAAGATGCATTTTAGAGCATTTTGGAGCAAAATTGGGCTTGGAATGGATAGCATATGCTTGGAGCCAAAGTGTTGGACGAATTTGAAAGCCTTGTATGCACTTTGGACATAAAACAAAGGGCCTAGCCCAATCAAACAATCCTTTGAGCCATGCAAAACCTCTAGCCCAATCAACAACCCTTAGCCACATGCATTCACATGCATCACAACCCCAAAACCATCAAGAAACACCATTCACACACACATGCACATACTCTTTCATCATTGCACCACCATTCACACACACATGCACTTATTCTTTCATCATTACACCACCATTCACACACACATGCACTTACTCTTTCATCATTGCACCACCATTCACACACACATGCACTTACTCTTTCATCATTGCACCACCAATTCAACACATGCATTCACACACCAACAACCTAGCTCTTTTTCCATCATTATTTCATCCACATGCACTCTCAATCATAACAACCACATTCACTCTTAAACAATCACCCACATATTCTCCCATTCCCCCTATAAATACCCTTGCATTCATTCATTCAAGGATCATCTCATTTCATACACAACACACCACAAACACATCCCTTTCTCTCTTAGCCGTGAGTCTCCCTTAGAATCCAAAAACCATCTTTCCATTTCCATCACTCCTCACTCCATTCCACACTTCCATTCCCCCAAACCAACTATCCTTAGACCTTATGCTACAATAAAGAGGAAGAGAAGAGGGCCTAAACGTTCATACAATTCAAGTTTGAGTTGTTGGAATGTTTAGGTGTTTCTTTGATTTCAATGTTTAAATTCAATTCTCTTTGTTTGTACGTATGAGGAATGGAAGAGAAGAGTGCCTAAACGTTCATACAATTCAAGTTTGAGTTGTTGGAATGTTTAGGTGTTTCTTTGATTTCAAAGTTATAATAAACTAAACCCCCTTTAGCTAGGGGGTGATTCGAAATATATGTTTATGCTTGCATTTTGATTTGATTACTTCTAATTGCGTTTCATAAGTTGTGGTTCAATTTGTTTAACCGTTTGATTGATAACTTATTTATGTATGTTTATTGAGAGTGTACACTTAATTTTCATGCATGAATATGACGCTAGAATATAAGTGAGTTTCACCTAATAGTTACGAACTTATATTCACAAGTAGTGGAGGTTGCTTATAAACAATCGCGTTAAATGAATTCTTGGCATAAGTTTCATGCGTATTCCATAGTAACGAATGCCTCGTCAACACTTAAAGTTTTCATGATGCTTAATGATTTTTGATTGTATCTTTATTGTGCTTTTCACGTAAAGGACTTTTGGAGAATGTTGTGAATTGCGTTGCGCTAACCCATCCAATTCATTAACTTAAGGAAAACTTGACGGTTAATTTAAGCGAACCTAATTGACCCGGGGCGTTGAGAATTAATGATTTGTTGAAATGCAATTGGAAATCGTTTTATTATGCAAGTATAACATATGAGGAGATGAACCCCGTAGCTAACTTTCCATCCATTCAATTCCATCCATTTGTTCTTTCTTTTCTTGTTTCTGTTTTCATGTTTAATTTAACTTGTTATTCAATTATGTTAAACATGTGAAACTAATTTCTTTTTAGTTAGAAGCGAATTTGAAGCCATGGACATATGTTGGTTATGATTTGATTTACTCCAGTTATGAATTCATGAACTTTAGATGTGGGTTACTTTCCTGTTTTGATTAAGAACTTGTTTATGTATGTGGGTTGAGGGTCGACACTTAATTTGCATGCCTAAAACTTGATGCTAGGATATAAGGGAATTTCACCTAATCGTTATGAACTTATATTCATGAGTAGTAAAAATCGCTAGTCACGATTGTGTTTAGTAAACCCTAGGCTGGATTAACATGCGTATCCCATAGTTATGAATGCCTAGTCGATGTTTATGATTTCCGTTGAACTTAATGATCTTTGTTGAATGTCTCTATCATGCGTATTCCATGTGAGAGACTTTGATTAGGAATAATTTGGTTGTAATGCGTATCCCATTCAATCCAATGAATCTAGGGAAATCTGAAGGTTAATTTAAGCGGACCTAATTAACTTGGAGCATTGTCATTCATCGTTTGTTGAAGTCATAACTGGGAGTCAAATTATATGCTTATGTTCATGTGTGGATAAGGAACCCTCTAACTAGTTTTTCATCATTCTATTTTATCAATTTCGTTTTTATAATCTGTTTTAATTAGAATCTGTGCATTTAGTTTAAATTCATCCAAAACCAATCCCCCATTTATTTTAAAAGTGTTAGATTAGTTAGAAATACATTCATATTGTTATTTTACGTTTTTGAGTCAAATCCAAGTGATTAACAATCCCTCCTAATCCCCGGTCCAGAACGATCCCTACTTATACATATACTACAATTTGACGAAAAGAGGGTTTAATTTGTGTGCGTATAATTCTCGCATCAAATTTTGGCGCCGTTGCCGGGGATTAGAAAATTTGCTAATCCCTTGGATTGTTTTATTTTCGTCTGTTTTTATTTTATTCTAGATTCTTAATCTTGTTTTGTTTCTTGTTTTAGGTACTTGTTTATGACTCGGAGTTCTCATCCGATTCGTGAACATATCCTGGAGTGACTGGGTTCTTCGTCCGGCTGCAAGACGTAAAAGAAAGCGCTTCTTGGGAGGCAACCCAATGCACTGAATAAAACAAAGCTTGTTCATAAAAAAAAAAAAAAAAAAAAAAAAAAAAGCTACTAAACATGGAGAAAGATGGAGCCTTCACAGAGGTCGTTTGCTTGAAGCCCCACTACTGGGCAAAACTCTAGAAACAGGAGGCATCGGAGCAGAAGGTGTCGGAGCAGAAGGCATAGAAGCGGAAGGCATCGGAGCGGGAGGCATCGGAGCTAGAGCATTCCAGGCCTCAATACTTGGCCAAACGCTGGATGACCCAGGAAAAAGGTGCCTCTGGAGACAAGCCGCAAGCCTTTGACGGTCACTGTGAATTCGACCCTCAGATTCTTGCAGCTCATCAAGCTTCCTCTTCATGCCCGACGAATAGTTATTTGCAAGCACATGCAAACTTCTATTCTCGTACTTAAGCTGCTGGATCTCTTGCTTAAGACTCTCCACCTCTGCCATCAATGATTCCACCTGACGGGAGCGGGCAAGCAGGCGTTGGCCCATGTTGGACACAGAGCTCGCACACTGAACACTAAGTGCGAGGGACTCTTGAACGGCCAACTCATCGGACCGTCCTGACAGCAGCCTACTATCTTTTGGAGTGAGGAGGTTCCTAGCTACTATTGTAGCTGTTGTGGCGTCCTGCATCACAGAGTCTTCACCTGTAAGAAGACCGTTAGAAGATAAGAAAGAAGGGCGCCATACGTTACCTTGACGCGGCGCGCCCGTATCACTGCTAAGGCTCAATTCCAAGCTAAGGTTCGATGAGTTTGCCATTTTTCAAAAGTGTTCAAAGAAAAGGGATGGAGTTAAATTTCAAAGGGTCGGAGTCGATTTTCAAGAATGGGAAATCTTCAGAGTGTGTTTGTTGGCGATGATCGATACCTCTATAAGAAGCCAAGGCGACGCGTCCACCGATTCAAAACGCCGGAAATTCCGGCGGAAGTTCGGCGACGCTTTTCTCTGCTTTTCAGAAAACGCGTTCAACTTTGTCAAAAGTTCACGTGGAGGTCATCATCGCAGCTACACTTTTGCCGACAAGCGTAAATTTCGGCGACGCTTTCTCTGCTTTTCAGAAAACGCGTGCGACTTTGTCAAAAGAGCTCTGACAGAGCCGCATCCGCACTACCACGTGTCGTTCAGAAAGCGAAGGGGCGCCTGTGCAGAAATCGAAGAGGCGTCGTTCAGATATCGAAGAGACATTTGTCGACAAGGGTAAAAGAACAGTACCACCACTTGATATTATCTCTATATATGTCGACCTTCGTCTTTTATGGCAAGGCAAACCTGAAGAAAATGTCCAACTCTTCCGCACCTCTGAGGGCGCTCTCCCAGCAACGCCTTTTGAAATACTCAAATTTTTCTCCCCCAAAGAAGATACCAGAAACCTGGAGTACAAATGAGGCAGATGGAAACGGTCGATCGAAGCATGTGGAGACAACCACAACAAATACATGTGCTGCTTCATTCGCCGTTTCTTCAAAAGCAAAGGTATCTCATATCATCAAGGTCTAAAGCAAAAGTATCTCATATCATGCTCTTTCCCTGTCCTTTTCTTTGTCCTTGTTCTTACTCGCATGACAAAGTGAAAGAAGCAATCAGCCGGCACTTGGAGTCAGTCTTCTGATCTGGAGCCGACTGCCTGGAATCCATTCCTGATTGCTTACCTAGCGTTGCTCTCGAGTAGTCATCTTCAACGGTTGACACACTTCCAGAGAAGGGACCACTTCTGCAAAGGGGAGCGAGTAAGGCAAGGGAAAATGATACATTGAAGCATGTGGAGACAAACATAGGCTGAGTTATCCTCCAACCTTTTTCAATACGAATTGGAAAGATTGAACAAAGAAACAGACCAAAGGAGTAAGCTCAGACCTTCGGGGGAGACCAAAAGAATCTTGCTGCCCAGATCAAGAGTAGCACAAAGGAAAATCAACGATGGGAGGAACCCTTGTGGAATCAACAAGGAGAAGATGGAATTTACATTCCATAACCAGATTTGCGTCCCTAAACTCTTCTCTTTGTTAATTACATTTTGCCTTGTTTAGTATGTTTAAGTGCTTTTTGTGTGTTTACTTATGTTTTGTGTGAATCTATGCTTAAAACATTGAGGACAATGTTTGATTTAAGTGTGGGGGGGGGGGTAACTAATGTTGTTAATGCAAATTCGTGGGATTTTATCACCCATAACTTCAAGTGTTGTTCCTTGCTGTTTTAAGGTGTTTTTAAATTGTTTTAGAGTGTTTTAGTATGTTTGTTTTTATAACTCCGAAAATCACATAAAAATTTGAAAAAAAAAAAAAAAATTGTTTTGAAAAGCCTAAAAAGAGTGTTTTGAGTCATTTTTGTGTGTTTGTGTCTTAGGGTACCTTCCAACACAATGATAAGGATTTGGTTTATAATTGCATGACGGTTAGAAAAAGTTATAAACATAGAGAAAAGTTTGATTTACTCTTGGTATATGCTTGGTTATGGTTATAATGTATGACTTCACATGCAATCATAAAAGAAAAAAATTCGTTTTTGTAACATGCTTGAAGGAAGGAACTCAAACAAACGCTACAACCCTGAGAGACTTGAGCCTATAACGTTCTTTGGAGAGTATAATCTGTGATTTCTTGTTTTCTAAAGTCGTTGCATGATCTCATTATTCTTTGCTTGGTTACTACTTAGAAGGCGTTTCATCAGATAGTTCCAAATGCTAGAACTCATGCCCATTTCATTCAAAGCATGTTATTGATTTGCATAACACATATTCAAGAAGAAGTTGTGTAGTGACCACCACCATAGCCAAATAGCCTTACTTCCCATACTTCGTATATGTTGTAAGTTTTAACCCCGTTGAGCCTTGTTTAGCCTTTATTCTTTGTTTACCCACATTTTCCTCACCTAGCCTAGTTTAGGACAATCCCCACCCTTGTTCTTAAAAGATAGTGAGCATGACTTAATTGAATTCCTTTTGAGTTACATTATGAAAGAAAATAAGAGTGGGGGAGAGAATGTTTAAGTGTTTATGTTTTGAGATTCAAAAGAAAAAGAAAAGAAAAAAAAAAAAAAAGAGAAAAGAAAGAAAGAAAGGAAAAAGAGCTTGAAAAAAAAAATGAAAGAATAAGTGATTGAAGAAAGGTTCCAAAACATCAATTCTGGGCGTAAATTGTCTAAATTCTCCCTTTTTGTTCAAAAGTTAAGTTTTCATTCAAAAGTGAATTCTAAGTTGATTCAAATGCTTTGCTCACTATTTCTTTAAGAACCTTTGTTTTCCATATCCCTTCTTTGTTATCCACATACCCCAAGCCCCGTTACAACCCTTGACTTCTATCTTGAGTGTTGTGTATTTCAATTTGTGGAGTTTGAACTTGGTATGAGCATATGGTGTCACTGGTTCTCGCGTCTAAGTAGTAGCATTCCATTCATGAGATCATATCTAAACATGCTTATTAACTCTAGAAAATGCTTTCCTTGTTATAACATATGTGAGTGTTCGTCTACATGTTTACATCAATCTCTCACATATAACTAGTGTAGGGTGTGTAGTCAGAAAATCTGTGTGAAAATAGAGTGCATTCTAATAAGGAATTGAGGAAATTCTCTAAGGCATGTTACTACATTCAAATCATGGTTTTAAATGCTTAATTGTGAACTAGTATGTGGTGACTATAAGTAAGAATGTACTTAAGTGTAAAGATGGCTAAAATCTGTGGAAATAATGATTTTTAACTTGTTATGTGCATTGGAAATCCCAGAGACGATTGTTGGAAGGTTTAGGTTGTGTTTTACTTGTTCAGTGTCGTTTTGTTTTTGGTTTCTTTTGTTTTGTTTTGCTCGAGGACTAGCAAAAGCTAAGTGTGGGGGAATTTGATAGGAGCATATTTAGGCGACTTACTTAGCTTGTTTTCGTGCATCTATGTTGTTAATTCATAGTTGTTTTAGTAGTTTAAGCCATTTTCGTGTGTTTTTAGGTTCATATGGCTAAGGAAGCAAAAAGATGCATTTTGGAGCATTTTGGAGCAAAATTGGGCTTGGAATGGATAGCATATGCTTGGAGCCAAAGTGTTGGACGAATTTGAAAGCCTTGTATGCACTTTGGACATAAAACAAAGGGCCTAGCCCAATCAAACAATCCTTTGAGCCATGCAAAACCTCTAGCCCAATCAACAACCCTTAGCCACATGCATTCACATGCATCACAACCCCAAAACCATCAAGAAACACCATTCACACACACATGCACATACTCTTTCATCATTGCACCACCATTCACACACACATGCACTTATTCTTTCATCATTACACCACCATTCACACACACATGCACTTACTCTTTCATCATTGCACCACCATTCACACACACATGCACTTACTCTTTCATCATTGCACCACCAATTCAACACATGCATTCACACACCAACAACCTAGCTCTTTTTCCATCATTATTTCATCCACATGCACTCTCAATCATAACAACCACATTCACTCTTAAACAATCACCCACATATTCTCCCATTCCCCCTATAAATACCCTTGCATTCATTCATTCAAGGATCATCTCATTTCATACACAACACACCACAAACACATCCCTTTCTCTCTTAGCCGTGAGTCTCCCTTAGAATCCAAAAACCATCTTTCCATTTCCATCACTCCTCACTCCATTCCACACTTCCATTCCCCCAAACCAACTATCCTTAGACCTTATGCTACAATAAAGAGGAAGAGAAGAGGGCCTAAACGTTCATACAATTCAAGTTTGAGTTGTTGGAATGTTTAGGTGTTTCTTTGATTTCAATGTTTAAATTCAATTCTCTTTGTTTGTACGTATGAGGAATGGAAGAGAAGAGTGCCTAAACGTTCATACAATTCAAGTTTGAGTTGTTGGAATGTTTAGGTGTTTCTTTGATTTCAAAGTTATAATAAACTAAACCCCCTTTAGCTAGGGGGTGATTCGAAATATATGTTTATGCTTGCATTTTGATTTGATTACTTCTAATTGCGTTTCATAAGTTGTGGTTCAATTTGTTTAACCGTTTGATTGATAACTTATTTATGTATGTTTATTGAGAGTGTACACTTAATTTTCATGCATGAATATGACGCTAGAATATAAGTGAGTTTCACCTAATAGTTACGAACTTATATTCACAAGTAGTGGAGGTTGCTTATAAACAATCGCGTTAAATGAATTCTTGGCATAAGTTTCATGCGTATTCCATAGTAACGAATGCCTCGTCAACACTTAAAGTTTTCATGATGCTTAATGATTTTTGATTGTATCTTTATTGTGCTTTTCACGTAAAGGACTTTTGGAGAATGTTGTGAATTGCGTTGCGCTAACCCATCCAATTCATTAACTTAAGGAAAACTTGACGGTTAATTTAAGCGAACCTAATTGACCCGGGGCGTTGAGAATTAATGATTTGTTGAAATGCAATTGGAAATCGTTTTATTATGCAAGTATAACATATGAGGAGATGAACCCCGTAGCTAACTTTCCATCCATTCAATTCCATCCATTTGTTCTTTCTTTTCTTGTTTCTGTTTTCATGTTTAATTTAACTTGTTATTCAATTATGTTAAACATGTGAAACTAATTTCTTTTTAGTTAGAAGCGAATTTGAAGCCATGGACATATGTTGGTTATGATTTGATTTACTCCAGTTATGAATTCATGAACTTTAGATGTGGGTTACTTTCCTGTTTTGATTAAGAACTTGTTTATGTATGTGGGTTGAGGGTCGACACTTAATTTGCATGCCTAAAACTTGATGCTAGGATATAAGGGAATTTCACCTAATCGTTATGAACTTATATTCATGAGTAGTAAAAATCGCTAGTCACGATTGTGTTTAGTAAACCCTAGGCTGGATTAACATGCGTATCCCATAGTTATGAATGCCTAGTCGATGTTTATGATTTCCGTTGAACTTAATGATCTTTGTTGAATGTCTCTATCATGCGTATTCCATGTGAGAGACTTTGATTAGGAATAATTTGGTTGTAATGCGTATCCCATTCAATCCAATGAATCTAGGGAAATCTGAAGGTTAATTTAAGCGGACCTAATTAACTTGGAGCATTGTCATTCATCGTTTGTTGAAGTCATAACTGGGAGTCAAATTATATGCTTATGTTCATGTGTGGATAAGGAACCCTCTAACTAGTTTTTCATCATTCTATTTTATCAATTTCGTTTTTATAATCTGTTTTAATTAGAATCTGTGCATTTAGTTTAAATTCATCCAAAACCAATCCCCCATTTATTTTAAAAGTGTTAGATTAGTTAGAAATACATTCATATTGTTATTTTACGTTTTTGAGTCAAATCCAAGTGATTAACAATCCCTCCTAATCCCCGGTCCAGAACGATCCCTACTTATACATATACTACAATTTGACGAAAAGAGGGTTTAATTTGTGTGCGTATAATTCTCGCATCATTAGGGCGGTCGAGTCCTATTACAAGAATGAGTGATTTGGATAAGAACGGATGGGTTGAAGTCCTAGTACGACAAGGGGTCCTAATGCAATGAGGATTCTCGGCCGGAAATGAATACGGCTTGAAAAGGAGGGTGAGTTCAAAGTCCTAATAAGAGTAGGATTGGTCGAGATAAGGTTGGATTAGAATAAGAAGTCCTAATCTGAATATGGTTTCAACTCGATCTTAAGGAGGATTTGTTGCTATAAATAGAGAGCAGAGTGCATCATTCAAGCCCCCTCCAATTCAACATACAACTGCCCTGCGCAAACCTCTCAAATATCTTGAGATTTTTTATTTATTTTCTTTTTCCACCAACACACCTTCAGTTTAGATAAACAACACTGTGAAGGCAACTGGCGAATATCTCAGTTTGGATAAACAACACTGTTGCCGTAGAATCAACCGACCGAGGAGCACGTTCAGTTTGGATAAATAGCACTGTATCGAGGTCGACTGGTTACCTATCCAAGTCTTGGTCGAGAAGGGTTTCCGAATCCTTATTGGCAGAGGTCATCTTATTAGCCTTCCCGACGAAGTAAGGTGTTACAAGTTACTACATTCGATGCATTGAACGCCGAGTGGTTTTATGATTGAATACTCACAAGTGAGTTTCAAAGTTCGGCATTCTAACGGCCGAACCACATTTATCATCAAGACATACATCTCTTTTGAGTACTTGTGTCCGTATAATTTGGAGTCGGTTCGACGTGCTTATACTCTTACGAATATAATCACCGTGACCGATTAGTGAACTTCACAGAACTAGCAACCTTGTCTTCAGGCTCTAGAACCCGAAGGCCGATGGGTGTTCCTTCCTCGGCCGCAGTCGCAAGATCAAGAAGTCAGCAACGTGCTCAACGCAACATCAACAAATTTTACTCCTCGACCAAGCTTGGCCGAAGAGTTGGTATGCCCCGCATCAACCGAATGACGTAGTTAGCTCATTAGTTGCTCGGCCTATGCGCCACGTAGGCTTTGTAATTTTTAGGGTCAACATTTTGGCACACCCAGTAGGACTCAGTGTTAAACCTTCGGAGTTCATGACTATTGAGACACGGTTAGTAAAAAAGAAAACAGTTATAGGAAATTCAACGACCGACCTGCCGGTTCAAGGCCCAGAAAAGATTTGTCACAAGTTCAAAATCCCATCATTACAGTGACACCTAAGGCTACAAATGTGACACACCGAGAAAAGGAAGTTTGTCTCGGTGGCCAGCCTCGCAATGCAAAAATTCCTAACAAAACTGCATGCATTTTAATAAAGGAATAGTGGAAGATTGGGATGAATACGGTGGGGAAGGTTCTGATACCCCGACTAGGCAGGTCAAATAGTTAGTCGGCCACAAAATGAACAATTTGCTCAAAGTAATACGAAGTAATAATGATACACTCTAGATTGCTTGAATTATTAGTCAGTAAAGTCTTCGAAGATGGACACGTCGGTCAACCTTGACAACTTCCATTTAAGAGTATTCCATTACAAGCCGAGATAGGATCCGCTCGGCTCCAACCAATTGACTTGGAAAAAAGAGGATCATGCAGTAGATCAGACGAACCCGACCAGGGAATGGAAACAGCATCCGTCAATATGATCGAGGTCCAAAGGATGGTCGATTTGGCCTTAAAAAACAGGCCGAAGTTCCCAAAATTCATCCATCCATACCCCGCTTATGTGGAGAAGTTTCAATATCCTAAAGGCTTCAAGATCCCAGATTTCAGCCTTTTCGCTAGAGAATCGTCCTTGTCTTCGTTGGAACATGTAGATCAGTTCACTGCGCAATGTGGATATGTTAATAGCAACTTCCATAAACTGCGACTATTAAACTTCTCGCTAACAGGTTCGGCATTCGCTTGGTACATCAACCTCCCACCTAATTCCGTCTAGAGTTGGGAGGAACTGGTCGAAAAATTCCATGAACAGTTCTACTGACCGTGGATGGAAATGTTAGTTTCATCATTAGCTAGGATGGCTCAAGCATTAGACGAGTCACCAATGGAATACTTAACAAGGTTTAAGTCAGCCAGAAGTTGGTGCCGAGTACCTCTCTCTGAAGTTAAGTTCGTCAGAATCGCTCTAAACGGCCTGGATGTGGAATACAAAAAGAAATTCCTGGGGGCAAATATTTGAGATATGTACAAAATGACCCAGCACGTTGAGCAATATGATTATTTGCTTCGAGAGGAAAAGGTCTCAAAATCCCTGTCCTGGGGAACGATATACAAGAATCCCACATTTAGTTACGCATTGGCCGAAAGCGAGGATTCCTAATACGCCAATGTAGACGTGGCTCATATAGTAATAGATAAACCATATGTTTGCAAGGCATTAGCTCAAATTAATTCCAAGGATGCCAAAACCCGCTTGGCCTCTGAAGAGACGATTAAAACATCGAAAGTCTACACTTTCAATATCACCAAGGCCGATGCAATTTTCGACCAGTTGTTGTTAGCAAAGATCATAAAACTTCGGCCAGGACATAACATTCCTAAAGTTGAAGAGTTGAAAGGCAAAATGTATTGCAAGTACCATAACTCAACAAGCATACCACCAATAATTGCGTCGTGTTCCGTGATGCCATTCAAAGTTGGATTGATAAACGTAAGCTAAAATTTCCTGAGAAACAGATGGCTGTCGACGTTATCCCTTTCCCTCGACGACAATTGGCATGGTGGATGCTCATCTGCCTAAAAACAAAAGGAAAAGGAAGACCGAGTTCATCCTAGTACAACATGTCCTTAAGAAGAACTCCCAACCGTGATTCAAGATTGATTTATTTTCAAATAAACAGCCTACGGAGTTTTCAAGACCAACCATAGTCGAATCTATGTCAGGTTCCAATACCGACGAAGCTGATGGACCATTGGTTTTGTGTGACCGTTGTAAAACACGCGTCGTCCTAACTGAACCTAAAAAGAAAATACCTCAGGCTCTAACTCCATGGCAACTGTCCACGGCCGCAGCGACACCTCCAAAGGAACTCGATGCTGGTCAATGCCCAAAGGTGTTTGAGAGACTCGGCCCTTAGGTACGAACAAATGGTCCAACCTCAGCCAGACGGAGTCTTGACTTTGATACACCGTTTTATAATGAGGATTATTACTTGCGTAACTCCAGCAGTTCAAGTTCATCGGTGAGTCAAAAAACCTTCAAGCCGCCTAAGCCACGCGACCAACGTTGGTATAGTTACAATTCTCCTACTGGCATGTATACGACGTTATCCAAATCTTAAAAACATCACCGTCAGCGAATAGACTTCATAGCCCGACGACAGGAAGCACAAGCTAATTCGACTTCCAGGTGGCAGCCAAAAGAGGCAGCGGAAAGCGGTGATGACCGACCAACCCTGACCATTATGGCCAAAATTACTTCAAGAGAAAAAGGCAGTCGATCGTGACTTTGAAACCACCATTAAAGAGTCCGAAAAACACGTCAAACTCCTTCTTCGGCCTGGGGAGATGAAAGCTCGTCTCGAGCATTTCAAACAAGAAGCCGAAAGCGAGCTTCCACCATCACCCCCTAAAAGCCATTAACAAAAGTCCAGCGGAATCTTCACCCTCTATTCCTCGGTGAATCCTTGGAGTACATGCAAGAATTTCGCAATAAGCATTCCGCCAATTATTTGTACTGCCTGCCCAAGGCATGTCAAGAAGCCCTCGACCTGGCATTAACTTGTCCTGATGCTGAACAAATTATCCAGAAAACCACTGGTCCAGCAATAAAAGCTAGGTTCCAGCATATACGTGAGGCTCGAGTCCTCGGCTTTGAGGTCGACCCATACACAGACATAGACATCGCCGAGTTTCCCTTCTCCCTTGACGATCTCTAGCATTTGCGATATCATTTCGGAGTCTTCTCCGCCGTATCCTTCTTCAACCTTACGACCAATAAGAAGGATCGTGTGGCGCGTTTAGATGCATATCTAGACATAAGGAACGCCCGAATCACCTATGAAGAACGAGCTCGTAAAATATTGCAGGGACAAAATCAAACCTCAACATCGAGCATGCTCGAAGACAACAACCATAATGAACTAGGTCCAGATGCCATTCCACAAGAGTAAGCATCCAAGGAAGCAACACAAGTTGAATTCATCGCCGCCGAAGAAGATGAACAAGCGAGGAAGGGTGACATACTTAAAGCAGCCCTGGCCAAATTATTTCCCCACTCCTGTTCTGTTAATCACCAACATCTGAAGCCGCTGTACGTTACGGTTCATATTGAAGGATATCCAATTTCTAAGGTGTTTGTCGATTGTGGAGCCACAGTCAACATCATGCCTATATCCATCATGAAGGCATTACGCCACTTCAATGATGAACTCATACCGTCAGGAATAACAATGAGCATCTTCGTCGGCGACAAGTCCTAAACCAAAGAGGTGCTCCCGTTAGAGGTAAGCGTTGCAGGTCGCAACCACATAATTGCATTTTTATAATTGACTCAAAGATCGAATATAACACATTGCTTGACTGTGACTGGATCCATCAAACGAGCTACATTCCTTCTTCGCTATACCAGGTTCTCATCTTTTGGGACGATAAATCGGTCGTGGTCCACCCAGTCGATAATTAGATGTTCGAGACCAACATGATTCAGGCCCGCTATTATGACGATCACGTCGATTACATTACTCTACAAGGTTTTAACGAAGACGGACGGCCGACTCGAATCTCAGTCCAGAAAGCCATCAAGGTAGGCGCCGAGACTGTGTACCAGGATTCGGCGAGACTCAGCTTGCCAAATTTAATTACCAACACCGATGACTGACGCCCAACAAGAAATGTGTTGGGCTGCAGTTTCTTCCACCATGGAACGTCTGCTAGTTCATTGGTAAGCTATTTCCAAGCATCCACACTTGGGCATAAACTTAATCGAATTTTTGGCCGAGGGAGATAACGGCCCAATATTATCGTTAGACAAAGTTCAGGCCACGCCGGCCGAACTCGTCAAGGATCCGTTAGAAGAAATAAATGTTGGAACGGCCGATGACCCTCAACCGTTATTTATTAGTACGTTGTTACCTCACTCCATGAAGATTGAACTTTGTACATTGCTAAACGAGTTTAAAGATTTTTGTGCTTGGAGTTACCATGAGATGCCGGGCCTCGATCGGAATCTCGTTGAACATGAATTACGCATCAAAGCTGGTTGTAAACCTTTCCGACAACCTCCTCGCCTGAAGTACAGCTCTGCATAAAAGATGAGCTAGTATGACTTTTAAAAGCTGGGTTTATTTGGACTGTTCGATACGTGGAGTGACTAGCCAATATCGTCCCAGTGCTAAAGAAAAATGACGCCCTATGCATCTGTATCAATTTTCGTAATTTGAATCTAGCCACTCCTAAGGATGAATACCCGATGCCAATCTCAGATTTGTTAATTGATGTTGCAACCAATCATGAAATGTTATCCTTCATGGATGGACATGCTGGCTACAACCAGATCTTTATAGCCGAAGCTGACATTCACAAAATTGATTTTTGTTGCCCGGGGGCACTTGGCATATACGAATAGGTCGTTATGCCATTAAGCCTCAAGAACACCGATGCCACATACCAATGAGCTATGAATACCATATTCTATGATTTGATCGGTACGGTCATAGAAGTATATATCAACAATGTGGTAGTGAAATCGAAGAGCCGTCGAACGCATTTGGATGATCTTCAGCAAGCGTTCCTTCGTATGTGCTAGCATAATCTCAAAATGAACCCAGCCAAGTGCGCCTTCGGTGTATCGTCCAATAACTTCTTGGGTTTTCTTGTGCACCATGGTGGCATCGAAGTAGACGAAAATAAAGCTCGCGCAATCATTAGCGCTCCACCCTTGACGACCAAGAAGCAACTCTAGTCGTTACTCGGGAAGATAAATTTTCTTCTCCAATTCATAGCTAATTCAACGGGTAAAGTGAAAACATTCACTACGTTTTTGAAACTTAAGGACTCAGATAGATTTGAGTGGCGAGAAGAACATCAAGCGGCTTTCCCGCAACTCAAGGTTTCCCTTACAACGCCACCAGTACTCGTACCACCTCGATGCGATAAGCCTCTCAAATTGTATATTTCGGCAGCCAATGAGTCCACCGGTTACCTTCTCGCGCAAGATAACGATGTTGGGCGTGAACAAGCTATCTTTTATCTTAGTCGGAATTTGAATTCGCCTGAGATCAATTATTCACCCGTTGAGAAACTTTGCTTGGCTTTGTTTTTCACCGCGTCAAAACTTTAACATTACATGCTCCTATCAGTTACATAGGTCATTACCCAGACAGATTTTATTAGTTACATGCTTACTCGGCCTATGGTAAAAGGTCGAATTGGGAAATGGACAATGGCATTATCAGAGTTCAGTTTTCAATATGTGCCCCAAAAAGCCATCAAAGGTCAAGCTCTAGCCGATTTTTTAGCCCAACACCCCTCTCCTTATGGTTTCGGAGGCAACAAATTTGACATCGGATTAGTCGAAACACGAGACAACTACTAGACAAGGCACTTTAATGGTTCTAGCACCTCAGCCGTAGCTAGTGTTAGCATCGTCATTCAATCCCCCGACCACTACCATTGGTATCTCTCTCTCAAGTTAGACTTCAGTTGTACGAATAATCAGGCTGAATATGAAGCTCTTATCATCGGCTTTCACGTTCTTCACGACTTACGAGCAGCCCATGTCCTTGTCCTTGGTGATTTTGAACTGGAGATTAACCAACTAAACGACATTTTTTGTTGCACGAGTTGTACTTTGGCGCCCTATCACATGGTTGCCACCTATTTGGCAGAGTTGTTTGAAGGAATTACAATTGAGCACATTTCACATGTTCGAAACACTGACGCAGACGAACTCGCCCAAATAACCTCCGGAGCACAACTCTCAGGGGGCAAGATAGGCCAAGCAACACCTATAGGACGACGATCTTACCCAGCCTTAGTTAATCAGCAAGTTCACCAGTGCAATCACGTGATACGTATACGAGTGATGTCTTTACAATCGTTGCTAGAACGAGGAGATCCCATAGAAGTATGTGTTGTCGAGACATTGCCAAACGATTGGAGAAGGGAAATTATACGATATCTCGATAACGCCAGCGATAAACACGGCCGGAGGACAAGAGTCCATGCCAAAAACTACGTGTCATACAAGAATGAGTTATACCGAAAGAGTAAGGATAGTTTATTGTTATTGTGCCTCAACCCATAGAAGGCTGCCCAAATAATCACCGAAGTACACGAAGGGATTTGTGGGGCTCACCAATCCTGAATAAAAATGCGTTGGCTGCTTCACCGATACGGCTACTTCTGGCTGAGTATATTGAAGGATTGCATTGAATACACACGAGGATGCATACAGTGTCAGATTTACGGACCTATATAGAGAGTCCCGGCTGAATTACTTCATTCAGTTACCAAACCATGGTCGTTTAGAGGATGGGCAATAGACTTAATCGGCAAAATCACACTATCTTCTGGAGTAGCAAAACACATGCGGATACTAGTGGCAACCGATTACTTCACTAAGTGGGTCAAAGCAAAATCATACGCCGAGTTAAGTAACAAAGAAGTTTGTAATTTTGTAGAGGAAAATATTGTGACCAAATTCGTCGTGCTAGAAATGATCATAACTGACAATGGCACAATCTTTACAGCCGACAAATTTAAGGAGTATACGACGAATCTAAATATTCAACTTGAGCAATCTACGCAGTATTATCCATAGGCGAATAGGCAGGCCAAAGCAAGTAATAAGGTTTTGATTAGCATTCTTGAAAAAATGGTAAGAAAGAGACTTGGTATGTGGCATTTGAAGCTAAACGAAGCATTATGGGCCTATCGAACTTCAGCCCGATCAGCCACCGAAACGACTCCATACGTGTTAACCTATGAACACGATGCTATGTTACTGGTTGAGCTGAGTATAAACTCATTGCGAGTGATCGAACAAAGTAGTTTGTTCAGTGCCGAATACAGTTAAGCCATGAGACAAGAGTTGGAAAACTTGGAAGAAATTCGGCTTGATGCTTTCAACTTATTAGTGGCACAGAAAAAGATTGTTGAGCGAGCTTATAATCGGCATGTCAGACAAAAAACGTTCGGCGAACGAAAGTTGGTATGGCAAACCGTGCTACCACCTCAAATGGAAAATTTTAAAGAATTGGGAATGACCGTTTGTCATTCACAAAATTCTTCGCAAAGGGGCATACCACCTCAAAGATCGGACTGGTTTAGTTCACAAGTTGCCAATCAATGGGAAAATTTTAAAGAAATATTACCCAGTCACTTGGGAGATGCGAGAATAAAAGATCAAAGATCATTTCATTAAATTTATAAAAGGACGTACAAGTAAATTTATAAAAGATTCCTAAAATTCTAGGGGGTCGAAGGAAGAAAGGTTTTAAGAGCGGCTTTCAACTCCAGCCACCTTACTTCGCTCAGTATGATTTCGATCTGCCTTGTCTTCTTATTAAGTTGAACTTGCTGGATCCAGTTATGCCAGCCGCGAAATCTATCAGTCGAGCTTTATTCATCTCGACATCCCTTTTGAGTTCAGAAACAACAACTGACCTTTGTTGTTGAAGCTCGGCAATTTGACGTTGAAGCTCGAAAATTTGGCAATCAAAGCTGGTCAGCTGCGCTTTCTTTGCTTTTATAACCTCAACCTCTGGCCGGCTAGCCTCATGAGTAATCTTTGCCACCTTTAGGTCGTCTTCGACCTGGAGAGCTTGTTCAAAAGTGATAAGGTGATGTCGGGTCCGTTCTAGAAGGTAAGACAAATAGACGACATTTTAAGTGCTCGATAAGCCGCCGTCTGCAAGGTCATTCAAGCACTCTCCTATGAAGTCGAGGCCTTTACATTGGAGGACCTGAGAGGCAGAGAAGGATGTGATTTCTTGTAGCTTGATAAAAGCACGGGATTTGGCCACGGTCTCCGAAGGTTCGGTCGATGCGACAGAAGAACCAACTACTCCTAAAGTGCTCAAGAGTAGAGCGTCAAGCTCGACCTCCCATGAAGGCTGCATAAGAAAAGATTTTAAGCAGAAGGAAAAAATTATAAGGAACATAGCAAAGGGAATCTGTTTTAAACCTGCCGAAATGAGACTTCGACCATGTCCCCTGGTTCATTGCTCGAACCCAGAGAGCTCAATGGTCAAGCCCAGTGTTTAAGATTGCTTATTAATTCATGCAGCTGATGGAGGTTATCCACGTTCGAAGGCTATTGAGGTGGCCAAAAAATATAGATAAAACCCTTCAACGCATAGAATTGTCGGTGAAATGAATAGTTGGGCACCTGACATTTAATATTTTCCCAGTTCAGATTTGTTATAGTAAAACTAACAGGAGAAAGGGATAAAGCCTGCAGATGGACAGGCGTCTCCGCCGTCACTTCAGGCTTTACGAGAGGCCTCTTCCCACAGTCTGCTACAGGAGGGTCGACTTGGTCGGCCGTCTCAACCACAGGAGAAGGATTAGTGGTAGGGGTTTTGGTTGGTCGAGGGAGATCGTCAACGGAATCTCGTCGCTTTCGTCATCCTAAAATTAAAAGCTATTAATACTTGTGAATTTGATGAGACGAAGGGAGTTACCAACAACATAATCATACCTCTTCCAAGATGATCGTTGATTGTTTTTTGGGGATATTTGTCCCGACGGATGGAGCCACCTCTTCCAAGACAAGCGCAATGGTCGGCCCCGGAGCTGCAGGTTCTTCAACCAACGGAGCAACAACTGGTTCAGCCACAACCCCAGGGTCCGGTTAAATTTGGGCCACTTGGCTAGTTGGTTTTAGCCGTTTCTCCATCGAGGCTTGAATGACAAGAGCGGGAGGAGAGACACTAGGAGCGATCACACCCGTAGTCTGGCTGGAGATAACGTAAATCTCCCGTTTTCCTTTCTTCGCCAATCTTTTAATGCGTTTTGTAGGGCGAGGGGCTTTATTTGCCATCTCGGCTCCCTGGCGAGGCCGTTTGCTTAGCGGGGGTTGCGCGGTAACTTTGGTTTTCTTGGAGGGGACCGATATTTTCCTGGCCACAGCTGCAATGATCACGTCCGCTTTTTTCAACACTCGACCATCTGAGAAAGCGAGATCAAATTAGTAAAGTTTAGTAATAATAATAAAAAAGAGGAAATAAAGGTAGAGATAGCCGTATACCTCGGTTTGTCTCTTTGGATTGAGGGGCAGAAGTTTTTTCGAGTCGGTCGTCAAAAATTTTGTTAACGACGTTTTCAACCGAAGCCCCAAAAAAGTCAGGATTATACTCTTCCCACCAGTCGCCGAAGGTGTCAGTGCTGAGAGATTCGGAAATAGTTGGTCGGAGGCGGAATGTTTTACACCGTTCCTGAAACTCTTTCTCGGTATCTCTACATTCCCTCTCTAAAAAACCAGAAAGACGTCTTTGGTTTAGGAGGGAGAAGGAAGTAAGTAGAGGTACCAGACAACCTTGAAGGTAGCCGAGTTGTCGGGCAGTAAAGTGGGGGTGGTAAACCTCCCATCTCGCTCGGCGAGAGTCACAACCGAGCGGAAAGTCGCGTGTTAACACAAACGACCCCCAGTTTCGACGAAGATCAGTATCTCCACTTTCACTCCATGCTAATGTTGGAAGCCTGATAAAAGAGGGGTACTCTTGGCGACGACATATTAAAAATTCATCGTCAGAAATAACATCAAGGTCGAAGAAATATTTAAAGACTTCTTCGGCCCGGTGAGGAGGTTCCAGTCGGGATGCCAACTAAAGGCCGAGCGATTTAGTGGACTGGAAGTTGGGGATCTCTGGCCGAAGTATGGCAAAGTAGACCTGTAGTCAGAGTTGGAAGACCCAGAGATGATCGTTCTGGTTTGGGTTAATTTTTGCTTCGGCCAGGCAGCGAAGGAGATTGGCTAGAACTGCCGAGCTGAGTGCCAGGGTGTCACCAATAACTAAGGCTTCAGCCACTGGCATATTTTCGACCAGGCATTTGTTTGACTTGGTACAATAGATAAACTTGTTGTACTAGTAAAATAGGAAGGCTTCGTGTTTCCCCTTCCGTAGACTCGTCTCCCCTCGGCTAGCAAAATGGAGGATGAGGGTGTTGTAGTTAAAGAAGTTCTTGTGCAACTTCTGAACTTCTTCTTTCGAAGGCTCTTGACCATCTTGACTCAGCGTCTCGATGGCTCGTTTGTCGAAAAGCACCTTGAGGTCGAGATTTAACGGGCACCCAAAAAGGGCGGCATCTATTGGGATGCAAGAGGAAGAAGTTCCAAGAATAGCTGACATGTTGAGGATGGTGGGGCCGATAGGGCCAAAGGGAAGGATCATGGTGTTGGTGGCTGAGCACCAGAGGCTTAGTGCTGCCATAAGAAATTCTTTGTCCATTGCTAGCTCTATGGTCAAGAGTCTAATGACATCATAGATGCCAAGAGCTTTTATTCTTGACCAAAGAATTTTTCCATCCAGACGACCCAGGCTGCCCAGTTGGCGTTTGTCGTCGACCAGACTCCTTGGGGCTTTGTTAGGTCCCATTTGTGACAATTAAACAAATTGTCTCCCCTCGCCCTACAAAACGCGTTATAATTCAATCCACCATTCCAATCAAATCCTTCCACCATGACAAAATTTGATGTGATACGAATGTGACACACAAATTAAACCCTATTTGTGACAATTGTAGTAATGATGTAAGTAGGGATCGTTCTAACCGGGGATTAACTAGGGGTGCTAATCTAATATAAATTGACTTAAAAACACAAAAACTAAACTTAAAAACACTTAACTCACTTAACAAAAACTCAAAACAAGTCCACAAGACTCCAAATACTTAAAAACACAAAATAAGATAGATTGTAACGACTAAGACTTAACAAAATAAAGGGGGATTGAGTTTTTGACGAAATTAAATAAAATGCACAGATTGTAATTAAGGGCAGAATGTAAATATGAATGTGATGAAAATATGGATGGAATGCTAGCTAGAAGGTTCTTCTCCACACATGTTACACTTGCATACAAGATGATTTTCAGTTGGTCTTTCGCTAAATTATGAAACTCAACACCCCGGGTTAATTAGGTCCGCTTAAATTAACCATCAAGTTCTCCTTAAGTTAATGAATTGGATGGGTTAGCGCAACACAATTCAAAACATTCTCCAAAAGTCCTTTACGTGAAAAGCACAATAAAGATACAATCAAAGATCATTAAGAATCATGAAATCTATAAGTGTTGATGAGGCCTTCGTTACTATGATGAGCATGAAACTAGTGCCAAGAATTCATTTAACGCGATTGTTTATAAGCAACCTCCACTACTTGTGAATATAAGTTCATAACTATTAGGTGAAACTCACTTACATTCTAGCGTCATATTCATGCATGAAAATTAAGCGTGCACTCTCAATAAACATACATAAATAAGTTATCAATCAAACAGTTAAACAAATTAAATCCACAACTCATGAAATTCCAACCAAAGGTAATCAATTCATATTGCAAGCACAAACATGGTTTCGAATCACCCCCTAGCTAAAGGGGGTTTAGTTCCTCATACGTACAAGACAAAGATAAGTAAATTTAACCATTGAAATCGAGGAAAGGAAACACCTAAAAGTTCCAACAACTCAAACTTGAGTTGTATGAACGTTTAGGCCTCTTCTCCTCCTCTTTGTTGTGGCACAAGGTCTAAGGAAAGGTTTTGGGGTGGTGTTTGTATGTGGAATGGAGTGGGGAGTGGTTGGAGTTGTGTTTTGGAGGGATGGGAAGTGGTTGGAGGGCACGGCAATGGAAAGAAAAGATGCAGAAAATGGAATGGATTTGCATGGCACCAAGGTTGTGTGATTGTTTTGTGATGGATGTATGAATTTCTGGAATGGTGGAGGAAGGCACGACACAAAGGGATTGGGAAATGGCTGCAATGAAGGGGGAAGGCACGGCAGAGAATGGGATTGTTTTTTGTGTTGGATGAAGTGTGTATGAATGCATGGTTTTATAGGGAGAGAATGGATGGGAGAGCATGTGAATGACAGCTAGGAGGGAATGATTAAAGAGGGAATGCATGTGGAAGTGTGGCTGATTGTTTTATGAAGGGGGAAAGCTGGAAATGGGATGGAAGTGCACGGCAAAGGATTGTTTGGGTGCATGTGGCTGAATTATTTGTTGGGAAAGCATGTGAGTGAATGATTAAAGATGCATGTGGATTAAAGAGGGAATATGGAAGAGAATGTGCTGCAATGATGAAGTGGGAAAGCTGGAAATGCAAGGGGAGGCCACGGCAAGGTGTGGATGGTGCTGGAATTGGTAGGTTATGCACGGGTTAGGATGGTTTTTGGGAAGAGAATGGGCTAGGCCCTTTGTTTTATGTCCTAAAGTGCATACAAGGCCTTCAATTTCGTCCAACACTTTGGCTCCAAGCATAAGCTATCCATCCTTAGCCCAAAAGGCTCCAAAATGCATCATTTCGTCAAATACGTCTTATGATCCTAAAAACACACAAAAGAAGCTTGAAGAATTAAAATAACTAAGAATTAATAACATAAATGCACGAAAACAAGCAAACTAAGTCGCATAAATATGCTCCTATCAAATTCCCCCACACTTAGCTTTTGCTAGTCCTCGAGCAAAACAGAAAAACAAAACAAAACCTAAACCTTCCAACAATGGTCTCAGGGATTCTTAATGCACATGACATGTTCAAGAACATTACTCACATAGATTTTAGTCATCCTTATGCTTAGGCACATACGTAATCATAACCACTCCTTACTAGTTCTCATTTAATCAATTTAAAACAACATTTGAATGTAGTAACATGCCTTAGAGAATTCACTTAATTCCTTGCAAGATACTCTCTTATTTTCACACAGACTTTCTGATTACACACCCTACACTAAGTATATGTGAGAAGATTGATGTAAATATGGAACTAAGCACTTTTCTGGAATGTATATGAATATGATCTCATGAAAGGAATGCTACTAATTAGATGCGAGAACCAGGGACACCATATGCTTACATCAATTCCAAACTCCACATTATTGAAAACATAATGATCAAGATTGAAGCATAAGGATTGTAACGGGGTAAAGGTGATTGGCTAACAATGAAAGGTAAGGATAACAAACGTTCTTTTAAGCAATAGCAAGCAAAGTAATGAAATTTGACACTTAGAATCACTTATGATTGCAGAAACTCACTTAGACACTCAAGGGAACAATTCCCACAACTCTTAGGGTCATATTCAACGTTTTTGACCCTTTCTTCAACTACCACAAACATTTGAGCTTATTTTCACTTATTTCATCCTCTTTTTCTTTCTTTTCACAACTTTTTCTTTTCTTTTTCTTTTTCCACGAATTTTTTTTTTTTTTTTTTTTTTTTTTTTTTTTTTTTTTTAAAATCATGCCTTACTTCTTTTCGTGGCATATTAACACACACACACACAAATTCCCCCACACTTGTTGTTTTGCAAAATTGAAAGGATTCCCTCTAAGTCATGCTTACTATGCTTCAAGAACAAGGGTATGGGTGGTCCTAATCTAGGCTAGGTAGGGATGATATGGGTAAACAAAGAACAAAGGCTAACAATGGATCAATGGGGGTATGACCTACAATATATAGTGCATGGGTTGGCTGTTTGGTTGATGGCTTCACTACACACTTCATCTTGATATATATTATGCAATCATGCTTTGAATGGAATGGATGCAAGTTCTAGCATTTGGAACTAAATGATGAAACGCCTTCTAATTAGCAACCAAGCAAGAATAATGAGATCATGCAACGAGTCTGAAAACAAGAATCACAGATTAATACTCTCCAAAGAATGTTTAAAGCTCAAGTCTCTCAGGGTTGTAATGTTATTCTAAGTTCCTTTCTTTAAGCATATTACAAAAACTTATTTTTTTCTTTGGGATTAAACATGAATTTATAAATAACAACTATAACCAAGTATAAACCAAGAATATATCAAACTTCCATCCATGTTTATAACTCTCTTTCACAGCCATGCACATAAAAATCAAATCCTCATCATTGTGTTGGAAGGTATCCTAAGACACAAACACACAAAAACAAACACAAAACTGACTCAACTTGACTCTTTTTAGTTGTTTCAAACTGTTTTTCGGATTTTTTCAAAGTAACACATAAAAAGACTTCAAAACATGTTAAAAACACTTAAAACAGTGGGAAACAAGTTTAGACATGTTAGGTGGTAATACCCTAAGAAATTCATGCAAAAATATCTCAAAACAGAATGTTACCCCCCTACACTTAAACTAAACATTGTCCTCAATGTTTTAGACACAATTGAACACATTACACATAACATAAAGTAAGCAACAAAGGAAAGGGTTTAGGGACGCAAATCTCAATGTCAAACTCTTGTGAAAGCAACAGCCATCGAATTAGTCTAGGCTTGGCCTCCTTCTTCGTGAGCAAATACTTGAGAGCTGCATGATCAGTAAAAATAATAACTTTAGTACCAAGTAAGTATGACCGAAACTTATCTAATGCAAATACCACAGCATGTAATTCTTTTTCAGTGGTTGAGTAATTCAATTGAGCATCATTAGTGTCCTAGATGCATAATAAATAACATGAGGTTGTTTGTTCTTTCGCTGCCCCAAAACAGCACCAATCGCATAGTCCGAAGCATCGCACATCAACTCGAATGGAAGGCTCCAATCTGGAGGTGTGATAATGGGAGCAGAAGTGAGAGCCTCCTTTAAGTGCTTGAATGACGTGGAGCATGCATCATCAAACTCGAAAGCCACCTCTTTTTTAAGCAATCGGCATAGTGGCTGTGAAATCTTGGAGAAATCCTTTATGAAACGCCTATAAAAACCTGCGTGACCAAGAAACGAACGAACCTTTCTAACCGAAGTTGGAGAGGGTAAGTGACGAACAAGGTCTACCTTAGATTTATCCACTTCAATGCCTTTTTCAGAAATAATATGTCCTAGAACAATACCTTGCTTAACCATGAAATGACATTTTTCCCAATTAAGCACAAGATTCGTTTCAACACAACGTTTCAAAATTAAGGTCAGATTATTCAAGCAATAATCGAATGAATTACCAAACACGCTAAAATCATCCATGAATATCTCAATAATCTTCTCCACATAATCAGAAAATATACTCACCATGCATCGTTGAAATGTCGCAGGGGCATTGCACAACCCAAATGGCATACGCCTATATGCAAAGGTGCCAAAGGGGCACGTGAAAGTTGTCTTTTCCTGGTCCTCTGGAGCTATCACAATTTGGTTATATCCGAAATATCCATCAAGAAAGCAATAAAATTTATAACCGGCTAACCTTTCTAGCATTTGGTCCAGGAATGGCAATGGAAAGTGATCCTTCCTTGTCATGGCATTTAACTTCCTGTAATCAATACAAACACGCCAACCTGTCACAACGCGAGTGGGTACAAGCTCTTGTTCTTCATTCTTCACCACCGTGACTTCGGACTTCTTTGGAACAACCTGCACGGGTGACACCCAACGACTATCAGAAATAGGATATATAAAACCACAATCAAGCAATTTTATAATCTCCTTTTTTACTACTTCCAACATGGGTGGATTAAGGCGACGTTGAGCTTCACGAGATGGCTTGGCTCCCTCCTCCAAAAGGATGCGATGCATGCATGTGGTGGGACTATTGCCTTTGATATCCGCCAAGGTCCATCCAATGACAGATTTGTGCTCCTTTAACACCCTTATCAACTTGTCTTCTTCTTGGGCCGTGAGTGAGCTAGTAATGATGACAGGTAGTGTCTGATCTTCTCCTAAGAAAACATACTTCAAGTGACTAGTTAATGGCTTTAACTCAAGTGTAGGTGGCTGCACAATTGATGGAAGTAACTTGTTAGTCAAAACCGAATCTAAAATTGAGAATGGAGACTTACCAGAGTGTGAGGGCAATGACTCAAGGGCCGCGACCATTTCAAGCACTTCACTACACGGGGGCACGACAATATGGTCAGATTCCATGTCGTGGCTTGCAAGGATTCCCCCACCTTCATTTGTTGCTCCTATGCCGTGCACTAAGGCCACCTCAAGTGCATCTTCGTTCATTCGATCCAAATGCATCTGTGCCAAAGAATCAACAATGTCAATAGCAAAACAAGAATGGTCCTCAATTGGATATTTAATGGTTTCAGAAAGATTAAAACGAATAATGTCCCCATCAAATTCCATGGTTAATGTTCCCGTATACACATCTATCTTTGTTCTCGCTGTTTTCATGAATGGACGGCCTAGCAAGATTGGCAATGATAGAGCATGGCTCGAATCCTCCATTTCTAAGACATAAAAATTTGCAGGAAAGATAAGATGATTGACCTGCACTAAAACATCCTCAAGGACTCCCTTGGGATAAGCGTTAGAACGATCAGCCAATTGAATTATAACGCCATCTTGTTTTAACTCACCCAGGTTCATAGATGCATAAATGGAATATGGCATAACATTAATAGAAGCACCTAAATCTAACATGCATTGCTCAAATCTAGTGTTTCCAATTGTGCATGGGATAGTAAAGCTCCCTGGGTCCTTACACTTTGGAGGTAACTTTCGTTGCAAAACCGCGGATACATTCTCACTTACTTTCACAACTTCTATGTTTGAAATTCTTTTCCTAGTTGTGCATAACTCTTTTACAAACTTTGCATACCTGGGCACTTGCTTAATAGCATCAAGTAAAGGAATGTTTACTTGGACTTTTCGAAAGGTATCCAAAATGTCCTTTTCGCTTTCTTCCTTCTTCGATTGTGCAAATCTGCGAGGGAAAGGAACATTGGGCAGATTAGTGTTCGAAATCACAACATTTGGGACAACCTTACCTGAGATGGACGGATGGGAAGGCTTAGATGGTTGCGGCTTGGGTGGTGCTACACTTGCCGTGGGGTAGGATTGCTCATCTTCTTCAATTTGTATCTTCTCATCTTCCTTGTTTTGGGCAGATTCATGTGCTTTGCTTCCCACTTCTTTTCCACTTCTTAGGGTGATAGCTTTTGCAGATTCGAAACCACCCTTTGGATTGACCACCGTAGTGTTTGGTAACTTACCATTTTCACGGAATTGTCCCAAAAATTCGGCCATTTGGCCCATTTGCTTCTTTAGCTCATTAACCTCCTTTGCTTGGTTCTGCATTCCCTGCGCCATTGTGGTTAGTAACTGATATGTTTTATCGTCATTCATAGACGTACCTGAGTTGGTTTGGGATGATTGTGCTTGAGGAGGTGGTTGTGGTGCCATTGACCTTGGAAAGAAACCCGGGGGTTGTCGGAATCCACTTTGTTGGGCATATTGTGGTGCATCTCTCCATCTGAAATTGGGGTGGTCACGCCATCCCTGATTGTATGTGTTGGAGAAAGGATCACCCCTTGGTTGGTTTTGATTTTGATAGCCCACGACATTGGCAGATTCCCACCCTCCGTTCTCAATTAATTGAGGGCATTGATCAGATTGGTGTTCTTAAATGGAGCATACACCACAAATTGTAGTTCCTTACGTTTTAGGGCCTTCAACAAACTGCGATAATATAGACGTAAGGTTAGCCATCTGGGATTGTAACTCAAAAATAGAACTTACCTCATTTACATGCTGTGGCCGTGGGGTGTCTCTCTGCCCAACACCTTCATAATGTTGTGCATTGAATGTAATGCGATACGAATGTGACACACAAATTAAACCCTATTTGTGACAATTGTAGTAATGATGTAAGTAGGGATCGTTCCAACCGGGGATTAACTAGGGGTGCTAATATAATATAAATTGACTTTAAAAACACAAAAACTAAACTTAAAGACTCTTAACAAGACTACTATGACTCAAAACAGATTTGAAACACTCAAACTGCCTAAAACAATCAAATTGACTCAAACAGAAACTAGAACTTAATTTGGACGAATTTGAAAGTGTTTATGACTCCAAATGCTTAAAGACACAAAATAAAACAGATTTGAATGACTAAGACTTAACAAAATATGGGGGGGGGGGATTGAGTTTTTGATGAGATTAAATTAAATGGACAGATTATAATTAAGGGCAGAATGTAAATATGAATGTGATGAAAATATGGATGGAATGCTAGCTAGAAGGTTCTTCTCCACACATGTTACACTTGCATACAAGATGATTTTCAGTTGGTCCTTCGATAAATTATGAAACTCAACACCCCGGGTTAATTAGGTCCGCTTAAATTAACCGTCAAGTTCTCCTTAAGTTAATGAATTGGATGGGTTAGCGCAACGCAATTCAAAACATTCTCCAAAAGTCCTTTACGTGAAAAGCACAATAAAGATACAATCAAAGATCATTAAGCATCATGAAAACTATAAGTGTTGACGAGGCCTTCGTTACTATGATGAGCATGAAACTAGTGCCAAGAATTCATTTAACGCGGTTGTTTATAAGCAACCTCCACTACTTGTGAATATAAGCTCATAACTATTAGGTGAAACTCACTTATATTCTAGCGTCATATTCATGCATGAAAATTAAGCGTGCACTCTCAATAAACATACATAAATAAGTTATCAAACAAACGGTTAAACAAATTGAATCCACAACTAATGAAATTCCAACCAAAGGTAATCAATTCATATTGCAAGCATAAACATGGTTTCGAATCACCCCTTAGCTAAAGGGGGTTTAGTTCCTCATACGTACAAGACAAAGATAAGTAAATTTAACCATTGAAATCAAGGAAAGGAAACACGTAAAAATTCCAACAACTCAAACTTGAGTTGTATGAACGTTTAGGCCTCTTCTCCTCCTCTTTGTTGTGGCACAAGGTCTAAGGAAAGGTTTTGGGGTGGTGTTTGTATGTGGAATGGAGTGGGGAGTGGTTGGAGTTGTGTTTTGGAGGGATGGGAAGTGGTTGGAGGGCACGGCAATGGAGAGAAAAGATGCAGAAAATGGAATGAATATGCACGGCACAAAGGGCTGTTTTGTGATTGTTTTGTGATGGATCAAGTGTGTATGAATGGATGGTTTTATAGGGAGAGAATGGGAGAGAATGTGTCTGAATGATTAAAGAGGGAATGCATGTGGAATGACAGCTAGAGAGTGAATGATTAAAGAAGGAATGCATGTGGAAGTGTGGCTGATTGTTTTATGAAGGGGGGAAAGCTGGAAATGGGATGGGAGTGCACGACAATGGGTTGTTTTGGGTGCATGTGGCTGAATTATTTGTTGGGAAAGCATGTGAGTGAATGATTAAAGATGCATGTGGATTAAAGAGGGAATATGGAAGAGAATGTGCTGCAATGATGAAGTGGGAAAGCTGGAAATGCAAGGGGAGGCCACGGCAAGTTGTGGATGGTGCTGGAATTGGTAGGTTATGCACGAGTTAAGATGGTTTTTGGGAAGAGAATGGGATAGGCCCTTTGTTTTATGTCCTAAAGTGCATACAAGGCCTTCAATTTCGTCCAACACTTTGGCTCCAAGCATAAGCTATCCATCCTTAGCCCAAAAGTGCTCCAAAAGGCCCCAAAAGGCTCCAAAATGCATCATTTCGTCAAATACGTCTTATGATCCTGAAAACACACAAAAGAAGCTTGAAGAATTAAAATAACTAAGAATTAATAACATAAATGCACGAAAACAAGCAACTAAGTCGCATAAATATACTCCTATCAAATTCCCCCACACTTAGCTTTTGCTAGTCCTCGAGCAAAACAAAAAAACAAAACAAAACCTAAACCTTCCAACAATGGTCTCAGGGATTCTTAATGCACATGACATGTTCAAGAACATTACTCACATAGATTTTAGTCATCCTTATGCTTAGGCACATACGTAATCATAACCACTCCTTACTAGTTCTCATTTAATCAATTTATAACAACATTTGAATGTAGTAACATGCCTTAGAGAATTCACTTAATTCCTTACAAGATACTCTCTTATTTTCACACAAACTTTCTGATTACACACCCTACACTAAGTATATGTGAGAAGATTGATGTAAATATGGAACTAAGCACTTTTCTGGAATGTATATGAATATGATCTCATGAAAGGAATGCTACTAATTAGATGCGAGAACCAGGGACACCATATGCTTACATCAATTCCAAACTCCACATTATTGAAAACATAATGATCAAGATTGAAGCATAAGGATTGTAACAGGGTAAGGGTGATTGGCTAGCAAGGAAAGGTAAAGATAACAAACGTTCTTTTAAGCAATAGCAAGCAAAGTAATGAAATTTGACACTTAGAATCACTTATGATTGCAGAAACTCACTTAGACACACAAGGGAACAATTCTCACAACTCTTAGGGCCATATTCAACGTTTTGGACCCTTTCTTCAACTACCACAAACATGTGAGCTTATTTTCACTTATTTCATCCTCTTTTTCTTTCTTTTCACAACTTTTTCTTTTCTTTTTCTTTTTCCACGAAATTATTATTATTATTTTTTTTTTTTTTTTTAAATTCATGCCTTACTTCTTTTCGTGGCATATTAACACACACACACACAAATTCTCCCACACTTGTTGTTTTGCAAAATTGAAAGGATTCCCTCTAAGTCATGCTTACTATGCTTCAAGAACAAGGGTATGGGTGGTCCTAATCTAGGCTAGGTAGGGATGATATGGGTAAACAAAGAACAAAGGCTAACAATGGATCAATGGGGGTATGACCTACAATATATAGTGCATGGGTTGGCTGTTTGGTTGATGGCTTCACTACACACTTCATCTTGATATATATTATGCAATCATGCTTTGAATGGAATGGATGCAAGTTCTAGCATTTGGAACTAAATGATGAAACGCCTTCTAATTAGCAACCAAGCAAGAATAATGAGATCATGCAATGAGTTTGAAAACAAGAATCACAAATTAATACTCTCCAAAGAATGTTTAAAGCTCAAGTCTCTCAGGGTTGTAATGTTATTCTAAGTTCCTTCCTTCAAGCATATTACAAAAACTTATTTTTTTCTTTGGGATTAAACATGAATTCATAATTAACAACTATAACCAAGTATAAACCAAGAATATATCAAACTTCCATCCATGTTTATAACTCTCTTTCACAGCCATGCACATAAAAATCAAATCCTCATCATTGTGTTGGAAGGTATCCTAAGACACAAACACACAAAAACAAACACAAAACTGACTCAACTTGACTCTTTTTAGTTGTTTCAAACTGTTTTTCGGATTTTTTCAAAGTAACACATAAAAAGACTTTAAAACATGTTAAAAACACTTAAACCAGTGGGAAACAAGTTTAGACATGTTAGGTGGTAATACCCTACGAATTTCATGCAAAAATATCTCAAAACAGAATGTTACCCCCCCACACTTCAATCAAACATTGTCCTCAATGTTTTAAGCCTAAAATCACACCAAACAAAAGTAAACACATAAACAGCAACTAAACATACTAATCATGGCAGAATGTAACTAACAAAGAGAAGAGTTTAGGGACGCAAATCTGGGTATGGAGTGTAGATTCCATCTTCTCCTTGGTGATTGCATGGGTTGCCTCCCACGAAGCGCTTTCTTTTACGTCTTGCAGCCGGACGATGCCACATTGATCAACCTTCATGGGAACCCACGGCATAGTGGGTAGTCTCCTCCACATCATGTTCTACAAAGCTCTCGTAGTAAGGCTTCAATCGATGCCCGTTCACCTTGAACTCTTGACCTGTTTTGAAACTACGAACTTGGACTGCCCCATGAGGAAAAACATTAGTAATAACAAAAGGTCCAATCCAACGTGAATGTAACTTACCCGGAAATAGACGAAGGCGATAATTAAATAACAACACTTTTTGTCCAACAGAGAAGGACTTGGTGCGAATCATCTTGTCGTGAAAGGCCTTTGTCTTTTCCTTGTAAATTCAGGCATTCTCGTAAGCTTCATTCCGTATCCCTCAAGTTCATTCAATTGAAGCTTACGATGAATTCCCGCCTCATCTACATCCATGTTGAACTTCCTCACGGCCCAATGAGCCTTGTGCTCCAACTCCACAGGTAAGTGACATGATTTGCCATAAACAAGCCGAAAGGGGGACATTCCTATGGGTGTTTTGTAGGCGGTCCTATAAGCCCACAATGCATCCTCTAACCTCAAGCTCCAATCTTTTCTTGATGGGCCAACCGTCTTCTCAAGAATCTGTTTTATTTCGACACCTTGGCTTGCCCGCTTGTTTGAGGATGATAGGGTGTCGAAACCCTATGCGTAACTTTGTACTTCTTGAGCAGTGCTTTGATTGTGCGATTACAAAAATGTGAACCTCCATCACTTATAAGGACTCGAGGCATTCCAAACCTAGCAAAAATGTTAGACTTCACAAAATCTGCAACCACTTTGGAATCGTTAGTACGGGTGGCTTTTGCTTCCACCCATTTGGAAACATAATCCACCGCCAACAAGATATAGAGAAAACCATGTGAGGAAGGAAAAGGACCCATAAAATCAATGCCCCACACATCAAATATTTCAACAGAAAGTATAGGGTTTTGTGGCATTTGATCCTTAACACTTATATTACCCATTCGTTGACAACGATCACATGTAAGGCAAAATGTCCTAGCATCCCTAAAAATGGTTGGCCAATAAAACCCACATTCTAAGACCTTAAGGGCAGTGCGTTGGGTGCCAAAATGTCCCCCACATGCATATGAATGACAGAATGTTAAAATACATTGAAACTCAGATTCATTCACACAACGTCGTACAATCTGATCGGGACAAAATTTCCAGAGGTATGGGTCATCCCAAACATAAAACCTAGCATCCTTTTTAAGCTTATCACGTTGATTCCTATTAAGTGTGCTAGGAGTATGTTTAGACACCAAAAAGTTCACCAAATCTGCATACCAAGGCTCACTTACCTGGATAGACATTAATTGTTCATCGGGGAAGGTTTCAGAAATTGGCAATACTTCCTCATGCACCATTCGACTTAGGTGGTCAGCCACCACGTTCTCCACGCCCTTCTTATCCCGAATCTCAATGTCAAACTCTTGTAGAAGCAATATCCAACGAATTAGTCTAGGCTTGGCTTCCTTCTTCGTGAGCAAATACTTGAGAGCTACATGATCCGTAAAAATAATAACTTTAGTACCAAGTAAGTAGGATCGGAACTTATCTAATGCAAATACCACAACAAGTAATTCTTTTTCAGTGGTTGAGTAATTCAATTGAGCATCATTTAGTGTCCTAGATGCATAATAAATAACATAAGGTTGTTTGTTCTTTCGCTGCCCCAAAACAGCACCAATCGCATAGTCCGAAGCATCGCACATCAACTCGAATGGAAGGCTCCAATCTGGAGGTGTGATAATGGGAGCCAAAGTGAGAGCCTCTTTTAAGTGCTTGAATGCCGTGGAGCATGCATCATCAAACTCAAAAACCACCTCTTTTTGAAGCAATCGGCATAGTGGCTGTGAAATCTTAGATAAATCCTTTATGAAACGCCTATAAAAACCTGCGTGACCAAGAAACGAACGAACCTCTCTAACCGAAGTTGGAGAGGGTAAGTGACGAACAAGGTCTACCTTAGATTTATCCACTTCAATGCCTTTTTCAGAAATAATATGTCCTAGAACAATACCTTGCTTAACCATGAAATGACATTTTTCCCAATTAAGCACAAGATTCGTTTTAACACAACGTTTCAAAATTAAGGTCAGATTATTCAAGCAATAATCGAATGAATTACCAAACACGCTAAAATCATCCATGAATATCTCAATAATATTCTCCACATAATCAGAAAATATACTCACCATGCATCGTTGAAATGTCGCAGGGGCATTGCACAACCCAAATGGCATACGCCTATATGCAAAGGTGCCAAAGGGGCACGTGAAAGTTGTGTTTTCCTGGTCCTCTGGAGCTATCACAATTTGCTTATATCCGGAATATCTATCAAGAAAGCAATAAAATTTATAACCGGCTAACCTTTCTAGCATTTGGTCCATGAATGGCAATGGAAAGTGATCCTTCCTTGTCATGGCATTTAACTTCCTGTAATCAATACAAACACGCCAACCTGTCACAACACGAGTAGGTACAAGCTCTTGTTCTTCATTCTTCACCACCGTGACTCCGGACTTCTTTGGAACAACCTGCACGGGTGACACCCAACGACTATCAGAAATAGGATATATAACACCACAATCAAGCAATTTTATAATCTCCTTTTTTACTACTTCCAACATGGGTGGATTAAGGCGACGTTGAGCTTCACGAGATGGCTTGGCTCCCTCCTCCAAGAGGATGCGATGCATGCATGTGGTGGGACTAATGCCTTTGATATCCGCCAAGGTCCATCCAATGGCAGATTTGTGCTCCTTTAACACCCTTATCAACTTGTCTTCTTCTTGGGCCGTGAGTGAGCTAGTAATGATGACAGGTAGTGTCTGATCTTCTCCCAAGAAAACATACTTCAAGTGACTAGGTAATGGCTTTAACTCAAGTGTAGGTGGCTGCACAATTGATGGAAGTAACTTGTTAGTCAAAACCGAATCTAAAATTGAGAGTGGAGATTTACAAAGAGTGTGAGGGCAATTGTTGTTGAGTTCTTTCCTAGTGCTAAAATATGTTTAGTATAATGGCACAAGTAAGGGTGTCGAATCCACAGGGACTAATTGGACCTATATAACCACTTGTTTTGCAAGAACCCTATTAGAGAATAAAACTAATCAATTTAGACAGATTTGTTGTTGTAGCTTGAAAACACACGAAAATGAAATAAACACAAGTAAATGAATCAACCAATAATAAAATGGGATAGCACCAATGGAGATGAAGCTAGGGATTCGGTTTCACCATTGCTAAACCAAGTCCATGTTTGCTAAGTCAGTTTATACTTAGCCATCTACCTATTTCTTGAGTTTGTTTCACTTAGATATGATCAACCATATGATGTGTGGATTTGATCAAATGTTCCTAATCATGAGCCTAATTGTGATGTGCAACTTCGGTTCCTAATCAAGAATGTGTCATGCACAAGAAACTTTCATAAAACCAAAGGAAACACTCGGCAGGATGTTTGCCAAACATTCCCTTCATTCATTCACATATCCACCAAGAATATGCATGATGTGTACTTTAATCTTGGCTAAACAACCTGTGGTTAATTCAAATGGTGATCAAACATTCAAATCAACACACAAAGTCACAATTAAATCAGAGAATGAAACAAGAAATAGATGGATCAACTGAGCATTCTGAATTAACTACATGGCAATCTTGCAAGGCTACATCGAATCCCTAGAAAGAGATTAGTTACGCTTCATGTTTACAGAATGTTTGACATAAAAATATATAACATGAGTGAACATAGAATTAAGGAGAAGGAACCCTTTAAGCAAAACTGATGTCGAAATCCCTTAAGAGTGGCCTTCGGTGTTGGTTCTCCAAGTGTTGTTGTAAATGAAGGTGGAGTGGCTAGGGTTTAATGATTTCTGCAAATGGGAGAGAAAATCGACAGAGGTGGAGCGGCTAGGGTGTGTGAATAATGCCCTTAAGAGAAGTGATTTTGCATGGTTTTATAGGGATGGAATGGAAGAGAATGGGACTGCCATCATGAAGAGTGGAGCTGGAAATGCAAAAGTGAGCTGGAAAGGCAAGGGAATGCACGACAAGGTGTGTGGAAATGCATGTGAGTGCATGTTTTGGTGCTGGAAGTGCAAAATGGAGCTGGAAATGCATGTGATTGCACGGCAAGGTGAGTGGAAATGCATGTGAGTGCATGTTTTGGTGCTGGAAGTGCAAAAGGGAGCTGGAAATACATGTGATTGCACGGCAAGGTGAGTGGAAATCTTCCTAATCTGACTCCAATGTTTTTGCTTTGTTTGGAACCACCCAATATGGCCGAATTGCACCATTTTTCTTCCACAACTTTTCCAGAAATTCCAATAGCCAAATTAGTCCTAGATTCCTCATTTGGACTTCAAATTAACACTCTAGAATCCTCTCCACGTTTGGAATAATACTCAGCCACATAAAGGAGTGTTTTTACTTCATTTGCCTTCCAATTGATTTTATTACACACTTGGCTGCACACTAACACCAAATAATGTAAAATGCAACCAGTTTAATCCAAAAACATCACAAAGACGCCAAATATGGAAGATATAAATGCATGCAAAATGTGAATTATCAAATACCCCAAACCTGGTTTTTGCTAGTCCTCGAGCAAACTTAAAACTAAAACACACAAAACACTATCTTCTAACTAAACCACTTTCGCTGGCCAAACGATTGCACTGAGCATGTGCAACAAGCCTTTGAACCCCTAAGCGTCCCTAGTTGGAGGAGTTGTGTCTCCTGAGGGTTTACAGTGATGACACCCACAAACATCTACAAAATCTGCAAATAATTTGGTTAAAACATGCTTTAAACAAACTAATAAGAACCAATGAAAACTTTGTCATACATTCAAATTCAAAAGTTTGCCACGTCAAAGAATCGTATCAATTGCAACGTATAAAGATATTTCTCCATGTTCTACAACTTCAAGGTCACCATACTCAAATGCTTAAGATAGAACTCGCCTCAACTCTACTCCTCACAGATTCCACTCAAATTTTCACTCAGATCCTAAGTTTTAGTCTCTCCACAACCATATATGAGTGAGATTATGTAAAGGGAATCAAAAGTCTCACATATGAATTCTGAAATGAAAGCACAATTTCTGAGTAGATCTCATAAAATGAATCAAATGCTAAGAATCTAGATAACACACACACTTACCATCACCCATGAATACATCCTCAATGATCAGCTAGGTCTTTCTCAAGATTGTAATGTAAGGCTTAGGTTATAGGTTACGAAAGAAGTGATATGAAATACTAGAGCTTGGGGCATACCAAAGTGTCCTTGAGGATCATGCTCTTCACTTGCATTTGTCTTCTTTCTTCTTTGTTTTCGGCGCCCAGGACTTATGCATAAAAATGAGGAGATTTGGAACTTGCTTCTACTACTTTTTTTTTTTTTAGAAACAACTTCAACATAGGTAACCTCGGTACACGCCACAATCTTGTTCTAAAGCTCAATTTACCTTTAGTCTTCATCACTTTGGTATTCTCCACACTATAAGGTATGGCTTGTAATGGGCTAAAATGGGTAGAGTATGGTGTAGGTGATGAAAGAATTAGGCTAAAGTGTTTGGCTGCAACAAGGGTGAATGGAGCACACAAAAGGATAGGATTTAAGCCTTTTAGTAGTTTAAAACATGCATAGCCTAACATCGTCTCATTGAGTTCATTCATGAATGATACTAAACACATGGTATCTGCAAAAGAGAGTAATTCTTAGTATCCAATCAAAATAGAAGTAATGAGATCATTTAAAGTGAAATTGAAAGAAAAAGATAGGGGTAGAAACACTTTAAACCCTCTCAAAGAAGCAATTAGGCTCAAAATAACTCACTGGGGTAGTCTCCACTAATCTTCTTCCAGAATTTGAGTATGGTACCTCTATCATCATAATTTCAAAAGTTACATCTTTATAAATGACAACAAGATACAAAACTTTTTCATAGCAACCCAATAGTTTGTTTGCAAACATAGCCCTCGTATACATTCGTATTAGTAAGCAAAACACACTTAACCAAAACTAACACAAAAACAAACTAACACAAAAACGAACTCTATTCCCACAACCCCCAAACCTAACCTAAGCATTGTCCTCGATGCTCAAAACTGTATGCAATGCAATTAAGCGAAGAATATGGAATGGTGACAAAATAAACACAATATAAGGAAAGAACACAAACCACACTAGGTTGCCTCCTAGCAAGCGCTTTATTTAATGTCTAGGCAAGACATGGTAGCTTGTTTACGGTGTTGTAAACTCAAGGAGATCTACAACTTGATAAACTTGCTCTTCCTCCACTTTCTCCAAATATGGTTTCAATCGCTGCCCATTGACTTTAAACGAGGTGCCATTCTTCATGTTCTCTATCTCCACAGCTCCGTGGGGAAATGTTTGCAGCACCTTGAATGGTCCCACCCACCTAGACTTCAATTTACCTGGAAAAAGTCTCAAACGTGAGTCATACAAAAGTACTTTCATACCTTGGTGAAACTCCTTCCGTAGAATGGCCTTGTCATGATAGAGCTTAGTCCGTTCCTTGTAGATTTTGGCATTCTCATATGCCTCATTTCTGAGCTCTTCCAACTCATTAAGTTGGAGTTTCCTTGCTACTCCAGCATCCTTGTAATCAAAGTTGAACTTCTTGATGGCCCAATATGCACGGTGTTCAAGCTTCATTGGCAAATGACAAGCTTTCCCAAACACAAGGCGATAAGGACTCATGCCAATGGGGGTCTTGTATGCTGTTCTATATGCCCATAGTGCATCATTCAACCTCAGTGACCAATCCTTCCTTGTAGGGCTCACGGTCTTCATCAAAATGTTCTTGATCTCCCTATTGCTAATCTCCACTTGTCCCGAGGTTTGAGGATGGTACGGGGTTGCCACTTTGTGGTTGATGTTGTACTTCTTCATCAAGGATTCAAAGGGTTTGTTGCAGAAATGGCTGCCACCATCACTAATAATAGCTCTTGGGGTTCCAAACCTACAAAAAATCACCTCTTTAATAAAATTCAAAACAACCTTATGATCATTAGTTCTTGTAGCAATGGCTTCAACCCATTTGGATACATAATCTACTGCCACTAATATGTATAAGTAGCCAAAAGAGGATGGAAATGGTCCCATGAAATCGATTCCCCAAACATCGAAGAGCTCCACCACCAAAATCTTATTCAATGGCATCTCATTTCTTCGGCTAATGTTCCCCATTTTCTGGCACCTATCACACTTAGAACAAAAATCAAAAGCATCTTTGAATAAAGTAGGCCAAAAGAAACCAGATTGTAAAACCTTTAGAGATGTCTTTTTGGCACCAAAATGTCCTCCACATGCCAATGTATGGCTGAACGTTAGAATGCTTTGTTGCTCACTCTCTGGGACACATCTCCTAATGATTTGGTCAGGGCAATATTTAAACAAATATGGTTCGTCCCAAACGTAGTGCTTTACCATGGCAAGGAACTTCTTTCTTTCCTGAAAAGAGAGGTCATTTCTAATTACACCACAAGCAAGATAATTAACAAAATCAGCATACCATGGTTCTTTTTCTTGAATAACAAGGAGTTGTTCATCTGGAAAGGATTCATTTAGAGGCAAAGGTTGTCCAACTCCATGGTTTTCATTGAGCCGTGACAAATGGTCAGCCACAACATTATCACTTCCCTTCTTATCTCGAATTTCCAAGTCAAACTCTTGTAGTAAGAGTATCCATCTAATTAAGCGTGGTTTAGCATCCTTTTTTGTCATCAAGTACCTAAGGGCTGCATGATCAGAAAACACAATAACTTTAGATCCCACAAGATATGACCGAAACTTCTCTAAGGCAAAAACAATAGCAAGCAACTCCTTTTCAGTTGTGGAATAGTTTAGTTGAGCATCATTTAGAGTCCGGCTTGCATAGTAGATCACGCGTGGGAGCTTGTTCACCCTTTGCCCTAAAACTGCACTAATAGCATAGTCAGAGGCATCACACATTAATTCAAAAGGTAAAGACCAATCTGGTGCCATAATAATAGGGGTCGAGGTTAATTCATGTTTCAAAGTATTGAATGCATCCATACAAGCTTTATCAAAATGAAATACAACATCTTTAGCTAACAGATTGCATAATGGACGAGTGATCATTGAAAAGTTCTTAATGAAACGACGATAAAAGCCCGCATGTCCCAAAAAACTTCTCACTCCCTTCACGGTTGTGGGAGCTGCCATATTGGTGATGATGTCAATTTTGGCTTTGTCCACCTCCATTCCTTTGCTAGAGATTACATGTCCCAACACAATTCCTTGTTTCACCATAAATTGGCACTTTTCCCAATTGAGAACCAAATTTGTTTCCTGACATCTTTGAAGTACTAAAGAGAGATGGTTAAGACATTCATCAAAAGAGGAACCAAACACTGAAAAGTCATCCATAAATACCTCAATGAATCTTTCTACCATGTCAGAAAAGATTGCCAACATGCATCTTTGGAATGTTGCTGGAGCATTGCAAAGTCCAAAAGGCATTCTCCTATATGCAAATGTGCCAAAAGGGCAAGTAAAGGTAGTTTTCTCTTGATCCTCCGGAGCAATTGCAATTTGATTGTAACCTGAGTATCCATCAAGAAAACAATAGTGTGAGTAACCTGCCAATCTCTCAAGCATTTGATCTATGAAAGGCATAGGAAAGTAATCTTTTCTAGTGCTAGAATTCAACTTCCTGTAATCGGTGCAAACACGCCAACTAGCCGTGGGCTTTGTGGGCACAAGCTCTTTGTTTTCATTCTTCATCACCGTGATTCCCACCTTCTTAGGTACCACCTGAATAGCACTCACCCATTTGCTATCAGAAATGGGATATATGATCCCCACATCTAACAACTTCAACACTTCATTCCTCACAACTTCCTTCATGTGTGGATTGAGCCTTCTTTGTGGTTCACGGGTTGACTTTGCTCTTTCCTCCAAAAGAATCCTATGCATGCACATGGTAGGGCTTATTCCCTTGATATCTGCAATAGACCAACCAATAGCTGATTTGGACTCTTTTAACACCCTAATTAGTTTATCTTCTTCATTTGGGGTGAGGTCAGAAGCTATGATAACTGGAAGAGTTTCAAACTCAGCTAGATATGCATATTTTAGATGTGGTGGAAGTGGTTTAAGTTCAAGTTTTGGTGCCTTAACAGTGGAAGGGGTTAAATGTGACCTCAATGGTTCTAAAGGCTCTAAACGAGGTAAAATATTCAAAGGATACGGTGCCAATGCTTCCAAGGCAGCTACCTCTTCCATAAGTGCATCTTCTTCATCAAACTCATCTTGAGATTGACTCAAAACAGTTTGTAATGGTTCATTAGATTGTGCCTGCAAAAACTTAAAGAAAACAAGCGAATCAAGCACATCAATGGCATAACAATCAAGAGATGAAGAAGGATGAGAAAGAGACTCAAACACTTTGAATTGAACGGTCTCTCCTAGCACTGTCATAGTGAGGAGTCCATTTTGCACATCAATGATGGTCTTGGCCGTGGCCATAAAAGGTCTCCCAAGCAAGATAGGCAACTCTCGGTCATGTATATGAGCTTCTTCCATGTCCAATACTACAAAATCCGCAGGCAAGATTAGTTTATCAACTTGAACTAGAATATCCTCTACTATACCTCTTGGATATTTCACGAATCTGTCCGCAAGTTGTAATGAGATGGTGGTGGCCTTCAAATCCCCCAAACCTAGTTGAAGGTACACGGAATAAGGCATTAAGTTGATGCTAGCACCCAAATCAAGCATCGCCTTCTCTACTTTCTTGTCCCCTATGATGATGTTGATAGAAAAACTTCCTGGATCCTTGAGCTTTGGTGGAAGTTTTCTTTGCAACACGGCACTTACATTCTCAGACACCACTACCTTCTCATGTGGTCCATACTTCCTTTTGTAGCTGTTTAACTCCTTGAAGAACTTCCCATACGCCGACATGTTCCTAATGACATCAAGCAAAGGTAAGTTAACATTCACTTTACTTAGTATATCAAAAATTTCCTTAAATGACTTATCCTGCTTGCTTTTGGCAAGTCTTCCAGGGAATGGTATTGGTGGAGTGTAAGGTTTCTCGGCCTTGTGAAGATTTGGTGCTTCAAATGAGGAAGTAGCATGGCTTGGTTCCTCATTTGGTTTCTCATTTTCTCCTTGAGTGACCCCTGCATTCACATGGTCAGATTCATTAGTAACTTCATCGCCAATTCTATTACTAATAACCTTACCACTTCTAAGTGTAGTAATTGCTTTGGCTTGCTCTTGGTTCCTTTGAAGTATCACGGGTTGGCTTGGAAACTTTCCAACCTCTCTTTGGTTCAAGGCCTCTGCAATCTGCCCCAATTGTGTCTCCATTTTGGTTAGAGCCGCTGAATGTTGTTGGAGAGTGCTATTTATGGTCTGTTGGAATTGCAAGGTATTTTGGGCTAACAACTTAACCGTATCCTCAAGAGTAGTGGCAGGTTTTGGTTGGAAGTTTTGGAATTGATTGTTGTTCTTCCATGAAAGGTTGGGATGATCTCTCCAACTTGAGTTATATGTATTGGAATACACATCATTCCTTGGCCTTTGATTGTAAGAATTCATGAGGTTCACTTGCTCTTGGACAAACTCGGGATAAGCCTCCCTAGATGGACATTGATGAGTAGGATGGCTTGGTATGTTGCAAATGGCACACACTTCATTTGCTTTTGGCACCATGTTGAGCACGGATTCAAGCTTCTTTTCTAGGTTAGCTACCTGCAAAGAAAGATCATGATTAGAACTTGTTTCATATACTCCAACTCTCTTACCCCTTAAATCTTTGTGTTGAGCATTAGATCCCAACATCTCATAAATGTTATATGACTCTTGAGCATTCTTTTTCTTCAAAGCTCCACCTGCTGCATTATCAACAGTTGATTTACATGTTTGGGTTAGTCCATCATAGAAAATTTGCATTTGTAAGTGAATAGGTAACCCATGGTGTGGACATTGCAGCAAAAGGCCTTTAAAGCGCTCCCAACACTCATTGAAAGGTTCTCCATCATCTTGTTTGAAGTTGAAGATTTGTCCCCTTAATGTGGCTGTCTTTTGAGTGGAAAAGAACTTCTCCAAAAACTTCTTAGCCACGGCATCCCATGTGGTGAGGGAACCAGGTACTAGAGTCATCAACCAACCCTTGGCCTTATCTTTCAAGGTGTAAGGAAACACTCCCATTCTCAAATTTGCTTCACTTACTCCCTGCAAAGGTAAACCACTCACAACATTGTAAAATTCTTTAATATGAGCCAAAGGATCTTCATTATGTAAGCCATAAAAAGAAGGAAGCATATGGAAATGTGAAGATTTAAGATCATAGTTTCTAGCTTCTGTGGGCAACAAGATGCATGAAGGTGAATTTGGTATGATTGGTTGAGCAAAGTCCTCCAAGGCTCGAAGATCATCTTGGTTGCCCGCCATCTCTTCTTCTCTTTCCTAATTAAAGTGCTCAGATCCTTCACTTGTTGGACTAGACGGTTTCCCTTCCTCTTCTTCACGGACAATGGAGGAACTTGTTGGCACAAAGCTTTCCAAAGTGTTGCCCTTTAACCGTTCAATTCTTTGGCCTAATTCAGCAAGTCTATTTGACATATACTACCTGAAACAAGATAAAACAAGTTTGAATAAAAATCAGAAATCTACTTAAAATGAAAAGAACAAGGTTTAATATCAAAACAAGCAATTATAAGGGACTGAAATCAGTCCCCGGCAACGGCGCCATTTTTGTTGTTGAGTTCCTTCCTAGTGCTAAAATATGTTTAGTATAATGGCACAAGTAAGGGTGTCGAATCCACAGGGACTAATTGGACCTATACAACCACTTGTTTTGCAAGAACCCTATTAGAGAATAAAACTAATCAATTTAGACAGATTTGTTGTTGTAGCTTGAAAACACACGAAAATGAAATAAACACAAGTAAATGAATCAACCAATAATAAAATGGGATAGCACCAATGGAGATGAAGCTAGGGATTCGGTTTCACCATTGCAAAACCAAGTCCATGTTTGCTAAGTCAGTTTATACTTAGCCATCTACCTATTTCTTGAGTTTGTTTCACTTAGATATGATCAACCATATGATGTATGGATTTGATCAAATGTTCCTAATCATGAGCCTAATTGTGATGTGCAACTTCGGTTCCTAATCAAGAATGTGTCACGCACAAGAAACTTTCATAAAACCAAAGGAAACACTCGGCAGGATGTTTGCCAAACATTCCCTTCATTCATTCACATATCAAGAATATGCATGATGTGTACTTTAATCTTGGCTAAACAACCTGTGGTTAATTCAAATGGTGATCAAACATTCAAATCAACACACAAAGTCACAATTAAATCAGAGAATAAAACAAGAAATAGATGGATCAACTGAGCATTCTGAATTAACTACATGGCAGTCTTGCAAGGCTACATCGAATCCCTAGAAAGAGATTAGTTACGCTTCATGTTTACAGAATGTTTGACATAAAAATATATAACATAAGTGAACATAGAATTAAGGAGAAGGAACCCTTTAAGCAAAACTGATGTCGAAATCCCTTAAGAGTGGCCTTCGGTGTTGGTTCTCCAAGTGTTGTTGTTGTAAATGAAGGTGGAGTGGCTAGGGTTTAATGATTTCTGCAAATGGGAGAGAAAATGGACAGAGGTGGAGCGGTTAGGGTGTGTGAATAATGCCCTTAAGAGAAGTGATTTTGCATGGTTTTATAGGGATAGAATGGAAGAGAATGGGACTGCCATCATGAAGAGTGGAGCTGGAAATGCAAAAGTGAGCTGGAAAGGCAAGGGAATGCACGGCAAGGTGTGTGGAAATGTATGTGAGTGCATGTTTTGGTGCTGGAAGTGCAAAAGGGAGCTAGAAATGCATGTGATTGCACGGCAAGGTGAGTGGAAATGCATGTGAGTGCATGTTTTGGTGCTGGAAGTGCAAAAGGGAGCTGGAAATGCATGTGATTGCACGGCAAGGTGAGTGGAAATCTTCCTAATCTGACTCCAATGTTTTTGCTTTGTTTGGAACCACCCAATATGGCCGAATTGCACCACTTTCCTTCCAAAACTTTTCCAGAAATTCCAATAGCCAAATTAGTCCTAGATTCCTCATTTGGACTTCAAATTAACACTCTAGAATCCTCTCCACGTTTGGAATAATACTCAGCCACATAAAGGAGTGTTTTTACTTCATTTGCCTTCCAATTGATCTTATTACACACTTGGCTGCACACTAACACCAAATAATGTAAAATGCAACCAGTTTAATCCAAAAACATCACAAAGACGCCAAATATGGAAGATATAAATGCATGCAAAATGTGAATTATCAGCAATGACTCAAGGGCCGCGACCATTTCAAGCACTTCACTACAAGGGGGCATGGCAATATGGTCATATTCCATGCCGTGGCTTGCAAGGATTCCCCCACCTTCATTTGTTGCTCCTATGCCGTGCACTAAGGCTACCTCGAGTGCATCTTCGTTCATTTGATCCAAATGCATCTGTGCCAACGAATCCACAATGTCAATAGCAAAACAAGAATGGTCCTCAATTGGATATTTAATGGTTTCAGAAAGATTAAAATTAATAATGTCCCCATCAAACTCCATGGTTAATGTTCCTGTAAACACGTCTATCTTTGTTCTAACTTAGTGTTGTTTTCTTTGTTTGTTGTTACTTTTGATATTTGATTTAGTTCTCTTTCTTTGATTTTAGGTACTAGAGAAGTAAGATATGGATTTTGCTAGCATTCAAGCTCAATTGGCAAATGTTACTTCTAAATTGTCGCCGTATGCCGAAAGGACCACAATGCAGAGTGTCCCTACATTTGGTGCTTCATATAGGCAAGGATTTCAAGCCAATCAATGTCCACAAAGAGATTGGAGGGATCATTCAAACTCTATATGGTGGGACGATCAAGAAGTTCAACGTGAAGCATATTGGCAACCATATGAGGAGTTCTATTCAAGACCTATGCAGCCACCACAACTTCATATGCAATATGCTCAATTAAATTCAAGTTCGCCAATAGATTATATTCAAATTCTTAATGAAATAAATTCTTTGGCGCAGGGGTCACAAAATCAAGCCAAGGAGGCTCAACAAGAAGCATATTGGCAACCATATGAGGAGTTCAATACAACACCTATGCAGCCACCACAACCTCCCCCACAACAATTCCAATCAAGTTCAAGTATGTCCATGGATAATGATAAAAATTTTCAATTACTAACCTCTTTGACGCAGGACGAACAAAATCAAGACAAGAAGTTGGGTAAATTGGACGAGCAATTTGGGCAGATTATGGAGTTCATGAAACAAATTCAAGAGCAAAGTGAACTTTCCAACTCAACTATTGAAAACTCGAAGGAAGATTTTGAAATCCATAATGCTATCACTTTGGGAAGTGCTATGGAGGTTGGAGCTGACCTAAAAATGTCCAAACATAGCCTAGAAGTGGATGAAGAGCTGCTAATTGAGGAGAAGGAAGAAGACATGCACACGGCAAGGGTAGAACAACCCTTGCCGCAGCCCCCTAAGCCCTCTAAACCACCCACCACCAGTAAGGACGTCCCAATTCCATGTTATTCTGATGTTATTCCACCCAATGTCCCTTTTCCTAGCAGGTTTTTGATTCCCAACCAAGAAGAGAGTAAAAAGGACATCGTGGAAGCCTTCCCAAAGGAGCAAAATGCTATTCAAATTCTTGGTGCAACACAGCAAGTTTTAGATGGTGTTGAATTCTTCAAAGGACTTTGTACACCAAGAAGAATGATTCAAGAGAAGGTAGTGGCTGGAGAAGATGTAGAAGGCATCAAAGAGGACATATTTGAAACCACAATTCCCAAGGAAGTTGGATTTTATGACACGGGACAAGTCATAACTTTCGAAGGGGTGTTTATTCTGAAGTTCATTTTGGAGCACACAGGTAAGCCGCCTCCCCGAATTTCAATTTTCTTTTATACTAACATGTGGTTAATGATTCAGGCACCCAATCTGGAATTTAAACTATTACCGGATCATTTCAAGTATCACCGCCCATTCAAAGATAAATTCCATGCCGTTTGATTTTATTTATGTAAAAAAAAAAAAAAAAAAAAAAAAAAAAAAAAAAAAAAAAAAAAAAAAGATACTAAACATAGAGAAAGAAAGGTGGAGCTTCACAAAGGTTGTTTACGTGAAGCCCCACTACGAGGCGCAGAAGCGAAAGGCGCAGAAGCGGGAGGCATAGAAGCGGGAGGCATAGAAGCGGGAGGCATCGGAGCGGAAGCCATCGGAGCGGGAGGCATCGGAGCTAGAGCATTCCAGGCCTCAATACTTGGCCAAGCGCTGGATGACCCAGGAAAAAGGTGCCTCTGGAGATAAGAGGCAAGCCTTTGACGGTCATTGTGAATTCGACCCTCAGATTCTTGCAGCTCATCAAGCTTCCTCTTCATGCCCGACGAATAGTTATTTGCAAGCACATGCAAACTTCTATTCTCATACTTAAGCTGCTGGATCTCCTGCTTGAGGCTTTCCACCTCTGCCATCAATGATTCCACCTGACGGGAGCGGGCAAGCAGGCGTTGGCCCATGTTGGACACAGAACTCGCACACTGAACACTAAGTGCGAGGGACTCTTGAACGGCCAACTCATCGGACCGTCCTGACAGCAGCCTACTATCTTTTGGAGTGAGGAGGTTCCTAGCTACTATTGTAGCTGTTGTGGCGTCCTGCATCACGGAGTCTTCACCTGTGAGAGGACCGTTAGAAGAAAAGAAAGAAGGGCGCCATACGTTACCTTGACGCGGCGCGCCCGTATCACTGCTAAGGCTCAAATCTAAGCTAAGGTTCGATGAGTTTGCCATTTTTTTTTTCAAAAGTGTTCAAAGAGAAGGGGTGGATGGAGTTAAAATTTCACAAAGGGCCGGAGTCGAGTTTCAGGAATGGGAAATCTTCAGAGTGTGTGTGTTTTAGGCGACGCCCCCTCGGCTTTTCAAGAAAACGCGTTCAACTTTGTCAAAAGATTTCTGACAAAGCTGAAAACACGTGGAGGCCATCATCGCATCTACACATCTTTAGCCGACAAGCGCAAAGTTCGGCGACGCTTTCTCTGCTTTTCAGAAGACGCGTGCAGCTTTGTCAAAAGGAGCCGCATCTGCACTACCACGTGTCGTTCAGAAAGCGAAGGGGCGTAGTTCAGAAATCGAAGGGGCGCCTGCTCAGAAATCGAAGAGGCGTATTCAAAGATCGAAGAGGCGCCACTTGATATTATCTCTATATATGTCGACCTTCGTCTTTTATGGCAGGGCAAACCTGAAGAAAATGCCCAACTCTCCCTCACCTCTGAGGGCGCACTCCCAGCAAAGCCTTTCAAAATACTCAATTCTTTCTTCTTCCCCAAAGATGATACCAGATGCCTGGAGTACATATGACCCAGGAGGAAACGGCGGATTGAAGCATGTGCTGATTCATTCACCGCTTCTTCAAAGCAAAGGTATCTCATATCATCAAGGTCAAAAGCAAAAGTATCTCATATCATGCTCTTTCCCTGTCTTTTTCTTTGTCCTTGTTCTTACTTGCATGGCAAAGTAAAAGAAGCAATCAGCCGGCACTTGGAGTCAGTCTTCCGATCTGGAGCCAACTGCCTGGAATCTATTCCTGATTGCTTACCTAGCGTTGCTCTCGAGTAGTCATCTTCAACGGTTGATACACTTCCAGAGAAGGGACCACTCCTGCAAAGATTGAACAAAGAAATAGATAACAGGAGGAAGCTCAGACCTTCGGGGGAGACCAGAAGAACCATCCTGCTGCCCAGTTCAAGAAGTAGCACAAAGGAAAATCAACGATGGGCAGAAACCAGTTCAAGAGTAAGCCTGTGGAATCACAAAGATCAAAGCCTCAATGCAATTACCAAGGAGAAGATGGAATTTACACTCTATAACCAGATTTGCATCTCTAAACTCTTCTCTTTGTTAATTACATTCTGCCATGTTTAGTATGTTTAAGTGCTTTTTGTGTAGTTACTTATGCTTTGTGTGAATCTATGCTTAAAACATTGAGGACAATGTTTGATTTAAGTGTGGGGGGGGGGGGGGGGTAACTAAGTATGTTGATGCAAATTCGTTGAATTTTATCACCCATAAACTTCAAGTGTTGTTCCTTGCTGTTTTAAAAATGTTTTTAAACTGTTTTAGTGTGTTTTGACTTAAAAATTCAAAAATCCCATAAAAATTTGAAAAATTGTATTGAAAAACCCAAAAAGAGTTGTTTTAAAGTTGTTTTTGTGTGTTTGTGTCGTAGGTCACCTTCCAACACAATGATAAGGATTTGGTTTCTAATTGCATGACTGTTAAAAAGAGTTATAAACATAGAGAAAAGTTTGATTTACTCTTGGTATATGCTTGGTTATGGTTATAATGTATGACTTCACATGCAATCATAAAAGAAAAAATTCGTTTTTGTAACATGCTTGAAGGAAGGAACTCAAACAAACGCTACAACCCTAAGAGACTTGAGCCTATAACGTTCTTTGGAGAGTATAATCTGTGATTTCTTGTTTTCTAAAGTCGTTGCATGATCTCATTATTCTTTGCTTGGTTACTACTTAGAAGGCGTTTCATCATATAGTTCCAAATGCTAGAACTCATGCCCTTTTCATTCAAAGCATGTTATTGATTTGCATAACACATATTCAAGAAGAAGTTATGTAGTGACCACCACCATAGCCAAATAAACTTACTTCCCATACTTCGTATTTGTTGTAAGTTTTAACCCCGTTGAGCCTTGTTTAGCTTTTATTCTTTGTTTTCCCACATTTCCCTTACCTAGCTTAGTGTAGGACTTTCCTATACCCTTGTTCTTAAAGTATAGTGAGCATGACTTAAATGAATTCCTTTTGAGTTACATTATGCAAGAAAATGAGTGTGGGGGAGTAAAAGTTTGTTCTTACGTTTATATGTATGTTTCGAGATTCAAAAGAAAAAGAAGAAGAAAAGAAAAAAAAAAAAAAAAAAAAAAAAAAAAAAAGGAGTGAAAATAAGTAAGAATGAACTCACGAGCGTTGATGGTTGAAGAAAGGGTCCAAAAAGTTGAATATGGCCCTAAGTTTTGTGTGACTTTCCCTTGGGTGTTCAAAGTTGATTTTTGCGTTCTAAAGGGAATTCTAAGTGCCTAATTCAAATACTTTGCTCACTATTGCTTTAAGAATGTTTGTTTATCCTTCATCTTTCTTTGTTAGCCAAACACCTTTAGCCCCGTTACAACCCTTGACTTCTATCTTGAGTGTTATGTATTTCAATTGTGGAGTTTGAACTTGGTATGAGCTTATGGTGTCACTGGTTCTCGCGTCTAAGTAGTAGCATTCCATTCATGAGATCATATCTAAACATGCTTATTAACTCCAGAAAATGCTTTCCTTATTATAACATATGTGAGTGTTCGTCTACATGTTTACATCAATCTCTCACATATAACTAGTGTAGGGTGCGTAGTCAGAAAATCTGTGTGAAAATAGAGTGCATTCTAGTAAGGAATTGAGGAAATTCTCTAAAGTCATGTTACTACTTTCGAAATGTGTTTTAAATGCTTAATTGTGAACTAGTATGTGGTGACTATGATTAAGAATGTACTTAACTGTAAAGATGGCTAAAAATCTATGGGACTAATGATTTTTAACTTGTCATGTGCATTGGAAATCTGAGACGATTGTTGGAAGGTGTAGGTTGTGTTTTGTTCGTTTTGTTTTGTTTTTGGTTTCTTTTGTTTTGTTTTGCTCGAGGACTAGCAAAAGCTAAGTGTGGGGGTATTTGATAGGAGCATATTCATGCGACTTAAATGGCTTGTTCTCGTGCATTTACGTTATGTTTCTTTAGTTATTTTAGTACTTTAAGCTATTTTCGTGTGTTTATAGGTCCAAAGGGCTAAAGGAGCAAAAAGATGCATTTTGGAGACTTTTGGAGCACTTTTGGGCTAAGGATGGATAGCTTATGCTTGGAGCCAAAGTGTTGGACGAAATTGAAGACCTAATTGAAGACCAAAGTGTTGGAACCTTGTTCTCTTTAGTTTTAGGACATTTAAACCTTTCCTAATCCCAATCATGCCATGCATAACACACATCCATTCTAACACATTGTCATTGCACATGCATTTCCTTCATTAGTTAACCCACATGCACTTATCACTTATCATCACCACATATCATATCACTTAATCACTTATCACTTATCATCACCACTTAACCACTTATCATATCATAACCACATATCATATCACTTATCACTTATCACTTAACATATCATCCACCTACTTCACCTACAACATCCACTTCACCTACAACATCCACCTACTTCACCTACAACATCCACTTCACCTACAACATCCACCTACTTCACCTACAACATCCACCTACTTCACCTACAACCTCCACTTACTTCACCAACCTCACACACTTACTTCACCTACAAATGACATAGCCATATGTTCCCTCCACTACTCCTATAAATACCCTTGCATTCATTCATTCATGGAGATCTCATTTTCATACACAACACATTACAAACACATTCACTCCATCTTCTCCCTAGCCGTGAGTCTCTCCATTTTCTGCACCATTCCCTTCCCTTTCTCCTCCATTTCTTCCATTTCCATAATCCCCCAATCCATTCAACACACCAACAACATCCCTTAGTCCTTGTGCTACAACGAAGACGAAGAGAAGAAGGCCTAAACGTTCATACAATTCACGTTTGAGTTGTTGGAATGTTTACGCGTTTCTTTGATTTCAATGTTTAAATTCAATTCTCTTTGTTTTGTAATATAAAGAATGGAAGAGAAGAGTGCCTAAACGTTCATACAATTCAAGTTGAGTTGTTGGAATGTTTAGGTGTTTCTTTGATTTCAAAGTTATGAGGAACTAAACCCTTTTTGGCTAGGGGTGATTTCAATACCATGATTATTTATGTGATATGAATTGATGAATTCCGGTTATGAACTCTTGATTCGTGAATGCAATTGGCTTAACTATTTGATGATTAACTTATTTGTATTTGTTGATTGAGGGTCGATACTTAATTAACATGCATGAATATGTGGCTAAAGTTTAAGAAGGTTTCACATAATCGTTACTAACTTATACTTGAAAGTAGTAAAGGTCGCTTGTCACGATCGCGTTAAGTTTAATTCTTAGCATGAGTAACATGATGTCATAGTTGCAAATGCTTTGTCAATGCTTATGGTTTTCATTATTCTTAATGATCTTCGATTGTATCTCTATTATGATGACATGTAGGGAACTTTTGAGAATGTTTTGGGTTGTCGAATGATGCCATCCAATCCAATAATATAAGGAAAATCTGAGGGTTAACTAGTGATGTCACGGTTAATTTGGGGCATTGTCGTTCATAATTCAATGAAGGAATAACTGGAAATTGATTCATATGCATAAATATCATGTGTAGAGAAAGAACCCTTAGCTAGCTTCCCATCCATTCATTTCCGTCAAATCCATATTTACAATTTGTTTTGTTTCCAAGTATTCATTTTAGTTTAAATTCGTCCAAATCCAATTCCCCCCTATTTCGTTGAAATCTTAGTCTCAATCTTTCTTATTTTTAGTTTTGCTTTCTTCGAGCATTAAATAGTGTTTTATATTGTGTTTTTATGTTTTTAAGTCAATTTAGAAGGTTTTAGCAAGCCCTCCTAATCCCCGGTCTAGAACGATCCCTCACTTATCCATTCTACTACAATTGTCAAACGAGGGTTTAATTTGAGTGTCAAGTAATTCTCGCATCATGGTCGGCCTAGCAAGATTGGCAATGATGGAGCATGGCTCGAATCCTCCATTTCTAAGACATAAAAATCTGCAGGACAAATAAGATGATTGACCTGCACTAAAACATCCTCAAGGACTCCCTTGGGATAAGCGTTAGAACGATCGGCCAATTGAATTATAACGCCATCTTGTTTTAACTCACCAAGGTTCATAGATGCATAAATGGAATATGGCAGGACATTAATAGAAGAACCTAAATCTAACATGCATTGTTCAAATCTAGTGTTTCCAATTGTGCATGGAATAGTAAAGTTCCCTGGATCTTTACACTTTCGAGGTAACTTTCGTTGCAAAACTGCGGATACATTTTCACTTACCTTCACAACTTCTTTGTTTGAAATTCTTTTCCTAATGTTTTTCCTCATGGTGCAGTCCAAGTTCGTAGTTTCTAAACAGGTCAAGAGTTTAAGGTGAATGGGCATCGATTGAAGCCTTACTGCGAGAGCTTTGTAGAACATGATGTGGAGGAGACTACCCACTATGCCGTGGGTTCCCATGAAGGTTGATCAATGTGGCATCGTCCGGCTACAAGACGTCAAAGAAAGCGCTTCGTGGGAGGCAACCCATGCAATCACCAAGGAGAAGATGGAATCTACACTCCATACCCAGATTTGCGTCCCTAAACTCTTCTCTTTGTTAGTTACATTCTGCCATGATTAGTATGTTTAGTTGCTGTTTATGTGTTTACTTTTGTTTGGTGTGATTTTAGGCTTAAAACATTGAGGACAATGTTTGATTGAAGTGTGGGGGGGTAACATTCTGTTTTGAGATATTTTTGCATGAATTTCGTAGGGTATTACCACCTAACATGTCTAAACTTGTTTCCCACTGTTTTAAGTGTTTTTAACATGTTTTGAAGTCTTTTTATGTGTTACTTTGAAAAAATCCGAAAAACAATTTGAAACAACTAAAAAGAGTCAAGTTGAGTCAGTTTTGTGTTTGTGTCTTAGGATACCTTCCAACACAATGATGAGGATTTGATTTTTATGTGCATGGCTGTGAAAGAAAGTTATAAACATGGATGGAAGTTTGATATATTCTTGGTTTATACTTGGTTATAGTTGTTAATTATGAATTCATGTTTAATCCCAAAGAAAAAAATAAGTTTTTGTAATATGCTTGAAGGAAGGAACTTAGAATAACATTACAACCCTGAGAGACTTGAGCTTTAAACATTCTTTGGAGAGTATTAATCTGTGATTCTTGTTTTCAAACTCGTTGCATGATCTCATTATTCTTGCTTGGTTGCTAATTAGAAGGCGTTTCATCATTTAGTTCCAAATGCTAGAACTTGCATCCATTCCATTCAAAGCATGATTGCATAATATATATCAAGATGAAGTGTGTAGTGAAGCCATCAACCAAACAGCCAACCCATGCACTATATATTGTAGGTCATACCCCCATTGATCCATTGTTAGCCTTTGTTCTTTGTTTACCCATATCATCCCTACTTAGCCTAGATTAGGACCACCCATACCCTTGTTCTTGAAGCATAATAAGCATGACTTAGAGGGAATCCTTTCAATTTTGCAAAACAACAAGTGTGGGGGAATTTGTGTGTGTGTGTTAATATGCCACGAAAAGAAGTAAGGCATGAATTTAAAAAAAAAATAATAATAATAATAATTTCGTGGAAAAAGAAAAAGAAAAGAAAAAGTTGTGAAAAGAAAGAAAAAGAGGATGAAATAAGTGAAAATAAGCTCACATTTTTGTGGTAGTTGAAGAAAGGGTCCAAAACGTTGAATATGGCCCTAAGAGTTGTGAGAATTGTTCCCTTGTGTGTCTAAGTGAGTTTCTGCAATCATAAGTGACTCTAAGTGTCAAATTTCATTACTTTGCTTCCTATTGCTTAAAAGCACGTTTGTTATCCTTACCTTTCATTGTTAGCCAATCACCCTTACCCCGTTACAATCCTTATGCTTCAATCTTGATCATTATGTTTTCAATAATGTGGAGTTTGGAATTGATGTAAGCATATGGTGTCCCTGGTTCTCGCATGTAATTAGTAGCATTCCTTTCATGAGATCATATTCATATACATTCCAGAAAAGTGCTTAGTGTAGGGTGTGTAATCAAAAAGTCTGTGTGAAAATAAGAGAGTATCTTGTAAGGAATTAAGTGAATTCTCTAAGGCATGTTACTACATTCAAATGTTGTTTTAAATTGATTAAATGAGAACTAGTAAGGAGTGGTTATGATTACGTATGTGCCTAAGCATAAGGATGACTAAAATCTATGTGAGTAATGTTCTTGAACATGTCATGTGCATTAAGAATCCCTGAGACCATTGTTGGAAGGTTTAGGTTTTGTTTTGTTTTTCTGTTTTGCTCGAGGACTAGCAAAAGCTAAGTGTGGGGGAATTTGATAGGAGCATATTTATGCGACTTAGTTGCTTGTTTTTGTGCATTTATGTTATTAATTCTTAGTTATTTTAATTCTTTAAGCTTCTTTTGTGTGTTTTCAGGATCATAAGACGTATTTGACGAAAGGATGCATTTTGGAGCCTTTTGGGGCCTTTTGGAGCACTTTTGGGCTAAGGATGGATAGCTTATGCTTGGAGCCAAAGTGTTGGACGAAATTGAAGGCCTTGTATGCACTTTAGGACATAAAACAAAGGGCCTAGCCCATTCTCTTCCCAAAAACCATCCTAACCCGTGCATAACCTACCAATTCCAGCATCATCCACACCTTGCCGTGGCCTCCCCTTGCATTTCCAGCTTTCCCACTTCATCATTGCAGCACATTCTCTTCCATATTCCCTCTTTAATCCACATGCATCTTTAATCATTCACTCACATGCTTTCCCAACAAATAATTCAGCCACATGCACCCAAAACAACCCATTGCCGTGCCTTCCTCCACCATTCCAGAAATTCATACACACTTCACACCATCACACAACCATTCCTCCATACAAATACCACCCCAAAACCTATCCTTAGACATTGTGCCACAAAAAGAGGAAGAGAAGAAGGCCTAAACGTTCATACAATTCAAGTTTGAGTTGTTGGAATGTTTAGGTGTTTCTTTTCCTTTGATTTCAATGTTTAATTTCATTTCTCTTTGTCTTGTACATATGAGGAACTAAACCCCCCCTTGGCTAGGGGGTGATTCGAAACCATGTTTATGCTTGCAATATGAATTGATTACCTTTGGTTGGAATTTCATGAGTTGTGGATTCAATTTGTTTAACTGTTTGATTGATAACTTATTTATGTATGTTTATTGAGAGTGCACGCTTAATTTTCATGCATGAATATGACGCTAGAATATAAGTGAGTTTCACCTAATAGTTATGAACTTATATTCACAAGTAGTGGAGGTTGCTTATAAACAATCGCGTTAAATGAATTCTTGGCACTAGTTTCATGCTCATCATAGTAACGAAGGCCTCATCAACACTTATAGTTTTCATGATGCTTAATGATCTTTGATTGTATCTTTATTGTACTTTTCACGTAAAGGACTTTTGGAGAATGTCTTGAATTGCGTTGCGCTAACCCATCCAATTCATTAACTTAAGGAGAACTTGACGGTTAATTTAAGCGGACCTAATTAACCCGGGGTGTTGAGTTTCATAATTTATCGAAAGACCAACTGAAAATCATCTTGTATGCAAGTGTAACATGTGTGGAGAAGAACCTTCTAGCTAGCATTCCATCCATATTTTCATCACATTCATATTTACATTCTACCCTTGTAAACACGAAAAATTCTTGAAACAAGAAACAAGAATACGTGTACAAAAAAATATGTTTGTGTTTAATGATTTTGGGGTTACAATCTCTTTGTAATTTGATCCTCTGATTCTATCTTCGTAGGGTGTAGGTTTGTGGATGAGTTGTTGATCCAAAGGGCCGTCGGGGCTTGATCTAAGGATGAACAGTTGATGAATGGATCTTCAAGGGGCGTTGGGCTTGATCTTGAAGAATGGGTGTATGAGTTTGTTGAGGTTGTTGATCCAAAGGGCCGTTAGGGCTTGATCTTAGGATGAATGGATGATGAATGATGAACACTTTCTTCAAGGGGCCGTTGGGGCTTGATCTTGAGTCGGTGGAAGTTCTTCAAGGGCCGTTGGGGCTTGACCTTGAAGGAGGATTTGACGAAGAACGAAGAGTGTTTTCTTGATCCTTCGGGATTTTCTTGAGAGCTTTAGAGTTTCAAGGCTTCAAGGTTTTGGTGTGATGTAAATTCCCTTCTTTCTTTCTTCCTCAAAATGAATGCCTTGGCTTCCTATTTATAGAATTCCAAAACTTGATTTTTGGATTTAAATAATCAGATGAAATAAATCATTTCTGCCAGGTATTGGCACGTGTCCTATTTGATGACTTTTCCAATTTATTTTGATTTTTCGTTGAGTCACACGCTACATGTAAAATTTATGTGACACATGAGCGTTGAAATTTTAATTATTGGTCAACATTCATTTCACCGAAATTTTGATGTCTACAAATGCCCCCACTTCAAGGCGCGTCGTAGACATGTGCTTGTCACGCGTCGAAGATGCGTTTTGAAGTCCCTTAATGTAGATGTCAACCCAAGAGCCATCGAGGCTTGATCTTGAATTGGGCTGGAAATTTCTTCAAGGGCCATCGAGGCTTGATCTTGAGTTCGACTGGAAGATTTTCTGGTTTCCTCCAATCGTTGATTTTCCACAGGCTTAATCTTGAACTGGGCTGGAGGATTCTTCTGGTCTCCTCCGAAGGTCTGAACTTACTCCTTTTATCTGGAGTTGAATTTGATTTAAGGGTGGTGAACACTTGATTTTGAATCGGACTTGTGATTTCTTCAAGGGCCATTGAGGCTTAATCTTGAGTGAAAATAGGACCATGAGCGGTTTCAGGATTCAGACACATGGCAGGCAAGCACGAGGTGGAGGTGATGATCTGTTTCTTTGTTCAATCTTTCCAATTCATATTTGAAGAGGGTTAGAGGATGACTCAGCATATGCAGTTGTTGCGTTTGCTGACGATCCACAAGATTGATGTTTCATTGTCACTCGTCTTAGCTGTTCTCCAAGCAGATGTGGTCCCTTCTCTGGAAGTGTATCAACCGTTGAAGATGACTACTCGAGAGCAACGCTAGGTAAGCAACCAGGCAAAGGTTCCAGGTAGTCGGTTCCAGATCGGAAGACTGACTCCAAGTGCCGGCTGATTGCTTTCTTTCTCTTTGCCATGCGAGTAATAACAAGGACAAAGGAAAAGACAGGGAAAAAAGCATGATATGAGATACCTTTGCTTTCGAAGAAGCAGCGAATGAATCAGCACATATATTTGTTGTGTTTGTCTCCACATGCTTCGATGTATCATTTTCACTTGCCTTACTTGCTCCCTTTGCAGAAGTGGTATTTCCTTATGCAAGTTTAGCATCTTCTCTTGTAGTATTTGTCCTCTGATGCAGGAGTGGAATGCAAACCTTGCATTTGAATGGACCATCACTTCTTGGTGGCAGCGCAAGTTTGAGTGGAGGTTCCGACATATTGCTTTCTCTGTCCTTGTCTTGGCAGGTGAGAACAAGGGCAAAGGAAAAGACAGGGAAAAAGCATAATAGAGATACCTTTGCTTTCGCCCTTGATGATATGAGATACTTTTGCTTTTGAAGAAGCAGCGAATGAATCAGCACATATATTTGTTGTGCTTGTCTCCACATGCTTCGATCTACCGTTTCCTCCTGCCTCATCTGTACTCCAGGCATCTGGTATCTTCTTTGGGGAAGAAGAAAAAATTAAGTATTTCGAGAGGCTTTGCTGGGAGTGCGCCCTCAGATGTGAGGAAAAGTTGGGCATTTTTTTTGCAGGTCTGCCTTGCTATAAAAGATGAAGGTCGACATATATAGGGATTTCCCAATAGCAAGTGGTGGTACTGTTCCTTTACCATTGTCGACAACTGTTGGGTAATTGAAACAGTAAGATTCACGCGTTCTCAACTTTGTCAGAAATCTTTGACAAAGTTGCCCGTGATTTCTGCAAAGCTGGGGTTGCATATGAAGGGTGATGACAAATCTGGAAAAGCCCAGCTTTTGAAATTCAGAGAGTGATGACTCTTCGATCCTTGAACGAGCGGCCCGACTTTTGAGGTTTGGAGGGTGATACTTCTTTGATTTCTGAACAAACGCCTCTTCGATTTTTGAGCAAGCGTCTCGTCGATTTCTGAACAAACGCTTCTTCGATTTTTGAGCAAGCGTCTCTTCGATTTCTGAACAAACGCCTCTTTCATTTCTGAGCAAGCGCCTCTTCGATTTTTGGATGAACAACCCTGTTCCTCCTTCTTTTTTTATAGAGGCAAAAATTGTGTGGTAGTTAGGATAATGACCTCCACGCGTTTTCAACTTTGTCAGAGATCTTTGACAAAGTTGCACGTGTTATCTGAAAAGCCGAGATTGTGTCTGAAGAGCGTTGCCGAATTTTACACAGGAAAATCCGGCTTTTAAGATTTGAAGAGTGGTGTCTCTTCAATTTTTTTTGAATCGGTGGTTGTGTCGCCTCTCCTTTTATAGAGGTATCGATCACCTCCAACATGCACACTTTGAAGATTGCCCATTCGTGAAAATCATCTCCGGTGTATTTTGTTTTAACGGCCCTTTGAGATTTTACTCCATCCAACCCTTCTCTTTTAACACCTTTGAAAATGGCTAACCCATCTAACATTTGCTTAAATTTGAGTCTCAGCAGTGATACGGGTGCGCCGCGTCAAGGTAATGTATGGCGCCCGTCTTTCTTATCTTCTAGTGGCCCTCTTACAGGTGAAGACTCCGTGATGAAGGATGCAACAACAGCTACAATAGTAGCTAGGAACCTCCTCACTCCTAGAGATAGTAGGCTGCTTTCAGGACGGTCCGATGAGTTGGCCGTTCAAGAGTCCCTAGCTCTCAGTGTTCAGTGTGCGGGCTCCGTGTCCAACTTGGGCCAACGCCTACTTGCTCGATCCCATCAAGTTGAATCATTGATGGCGGAGGTGGAAAATCTTAAACAAGAGATCCAACAGCTTAAGCGCGAGAATAGAGGTTTGCACGTGCTTGCAAATAATTATTCGACGAGCATGAAGAGGAAGCTTGATGAGCTGCAAGCATCTGAAGGTCGAATTCAAAGTGACCGTCACAAGCTTGCGACTTTCTTCCAGAGGCACCTTTTTCCTGCGTCATCTAGCATTCCACCAAGTATTGAGGCCTCGAATGATCTATCTTTGATGCCTCCCGCTCCTGGAGTTTTGCCAAGTAGTGGGGCTTCACGTGAACAACCTTTATGAAAGCTCCATCTTTTTTTTTTTTTTTTTTGTACGCACTTGTAATTTCTCGGAGATCAATGGACATGCTTTATTTTATTTAGTGTATTGTGCTAAATACAGATAAAACATATATATCACCAAGATGTGTTATTTCCCTTTTTTTTTTTTTTTTTTTTTTCAATCAGATGAATGATGGCCTTCATTACTTTCTTTACTTTTAATTCCACAACTTGTACACACACGCATATAGGGCACTGCATGGCCACTGCATTTGCTCACTGCCTTGCATCTTCCAATTTGCTAATTTAAACAATTGGCAGCTGGTGCTGTCTTTGAAAGATGCTTCCCAACATCATCATTGCTACCTCTTTTTTATATTCTTTACCTTCATCATTGCTTCCCAGCATCATCATTGCTTCCCAACATCATCATTGCTACCTCTTTTTTCTTTTTCTTTTGACTTGCTAATAGTAGCATGCATCATCTTTATTTATTTATTTTTTTTCCTGTATAATTGCTCTCGGTGCGCCTGGCACCATCAATACTTTTCTTCTTTATTATTATTTTGTTTATTTATTTTATTTTATTTTATTTTATTTTTTATTTATTTATATATATATATATGGTGCTCTGCAAGGCTAGGTTTGTGGGTGAAAACCCAGGCCGAGTTCGAGAGAAGACGGAGGAGGACGGGGTGTCCGTGCTGCTGAAGCTGATCAGTAGAAGGAGAGGGCTCGCAGAGGAGGACGAAGACGGACAGAGAGTTGGAGTCGAGCTTGGAGGTAGTGCAAAGCGTCGAGCTTCACGATCGGTTAGTCGTTTGACAGCGGTCGTTGAAGTTCTTCTCCGATTCAAATGCAGCAGCAGAGGCAAGAAGATGGATGAGGTCTTTGGGTGTGAGTTGACAAACTTTGGTTTTGTTGATCACATTCAAAGGCAGTAGCCATGGCGGAGGTGCAGAAGCAGCCAAATCTTGAGGCAGAGATCTTTCTGATGTTCGACAATGGTGGATAGATCAGCCCCTGTAAGATTATAGCGCCTTTGTGTTTGAAGGACTTGACGGTGTCAGCCTTAGAAGGGTGAAGAGGGCCGGGCCGAACGAGACCATACATGGGTTGGCCGGCGGCGAGGCTGGCTTCAGCTACATACCTCCCGATGAAACCGGTGGCACCGACAATGAGGACTCTGCCATTTATGGCAACAGAAAGAGAAGGTGAAACAGTCATGGCTGCTGCTGCTGCTGCTCTTATTGTCTGTTTCTACGTCCCCAACATGACCTTTTGGAGTCGCCAGGTCCCCTGAAGAATGCTCACCATTGCTCCTGGAATTGTCAAAACCTATTCCAGTGAGAGTCTCTATTGCAAATGCAATGCAGGGATATATGAAGAAATCCTCAAGAGGCAAGTCTGGTTGAAGTCCTGGTTTCCCTTCCGCCTTATCATCAGTTTTAAGTTTTCCTGCATGCTCTTCTGGGCTACTTCGGCTCCCCGATGGGAAAACAGAAGCACACCGTTGCTTGTCATCACCATTAATTGCTCGTTCCACGTTTTGAATATGCTTTTTTTTTTTGGCTCAACCTCAAAATAATCAGGATGTTGGTACGCACAACTGAGCAAATCACCAGGGTAAGAACCTTCAGTTGTACGGCATACTCCCTCCCCTGACTGTTTAATTGCAACTCGACATGCTCGAGTACTTGTTTTCAGTTCTGGAACTGGACCAACTTCAACTCCAGCTAGTCGCTTTGAAGCACGGCGAGGCAAGATAAGCTCTATCTTGTTCTTTGATTTGCAGAGACCAGGACGCTTTCTTTCATGTTTTATCAGCCCACTTTCCAGGCATTGGCTACCTGGCGGGTCTCCACCTTCAGGAGCTGAAATACATTCACTTTTTGTAGAATCACCATCCTGTTCATTTTGCTCCGAACCTTTGGCTTCTGAAGGATTTAAGCAGCCTAATTCAGTGCCGGCCTCACTCTGATCAGAAGTATGTTTAGGAAGGGACGGATAAAGGAGAACATGCAGATTGGGCTTTGAGAGCCGGGCCCGGGCCTGGTGGGAGAAGAAGCAAAGCTCCTTGCACAGCAAGCTCAAAACAACAGTGTGTTTGAGAAGGGATGAGCTTGGCATTTGGGTTCCTCTTTTTGTGGGTCTCAACTTCTATTTTCTTTGATTTGGCACAAGTCTTAAGTGTAGAAGGACTTCCTCTAACATGTATACATTTTTTTTTTTAAATATACAAAGAAAATTGCAAAATTTATTATTATTATTATTATTATTATTATTATTATTATTATTTTACAGGTGCTCACTGCATTCATGGATTTCCTTGCTGTTTTGATGGATTACCTATGTTCACGATTGGTGGCAGCTTCTTGTGAATTTGCAATTGGTGACGGAATGAGCAGGTCGTGGGTGCAACCGTGTTCTTTGCCTGGTGCTTGTTGCAGTACGTCACTTCTTACCGTGTGGTGCTGTGCAAAAGACTGTAGCGGGATTTCGTTGTGTAGTGCCTTTTGGTCACGGTTTTCCCTCAGTGGTGACGTTGGTGTGATGCTCACCCTTGTAATACGGCTTTGTAACCAAATCATTCCTTTAAAGAAATAAAGTGTTTGCATTCTTGAATTTGCTCTTTATTCTTCAAAGTGTTTGTGTTTTTTTTTTTTTTTTTTTTTTTTTTTTGATGATTTGACTGTACTTGAAGTTTTGAAGTTTCAAGTTGCCTACGTACCCTTGGTTGAGGAGGGATCAAGTCATGACGTAGTTCAAATGAGTGATGGTTTTGATGATGATTTTGCCGTACACAGTTTATGCTCTTGCGGGCTAGGAGCGTGGTGCGTTTGCTTTAGGGGTAGTAGCGCTTCAAAAATCTGCCGTTAATGGGGCCGATCTTCAACCCGTCTTCTGCCATGATCAAGTAGGCGTCATTGGTGTAGATCTCTTGTATTACGTAGGGTCCATCGCACTTTGATGTGAACTTGCTTTTTGTCTTATGAGTTGTAATGATAGGCCTACGCAATGCCAACACGAGATCTCCCGCTTGGAAAAACCTTGGGCGGACTTTCTTGTTGAATGCCTTGGATAACCGTGCTTGGTAGCATTCCAAGTGTTGTTGAGCTTCGAGCTTTCTCTCATCCAGCGCTTCCAACTCCTGAAGGCGCAACTTTGCATTTTCTTCATCAGTCAAGCCTTCTTGTATAGCCATCCTTAGTGAGGGAATTTGACTTTCGAGCGGTAGAATAGCTTCTACGCCATATACGAGAGAATAAGGTGTAGCTTGGGTAGGAGTCCTATGTGTAGTCCTATATGCCCAAAGTGCTTCACTTATTCTTTCATGCCAGTCTCTTTTTGTTCGGCCGATTACCTTTTTTAGGAGGTTGCACAGCGTCTTGTTGAATGCTTCCGCGAGGCCGTTGGCCGGAGCATGATACATGGAAGACTTGTGCTGCTTGAACTTGTATTTGTCGCAAAGCTCGTCCACGAGTCGGTTGGAGAACTGCTTTCCGTTGTCAGTGATAATGTAGCGAGGCAACCCATTTCGGTGGATGATATGCTCCTTGATGAAACAAACAACAGTTTCCTTTTTTACTTCCCTTAAAGGTATGGCTTCAGCCCACTTGGAGAAGTAATCTGTTGCAGCTAGGATGTAAGCTTCCCCTGCAGATGACTTTGGCGTAATTGGTCCTACAACGTCCAATCCCCATGCGTCGAACGGCCATGAAGCAACTGTATGGTGTAATGGTTCGGGCGGTTGATGTATGAAGTTGGCGTGGAATTGGCAGGCTTGGCACCTTTTGGCTTGTTCCAGGCAGTCCTTCACCATGCTCGGCCAGTAGTAACCCATTCTTTTAAGCTGGAAATGTAGCTTTGGTCCAGACTGATGTGCCCCACACACACCTGAATGTGCTTCTTCCATGGCTTGATTAACTTCTTCCTCACCTAGGCATCTCAGGAACACTCCTTTAAAAGAGCGTCGGTAGAGTGTTCCTTTGTAGTAAAGGAAGCGAGGTGCTCGTCGACGTATTTCAGAACGATGTCTAAGATCATCTGGAAGCTTTCCGTGCTCTAAGTAATCGATCAGCGGCTGTCTCCACTCTTCAGCATCGACTGGAAGTACTGAGATGACATTTGTATCATCTAGTGACATTTCATTAACGAGCGGAATCACCCATCTTTGGAAAATTGGCACGTCTGCAACTCATCTTTTCCTAGTGTCATACTCGAGGCTAGATTGGCGTGAGGGTCTGCCATTTGATTTTCCTTTCTTGGCACATGTTCTAGTGTCACAGCTTCGAACTTTTGTAGTAGTTGGGTCGCTAGCCGGAAGTATGGGACGAGATCATCTTTCCTCACCTCATATTCAGTTAAGAGTTGATTGATTATGAGCTTGGAATCGCCATATACCTCAAAAGCTGTGATTTCCATGTTGATCGCCATTTGGAGCCCGATGATCAATGCTTGGTACTCAGCAACATTCTTGGAGCATAGCTCATTCAGTTGGAAGGAGTAAGGTAGTATTTGCCTTTGTGGTGACATGAATACTACTCCTGCCCCCGCTCCGTCTGCTCGTGCGGATCCATCGAAGAACATCGTCCATGTCGGGAAAATATCGATGTAGAACACCTCTTCGTCAGGCAAGTCGTCTGAGATTTTCCAATCAGCCGGGATTGGATGATCGGCAAGGAAGTCTGCTAGCGCTTGTCCCTTGACGGCTTTAGTTGGGACGTAGATGATCTCATATTGATTAAGAAGCAAAGCCCATTTAGCGAGTTGCCCTGTCAAGACTGGCATAGTCATAACGTATTTGACAGGGTCGGCTTTAGCAACCAAGTGGATGGTGTAAGCATGCATGTAATGTCTGAGTTTCTGAATGGCAAACACCAAAGCGAGGCACATCTTTTCTATTGGGGAATAGTTCAACTCAGCGCCAGTGAGAGTTCGACTGAGGTAGTAAAGTGCTCCTTCTTTTTGGGATTCATTCTCTTGCACCAAGAGTGCTCCGATTGAACTTTCCTGAGCAGCAATATACAATATAAATGGTTTCCCGGGCACAGGTGCCCCCAGGACAGGTGGACTTGACAAATATTTCTTTATGCTTTCAAAAGCATTATTGCATGCTTTGTCCCATACGAATGGAACATCTTTCTTCATAAGGCGACTAAACGGTTGACAACGCCTTGCGAGGTTGGAGATGAAGCGTCTGATGAAGGCTAGCCGTCCTTGTAGACTTTTCAGCTCGTGTAGGTTTCTTGGCTCGGGCATGCTTTGAATGGCCTTGATCTTTGATTGATCTACTTCAATACCACGGTGCTTGACGATGAAGCCAAGGAATTTTCCAGAGGTGACGCCAAACGCAAACTTTAACGGGTTTATCTTGAGGTTGTATTTTTGCAGTCTTTCGAACACTATTCGCAGATCCTTTAAGTGGTCTGATCTTTTCTTCGTCTTAACCACCACATCATCTACGTAACATTCTACATTTTTGTGTAGCATGTCATTGAAGATTTTCTGCATTGCGCGTTGATACGTAGCTCCAGCGTTCTTTAGACCAAAGGGCATCACCTTGTAGCAGTAGATACCTTTTGGAGTACGAAAGGCTGTTAGTTCCTCGTCTTCGAGGGCCATGCGAATTTGATTGTACCCAGAAGAGCCATCCATGAATGATAGTGCCTCATGGCCAGTGGTTGCATCCACCATGATTTCAATGATTGGCAAGGGGAAGTCATCCTTTGGGCAAGCATCGTTGAGGTCCCGGAAGTCTACGCAAACACGTATTTGTCCTGATTTCTTAAGGACAATGACGATGTTGGAGATCCACTTGGGGTATTGCACTTCTCGAATAAAGCCTGCTTCGATTAGCTTGTCGATCTCGACCTCGATTTGTGGGATAAGCTCAGATCGATAACGTCTTTGAGTTTGCTTTATCGGTCGTGTTCCAGGCCTGACCGCAAGATGATGAACAGTGATGATAGGGTCCAGGCGGGGTATTTCTTTGTAGGTCCAGGCAAAGACGTCTTTGTACTCTAACAACAGCTGATAATACTCCTCTATCTCATCTGTACTTAATAATGCACTTACGAAGATAGGCTTTGGTTCCTTGCTTGTACCTAAGTTGAGTTCCTTGAGATCATCGATCGTGGCTTGCCCCCCATCTTCGAGCTGTGGTGGTGCAGCAGTGACATCTTCCTCGGGGATTTCGTCTTCTTTACCTTCTTGAACCTCGATGTGGAAAACATCTTGGATCTCCTCTTCAGTGCTGTCTTCTCGAGCTTGTTGGCATAAGGATTGTCTGGTGTTCTGGGAGAGGCGTTCCTCACAATCTTCATAGGAATGAGCCTTGACCGAGTAATTGAAGAAGTCTTTTGGGAAAAGGTCGCACATTGTGATGGGGATGGACGATCTTTGTGTCGAAATTTCATTATCTCCAACACTTTCACATTGTTCTGGAGGTTGGCGAAAGCTGCTTTCCCTCCTTTCTGATTGGTGCACTTGTGGAGAAGACATATGTTTCTCGTGCAGTTTCTTCGGAGTGACATGAGTCCATCCTTCAATTTCACTTGACTTGGAGCATGCCCCCAACAGTCGAGGTGAAGACTTTAAGTCGAAAGAGCCAGAAGTGACATCTTTCTTAGGGATTTCATCTTCAGTGCCGTTCTCTTGGGTTTGTTGGCATGAAGATTTGCCAGTGTGGACGATGATGCGCCTCCTTACCTTCAGTGGTCCTTTTGTGTCGACCTCTAGGATTGCTTGGCGCTTCATCCTTGAAGGAATCAAGCTTCGAACGTCGTCTTTTTCTCCTAACCCATCGAGCTTTTCTTCCTTTGGTGTTGTCTTCCTCTTTCCAAAAGGCTTCTCATTATCTTCAAATCTTTCTGAAGCTGATCGTCGCAGAGGAGATATAACTGTGTTGCTTTGTTTTTTAAGCTTTAACAACCTTTCAAAAACAGAGCTTTAGGATGTCGGCGCGTTAAGCCTCTTGAAGACAGAGGTTCGGTCTTGACCACCAATGCGATTAAGCACTGAAGTTCTGGAGCTTGAATGGCTCATCCTATCGAAGACCGACGTCCGAGGGGAGGGTTTAGGCTCTTCTTGGTCTTGTTCAATATTCACGCTGACGTACTGAGTGCTAGTGTTTTTCGCTTTGTTTGAAATCATCACAGGTGCATTTGGTGTGAAACCAAGTCCGGCTTTGTTGTTGTCAACTCTGTAACCATGCTCCTTCAACTTCTTTTGAGTTTTGGTGAGGTTACGTTCTTCGTCATTGACAGTGTTTGAAACCTTCTTTCCAGCCACCGCAGAAGAAGTGAAGTCGTACCCGGCCTTTGACTTGAGTTTGTAGGCGTTAGGGTCGAAACCTTCCTCGGTCTTCTTGGTTGGAAGAAAGCTTGATTCCACCTTCTTTGGTGGAGCTTTTATGAAGCATTGTGGTAGTCTTGCGACCTTAGCACCCCCTAGCTGTGTCAAAGGCAAAACTGCATTTGTCTTGAGCAACTTCACACTATCCGTGTGCCACTGTGTGTCGGCTTTTCTTGTTCCAATTTCGAATGGAGATTGACCATTCTTTCTTCTTGACATCGGGACATATTGAAATATGGGTGCGTTCGGTTCTTTTGACGGCATCCTACTCCCTTTGGTCGTTGCAGGTTTAGCAAACTCGTCATCGTCTTTGCTTGAAGATGGCACAGCCTGCTCTTTTTGCTTTTTAGGCATGGCTTGCCACTCCTGCCTTTTAAGTGCTGCTCTGCCCGTGGATTTGATCTCTTCCGGAAGGGCTTCGGGTACCATCTCTTCATCCATGTAGAACTTGGCATCTGCAAAGTGTGATTCGGCTTCGGTGAATGGCTTGGTGTCACCTTGAATCACCTTCACTCCTTCTCGGTAAAATTTTAGGCATTGGTGAAGGGTGGACGGCACTACCCCATTTGCGTGGATCCAAGGTCTTCCTAAGAGCAAGCTGTAGGAAGTCCTTGCATCAATCACGTGGAATATCGTGCTTGATTTGAGCTCACCCATGGTCATTGATAGGAGCATATTCATGCGACTTAAAAGGCTTGTTCTCGTACATTTACGTTATGTTTATTTAGTTATTTTAGTCCTTTATGCTTCTTTTGTGTGTTTTCAGGATCATAAGATGTGTTTGTCGAAAGAATGCATTTTGGAGTAGTTTGGGGCATTAAATGGATTGCATATGCTTAACGCCAAGTAGATGGACGAAATTGAAGACCAAATTATCATCACCACCTATCATACAATTATACACTTATCATCACCACATATCATTCATTTATCACTTATCATATCATTCACTTATCACTTAACATATCATACAATTATACACTTATCATCACCACATATCATTCATTTATCACTTATCATATCATTCACTTATCACTTAACATATCATTCATTTATCACTTATCATAACCACATATCATACACTTATCATAATAACATATTATTCACTAATCACTTATCATAATCATTCACTTATTCTTTCATCATTCAACCACCAATTCAACACATGCATCTTCAAACACATCAACCCTACATGCACATTCATCATCATTCACTCTAGTTTTAATTCACATGCAAACACATGCATTTCCAACACCAAACACCTTATGCCGTGCACTCCCCTCCACATTCCAGCTTTCCTTCTCTTTGCAGCCACACTTCCACATGCATTCCCTCTTTTCCTAGCTGTTTTTCCATCATTATTTCAACCTAACATTCACCCACATGCCCCTTTAAACAAACCCAAAACATGCAGCCACAAAAAACTACACCCTTTGCCGTGCAAAACATCTCCATTTTCAGCACACTCCACATGCAATTTCAACTTTCCAACCTAGCCACATTCACATGCATTCACTCATAATCATTCACCAAACTTGCAGCCACATTTCCACCTATTCCTAGCTGTCATGTTCCCTCTCATTTACCTATAAATAAGCATGCATTGCAGCCACAATTCATTCATTCCATTCACAACACAACACACAACACAAAATCCTCCATTCTTGCCGTGCATATCCCTTCATTTTCTGCATATTTTCTCTTCATTCCAACCACTCCAACCACTCCTCATCCCCCCAAAACTCACCTTAGACCTTGTGCTACAACAACGAGGAAGAGAAGAGTGCCTAAACGTTCATACAATTCAAGTTTGAGTTGTTGGAATGTTTAGGTGTTTCTTTGATTTCAATGTTTAAATTCAATTCTCTTTGTTTTGTAATGGAAGAGAAAAGTGCCTAAACGTTCATACAATTCAAGTTTGAGTTGTTGGAATGTTTAGGTGTTTCTTTGATTTCAAAGTTATGAGGAACTAAACCCCATTTAGCTAGGGGGTGATTCGAAACTATGTTTATATTTGTAATATGAATTGATTAACTTTCGTTGGAATTTCATAAGTTGTGGATTCAATTCGTTTAACCGTTTGATTGATAACTTATTTATGTATGTTTATTAAGAATGCGCGCTTAATTTTCATGCATGAATATGACGCTAGAATATAAGTGAGTTTCACCTAATCGTTATGAACTTATATTCACAAGTAGTGAAGGTTGCTTCTAAACAATCGCGTTAAATGAATTCTTGGCACGAGTTTCATGCTCATCATAGTAACGAATGCCTCGTCAACACTTATAGTTTTCATAATGCTTAATGATCTTTAATTGTATCTTTATTGTGCTTTTCACGTAAAGGACTTTTGGAGAATGTTGTGAATTGCGTTGCGCAAACCCATCCAATTCATTAACTTAAAGGAGAACTTGACGGTTAATTTAAGCGGACCTAATTAACCCGGGGCGTTGAGTTTCATAATTTATCGAAAGACCAACTGAGAATCAATCTTGTATGCAAGTGTAACATGTGTGGAGAAGAACCCCTTGGCTATTCCATCATCCATATTTTCATCGCATTCATATTTACGTTTTGCCTTTAATTACAATTTGTGCATTTTATTCTCGTCAAATCAAACTCAACCCCCCCCCCCCCCCATCTTTTGTTAAGTCTTATTCATTTGATTTGTTTTAAGTATTTTACGTTTGTTTAGTTTTGCATTCTTTGAGTTTAGTTTAAGTGTTTTAAACTTTATATTACGTTGTAAAGTTTTGCATACTTTGAGTCTAGTATAGTGTTTTATATTATGTTTTTACGTTTTTGAGTCAGTTTCCAAGTGATTTGCAATCCCTCCTAATCCCCAGTCCAGAACGATCCCTACTTATACTTATACTACAATTGTCAAAAAGAGGGTTTAATTTGTGTGCGTATAAATCTCGCATCAAATTTTGGCGCCGTTGCCGGGGATTAGCAACTTTGCTAATCCTTTGGATTGTTTACTTTCTGCTTATTTGTTTATTTTGTTAAAGTTTCTGACCTTGTTTTATTTTTTGTTTTAGGTACTAGTGTATGACTCGGAGTTCTCAACCGATTCGTGAGGATATCTCGGACTTTGACAGTGATTTTGAGAGGACTTTGAGACGAAGGAAGAAGCACCACGAGTCAAATCCACTAAGCCCAGGACCTGAGCTTGAAGAACAAGTCCTAGAAGAAAAGGAGGAGCCCACAACACCCAAGGGGGTAGTTGAAGAACCCCAAAGCATGGCCTTGGACAACCGGACACTCAAGGAGCTTTCTACTTCGGGATTGGATAATGCCGCACCCTTGTGTATCCAATATCCCCCACCGGCCGAAGGCAAGACCGAGGAGTTTGAGTTGAAGTCAAGCTTGCTCCACCACATTCCGAAGTACCATGGATTGTCCATGGAGGATCCGAACAAGCACCTGAAGGAATTTGAGGTAGTGTGTTCAAGCATGACTCCCGTCAACATCGACGGAAGTATTTTGAAGATGAAGGCTTTTCCATTCTCTTTAATGGACAAAGCCAAGGATTGGTTGTACGACTTAGCTCCCGGAACCGTCACATCTTGGGAGAGCATGAAGAGAGCATTTCTGGAGAAGTTTTTCCCAACTTCTCGAATCATCCTTTTACGAAAAAGGATAAGTGGAATCCAACAAGAAGAAGGTGAATCCTTTCCTACGTATTATGAACGTTTTAAATCTCTTGTTGCTTCGTGTCCACAGCATCAGATGAAGGAGGAGTTGCTTCTGCAATACTTCTATGAGGGGCTCCTACCAATTGAACGTCGAATGCTCGACGCCTCGGCGGGTGGAGCATTGGTGGACAAGACACCCAGGGATGCCAAGGTTTTGATTGCTAACCGAGCATTGAACGCTCAACAATACGAAGGAGTGGGCCAAAGAGGACCCCTACGGCAGCAAGTACATGAGGTAAGTACCACACCCGACATTCATTCACAATTAGCTAATCTTACTTCCATTGTGTCTCAGATGGCCAAAGGAACGAGGGTGCAAGGACCAATTGTATGCGGAGTGTGTTCTATCCAAGGACATGCTTCTGAGAAGTGCCCACAACTCATTGAAAATGGTGGATGGGAAAGCGCAAATGCGATTGGGTTTCAAGGCCAAAACCAACCGAGGAACGATCCATATTCGAACACGTATAATCCAGGTTGGAGAAACCACCCAAACTTCAAATGGAGGGAGCCCCAACAACCACCACAACAAGGAGGCTTTAGACAACAACCCCTGGGTTTCTTCACTAAGCCATATGCACCCACACAAGCTCCACAACAATCTGCCCCAAATGCTTCAGGTACGTCCCTAGACAATGATACACTTCTTAAGTTACTAACTAATTTGTCTCAGGGGCAAGAGAATCAAACCAAGGCGATGCAAAATCAAGAAAAAATGGTGGATCAATTGGAGAAACAAATTGGGCAGATTGCAGATTTTGTAGGAAAGTTTCGTGTGCAAGGCCAACTCCCAAGCTCAACCATTCCAAACCCAAAGGGAGGGTTCGAAACGGCCAATGCAATCATCTTGAGAAGTGGAAAAGAAGTTGGGGCAGGTCCTAACGAGGATGAAAAATTGAGAATTGAAGAGGAGGAAGCAAGCCACCCCACGGCAAAGGAGTCCAATTCAGCAAAAAAGGGTAAGAATGTGTCAAATTCGGTTCCTACTAATGTTTTTCCTTTGAATGTGCCTTTTCCTAGTAGGTTCATGCAAACAAAGAAGGAGGAACAGGAGAAAGACATTCTTGAGACGTTTAGGAGGGTCCAAGTAAACATTCCTTTACTCGATGCCATTAAGCAAAGTTTTTAAAAGAGTTATGCACAACTAGGAAAAGAATTGCAAACAAAGAAGTTGTGAAAGTAAGTGAAAATGTATCCGCGGTTTTGCAACGAAAGTTACCTCCAAAATGTAAGGATCCAAGGAGCTTTACTATCCCATGCATAATTGGAAACACTAAATTTGAACAATGCATGTTAGATTTAGGTGCTTCTATTAATGTCATGCCATATTCCATTTATGCATCTATGAACCTGGGTGAGTTAAAACAAGATGGCGTTGTAATTCAATTGGCCGATCGTTCTAATGTTTATCCCAAGGGAGTCGTTGAGGATGTTTTAGTGCAGGTCAATCATCTCATATTTCCTGCAGATTTCTATGTCTTAGAAATGGAGGAGTCGAGCCATGCTCCATCATTGCCACTCTTGCTAGGCCGTTCGTTCATGAAAACAGCCCAAACAAAGATTGATGTGGCCAAAGGAGCACTAACAATGGAGTTTGGTGGTGATGTAATTAAATTCAATGTTTATGACTCTATTAAGAATCCTAACGATAGTCATTCTTGTTTTGTCATAGATGTGCATAAGGACATAGGGCCGAAAGGATCCACACCTAGCCCAAAGGATGTATCAAGAACCACCGTGGGAGAAGAACTTGAAGTGATTGCCCTACAACCACCCAATATGGCCGAAAGTAGCCATGGTGACATTGTAGATAGGGTTGCCGATCTTGAGCCTTCACTATAATATGTTTGTAAGTCGTCAAGCCCAATTTCAATTCCCATTTCAAATAAAAGGTTGTTACCTTCTGTGGTGCAGGTGACCAACCGATTTGAAGGTGGTGGGAGCATGTACATGGACTTTCGGAACCACAACACCACCATCAGGGAGGATCACTATCCCCTCCCATTCATTGAGCCATACTACGAGAATTTCAAGAAGCATACCGTGGAGGACATACCTCTCCATGCCATGGGCTCTAAGTAAGAAATAAAGTTTTCGTCCGGCTGCAAGACGTAAAAGAAAACGCTACTTAGGAGGCAACCCATGCATTCAACAAAGGAAGACTTAGAAAGCACTCCAATTCCAGACTTGCATTCCTAAACTCTTCTCTTTGTTGTTATTTCGTTTCTGCCATGTTAGGTTGTTTAGTTGTTGTTTTGTTTGTTTGTTTGTTAATTATGTAAGTCTATGATTCGAACATTGAGAAAATGCTTGATTTATTGATAGGCACAGCTAAAACAAAGAAAGATGGAGCCTTCACAAAGGTCGTTTACTTGAAGCCCCACTACTTGGGAAAACTACAGAAGCGGGAGGCATCAAAGAAGAGGCCTCAATTGGTGGAACGCTGGATGAGCCAGGAAAAATGTGCCTCTGGAAGTAAGCTGCAAGCCTTTGACGGTCACTTTGAATTCGACCATTGGATTCTTGCAGCTCATCAAGCTTCCTCTTCATGCTGGTCGAATAGTTGTTTGCAAGCACGTGCAAACTTCTATTCTCGTGCTTAAGCAGTTTGATCTCCTGCTTGAGACTTTCCACCTCTGCCATCAACGATTCAACCTGACGGGAGCGAGCAAGTAGGCGTTGGCCCATGTTGGACACAGAACCTACGCACTGAACACTAAGAGCTAGGGACTCCTGAACAGCCAAATCATCAGATCGTTCTGAAAGCAGCCGACTATCTTTTGGAGTGAGGAGGTTCCTAGCTACTATCGTAGCTGTTGTTGTGTCCTTCATCACAGAGTCTTCACCTGTCAAAGGGCCATTAGAAGATAAAAAAGAAGGGCACCATACATTTACCTGACGCGGCGCACTCGGATCACTGCTTAGACTCAAATCTAAGCAAATGTTCGACGGGTTAGCCATTGTCAAAGGGTTAAAAGAGAAAGGAGGATGGAGTAAAATCTGAAAGGGTCGAAGACAATTTTCACAAATGAGCAAAGTGTGCATGTTGGTGGTGATCGATTAGGCTATAAAAAGCCAAGGCAACACGACCACCGATTCAAAGAGCCGGATTTTCCTGCGTGAAGTTCGGCGACACTTTCGCGGCTTTTCAGACAACGCGTTCAACTTTGTCAAAAGCTCTCTGACAAAGTTGAAAACACGTGAAGGTTATCATCCCAGCTACGCACTTTTGCCAACCCGTTGGTGCGAGATTTACTTGACACTCAAATTAAACCCTCGTTTGACAATTGTAGTAGAATGGATAAGTGAGGGATCGTTCTAGACCGGGGATTAGGAGGGCTTGCTAAAACCTTCTAAATTGACTTAAAAACATAAAAACTAAATTAAAATACTCTTAACAAGACTACTAGGACTCAGAATGGCTTTGAAAAACTCAAATTGTCTAAAACAATCAAATTGACTCAAATAGAAGCTAGAACTTGATTTAGACGAATTTGCAAGTGTTTTTGACTCCAAAAGCTTAAAGATACAAAAATAAAACAAATACGAATGATTAAGACTTAACAAAATAGGGGGGGGAATTGTGGTTGGACGATATTAAATTAAATGGACAGAATATAATTAAAGGCAAAATGTAAATATGAATGTGATAAAAATATGGATGATGGAATAGCCAAGGGGTTCTTCTCCACACATGTTACACTTGCAAAACAAAATTGATTCTCAGTTGGTCTTTCGATAAGTTGTGAAACTCAATGCTCCAAGTTAATTAGATCCACTTAGATTAACTTTCAGATTTCCCTAAATTCGTTGGATTGAATGGAATACGCATTACAACCAAATTATTCTTAATCAAAGTCCCTAACTATGGAATACGCATGATAGAGACATTCAACAAAGATCATTAAGTTCAACGGAAATCATAAACATCGACGAGGCATTCGTTACTATGGAATACGCATGAAACTTATGCCAAGAATTCATTTAACGCGATTGTTTATAAGCAACCTCCACTACTTGTGAATATAAGTTCATAGCGATTAGGTGAAATTCACTTATATTCTAGCGTCATATTTATGCATGAAAATTAAGCTTGCAATCTCAATGAACATACATAAATAAGTTATCAATCAAACAGTTAAACGAATTGAATCCACAACTTATGAAATTCCAATCAAACGTAATCAATTCAAATTGCAAATATAAACATAGTTTCGAATCACCCCCTAGCTAAAGGGGGTTTAGTTCCTCATAACTTTGAAATTAAAGAAACACCTAAACATTCCAACAACTCAAACGTGAATTGTATGAACGTTTAGGCACTCTTCTCTTCCCTTCTCATACGTACAAAACAAAGAGAATTAAATTTAAACTTTGAAATCAAAGAAACACCTAAACATTCCAACAACTCAAACTTGAATTGTATGAACGTTTAAGCACTCTTTTCTTCCTCGTTGTTGTAGCACAAGGTCTAAGGTGAGCTTTGGGGATTATGTGAAGTGTTTTGGAGGGATGGGAAGTGGTTGGATAGTGGCTGCAATGAAGGAGAAAAACTGCACAGAAAATGGAAGGGGAATTGCGGCAATGGATGTGTATTTGTGTTGTGTGAAGTGTTGTGAATGGAAATATGAGATATGAATTGAATGAATGAATGCAAGGGTATTTATAGGAGTAGTGGAGGGAACATATGGTTGTTTGTTTAAGATGCAAGTGGCTAATTAATGATGGAAAAGTATGTGATTTAAAGGATGCAAAGTGAATGAATCATGAATCATTGTGGATGAAAGGTGGAAGTGCATGTGTTGATGACTAGGTTAGTGGGTGGAAATCTGAAAATGGCATATAGGAATGGGAGCTCACGGTTTGAATGTGTAAAGTGTGTGTGAATGCATGTGAAGATGCAATAAATAATGCATGTAGGGTTAGGAAATAATGAAGAAATGCATGTGAGATGTTTGGAAAGGAAATGGGAACCCATGGCAATGAAGTTGTTTTGTGTTGTGAATTATGATGAATGCATGTGAGTTAAAGAGGGAGAATGTGGTGAAATGATGAAGTAGGAAGGTGGAAATGCATGTGAGATGTTTGGAAAGGAATAAAGAATGAATGGTGGAAATGTGAGTGAATGATGTGCATGTGTGAGAATGCATGTGGAATTAAGAGGAGTATGGAAGTGAAATAAATGAATGATATGTTAAGTGATAAGTGAATGATATGTGGTGAGTGATAAGTGAATGGTTTGATAAGTGATAAATGAATTAGTTTAAAGGGCTAGGGTTTAAGTACATAGAATGGGCCTAAAATAGGTTGGTTTGTATGGCATAATGTGTTTGATTGGGCTAGAGCCATTGTTTTGTGTCTTCAAGTGCATACAAGGCCTTCAAATTCGTCCATCCTCTTGGCTCCATGGATAAGCTATCCAATCCATGCCCAAAAATGCTCCAAATGGCCTCAAAATGCACTTTCTTGCTCCCTAGGCCCTTAGAACCTGAAAATACACAAAAGAAGCATAAAGGACTAAAATAACGAGAGAAACATAACGTAAATGCACGAGAACAAGCCATTTAAGTCGCATGAATATGCTCCTATCAAATACCCCCACACTTAGCTTTTGCTAGTCCTCGAGCAAAACAGAATAAAAACAAATAAACAAAACGACACTAAACACGTAAAACACAACCTAAACCTTCCAACAACCGTCTTAGGGATTTCCAATGCACATGACAAGTTAAAAATCATCATTCTCACAGATTTTAGTCATCTTCACATTTAAGTACATTCTTAATCATAGTCACCATATACTAGTTCACAATTAAGCATTTAAAACCATGTTTTGAATGTAGTAACATGCCTTAGAGAATTTGCTCAATTCCTTTCAAGATATGCACTCAATTTTTACTCAGATTTTCTAACTACACACCCTAATCTAGTCATATGTGAGAAGATTGATGTAAACATGAAAACGACACTCACATATATGTATCACAAAGAACGCAAATTCTGGAGTTAATAATCAATTTTAGATATGATCTCATGAATGGAATGCTACTACTTAGACGCGAGAACCAGTGACACCATAAGCTCATACCAAGTTCAAACTCCACAAATTGAAATACACAACACTCAAGATAGAAGTCAAGGGTTGTAACGGGGCTTGGGGTATGTGGATAAAGAAGGGATATGGAAAACAAAGGTTCTTAAAGAAATAGTGAGCAAAGCATTTTAATCAACTTAGAATTCACTTTTGAATGAAAACTCAACTTTTGAACAAAAAGGGAGAATTTAGACAATTTACGCCCAGAATTGGTGTTTTGGAACCTTTCTTCAATCACTTATTCTTTTCTTTTTTTTTTTTTTTCTTTTTTTTTTTTTTTTTCCTTTTGAATCTCAAAACAAAAACACTTAAACATTCTCTCCCCCACACTTATTTTCTTTCATAATGTAACTCAAAAGGAATTCAATTAAGTCATGCTCACTATCTTTTAAGAACAAGGGTAAGGACGGTCATATTCTAGGTTAGGTGAAGATAAAGTGGGTAAACAAAGAACATGGGTTAACATGGCTCAACGGGGGTAAAACTTACAACATATACGAAATATGGGAAGCGAGGCTATTTGGCTATGGTGGCAACTACACAACTTCATCTTGATATATGTTATGCAAATCAATAACATGCTTTGAATGAAATGGGCATGAGTTCTAGCATTTGGAACTATATGATGAAACGCCTTCTAAGTAGTAACCAAGCAAAGAATAATGAGATCATGCAACGATTTTAGAAAACAAGAAATCACAGATTATACTCTCCAAAGAACGTTATAGGCTCAAGTCTCTCAGGGTTGTAGCATTTGTTTGAGTTCCTTCCTTCAGGCATGTTACAAAAACTAAATTTTCTTTTATGATTGCATGTGAAGTTATACATTATAACCATAACCAAGCATATACCAAGAGTAAATCAAACTTTTCTCTATGTTAATAACTCTTTTTAACAGTCATGCAATTACAAACCAAATCCTTATCATTGTGTTGGAAGGTATCCTAAGACACAAACACACACACAAAAACAACTTTAAAACAACTCTTTTTGGGTTTTTCAAAACAATTTTTCAAATTTTTATGGGATTTTCGAATTTTTAAGACAAAACACACTAAAACAGTTTTAAAACAGTGAGAAACAACATGTGAAGTGATAGGTGATAAAATCCAACGAATTTGCATCAAATATACTTAGTTACCCCCCCACACTTAAATCAAACATTGTCCTCAATGTTTTAAGCATAGATTCACACAAAGCATAAGTAAATACACAAAAAGCACTTAAACATACTAAACATGACATAATGTAATTAACAAAGAGAAGAGTTTAGAGACGCAAATCTGGTTATAGAGTGTAAATTCCATCTTCTCTTTGTTGATTGCATTGAGGCTTGATCTTGATGATTCCACAGGCTTACTTTTGAACTGGTTTCTGCCCATTGTTGATTTTCCTTTGTGCTACTTCTTGAACTGGGCAGCAGGATGGTTCTTTTGGTCTCCCCCGAAGGTCTGAGCTTATCCCTTTTATCTGTTTCTTTGTTCAATCTTTCCAATTCGTATTGAAAAGGGTTGGAGGATAACTCAGCCTATGTTTGTCTCCACATGCTTCAATGTATCATTTGCACTTGCCTTACTCGCTCCCCTTTGCAGAAGTGGTCCCTTCTCCGGAAGTGTATCAACCGTTGAAGATGACTACTCGAGAGCAACGCTAGGTAAGCAATCAGGAATAGATTCCAGACAGTTGGCTCCAGAACGGAAGACTGACTCCAAGTGCCGGCTGATTGCTTGTTTTACTTTGCCATGCGAGTAAGAACAAGGACAAAGAAAAAGACAGGGAAAGAGCATGATATGAGATACTTTTGCTTTTGACCTTGATGATATGAGATACCTTTGCTTTTGAAGAAGCGGTGAATGAATCAGCACATGTATTTGTTGTGCTGTTTCCTCCTGGGTCATATGTACTCCAGGCATCTGGTATCATCTTTGGGGAAGAAGAAAGAATTGAGTCTTTCGAAAGGCTTTGCTGGGAGTACGCCCTCAGAGGTGAGGGAGAGTTGGGCATTTTTCTTCAGGTTTGCCCTGCCATAAAAGACGAAGGTCGACATATATAGAGATAATATCAAGTGGTGGTACTTGTTACCTTTGTCGACAAACGTTTTGATCCTACAAATCTGGCTTTTTGAAATAGTGGCGCCTCTTCGATCTTTGAACACGCCTCTTCGATTTCTGAGCAGGCGCCCCTTCGATTTCTGAACGACACCCCTTCGCTTTCTGAACGACACGTGGTAGTGCAGATGCGGCTCCTTTTGACAAAGCTGCACGCGTCTTCCGAAAAGCAGAGAAAGCGTCGCCGAACTTTGCGCTTGTCGGCTAAAGATGTGTAGTTGTGATGATGGCCTCCACGTGTTGTCTGAAAAGAAGAAATCTTTTGACAAAGTTGAACGCGCCTTCTGAAAAGCCGAGAAAGCGTCGCCTAAATTACGCCGGAGATTCCGGTTTTTTTTTTTTTTTTTTTTTTTTTTTTTTTTTTTTTTGAATTGGTGGACGCGTCGCCTTGGCTTTTTTATTGAGCTATCGATCACCACAACAAACACACTCTGCAGATTTCCCATTCTTGAAAATCGACTCCGGCCCTTTGAAATTTAACTCCATCCCTTTTCTTTGAACACTTTTGAAAAAATGGCAAACTCATCGAACCTTAGCTTGGAATTGAGCCTTAGCAGTGATACGGGCGCGCCGCGTCAAGGTAACGTATGGCGCCCTTCTTTCTTTTCTTCTAACGGTCCTCTTTCAGGTGAAGACTCTGTGATGCAGGACGCCACAACAGCTACAATAGTAGCTAGGAACCTCCTCACTCCAAAAGATAGTAGGCTGCTGTCAGGACGGTCCGATGAGTTGGCCGTTCAAGAGTCCCTCGCACTTAGTGTTCAGTGTGCGAGTTCTGTGTCCAACATGGGCCAACGCCTGCTTGCCCGCTCCCGTCAGGTGGAATCATTGATGGCAGAGGTGGAAAGTCTCAAGCAGGAGATCCAGCAGCTGAAGTATGAGAATAGAAGTTTGCACGTGCTTGCAAACAACTATTCGACGGGCATGAAGAGGAAGCTTGATGAGCTGCAAGAGTCTGAAGGTCGGATTCACAGTGACCGTCAACGGTTCTCGTCTTTCCTCCAGAGGTACCTTTTTCCTGGCTCATCCAGCGCTTGGCCAAGTATTGAGGCCTGGAATGCTCTATCTTCGATGCCTCCCGCTCCGATGCCTTCTGTTCCTACGCCTTCCGCTCCGATGCCTTCTGTTCCTACGCCTTCCGTTCCTACGCCTTCCGCTTCAAGAGTAAAGCCACGTAGTGGGGCCTCAAGCAAACAACCTTTATGAAGCATCATCTTTCTTTGTTTAGCACTGCCTATCAATAAATCACACAATTAATAAACAAACAAACAATAACAACTAAACAACCTAACAAGGCAGAAACGAAATAGCAACAAAGAAAAGAATTTTTTTTTTTTTTTTTTTTTTTTAAATTTTTATCAAATTTTCGGAGTTTTATACCAAGACACTATAAAACACACTAAAACACTCTAAAACGCTTAAAACAGCAAGAAACCACATTCTAAGTGAAAGGTGAATAAATCCCACGAAATTCATGCAAATACAAATTGTTTACCCCCCCACACTTAAATCAAACTTTGTCCTCAATGTTTTAAGCAGAAAGTCACAACAGAGCAAGCAAATAAACAAATACGAGAAAGAAAGCAAAGTAAAGGCAGTAAAGAAAAAGAAAGGAATAAAAATAAGTCTCTTAAAGGGGTTTCCAAGTTCTTCTCTATTCGGATGCATGGGTTGCCTCCCACGAAGCGCTTTCTTTTACGTCTTGCAGCCGGACGGTACCTCCGTTTAAGCTTGACTAGGTTCCACGGCATGGAGGGGTACCTCCTCCACGACATGCTCCTCAAACATCTCGTAATAGGGCTTCAATTGATGCCCATTCACTTTGAATTCTTGCTGCGTCCTTGAACTTTTGATTTGCACTGCACCATGAGGGAAAACATTAGTAACAACAAACGGGCCAATCCATTTAGAACGCAACTTACCAGGAAACAAACGTAGGCGAGAGTTGAAAAGTAACACTTTCTGCCCAACTGTGAAGGTCTTGGTTCGAATCATTTTATCATGGAATGCTTTGGTCTTGGCTTTGTACATTCGGGCATTCTCATAGGCTTCATTCCGAATCTCCTCAAGTTCATTCAATTGGAGCTTCCTATGAACTCCCGCTGCATCTATGTCCATGTTGAAAGTCTTCACGGCCCAATGTGCCTTGTGCTCTAACTCTACGGGCAAATGACATGGCTTACCATAGACGAGCCGAAAAGGTGACATCCCAATGGGTGTTTTGTATGCCGTACGATATGCCCACAGTGCATCATCTAAACGTAAGCTCCAATCCCTCCTTGTTGGTCCAACGGTCTTCTCCAAAATTTGTTTGATTTCTCGGTTAGACACCTCGGCTTGGCCATTTGTTTGAGGATGGTAAGGTGTGGAGACCTTATGGTTGACATGGTACTTTCTTAGCAACGCCTCAATGGTCCGATTGCAAAAGTGAGACCCTCCATCACTTATGATTACTCTCGGCATTCCAAACCTAGCAAAAATGTTAGTTTTCACGAAATCTGCAACCACCTTAGAATCGTTAGTACGGGTGGCTTTTGCTTCCACCCATTTAGAAACATAATCAACGGCAAGCAAGATATAAGTGAAACCATAAGATGGAGGGAAAGGGCCCATGAAATCAATGCCCCAAACATCAAAAATTTCAACATTAAAGACAGGGGTTTGCGGCATTTGGTCCTTGGTACCTATGTTACCCATTCGTTGGCAACGATCACAAGACATACAAAAGGTTCTAGCATCCCTAAATATAGTCGGCCAATAAAAACCACACTCTAAAACCTTGAGGGCAGTGCGTTGTGTGCCAAAATGACCACCACATGCATATGTGTGACAAAAGCTTAGAATTGAGTGAAATTCAGAATCATGCACACATCTACGTATAATTTGATCTGAGCAATACTTCCACAAATAAGGGTCATCCCAAACATAGAAACGTGCATCATTTTTAAGCTTATCACGTTGGTGCTTGTTTAGTTCATTTGGAATTTGTTTAGCCACCAAGTAATTCACTAAATCTGCATACCATGGTTCACTTACCTCAATGGAAAGCAGCTGCTCATCGGGAAAAGTTTCAGGGATAGGTACGGCATGTTCATGCTCCTCGTGGATCATTCGGCTTAAATGGTCAGCCACTACATTCTCGCTTCCTTTCTTATCCCGGATTTCAATATCAAATTCTTGAAGAAGAAGAATCCAACGGATAAGCCTCGGCTTTGCTTCCTTTTTCGTGAGCAAGTACCTCAAAGCTGCATGATCAGAATAAACGATTACTTTAGTACCAATTAAATATGAACGGAATTTATCTAAAGCAAAAACCACAGCTAGAAGTTCTTTTTCCGTCGTGGAGTAGTTCAATTGGGCATCATTGAGAGTCCGAGAGGCATAGTATATGACATGCGGCCGCTTGTCTCTTCTTTGTCCTAGAACAGCTCCTAATGCATAGTCGGATGCATCGCACATGAGCTCGAACGGAAGGCTCCAATCTGGAGGTACAATAATGGGGGCTGAGACTAGCTTCTCCTTGAGTTGGTTAAATGCCGAATTACACTCTTCATCAAACTTGAATGGCACATCTTTTTGAAGCAATCGGCAAAGAGGGTTGGACATCTTGGAGAAGTCCTTGATAAAACGCCTATAGAACCCTGCATGGCCAAGAAACGAACGTACCTCTCTAACCGAAGTAGGAGAGGGTAAGTGACGTACAAGGTCTATTTTTGATTTATCTACTTCAATTCCTTTTTCTGAAACAATATGTCCTAAAACTATACCTTGTTTCACCATAAAGTGACATTTCTCCCAATTCAAGACAAGGTTAGTTTCAACACATCGTTTCAAAATTAAGGTCAGATTATCCAAGCAATTATCAAATGAACTCCCAAATACACTGAAATCATCCATGAAAACCTCAATGATCTTTTCAACAAAATCGGAAAATATACTTACCATACACCTTTGGAAAGTGGCCGGTGCGTTGCATAAGCCAAATGGCATGCGACGATAAGCAAATGTTCCAAAGGGACATGTGAATGTGGTCTTCTCTTGATCATCCGGGGCTATCACAATTTGGTTATATCCAGAGTATCCATCAAGAAAACAGTAAAAAGCATGACCGGCTAACCTTTCGAGCATTTGGTCGATGAATGGCAAAGGAAAGTGATCTTTCCTAGTCATGGCATTTAGCTTCCGGTAATCGATACATACTCGCCATCCAGTCTGAATGCGTGTAGGCACGAGCTCATTCTCATCATTCTTGATAACAGTTACTCCGGACTTCTTGGGAACGACTTGAACTGGAGAGACCCAACGGCTATCGGAGATAGGGTAGATCACTCCGCAATCCAAAAGTTTGATTATTTCCTTCTTCACCACTTCCATCATTGGAGGGTTGAGACGGCGTTGAGCCTCTCGAGTTGGTTTAGCCCCCTCCTCAAGAAGTATACGGTGCATGCATGTGGTAGGGCTTATTCCTTTAATGTCGGCCAAAGTCCACCCTATGGCCGTTTTGTGCTCTCGCAGCACCCTCACAAGCTTCTCCTCCTCCATTGCCGTGAGACTTGATGAAATGATGATGGGCAATGTTTCGCCTTTTCCCAAAAACACATACTTCAAATGGTCCGGCAACGGCTTAAGTTCAAGCGATGGTGCCTGAACAACAGAAGGTAGCATCTTAGTGGAAACTGAATTTGAAAGTGAGAGTGGAACCTTACCATATTGTTGTGGCAATGACTCAAGGGCTGCCACAACCTCAATTATTTCTTCACTAGAACCCATTGCAAAGAATTCCTCCTCCTTGCTGTGGCCTTGCATTGGCCCAAATCCTTCATTTTTGCGCTCTATGGCCTTAGTGATGGTTGTTTCCAGGGCGTCCTCGTTCAATTCTTCAAGGTATACCTGCGCCAAAGAATCGATAACATCAATGGAAAAACAAGAATGGTCATCAACGGGATATCTCATAGCTTCAGAAATATTAAAATCAATCACTTCCCCATCGAATTCCATTGTCAAGGTGCCTTTGTATACATCAATCTTCGTTCGGGCCGTCTTCATGAATGGCCTACCAAGGAGAATCGGCAAAGATGTAGAATGGGCTGAATCCTCCATGTCTAGGACGTAGAAATCAGCCGGAAAAATTAAATGGTTCACCTGCACAAGCACATCCTCCAAAACTCCTTTTGGATACGCGTTAGAACGATCAGCCAATTGTATAATTACACCATCTTGTTTTAATTCACCCAAATTCATAGATGCATAAATAGAATAAGGCATGACATTTATGGATGCACCTAAATCAAGCATGGCATGTTCAAAACGATTATGTCCAATTACACAAGGAATCGTGAAACTACCGGGGTCTTTGCACTTGGTAGGCAGTTTACGTTGCAAAACAGCGGACACATTCTCGCTTACCTTCACTACCTCTTTGTTTGCCCTTCTTCTCTTTGTATTGCATAGGTCCTTGAGGAATTTAGCATACTTTGGAACCTGTTTGATTGCATCGAGAAGCGGTATGTTCACTTGCACTTTCCGGAACGTTTCAAGAATGTCCTTCTCGCTTTCTTCCTTTTTTTCTTGCATGAACCTGCGAGGAAAAGGTACATTGGGCAGATTAGGACGTGAAGTACATGAATTTGAACTTAAATTACCTGATTTGGCCGAGTTAGGGTGATCTGCCTCAGGTTGTGTCGTCTCTTCATCTACTTTCTGGGCAGATTTGGGATTGTTTGGCTCGGTCCCAACTTCTTTTCCACCCCTTAGGGTGATGGCCTTGGCGGATTCGAATCCTCCCTTTGGATTGACTGTGGTTGAGCTAGGAAGCTTTCCTTGCTCTCTAATCTATCCAAGGAACTCAGAAATCTGCCCTATTTGTTTCTTCATATCCGTCATTTCCTTCTCGTTATTTGCTATCCGGTTGTTTTGATTTTGCAACCCCTGCGAAATAGAGGTTAGTAATTGCATAGCTTGATCACTTTCCAAGGACGTACCTGAATGAGATGATGTCGAAGGTTGTTGGGGTTGTTGGGGTTGTTGGGGTGCATACGGCTTGGAATAAAAACCAGGGGGGTTTGGCCTAAATCCTCCTTGTTGGGCAGCTTGTTGTGGCTCCCTCCATTTGAAGTTTGGATGGTCCCTCCATCCGGCATTGTAAGTGTTCGAGTATGGGTTGTTTTGATTTTGTCCTTGGAAACCAATTGCATTGGCAGATTCCCACCCACCATTCTCGATTAGTTGAGGGCACTTGTCGGATGGATGCCCTTGAATTGAGCACACGCCACAAACTTGGTGTTCTTGTGCTTTTGGACCAATCACAACCTGAGAAACAAGAGAAGTAAGATTAGCAAGTTGTGATTGAATTTCAGAAATAGCACTCACCTCATTTACACTTTGTTGTCGTGGGGCTTCCCTTTGACCCACTCCTTCATATTGTTGAGCGTTGAGCGCTCGGTTGGCTATGAGAATCTTGGCATCCCTTGGTGTTTTGTCCACCAATGCTCCTCCCGCTGATGCATCAAGCATTTGACGTTCGATAGGAAGGAGGCCCTCATAGAAATATTGAAGGAGAAGTTCCTCCTTCATTTGATGTTGAGGACATGAAGCTACAAGGCCCTTGAAGCGCTCATAATAAACCGGGAATGTCTCGCCATGATTCTGTTGAATACCACTAATTTTCTTCCGTAGGAGAATCACTCTCGAAGTAGGGAAGAATTTCTCCAAGAAAGCACGCTTCATACTCTCCCACGAAGTCACAGTTCCCGGGGCTAGTTCGTAGAGCCAATCTTTGGCCTTGTCCATAAATGAAAATGGAAAGGCCTTCATCTTCAATATACTCTCATCCACATTGACGGGGGTCATGCTCGAACAAACCACCTCGAACTCCTTCAAGTGTTTGTTGGGGTCTTCCATAGACAAGCCATGGAACTTCGGAATATGGTGTAACAAACTGGATTTGAGTTCAAATTCCTCAGTCTTCCCCTCTGCAGCCATGGGGTATTGGATACAAAGAGGCAATGCATTATCCAAACCCGAGGCCGAAAGCTCCTTGATGGTTCTATTATCTGCTGCCATGGCTTGTTCTTCTTCAAAAATCTGATCCGTGGGCTTTTCTTCTACACCTACTTCGTCTTCTTCAAGCCCAGGTTGTGGTGGAGGTTGTGGTGGCTCTTGTTGACTCCTCGTTCTCCTCAAAGTGCGTTCAAAATCACCGTCAAAGTCGGAGATGTTCTCTATAATAGGCCGAGAGCTACGAGTCATACACAGTACCTAAAAAAAAACAAGGAAACAAACAAACTAAGAATTTGAAATAAGAATGCACGAAAAACAAAATTTGGTGCGAGATTTACTTGACACTCAAATTAAACCCTCGTTTGACAATTGTAGTAGAATGGATAAGTGAGGGATCGTTCTAGACCGGGGATTAGGAGGGCTTGCTAAAACCTTCTAAATTGACTTAAAAACATAAAAACTAAATTAAAATACTCTTAACAAGACTACTAGGACTCAGAATGGCTTTGAAAAACTCAAATTGTCTAAAACAATCAAATTGACTCAAATAGAAGCTAGAACTTGATTTAGACAAATTTGCAAGTGTTTATGACTCCAAAAGCTTAAAGATACAAAAATAAAACAAATACGAATGATTAAGACTTAACAAAATAGGGGGGGGGAATTGTGGTTGGACGATATTAAATTAAATGGACAGAATATAATTAAAGGCAAAATGTAAATATGAATGTGATAAAAATATGGATGATGGAATAGCCAAGGGGTTCTTCTCCACACATGTTACACTTGCAAAACAAAATTGATTCTCAGTTGGTCTTTCGATAAGTTGTGAAACTCAATGCTCCAAGTTAATTAGATCCACTTAGATTAACTTTCAGATTTCCCTAAATTCGTTGGATTGAATGGAATACGCATTACAACCAAATTATTCTTAATCAAAGTCCCTAACTATGGAATACGCATGATAGAGACATTCAACAAAGATCATTAAGTTCAACGGAAATCATAAACATCGACGAGGCATTCGTTACTATGGAATACGCATGAAACTTATGCCAAGAATTCATTTAACGCGATTGTTTATAAGCAACCTCCACTACTTGTGAATATAAGTTCATAGCGATTAGGTGAAATTCACTTATATTCTAGCGTCATATTTATGCATGAAAATTAAGCTTGCAATCTCAATGAACATACATAAATAAGTTATCAATCAAACAGTTAAATGAATTGAATCCACAACTTATGAAATTCCAACCAAACGTAATCAATTCAAATTGCAAATATAAACATAGTTTCGAATCACCCCCTAGCTAAAGGGGGTTTAGTTCCTCATAACTTTGAAATTAAAGAAACACCTAAACATTCCAACAACTCAAACGTGAATTGTATGAACGTTTAGGCACTCTTCTCTTCCCTTCTCATATGTACAAAACAAAGAGAATTAAATTTAAACTTTGAAATCAAAGAAACACCTAAACATTCCAACAACTCAAACTTGAATTGTATGAACGTTTAAGCACTCTTTTCTTCCTCGTTGTTGTAGCACAAGGTCTAAGGTGAGCTTTGGGGATTATGTGAAGTGTTTTGGAGGGATGGGAAGTGGTTGGATAGTGGCTGCAATGAAGGAGAAAAACTGCACAGAAAATGGAAGGGGAATTGCGGCAATGGATGTGTATTTGTGTTGTGTGAAGTGTTGTGAATGGAAATATGAGATATGAATTGAATGAATGAATGCAAGGGTATTTATAGGAGTAGTGGAGGGAACATATGGTTGTTTGTTTAAGATGCAAGTGGCTAATTAATGATGGAAAAGTATGTGATTTAAAGGATGCAAAGTGAATGAATCATGAATCATTGTGGATGAAAGGTGGAAGTGCATGTGTTGATGACTAGGTTAGTGGGTGGAAATCTGAAAATGGCATATAGGAATGGGAGCTCACGGTTTGAATGTGTAAAGTGTGTGTGAATGCATGTGAAGATGCAATAAATAATGCATGTAGGGTTAGGAAATAATGAAGAAATGCATGTGAGATGTTTGGAAAGGAAATGGGAACCCATGGCAATGAAGTTGTTTTGTGTTGTGAATTATGATGAATGCATGTGAGTTAAAGAGGGAGAATGTGGTGAAATGATGAAGTAGGAAGGTGGAAATGCATGTGAGATGTTTGGAAAGGAATAAAGAATGAATGGTGGAAATGTGAGTGAATGATGTGCATGTGTGAGAATGCATGTGGAATTAAGAGGAGTATGGAAGTGAAATAAATGAATGATATGTTAAGTGATAAGTGAATAATATGTGGTGAGTGATAAGTGAATGGTTTGATAAGTGATAAATGAATTAGTTTAAAGGGCTAGGGTTTAAGTACATAGAATGGGCCTAAAATAGGTTGGTTTGTATGGCATAATGTGTTTGATTGGGCTAGAGCCATTGTTTTGTGTCTTCAAGTGCATACAAGGCCTTCAAATTCGTCCATCCTCTTGGCTCCATGGATAAGCTATCCAATCCATGCCCAAAAATGCTCCAAATGGCCTCAAAATGCACTTTCTTGCTCCCTAGGCCCTTAGAACCTGAAAACACACAAAAGAAGCATAAAGGACTAAAATAACGAGAGAAACATAACGTAAATGCACGAGAACAAGCCATTTAAGTCACATGAATATGCTCCTATCACCCGTGTGGTAACAGAGTCGCACCCGTGACTATTTTTGCCATTCAGAAATCGAAGGGGCGCTCGCTCAGAAATCGAAGAGCCGTTTGCTCAGAAATTGAAGAGACGTTTGTCGACAAGGGTAAAAGAACAGTACCACCACTTGCTATTAAGAAATCCCTATATATGTCGACCTTCATCTCTTATGGCAAGGCAGACCTGAAGAAAATGTCCAACTCTTTCTCACCTCTGAGGGCGCACTCCCAGCGAAGCCTCTTGAAATACTCAATTTTTTCTCCCCCAAAGAAGATACCAGATACCTGGAGTACAGATGAGGCAGAAGGAAACGGTGATCGAAGCATGTGGAGACAGCCACAACAAATACATGTGTTGATTTATTCACCGTTTCTTCAAAAGCAAAGGTATCTCATATCATCAAGGTCAAAAGCAAGAGTATCTCATATCATGCTCTTTCCCTGTCTTTTCCTTTGTCCGTGTTATTACTCGCATGGCAAAGTAAATGAGAGCAATCAGAGGCACTTGGAGTCAGCCTTCCAATCTGCAACCGACTACCGGGAATCTATTCCTGGTTGCTTACCTAGTATTGCTCTCGAGTAGTCATCTTCAACGGTTGATACACTGCCAGAGAAGGGACAGCTAAGACGGGTGGTCAATGAAACATCAATCTTTCCAATTCATATTCATTACGAAGTGGAAAGATTGAACAAAGAAGCGGGGGAGAGACAAAAGGATCCTGCTGCCCAGTTCAAGAGTAGCACAAAGGAAAATCAACGAGTGGAGGAGACCAAAAGAATCCTCCAGCACAGTTCAAGAGTAAGCCTGTGGAATCACCAACATCAAGCCTCAGTGCAATCAACAAGGAGAAGATGGAATTTACATTCCACAACCAGATTTGCGTCTCTAAACTCTTCTCTTTGTTATTTACATTATGCCATGTTTAGTATGTTTCGTTGCTGTTTTTATGTTTACTTTTGTTTGGTGTGATTTTAAGCTTAAAACATTGAGGACAATGTTTGATTTAAGTGTGGGGGGGTAACTAAGTATATCTGATGCAAATTCGTGGATTTTATCACCCTTAACTTCAAGTGTTGTTCCTTGCTGTTTTAAAATATTTTTAAGCTGTTTTAGAGTGTTTTAGTATTTTTTGTTTCATAACTCCGAAAAGCACATAAAAATTTGAAAAACATGTTTTGAAAAGCCTAAAAAGAGTGTTTTGAGTCGTTTTTGGTGTGTTTGTGTCTTAGGGTACCTTCCAACACAATGATGAGGATTTGGTTTGTAATTGCATGACTGTTAAAAAGAGTTATAAACATGGATGAAAGTTTGATTTACTCTTGGTATATGCTTAGTTATGGTTATAATGTATGACTTCACATGCAATCATAAAAGAAAAATTCGTTTTTGTAACATGCTTGAAGGAAGGAACTCATAATAACACTACATCCCTGTGAGACTCGAGCCATTACTTTCTTTTGAGAGTTATAATATGTGATTCTTTGTTCTCTAAAGTTGTTGCATGATCTCATTATTCCTTGCTTGGTTGCTACTTAGAATGCAATTGTATCATGATAGAACTAAATGCTAGAACTTATATCCGTTTCATTCAAAGCATGACATTGAATTGCATAACATATATCAAGATGAAGTTGTGTAGTTGCCATCATAGCCAAATATTCTTATTTCCCATATTACGTATATATTGTAAGTTTTAACCCCGTTGAGCCTCGTTTAGCCCATGTTCTTTGTTAACCCATATCATCTCACCTAGCCTAGATTAGGACCATCCGTACCCTTGTTCTTGAAGCATAGTGAGCATGACTTAAATGAATTCCTTTTGAGTTACATTATGCAAGAAAATGAGTGTGGGGGAGTAAAAGTTTGTTCTTAAGTTTATATGAGATTCAAAAGAAAAAAAAAAAAAAAAAAAAAGAAAAGAAAGAAAAGGAGTGAAAATAAGTAAGAATGAACTCACAAGCGTTGATGGTTGAAGAAAGGGTCCAAAAAAGTTGAATATGGCCCTAAGTTTTGTGAGATTCCCCCTTGAGTGATCAAAGTTGATTTTTGCGTTCTAAAGGGAATTCTAAATGTCTAATTCATTACTTTGCTCACTATTGCTTAAAGAACCTTTGTTTTCCATATTCCTTTTTTGTTATCCAAACACCTCAAGCCCCGTTACAACCCTTGACTTCTATCTTGAGTGTTATGTATTTCAATTGTGGAGTTTGAATTTGGTATGAGCTTATGGTGTCACTGGTTCTCGCATCTAAGTAGTAGCATTCCATTCATGAGATCATATCTAAACATGCTTATTAAACTCCAGAAATTGCTTCCTTTGAAATACATATATGTGAGTGTTCGTTTTTATGTTTACATCAATCTTCTCACATATAACTAGTTTAGGGTGTGTAGTCAGAAAATCTGAGTGAAAATTGAGTGCATATCTTGTAAGGAATTGAGCAAATTCTCTAAGGCATGTTACTACATTCAAAACATGGTTTTAAATGCTTAATTGTGAACTAATATGTGGTGACTATGATTAAGTATGTACTTAAGTGTCAAGATAACCAAAATCTATGGGAATGATGATTTTTGACATGTCATGTGCATTGGAAATCCCTGAGGCAACGTTGGAAGGTTTAAGATTGTGTTTGGTTTGTTTCGTTTCGTTCTATTTTGTTTTTCTGTTTTGCTCGAGGACTAGCAAAAGCTAAGTGTGGGGGTATTTGATAGGAGCATATTCATGCGACTTAAAAGGCTTGTTCTCGTACATTTACGTTATGTTTATTTAGTTATTTTAGTCCTTTATGCTTCTTTTGTGTGTTTTCAGGATCATAAGATGTGTTTGTCGAAAGAATGCATTTTGGAGTAGTTTGGGGCATTAAATGGATTGCATATGCTTAACGCCAAGTAGATGGACGAAATTGAAGACCAAATTATCATCACCACCTATCAGACAATTATACACTTATCATCACCACATATCATTCATTTATCACTTATCATATCATTCACTTATCACTTAACATATCATACAATTATACACTTATCATCACCACATATCATTCATTTATCACTTATCATATCATTCACTTATCACTTAACATATCATTCACTTATCATAACCACATATCATACACTTATCATAATAACATATTATTCACTTATCACTTATCATAATCATTCACTTATTCTTTCATCATTCAACCACCAATTCAACACATGCATCTTCAAACACATCAACCCTACATGCACATTCATCATCATTCACTCTAGTTTTAATTCACATGCAAACACATGCATTTCCAACACCAAACACCTTATGCCGTGCACTCCCCTCCACATTTCAGCTTTCCTTCTCTTTGCAGCCACACTTCCACATGCATTCCCTCTTTTCCTAGCTGTTTTTCCATCATTATTTCAACCTAACATTCACCCACATGCCCCTTTAAACAAACCCAAAACATGCAGCCACAAAAAACTACACCCTTTGCCGTGCAAAACATCTCCATTTTCAGCACACTCCACATGCAATTTCAACTTTCCAACCTAGCCACATTCACATGCATTCACTCATAATCATTCACCAAACTTGCAGCCACATTTCCACCTATTCCTAGCTGTCATGTTCCCTCTCATTTACCTATAAATAAGCATGCATTGCAGCCACAATTCATTCATTCCATTCACAACACAACACACAACACAAAATCCTCCATTCTTGCCGTGCATATCCCTTCATTTTCTGCATATTTTCTCTTCATTCCAACCACTCCTCATCCCCCCAAAACTCACCTTAGACCTTGTGCTACAACAACGAGGAAGAGAAGAGTGCCTAAACGTTCATACAATTCAAGTTTGAGTTGTTGGAATGTTTAGGTGTTTCTTTGATTTCAATGTTTAAATTCAATTCTCTTTGTTTTGTAATGGAAGAGAAGAGTGCCTAAACGTTCATACAATTCAAGTTTGAGTTGTTGGAATGTTTAGGTGTTTCTTTGATTTCAAAGTTATGAGGAACTAAACCCCCTTTAGCTAGGGGGTGATTCGAAACTATGTTTATATTTGTAATATGAATTGATTAACTTTCGTTGGAATTTCATCAGTTGTGGATTCAATTCGTTTAGCCGTTTGATTGATAACTTATTTATGTATGTTTATTAAGAATGCGCGCTTAATTTTCATGCATGAATATGACGCTAGAATATAAGTGAGTTTCACCTAATCGTTATGAACTTATATTCACAAGTAGTGAAGGTTGCTTCTAAACAATCGCGTTAAATGAATTCTTGGCACGAGTTTCATGCTCATCATAGTAACGAATGCCTCGTCAACACTTATAGTTTTCATAATGCTTAATGATCTTTAATTGTATCTTTATTGTGCTTTTCACGTAAAGGACTTTTGGAGAATGTTGTGAATTGCGTTGCGCAAACCCATCCAATTCATTAACTTAAAGGAGAACTTGACGGTTAATTTAAGCGGACCTAATTAACCCAGGGCGTTGAGTTTCATAATTTATCGAAAGACCAACTGAGAATCAATCTTGTATGCAAGTGTAACATGTGTGGAGAAGAACCCCTTGGCTATTCCATCATCCATATTTTCATCGCATTCATATTTACGTTTTGCCTTTAATTACAATTTGTGCATTTTATTCTCGTCAAATCAAACTCAACCCCCCCCCCCCATCTTTTGTTAAGTCTTATTCATTTGATTTGTTTTAAGTATTTTACGTTTGTTTAGTTTTGCATTCTTTGAGTTTAGTTTAAGTGTTTTAAACTTTATATTACGTTGTAAAGTTTTGCATACTTTGAGTCTAGTATAGTGTTTTATATTATGTTTTTACGATTTTGAGTCAGTTTCCAAGTGATTTGCAATCCCTCCTAATCCCCGGTCCAGAACGATCCCTACTTATACTTATACTACAATTGTCAAAAAGAGGGTTTAATTTGTGTGCGTATAAATCTCGCATCAGTCATCTCTACTCTGGATCAGCAGACGGCTCAGGGATAGTTCATTTACCTTGATGCCGATTATGGTCATTGTTGATTTTGGCATGATGTTTATGGCCGACCCGCCATCCACAAGCATGCGGTTGACTTTGTATTCCCTTATGTACCCGGAGACGAAGAGAGGACGGTTGTGAGGCTTTGATCCCAACAGTAGGTCTTCGTCAGTGAAGTTAATTACGTCATGGGTGGCACAACATGTGGCACATTCATGTGGCTGAAGCTTCGAGCCTTCGTCGTTACTTTCTCGCACTTCGTGGTCGCTGGGACCTGCCAGGATTGCTGCTAGTGCTCTTCGTATCTTTTATGGCAATGGTAGCGCTTCCTCGATGCTAAAGTCTGTTGGCAGACCTTCTTCAGGTGTGAGGGTCTTTTCTACCTCAATGGCGATAGCTTTGCCTTTTGAGGGCTCTTCTATTTCTACTTCAACCATGTGACAGGCCACGGTAGTGCACTGTTGGAAAAAGTCATTCGGGAAGTACTCACGCAAGGAAACGGGAATGCATGGCTCCTGCTCCATAGGTTCCCTAGCATATGTTGTTTTATTATGCTTTATGTTTCTTTTAGGCTTCGCATTGTTGCGGCCGTGGTGATTTCTTCTTTGTTCCACATTTGGCTGTATGACTCGTGGTCTTGGTTTCCTTGTCTTTTTGTAGGTTACCAATATCCATCCTTCTTCATCATCAGCATGTGCATCTTGGTCGCTTCTCTCCAGTGATGGTTGTGTAGGAGGTGCCTTGCAACTTGAGCATTCACGGGAACGGTCAGGTGTCGTTTGGAGAGGCACAGGATTAAACGATCCAAACGCAATTGTAGTGGTATGCGTTGCGGCTGTGTCCTCAAGGTCGAGCTCAATTTGCCCTTGTTGTGCTAGCTTCATGATGAGTTCTTTGAGAACGAAGCACTTGCCAACAGGATGGCTCACAATACGATGGTACTTGCAGTACCTAGGATCATTTGTGCGATTCATTTCTTCAGGACGCTTGCATTCGGGTAGCTTAATCACCTTTTTTTCCAGCAAGTCATCTAACATGGCAGCCATGTCAGAGTCAGGAAAAGGGTACGTTTTTTGTTCCAACTCTCTCAAGGTGCTCTTGTATCTGTCTTGGGTGCGAGAAGGCTCACTTGTCTTTATCTCCTTCGCTTTCTTCTTGGATGAGGTCTTGATAGGCGCTGAGGAGGTCTTGATGGGGGTAGTGTCGACGGTGAAAGCTTCCTTAGCGGGCTTCTTCCCGGTCTTGTCTACATTTGGGGCGAATACTTTATCCTTATTGAAGTTAGTAATCGGCTCCTTTTTCTCGTGATTAGCGATACTCAGCTCCATGTCGTGGGAACGAGTTGCTAGCTCTTCGAATGTTCTTGGTTTTATGCCTTGGAGGATGTAATGTAACCCCCAGTGCATGCCTTGAACGCACATCTCAATGGCAGAGGTTTCAGAAAGCCGATCTTTACAATCCAGACTTAAGGAGTGCCATCTATTTATGTTGTCGACGACAGGTTCATCTCTCCACTGTTTCGTACTGGTCAGCTCTAGCATGCTTACAGTACGACGAGTGCTGTAGAAACGGTTGAGGAATTCCCTTTCTAGCTGGTCCCAACTGTTGATAGACTCAGGTTCGAGGTCAGTGTACCAGTCAAAAGCGTTACTTTTCAGCGAACGCATGAACTGTTTGATGAGGTAGTCTCCCTCTGTCCCAGCATTGTTGCAAGTTTCAATGAAATGGGCGACATGTTGCTTCGGGTTGCCTTTTCCATCGAACTGTATGAATTTTGGGGGCTGATAACCCTTTGGCATCTTCAAAGCATCAATCTTCTTGGAGTAAGGCTTTGAGTACAGTACGGAGTCATGCGAGCTTCCTTCATACTGTGTCTTGACAGTGCTTGCGATCATCTCCTGTAGCTGCTGGATAGAGAGAGATCCCATGAATGTCGTTGCTTGGTCTAGCTTCGACTTCTCTTCAACTTTCTCCGCTGGTGGCTCCTCTTCTTCGTCGACTTCTTTCTTTAATAGGCCAACATTTGGGTCGACTTTCACGTCGGGCAGCACATCTAGTTGGTTGACAAGTGCGGCAATCTGCAAGTCCTTCTCTTCCACAGTCCGTGTGAGCTTTGCGATTGCTTCATTCATCTGAGCTAGCTGCTCCTCGATTGAAGTTGCTCCAGTGGTCATGACTTGCATGGTTGTACTGCCGCTCGAATCAGCGTCGAAGAGTAGGGACTCTGAGTATTTTCTCGGGCTTTCCCCCCTTGATGCCCTTAGCGAGGCTAGGGTGATCACAGGCTCGTACCTCGGGTGCTCTTGTTCCTTTGACAGAGTCAATGCAGGGGCGGAAGCCGAGGCAAAAAGAGCTCTTGCCTTACTTCGGGTTATGATGCCCGAAATATCACCACTTGCGGCGATGATGTTCTTGTTCTTTGCTTTGATTGCAGGAACAGCTTGATCCTTTCTTGATGCCATTTGCGTTTTTCGATGATTGGAGGATAGAGATGAGAGGTAGAGATGTCCCACTGGGCGTGCCAAGTTTGTAAACACGAAAAATTCTTGAAACAAGAAACAAGAATACGTGTACAAAATAATATTTTTGTGTTTAATGATTTTGGGGTTACAATCTCTTTGTAATTTGATCCTCTGATTCTATCTTCGTAGGGTGTAGGTTTGTGGATGAGTTGTCGATCCAAAGGGCCGTCGGGGCTTGATCTAAGGATGAACAGTTGATGAATGGATCTTCAAGGGGCGTTGGGCTTGATCTTGAAGAATAGGTGTATGAGTTTGTTGAGGTTGTTGATCCAAAGGGCCGTTAGGGCTTGATCTTAGGATGAACGGATGATGAATGATGAACACTTTCTTCAAGGGGCCGTCGGGGCTTGATCTTGAGTCGGTGGAAGTTCTTCAAGGGCCGTTGGGGCTTGACCTTGAAGGAGGATTTGACGAAGAACGAAGAGTGTTTTCTTGATCCTTCGGGATTTTCTTGAGAGCTTTAGAGTTTCAAGGCTTCAAGGTTTTGGTGTGATGTAAATTCCCTTCTTTCTTTCTTCCTCAAAATGAATGCCTTGGCTTCCTATTTATAGAATTCCAAAACTTGATTTTTGGATTTAAATAATCAGATTAAATAATTCATTTCTGCCAGGTATTGGCACGTGTCCTATTTGATGACTTTTCCAATTTATTTCGATTTTTCGTTGAGTCACACGCTACATGTAAAATTTATGTGACACGTGAGCGTTGAAATTTTAATTATTGGTCAACATTCATTTCACCGAAATTTTGATGTCTACAACCCTTAATTACAATCTGTGCATTTTATTTAATTTCGTCAAAAACTCAATCCCCCCATATTTTGTTACGTCTTAGTCATTACAATCTATCTTATTTTGTGTTTTTAAGCATTTGGAGTCATAAACACTTTCAAATTAGTCCAAATCAAGTTCTAGTTTCTGTTTGAGTCAATTTGATTGTTTTAGGCAGTTTGAGTGTTTCAAATCTGTTTTGAGTCATAGTAGTCTTGTTAAGAGTCTTTAAGTTTAGTTTTTGTGTTTTTAAGTCAATTTATATTAGATTAGCACCCCTAGTTAATCCCCGGTTAGAACGATCCCTACTTACATCATTACTACAATTGTCACAAATAGGGTTTAATTTGCATGTCACATTCGTATCGCATCAAATTTTTCTCACATATAACTAGATTAAGGTGTGTAGTTAGAAAATCTGACTGAAAATTGAGTGCATATCTTGTAAGGAATTAAGTGATTTCTCTAAGGCATGTTACTACATTCAAAACATGGTTTTAAATGCTTAATTGTGAACTAGTATGTGGTGACTATGATTAAAAATGTACTTAAATGTGAAGATGACTAAAATCTGTGGAGATAATGAATTTTTAACATGTCATGTGCATTGAAAATCCCTGAGACCATTGTTGGAAGGTTTAGGTTTTGTTTTGTTTTTCTATTTTGCTCGAGGACGAGCAAAAGCTAAGCGTGGGGGAATTTGATAGGATCATATTTGGGTGACTTACTTAGCTTATTTTCGTGCATTTATATTGTTAATTCATAGTTGTTTTAGTAGTTTAAGCCATTTTTGTGTGTTTTTAGGTTCATATGGCTAAGGAAGCAAAAAGATGCATTTTGGAGCATTTTGGAGCAAAATTGGACTTGGAATGGATAGCTTATGTTTGGAGCAAAAGGAATGGACGAAATTGAAGACCTAATGAAGTGAGGATTCCTAATCACAAGAGGATTCCTAATGAGGAATCCTAGTCAAAGAAGGTTTCCTACTTGAAGTAGGAAAGTTAAGCCAAGGTTTCCTATTTTGGTTTAATCTTTCCTAATCCTTAAAGACTCCAAGTTTCAACAATATCAAGGGCTCCTACCTATTCTAGGTCACAAAACTTGCAACCTTAAGCAATGCCATGTGTTTCCTTGTGTCTCCCTTCCTTGCCGTGCAAGGAAGGGCTTTGTTCCCTATTTTAAACACTTAAACACCTTCCTTTCTCATACCTATTTCAGCCGCACCCTTTTAGACACCGTAGGGTATTTCCCCATCCATTGATTCAATAAATCCATCTCAGCCGTACCTTGTTCTTAACCCTAGAGCCTATTCTATTCACTTCTCATTCAGCCACCATGACATTATTCCTTCATCATTGCACCACATTTCAGCCACCATGACATTATTCCTTCATCATTGCACCACATTCCAGCCTTGTCGTGCATAACCCACCACATTCCAGCCTTGCCGTGCACATCACCACACATTCCAGCCATTCCACACACCTTTCCAACCTAATCCACATGCATTCATCATCATTCACCCTAGCTGTCACTCACATGCATTTCCTTCATTATTTCAGCCACATGCACCCATAATCATAGAGCCACATGCAATCTTAATCATTCAGCCACATATGTTCCCATTCTCCCTATAAAACCATGCATTCCCTCACCAACAAAAGAAATCCCTTGGTGCCGTGCCTTCCTCCACCATTCCATCCATTCATACACACTTCACACCATCACACAACCATTCAGCCGCTAGCACCACTCCACCTTTTCTCCTTCATTGCAGCCACTCCAACCACTCCCCATCCCTCCAAAACACTACCCTACCATCACACATCCATTCCTCCATACCAATACCACCCCAAAACCTATCCTTAGACCTTGTGCCGCAACAAAGAGGAGGAGAAGAAGGGCCTAAACGTTCATACAATTCAAGTTTGAGTTGTTGGAATTTTTAGGTGCTTCCTTTCCTTGATTTCAATGGTTAAATTTACTTATCTTTGTCTTGTACGTATGAGGAACTAAACCCCCTTTGGCTAAGGGTGTATTCGAAACCATGATTATATATGTGAAATAAGTTGATTACTTCCAGTTATCGTTGCATAAGTCGTGAATACAATTTGCTTAACCTTTGATTTAGAGCTTATTCTTGTATGTTGATTGAGAGTGCACGCTTAAGTTGCATGCTTGAATTTGGTGCTAAGATATAAGTTTGTTTCACCTAATCGTTATGAGTTTATATTCACAAGTAGTGAAGGTCGCTAGTCACGATCATGTTAAGTAGATTCCTGGCAAGAGTATCATGTTTTTCATAGTTACAAATGCCTTGTCGATGCTTATGATTTCCAAAGAACGTAATGATTTTAACTTGTATCTTTATCATGTTGTTCATATAGAGAACTTGTTAGGAATAATTTGATTGCGATGCATATTCATCCAATTCAATGATTCTAGGGAAATCTGAAGGTTAATTTAAGCGGACCTAATTAACTTGGAGCGTCAAGGTTCATAACTTATTGAATTGATAACTGGAAATTGATTTACGTTGCATATATTTCATGTGTGGAGAAGAACCCCTTAGCTATTCCATCATCCATTGATTCATCACAATTTTGTCTTACAATCTGCCCATTTAGTTAAATTCGTCCAAACACAATCCCCCCATATTTTGTTGAGTCTTAGTCATTCAAATCTGTTTTATTTTGTGTCTTTAAGCATTTGTAGTCATAAATACTTTCAAATTCGTCCAAATCAAGTTCTAGTTTCTGTTTGAGTCAATTTGATTGTTTTAGGCAGTTTGAGTGTTTCAAATCTGTTTTGAGTCATAGTAGTCTTGTTAAGAGTCTTTAAGTTTAGTTTTTGTGTTTTTAAGTCAATTTATATTAGATTAGCACCCCTAGTTAATCCCCGGTTAGAACGATCCCTACTTACATTATTACTACAATTGTCACAAATAGGGTTTAATTTGTGTGTCACATTCGTAACGCATCAAATTTTGGCGCCGTTGCCGGGGATTAGCAAAGTTGCTAATCCCTAGTCTTGAGTCTTGTTTAAATTGTTTAGTTTCTGTTTTGTTTTAATTTTTGCACCGTGTGTATGTGTTTTGTTTTTGTGCCGTGTGTGGCAACTTGTTTTCTTACTTGTGCCGAGTCTATTAAGTTGGTTACTTATCTTGTTTACTCTTGTGTGTAGGTACTAGTTTATGACCCGTAGCTCACAACTTGTTCGTGAGCATATCTCCGACTTTGACGGTGATTTCGAGAGGATTTTGAGAAGGAAAAAGAAATCGCAAGCGTCTAATCCTCCTAGTCCCGAACCTGAATTAAAGGAGCAAGAAGTTGAAATTGAGGTTGAAGAAGAAGTACCAATCATGGCAGTGGACAATCGAACCATCAAAGAGCTTTCTGCCTCGGGTTTGGCCAATGCAGCACCTCTTTGCATCCAATACCCTAGGGCAGCCCCTGAGAAGGCCGATGAATTTGAGCCGAAGTCCAGTTTGCTACATCATATACCCAAGTTCCATGGGTTATCAATGGAGGACCCCAATAAGCATTTAAAGGAGTTCGAAGTCGTATGCTCAAGTATGACACCGGTGAACGTGGACAGCAACATATTGAAGATGAAGGCTTTTCCTTTTTCTTTGGTGGAGAAGGCCAAGGATTGGTTGTATGAGTTGGCTCCCGGCACTGTCACATCATGGGAGAGTATGAAGCGAGCCTTCTTAGAGAAGTTCTTTCCGACATCACGAGTCATTCTTCTTCGCAAGAAGATTAGTGGAATTCAGCAAAGCCAAGGTGAATCTTTTCCAACTTATTATGAACGTTTTAAAACTCTTGTTGCTTCATGTCCACAGCACCAAATGAAGGAGGAGCTACTTCTTCAATATTTTTACGAAGGTCTTCTACCACTTGAACGGCAAATGTTGGATGCATCAGCGGGAGGAGCATTGGTGGACAAGACACCCAGGGATGCCAAAACTCTCATTGCTAATCGAGCACTCAATGCACAACAATATGAAGGTGTTGGGCAGAGAGACACCCCACGGCCACATCATGTAAATGAGGTAAGTTCTATTTCTGAGTTACAATCCCAAATGGCTAACCTTACGTCTATGTTGTCGCAGTTTGTTGAAGGCCCCAAAGCGCAAGGAGATACAATTTGTGGTGTATGCTCCATTCAAGGACACCAATCTGATCAATGCCCTCAATTAATTGAGAACGGAGGGTGGGAATCTGCCAATGCCGTGGGTTATGGGAATCAAAACCAACCAAGGGGTGATCCTTTCTCCAACACATACAATCAGGGATGGCGTGACCACCCCAATTTCAGATGGAGAGATGCACCACAATATGCCCAACAAAGTGGATTCCGACAACCCTCGGGTTTCTTTCCAAGGCCAATGGCACCACAACCACCTCCTTAAGCACAATCATCCCAAACCAACTCAGGTACGTCTATGAATGACGATAAAACATATCAGTTACTAACCACAATGGCACAGGGAATGCAGAACCAAGAAAAGGAGGTTAATGAGCTAAAGAAGCAAATGGGCCAAATGGCCGAATTTTTGGGACAATTCCGTGAAAATGGTAAGTTACCAAGCACTACGGTGGTCAATCCCAAGGGTGGTTTTGAAACCGCCAATGCAATCACCTTAAGAAATGGCAAGGAAGTTGGAACCACCACACAACCACCAAAATCAAGCCAAGAAGAGGATGAAAGGTTGTTGCAAGAGGAAGAGAGGAAGGGCAAAGCCACGGAAAGGGTGGAGCAACCCTTGCCACAACCACTTCAAGCTCCTAGGCCGTCCAACAAATGTAAAGTAGGTCCAAACTCAATTGTTTCTAACGTGATTCCACCAAATGTGCCCTTTCCTAGCAGGTTTATGCAAGCCAAGATAGAGGAGGATGAAAAAGACATCCTGGAGACGTTTAGGAAGGTGCATGTCAATATCTCGCTCCTTGATGCAATAAAGCAAGTTCCGAAGTATGCGAAGTTTTTGAAGAAGATTTGTACAACAAGGAAACGGATTCGGGAAAAAGAGGTGGTACATGTTAGTGAGAATGTCTCTGCCATATTGCAAAGAAAGCTGCGACCTAAATGCAAAGATCCAGGTAGTTTCACTATCCCTTGTGTAATTGGTAATACAAAGTTCGAACATGCTATGCTAGATTTAGGTGCATCAATTAATGTCATGCCATACTCTATTTATGCATCTATGAATCTAGGAGAGCTTAAAAATGATTAGGTTATTATACAATTAGCCGATCGATCTAATGCATACCCGAGAGGAGTTTTGGAAGATGTTTTGGTGCAGGTAGACCACTTGATTTTTCCTGCAGATTTCTATGTGCTTGACATGGATGATTCAACCCACTCTCCACCATCGCCACTCTTACTTGGACGACCTTTCATGAAAACAGCCCACACCAATTCAACCATTGATGTACCCCCAAAGAAGATACCAGATGCCTGGAGTACAGATGAGGCAGGAGAAAACGGTAGATCGAAGCATGTGGAGACAAGCACAACAAATATATGTGCTGATTCATTTGCTGCTTCTTCAAAAGCAAAAGTATCTCATATCATCAAGGGCGAAAGCAAAGGTATCTCATATCATGCTCTTTCCCTGTCTTTTCCTTTGTCCTTGTTCTTACTCGCATAGCAAAGTGAAAGAGAGCAATCAACCGGCACTTGGAGTCAGTCTTCCGATCTGGAACCGACTGCCTGGAATCTATTCCCTGGTTGCTTACCTAGCGTTGCTCTCGAGTAGTCATCTTCAACGGTTGATACACTTCCAGAGAAGGGACCACATCTGCTTGGAGAACAGCTAAGGCAAGTGAAAATGATACATTGAAGCATGTGGAGACAAGCGCAACAACTGCATATGCTGAGTTATCCTCTAACCCTCTTCAATACGAATTGGAAAGATTGAACAAAAGAATCCTCCAGCCCAGTTCAAGATTAAGCCTGTGGAATCACCAAGATCAAGCCTCAATGCAATCACCAAGGAGAAGATGGAATTTACACTCCATAACCAGATTTGCGTCCCTAAACTCTTCTCTTTGTTAGTTACATTCTGCCATGTTTAGTATGTTTAGTTGCTGTTTATGTGTTTACTTATGTTTTGTGTGAATCTATGCTTAAAACATTGAGGACAATGTTTGATTTAAGTGTGGGGGGGGGGGGGTAACTAAGTATATTTGATGCAAATTCGTGGGATTTTATCACCCATAACTTCAAGTGTTGTTCCTTGCTGTTTTAAGGTGTTTTTAAGCTGTTTTAGAATGTTTTAGTCTGTTTTGTTTTATAACTCCGAAAATCACATAAAAATTTGAAAAACATGTTTTGAAAAGCCTAAAAAGAGTGTTTTGAGTCGTTTTTGTGTGTTTGTGTCTTAGGGTACCTTCCAACACAATGATGAGGATTTGGTTTGTAATTGCATGACTGTTAAAAAGAGTTATAAACATGGAGAAAAGTTTGATTTACTCTTGGTATATGCTTGGTTATGGTTATAATGTATGACTTCACATGCAATCATAAAAGAAAAATTCGTTTTTGTAACATGCTTGAAGGAAGGAACTCAAACAAACGCTACAACCTTGTGAGACTTGAGCCTAAATGTTATTTGGAGAGTTAAAATCTGTGCATTATTGTTTCTAAAAGTCGTTGCATGATCTCATTATTCTTTGCTTGGTTACTACTTAGAAGGTGTTTCATCATATAGTTCCAAATGCTAGAACTCATGCCCATTTCATTCGAAGCATGTTATTGATTTGCATAACACATATTCAAGAAGAAGTTGTGTAGTGACCACCACCAAAGCCAACTTGCCGTGTATCCTACTTCATTATTTGTTTAAGTTAACCCCGTTGAGCCTTGTTAAGCCTTTATTCCTTGTTAACCCACATTATCCTCACCTAGCCTAGTTTAGGACAGTCCACACCCTTGTTCTTAAAAGATAGTGAGCATGACTTAAATGAATTCCTTTTGAGTTACATTATGCAAGAAAATGAGTGTGGGGGAAGGAATGTTTGTTCTTAAGTTTATATGTATGTTTTGAGATTCAAAAAAAAAAAAAAAAAAAAAAAAAAAAAAAAAAAAAAAAAGCATGTGAAAAAAATGTAAGAATGAGTGATTAAGTGTTGAATGTTGAAGAAGGGGTCCAAAACACCAAATCTGGCCCTAAATTGTATAAATTTTCCCTTTTTGTTCAAAAGTTGAGTTTTCATTCAAAAGTGAATTTTAAGTTGATTCGAATGCTTTGCCCACTATTTCTTTAAGAACCTTTGTTTTCCATATCCCTTCTTTGTTAGCCAAATGATACGTAGATTTATACGCACACAAACTAAACCCTATTTGTGACAATTGTAGTGATGATGTAAGTAGGGATCGTTCTAACCGGGGATTAACTAGGGATGCTAAACACTTGACTCAAATAAATAAAACTAACTTTTAAAACACTAAGACAAACTAAAAGACTCAAAACAAGTTCAAAAGACTCCAAATACTTAAAAACATAAAATAAGACAAATCAAATGATTAAGACTTAACAAAATAGGGGGGGAATTGTGGTTGGACGATATTAAATTAAATGGACAGAATATAATTAAAGGCAAAATGTAAATATGAATGTGATGAAAAATATGGATGATGGAATAGCTAAGGGGTTTTTCTCCACACATGTTACACTTGCATACAAGATTGATTTTCGGTTGGTCTTTCGATAAATTATGAAACTCAATGCTCCAAGTTAATTAGGTCCGCTTAAATTAACTTTCAGATTTCCCTAGATTCGTTGGATTGAATGGAATACGCATTACAACCAAATTATTCTTAATCAAAGTCCCTAACTATGGAATACGCATGATAGAGACATTCAACAAAGATCATTAAGTTCAACGGAAATCATAAACATCGACGAGGCATTCGTTACTATGGAATACGCATGAAACTTATGCCAAGAATTCGTTTAACGCGATTGTTTATAAGCAACCTCCACTACTTGTGAATATAAGTTCATAACGATTAGGTGAAATTCACTTATATTCTAGCGTCATATTTATGCATGAAAATTAAGCTTGCAATCTCAATGAACATACATAAATAAGTTATCAATCAAACAGTTAAACGAATTGAATCCACAACTTATGAAATTCCAACCAAACGTAATCAATTCAAATTGCAAATATAAACATAGTTTCGAATCACCCCCTAGCTAAAGGGGGTTTAGTTCCTCATAACTTTGAAATCAAAGAAACACCTAAACATTCCAACAACTCAAACTTGAATTGTATGAACGTTTAGGCACTCTTATCTTCCATTCTCATACGTACAAAACAAAGAGAATTAAATTTAAACTTTGAAATCAAAGAAACACCTAAACATTCCAACAACTCAAACTTGAATTGTATGAACGTTTAAGCCCTCTTTTCTTCCTCGTTGTTGTAGCACAAGGTCTAAGGTGAGCTTTGGGGATTATGTGAAGTGTTTTGGAGGGATGGGAAGTGGTTGGATAGTGGCTGCAATGGAGGAGAAAAACTGCACAGAAATGGAAATGATTTGCGGCACAAGGGTTGTGTTTGTGTTGTGTGAAGTGTTGTGAATGGAAAAATGAGATCCCTTGAATGATGGGAATGCAAGGGTATTTATAGGAGGAGTGGAGATGTATATGGCTGTTTGTTTAAGGTGTTTGTGTGGAGGAATGATGGAAAAACAGCTAGGACAACATGTGAAAGCTTGGAAAATAAAAGGGAAAGCTGGAATGTGGAATGGTGCCCACGGCAAAGTGTTGTTTGTTTGATGATGATGCATGTGATGGGTGGGAACAAAGGGGGAAACATGGCACAAGGGTGCTTGAGTGAATGATTGAATGTGCATGTGGATTAAAGAATGAGTGGTGGTGTAATGATGAAGTGAATGCATGTGGCAAGGAGGAAAGCTAAAATTGTGAAGGGAAGGCACGGCACAAGGCAGATTTTGATGTTGGAAATGCATGTGTTTTACTCAATTATATTGTTGGGAAGGCATGTGGATTAGATGGAATGTAGGTGGGTTATAATGATGAATGCATGTGGAATTGCAAGGAGGAAAGGTGCAGAAAATGGGAAGAAATGCACGGCAATGTGTTTTGTAAAAGGGAAGATGGTGTGTGAATGCATGTGAAGATGCTAATAAATAATGCATGTAGGGTTAGGAAATAAAATCATAATTTAAAGGGGAATGATTAAAGGGTGTTGAAAGGTTTTGCATGGCTTTGAAGTGATTGTGGATTGGGCTAGAGTTTAAGTACATGAAATGGACCCAAATTGCTCCCCCTTGCATGGCAAGGAATGGTGTTTGTGTTAAGCCCAAGGCAAGGTGAATGTAATTGGGTTAGGGCCATTGTTTTGTGTCCTCAAGTGCTTACAAGGCCTTCAATTTCATCCAACACTTGGGCTCCAAGCATAAGCTATCCATCCTTAGTCCAATAGTGCTCCAAAACACTCCACAATGCATCCTTTCGTCAAACACGTCTTATTATCCTGAAAACACACAAAAGAAGCATAAAGGACTAAACTAACTAAAGAAACATAACGTAAATGTACGAGAACAAGCCATTTAAGTCGCATGAATATGCTCCTATCACCAAACACCCCAAGCCCCATTACAACCCTTGACTTCTATCTTGAGTGTTGTGCATTTCAATTTGTAGAGTTTGAATTTGGTATGAGCTTATGGTGTCATTGGTTCTCGCGTCTAAGTAGTAGCATTCTATTCATGAGATCATATCTAAACATGCTTATTAACTCCAGAAATTGCTTTCTTTGTGATATATATATATATATATGTGAGTGTAATCTTCTCACATATAACTAGATTAAGGTGCGTAGTTAGAAAATCTAAGTGAAAATTGAGTGCATATCTTGTAAGGAATTAAGTGATTTCTCTAAGGCATGTTACTACATTCAAAACATGGTTTTAAATGCTTAATTGTGAACTAGTATGTGGTGACTATGATTAAGAATGTACTTAAATGTGAAGATGACTAAAATCTGTGGAGATAATGCATTTTTAACATGTCATGTGCATTGAAAATCCCTGAGACCATTGTTGGAAGGTTTAGGTTTTGTTTTGTTTTTCTGTTTTGCTCGAGGACGATTTAGGTTGGAATGGTGAGTTAAAACAAGATGGCGTTATAATTCAATTGGCCAATCAAACACTTAAACAAATTGAATCCATCATTTATGCATCTTGATAGGAGCATATTCATTCGACTTAATTAACTTGTTCTCGTGCATTTATGTTGTGTTTACTTAAGTTATTTTAGTGTTTAAGGCTACTTTTGTGTATTTTCAGATTATAAGGCTAAAGTGTGCAAGAAGATGCAAATTGGAGTCTTTTGGAGCGAAAGAGGAATGAATGAGTTGAAGATTTGAAGAAACGACGAATTCCTACTCCAACGATGAATTCTTACCAAAACGAGGAATCCTACTCAAACAAGATTTCCTATTTGATATAGGAAAGTTAACCCTAAGTTTCCCGTTTCGGTAACCTTTCCTAAACTTAAAACGTCCGTATTTTCTAGCCACTTTGTAGGCCTTGTATACACTTTAGTACACAAGACCAAGGCCCTAGCCCAATTTCTAAACCCTAGCCGCACCTTGCCCTTTTATTTCTGAATTAAACCTATTTCTCTCCCAAATTCAATTCTAGCCGCACCTTTATATTTTTGATTTAATTTCCTAAGTTTGCAAGCCTTTGATTTAGTTTTAATAAGCTAGGGTTTTAATTTTTCTAAACCATATATAAACTTAACCTTGCCGCACCCTAGTTTGGTTCCCATTCATTCTATTATTTTTCAGCCACAATAATCTTGCAGCCGCACCCATCCATATCAGCCACAAAAACCTAATATTCACCCAAAAAACACCATAAGCCGTGGCCTATTTACCCTAATTCATCCCATTCTATCCCATTTTTTTTGGCCGCAGCCACCTTCACCCATTTTTCTTCTCTGCCGCAGCTTCCCCACCAATCCCAGCACCCATCCAACACAGCCGCACCTTTCCTCCACCCTTGCAGCCACCTTCCACACCTTCACACACCATCTATCAACCTTGCCGCACTACCCAACCTCCCTAAATCCATCCCTAACCCAGAAAACCATCCAGAAATTCCCTAAACACTCTCTGCCGCAGCAAGGAGAAGAGGAAAGAGGAGCTTCGACGCGCAGAAATTCAAGTGGATTCGTTGTGCGTTCTAGGTGTAATCAATCCTTTGTGCTTATGTTTAAATTCAATTGTATTTCTCTTTCTGTGAACATGAGAGGCTAAACCCCCTAGTTAGCTAGGGGGTGATTCGAAACCATGATTATATATGTGAAATAAGTTGATTACTTTCAATTATCGTTGCATAAGTTTTGAATACAATTTGCTTAACCGTTTGATTTAAAACTTATTCTTGTATGTTGATTGAGAGTGCACGCTTAATTTGCATGCTTGAATTTGGTGCTAGGATATAAGTTTGTTTCACCTAATCGTTATGAATTTATATTCACAAGTAGTGAAGGTTGCTAGTCACAATCATGTTAAGTAGATTCCTGGCAAGCGTATCATGCTTTTCATAGTTACAAATGCCTTGTCGATGCTTATGATTTCCAAAGAACGTAATGATTCTAACTTATGTCTTTATCATGCTGTTCATATAGAGAATTTGTTAGGAATAATTTGTTTGCGATGCATATTCATCCAATTCAATGATTCTAGGGAAATCTGAAGGTTAATTTAAGCGGACCTAATTAACTTGGAGTGTCGAGGTTCATAACTTATTGGATTGATAATTGGAAATTGATTTACGTTGCATATATTTCATGTGTGGAGAAGAACCCCTTAGTTAGTCCATCATCCATTGATTCATCATAATTTTGTCTTACAATTTGTTTTCTTTACAATCTGCCCATTTAGTTTAAATTCGTCCAACCACTATCCCCCCCATATTTTGTTGAGTCTTAGTCATTCAAATTTGTTTTATTTTGTGTTTTTAAGCATTTGGAGTCATAAACACTTTCAAATTCGTCCAAATTAAGTTCTAGTTTCTGTTTGAGTCAATTTGATTGTTTTAGGCAGATTTGAGTGTCTCAAATCTGTTTTGAGTCATAGTAGTCTTGTTAAGAGTCTTTAAGCTTAGTTTTTGTGTTTTTAAGTCAATTCAAATTAGATTAGCACCCCTAGTTAATCCCCGGTTAGAACGATCCCTACTTACTTCATTACTACAATTGTCACAAATAGGGTTTAATTTGTGTGTCAACATAAAGTTACACATTGATGCGAGATTTACTTGACACTCAAATTAAACCCTCGTTTGACAATTGTAGTAGAATGGATAAGTGAGGGATCGTTCTAGACCGGGGATTAGGAGGGCTTGCTAAAACCTTCTAAATTGACTTAAAAACATAAAAACTAAATTAAAATACTCTTAACAAGACTACTATGACTCAGAAAGGCTTTGAAAAACTCAAATTGTCTAAAACAATCAAATTGACTCAAATAGAAGCTAGAACTTGATTTAGACGAATTTGCAAGTGTTTATGACTCCAAATGCTTAAAGATACAAAAATAAAACAAATACGAATGATTAAGACTTAACAAAATAGGGGGGGGGGGAATTGTGGTTGGACGATATTAAATTAAAAAGACAGAATATAATTAAAGGCAAAATGTAAATATGAATGTGATAAAATATGGATGATGGAATAGCCAAGGGGTTCTTCTCCACACATGTTACACTTGCAAAACAAAATAGATTCTCAGTTGGTCTTTCGATAAGTTGTGAAACTCAATGATCCAAGTTAATTAGATCCGCTTAGATTAACTTTCAGATTTCCCTAAATTCGTTGGATTGAATGGAATACGCATTACAACCAAATTATTCTTAATCAAAGTCCCTAACTATGGAATACGCATGATAGAGACATTTAACCAAGATTATTAAGTTCAACGGAAATCATAAACATTGACGAGGCATTCGTTACTATGGAATACGCATGAAACTTATGCCAAGAATTCGTTTAACGCGATTGTTTATAAGCAACCTCTACTACTTGTGAATATAAGTTCATAACGATTAGGTGAAATTCACTTATATTCTAGCGTCATATTTATGCATGAAAATTAAGCTTGCAATCTCAATGAACATACATAAATAAGTTATCAATCAAACAGTTAAACGAATTGAATCCATAACTTATGAAATTCCAACCAAACGTAATCAATTCAAAATGCAAATATAAACATAGTTTCGAATCACCCCCTAGCTAAAGGGGGTTTAGTTCCTCATAACTTTGAAATCAAAGAAACACCTAAACATTCCAACAATTCAAACGTGAATTGTATGAACGTTTAGGCACTCTTCTCTTCCCTTCTCATACGTACAAAACAAAGAGAATTAAATTTAAACTTTGAAATCAAAGAAACACCTAAACATTCCAACAACTCAAACTTGAATTGTATGAACGTTTAAGCACTCTTTTCTTCCTCGTTGTTGTAGCACAAAGTCTAAGGTGAGCTTAAGGGCTTTAGGTGTATGTGGAATGGAGTAGGGAGTGGTTGGAGATGGAAGAATGAAGAGAAAATATGCAGAAAATGAAGTGGGACTCACGGCAATGGAATGGTATTTGTGTTGTGTGAAGTGTTGTGAATGGAAATATGAGATATGAATTGAATGAATGAATGCAAGGGTATTTATAGGAGTAGTGGAGGGAACATATGGTTGTTTGTTTAAGATGCAAGTGGCTAATTAATGATGGAAAAGTATGTGATTTAAAGGATGCAAAGTGAATGAATCATGAATCATTGTGGATGAAAGGGGGAAGTGCATGTGTTGATGACTAGGTTAGTGGGTGGAAATCTGAAAATGGCATATAGGAATGGGAGCTCATGGTTTGAATGTGTAAAGTGTGTGTGAATGCATGTGAAGATGCAATAAATAATGCATGTAGGGTTAGGAAATAATGAAGAAATGCATGTGAGATGTTTGGAAAGGAAATGGGAACCCATGGCAATGAAGTTGTTTTGTGTTGTGAATTATGATGAATGCATGTGAGTTAAAGAGGGAGAATGTGGTGAAATGATGAAGTAGGAAGGTGGAAATGCATGTGAGATGTTTGGAAAGGAATAAAGAATGAATGGTGGAAATGTGAGTGAATGATGTGCATGTGTGAGAATGCATGTGGAATTAAGAGGAGTATGGAAGTGAAATAAATGAATGATATGTTAAGTGATAAGTGAATGGTTTGATAAGTGATAAATGAATTAGTTTAAAGGGCTAGGGTTTAAGTACATAGAATGGGCCTAAAATAGGTTGGTTTGTATGGCATAATGTGTTTGATTGGGCTAGAGCCATTGTTTTGTGTCTTCAAGTGCATACAAGGCCTTCAAATTCGTCCATCCTCTTGGCTCCATGGATAAGCTATCCAATCCATGCCCAAAAATGCTCCAAATGGCCTCAAAATGCACTTTCTTGCTCCCTAGGCCCTTAGAACCTGAAAACACACAAAAGAAGCATAAAGGACTAAAATAACGAGAGAAACATAACGTAAATGCACGAGAACAAGCCATTTAAGTCGCATGAATATGCTCCTATCAAATACCCCCACACTTAGCTTTTGCTAGTCCTCGAGCAAAACAGAATAAAAACAAATAAACAAAACGACACTAAACACGTAAAACACAACCTAAACCTTCCAACAACCGTCTTAGGGATTTCCAATGCACATGACAAGTTAAAAATCATCATTCTCACAGATTTTAGTCATCTTCACATTTAAGTACATTCTTAATCATAGTCACCATATACTAGTTCACAATTAAGCATTTAAAACCATGTTTTGAATGTAGTAACATGCCTTAGAGAATTTGCTCAATTCCTTTCAAGATATGCACTCAATTTTTACTCAGATTTTCTAACTACACACCCTAATCTAGTCATATGTGAGAAGATTGATGTAAACATGAAAACGACACTCACATATATGTATCACAAAGAACACAAATTCTGGAGTTAATAATCAATTTTAGATATGATCTCATGAATGGAATGCTACTACTTAGACGCGAGAACCAGTGACACCATAAGCTCATACCAAGTTCAAACTCCACAAATTGAAATACACAACACTCAAGATAGAAGTCAAGGGTTGTAACGGGGCTTGGGGTATGTGGATAAAGAAGGGATATGGAAAACAAAGGTTCTTAAAGAAATAGTGAGCAAAGCATTTTAATCAACTTAGAATTCACTTTTGAATGAAAACTCAACTTTTGAACAAAAAGGGAGAATTTGGACAATTTACGCCCAGAATTGGTGTTTTGGAACCTTTCTTCAATCACTTATTCTTTTCTCTTTTTTTTTTTTTTTTTTTTTTTTTTTTTTTTTTTTTTTTTTTTGAATCTCAAAACATAAACACTTAAACATTCTCTCCCCCACATTTATTTTCTTTCATAATGTAACTCAAAAGGAATTCAATTAGGTCATGCTCACTATCTTTTAAGAACAAGGGTGGGGATTGTCCTAAACTAGGCTAGGTGAGGAAAAAGTGGGTTAACAAAGAACATGGGCTAACACGGCTCAACGGGGGTACAACTTACAACATATACAAAATATGGGAAGTGAGGCTATTTGGCTATGGTGGCAACTACACAACTTCATCTTGATATATGTTATGCAAATCAATAACATGCTTTGAATGAAATGGGCATGAGTTCTAGCATTTGGAACTATATGATGAAACGCCTTCTAAGTAGTAACCAAGCAAAGAATAATGAGATCATGCAACGATTTTAGAAAACAAGAAATCACAGATTATACTCTCCAAAGAACGTTATAGGCTCAAGTCTCTCAGGGTTGTAGCGTTTGTTTGAGTTCCTTCCTTCAAGCATGTTACATAACTAATTTTTTTTTTTCTTTTATGATTGCATGTGAAGTCATACATTATAACCATAACCAAGCATATACCAAGAGTAAATCAAACTTTTCTCTATGTTTATAACTCTTTCTAACCGTCATGCAATTATAAACCAAATCCTTAACATTGTGTTGGAAGGTATCCTAAGACACAAACTCACAAAAACGACTCAAAACACTCTTTTTAGGCTTTTCAAAACAACTTATGAAATTTTTATGTGCTTTTCGGAGTTATAAAACAACACACACTAAAATAGTTTTAAAACAGTGAGAAACAACATGTGAAGTGATAGGTGATAAAATCCAACGAATTTGCATCAAATATACTTAGTTACCTGATAGGAGCATATTCATGCGACTTAAATGGCTTGTTCTCGTGCATTTACGTTATGTTTCTTTAGTTATTTTAGTACTTTAAGCTATTTTCGTGTGTTTGTAGGCCAAAAGGGCTAAAGGAGCAAAAAGATGCATTTTGGAGACGTTTGGAGCACTTTTGGGCTAAGGATGGATAGCTTATGCTTGGAGCCAAAGTGTTGGACGAAATTAAAAACCTAATTGAAGACCAAAGTGTTGGAACCTTGTTCCTTTTAGTTTTAGGATATTTAAACCTTTCCTATATCCTTAGTCGTGCATAACATTCCAACATTCCACTCCTTCATTCACCACTTATCATATCATACACTTATCTTATCATCACCACATATCATATATTTATTATTTATCATATCATTCACTTATTATAAGCATTCACTTATCATATCATTCACTTATCAAACCATTCACTTATCACTTCCATTCACTTATCACTTATCACTTCCATTCACTTATCACTCACCACATATCATTCATTTATCACTTAACATATCATACACTTATCATAATCATTCACTTATACACTTATCATAATCATTCACTTATTCTTTCATCATTCAACCACCAATTCAACACATGCATTTCAAACCTTTCAACACCCTTTAATCATCTCCCTTTAAGTTATGATTTTATTTCCTAACCCTACATGCATTATTTATTAGCATCTTCACATGCATTCACACACACTTCACACAAACAAACAACTCAAAACCGTGAGCTCCCATTCCCTTATGCCATTTTCAGATTTCCACCCACTAACCTAGTCATCAACACATGCATTCCCTTCACATTCACCCACATGCACTCCCACTCTTTAATCATATGCACTCCCATCATAATTCCACCACCAATTCAGCCACAAAACATTATCATTGCACCACATTCAACCACTCCACATCCCTCACCAAGAAACCATTCAACACACACATGCATCCTGAAATTCTTTGCCATGCAATCACATGCATTTCCCTTGACATTTTCAGCCATCACACTTCATCATTACACCACCATTCACTCTTTAACCCACACACACTTCACACAAACAACATTCACATGCATTCACATGCATTTCCAACACAAAACACACTCAAAACCGTGGCCACCTTTGCATTTCAGGATTCCCATTTGCATTTTCAGATTTCCAGCTTTCCCTTTTATTTTCCAGCTTTCATTCTTCATCATTGCAGCCATTCCACATGCAATTCTCCATCATTCCTCCACACAAACACCTTAAACAAATAGCCATATACATCTCCACTCCTCCTATAAATACCCTTGCATTCCCATCATTCAAATCATCTCATTTCATACACAACACACCACAAACACTTCCATTCCTTCTCTTTGCCGTGAGTCCCCTTAGAATCCAAAACCATCTTTCCATTTCCACCACTTCCCAACCCTCCAAACCACTCCTCTACCATTTCCATAATCCCCCAAACCTCACCTTAGACCTTGTGCTACAACAACGAGGAAGATAAGAGGGCCTAAACGTTCATACAATTCAAGTTTGAGTTGTTGGAATGTTTAGGCGTTTCTTTGATTTCAATGTTTAATTTCAATTCTCTTTGTTTTGTATGAGGAACTAAACCCCCCTTTAGCTAGGGGGGGATTCGAAATATATGTTTATGCTTGCATTTTGATTTGATTACTTCTAATTGCGTTTCATAAGTTGTGGATTCAATTTGTTTAACCGTTTGATTGATAACTTATTTATGTATGTTTATTAAGAATGCGCGCTTAATTTTCATGCATGAATATGACGCTAGAATATAAGTGAGTTTCACCTAATCGTTATGAACTTATATTCACAAGTAGTGGAGGTTGCTTATAAACAATCGCGTTAAACGAATTCTTGGCATAAGTTTCATGCAATCATAGTAACGAATGCCTCGTCAACACTTATAGTTTTCATGATGCTTAATGATTCTTGCTTGTTTCTCTATTATGCAATTCATGTAGGGAACTTGTGAGGAATGCTTTGGGTTGTCGTATGCAATCATCCAATTCAATAACGTTAGGAAGATTTGAAGGTTAATTAGTGCATCACGGTTAACTTGGGGTGTTGAGAATTCATGGTTTATTGAAATGCAATTGGAAATCATTTATTATGCAAGTATAACATGTATGGAGATGAACCCCTTGGCTAGCATCCATCCATTCATTCCATTTCATCACATTCATATATACTATCTGTCTTAATTCGAATCTGTACATTTTATTTAATTTCGTATAAAACTCAATCCCCCTTTACTTTATTGTCCAATTTAGTAGAAAGTGTTTTAGTTTATGTTTATAAGTGTTTTGATTCATTTTGTTACATAATTTCGTCCAAATTCACCAAAGTGCTCAAAACTGCCCAGAAAGTGATTTTAAGGCAGTTTTGAGTGTTTTGGGTGATGTTTGAGTCTTTTGGTTTGTTTTAATGTTTTAAGTGTTTAGTTTTACATTCTTTGAGTTAGTTTAGTGTTTTATATTGTGTTTTTACGTTCTTGAGTCAAGTTATTACTTAATTTCGCGCACTCCCAGCAAGGCCTTTCAAAATACTCAATTCTTTCTTCTTCCCCAAAGATGATACCAGATGCCTGGAGTACATATGACCCAGGAGGAAACGGCGGTTTGAAGCATGTGCTGATTCATCCACCGCTTCTTCAAAGCAAAGGTATCTCATATCATGCTCTTTCCCTGTCTTTTTCTTTGTCCTTGTTCTTACTCGCATGGCAAAGTAAAAGAAGCAATCAGCCGGCACTTGGAGTCAATCTTCCGATCTGGAGCCAACTGCCTGGAATCTATTCCTGATTGCTTACCTAGCGTTGCTCTCGAGTAGTCATCTTCAACGGTTGATACACTTCCGGAGAAGGGACCACTTATGCAAAGGGGAGCGAGTAAGGCAAGTGAAAATGATACATTGAAGCATGTGGAGACAAACATAGGCTGAGTTATCCTCCAACCCTTTTCAATACGAATTGGAAAGATTGAACAAAGAAACAGACCAAAAGGGTATGCTCAGACCTTCGGGGGAGACCAAAAGAACCATCCTGCTGCCCAGTTCAAGAAGTAGCACAAAGGAAAATCAACGATGGGCAGAAACCAGTTCAAGAGTAAGCCTGTGGAATCACAAAGATCAAAAGCCTCAATGCAATTACCAAGGAGAAGATGGAATTTACACTCTATAACCAGATTTGCGTCTCTAAACTCTTCTCTTTGTTAATTACATTCTGCCATGTTTAGTATGTTTAGTTGTTGTTTGTGTGTTTACTTATGTTTTGTGTGAATCTATGCTTAAAACATTGAGGACAATGTTTGATTTAAGTGTGGGGGGGTAACTAAGTATGTTGATGCAAATTCGTTGAATTTTATCACCCATAACTTCAAGTGTTGTTCCTTGCTGTTTTAAAAATGTTTTTAAACTGTTTTAGTGTGTTTTGACTAAAAAATTCGAAAATCCCATAAAAATTTGAAAAATTGTCTTGAAAAACCCAAAAAGAGTTGTTTTAAAGTTGTTTTTGTGTGTTTGTGTCGTAGGTCACCTTCCAACACAATGATAAGGATTTGGTTTGTAATTGCATGACTGTTAAAAAGAGTTATAAACATGGAGAAAAGTTTGATTTACTCTTGGTATATGCTTAGTTATGGTTATAATGTATGACTTCACATGCAATCATAAAAGAAAAATTGGTTTTTGTAACATGCTTGAAGGAAGGAACTCGTACAAACGCTACAACCTTGTGAGACTCGAGCTATTACCTTCTTTGGAGAGTTATAATCTGTGATTCTGTGTTTTCTAAAGTTGTTGCATGATCTCATTATTCCTTGCTTGGCTGCTACTTAGAATGCAATTGTATCATGATAGAACTAAATGCTAGAACTTATATCCGTTTCATTCAAAGCATGACATTGAATTGCATAACATATATCAAGATGAAGTTGTGTAGTTGCCACCATAGCCAAATAGCCTTACTTCTCATATTTCGTATATGTTGTAAGTTTTACCCCCGTTGAGCCTTGTTTAGCCTTTATTCTTTGTTTACCCACATTATCCTCACCTAGCCTAGTGTAGGACAGTCCACACCCTTGTTCGTAATTGATAGTGAGCATGACTAAAATGAATTCCTTTTGAGTACATTATGCAAGAAAATGAGTGTGGGGGAGTAAAAGTTTGTTCTTACGTTTATATGTATGTTTTGAGATTCAAAAGAAAAAGAAAAAAAAAAAAAAAAAAAAAAAAAAAAAAAAAAAAAAGTGAAAATAAGTAAGAATGAACTCACGAGCGTTGATGGTTGAAGAAAGGGTCCAAAAAAGTTGAATTTGGCCCTAAGTTTTGTGTGACTTTCCCTTGGGTGTTCAAAGTTGACTTCTGCGTTCTTAAGGGAATTCTAAGTGCCTAAATCAATACTTTGCTCACTATTGCTTTAAGAATGTTTGTTTATCCTTCACCTTTCATTGTTAGCCAACACCTTTAGCCCCGTTACACCCCTTTGACTTCTATCTTGATCGTTATGTGTTCAATAATGTGGAGTTTGAAATTGATATGAGCTTATGGAATCACTGGTTCTCATTCTAAGTAGTAGCATTCCATTCATGAGATCATATTCATGTCATTATCGTAAATCCAGAAAATGCTTTCCTTGTTATAACATATGTGAGTGTTCGTCTACATGTTTACATCAATCTTCTCACATATAACTAGTGTAGGGTGTGTAGTCAGAAAATCTGTGTGAAAAACGAGTGCATATCTTGTAAGGATTTGAGCAATTTCTCTAAAGGCATGTTACTGCATTCGAAATGTGTTTTAAATGTTTAATTGTGAACTAGTATGTGGTGACTATGATTAAGAATGTACTTAAGTGTAATGATGGCTAAAATCTGTGTGAATAATGATTTTTAACTTGTCATGTGTTTTGGAAATCCCTGAGACGTTTGTTGGAAGGTTTAGGTTGTGTTTTACTTGTTCGTTTTGTTTTGTTTCTAGTTTCTTTTGTTTTGTTTTGCTCGAGGACTAGCAAAAGATAAGTGTGGGGGTATTTGATAGGAGCATATTCATGCGACTTAAATGGCTTGTTCTCGTGCATTTACGTTATGTTTCTTTAGTTATTTTAGTACTTTAAGCTATTTTCGTGTGTTTGTAGGCCAAAAGGGCTAAAGGAGCAAAAAGATGCATTTTGGAGACGTTTGGAGCACTTTTGGGCTAAGGATGGATAGCTTATGCTTGGAGCCAAAGTGTTGGACGAAATTAAAAACCTAATTGAAGACCAAAGTGTTGGAACCTTGTTCCTTTTAGTTTTAGGATATTTAAACCTTTCCTATATCCTTAGTCGTGCATAACATTCCAACATTCCACTCCTTCATTCACCACTTATCATATCATACACTTATCTTATCATCACCACATATCATATATTTATTATTTATCATATCATTCACTTATTATAAGCATTCACTTATCATATCATTCACTTATCAAACCATTCACTTATCACTTCCATTCACTTATCACTTATCACTTCCATTCACTTATCACTCACCACATATCATTCATTTATCACTTAACATATCATACACTTATCATAATCATTCACTTATACACTTATCATAATCATTCACTTATTCTTTCATCATTCAACCACCAATTCAACACATGCATTTCAAACCTTTCAACACCCTTTAATCATCTCCCTTTAAGTTATGATTTTATTTCCTAACCCTACATGCATTATTTATTAGCATCTTCACATGCATTCACACACACTTCACACAAACAAACAACTCAAAACCGTGAGCTCCCATTCCCTTATGCCATTTTCAGATTTCCACCCACTAACCTAGTCATCAACACATGCATTCCCTTCACATTCACCCACATGCACTCCCACTCTTTAATCATATGCACTCCCATCATAATTCCACCACCAATTCAGCCACAAAACATTATCATTGCACCACATTCAACCACTCCACATCCCTCACCAAGAAACCATTCAACACACACATGCATCCTGAAATTCTTTGCCATGCAATCACATGCATTTCCCTTGACATTTTCAGCCATCACACTTCATCATTACACCACCATTCACTCTTTAACCCACACACACTTCACACAAACAACATTCACATGCATTCACATGCATTTCCAACACAAAACACACTCAAAACCGTGGCCACCTTTGCATTTCAGGATTCCCATTTGCATTTTCAGATTTCCAGCTTTCCCTTTTATTTTCCAGCTTTCATTCTTCATCATTGCAGCCATTCCACATGCAATTCTCCATCATTCCTCCACACAAACACCTTAAACAAATAGCCATATACATCTCCACTCCTCCTATAAATACCCTTGCATTCCCATCATTCAAATCATCTCATTTCATACACAACACACCACAAACACTTCCATTCCTTCTCTTTGCCGTGAGTCCCCTTAGAATCCAAAACCATCTTTCCATTTCCACCACTTCCCAACCCTCCAAACCACTCCTCTACCATTTCCATAATCCCCCAAACCTCACCTTAGACCTTGTGCTACAACAACGAGGAAGATAAGAGGGCCTAAACGTTCATACAATTCAAGTTTGAGTTGTTGGAATGTTTAGGCGTTTCTTTGATTTCAATGTTTAATTTCAATTCTCTTTGTTTTGTATGAGGAACTAAACCCCCCTTTAGCTAGGGGGGGATTCGAAATATATGTTTATGCTTGCATTTTGATTTGATTACTTCTAATTGCGTTTCATAAGTTGTGGATTCAATTTGTTTAACCGTTTGATTGATAACTTATTTATGTATGTTTATTAAGAATGCGCGCTTAATTTTCATGCATGAATATGACGCTAGAATATAAGTGAGTTTCACCTAATCGTTATGAACTTATATTCACAAGTAGTGGAGGTTGCTTATAAACAATCGCGTTAAACGAATTCTTGGCATAAGTTTCATGCAATCATAGTAACGAATGCCTCGTCAACACTTATAGTTTTCATGATGCTTAATGATTCTTGCTTGTTTCTCTATTATGCAATTCATGTAGGGAACTTGTGAGGAATGCTTTGGGTTGTCGTATGCAATCATCCAATTCATTAACTTAAGGAAAACTTGACGGTTAATTTAAGCGGACCTAATTAACCCGGGGTGTTGAGAATTCATGGTTTATTGAAATGCAATTGGAAATCATTTTATTATGCAAGTGTAACATGTATGGAGATGAACCCCTTAGCTAGCTTCCCATCCATTCATTTCCGTCAAATCCATATTTACAATTTGTTTTGTTTCCAAGTATTCATTTTAGTTTAAATTCGTCCAAATCCAATTCCCCCCTATTTCGTTGAAGTCTTAGTCTTAATCTTTCTTATTTTTAGTTTTGCTTTCTTCGAGCATTAAATAGTGTTTTATATTGTATTTTTATGTTTTTAAGTCAATTTAGAAGGTTTTAGCAAGCCCTCCTAATCCCCGGTCTAGAACGATCCCTCACTTATCCATTCTACTACAATTGTCAAACGAGGGTTTAATTTGAGTGTCAAGTAAACCACGCATCATTACCCCCCCACACTTAAATCAAACATTGTCCTCAATGTTTTAAGCATAGATTCACACAAAGCATAAGTAAATACACAAAAAGCACTTAAACATACTAAACATGGCATAATGTAATTAACAAAGAGAAGAGTTTAGAGACGCAAATCTGGTTATAGAGTGTAAATTCCATCTTCTCCTTGGTAATTGCATTGAGGCTTTTGATCTTTGTGAATCCACAGGCTTACTCTTGAACTGGTTTCTGCCCATCGTTGATTTTCCTTTGTGCTACTTCTTGAACTGGGCAGCAGGATGGTTCTTTTGGTCTCCCCCGAAGGTCTGAGCTTATCCCTTTTATCTGTTTCTTTGTTCAATCTTTCCAATTCGTATTGAAAAGGGTTGGAGGATAACTCAGCCTATGTTTGTCTCCACATGCTTCAATGTATCATTTGCACTTGCCTTACTCGCTCCCCTTTGCAGAAGTGGTCCCTTCTCCGGAAGTGTATCAACCGTTGAAGATGACTACTCGAGAGCAACGCTAGGTAAGCAATCAGGAATAGATTCCAGGCAGTTGGCTCCAGAACGGAAGACTGACTCCAAGTGCCGGCTGATTGCTTGTTTTACTTTGCCATGCGAGTAAGAACAAGGACAAAGAAAAAGACGGGGAAAGAGCATGATATGAGATACTTTTGCTTTTGACCTTGATGATATGAGATACCTTTGCTTTTGAAGAAGCGGTGAATGAATCAGCACATGTATTTGTTGTGCTGTTTCCTCCTGGGTCATATGTACTCCAGGCATCTGGTATCATCTTTGGGGAAGAAGAAAGAATTGAGTCTTTCGAAAGGCTTTGCTGGGAGTACGCCCTCAGAGGTGAGGGAGAGTTGGGCATTTTTCTTCAGGTTTGCCCTGCCATAAAAGACGAAGGTCGACATATATAGAGATAATATCAAGTGGTGGTACTTTTTACCTTTGTCGACAAACGTTTTGATCCCGCAAATCTGGCTTTTTGAAATAGTGGCGCCTCTTCGATCTCTGAACACGCCTCTTCGATTTCTGAACACGCCTCTTCGATTTCTGAGCAGGCGTCCCTTCGCTTTCTGAACGACACGTGGTAGTGCAGATGCGGCTCCTTTTGACAAAGCTGCACGCGTCTTCTGAAAAGCTGAGAAAGTGTCGCCGAACTTTGCGCTTGTCGGCTAAAGATGTGTAGTTGCGATGATGGCCTCCACGTGTTGTCTGAAAAGAAGAACTCTTTTGACAAAGTTGAACACGTCTTCTGAAAAGCTGAGAAAGCGTCGCCTAAATTACGCCGGAAATTCCGGCTTTTTGAATCGGTGGACGCGTCGCCTTGGCTTCTTATTGAGGTATCGATCACCGCCACAAACACACTCTGAAGATTTCCCATTCTTGAAAATTGACTCCGGCCCTTTGAAATTTAACTCCATCCCTTCTCTTTGAACACTTTTGAAAAAATGGCAAACTCATCGAACCTTAGCTTGGAATTGAGCCTTAGCAGTGATACGGGCGCGCCGCGTCAAGGTAACGTATGGCGTCCTTCTTTCTTTTCTTCTAACGGTCCTCTTTCAGGTGAAAACTCTGTGATGCAGGACGCCACAACAGCTACAATAGTAGCTAGGAACCTCCTCACACCAAAAGATAGTAGGCTGCTGTCAGGACGGTCCGATGAGTTGGCCGTTCAAGAGTCCCTCGCACTTAGTGTTCAGTGTGCGAGTTCTGTGTCCAACATGGGCCAACGCCTGCTTGCCCGCTCCCGTCAGGTGGAATCATTGATGGCAGAGGTGGAAAGTCTCAAGCAGGAGATCCAGCAGCTGAAGTATGAGAATAGAAGTTTGCATGTGCTTGCAAATAACTATTCGTCGGGCATGAAGAGGAAGCTTGATGAGTTGCAAGAGTCTGAAGGTCGGATTCACAGTGACCGTCAAAGGTTTTCGTCTTTCCTCCAGAGACACCTTTTTCCTGGCTCATCCAGCGCTTGGCCAAGTATTGAGGCCTGGAATGCTCTATCTTCGATGCCTCCCGCTCCGATGCCCTCTGCTCCTATGCCTTCCGCTCCGATGCCTTCCGCTCCGATGCCTTCTATTCCTACTCCTTCCGCTTCAAGAGTAAAGCCCCGTAGTGGGGCCTCAAGCAAACAACCTTTGTGAAGCACCATCTTTCTTTGTTTAGCAGTGCCTATCAATAAATCAAACATTTTCTCAATGTTACAATCATAGACTCACACAATTAATAAATAAACAAACAATAACAACTAAACAACCTAACAAGGCAGAAACGAAATAGCAACAAAGAGAAGAGAGTTTTTTTTTTTTATTTTTTATTTTTATTTTTTTTATTTTTTTTTATTTTTTTATTTTTATCAAATTTTCGAAGTTTTATATCAAGACACTATAAAACACTCTAAAAACGCTTAAAACAGCAAGAAACAACATTCTAAGTGAAAGGTGAATAAATCCCACGAAATTCATGCAAATACAAATTGTTTTTATTTATTTTTTTATTTTTTATTTTTTTATTTTTATCAAATTTTCGAAGTTTTATATCAAGACACTATAAAACACTCTAAAAACGCTTAAAACAGCAAGAAACAACATTCTAAGTGAAAGGTGAATAAATCCCACGAAATTCATGCAAATACAAATTGTTTTTATTTATTTTTTTATTTTTTATTTTTTTATTTTTATCAAATTTTCGAAGTTTTATATCAAGACACTATAAAACACTCTAAAAACGCTTAAAACAGCAAGAAACAACATTCTAAGTGAAAGGTGAATAAATCCCACGAAATTCATGCAAATACAAATTGTTTACCCCCCCCATACTTAAATCAAACTTTGTCCTCAATGTTTTAAGCAGAAAGTCACAACAGAGCAAGCAAATAAACAAATACGAGAAAGAAAGCAAAGTAAAGGCAGTAAAGAAAAAGAAAGGAATAAAAATAAGTCTCTTAAAGGGGTTTCCAAGTTCTTCTCTATTCGGATGCATGGGTTGCCTCCCACGAAGCGCTTTCTTTTACGTCTTGCAGCCGGACGGTACCTCCGTTTAAGCTTGACTAGGTTCCACAGCATGGAGGGGTACCTCCTCCACGACATGCTCCTCAAACATCTCGTAATAGGGCTTCAATCGATGCCCATTCACTTTGAATTCTTGCTGCGTCCTTGAACTTTTGATTTGCACTGCACCATGAGGGAAAACATTAGTAACAACAAACGGGCCAATCCATTTAGAACGCAACTTACCAGGAAACAAACGTAGGCGAGAGTTAAAAAGTAACACTTTCTGCCCAACTGTGAAGGTCTTGGTTCGAATCATTTTATCATGGAATGCTTTGGTCTTGGCTTTGTACATCCGGGCATTCTCATAGGCTTCATTCCGAATCTCCTCAAGTTCATTCAATTGGAGCTTCCTATGAACTCCCGCTGCATCTATGTCCATGTTGAAAATCTTCACGGCCCAATGTGCCTTGTGCTCTAACTCTACGGGCAAATGACATGGCTTACCATAGACGAGCCGAAAAGGTGACATCCCAATGGGTGTTTTGTATGCCGTACGATATGCCCACAGTGCATCATCTAAACGTAAGCTCCAATCCCTCCTTGTTGGTCCAACGGTCTTCTCCAAAATTTGTTTTATTTCTCGGTTAGACACCTCGGCTTGGCCATTTGTTTGAGGATGGTAAGGTGTGGAGACCTTATGGTTGACATGGTACTTTCTTAGCAACGCCTCAATGGTCCGATTGCAAAAGTGAGACCCTCCATCACTTATGATTACTCTCGGCATTCCAAACCTAGCAAAAATGTTAGTTTTCACGAAATCTGCAACCACCTTAGAATCGTTAGTACGGGTGGCTTTTGCTTCCACCCATTTAGAAACATAATCAACGGCTAGCAAGATATAAGTGAAACCATAAGATGGAGGGAAAGGGCCCATGAAATCAATGCCCCAAACATCAAAAATTTCAACATTAAAGACAGGGGTTTGCGGCATTTGGTCCTTGGTACCTATGTTACCCATTCGTTGGCAACGATCACAAGACATACAAAAGGTTCTAGCATCCCTAAATATAGTCGGCCAATAAAAACCACACTCTAGAACCTTGAGGGCAGTGCGTTGTGTGCCAAAATGACCACCACATGCATATGTGTGACAAAAGCTTAGAATTGAGTGAAATTCAGAATCATGCACACATCTACGTACAATTTGATCTGAGCAATACTTCCACAAATAAGGGTCATCCCAAACATAGAAACGTGCATCATTTTTAAGCTTATCACGTTGGTGCTTGTTTAGTTCATTTGGAATTTGTTTAGTTACCAAGTAATTCACTAAATCTGCATACCATGGTTCACTTACCTCAATGGATAGCAGCTGCTCATCGGGAAAAGTTTCAGGGATAGGCACGGCATGTTCATGCTCCTCGTGGATCATTCGGCTTAAATGGTCAGCCACTACATTCTCGCTTCCTTTCTTATCCCGGATTTCAATATCAAATTCTTGAAGAAGAAGAATCCAACGGATAAGCCTCGGCTTTGCTTCCTTTTTTGTGAGCAAGTACCTCAAAGCTGCATGATCAGAATAAACGATTACTTTAGTACCAATTAAATATGAACGGAATTTATCTAAAGCAAAAACCACAGCTAGAAGTTCTTTTTCCGTCGTGGAGTAGTTCAATTGGGCATCATTGAGAGTCCGAGAGGCATAGTATATGACATGCGGCCGCTTGTCTCTTCTTTGTCCTAGAACAGCTCCTAATGCATAGTCGGATGCATCGCACATGAGCTCGAACGGAAGGCTCCAATCTGGAGGTACAATAATGGGGGCCGAGACTAGCTTCTCCTTGAGTTGGTTAAATGCCGAATTACACTCTTCATCAAACTTGAATGGCACATCTTTTTGAAGCAATCGGCAAAGAGGGTTGGACATCTTGGAGAAGTCTTTGATAAAACGCCTATAGAACCCTGCATGGCCAAGAAACGAACGTACCTCTCTAACCGAAGTAGGAGAGGGGAAGTGACGTACAAGGTCTATTTTAGATTTATCTACTTCAATTCCTTTTTCTGAAACAATATGTCCTAAAACTATACCTTGTTTCACCATAAAGTGACATTTCTCCCAATTCAAGACAAGGTTAGTTTCAACACATCGTTTCAAAATTAAGGTCAGATTATCCAAGCAATTATCAAATGAACTCCCAAATACACTGAAATCATCCATGAAAACCTCAATGATCTTTTCAACAAAATCGGAAAATATACTTACCATACACCTTTGGAAAGTGGCCGGTGCGTTGCATAAGCCAAATGGCATGCGACGATAAGCAAATGTTCCAAAGGGACATGTGAATGTGGTCTTCTCTTGATCATCCGGGGCTATCACAATTTGGTTATATCCAGAGTATCCATCAAGAAAACAGTAAAAAGCATGACCGGCTAACCTTTCGAGCATCTGGTCGATGAATGGCAAAGGAAAGTGATCTTTCCTAGTCATGGCATTTAGCTTCCGGTAATCGATACATACGCGCCATCCAGTCTGAATGCGTGTAGGCACGAGCTCATTCTCATCATTCTTGATAACAGTTACTCCGGACTTCTTGGGAACGACTTGAACTGGAGAGACCCAACGGCTATCGGAGATAGGGTAGATCACTCCGCAATCCAAAAGCTTGATTATTTCCCTCTTCACCACTTCCATCATCGGAGGGTTGAGACGGCGTTGAGCCTCTCGAGTTGGTTTAGCCCCCTCCTCAAGAAGTATACGGTGCATGCATGTGGTAGGGCTTATTCCTTTAATGTCGGCCAAAGTCCACCCTATGGCCGTTTTGTGTTCTCGTAGCACCCTCACAAGCTTCTCCTCCTCCATTGCCGTGAGACTTGATGAAATGATGACGGGCAATGTTTCGCCTTTTCCCAAAAACACATACTTCAAATGGTCTGGCAACGGCTTAAGTTCAAGCGATGGTGCCTGAACAACAGAAGGTAGCATCTTAGTGGAAACTGAATTTGAAAGTGAGAGTGGAACCTTACCATATTGTTGTGGCAATGACTCAAGGGCTGCCACAACCTCAATTATTTCTTCACTAGAACCCATTGCAAAGAATTCCTCCTCCTTGTCGTGGCCTTGCATTGGCCCAAATCCTTCATTTTTGCGCTCTATGGCCTTAGTGATGGTTGTTTCCAGGGCGTCCTCGTTCAATTTTTCAAGGTATACCTGCGCCAAAGAATCGATAACATCAATGGAAAAACAAGAATGGTCATCAACAGGATATCTCATAGTTTCAGAAATATTAAAATCAATCACTTCCCCATCGAATTCCATTGTCAAGGTGCCTTTGTATACATCAATCTTCGTTCGGGCCGTCTTCATGAATGGCCTACCAAGGAGAATCGGCAAAGATGTAGAATGGGCTGAATCCTCCATGTCTAGGACGTAGAAATCAGCCGGAAAAATTAAATGGTTCACCTGCACAAGCACATCTTCCAAAACTCCTTTTGGATACGCGTTAGAACGATCGGCCAATTGTATAATTACACCATCTTGTTTTAATTCACCCAAATTCATAGATGCATAAATAGAATAAGGCATGACATTTATGGATGCACCTAAATCAAGCATGGCATGTTCAAAACGATTATGTCCAATCACACAAGGAATCGTGAAACTACCGGGGTCTTTGCACTTGGTAGGCAGTTTACGTTGCAAAACAGCGGACACATTCTCGCTTACCTTCACTACCTCTTTGTTTGCCCTTCTTCTCTTTGTATTGCATAGGTCCTTGAGGAATTTAGCATACTTTGGAACCTGTTTGATTGCATCGAGAAGCGGTATGTTCACTTGCACCTTCCGGAACGTTTCAAGAATGTCCTTCTCGCTTTCTTCCTTTTTTTCTTGCATGAACCTGCGAGGAAAAGGTACATTGGGCAGATTAGGACGTGAAGTACATGAATTTGAACTTAAATTACCTGATTTGGCCGAGTTAGGGTGATCTGCCTCAGGTTGTGTCGTCTCTTCATCTACTTTCTGGGCAGATTTGGGATTGTTTGGCTCGGTCCCAACTTCTTTTCCACCCCTTAGGGTGATGGCCTTGGCGGATTCGAATCCTCCCTTTGGATTGACTGTGGTTGAGCTAGGAAGCTTTCCTTGCTCTCTAATCTGTCCAAGGAACTCAGAAATCTGCCCTATTTGTTTCTTCATATCCATCATCTCCTTCTCGTTATTTTCTATTCGGTTGTTTTGATTTTGCAACCCCTGCGAAATAGAGGTTAGTAATTGCATAGCTTGATTACTTTCCAAAGACGTACCTGAATGAGATGATGCCGAAGGTTGTTGGGATTGTTGGGGTGCATACGGCTTGGAATAAAAACCAGGGGGGTTTGGCCTAAATCCTCCTTGTTGGGCAGCTTGTTGTGGCTCCCTCCATTTGAAGTTTGGATGGTCCCTCCATCCGGCATTGTAAGTGTTCGAGTATGGGTTGTTTTGATTTTGTCCTTGGAAACCAATTGCATTGGCAGATTCCCACCCACCATTCTCGATTAGTTGAGGGCACTTGTCGGATGGATGCCCTTGAATTGAGCACACGCCACAAACTTGGTGTTCTTGTGCTTTTGGACCAATCACAACCTGAGAAACAAGAGAAGTAAGATTAGCAAGTTGTGATTGAATTTCAGAAATAGCACTCACCTCATTTACACTTTGTTGCCGTGGGGCTTCCCTTTGGCCCACTCCTTCATATTGTTGAGCGTTGAGCGCTCGGTTGGCTATGAGAATCTTGGCATCCCTTGGTGTTTTGTCCACCAATGCTCCTCCCGCTGATGCATCAACCATTTGACGTTCGATAGGAAGGAGGCCCTCATAGAAATATTGAAGGAGAAGTTCCTCCTTCATTTGATGTTGGGGACATGAAGCTACAAGGCCCTTGAAGCGCTCATAATAAGCCGGGAACGTCTCACCATGATTCTGTTGAATACCACTAATTTTTTTCCGTAGGAGAATCACTCTCGAAGTAGGGAAGAATTTCTCCAAGAAAGCACGCTTCATACTCTCCCACGAAGTCACAGTTCCCGGGGCTAGTTCGTAGAGCCAATCTTTGGCCTTGTCCATAAGTGAAAATGGAAAGGCCTTCATCTTCAATATACTCCCATCCACATTGACGGGGGTCATGCTCGAACAAACCACCTCGAACTCCTTCAAGTGTTTGTTGGGGTCTTCCATAGACAAGCCATGGAACTTCGGAATATGGTGTAACAAACTGGATTTGAGTTCAAATTCCTCAGTCTTCCCCTCTGCAGCCGTGGGGTATTGGATACAAAGAGGCAATGCATTATCCAAACCTGAGGCCGAAAGCTCCTTGATGGTTCTATTATCTGCTGCCATGGCTTGTTCTTCTTCAAAAATCTGATCCGTGGGCTTTTCTTCTACACCTACTTCGTCTTCTTCAAGCCCAGGTTGTGGTGGAGGTTGTGGTGGCTCTTGTTGACTCCTCGTTCTCCTCAAAGTGCGTTCAAAATCACCGTCAAAGTCGGAGATGTTCTCTATAATAGGCCGAGAGCGACGAGTCATACACAGTACCTAAAAAACAAGGAAACAAACAAACTAAGAATCTGAAATAAGAATGCACGAAAAACTAAAAAAAATATAAAAATAAAGACAAAGGATTAGCAAAGTTGCTAATCCCCGGCAACGGCGCCAAAATTTGATGCGAGATTTACTTGACACTCAAATTAAACCCTCGTTTGACAATTGTAGTAGAATGGATAAGTGAGGGATCGTTCTAGACCGGGGATTAGGAGGGCTTGCTAAAACCTTCTAAATTGACTTAAAAACATAAAAACTAAATTAAAATACTCTTAACAAGACTACTATGACTTAGAAAGGCTTTGAAAAACTCAAATTGTCTAAAACAATCAAATTGACTCAAATAGAAGCTAGAACTTGATTTAGACGAATTTGCAAGTGTTTATGACTCCAAAAGCTTAAAGATACAAAAATAAAACAAATACGAATGATTAAGACTTAACAAAATAGGGGGGGGAATTGTGGTTGGACGATATTAAATTAAAAAGACAGAATATAATTAAAGGCAAAATGTAAATATGAATGTGATAAAATATGGATGATGGAATAGCCAAGGGGTTCTTCTCCACACATGTTACACTTGCAAAACAAAATTGATTCTCAGTTGGTCTTTCGATAAGTTGTGAAACTCAATGATCCAAGTTAATTAGATCCGCTTAGATTAACTTTCAGATTTCCCTAAATTCGTTGGATTGAATGGAATACGCATTACAACCAAATTATTCTTAATCAAAGTCCCTAACTATGGAATACGCATGATAGAGACATTTAACCAAGATCATTAAGTTCAACGGAAATCATAAACATTGACGAGGCATTCGTTACTATGGAATACGCATGAAACTTATGCCAAGAATTCGTTTAACGCGATTGTTTATAAGCAACCTCTACTACTTGTGAATATAAGTTCATAACGATTAGGTGAAATTCACTTATATTCTAGCGTCATATTTATGCATGAAAATTAAGCTTGCAATCTCAATGAACATACATAAATAAGTTATCAATCAAACAGTTAAACGAATTGAATCCATAACTTATGAAATTCCAACCAAACGTAATCAATTCAAAATGCAAATATAAACATAGTTTCGAATCACCCCCTAGCTAAAGGGGGTTTAGTTCCTCATAACTTTGAAATCAAAGAAACACCTAAACATTCCAACAATTCAAACGTGAATTGTATGAACGTTTAGGCACTCTTCTCTTCCCTTCTCATACGTACAAAACAAAGAGAATTAAATTTAAACTTTGAAATCAAAGAAACACCTAAACATTCCAACAACTCAAACTTGAATTGTATGAACGTTTAAGCACTCTTTTCTTCCTCGTTGTTGTAGCACAAAGTCTAAGGTGAGCTTAAGGGCTTTAGGTGTATGTGGAATGGAGTAGGGAGTGGTTGGAGATGGAAGAATGAAGAGAAAATATGCAGAAAATGAAGTGGGACTCACGGCAATGGAATGGTATTTGTGTTGTGTGAAGTGTTGTGAATGGAAATATGAGATATGAATTGAATGAATGAATGCAAGGGTATTTATAGGAGTAGTGGAGGGAACATATGGTTGTTTGTTTAAGATGCAAGTGGCTAATTAATGATGGAAAAGTATGTGATTTAAAGGATGCAAAGTGAATGAATCATGAATCATTGTGGATGAAAGGGGGAAGTGCATGTGTTGATGACTAGGTTAGTGGGTGGAAATCTGAAAATGGCATATAGGAATGGGAGCTCATGGTTTGAATGTGTAAAGTGTGTGTGAATGCATGTGAAGATGCAATAAATAATGCATGTAGGGTTAGGAAATAATGAAGAAATGCATGTGAGATGTTTGGAAAGGAAATGGGAACCCATGGCAATGAAGTTGTTTTGTGTTGTGAATTATGATGAATGCATGTGAGTTAAAGAGGGAGAATGTGGTGAAATGATGAAGTAGGAAGGTGGAAATGCATGTGAGATGTTTGGAAAGGAATAAAGAATGAATGGTGGAAATGTGAGTGAATGATGTGCATGTGTGAGAATGCATGTGGAATTAAGAGGAGTATGGAAGTGAAATAAATGAATGATATGTTAAGTGATAAGTGAATGGTTTGATAAGTGATAAATGAATTAGTTTAAAGGGCTAGGGTTTAAGTACATAGAATGGGCCTAAAATAGGTTGGTTTGTATGGCATAATGTGTTTGATTGGGCTAGAGCCATTGTTTTGTGTCTTCAAGTGCATACAAGGCCTTCAAATTCGTCCATCCTCTTGGCTCCATGGATAAGCTATCCAATCCATGCCCAAAAATGCTCCAAATGGCCTCAAAATGCACTTTCTTGCTCCCTAGGCCCTTAGAACCTGAAAACACACAAAAGAAGCATAAAGGACTAAAATAACGAGAGAAACATAACGTAAATGCACGAGAACAAGCCATTTAAGTCGCATGAATATGCTCCTATCACACATCAAATTTTGGCGCCGTTGCCGGGGATTAGCAAAGTTGCTAATCCCTTGTCTTGAGTCTTGTTTAAGTTGTTTAGTTTCTATTTTGTTTTAATTTTTGCACGTGTGTGTGTGTTTTGTTTTTGTGCCGTGTGTGGCACCTTATTTCCTTACTTGTGCCGAGTCTATTAGATTGATTGCTAACCTTGTTTGCTCTTGTGTGCAGGTACTAGTTTATGACCCGTGGCTCACAACCTGTTCGTGAGCATATCTCCGACTTTGACGGTGATTTCGAGAGGACTTTGAGAAGGAAAAAGAAATCGCAAGCGTCTAATCTTCCTAGTCCCGAACCTGAATTAGAAGAGCAAGAAGTTGAAGTTGAGGTTGAAGAGGAGGCCACGGCAAGGGTTGAAGAGGAAGTACCAACCATGGCGGTGGACAATCGAACCATCAAGGAGCTTTCTGCCTCGGGTTTGGCCAATGCAGCTCCTCTTTGCATCCAATACCCTAGGGCAGCCCCTGAGAAGACCGATGAATTTGAGTTGAAGTCCAGCTTGCTCCACCATATTCCGAAATACCATGGGTTGGCCATGGAGGATCCGAACAAGCATCTAAAGGAATTCGAGGTGGTGTGCTCAAGTATGACACCGGTGAACGTGGACAGCAACATATTGAAGATGAAGGCTTTTCCTTTTTCTTTGGTGGAGAAGGCCAAGGATTGGTTGTATGAGTTGGCTCCCGGAACTGTCACATCATGGGAGAGTATGAAGCGAGCCTTCTTAGAGAAGTTCTTTCCGACATCACGAGTCATTCTTCTTCGCAAGAAGATTAGTGGAATTCAGCAAAGCCAAGGTGAATCTTTTCCTACGTATTACGAACGTTTTAAATCTCTTGTTGCTTCATGTCCACAGCACCAGATGAAGGAGGAGCTACTTCTTCAATATTTTTACGAAGGCCTTTTACCACTTGAACGGCAAATGTTGGATGCATCCGCGGGAGGAGCTCTAGTGGACAAGACACCGAGGGATGCCAAAACTCTCATTGCCAATCGAGCACTCAATGCACAACAATATGAAGGTGTTGGGCAGAGAGACACCCCACGGCCACAACATGTAAATGAGGTAAGTTCTATTTCTGAGTTACAATCCCAAATGGCTAACCTTACGTCTATGTTATCGCAGTTTGTTGAAGGCCCTAAGACGCAAGGAACTACAATCTGTGGTGTATGCTCCATTCAAGGACACCAATCTGATCAATGCCCTCAATTAATTGAGAACGGAGGGTGGGAATCTGCCAATGCCGTGGGCTTTGGGAATCAGAACCAACCAAGGGGTGATCCTTTCTCCAACACATACAATCAGGGATGGCGTGACCACCCCAATTTCAGATGGAGAGATGCACCACAATATGGCCAACAAAGTGGATTCCGACAACCCCCGGGTTTCTTTCCAAGGCCAATGGCACCACAACCACCTCCTCAAGCACAATCATCCCAAACCAACTCAGGTACGTCTATGAATGACGATAAAACATATCAGTTACTAACCACAATGGCGCAGGGAATGCAGAACCAAGCAAAGGAGGTTAATGAGCTAAAGAAGCAGATGGGCCAAATGGCCGAATTTTTGGGACAATTCCGTGAAAATGGTAAGTTACCAAGCACTACGGTGGTCAATCCTAAGGGTGGTTTCGAAACGGCCAACGCAATCACCTTGAGAAGTGGAAAAGAAGTTGGCATTACATCAAAACCATCACCATCAAGCCCCGAAGAGGATGAAAAACGGAGAATTGAAGAGGAGGAAGCAAGACAACCCACGGCGAAGGTGGACATACCTTTGCCGCAAGCTTCTAGAGATCCCAACTTGTCCAATTCGGCCAAAAAGGGTAAGAATGTGTCAAATTCGGTTCCTACTAATGTTTTTCCTCCGAATGTGCCTTTTCCTAGTAGGTTTATGCAAACGAAGAAAGAAGAAGCCGAGAAGGACATCCTTGAGACATTTCGGAAAGTTCAAGTCAACATACCCCTCTTGGATGCCATTAAGCAAGTGCCCAGGTATGCAAAGTTTTTAAAAGAGTTATGCACAACTAGGAAAAGAATTTCAAACAAAGAAGTTGTGAATTTGCTCAATTAAGCATTTAAAACTATATTTTGAATGTAGTAACATGCCTTAGAGAATTTGCTCAAATCCTTACAAGATATGCACTCATTTTTCACACAGATTTTCTGACTACACACCCTACACTAGCTATATGTGAGAAGATTGATGTAAAAATGAATTCTAACACTCACATATGTTATATTAAAGAAAGCATTTTCTGGATTTACGACAATGACATGAATATGATCTCATGAATGGAATGCTACTACTTAGACGCGAGAACCAGTGACACCATAAGCTTATACCAAGTTCAAACTCCACAAATTGAAACACATAACAATCAAGATAGAAGTCAAAGGGTTGTAACGGGGCTAGGGTATTGGCTAACAATGAAAGGTGAAGGATAAACAAACATTCTTAAAGCAATAGTGAGCAAAGTATTGAATTAGGTACTTAGAATTCCCTTTAGAACGCAGAAGTCAACTTTGAACACCCAAGGGGAAGTCACAAAACTTAGGGCCATATTCAACTTTTTTGGGCCCTTTCTTCAACAATCACACTTGTGAGTCCATTCTCACTTATTTTCACTCTTTTTCTTTCTTTTCTTCTTCTTTTTCTCACATATTTTTTTTTTTTTCCCGTGCCTCCGTTAAGACTTAGGCACATACATACACACACAAAAAAAAAAAAAAAAAAAAAAAATCCCTTCCCCCACACTTATTTTCTGCAACATATTAATCAAAAGGAATTCATTATCCGTCATGCTTACTATGCTTCAAGAACAAGGGTACGGATGGTCCTAATATAGGCTAGGTGAGGATGATATGGGTTAACAAAGAACATGGGCTAAACAAGGCTCAACGGGGTTAAAACTTACAACATATACGAAATATGGGAAGTAAGGCTATTTGGCTATGGTGGCAACTACACAACTTCATCTTGATATATGTTATGCAATTCAATGTCATGCTTTGAATGAAACGGATATAAGTTCTAGCATTTAGTTCTATCATGATACAATTGCATTCTAAGTAGCAACCAAGCAAGGAATAATGAGATCATGCAACAACTTTAGAAAACAAAGAATCACAGAATATAACTCTCCAAAGAAGGTAATGGCTCGAGTCTCAGAGGGATGTAGCGTTATTATGAGTTCCTTCCTTCAAGCATGTTACAAAAACGAATTTTTCTTTTATGATTGCATGTGAAGTCATACATTATAACCATAACTAAACATATACCAAGAGTAAATCAAACTTTCATCCATGTTTATAACTCTTTTTAACAGTCATGCAATTACAAACCAAATCCTCATCATAACGTTGGAAGGTTCCCTAAGACACAAAAACAACTCAAAACACTCTTTTTAGGCTTTTCAAAAAATGTTTTTCAAATTTTTATGTGATTTTCGGAGTTATAAAACAAAACACGCTAAAACAGTTTAAAAACACCTTAAAAACATTTAAAACAGCAAGGAACAACACTTGAAGTTATGGGTGATAAAATTCAACGAATTTGCATCAACATACTTAGTTACCCCCCCACACTTAAATCAAACATTGTCCTCAATGTTTTAAGCATAGATTCACACAAAGCATAAGTAAATACACAAAAAGCACTTAAACATACTAAACATGGCAGAATGTAATTAACAAAGAGAAGAGTTTAGAGATGCAAATCTGGTTATAGAGTGTAAATTCCATCTTCTCTTTGTTGATTGCACTGAAGCTTGATCTTGATGATTCCACAGGGGTTCCTCCCATCGTTGATTTTCCTTTGTGCTACTCTTGAAATGGGCAGCAGGATTCGTTTGGTCTCCCCCGAAGGTCTGAGCTTACTCCTTTGGTCTGTTTCTTTGTTCAATCTTTCCAATTCGTATTGAAAAGGGTTGGAGTATAACTCAGCCTATGTTTGTCTCCACATGCTTCAATGTATCATTTACCCTTGCCTTGCTTGCTCCGTTGAAGATGACTACTCGAGAGCAACGCTAGGTAAGCAACCAGGAATAAATTCCAGGCAGTCGGAACCAGATCGGAAGACTGACTCCAAGTGCCGGCTGATTGCTTCTTTCACTTTGCCATGCGAGTAAGAACAAGGACAAAGAAAAGGACAGGGAAAGAGCATGATATGAGATACTTTTGTTTTTGACCTTGATGATATGACATACCTTTGCTTTGAAGAAGCGGTGAATGAATCAGCACATGCTTCAATCCGCCGTTTCCTCCTGGGTCATATGTACTCCAGGCATCTGGTATCATCTTTGGGGAAGAAGAAAGAATTGAGTATTTCGAAAGGCTTTGCTGGGAGTGCGCCCTCAGAGGTGAGGGAGAGTTGGGCATTTTCTTCAGGTTTGCCCTGCCATAAAAGACGAAGGTCGACATATATAGAGATAATAGCAAGTGGTGGTACTTTTTACCTTTGTCGACAAACGTTTTGATCCCGCAACTCTGGCTTTTTGAAATAGTGGCGCCTCTTCGATTTCTGAGCAGGCGCCCCTTCGATTTCTGAGCAGGCGTGGTAGTGCAGATGCGGCTCCTTTTGACAAAGCTGCACGCGTCTTCTGAAAAGCAGAGAAAGCGTCGCCGAACTTTGCGCTTGTCGGCTAAAGATGTGTAGTTGTGATGATGGCCTCCACGTGTTGTCTGAAAAGAAGAAATCTTTTGACAAAGTTGAACGCGCCTTCTGAAAAGCCGAGAAAGTGTCGCCTAAATTACGCCGGAAATTCCGGCTTTTTGAATTCGTGGACGCGTCGCCTTGGCTTTTTTATTGAGCTATCGATCACCACAACAAACACACTCTGAAGATTTCCCATTCTTGAAAATCGACTCCGGCCCTTTGAAATTTAACTCCATCCCTTCTCTTTGAACACTTTTGAAAAATGGCAAACTCATCGAACCTTAGCTTGGAATTGAGCCTTAGCAGTGATACGGGCGCGCCGCGTCAAGGTAACGTATGGCGCCCTTCTTTCTTTTCTTCCAACGGTCCTCTCACAGGTGAAGACTCCGTGATGCAGGACGCCACAACAGCTACAATAGTAGCTAGGAACCTCCTCACTCCGAAAGATAGTAGGCTGCTGTCAGGACGGTCCGATGAGTTGGCCGTTCAAGAGTCCCTCGCACTTAGTGTTCAGTGTGCGAGTTCTGTGTCCAACATGGGCCAACGCCTGTTTGCCCGCTCCCGTCAGGTGGAATCATTGATGGCAGAGGTGGAAAGTCTCAAGCAGGAGATCCAGCAGCTGAAGTATGAGAATAGAAGTTTCCACGTGCTTGCAAACAACTATTCGACGGGCATGAAGAGGAAGCTTGATGAGCTGCAAGAGTCTGAAGGTCGGATTCACAGTGACCGTCAAAGGTTTTCGTCTTTCCTCCAGAGGCACCTTTTTCCTGGCTCATCCAGCGCTTGGCCAAGTATTGAGGCCTGGAATGCTCTATCTTCGATGCCTCCCGCTCCGATGCCTTCTGCTCCTACGCCTTCCGCTCCGATGCCTTCTGTTCCTACGCCTTCCGCTTCAAGAGTAAAGCCACGTAGTGGGGCCTCAAGCAAACAACCTTTGTGAAGCACCATCTTTCTTTGTTTAGCAGTGCCTATCAATAAATCAAACATTTTCTCAATGTTACAATCATAGACTCACACAATTAATAAACAAACAAACAATAACAACTAAACAACCTAACAAGGCAGAAACGAAATAGCAACAAAGAGAAGAGTTTTTTAGGAATCTGGATTTGGAGTGCTTTCTAAGTCTTCCTTTGTTGAATGCATGGGTTGCCTCCCAAGTAGCGCTTTCTTTTACGTCTTGCAGCCGGACGGTACCTCTGTTTAAGCTTGACTAGGTTCCACGGCATGGAGGGGTACCTCCTCCACGACATGCTCCTCAAACATCTCGTAATAGGGCTTCAATCGATGCCCATTCACTTTGAATTCTTGCTGCGTCCTTGAACTTTTGATTTGCACTGCACCATGAGGGAAAACATTAGTAACAACAAACGGGCCAATCCATTTAGAACGCAACTTACCAGGAAACAAACGTAGGCGAGAGTTGAAAAGTAACACTTTTTGCCCAACTGTGAAGGTCTTGGTTCGAATCATTTTATCATGGAATGCTTTGGTCTTGGCTTTGTACATCCGGGCATTCTCATAGGCTTCATTCCGAATCTCCTCAAGTTCATTCAATTGGAGCTTCCTATGAATTCCCGCTGCATCTATGTCCATGTTGAAAGTCTTCACGGCCCAATGTGCCTTGTGCTCTAACTCTACGGGCAAATGACATGGCTTACCATAGACGAGCCGAAAAGGTGACATCCCAATGGGTGTTTTGTATGCCGTACGATGTGCCCACAGTGTATCATCTAAACGTAAGCTCCAATCCCTCCTTGTTGGTCCAACGGTCTTCTCCAAAATTTGTTTGATTTCTCGGTTAGACACCTCGGCTTGGCCATTTGTTTGAGGATGGTAAGGTGTGGAGACCTTATGGTTGACATGGTACTTTCTTAGCAACGCCTCAATGGTCCGATTGCAAAAGTGAGACCCTCCATCACTTATGATTACTCTCGGCATTCCAAACCTAGCAAAAATGTTAGTTTTCACGAAATCTGCAACCACCTTAGAATCGTTAGTACGGGTGGCTTTTGCTTCCACCCATTTAGAAACATAATCAACGGCTAGCAAGATATAAGTGAAACCATAAGATGGAGAGAAAGGGCCCATGAAATCAATGCCCCAAACATCAAAAATTTCAACATTAAAGACAGGGGTTTGCGGCATTTGGTCCTTGGTACCTATGTTACCCATTCGTTGGCAACGATCACAAGACATACAAAAGGTTCTAGCATCCCTAAATATAGTCGGCCAATAAAAACCACACTCTAGAACCTTGAGGGCAGTGCGTTGTGTGCCAAAATGACCACCACATGCATATGTGTGACAAAAGCTTAGAATTGAGTGAAATTCAGAATCATGCACACATCTACGTACAATTTGATCTGAGCAATACTTCCACAAATAAGGGTCATCCCAAACATAGAAACGTGCATCATTTTTAAGCTTATCACATTGGTGCTTGTTTAGTTCATTTGGAATTTGTTTAGCCACCAAGTAATTCACTAAATCTGCATACCATGGTTCACTTACCTCAATGGATAGCAGCTGCTCATCGGGAAAAGTTTCAGGGATAGGTACGACATGTTCATGCTCCTCGTGGATCATTCGGCTTAAATGGTCAGCCACTACATTCTCGCTTCCTTTCTTATCCCGGATTTCAATATCAAATTCTTGAAGAAGAAGAATCCAACGGATAAGCCTCGGCTTTGCTTCCTTTTTCGTGATCAAGTACCTCAAAGCTGCATGATCAGAATAAACGATTACTTTAGTACCAATTAAATATGAACGGAATTTATCTAAAGCAAAAACCACAGCTAGAAGTTCTTTTTCCGTCGTGGAGTAGTTCAATTGGGCATCATTGAGAGTCCGAGAGGCATAGTATATGACATGCGGCCGCTTGTCTCTTCTTTGTCCTAGAACAGCTCCTAATGCATAGTCGGATGCATCGCACATGAGCTCGAACGGAAGGCTCCAATCTGGAGGTACAATAATGGGGGCCGAGACTAGCTTCTCCTTGAGTTGGTTAAATGCCGAATTACACTCTTCATCAAACTTGAATGGCACATCTTTTTGAAGCAATCGGCAAAGAGGTTTGGACATCTTGGAGAAGTCCTTGATAAAACGCCTATAGAACCCTGCATGGCCAAGAAACGAACGTACCTCTCTAACCGAAGTAGGAGAGGGTAAGTGACGTACAAGGTCTATTTTCGATTTATCTACTTCAATTCCTTTTTCTGAAACAATATGTCCTAAAACTATACCTTGTTTCACCATAAAGTGACATTTCTCCCAATTCAAGACAAGGTTAGTTTCAACACATCGTTTCAAAATTAAGGTTAGATTATCCAAGCAATTATCAAATGAACTCCCAAACACACTGAAATCATCCATGAAAACCTCAATGATCTTTTCAACAAAATCGGAAAATATACTTACCATACACCTTTGGAAAGTGGCCGGTGCGTTGCATAAGCCAAATGGCATGCGACGATAAGCAAATGTTCCAAAGGGACATGTGAATGTGGTTTTCTCTTGATCATCCGGGGCTATCACAATTTGGTTATATCCAGAGTATCCATCAAGAAAACAGTAAAAGGCATGACCGGCTAACCTTTCGAGCATCTGGTCGATGAATGGCAAAGGAAAGTGATCTTTCCTAGTCATGGCATTTAGCTTTCGGTAATCGATACATACTCGCCATCCAGTCTGAATGCGTGTAGGTACGAGCTCATTCTCATCATTCTTGATAACAGTTACTCCGGACTTCTTGGGAACGACTTGAACTGGAGAGACCCAACGGCTATCGGAGATAGGGTAGATCACTCCGCAATCCAAAAGCTTGATTATTTCCTTCTTCACCACTTCCATCATCGGAGGGTTGAGACGGCGTTGAGCCTCTCGGGATGGCTTAGTCCCCTCCTCAAGAAGTATACGGTGCATGCATGTGGTAGGGCTTATTCCTTTAATGTCGGCCAAAGTCCATCCTATGGCCGTTTTGTGTTCTCGCAGCACCCTCACAAGCCTCTCCTCCTCCATTGCCGTGAGACTTGATGAAATGATGACGGGCAATGTTTCGCCTTCTCCCAAAAACACATACTTCAAATGGTCCGGCAACGGCTTAAGTTCAAGCGATGGTGCCTGAACAACAGAAGGTAACATCTTAGTGGAAACTGAATTTGAAAGTGAGAGTGGAACCTTACCATATTGTTGTGGCAATGACTCAAGGGCTGCCACAACCTCAATTATTTCTTCACTAGAACCCATGGCAAAGAATTCCTCCTCCTTGCCGTGGCCTTGCATTGGCCCAAATCCTTCATTTTTGCACTCTATGGCCTTAGTGATGGTTGTTTCCAGGGCGTCCTCGTTCAATTCTTCAAGGTATACCTGCGCCAAAGAATCGATAACATCAATGGAAAAACAAGAATGGTCATCAACGGGATATCTCATAGTTTCAGAAATATTAAAATCAATCACTTCCCCATCGAATTCCATTGTCAAGGTGCCTTTGTATACATCAATCTTCGTTCGGGCCGTCTTCATGAATGGCCTACCAAGGAGAATCGGCAAAGATGTAGAATGGGCTGAATCCTCCATGTCTAGGACGTAGAAATCAGCCGGAAAAATTAAATGGTTCACCTGCACAAGCACATCTTCCAAAACTCCTTTTGGATATGCGTTAGAACGATCGGCCAATTGTATAATTACACCATCTTGTTTTAATTCACCCAAATTCATAGATGCATAAATAGAATAAGGCATGACATTTATGGATGCACCTAAATCAAGCATGGCATGTTCAAAACGATTATGTCCAATCACACAAGGAATCGTGAAACTACCGGGGTCTTTGCACTTGGTAGGCAGTTTACGTTGCAAAACAGCGGACACATTCTCGCTTACCTTCACTACCTCTTTGTTTGCCCTTCTTCTCTTTGTATTGCATAGGTCCTTGAGGAATTTAGCATACTTTGGAACCTGTTTGATTGCATCGAGAAGCGGTATGTTCACTTGCACCTTCCGGAACGTTTCAAGAATGTCCTTCTCGCTTTCTTCCTTTTTTTCTTGCATGAACCTGCGAGGAAAAGGTACATTGGGCAGATTAGGACGTGAAGTACATGAATTTGAACTTAAATTACCTGATTTGGCCGAGTTAGGGTGATTGGGGGCCTGCGGCATTGGGTTTTTCACCCTTACCGTGGGTGAGCTAGACACTTCCTCAGGTTGTGTCGTCTCTTCATCTACTTTCTGGGCAGATTTGGGATTGTTTGGCTCGGTCCCAACTTCTTTTCCACCCCTTAGGGTGATGGCCTTGGCGGATTCGAATCCTCCCTTTGGATTGACTGTGGTTGAGCTAGGAAGCTTTCCTTGCTCTCTAATCTGTCCAAGGAACTCAGAAATCTGCCCTATTTGTTTCTTCATATCCATCATCTCCTTCTCGTTATTTACTATCCGGTTGTTTTGATTTTGCAATCCCTGCGAAATAGAGGTTAGTAATTGCATAGCTTGATCACTTTCCAAGGACGTACCTGAATGAGATGATGCAGAAGGTTGTTGGGGTTGTTGGGGTGCATACGGCTTGGAATAAAAACCAGGGGGGTTTGGCCTAAATCCTCCTTGTTGGGCAGCTTGTTGTGGCTCCATCCATTTGAAGTTTGGATGGTCCCTCCATCCGGCATTGTAAGTGTTCGAGTATGGGTTGTTTTGATTTTGTCCTTGGAAACCAATTGCATTGGCAGATTCTGATAGGAGCATATTCATGCGACTTAAATGGCTTGTTCTCGTGCATTTACGTTATGTTTCTTTAGTTATTTTAGTACTTTAAGCTATTTTCGTGTGTTTATAGGTCCAAAGGGCTAAAGGAGCAAAAAGATGCATTTTGGAGACTTTTGGAGCACTTTTGGGCTAAGGATGGATAGCTTATGCTTGGAGCCAAAGTGTTGGACGAAATTGAAGACCTAATTGAAGACCAAAGTGTTGGAACCTTGTTCTCTTTAGTTTTAGGACATTTAAAACCTTTCCTAATCCCAATCATGCCATGCATAACACACATCCATTCTAACACATTGTCATTGCACATGCATTTCCTTCATTAGTTAATTCACATGCTCCATACTTATCATCACCACTCATTACTTATCACATATCATCACCACTTATCACTTATCATTCACCACTTATCATATCATACATTCATTTATCACTTATCATAATCATTCACTTATCACTTAACATATCATACACTTATCACTTATCACTCATAATCACCTACAACATCCACCTACTTCACCTACAACATCCACCTACTTCACCTACAACATCCACCTAATTCACCTACAACATCCACCTACTTCACCTACAACATCCACCTACTTCACCTACAACATCCACCTACTTCACCTACAAATGACATAGCCATATGTTCCCTCCACTACTCCTATAAATACCCTTGCATTCATTCATTCAAAGATCATCTCATTTTTCATACACAACACACCACAAACACTTCCATCTTCTCCCTAGCCGTGAGTCTCTCCATTTTCTGCACCATTCCCTTCCCTTTCTCCTCCATTTCTTCCATTTCCATAATCCCCCAATCCATTCAACACACCAAACAACATCCCTTAGTCCTTGTGCTACAACGAAGACGAAGAGAAGAAGGCCTAAACGTTCATACAATTCACGTTTGAGTTGTTGGAATGTTTACGCGTCTCTTTGATTTCAATGTTTAAATTCAATTCTCTTTGTTTTTTAATATGAGGAATGGAAGAGAAGAGTGCCTAAACGTTCATACAATTCAAGTTTGAGTTGTTGGAATGTTTAGGTGTTTCTTTGATTTCAAAGTTATGAGGAACTAAACCCTTTTTTGGCTAGGGGTGATTTCAATACCATGATTATTTATGTGATATGAATTGATGAATTCCGGTTATGAACTCTTGATTCGTGAATGCAATTGGCTTAACTATTTGATGATTAACTTATTTGTGTTTGTTGATTGAGGGTCGATACTTAATTAGCATGCATGAATATGTGGCTAAAGTTTAAGAAGGTTTCACATAATCGTTACTAACTTATACTTGAAAGTAGTAAAGGTCGCTTGTCACGATCGCGTTAAGTTTAATTCTTAGCATGAGTAACATGATGTCATAGTTGCAAATGCTTTGTCAATGCTTATGGTTTTCATTATTCTTAATGATCTTCGATTGTATCTCTATTATGATGACATGTAGGGAACTTTTGAGAATGTTTTGGGTTGTCGAATGATGCCATCCAATCCAATAATATAAGGAAAATCTGAGGGTTAACTAGTGATGTCACGGTTAATTTGGGGCATTGTCGTTCATAATTCAATGAAGGAATAACTGGAAATTGATTCATATGCATAAATATCATGTGTAGAGAAAGAACCCTTAGCTAGCTTCCCATCCATTCATTTCTGTCAAATCCATATTTACAATTTGTTTTGTTTCCAAGTATTCATTTTAGTTTAAATTCGTCCAAATCCAATTCCCCCCTATTTCGTTGAAATCTTAGTCTTAATCTTTCTTATTTTTAGTTTTGCTTTCTGCGAGCATTAAATAGTGTTTTATATTGTGTTTTTATGTTTTTAAGTCAATTTAGAAGGTTTTAGCAAGCCCTCCTAATCCCCGGTCTAGAACGATCCCTACTTATACTTATACTACAAATCGACAAAAAGAGGGTTTAATTTGTATGCGTATAATTCTCGTATCAAATTTTGGCGCCGTTGCCGGGGATTAGCAACTTTGCTAATCCCTTGGTTCTTTTCTATTGGAGCGGGAGGCATCGAAGATAGAGCATTCCAGGCCTCAATACTTGGCCAAGCGCTGGATGAGCCAGGAAAAAGGTGCCTCTGGAGAAAAGACGAAAACCTTTGACGGTCACTGTGAATCCGACCTTCAGACTCTTGCAGCTCATCAAGCTTCCTCTTCATGCCCGTCGAATAGTTGTTTGCAAGCACGTGCAAACTTCTATTCTCATACTTCAGCTGCTGGATCTCCTGCTTGAGACTTTCCACCTCTGCCATCAATGATTCCACCTGACGGGAGCGGGCAAGCAGGCGTTGGCCCATGTTGGACACAGAACTCGCACACTAAACACTAAGTGCGAGGGACTCTTGAACGGCCAACTCATCGGACCGTCCTGACAGCAGCCTACTATCTTTTGGAGTGAGGAGGTTCCTAGCTACTATTGTAGCTGTTGTGGCGTCCTGCATCACGGAGTCTTCACCTGTGAGAGGACCGTTAGAAGAAAAGAAAGAAGGGCGCCATACGTTACCTTGACGCGGCGCGCCCGTATCACTGCTAAGGCTCAATTCCAAGCTAAGGTTCGATGAATTTGCCATTTTTTCAAAAGTGTTCAAAGAGAAGGGATGGAGTTAAATTTCAAAGGGCCGGAGTCGATTTTCAAGAATGGGAAATCTTCAGAGTGTGTTTGTTGTGGTGATCGATAGCTCAATAAAAAGGCCAAAGCGACGCGTCCACCGATTCAAAAAGCCGGAATTTCCGGCGTAATTTAGGCAACGCTTTCCCGGCTTTTCAGAAGACGCGTTCAACTTTGTCAAAAGATTTCTTCTTTTCAGACAACACGTGGAGGCCATCACCGCAACTACACATCTTTTGCCGACAAGCGCAAAGTTCGGCGACGCTTTCTCTGCTTTTCAGAAAACGCGTGCAGCTTTGTCAAAAGGAGCCGCATCCGCACTACTACGTGTCGTTCAGAAATCGAAAGGGCGCCTGCTCAGAAATCGAAGAGGCGTCGTTCAGATATCGAAGAGACATTTGTCGACAAGGGTAAAAGAACAGTACCACCACTTGATATTATTTCTATATATGTCGACCTTCGTCTTTTATGGCAAGGCAAACCTGAAGAAAATGTCCAACTCTCCCTCACCTCTGAGGGCGCACTCCCAGCAAAGCCTCTTGAAATGCTCAATTTTTTCTCCCCCAAAGAAGATACCAGAAACCTGGAGTACAAATGAGGCAGAAGGAAACGGTCGATCGAAGCATGTGGAGACAACCACAACAAATACATATGTTGCTTCATTCGCCGTTTCTTCAAAAGCAAAGGTATCTCATATCAAAAAGGTCTAAAGCAAAAGTATCTCATATCATGCTCTTTCCCTGTCCTTTTCTTTGTCCTTGTTCTTACTCGCATGGCAAAGTGAAAGAAGCAATCAGCCGGCACTTGGAGTCAGTCTTCCGATCTGGAGCCAACTGCCTGAAATCTGTTCCTGATTGCTTACCTAGCGTTGCTCTCGAGTAGTCATCTTCAACGGTTGATACACTTCCAGAGAAGGGACCACTTCTGCAAAAGGGAGCGAGTAAGGCAAGTGAAAATGATACATTGAAGCATGTGGAGACAAACTTAGGCTGAGTTATCCTCCAACCCTTTTCAATACGAATTGGAAAGATTGAACAAAGAAACAGACCAAAGGAGTAAGCTCAGACCTTCGGGGAAGACCAAAAGAATCCTGCTGCCCAGATCAAGAGTAGCACAAAGGAAAATCAACGATGGGCGGCAACCAGTTCGAGAGTAAGCCTATGGAATCATCAAGATCAAGCCTCAATGCAATCAACAAAGAGAAGATGAAATTTACACTCCATAACCAGATTTGCGTCCCTAAACTCTTCTCTTTGTTAATTACATTTTGCCATGTTTAGTATGTTTAAATGCTTTTTGTGTGTTTACTTATGTTTTGTGTGAATCTATGCTTAAAACATTGAGGACAATGTTTGATTTAAGTGTTGGGGGGGGGGGGGGGTAACTAAGTATATTTAATGCAAATACGTGGGATTTTATCCACCATAACTTCTAATGTTGTTCCTTGCTGTTTTAAGGTGTTTTTAAGTTGTTTTAGAGTGTTTTAGTGTGTTTTGTTTTATAATTCGAAAATCCCATAAAAATTTGAAAAATTGTTTTGAAAAACCCAAAAAGAGTTGTTTTAAAAGTCGTTTTTGTGTGTTTGTGTCTTAGGGTACCTTCCAACACAATGATAAGGATTTGGTTTATAATTGCATGACGGTTAGAAAGAGTTATAAACATAGAGAAAAGTTTGATTTACTCTTGGTATATGCTTGGTTATGGTTATAATGTATGACTTCACATGCAATCATAAAAGAAAAATTCGTTTTTGTAACATGCTTGAAGGAAGAAACTCAAACAAACGCTACATCCCTGTGAGACTCGAGCCATTACTTTCTTTGGAGAGTTATTTTCTGTGATTCTTTATTTTCTAAAGTTGTTGCATGATCTCATTATTCCTTGCTTGGTTGCTACTTAGAATGCAATTGTATCATGATAGAACTAAATGCTAGAACTCATGCCCATTTCATTCAAAGCATGTTATTGATTTGCATAACACATATTCAAGAAGAAGTTGTGTAGTGACCACCACCATAGCCAAATAGCCTTACTTCCCATACTTCGTATATGTTGTAAGTTTTAACCCCGTTGAGCCTTGTTTAGCCTTTATTCTTTGTTTACCCACATTTTCCTCACCTAGCCTAGTTTAGGACAATCCCTACCCTTGTTCTTAAAAGATAGTGAGCATGACTTAATTGAATTCCTTTTGAGTTACATTATGAAAGAAAATAAGTGTGGGGGAGAGAATGTTTAAGTGTTTATGTTTTGAGATTCAAAAGAAAAGAAAAAAAAAAAAAAAAGAAAAAAAAAAGAAAAAAAAAAATTTGAAAGAATAAGTGATTGAAGAAAGGTTCCAAAACACCAATTCTGGGCGTAAATTGTCTAAATTCTCCCTTTTTGTTCAAAAATTGAGTTTTCATTCAAAAGTGAATTCTAAGTTGATTCAAATGCTTTGCTCACTATTTCTTTAAAAACCTTTGTTTTCCATATCCCTTCTTTGTTATCCACATACCCCAATCCCCGTTACAACCCTTGACTTCTATCTTAAGTGTTGTGTATTTCAATTTGTGGAGTTTGAACTTGGTATGAGCATATGGTGTCACTTTTTCTCGCGTCTAAGTAGTAGCATTCCATTCATGAGATCATATCTAAACATGCTTATTAACTCCAGAAAATGCTTTCCTTATTATAACATATGTGAGTGTTCGTCTACATGTTTACATCAATCTTCTCACATATACCTAGTGTAGGGTGTGTAGTCAGAAAATCTGTGTGAAAAACGAGAGTACATCTAGTAAGAAATTGAGGGAATTCTCTAAGGCATGTTACTACATTCAAAACATGGTTTTAAATGCTTAATTGTGAACTAGTATGTGGTGACTATGAGTAAGAATGTACTTAAGTGTAAAGATGGCTCAAATCTGTGAGAATAATGATTTTTAATTTGTCATGTGCATTGGAAATCTGAGACGATTGTTGGAAGGTGTAGGTTGTGTTTTGTTCTTTTTGTTTTGTTTTTCTGTTTTGCTCGAGGACTAGCAAAAGCTAAGTGTGGGGGTATTTGATAGGAGCATATTCATGCGACTTAAATGGCTTGTTCTCGTGCATTTACGTTATGTTTCTTTAGTTATTTTAGTACTTTAAGCTATTTTCGTGTGTTTATAGGTCCAAAGGGCTAAAGGAGCAAAAAGATGCATTTTGGAGACTTTTGGAGCACTTTTGGGCTAAGGATGGATAGCTTATGCTTGGAGCCAAAGTGTTGGACGAAATTGAAGACCTAATTGAAGACCAAAGTGTTGGAACCTTGTTCTCTTTAGTTTTAGGACATTTAAAACCTTTCCTAATCCCAATCATGCCATGCATAACACACATCCATTCTAACACATTGTCATTGCACATGCATTTCCTTCATTAGTTAATTCACATGCTCCATACTTATCATCACCACTCATTACTTATCACATATCATCACCACTTATCACTTATCATTCACCACTTATCATATCATACATTCATTTATCACTTATCATAATCATTCACTTATCACTTAACATATCATACACTTATCACTTATCACTCATAATCACCTACAACATCCACCTACTTCACCTACAACATCCACCTACTTCACCTACAACATCCACCTAATTCACCTACAACATCCACCTACTTCACCTACAACATCCACCTACTTCACCTACAACATCCACCTACTTCACCTACAAATGACATAGCCATATGTTCCCTCCACTACTCCTATAAATACCCTTGCATTCATTCATTCAAAGATCATCTCATTTTTCATACACAACACACCACAAACACTTCCATCTTCTCCCTAGCCGTGAGTCTCTCCATTTTCTGCACCATTCCCTTCCCTTTCTCCTCCATTTCTTCCATTTCCATAATCCCCCAATCCATTCAACACACCAACAACATCCCTTAGTCCTTGTGCTACAACGAAGACGAAGAGAAGAAGGCCTAAACGTTCATACAATTCACGTTTGAGTTGTTGGAATGTTTACGCGTTTCTTTGATTTCAATGTTTAAATTCAATTCTCTTTGTTTTGTAATATGAGGAATGGAAGAGAAGAGTGCCTAAACGTTCATACAATTCAAGTTTGAGTTGTTGGAATGTTTAGGTGTTTCTTTGATTTCAAAGTTATGAGGAACTAAACCCTTTTTTGGCTAGGGGTGATTTCAATACCATGATTATTTATGTGATATGAATTGATGAATTCCGGTTATGAACTCTTGATTCGTGAATGCAATTGGCTTAACTATTTGATGATTAACTTATTTGTGTTTGTTGATTGAGGGTCGATACTTAATTAGCATGCATGAATATGTGGCTAAAGTTTAAGAAGGTTTCACATAATCGTTACTAACTTATACTTGAAAGTAGTAAATGTCGCTTGTCACGATCGCGTTAAGTTTAATTCTTAGCATGAGTAACATGATGTCATAGTTGCAAATGCTTTGTCAATGCTTATGGTTTTCATTATTCTTAATGATCTTCGATTGTATCTCTATTATGATGACATGTAGGGAACTTTTGAGAATGTTTTGGGTTGTCGAATGATGCCATCCAATCCAATAATATAAGGAAAATCTGAGGGTTAACTAGTGATGTCACGGTTAATTTGGGGCATTGTCGTTCATAATTCAATGAAGGAATAACTGGAAATTGATTCATATGCATAAATATCATGTGTAGAGAAAGAACCCTTAGCTAGCTTCCCATCCATTCATTTCCGTCAAATCCATATTTACAATTTGTTTTGTTTCCAAGTATTCATTTTAGTTTAAATTCGTCCAAATCCAATTCCCCCCTATTTCGTTGAAATCTTAGTCTTAATCTTTCTTATTTTTAGTTTTCCTTTCTGCGAGCATTAAATAGTGTTTTATATTGTGTTTTTATGTTTTTAAGTCAATTGAGAAGGTTTTAGCAAGCCCTCCTAATCCCCGGTCTAGAACGATCCCTACTTATACTTATACTACAAATCGACAAAAAGAGGGTTTAATTTGTATGCGTATAATTCTCGTATCAGATTCCCACCCACCATTCTCGATTAGTTGAGGGCACTTGTCGGATGGATGCCCTTGAATTGAGCACACGCCACAAACTTGGTGTTCTTGTGCTTTTGGACCAATCACAACCTGAGAAACAAGAGAAGTAAGATTAGCAAGTTGTGATTGAATTTCAGAAATAGCACTCACCTCATTTACACTTTGTTGCCGTGGGGCTTCCCTTTGACCCACTCCTTCATATTGTTGAGCGTTGAGCGCTCGGTTGGCTATGAGAATCTTGGCATCCCTTGGTGTTTTGTCCACCAATGCTCCTCCCGCTGATGCATCAAGCATTTGACGTTCGATAGGAAGGAGGCCCTCATAGAAATATTGAAGGAGAAGTTCCTCCTTCATTTGATGTTGAGGACATGAAGCTACAAGGCCCTTGAAGCGCTCATAATAAGCCGGGAATGTCTCACCATGATTCTGTTGAATACCACTAATTTTCTTCCGTAGGAGAATCACTCTCGAAGTAGGGAAGAATTTCTCCAAGAAAGCACGCTTCATACTCTCCCACGAAGTCACAGTTCCCGGGGCTAGTTCGTAGAGCCAATCTTTGGCCTTGTCCATAAGTGAAAATGGAAAGGCCTTCATCTTCAATATACTCCCATCCACATTGACGGGGGTCATGCTCGAACAAACAACCTCGAACTCCTTGAGATGCTTGTTGGGATCTTCCATGGAAAGCCCATGGTACTTCGGAATGTGGTGCAACAAGCTTGACTTCAATTCGAATTCATCGGTCTTGTCTTGGGCAGCCGCGGGGTATTGAATGCAAAGAGGGGCTGCATTGGCCAAACCTGAGGCAGAAAGCTCTTTAATGGTTCGATTGTCCACGGCCATGGTTGGTACTTCCTCTTTAACCCAATCCGTGGCTTCCTCTTCTACTTCAGGTTCGGGACTAGGAGGATTAGACTCTTGCAATTTCTTGTTCCTTCTCAAAGTCCTCTCGAAATCACCGTCAAAGTCGGAGATATGCTCACGAACAGGTTGTGAGCTACGGGTCATAAACTAGTACCTACACACAAAAGTAAACAAGATAAGTAACCAACTTAATAGACTTGGCACAAGTAAGAAAACAAGTTGCCACACACGGCACAAAAACACATACACACGGTGCAAAAAAAAATTAAAACAAAACAGAAACTAAACAATTTAAACAAGACTCAAGACAAGGGATTAGCAACTTTGCCAATCCCCGGCAACGGCGCCAAAATTTGATACGTAGATTTATACGCACACAAACTAAACCCTATTTGTGACAATTGTAGTGATGATGTAAGTAGGGATCGTTCTAATCGGGGATTAACTAGGGATGCTAAACACTTGACTCAAATAAATAAAACTAACTTTTAAAACACTAAGACAAACTAAAAGACTCAAAACAAGTTCAAAAGACTCCAAATACTTAAAAACATAAAATAAGACAAATCAAATGATTAAGACTTAACAAAATAGGGGGGGAATTGTGGTTGGACGATATTAAATTAAATGGACAGAATATAATTAAAGGCAAAATGTAAATATGAATGTGATGAAAAATATGGATGATGGAATAGCTAAGGGGTTTTTCTCCACACATGTTACACTTGCATACAAGATTGATTTTCGGTTGGTCTTTCGATAAATTATGAAACTCAATGCTCCAAGTTAATTAGGTCCGCTTAAATTAACTTTCAGATTTCCCTAGATTCGTTGGATTGAATGGAATACGCATTACAACCAAATTATTCTTAATCAAAGTCCCTAACTATGGAATACGCATGATAGAGACATTCAACAAAGATCATTAAGTTCAACGGAAATCATAAACATCGACGAGGCATTCGTTACTATGGAATACGCATGAAACTTATGCCAAGAATTCGTTTAACGCGATTGTTTATAAGCAACCTCCACTACTTGTGAATATAAGTTCATAACGATTAGGTGAAATTCACTTATATTCTAGCGTCATATTTATGCATGAAAATTAAGCTTGCAATCTCAATGAACATACATAAATAAGTTATCAATCAAACAGTTAAACGAATTGAATCCACAACTTATGAAATTCCAACCAAACGTAATCAATTCAAATTGCAAATATAAACATAGTTTCGAATCACCCCCTAGCTAAAGGGGGTTTAGTTCCTCATAACTTTGAAATCAAAGAAACACCTAAACATTCCAACAACTCAAACTTGAATTGTATGAACGTTTAGGCACTCTTATCTTCCATTCTCATACGTACAAAACAAAGAGAATTAAATTTAAACTTTGAAATCAAAGAAACACCTAAACATTCCAACAACTCAAACTTGAATTGTATGAACGTTTAAGCACTCTTTTCTTCCTCGTTGTTGTAGCACAAGGTCTAAGGTGAGCTTTGGGGATTATGTGAAGTGTTTTGGAGGGATGGGAAGTGGTTGGATAGTGGCTGCAATGGAGGAGAAAAACTGCACAGAAATGGAAATGATTTGCGGCACAAGGGTTGTGTTTGTGTTGTGTGAAGTGTTGTGAATGGAAAAATGAGATCCCTTGAATGATGGGAATGCAAGGGTATTTATAGGAGGAGTGGAGATGTATATGGCTGTTTGTTTAAGGTGTTTGTGTGGAGGAATGATGGAAAAACAGCTAGGACAACATGTGAAAGCTTGGAAAATAAAAGGGAAAGCTGGAATGTGGAATGGTGCCCACGGCAAAGTGTTGTTTGTTTGATGATGATGCATGTGATGGGTGGGAACAAAGGGGGAAACATGGCACAAGGGTGCTTGAGTGAATGATTGAATGTGCATGTGGATTAAAGAATGAGTGGTGGTGTAATGATGAAGTGAATGCAAGTGGAATTGCAAGGAGGAAAGCTGAAATTGTGAAGGGAAGGCACGGCACAAGGCAGATTTTGATGTTAGAAATGCATGTGTTTTACTCAATTATATTGTTGGGAAGGCATGTGGATTAGATGGAATGTAGGTGGGTTATAATGATGAATGCATGTGGAATTGCAAGGAGGAAAGGTGCAGAAAATGGGAAGAAATGCACGGCAATGTGTTTTGTAAAAGGGAAGATGGTGTGTGAATGCATGTGAAGATGCTAATAAATAATGCATGTAGGGTTAGGAAATAAAATCATAATTTAAAGGGGAATGATTAAAGGGTGTTGAAAGGTTTTGCATGGCTTTGAAGTGATTGTGGATTGGGCTAGAGTTTAAGTACATGAAATGGACCCAAATTGCTCCCCCTTGCATGGCAAGGAATGGTGTTTGTGTTAAGCCCAAGGCAAGGTGAATGTAATTGGGTTAGGGCCATTGTTTTGTGTCCTCAAGTGCTTACAAGGCCTTCAATTTCATCCAACACTTGGGCTCCAAGCATAAGCTATCCATCCTTAGTCCAATAGTGCTCCAAAACACTCCACAATGCATCCTTTCGTCAAACACGTCTTATTATCCTGAAAACACACAAAAGAAGCATAAAGGACTAAACTAACTAAAGAAACATAACGTAAATGTACGAGAACAAGCCATTTAAGTCGCATGAATATGCTCCTATCACCAAACACCCCAAGCCCCATTACAACCCTTGACTTCTATCTTGAGTGTTGTGCATTTCAATTTGTAGAGTTTGAATTTGGTATGAGCTTATGGTGTCATTGGTTCTCGCGTCTAAGTAGTAGCATTCTATTCATGAGATCATATCTAAACATGCTTATTAACTCCAGAAATTGCTTTCTTTGTGATATATATATATGTGAGTGTAATCTTCTCACATATAACTAGATTAAGGTGCGTAGTTAGAAAATCTAAGTGAAAATTGAGTGCATATCTTGTAAGGAATTAAGTGATTTCTCTAAGGCATGTTACTACATTCAAAACATGGTTTTAAATGCTTAATTGTGAACTAGTATGTGGTGACTATGATTAAGAATGTACTTAAATGTGAAGATGACTAAAATCTGTGGAGATAATGCATTTTTAACATGTCATGTGCATTGAAAATCCCTGAGACCATTGTTGGAAGGTTTAGGTTTTGTTTTGTTTTTCTGTTTTGCTCGAGGACGATTTAGGTTGGAATGGTGAGTTAAAACAAGATGGCGTTATAATTCAATTGGCCAATCAAACACTTAAACAAATTGAATCCATCATTTATGCATCTTGATAGGAGCATATTCATGCGACTTAATTAACTTGTTCTCGTGCATTTATGTTGTGTTTACTTAAGTTATTTTAGTGTTTAAGGCTACTTTTGTGTATTTTCAGATTATAAGGCTAAAGTGTGCAAGAAGATGCAAATTGGAGTCTTTTGGAGCGAAAGAGGAATGAATGAGTTGAAGATTTGAAGAAACGACGAATTCCTACTCCAACGATGAATTCTTACCAAAACGAGGAATCCTACTCAAACAAGGTTTCCTATTTGATATAGGAAAGTTAACCCTAAGTTTCCCGTTTCGGTAACCTTTCCTAAACTTAAAACGTCCGTATTTTCTAGCCACTTTGTAGGCCTTGTATACACTTTAGTACACAAGACCAAGGCCCTAGCCCAATTTCTAAACCCTAGCCGCACCTTGCCCTTTTATTTCTGAATTAAACCTATTTCTCTCCCAAATTCAATTCTAGCCGCACCTTTATATTTTTGATTTAATTTCCTAAGTTTGCAAGCCTTTGATTTAGTTTTAATAAGCTAGGGTTTTAATTTTTCTAAACCATATATAAACTTAACCTTGCCGCACCCTAGTTTGGTTCCCATTCATTCTATTATTTTTCAGCCACAATAATCTTGCAGCCGCACCCATCCATATCAGCCACAAAAACCTAATATTCACCCAAAAAACACCATAAGCCGTGGCCTATTTACCCTAATTCATCCCATTCTATCCCATTTTTTTTGGCCGCAGCCACCTTCACCCATTTTTCTTCTCTGCCGCAGCTTCCCCACCAATCCCAGCACCCATCCAACACAGCCGCACCTTTCCTCCACCCTTGCAGCCACCTTCCACACCTTCACACACCATCTATCAACCTTGCCGCACCACCCAACCTCCCTAAATCCATCCCTAACCCAGAAAACCATCCAGAAATTCCCTAAACACTCTCTGCCGCAGCAAGGAGAAGAGGAAAGAGGAGCTTCGACGCGCAGAAATTCAAGTGGATTCGTTGTGCGTTCTAGGTGTAATCAATCCTTTGTGCTTATGTTTAAATTCAATTGTATTTCTCTTTCTGTGAACATGAGAGGCTAAACCCCCTAGTTAGCTAGGGGGTGATTCGAAACCATGATTATATATGTGAAATAAGTTGATTACTTTCAATTATCGTTGCATAAGTTTTGAATACAATTTGCTTAACCGTTTGATTTAAAACTTATTCTTGTATGTTGATTGAGAGTGCACGCTTAATTTGCATGCTTGAATTTGGTGCTAGGATATAAGTTTGTTTCACCTAATCGTTATGAATTTATATTCACAAGTAGTGAAGGTTGCTAGTCACAATCATGTTAAGTAGATTCCTGGCAAGCGTATCATGCTTTTCATAGTTACAAATGCCTTGTCGATGCTTATGATTTCCAAAGAACGTAATGATTCTAACTTATGTCTTTATCATGCTGTTCACATAGAGAATTTGTTAGGAATAATTTGTTTGCGATGCATATTCATCCAATTCAATGATTCTAGGGAAATCTGAAGGTTAATTTAAGCGGACCTAATTAACTTGGAGTGTCGAGGTTCATAACTTATTGGATTGATAATTGGAAATTGATTTACGTTGCATATATTTCATGTGTGGAGAAGAACCCCTTAGTTAGTCCATCATCCATTGATTCATCATAATTTTGTCTTACAATTTGTTTTCTTTACAATCTGCCCATTTAGTTTAAATTCGTCCAACCACTATCCCCCCCATATTTTGTTGAGTCTTAGTCATTCAAATTTGTTTTATTTTGTGTTTTTAAGCATTTGGAGTCATAAACACTTTCAAATTCGTCCAAATTAAGTTCTAGTTTCTGTTTGAGTCAATTTGATTGTTTTAGGCAGATTTGAGTGTCTCAAATCTGTTTTGAGTCATAGTAGTCTTGTTAAGAGTCTTTAAGCTTAGTTTTTGTGTTTTTAAGTCAATTCAAATTAGATTAGCACCCCTAGTTAATCCCCGGTTAGAACGATCCCTACTTACTTCATTACTACAATTGTCACAAATAGGGTTTAATTTGTGTGTCAACATAATTTTCACATCACATCTATGAAGGAATAATGTCATGGTGGCTGAAATGTGGTGCAATGATGAAGGAATATCGCATCAAATAGGGTTTAATTTGAGTTTTCATTCATATGGCTAAGGAAGCAAAAAGATGCATTTTGGAGCATTTTGGAGCAAAATTGGACTTGGAATGGATAGCTTATGTTTGGAGCAAAAGGAATGGACGAAATTGAAGACCTAATGAAGTGAGGATTCCTAATCACAAGAGGATTCCTAATCAGGAATCCTAGTCAAAGAAGGTTTCCTACTTGAAGTAGGAAAGTTAGGCCAAGGTTTGCTATTTTGGTTTAATCTTTCCTAATCCTTAAAGACTCCAAGTTTCAGCAATATCAAGGGCTCCTACCTATTCTAGGTCACAAAACTTGCAACCTTAAGCAATGCCATGTGTTTCCTTGTGTCTCCCTTCCTTGCACGGCAAGGAAGGGCTTTGTTCCCTATTTTAAACACTTAAACACCTTCCTTTCTCATACCTATTTCAGCCGCACCCTTTTAGACACCCTAGGGTATTTCCCCATCCATTGATTCAATAAATCCATCTCAGCCGTACCTTGTTCCTAACCCTAGAGCCTATTCTATTCACTTCTCATTCAGATTATCATTCAGCCACCATGACATTATTCCTTCATCATTGCACCACATTTCAGCCACCATGACATTATTCCTTCATCATTGCACCACATTTTAGCCACCATGACATTATTCCTTCATAGATGCATAAATGGTGGATTCAATTTGTTTAAGTGTTTGATTGGCCAATTGAATTATAACGCCATCTTGTTTTAACTCACCATTCCAACCTAAATCGTCCTCGAGCAAAACAGAAAAACAAAACAAAACCTAAACCTTCCAACAATGGTCTCAGGGATTTTCAATGCACATGACATGTTAAAAATTCATTATCTCCACAGATTTTAGTCATCTTCACATTTAAGTACATTCTTAATCATAGTCACCACATACTAGTTCACAATTAAGCATTTAAAACCATGTTTTGAATGTAGTAACATGCCTTAGAGAAATCACTTAATTCCTTACAAGATATGCACTCAATTTTCACTCAGATTTTCTAACTACACACCTTAATCTAGTTATATGTGAGAAAAATTTGATGCCATACGAATGTGACACACAAATTAAACCCTATTTGTGACAATTGTAGTAATGATGTAAGTAGGGATCGTTCTAACCGGGGATTAACTAGGGGTGCTAATCTAATATAAATTGACTTAAAAACACAAAAACTAAACTTAAATACTCTTAACAAGAGTACTATGACTCAAAACAGATTTGAGACACTCAAACTGCCTAAAACAATCAAATTGACTCAAACAGAAACTAGAACTTGATTTGGACTAATTTGAAAGTGTTTATGACTCCAAATGCTTAAAAACACAAAATAAGATAGATTGTAATGACTAAGACTTAACAAAATATGGGGGGATTGAGTTTTTGACGAAATTAAATAAAATGCACAGATTGTAATTAAGGGCAGAATGTAAATATGAATGTGATGAAAATATGGATGGAATGCTAGCTAGAAGGTTCTTCTCCACACATGTTACACTTGCATACAAGATGATTTTCAGTTGGTCTTTCGATAAATTATGAAACTCAACACCCCGAGTTAATTAGGTCCGCTTAAATTAACCGTCAAGTTCTCCTTAAGTTAATGAATTGGATGGGTTAGCGCAACGCAATTCAAGACATTCTCCAAAAGTCCTTTACGTGAAAAGCACAATAAAGATACAATCAAAGATCATTAAGCATCATGAAAACTATAAGTGTTGACGAGGCCTTCGTTACTATGATGAGCATGAAACTAGTGCCAAGAATTCATTGAACGCAATTGTTTATAAGCAACCTCCACTACTTGTGAATATAAGTTCATAACTATTAGGTGAAACTCACTTATATTCTAGCGTCATATTCATGCATGAAAATTAAGCGTGCACTCTCAATAAACATACATAAATAAGTTATCAATCAAACAGTTAAACAAATTGAATCCACAACTCATGAAATTCCAACCAAAGGTAATCAATTCATATTGCAAGCATAAACATGGTTTCGAATCACCCCCTAGCCAAGGGGGGGTTTAGTTCCTCATACGTACAAGACAAAGAGAATTGAAATTAAACATTGAAATCAAAGGAAAAGAAACACCTAAAGATTCCAACAACTCAAACATGAATTGTATGAACGTTTAGGCCCTCTTCTCTTCCTCTTTGTTGCGGCACAAGGTCTAAGGATAGGTTTTGGGGTGGTATTTGTATGGAGGAATGGTTGTGTGATGGTGTGAAGTGTGTATGAATTTCTGGAATGGTGGGGGAAGGCACGGCACAAAGGGATTTGGAAATGGCTGCAATGGAGGGGGAAGGCACGGCAGAGAATGGGATTGTTTTTGTGTTGGATGAAGTGTGTATGAATGCATGGTTTTATAGGGAGAGAATGGATGGGAGAGCATGTGAATGACAGCTAGGAGGGAATGATTAAAGAGGGAATGCATGTGGAAGTGTGGCTGATTGTTTTATGAAGGGGGAAAGCTGGAAATGGGATGGGAGTGCACGACAAAGGATTGTTTGGGTGCATGTGGCTGAATTATTTGTTGGGAAAGCATGTGAGTGAATGATTAAAGATGCATGTGGATTAAAGAGGGAATATGGAAGAGAATGTGCTGCAATGATGAAGGAATAATGTCATGGTGGCTGAAATGTGGTGCAATGATGAAGGAATAATGTCATGGTGGCTGAATGATAATCTGAATGAGAAGTGAATAGAATAGGCTCTAGGGTTAAGAACAAGGTATGGCTGAGATGGATTTATTGAATCAATGGATGGGGAAATACCCTAGGGTGTCTAAAAGGGTGCGGCTGAAATAGGTATGAGAAAGGAAGGTGTTTAAGAGTTTAAAATAGGGAACAAAGCCCTTCCTTGCACGACAAGGAAGGGAGACACAAGGAAACACATGGCATTGCTTAAGGTTGCAAGTTTTGTGACCTAGAATAGGTAGGAGCCCTTGATATTGCTGAAACTTGGAGTCTTTAAGGATTAGGAAAGATTAAACCAAAATAGGAAACCTTGGCTTAACTTTCCTACTTCAAGTAGGAAACCTTCTTTGACTAGGATTCCTCATTAGGAATCCTCACTTCATTAGGTCTTCAATTTCGTCCATTCCTTTTGCTCCAAACATAAGCTATCCATTCCAAGTCCAATTTTGCTCCAAAATGCTCCAAAATGCATCTTTTTGCTTCCTTAGCCATATGAACCTAAAAACACACGAAAATGGCTTAAACTACTAAAACAACTATGAATTAACAATATAAATGCACAAAAACAAGCTAAGTAAGTCCCCTAAATATGCTCTTATCAAATTCCCCCACACTTAGCTTTTGCTCGTCCTCGAGCAAAACAGAAAAACAAAACAAAACCTAAACCTTCCAACAATGGTCTCAGGGATTTTCAATGGACATGACATGTTAAAAATTCATTAGCTCCACAGATTTTAGTCATCTTCACATTTAAGTACATTCTTAATCATAGTCACCACATACTAGTGAAGGAAGATTTGTGAAAAACAAGTTCATTTGAGCAACATCAACAACATGCAATTAACAATTAAAAGGCGGAATCATGTTTATATGCACTCAAAAACAAAACTTAACCCATGAACTTCAAAGCCTAGTAGATAGGTGAACCAAGACTCAACTCAAAACAAAGTGAGTTGAGAAATCAATACCTTTGTAGATTCCTCTTTGCATAAGCAAAGGCTAATCACCCAAAGAGAGGGCCTTCATTCCTTGCATCTTAGATCCATGGATTTGGATGGATGAAAAGGTTTCTCCAAGTTCCCAAAATTGAGAACCTCTAAGTCTACACACCAAGGCATATTGTAGAAGAAATGAGTGACCTTGGAGGAGTTTGATTGCTAGATGATCCCTCCAAGGTGGCCGGCCTCTTTGAGAGCAAAGGGAGGTTTGTGTTCTCATCTTTACTCCTAAGAAAACCCTTAGGATGAAATGGCTATAAAGATGTCTTTATACCACCTCACAATGGAGTGGCAAACTTGCAATTAAGCCAAGTTCACTACCCTCCTCTAAATGGCCGGCCTAAGGGGATTTATTGGGGTATTTGGGCCTTTGTGAATCATTATTCATTAAGTTGTCATACAACTTAAGTCAATGGACTTGACGTTCGAAGCCCATTGGGCCTTAAGGTCCAAAACTATCCCAAGGTCTTTAACGAACTTATTCGTTTGATTAATTAACATATTAATTAATCCTTGCCATAAATAATTAAACCATTTAATTATTCTTACTCATCTTCGTTGAATCTTCAATCTCTACCTTACACGGTGTACGATCCATTAGGTTCCTTTTAGCGAGGCAGTGGGCGATTCAAACTCTTTCAAATCGATTGTGAATTGAAACTTACTTTCAATTCTCCCATTAGTGATAATACACTTTTAGGGCTTCCATAAACCATGGTTGACGCCTAGCAGCATGTCATGGTTACCCAAGCTAATCAGAAGAGGTGGAGAACCTATTCAGTTTTAGGATTACAAATGCAATACGGTCTTTCTCTAATACAATACTCTTGACCACATTGTTTGGTTTGATAGTTTATTCATGTCTACTATCCAATGTGAGTCTTGTGCTTATATGATTACCTTGAATGTGATTTGGAACACATTCCTAAATCTCATTCATACTTTGGCCAAAGATTCTTAATCATATCATAGAGTATTCTCCCTCAAACAGTTTGAAGGTTAGAGATCCCTTGTTGCGCATTCACTTGCCTCCATGGCTAAGTGGCTTAACCCCAACGATGCCGTGGACACCCTCTTGATGGAGTGACTTTGACATAATCAAGATTAAGGACCTAACCACAAGACAACTGTGATGCCTCAGGTCAAAAGACTAATTTGCATTATCCCAACCATGAGTTCTCATGTGACATGAATATGAGAACTCTTCGTTGATCGTGTTCAGTGAACTCATTCTCTATTGAGCACCTACGTACTTGTCTTGATGTCACACACACCAATGACTCGAGACTAGTCACTCTCCCTGAGAGAAGACATAGCACGTACTGATCTTAACGGACTGTCAATGCCCAATTGACAATCCTATGATTAGGAACGTTTAGGATGTGTCAACGAAAGAATGGTCTCATGAATCTAACTTCTTTAGATCGCATTCTTCCAATCACATATTCCTTGGACTTATCGTTTAAGCATATAACATTTATATGAGACGGCTCAAACAATAATGTTTGCCCTTAATATTAAACTAGATTAGTTTAACATGTGAAATGTCCATAAAGTATCATCATATGATTGGTTTTAGGGCACATTTCCAACAATCTCCCACTTGCACTAGAGCCAATCAGCTTAGTCATCAGTGATGATACCTCTTCTGTAGTCATTTCATAAATGGCTGAGTAGTAGGCCTAGACAATGGATATCTATATGTTATCCATAGAAGCAACCTTGAGAATAACGACGTCACCATTATACATGATTCTCAATCATGTGGTTCAGTCTCTTATTTGAGTTCGGACCTTGATGAGACCTTGATTCCCTGGCTTGAGCTATCGCCCCATTAGTGTCATACACTTTCTGGTTGGAACCGAATAGAGAGTTCATAAATGAACTTTCCCATCCGAACAACATTGTTGTAAACTTCTATATGGCAATATATTTTGCAATCATAATGGAACACACTAAAGTCATTACTTTAATGTTTCCATCCAAATACCTTTTAGTCATAATAAAGAGATATCTGTTTATCTCTTCATTCATAATGAAGAAATATCCAATGATGGATTAGATTCATAATCTAATACATTTACGCTTCCATTACGTTACTCTAATTCTTTCTCAATTATTGAGTAATATATCCTTTAGTATTTCTCAAATACTTAAGGGCTCACTTGACAGTTGCCATGGTTCTGATCCTGGGCTTGCACTGATATTGTCTTGTACCTTTCTAGGTACATCTTATATCAATGTTTTTCATACAATATGAAATACATAAATCACCTTTCTGCTTATGCATAAAGGATTCTATTTACGCATTATTTCTTTGGGAGTCAAAGGGTACATTCCCTTTGAGAAGAACAACTTCCTAGTCTCACTAGAATTGTCATTCTAATTGAAGTTTATCATCAAATGAGAAACTTCCTAGCATCTCTTGTCTATTTTAGGGATTGATATAATCCAATTATATCTTGAAATATATCATTATAGATTTCCATTCCATTATATAGACTATATCTCCCATATACATTTTATCGTTATAGAATAACTTTAACGAAGAAGTACTCTTTTTATTTCCAAAAATTAATATATCATATATATATATATATTTAAATTTAGGAATACGATTAACTCCCACTAATCTTTTGTAAACCTAGTAAACAAAAGATTCATTTACATCTTTATGAGAAATCAAACAATTGATCTTTTCTCATAAGACGCTTATAGCTCCCACTAGCTTGCTAAGATCCATGATGGATGGATCTCTACAACTAACCTGTCTTGTGATTTATAGTTTTAGACATATATTATCAAGACTATCTTAATAATGGTTTCGGAAACCCATATTATGTCCAAACATTAAATCACCATTTAGTTGTAGCTAGCAATCTTCGAATTAATTGAAACCAAGACTACGTCAAAGATGGTTTCTTCAAAGTCAACCATTCTCTTTGAGTGTAGTCACCTTAAGCTACCAATTAGCTGTGAAGGTTTCATTATTTCGGGTCAAATGGTACTTTACCATTTCCTTGAGTATATATCGTATATACACTCAATGTAGTCATAAGGATTTTCATTCTTATTTCTTTCGAATTAAGAGGTGCAACTCTATGACATAGTTATAAAGTTCAAACCATTCAACTGAGACGGTTTATAAATCATTCTGGACTACCTTGGAGCTTGTGGTATAGGAACTAGGTTGTCTTAGAAGTATATATCATATATATATGGGTAATTGATAATGTCCAACGAACTAAATCTTATTCATGTTCATTCTTCTCCTAATGGAGAAATTCATTATCTTACGATGCTACTTTCTTTGATATTTTTCAAGGAAATTAATCTAAAGTGTTACTTTTTCCTTGGATCAAATCTAAGGAGGTAAATACTTTAGACGTCTTACTCATCTACTTACATTTCTTGAATTCTTTGAAACCTTTTGCAAAGTATTCGGACTTGTGTTTATTCAAAATAAACTATAGTCCAACCGAGAGTGATCTTCGGTGAATGTCATACAACATGAGTAGTATTATGTTGTGGACAAGTTCCACTAACATCTAAGTGAATTAACCTCAACAACTTTGTGATTCTTTCTTCTTTCCAAAAGAATAAAGATTCGAACATTTCGCCTCTATACAATTTTAACAAGAAGGTATTGGATCCGGATCTAACGATCCAAAGCATCCATCTATGACCAACTCGTAACTTATGTTTTAGAGGTATCACAACTCAGTTGGGATTAGTCACTACCTTGCAACCTTTTGGGTTTTAAGCATCATCGTATTCTAAACAGTTAAACTACCACATCATCTCTACTATAGAGACAACCAATTAAATTACAATAATCTAATTGTTGATTAATAAAGAACAATGTTTTGTCAAACAAAACATTTATCCATCTCTATTATAGTGACGGATTTAAGTTCCTTAAAATTGGAATGTAAAGACAATCTTTAGTATTTTCCAATTTCTTTGGTAGTTCATATGAGGAAGTAAGTACAATCCGCTTTCGCAGAGATCTATATTTTATTCACTTTCCGAATGTGAAGTACTTTCTCTTCTCTCATTAATCTTCTACTTTTTATTAGCACACTTTTACAACAATTGTAAAACATAGTTACTAATACGGAATCAAACATTCAAGTAGAAGAACCAACTGTTTTGAACTATTTCAAGAACATATTACAACACCTTCGAAAGGTGTGTTCTTGACACTTGCAAGACATTTCTTGCAAATACCCCTTCAATGTCCATCCTTTCACAAAGAAAGTTTGTTCCCTTGGAGTTATTTTGCCATCTTCATTTGACTTCTCTTTTGACTACAATAGTCATGGTCCCTAAACTCCCACTATCTCTCTTGAAACTTATTTCAATTGTGTTATTCACATCAAACAATTTGGAGAGTGTGTGACCTAGAATAGGTAGGAGCCCTTGATATTGCTGAAACTTGGAGTCTTTAAGGATTAGGAAAGATTAAACCAAAATAGGAAACCTTGGCTTAACTTTCCTACTTCAAGTAGGAAACCTTCTTTGACTAGGATTCCTCATTAGGAATCCTCTTGTGATTAGGAATCCTCACTTCATTAGGTCTTCAATTTCGTCCATTCCTTTTGCTCCAAACATAAGCTATCCATTCCAAGTCCAATTTTGCTCCAAAATGCTCCAAAATGCATCTTTTTGCTTCCTTAGCCATATGAACCTAAAAACACACGAAAATGGCTTAAACTACTAAAACAACTATGAATTAACAATATAAATGCACGAAAACAAGCTAAGTAAGTCGCCTAAATATGCTCCTATCAAATTCCCCCACACTTAGCTTTTGCTCGTCCTCGAGCAAAACAGAAAAACAAAACAAAACCTAAACCTTCCAACAATGGTCTCAGGGATTTTCAATGCACATGACATGTTAAAAATTCATTATCTCCACAGATTTTAGTCATCTTCACATTTAAGTACATTTTTAATCATAGTCACCACATACTAGTGAAGGAAGATTTGTGAAAAACAAGTTCATTTGAGCAACATCAACAACATGCAATTAACAATTAAAAGGCGGAATCATGTTTATATGCACTCAAAAACAAAACTTAACCCATGAACTTCAAAGCCTAGTAGATAGGTGAACCAAGACTCAACTCAAAACAAAGTGAGTTGAGAAATCAATACCTTTGTAGATTCCTCTTTGCATAAGCAAAGGCTAATCACCCAAAGAGAGGGCCTTCATTCCTTGCATCTTAGATCCATGGATTTGGATGGATGAAAAGGTTTCTCCAAGTTCCCAAAATTGAGAACCTCTAAGTCTCCACACCAAGGCATATTGTAGAAGAAATGAGTGACCTTGGAGGAGTTTGATTGCTAGATGATCCCTCCAAGGTGGCCGGCCTCTTTGAGAGCAAAGGGAGGTTTGTGTTCTCATCTTTACTCCTAAGAAAACCCTTAGGATGAAATGGCTATAAAGATGTCTTTATACCACCTCACAATGGAGTGGCAAACTTGCAATTAAGCCAAGTTCACTACCCTCCTCTAAATGGCCGGCCTAAGGGGATTTATTGGGCTATTTGGGCCTTTGTGAATCATTATTCATTAAGTTGTCATACAACTTAAGTCAATGGACTTGACGTTCGAAGCCCATTGGGCCTTAAGGTCCAAAACTATCCCGAGGTCTTTAACGAACTTATTCGTTTGATTAATTAACATATTAATTAATCCTTGCCATAAATAATTAAACCATTTAATTATTCTTACTCATCTTTGTTGAATCTTCAATCTCTACCTTACACGGTGTACGATCCATTAGGTTCCTTTTAGCGAGGCAGTGGGCGATTCAAACTCTTTCAAATCGATTGTGAATTGAAACTTACTTTCAATTCTCCCGTTAGTGATAATACACTTTTACGGCTTCCATAAACCATGGTTGACGCCTAGCAGCATGTCATGGTTACCCAAGCTAATCAGAAGAGGTGGAGAACCTATTCAGTTTTAGGATTACAAATGCAATACGGTCTTTCTCTAATACAATACTCTTGACCACATTGTTTGGTTTGATAGTTTATTCATGTCTACTATCCAATGTGAGTCTTGTGCTTATATGATTACCTTGAATGTGATTTGGAACACATTCCTAAATCTCATTCATACTTTGGCCAAAGATTCTGATGCGTGATTTATACGCACACAAATTAAACCCTATTTGTGACAATTGTAGTAATGATGTAAGTAGGGATCGTTCTAACCGGGGATTAACTAGGGGTGCTAATCTATTTTGAATTGACTTGAAAACACAAAAAAACTAAATGTAAAGACTCTTAACAAGACTACTATGACTCAGAATAACTTTGAAATATTCAACTGCCTAAAACAATCAAATTGACTTAAACAGAAACTAGAACTTGATTTAGACGAATTTGGAAGTGTTTATGACTCCAAATGCTTAAAGACACAAAAATAAAACAAATACGAATGATTAAGACTCAACGAAATATGGGGGAAATGTGTTTGGACGATATTAAATTAAATGGACAGAATATAATTAAGGGCAAAATGTAAATATGAATGTGATGAAAATATGGATGATGGAATAGCCAAGGGGTTCTTCTCCACACATGTTACACTTGCATACAAGATTGATTTTCAGTTGGTCTTTCGATAAGTTATGAAACTCAACACCCCGGGTTAATTAGGTCCGCTTAAATTAACCGTCAAGTTCTCCTTAAGTTAATGAATTGGATGGGTTAGCACAACGCAATTCACCACATTCTCCAAAAGTCCTTTACGTGAAAAGCACAATAAAGATACAATCAAAGATCATTAAGCATTATGATAACTATAAGTGTTGACGAGGCATTCGTTACTATGATGAGCATGAAACTAGTGCCAAGAATTCATTTAACGCGATTGTTTATAAGCAACCTCCACTACTTGTGAATATAAGTTCATAACGATTAGGTGAAATTCACTTATATTCTAGCGTCATAATTATGCATGAAAATTAAGCGCGCATTCTTAATAAACATTCATAAATAAGTTATCAATCAAATGGTTAAACAAATTGAATCCACAACTTATGAAATTCCAACGAAAGTTAATCAATTCATATTGCAAATATAAACATAGTTTCGAATCACCCCCTAGCTAAAGGGGGTTTAGTTCCTCATAACTTTGAAATCAAAGAAACACCCAAACATTCCAACAACTCAAACTTGAATTGTATGAACGTTTAGGCACTCTTCTCTTCCTCTTCGTTGTGGCACAAGGTCTAAGGAGATGTTTAGGGCTTTAGGTGTATGTGGAATGGAGTGGGGAGTGGTTGGAGATGGAAGAATGGATTGATGGGGAAGGCACGGCACAAAAGGGAGTTTGTGTGTGTGAATGGATGATTTTCTGAAATGGAAGAGTTGGAGTGGGGAGTGAATCAATGACAAATGAATGAGAATGCAAGGGTTTTTATAGGAGGAATGGAGGTGTATATGGCTGTTTGTTTATGATGCAAATGGCTAATTAATGATGGAAAAACAGCTAGGAAAGCATGTGAAAGCTGGAATTGCATGTGAAGGTGTTGGAATGTGCTGGAATGGTGTGTGAAGGCACGGCATTGAGTGTTTTCTTGCTTATTTTCTGGCTACATGATGAAAGGTTAATGAATAATGCATGTAGGTGGCTGCAATGATGAAGAATGAGTGCTGGAAATGAAAGGGAAAGCTGGAAAGGCATGTGAAGCTGCTGGAATTTCAATGTGAAGTGCACGGCAAGGATTTTCAGGCTGGGTCTTTGTGTTGTGTAGTGTGTTGTTGTGGTATTGTTGTTGGTTAAAGCTTGTGAAAGCATGTGTTGAATGATTAAAGTGCATGTGGGTGAATATGTGGCTGAAATGATGAAGTAGGAAGTGGAAATGCAAGGTGTGTAGGTGCTGAAAATGCATGTGAATGCATGCTGGAATTGCATGTGAAAGGCACGACATAGGGATGAAATGAATGATTAAATGTGCATGGCTGGAATGATGAAGAATAAAGGATGCATGTGGGTTGAAAATGGCTGGAACAAAGGGGGAATAATGATGAAGAAAAGCTGGAAATGTTAGGGAATGTGCACGGCACAAGGTGAATGTGTTGGCAAGGCTTGTGGAATTGTGTGAAGTGTGTGTGGATGCATGTGAGTGGCTGATTTGTGGTGGTTTTGCATGGCTTTGATGGATTGTTTGATTGGGCTAGAGGTTTTCCATGGCTCAAAGGATTTGTTTGATTGGGCTAGGCCCTTTATTTTATGTCCCAAAGAGCATACAAGGCTTCAATTTCGTCCATCCTCTTTGCTCCATGATTAAGCTATCCAATCCATGCCCAAAAATGCTCCAAATAGCCTCAAAATGCACTTTCTTGCTCCCTAAGCCCTTAGAACCTGAAAACACACAAAAGAAGCATAAAAGACTAAAATAACTAGAGAAACATAACGTAAATGCACGAGAACTAGCCATTTAAGTAGCATGAATATGCTCCTATCAAATTCCCCCACACTTAGCTTTTGCTAGTCCTCGAGCAAAACAAAACAAAAGAAACCAAAAACAAAACAAAACGAACAAAACACAACCTACACCTTCCAACAATCGTCTCAGGGATTTCCAATGCACATGACAAGTTAAAAATCATTATTCCCACAGATTTTTGCCATCTTTACACTTAAGTACATTCTTAATCATAGTCACCAGATACTAGTTCACAATTAAGCATTTAAAACCATGTTTTGAATGTAGTAACATGCCTTTAGAGAATTCCCTCAATTCCTTACTAGATGTACTCTCGTTTTTCACACAGATTTTCTGACTACACACCCTACACTAGGTATATGTGAGAAGATTGATGTAAACATGTAGACGAACACTCACATATGTTATAACAAGGAAAGCATTTTCTGGATCTACGATAATGACATGAATATGATCTCATGAATGGAATGCTACTACTTAGAATGAGAACCAGTGATTCCATAAGCTCATATCAATTCCAAACTCCACATTATTGAACACATAACGATCAAGATAGAAGCGTAAGGGTTGAAACGGGGCTAAAGGTGTTTGGCTAACAAAGAAGGGATATGGAAAACAAAGGTTCTTTAAGCAATAGTGAGCAAAGTAATGAATTAGACATTTAGAATTCCCTTTAGAACGCAAAAATCAACTTTGAACACCCAAGGGGGAATCACACAAAACTTAGGGCCATATTCAACTTTTTTGGACTCTTTCTTCAACCATCAACGCTTGTGAGTTCATTCTTACTTATTTTCACTCCTTTTCTTTCTTTTCTTCTTTTTTTTTCTTTTGAATCTCAAAACATACATATAAACTTAAGAACAAACTTTTACTCCCCCACACTCATTTTCTTGCATAATGTAACTCAAAAGGAATTCATTTTCCGTCATGCTTACTATGCTTCAAGAACAAGGGTACAGATGGTCCTAATCTAGGCTAGGTGAGGATGATAAGGGTGAACAAAGAACATGGGCTAAACAAGGCTCAACGGGGTTAAAACTTACAACATATACGAAATATGGGAAGTAAGGCTATTTGGCTATGATGGCAACTACACAACTTCATCTTGATATATGTTATGCAATTCAATGTCATGCTTTGAATGAAACGGATATAAGTTCTAGCATTTAGTTCTATCATGATACAATTGCATTCTAAGTAGCAACCAAGCAAGGAATAATGAGATCATGCAACAACTTTAGAAAACAAAGAATCACAGAAAAATAACTCTCCAAAGAAAGTAATGGCTCGAGTCTCACAGGGTTGTAGCGTTTGTTTGAGTTCCTTCCTTCAAGCATGTTACAAAAACGAATTTTTCTTTTATGATTGCATGTGAAGTCATAAATTATAACCATAACCAAGCATATACCAAGAGTAAATCAAACTTTTCTCTATGTTAGTAACTCTTTTTAACCGTCATGCAATTACAAACCAAATCCTTATCATTGTGTTGGAAGGTACCCTAAGACACAAACACACAAAAACGACTCAAAACACTCTTTTTAGGCTTTTCAAAACATGTTTTTCAAATTTTTATGTGATTTTCGGAGTTTTTTTAAAAACAAAACATACTAAAACACTCTAAAACAACTAAAAAAAACACCTTAAAACAGCAAGGAACAACATTTGAAGTAATGGGTGATAAAATCCCACGAATTTGCATTAAATATACTTAGTTACCCCCCCCACACTTAAATCAAACATTGTCCTCAATGTTTTAAGCATAGATTCACACAAAACATAAGTAAACACACAAAAAGCAACTAAACATACTAAACATGGCAGAATGTAACTTAACAAAGAGAAGAGTGATGCGATAATTATTCGCACACAAACTAAACCCTATTTGTGACAATTGTAGTAATGATGTAAGTAGGGATCGTTCTAACCGGGGATTAACTAGGGATGCTAAATACTTGACTCAAATAAATAAAACTAACTTTTAAAACACTAAGACAAACTAAAAGACTCAAAACAAGTTTAAAAGACTCCAAATACTCAAAAACATAAAATAAGACAAATCAAATGATTAAGACTTAACAAAATAAGGAGGGGTGATTGTGGTTGGACGAGATTAAATTAAACGGACAGATTATAATTTAAAACAGATAGTAAAGATGAATGTGATGAAAATATGGATGATGGAATAGCTAAGGGGTTCTTCTCCACACATGTTACACTTGCATACAAGATTGATTTTCGGTTGGTCTTTCGATAAATTATGAAACTCAATGCTCCAAGTTAATTAGGTCCGCTTAAATTAACTTTCAGATTTCCCTAGATTCGTTGGATTGAATGGAATATGCATTACAACCAAATTATTCTTAATCAAAGCCCCTAACTATGGAATACGCATGATAAAGACATTCAACAAAGATCATTAAGTTCAACGGAAATCATAAACATCGATGAGGCATTCGTTACTATGGAATACGCATGAAACTTATGCCAAGAATTCGTTTAACGTGATTGTTTAATGGGATGTTTTTCTGGAATGATGGCAGGTTGTGTATGTGTTTGGGAAGAGAATAAATGTATGATGGTGGCTGAATGATTAAAGGGAATGAATGGGAGTGACACTAGGTTGGTTATGCATGTGGAATGTAGGTGTGTAGGTGCTGAAAATGCATGTGAATGCATGCTGGAAATAGGAGTGAAATGCACAGTATTGAGTTGGGAAATGAATGATTAAATGTGCATGTGGGTGAATGTGAAGGGAATGCATGTGTTGATTGATTTGTGGTGCAATGATGAAAGGCAAAGTGCATGTGCAATGTTGTGGAATGGATTTACACGGCTAAGAATGGCTGTTTTGATTGTGATGATGAATGCATGTTGAATTGGTGATGAATGTGCATGGCAAAGAATGGATTTGGCTGCAATGGTGTGTAATTGGGCTAGGTTTTAAGTGCATGAAATGGACCCAAATTGCTCCCCCTTGCATGGCAAGGAATGGTGTTTGTGTTAAGCCCATGGCAAGGTGAATGTAATTGGGTTAGGGCCATTGTTTTGTGTCCTCAAGTGCATACAAGGTCTTCAATTTCATCCAACACTTGGGCTCCAAGCATAAGCTATCCATCCTTAGCCCAATAGTGTTCCAAAAAGCCCCAAAACGCTCCACAATGCATCCATTCGTCAAACACGTCTTATTATCCTGAAAACACACAAAAGAAGCATAAAGGACTAAAATAACTAAAGAAACATAACGTAAATGTACGAGAACAAGCCATTTAAGTCGCATGAATATGCTCCTATCAAATACCCCCACACTTAGCTTTTGCTAGTCCTCGAGCAAAACAAAACAAAAGAAACCAAAAACAAAACAAAACGAATAAAACACAACCTACACCTTCCAACAATTGTCTCAAGGATTTCCAATGCACATGACAAGTTAAAAATCATTATTCCCACAGATTTTAGCCATCTTTATACTTAAGTACATTCCTAATCATAGTCACCACATACTAGTTCACAATTAAGCATTTAAAACACATTTCGAATGTAGTAACATGCCTTAGAGAATTTGCTCAAATCCTTACAAGATATGCATTCAATTTTCACATAGATTTTCTGACTACACACCCTACACTAGGTACATGTGAGAAGATTGATGTAAACATGTAAACGAACACTCACATATGTTATAACAAGGAAAGCATTTTCTGGATTTACGATAATGACATGAATATGATCTCATGAATGGAATGCTACTACTTAGAATGAGAACCAGTGATTCCATAAGCTCATATCAAGTTCAAACTCCACAAATTGAAACACATAACAATCAAGATAGAAGTCAAAGGGTTGTAATAAACAAACATTCTTAAAGCAATAGTGAGCAAAGTATTGAATTAGGCACTTAGAATTCCCTTTAGAACGCAGAAGTCAACTTTGAACACCCAAGGGGAAGTCACAAAACTTAGGGCCATATTCAAACTTTTTGGGCCCTTTCTTCAACAATCACACTTGTGAGTCCATTCTCACTTATTTTCACTCTTTTTTTTTTTTTTTTTTTTTTCTTTCTTTTCTTCTTCTTTTTCTCACATTTTTTTTTTTTCCGTGCCTCCTTTAAGACTTAGGCACATACATACACACAAAAATCCCTTCCCCCACACTTGTTTTCTGCAATAATGTCACTCAAAACGAATTCATTTAAGTCATGCTCACTATATTTTAAGAACAAGGGTATAGGAAAGTCCTACTCTAGGCTAGGTAAGGGGTGATGTGGTTAGCAAAGAAAATAGGCTAAACGAGGCTCAACGGGGTTAAAACTAATATATACGAAATATGGGAAGTAAGGCTATTTGGCTATGGTGGCAACTACACAACTTCATCTTGATATATGTTATGCAATTCAATGTCATGCTTTGAATGAAACGGATATAAGTTCTAGCATTTAGTTCTATCATGATACAATTGCATTCTAAGTAGCAACCAAGCAAGGAATAATGAGATCATGCAACAACTTTAGAAAACAAAGAATCACAGAAAATAACTCTCCAAAGAAGGTAATGGCTCGAGTTTCACAGGGTTGTAGCGTTATTATGAGTTTCTTCCTTCAAGCATGTTACAAAAACGAATTTTTCTTTTATGATTGCATGTGAAGTCATACATTATAACCATAACCAAGAATATACCATGAGTAAATCAAACCTTCATCCATGTTTATAACTCTTTTTAACCGTCATGCAATTACAAACCAAATCCTTATCATTGTGTTGGAAGGTACCCTAAGACACAAACACACAAAAACGACTCAAAACACTCTTTTTAGGCTTTTCAAAACATTTTTTTCAAAATTTTTATGTGATTTTCGGAGTTATAAAACAAAACACACTAAAACACTCTAAAACAATTTAAAAACACCTTAAAATAGCAAGGAACAACATTTGAAGTTATGGGTGATAAAATCCCACGAATTTGCATTAACAACATTAGTTACCCCCCCCCCCCCCCCCCACACTTAAATCAAACATTGTCCTCAATGTTTTAAGCATAGATTCACACAAAACATAAGTAAACACACAAAAAGCACTTAAACATACTAAACATGGCAGAATGTAATTAACAAAGAGAAGAGTTTAGGGACGCAAATCTGGTTATGGAGTGTAAATTCCCTCTTCTCCTTGGTGATTGCATTGAGGCATTGATCTTGGTGATTCCACAGGCATACTCTTGAACTGGTTGCCGCCCATCGTTGATTTTCCTTTGTGCTACTCTTGATCTGGGCAGCAGGATTCTTTTGGTCTCCCCCGAAGGTCTGAGCTTACTCCTTTGGTCTGTTTCTTTGTTCAATCTTTCCAATTTGTATTGAAAAGGGTTGGAGGATAACTCAGCCTAAGTTTGTCTCCACATGCTTCAATGTATCATTTTCACTTGCCTTACTCGCTCCCCTTTGCAGAAGTGGTCCCTTCTCTGGAAGTGTATCAACCGTTGAAGATGACTACTCGAGAGCAACGCTAGGTAAGCAATCAGGAATAGATTCCAGGCAGTCGGCTCCAGATCGGAAGACTGACTCCAAGTGCCGGCTGATTGCTTCTTTCACTTTGCCATGCGAGTAAGAACAAGGACAAAGAAAAGGACACGGAAAGAGCATGATATGAGATACTTTTGCTTTAGACCTTAATGATATGAGATACCTTTGCTTTTGAAGAAACGGCGAATGAAGCAGCACATGTATTTGTTGTGGTTGTCTCCACATGCTTCGATCGACCGTTTCCTTCTGCCTCATTTGTACTCCAGGTTTCTGGTATCTTCTTTGGGGGAGAAAAAATTGAGTATTTCAAGAGGCTTTGCTGGGAGTGCGCCCTCAGAGGTGAGGGAGAGTTGGGCATTTTTCTTCAGGTTTTCCTTGCCATAAAAGATGAAGGTCGACATATATAAAGATAATATCAAGTGGTGGTACTGTTCTTTTACCATTGTCGACAAACGTTTTGATCCCGCAAATCCGGCTTTTGAAATAGCAGCGCCTCTTCGATTTCTGAACGACGCCCCTTCGATTTCTGAGCAGGCGCCCCTTTGCTTTCTGAACGACACATAGTAGTGCGGATGCGGCTCATTTTGACAAAGCTGCACGCGTTTTCTGAAAAGTAGAGAAAGCGTTGCCGGACTTTGCGCTTGTCGGCTAAAGATGTGTAGTTGCGATGATGGCCTCCACGTGTTGTCTGAAAAGAAGAAATCTTTTGACAAAGTTGAACGCGTCTTCTGAAAAGCCGAGAAAGCGTCGCCTAAATTACGCCGGAAATTCCGGCTTCTTGAATCGGTGGACGCGCCGCCTTGGCTTTTTATAGAGCTATCGATCACCACAACAAACACACTCTGAAGATTTCCCATTCTTGAAAATCGACTCCGGCCCTTTGAGAATTAACTCCATCCACCCCATCTCTTTGAACACTTTTGAAAAATGGCAAACCCATCGAACCTTAGCTTGGAATTGAGCCTTAGCAGTGATACGGGCGCGCCGCGTCAAGGTAACGTATGGCGCCCTTCTTTCTTATCTTCTAACGGTCCTCTCACAGGTGAAGACTCCGTGATGCAGGACGCCACAACAGCTACAATAGTAGCTAGGAACCTCCTCACTCCAAAAGATAGTAGGCTGCTGTCAGGACGGTCCGATGAGTTGGCCGTTCAAGAATCCCTCGCTCTTAGTGTTCAGTGTGCGAGCTCTGTGTCCAACATGGGCCAACGCCTGCTTGCCCGCTCCCGTCAGGTGGAATCATTGATGGCAGAGGTGGAAAGTCTTAAGCAAGAGATTCAGCAGCTTAAGTACGAGAATAGAAGTTTGCATGTGCTTGCAAATAACTATTCGTCGGGCATGAAAAGGAAGCTTGATGAACTGCAAGAGTCTGAAGGTCGGATTCAAAGCGACCGTCAAAGGTTTTCTGCTTATCTCCAGAGGTACCTTTTTCCTGGGTCATCCAGCGTTTGGCCAAGTATTGAGGCCTGGAATGCTCTAGCTCCGATGCCTTCTGCTCCGATGCCTTCTGCCCCTATGCCTCCCGCTTCGATGGCTTCTGCTCCGATGCCTCCCGCTTCTATGCCTCCCGCTTCTATGCCTTCTGCTTCTGCGCCTCGTAGTGGGGCTTCACGTAAACAACCTTTGTGAAGCTCCACCTTTCTCCATGTTTAGTAGTGCCTATCAATAAATCAAACATTTTCTCAATGTTACAATCATAGACTCACACAATTAATAAACAAACAAACAATAACAACTAAACAACCTAACAAGGCAGAAACGAAATAGCAACAAAGAGAAGAGTTTTTAGGAATCTGGAATTGGAGTGCTTTCTAAGTCTTCCTTTGTTGAATGCATGGGTTGCCTCCCAAGTAGCGCTTTCTTTTACGTCTTGCAGCCGGACGGTACCTCCGTTTAAGCTTGACTAGGTTCTACGGCATGGAGGGGTACCTCCTCCACGACATGCTCCTCAAACGTCTCGTAATAGGGCTTCAATCGATGCCCATTCACTTTGAATTCTTTCTGCGTCCTTGAACTTTTGATTTGTACTGCACCATGAGGGAAAACATTAGTGACAATAAAAGGACCAACCCATTTGGAACACAACTTACCCGGAAACAACCGAAGGCGAGAATTGAACAACAACACTTTCTGCCCAATAGAGAACGTCTTGGCACGAATCATCTTGTCATGGAATGCCTTCGTTTTCTCCTTGTAAATCAGGGCATTCTCATATGCTTCATTTCGGATTTCATCAAGCTCACACAATTGAAGCTTCCTATGTAAACCTGCGGCATCGAGGTCCATATTGAATGTTTTGACGGCCCAATGTGCACGATGCTCTAATTCGACGGGAAGATGGCATGGTTTCCCATAGATGAGCCGAAAAGGTGACATCCCAATGGGGGTTTTGTAGGCAGTGCGATACGCCCACAATGCATCGTTTAAGCGCAAACTCCAATCCTTCCTTGTAGACCCCACGGTCTTCTCAAGAATCTGCTTGATTTCCCTATTCGAAACCTCGGCTTGCCCGCTCGTTTGAGGATGATAAGGTGTGGCCACCTTATGCATGACATTGTATTTCTTGAGCAACGCCTCGATGGTTCGATTGCAAAAATGGGAACCTCCATCACTGATTAGCATTCGTGGCATTCCAAACCTTGCAAAAATGTTAGTTTTCACAAAATCTGCAACCACTCGAGAATCATTAGTTCGGGTGGCTTTTGCTTCCACCCATTTCGACACATAGTCCACAGCAAGCAATATATACAGAAACCCATGTGACGAAGGAAAGGGACCCATAAAATCAATACCCCAAACGTCAAAGATTTCAACACTAAAAATGGGGGTTTGCGGCATTTGTTGTTTAGGACCAATATTGCCCGTTCTTTGGCATCTATCACAAGACATGCAAAATGTTCTAGCATCCCTAAAAATGGTAGGCCAATAGAAACCACATTCTAACACCTTAAGTGCTGTTCTTTGAGTGCCAAAGTGTCCCCCACAAGCATAAGTGTGACAAAAGGTTAGAATAACATTAAACTTAGAATCGTGCACACACCTACGTATAACTTGGTCAGGGCAATATTTCCATAAATACGGGTCATCCCACACATAAAACCGTGCCTCTTTCTTCAATTTATCACATTGGTGTTTAAGTAATTCACTAGGAACATGTTTAGACACTAAATAATTCACCAAATCAGCATACCAGGGTTCACTTACCTTGACGGACATCAGTTGCTCATCTAGGAATGTCTCTATGATAGGCACGGCATCCTCCTCATGCACCATACGGCTCAAGTGGTCAGCCACCACGTTTTCACTTCCTTTCTTGTCCCGGATTTCGATATCGAATTCTTGGAGAAGAAGCATCCAACGTGAGTCGTGGTTTGGCCTCTTTCTTGGTGAACAAATACTTCAATGCTGCATGGTCAGTATAAATAATAACTTTAGTACCAAGCAAATAAGAACGGAATTTATCTAAAGCAAATACAACAGCAAGAAGTTCTTTTTCAGTGGTAGAATAATTCAATTGTGCATCATTTAAAGTCCGAGAGGCATAATAGATAACATGCGGCCTCTTTTCCTTCCTTTGCCCCAAAACAGCTCCTAATGCGTAATCGGAAGCATCGCACATAAGCTCAAAAGAAAGGCTCCAATCCGGTGGAACTATGATAGGGGCCGAAGTTAGCATTTCTTTGAGGTGATTGAACGCCTTCTCACACTCCTCGTTGAAGTCAAATGCCACATCTTTCTGGAGGAGACGGCAAAGAGGGTTTGAGATCTTGGAGAAGTCCTTGATAAATCGCCTATAAAATCCTGCATGACCAAGAAACGAACGAACCTCTCGAACCGAAGTAGGAGAGGGTAAGTAGCGCACAAGATCTATTTTCGATTTATCCACTTCAATTCCTCTTTCAGAAACAATATGCCCTAGAACTATGCCTTGTCTAACCATAAAGTGACATTTTTCCCAATTAAGCACAAGGTTAGTTTCTACACATCGTTTCAAAATTATTGTGAGATTTTCCAAACAACCATCAAATGAATCACCAAACACACTGAAATCATCCATAAATACCTCAATAATCTTTTCCACAAAATCTGAAAAGATACTTACCATACACCTTTGAAACGTGGCCGGAGCATTGCATAAACCAAAAGGCATGCGACAATAAGCAAAAGTACCAAAGGGGCACGTGAAAGTTGTCTTTTCTTGGTCATCCGGCGCTATGACAATCTGATTATATCCAGAATAACCATCAAGGAAACAATAAAAAGAATGACCGGCTAACCTTTCAAGCATTTGATCAATGAACGGCAAAGGGAAGTGATCCTTCCTTGTGGTGGCGTTGAGCTTCCTATAATCAATGCACACACGCCAACCTGTTTGGATACGGGTTGGCACAAGCTCATTCTCGGCATTCTTCACCACTGTCACTCCGGACTTCTTTGGAACACATTGCACCGGTGACACCCAACGACTATCAGAGATCGGATAAATCACTCCACAATCAAGAAGTTTGATAATCTCCTTTTTCACAACTTCCATCATTGGAGGGTTGAGACGGCGCTGAGCCTCTCGAGTTGGTTTAGCCCCCTCCTCTAGAAGTATGCGATGCATGCACGTAGTCGGGCTAATTCCCCTAATATCGGCCAAAGCCCACCCAATGGCCGTCTTGTGCTCTTTCAACACTCGGATCAACTTCTCCTCCTCTATGGCGGTGAGTGATGAGGAGACAATGACGGGCAATGTCTCGTTGTCTCCCAGATAGACGTACTTTAAATGATCGAGCAACGGTTTAAGCTCAAGTACGGGTGCCTGAATCACTGAGGGTAACAACTTATTAGTGGAAACTGAAATTGAAATTGGGTTAGAAGGCTTACCATGGTGTTGAGGTAGTGACTCAAGGGCAGCCACTATCTCGGCCTCCTCCACACTTCTAGGCACGGCAAAACCAGATTTTTGCCCAATTCCTTGTGAAATTGTTGTTTCAAGTGTATCCCTCTCCAAACAATCGAGAAAATCCTGCGCCAAATCATCAATTATATCAATAGAAAAGCAAGAATGATCGTCCTTAGGAAATTTAATACTTTCAGAAAGATTGAAATCAATGACTTCCCCATCAAATTCCATCGTTAAAGTTCCTTTAAACACATCTATCTTGGTGCGGGCTGTTTTCATGAAGGGCCACCCTAATAGAATCGGCAATGGGGTGGAATGGGGTGAATCCTCCATGTCAAGCACGTAGAAATCCGCTGGAAAAATCAAGTTACCAACCTGTACCAAAACATCTTCCAAAACACCCTTTGGATATGCATTAGAACGATCGGCTAATTGAATTATCACTCCATCATTTTTAAGCTCACCTAAGTTCATAGATGCATAAATAGAGTATGGCATAACATTAATCGAAGCCCCTAAGTCTAACATGCATTGTTCAAACTTAGTATTACCTATAACGCACGGAATTGTAAAACTACCCGGATCTTTGCATTTAGGGGGTAATTTCCTTTGTAACACAGCAGAGACATTTTCACTTACTTGAACCACCTCTTTGTTTGAAATCCTTCTCCTTGTTGTACAAAGTTCTTTTAAAAACTTAGCATACCTCGGGACTTGCTTAATCGCATCAAGGAGCGGAATATTAACTTGAACTTTCCGAAAGGTCTCTAGAATGTCCTTCTCAGCTTCTTCCTTCTTTGATTGCCTAAACCTGCCAGGAAAGGGCACATTTAGTGGAATAGAACTAGAAAAAGTTGAATTGGGACTTACCTTGGTGGTTTGGAATGGTTTAGGAGGACTAGATGAATTCGGCAAGGTTTGGTCATCCTTGGCCGTGGGCTTTGCTCCCCGTGCTTCTTCTTGCAGCAACTTGTCCTCCTCGTCTTGACTTGATTTGGATGTATTTGAGTCCGTTCCAACCTGTTTACCACTTCTCAACATGATGGCCTTAGCGGTTTCAAATCCTCCCTTCGGGTTCATAACGGTTGAACTAGGCAATGTGCCTTGTTCTCTAATTTGCCCCATAAACTCGGCAATTTGACCCATTTGCTTCTCCAAATTATCCACCCGTTTGTCTTGGATTTGTCTCTCCTTATTTTGAGTTTGTACTTCCTGCGTCAAAGTAGTAAGTAACTTAACAACTTGATCATTATCCAAAGACATACCTGAGGTTGTTGGGGTAGATTGCACTTGGTTTTGATTGGGGATGAATGGCTTTGTATAAAAGCCCGGTGGTTGCTGCCTAAATCCTCCTTGTTGTGGGGTTGTTGAGGATCTCGCCATTTGAAATTTGGATGGTCCCTCCAACCCTGATTGTAGGTATTAGAGTATGGATCATGGCATGGTTGATTTTGGTTCCCAAAACCCACGGCATTGGCAGATTCCCATCCTCCATTCTCTATTAACTGAGGGCACGTCTCCGATGGATGCCCTTGCATTGAACACACGCCACACACTTGGTTTTCTTGTAGTTTTGACCCTTTGACAACCTGAGACACGAGAGAAGTAAGATTAGCCAATTGTGACTGAATATCAGAAATTGCACTTACCTCATTCACACTTTGTTGTCGTGGCCCCTCTCTTTGTCCAACACCTTCATATTGTTGAACGTTGTGTGCTCGGTTGGCAATTAGAGCTTTGGCATCCATTAGATTCTTGTCCACTAATGCACCACCCGCCGAAGCATCTAGCATTTGACGTTCCATGGGAAGGAGTCCCTCGTAGAAATATTGAATGAGCAGCTCCTCCTTCATTTGGTGCTGTGGACATGAAGCAACAAGTGATTTAAAACGTTCATAATAAGATGGGAACGACTCACCTTGATTTTGTTGAATGCCACTAATTCGTTTCCTCAAGAGAATGATCTTTGCAGTGGGAAAGAATTTCTCTAAGAATGCACGTTTCATACTTTCCCAAGAATTGACAGTTCCAGGAGACAATTCAAACAACCAATCTTTGGCCTTGTCCATAAGTGAGAATGGAAAGGCCTTCATCTTCAAAATACTCCCATCAACGTTGATGGGTGTCATACATGAGCAAACTACCTCAAATTCCTTAAGATGTTTGTTAGGATCTTCCATGGACAACCCATGGAATTTAGGAATATGATGTAATAAACTAGACTTAAGTTCAAATTCTTCTGTCTTACCTTCAGCTGCCGTAGGGTATTGTATGCATAAAGGAGCGGCATTGCCCATACCTGAGGCAGAGAGCTCCTTGATGGTCCGATTGTCCACTGCCATGGTTGGTACTTCTTCTTTAAATTCAGGTTCGGGACTAGGAGGATTAGATGCTTGTGATTTCTTTTTCCTTCTCAAAGTCCTCTCGAAATCACCGTCAAAGTCGGAGATATGCTCACGAACAGGTTGTGAGCTACGGGTCATAAACTAGTACCTACACACAAGAGTAAACGAGATAAGTAATCAACTTAATAGACTTGGCAAAAAAAAAAAAAACAAAACACATACACACGGTGCAAAAAAAAATTAAAACAAAACAGAAACTAAACAATTTAAACAAGACTCAAGATAAGGGATTAGCAAATTTGCCAATCCCCGGCAACGGCCCCAAAATTTGATGTTATGGGTGATAAAATCCCACGAATTTGCATTAACAACATTAGTTACCTGGTTCCACACTTAAATCAAACATTGTCCTCAATGTTTTAAGCATAGATTCACACAAAACATAAGTAAACACACAAAAAGCACTTAAACATACTAAACATGGCAGAATGTAATTAACAAAGAGAAGAGTTTAGGGACGCAAATCTGGTTATGGAGTGTAAATTCCCTCTTCTCCTTGGTGATTGCATTGAGGCATTGATCTTGGTGATTCCACAGGCATACTCTTGAACTGGTTGCCGCCCATCATTGATTTTCCTTTGTGCTACTCTTGATCTGGGCAGCAGGATTCTTTTGGTCTCCCCCGAAGGTCTGAGCTTACTCCTTTGGTCTGTTTCTTTGTTCAATCTTTCCAATTCGTATTGAAAAGGGTTGGAGGATAACTCAGCCTAAGTTTGTCTCCACATGCTTCAATGTATCATTTTCACTTGCCTTACTCGCTCCCCTTTGCAGAAGTGGTCCCTTCTCTGGAAGTGTATCAACCGTTGAAGATGACTACTCGAGAGCAACGCTAGGTAAGCAATCAGGAATAGATCCCCGGCAACGGCGCCAAAATTTGATGCGATAATTATTCGCACACAAACTAAACCCTATTTGTGACAATTGTAGTAATGATGTAAGTAGGGATCGTTCTAACCGGGGATTAACTAGGGATGCTAAATACTTGACTCAAATAAATAAAACTAACTTTTAAAACACTAAGACAAACTAAAAGACTCAAAACAAGTTTAAAAGACTCCAAATACTCAAAAACATAAAATAAGACAAATCAAATGATTAAGACTTAACAAAATAAGGGGGTGATTGTGGTTGGACGAGATTAAATTAAACGGACAGATTATAATTTAAAACAGATAGTTGATAGGAGCATATTCATGCGACTTAAATGGCTTGTTCTCGTGCATTTACGTTATGTTTCTTTAGTTATTTTAGTACTTTAAGCTATTTTCGTGTGTTTGTAGGTCCAAAGGGCTAAAGGAGCAAAAAGATGCATTTTGGAGACTTTTGGAGCACTTTTGGGCTAAGGATGGATAGCTTATGCTTGGCGCCAAAATGTTGGACGAAATTGAAGACCAAAGTGTTGGAACCTTGTTCCCTTTAGTTTTAGGACATTTAAACCTTTCCAATTCCCTTATGCCGTGCATCTCCACAATCCCATTCATCAACACATGCATTCACATGCTTTCACAACCTAATCCACATGCTTTCCCATTACTTATCATCACCACATATCATACATTTGCCACTTATCACTTATCATCACCACATATCATACATTTACCACTTATCACTTATCATCACCACATATCATATCACTTATCATAACCACTTATCACTTATCATAACCATACACTTATCACTTATCATACTCATAATCATTCACACCTTGCAGCCACATGCATTTCCCCCTTTATCATTTCTGCACATGCACTTTGCCTTTCATCATTGCACCACAAATCAACACATTCACCTTCATTTCCAGATTGTCCCCTTGCACATGCAGCCACATATTCATTGCACATGCATTTCCACCCTTTAATCACATGCATAAATCAGCCACATGCATCTCCCATCACCATTCCAGATTTCCACCAAGTTCCTAGCTGTCATGTTCCCCCCATTTCACCTATAAATAAGCATCCATTGCAGACACAATTCATTCATTCCATTCACAACACAATACACTCTTCCATACACATTCATTCACGCCAGAAATTCATTCCCTCTCTCTAACACAGCCATACTTCACCATCCTTCATATTTTCTGCCCAAAAACACTCCTTGCCTTCCCTATTAATCCAAACACCACTCCCCAAACCATTCACACCATCAAACTATCCTTAGACCTTGTGCTACAACGAAGAGGAAGATAAGAGTGCCTAAACGTTCATACAATTCAATTTTGAGTTGTTGGAATGTTTAGGTGTTTCTTTGATTTCAAAGTTTAATTTCAATACTCTTTGTTTTGTACGTATGAGGAATGGAAGAGAAGAGTGCCTAAACGTTCATACAATTCAAGTTTGAGTTGTTGGAATGTTTAGGTGTTTCTTTGATTTCAAAGTTATGAGGAACTAAACCCCCCTTGGTTAGGGGGTGATTCAAATATATGTTTATGCTTGCATTTTGATTTGAATACTTCTAATTTCGTTTCATAAGTTGTGGATTCAATTCGTTTAACTGTTTGATTGATAACTTATTTATGTATGTTCATTGAGAGTGCACACTTAATTTTCATGCATGAATATGACGCTAGAATATAAGTGGGTTTCACCTAATCGTTATGAACTTATATTCACAAGTAGTGGAGGTTGCTTATAAACAATCGCGTTAAATGAATTCTTGGCATAAGTTTCATGCAATCCATAGTAACGAATGCCTCGTCAACACTTATAATTTTCATAGAGCGTAATGATTCTTGCTTGTATCTCTTCTATGCATTCATGTTGAGGACTTGTGGGGAATGTTTTGAATTGTTGTATGCGCTAACCCATCCAATTCAATAACGTTAGGAAGATTTGAAGGTTAATTAGTGCATCACGGTTAACCCGGGGTGTTGAGTTTCATGGTTTATTGAAATGCAATTGGAAATCATTTTATTATGCAAGTGTAACATATGTGAAGATGAACCCCTTAGCTAGCATTCATTCATTTCAATTCCATTCAATTCTATCACACATTCACATTTACATTTTGCTTTAATTTACAATCTGTGCAATTTAATTTAATTTCGTATAAACCTCAATCCCCCTTTACTTTATTGTCCAATTTAGTTAGAAAGTGTCTTAGTTTATGTTTCTAAGTGTTTTGATTCAATTTATTTCCCAATTTCGTCCAAATTCACCAAAGTGCTCAAAACTGCCCAGAAAGTGATTTTAAGGCAGTTTTGAGTGTTTTGGGTGATGTTTGAGTCATTTGGTTTGTTTTAATGTTTGAAGTGTTTAGTTTTACATTCTTTGAGTTAGTTTAGTGTTTTATATTGTGTTTTTACGTTCTTGAGTCAAGTTATTACATAAATTCGTCCAAATTTGTGTTTGTGCTCAAATCTGCCCAAAAAGTGGTTTTTAGGCAGATTTGAGTGTGTTTGTGTTGTTTTGAGTCTTTTGGTTTGTCTTAAGTGTTTTAAAGCTTAGTTTTGCATTCTTTGAGTCTAAGTTAGTATTTCATATTGTTATTTTACGTTTTTGAGTCAAATCCAAGTGGTTAACAATCCCTCCTAATCCCCGGTCTAGAACGATCCCTACTTATACATATACTACAATTTGACGAAAAGAGGGTTTAATTTGTGTGCGTATAAATCTCGCATCAAATTTTGGCGCCGTTTTCTCGGCTTTTCAGAAGACGCGTTCAACTTTGTCAAAAGATTTCTTCTTTTCAGACAACACGTGGAGGCCATCACCGCAACTACATTTCTTTAGCCGACAAGCGCAAAGTTCGGCGACGCTTTCTCTGCTTTTCTGAAAACGCGTGCAGCTTTGTCAAAAGGAGCCGCATCCGCACTACTACGTGTCGCTCAGAAAGCAAAGGGGCGTCGTTCAGAAATCGAAAGGGCGTATTTAGGCGACTTACTTAGCTTGTTTTCGTGCATCTATGTTGTTAATTCATAGTTGTTTTAGTAGTTTAAGCCATTTTCGTGTGTTTTTAGGTTCATATGGCTAAGGAAGCAAAAAGATGCATTTTGGAGCATTTTGGAGCAAAATTGGGCTTGGAATGGATAGCATATGCTTGGAGCCAAAGTGTTGGACGAATTTGAAAGCCTTGTATGCACTTTGGACATAAAACAAAGGGCCTAGCCCAATCAAACAATCCTTTGAGCCATGCAAAACCTCTAGCCCAATCAACAACCCTTAGCCACATGCATTCACATGCATCACAACCCCAAAACCATCAAGAAACACCATTCACACACACATGCACTTACTCTTTCATCATTGCACCACCATTCACACACACATGCACTTATTCTTTCATCATTACACCACCATTCACACACACATGCACTTACTCTTTCACACACACATGCACTATTTTGGCGCCGTTGCCGGGGATTAGAAAATTTGCTAATCCCTTGGATTGTTTTATTTTCGTTTGTTTTTATTCCAGATTCTTAATCTTGTTTTGTTTCTTGTTTTAGGTACTAGTTCATGACTCGGAGTTCTCATCCGATTCGTGAACATATCCTGGAGTGATTGGGTTCTTCGTCCGGCTGCAAGACGTAAAAGAAAGCGCTTCTTGGGAGGCAACCCAATGCACTGAATAAAACAAAGCTTGTTCATAAAAAATAAAAAAAAAAGATACTAAACATGGAGAAAGGTGGAGCTTCACAAAGGTTGTTTACGTGATGCCCCACTACGAGGCGCAGAAGCGGAAGGCATAGAAGCAGAAGGCATAGAAGCGGGAGGCATCGAAGCGGAAGGCATCGAAGCGGAAGGCATCGGAGCGGAAGGCATCGAAGATAGAGCATTCCAGGCCTCAATACTTGGCCAAGCGCTGGATGAGCCAAGAAAAAGGTGCCTCTGGAGATAAGCAGAAAACCTTTGACGGTCGCTTTGAATCCGACCTTCAGACTCTTGCAGTTCATCAAGCTTCCTCTTCATGCCCGACGAATAGTTATTTGCAAGCACATGCAAACTTCTATTCTCGTACTTAAGCTGCTGGATCTCTTGCTTAAGACTCTCCACCTCTGCCATCAATGATTCCACCTGACGGGAGCGGGCAAGCAGGCGTTGGCCCATGTTGGACACAGAGCTCGCACACTGAACACTAAGTGCGAGGGACTCTTGAACGGCCAACTCATCGGACCGTCCTGACAGCAGCCTACTATCTTTTGGAGTGAGGAGGTTTCTAGCTACTATTGTAGCTGTTGTGGCGTCCTGCATCACGGAGTCTTCACCTGTAAGAAGACCGTTAGAAGATAAGAAAGAAGGGCGCCATACGTTACCTTGACGCGGCGCGCCCGTATCACTGCTAAGGCTCAATTCCAAGCTAAGGTTCGATGAGTTTGCCATTTTTCAAAAGTGTTCAAAGAAAAGGGATGGAGTTAAATTTCAAAGGGCCGGAGTCGATTTTCAAGAATGGGAAATCTTCAGAGTGTGTTTGTTGTGGTGATCGATAGCTTAATAAAAAAGCCAAGGCGACGCGTCCACCGATTCAAAAAGCCGGAATTTTCGGCGTAATTTTGGCGACGCTTTCTCGGCTTTTCAGAAGACGCGTTCAACTTTGTCAAAAGATTTCTTCTTTTCAGACAACACGTGGAGGCCATCACCGCAACTACATTTCTTTAGCCGACAAGCGCAAAGTTCGGCGACGCTTTCTCTGCTTTTCTGAAAACGCGTGCAGCTTTGTCAAAAGGAGCCGCATCCGCACTACTACGTGTCGCTCAGAAAGCAAAGGGGCGTCGTTCAGAAATCGAAAGGGCGCCTGCTCAGAAATCGAAGAGGCGTCGTTCAGATATCGAAGAGACATTTGTCGACAAGGGTAAAAGAACAGTACCACCACTTGATATTATTTCTATATATGTCGACCTTCGTCTTTTATGGCAACGGCGCCAAAATTTGATGCGAGATTTATACGCACACAAATTAAACCCTCTTTTCGTCAAATTGTAGTATAAGTATAAGTAGGGATCGTTCTGGACCGGGGATTAGGAGGGATTGTTAACCACTTGGATTTGACTCAAAAACGTAAAATAACAGTATGAAACACTAAACTAACTCAAAGAATGTAAAACTAAACACTTAAAACATTAAAACAAACCAAAAGACTCAAACATCACCCAAAACACTCAAAACTGCCTTAAAATCACTTTCTGGGCAGTTTTGAGCACTTTGGTGAATTTGGACGAAATTATGTAACAAAATGAATCAAAACACTTATAAACATAAACTAAAACACTTTCTAATTCAAAGAATGTAAAACTAAACACTTAAAACATTAAAACAAACCAAAAGACTCAAACATCACCCAAAACACTCAAAACTGCCTTAAAATCACTTTCTGGGCAGTTTTGAGCACTTTGGTGAATTTGGACGAAATTGTGTAACAAAATGAATCAAAACACTCATAAACACAAACTAAAACACTTTCTAACTAAATTAGACAATAAAGTAAAGGGGGATTGAGTTTTGGACGAAATTAAATTAAATGTACAGATTCAAATTAAAACAGATAGTAAAGATGAATTTGATGGAATTGAATGGATGGGAAGCTAGCTAAGGGGTTCATCTCCACACATGTTATACTTGCATAATAAAACGATTTCCAATTGCATTTCAACAAATCATTAATTCTCAATGCCCCGGGTCAATTAGGTCCGCTTAAATTAACCGTCAAGTTTTCCTTAAGTTAATGAATTGGATGGGTTAGCGCAACGCAATTCACAACATTCTCCAAAAGTCCTTTACGTGAAAAGCACAATAAAGATACAATAAAAAATCATTAAGCATCATGGAAACTTTAAGTGTTGACGAGGCATTCGTTACTATGGAATACGCATGAAACTTATGCCAAGAATTCATTTAACGCGATTGTTTATAAGCAACCTCCACTACTTGTGAATATAAGTTCGTAACTATTAGGTGAAACTCACTTATATTCTAGCGTCATACTCATGCATGAAAATTAAGTGTACACTCTCAATAAACATACATAAATAAGTTATCAATCAAACGGTTAAACAAATTGAACCACAACTTATGAAACGCAATTAGAAGTAATCAAATCAAAATGCAAGCATAAACATATATTTCGAATCACCCCCTAGCTAAAGGGGGTTTAGTTTATTATAACTTTGAAATCAAAGAAACACCTAAACATTCCAACAACTCAAACTTGAATTGTATGAACGTTTAGGCACTCTTCTCTTCCATTCCTCATACGTACAAACAAAGAGAATTGAATTTAAACATTGAAATCAAAGAAACACCTAAACATTCCAACAACTCAAACTTGAATTGTATGAACGTTTAGGCCCTCTTCTCTTCCTCTTTATTGTAGCATAAGGTCTAAGGATAGTTGGTTTGGGGGAATGGAAGAGAAGAGTGCCTAAACGTTCATACAATTCAAGTTTGAGTTGTTGGAATGTTTAGGTGTTTCTTTGATTTCAAAGTTATGAGGAAATTCGAAATATATGTTTATGCTTACATTTTGATTTGATTACTTCTAATTGCGTTTCATAAGTTGTGATTCAATTTGTTTAACCGTTTGATTGATAACTTATTTATGTATGTTTATTGAGAGTGCACGCTTAATTTTCATGCATGAATATGACGCTAGAATATAAGTGAGTTTCACCTAATAGTTACGAACTTATATTCACAAGTAGTGGAGGTTGCTTATAAACAATCGCGTTAAACGAATTCTTGGCATAAGTTTCATGCAATCATAGTAACGAATGCCTCGTCAACACTTATAATTTTCATAAAGCGTAATGATTCTTGCTTGTACCTCTTCTATGCATTCATGTTGAGGACTTGTGGGGAATATTTTGAATTGTCGCATGCATCATCCAATTCAATAACGTTAGGAAGATTTGAAGGTTAATTAGTGCATCACGGTTAACTTGGGGTGTTGAGAATTAATGGTTAATTGAAATGCAATTGGAAATCATTTTATTATGCAAGTGTAACATGTTTGGAGAAGAACCTTCTAGCTAGCATTCATCCATTCATTTCATCACATTCATATATACTATCTGTTTTAATTCGAATCTGTACATTTTAGTTTAATTTCATCCAAAACCAATCCCCCTTTACTTTAATGTCCAATTTAGTTAGAAATACATTTAGTTTGTGTTTATGAGTGTTTTGATTCATTTTATTTCCCAATTTCGTCCAAATTCACCAAAGTGCTCAAAACTGCCCAGAAAGTGATTTTAAGGCAGTTTTGAGTGTTTTGGGTGATGTTTGAGTCTTTTGGTTTGTTTTAATGTTTTAAGTGTTTAGTTTTACATTCTTTGAGTTAGAAAGTGTTTTAGTTTGTGTTTATGAGTGTTTTGATTCATTTTGTTACACAATTTCGTCCAAATTCACCAAAGTGCTCAAAACTGCCCAGAAAGTGATTTTAAGGCAGTTTTGAGTGTTTTGGGTGATGTTTGAGTCTTTTGGTTTGTTTTAGTGTTTTAAAGTTTAGTTTTGCATTCTTTGAGTCTAGTATAGTGTTTTATATTGTGTTTTTACGTTTGAATCAAACCATAATCTTAAATTCGTCCAACATTGGGTTTAAGGTCAGAAACTGCCTAGTTAGTGTTTTTAGGCAGTTTTGAGTCTTTTGAACTTGTTTTGAGTCCTTTGAGTCTTTGTGAACGTTTTTAACTTTGTTTTTACGTTTTTGAGTCAAATCCAAGTGATTAACAATCCCTCCTAATCCCCGGTCCAGAACGATCCCTACTTATACATATACTACAATTTGACGAAAAGAGGGTTTAATTTGTGTGCGTATAAATCTCGCATCAAACTTTTGCCGACAAGCGTAAATTTCGACGACGCTTTCTCTGCTTTTCAGAAAACGCGTGCGACTTTGTCAAAAGAGCTCTGACAGAGCCGCATCCGCACTACCACGTGTCGTTCAGAAAGCGAAGGGGCGCTTGTTCAGAAATCGAAGGGGCGCCTGCTCAGAAATCGAAGAGGAGTCGTTCAGATATCGAAGAGACATTTGTCGACAAGGGTAAAAACACAGTACCACCACTTGATATTATCTCTATATATGTCGACCTTCGTCTTTTATGGCAAGGCAAACCTGAAGAAAATGCCCAACTCTTCCGCACCTCTGAGGGCGCTCTCCCAGCAACGCCTTTTGAAATACTCAATTTTTTCTCCCCCAAAGAAGATACCAGAAACCTGGAGTACAAATAAGGCAGAAGGAAACGGTCGATCGAAGCATGTGGAGACAACCACTACAAATACATGTGCTGCTTCATTCGCCGTTTCTTCAAAAGCAAAGGTATCTCATATCATCAAGGTCTAAAGCAAAAGTATCTCATATCATGCTCTTTCCCTGTCCTTTTCTTTGTCCTTGTTCTTACTCGCATGGCAAAGTGAAAGAAGCAATCAGCCGGCACTTGGAGTCAGTCTTCCGATCTGGAGCCAACTGCCTGGAATCTGTTCCTGATTGCTTACCTAGCGTTGCTCTCGAGTAGTCATCTTCAACGGTTGATACACTTCCAGAGAAGGGACCACTTCTGCAAAGGGGAGCGAGTAAGGCAAGTGAAAATGATACATTGAAGCATGTGGAGACAAACTTAGGCTGAGTTATCCTCCAACCCTTTTCAATACGAATTGGAAAGATTGAACAAAGAAACAGACCAAAGGAGTAAGCTCAGACCTTCGGGGAAGACCAAAAGAATCCTCCAGCCCAGTAGCACAAAGGAAAATCAACAGGTGGAGGAGACCAAAAGAATCCTGCTGCCCATTTCAAGAGTAGCACAAAGGAAAATCAACGATGGGAGGAACCCCTGTGGAATCAACAAGGAGAAGATGGAATTTACATTCCATAACCAGATTTGCGTCCCTAAACTCTTCTCTTTGTTAATTACATTTTGCCATGTTTAGTATGTTTAAGTGCTTTTTGTGTGTTTACTTATGTTTTGTGTGAATCTATGCTTAAAACATTGAGGACAATGTTTGATTTAAGTGTGGGGGGGGTAACTAATGTTGCTAATGCAAATTCGTGGGATTTTATCACCCATAACTTCAAATGTTGTTCCTTGCTGTTTTAAGGTGTTTTTAAGTTGTTTTAGAGTGTTTTAGTATGTTTTGTTTTTATAACTCCGAAAATACCATAAAAATTTGAAAAAATTGTTTTGAAAAGCCTAAAAAGAGTGTTTTGAGTTGTTTTTGTGTGTTTGTGACTTAGGGTACCTTCCAACACAATGATAAGGATTTGGTTTGTAATTGCATGACTGTTAAAAAGAGTTATAAACATAGAGAAAAGTTTGATTTACTCTTGGTATATGCTTGGATATGGTTATAATGTATGACTTCACATGCAATCATAAAAGAAAATTCGTTTTTGTAACATGCTTGAAGGAAGGAACTCAAACAAACGCTACAACCCTGTGAGACTCGAGCCATTACCTTCTTTGGAGAGTTATTTTCTGTGATTCTTTGTTTTCTAAAGTTGTTGCATGATCTCATTATTCCTTGCTTGGTTGCTACTTAGAATGCAATTGTATCATGATAGAACTAAATGCTAGAACTTATATCCGTATCATTCAAAGCATGACATTGAGTTGCATAACATATATCAAGATGAAGTTGTGTAGTTGCCACCATAGACAAATAGCCTTACTTCCCATATTTCGTATATATTAGTTTTAACCTCGTTGAGCCTCGTTTAGCCTATTTTCTTTGCTAACCACATCACCCCTTACCTAGCCTAGAGTAGGACTTTCCTATACCCTTGTTCTTGAAGTATAGTGAGAATGACTTAAATGAATTCCTTTTGATTAATATGTTGCAGAAAATAAGTGTGGGGGAAGGGATTTTTGTGTGTATGTATGTGCCTAAGTCTTAAAGGAGGCACGGGAAAAAGAAAAAAAAAATGTGAGAAAAAGAAGAAGAAAAGAAAGAAAAAGAGTGAAAATAAGTGAGAATGGACTCACAAGTGTGATTGTTGAAGAAAGGGCCCAAAAAGTTTGAATATGGCCCTAAGTTTTGTGTGACTTCCCCTTGGGTGTTCAAAGTTGACTTCTGCGTTCTAAAGGGAATTCTAAGTGCCTAATTCAATACTTTGCTCACTATTGCTTAAAGAACATTTGTTTTCCCTATCCTTTCTTTGTTAGCCAAACACCTTTAGCCCCGTTTCAACCCTTATGCTTCTATCTTGATCGTTATGTGTTCAATATGTGGAGTTTGGAATTGATATGAGCTTATGGTGTCACTGGTTCTCGCATCTAAGTAGGAGCATTCCATTCTTGAGATCATATCTAAACATGCTTATTAACTCCAGAAAATGCTTTCTTTGTTATAACATATGTGAGATACTAGTCTTTCATGTTTACATCAATCTCTCACATATAACTAGTGTAGGGTGTGTAGTCAGAAAATCTGTGTGAAAATAGAGTGCATTCTAGTAAGGAATTGAGGAAATTCTCTAAGGCATGTTACTACATTCAAAACATGGTTTTAAATGCTTAATTGTGAAATAGTATGTGGTGACTATGATTAAGAATGTACTTAAGTGTGAAGATGACAAAAATCTATGGGACTAATGATTTTTAACTTGTCATGTGCATTGGAAAACCGTGAGACGATTGTTGGAAGGTTTAGGTTGTGTTTTTCTTGTTCAGTGTCGTTTTGTTTTTGGTTTCTTTTGTTTTGTTTTGCTCGAGGACTAGCAAAAGATAAGTGTGGGGGTATTTGATAGGAGCATATTCATGCGACTTAAATGGCTTGTTCTCGTGCATTTACATTATGTTTCTTTAGTTATTTTAGTACTTTAAGCTATTTTCGTGTGTTTGTAGGTCCAAAGGGCTAAAGGAGCAAAAAGATGCATTTTGGAGACTTTTGGAGCACTTTTGGGCTAAGGATGGATAGCTTATGCTTGGCGCCAAAATGTTGGACGAAATTGAAGACCAAAGTGTTGGAACCTTGTTCCCTTTAGTTTTAGGACATTTAAACCTTTCCAATTCCCTTATGCCGTGCATCTCCACAATCCCATTCATCAACACATGCATTCACATGCTTTCACAACCTAATCCACATGCTTTCCCATTACTTATCATCACCACATATCATACATTTGCCACTTATCACTTATCATCACCACATATCATACATTTACCACTTATCACTTATCATCACCACATATCATATCACTTATCATAACCACTTATCACTTATCATAACCATACACTTATCACTTATCATACTCATAATCATTCACACCTTGCAGCCACATGCATTTCCCCCTTTATCATTTCTGCACATGCACTTTGCCTTTCATCATTGCACCACAAATCAGCACATTCACCTTCATTTCCAGATTGTCCCCTTGCACATGCAGCCACATATTCATTGCACATGCATTTCCACCCTTTAATCACATGCATAAATCAGCCACATGCATCTCCCATCACCATTCCAGATTTCCACCAAGTTCCTAGCTGTCATGTTCCCCCCATTTCACCTATAAATAAGCATCCATTGCAGACACAATTCATTCATTCCATTCACAACACAATACACTCTTCCATACACATTCATTCACGCCAGAAATTCATTCCCTCTCTCTAACACAGCCATACTTCACCATCCTTCATATTTTCTGCCCAAAAACACTCCTTGCCTTCCCTATTAATCCAAACACCACTCCCCAAACCATTCACACCATCAAACTATCCTTAGACCTTGTGCTACAACGAAGAGGAAGATAAGAGTGCCTAAACGTTCATACAATTCAATTTTGAGTTGTTGGAATGTTTAGGTGTTTCTTTGATTTCAAAGTTTAATTTCAATACTCTTTGTTTTGTACGTATGAGGAATGGAAGAGAAGAGTGCCTAAACGTTCATACAATTCAAGTTTGAGTTGTTGGAATGTTTAGGTGTTTCTTTGATTTCAAAGTTATGAGGAACTAAACCCCCCTTGGTTAGGGGGTGATTCAAATATATGTTTATGCTTGCATTTTGATTTGAATACTTCTAATTTCGTTTCATAAGTTGTGGATTCAATTCGTTTAACTGTTTGATTGATAACTTATTTATGTATGTTCATTGAGAGTGCACACTTAATTTTCATGCATGAATATGACGCTAGAATATAAGTGGGTTTCACCTAATCGTTATGAACTTATATTCACAAGTAGTGGAGGTTGCTTATAAACAATCGCGTTAAATGAATTCTTGGCATAAGTTTCATGCAATCCATAGTAACGAATGCCTCGTCAACACTTATAATTTTCATAGAGCGTAATGATTCTTGCTTGTATCTCTTCTATGCATTCATGTTGAGGACTTGTGGGGAATGTTTTGAATTGTTGTATGCGCTAACCCATCCAATTCAATAACGTTAGGAAGATTTGAAGGTTAATTAGTGCATCACGGTTAACCCGGGGTGTTGAGTTTCATGGTTTATTGAAATGCAATTGGAAATCATTTTATTATGCAAGTGTAACATATGTGAAGATGAACCCCTTAGCTAGCATTCATTCATTTCAATTCCATTCAATTCTATCACACATTCACATTTACATTTTGCTTTAATTTACAATCTGTGCAATTTAATTTAATTTCGTATAAACCTCAATCCCCCTTTACTTTATTGTCCAATTTAGTTAGAAAGTGTCTTAGTTTATGTTTCTAAGTGTTTTGATTCAATTTATTTCCCAATTTCGTCCAAATTCACCAAAGTGCTCAAAACTGCCCAGAAAGTGATTTTAAGGCAGTTTTGAGTGTTTTGGGTGATGTTTGAGTCATTTGGTTTGTTTTAATGTTTGAAGTGTTTAGTTTTACATTCTTTGAGTTAGTTTAGTGTTTTATATTGTGTTTTTACGTTCTTGAGTCAAGTTATTACATAAATTCGTCCAAATTTGTGTTTGTGCTCAAATCTGCCCAAAAAGTGGTTTTTAGGCAGATTTGAGTGTGTTTGTGTTGTTTTGAGTCTTTTGGTTTGTCTTAAGTGTTTTAAAGCTTAGTTTTGCATTCTTTGAGTCTAAGTTAGTATTTCATATTGTTATTTTACGTTTTTGAGTCAAATCCAAGTGGTTAACAATCCCTCCTAATCCCCGGTCTAGAACGATCCCTACTTATACATATACTACAATTTGACGAAAAGAGGGTTTAATTTGTGTGCGTATAAATCTCGCATCAAATTTTGGGGAAATAATGATTTTTAACTTGTCATGTGCATTGGAAATCCCTGAGACGATTGTTGGAAGGTTTAGGTTGTGTTTTACTTGTTCAGTTTCGTTTTGTTTTTGGTTTCTTTTGTTTTGTTTTGCTCGAGGACTAGCAAAAGCTAAGTGTGGGGGAATTTGATAGGAGCATATTTAGGCGACTTACTTAGCTTGTTTTCGTGCATCTATGTTGTTAATTCATAGTTGTTTTAGTAGTTTAAGCCATTTTCGTGTGTTTTTAGGTTCATATGGCTAAGGAAGCAAAAAGATGCATTTTGGAGCATTTTGGAGCAAAATTGGGCTTGGAATGGATAGCATATGCTTGGAGCCAAAGTGTTGGACGAATTTGAAAGCCTTGTATGCACTTTGGACATAAAACAAAGGGCCTAGCCCAATCAAACAATCCTTTGAGCCATGCAAAACCTCTAGCCCAATCAACAACCCTTAGCCACATGCATTCACATGCATCACAACCCCAAAACCATCAAGAAACACCATTCACACACACATGCACTTACTCTTTCATCATTGCACCACCATTCACACACACATGCACTTATTCTTTCATCATTACACCACCATTCACACACACATGCACTTACTCTTTCACACACACATGCACTTACTCTTTCATCATTACACCACCATTCACACACACATGCACTTACTCTTTCACACACACATGCACTTACTCTTTCATCATTGCACCACCAATTCAACACATGCATTCACACACCAACAACCTAGCTCTTTTTCCATCATTATTTCATCCACATGCACTCTCAATCATAACAACCACATTCACTCTTAAACAATCACCCACATATTCTCCCATTCCCCCTATAAATACCCTTGCATTCATTCATTCAAGCATCATCTCATTTCATACACAACACACCACAAACACTTCCATTCCTTCTCTTTGCCGTGAGTCCCCTTAGAATCCAAAACCATCTTTCCATTTCCATCACTCCTCACTCCATTCCACACTTCCATTCCCCCAAACCAACTATCCTTAGACCTTATGCTACAATAAAGAGGAAGAGAAGAGGGCCTAAACGTTCATACAATTCAAGTTTGAGTTGTTGGAATGTTTAGGTGTTTCTTTGATTTCAATGTTTAAATTCAATTCTCTTTGTTTGTACGTATGAGGAATGGAAGAGAAGAGTGCCTAAACGTTCATACAATTCAAGTTTGAGTTGTTGGAATGTTTAGGTGTTTCTTTGATTTCAAAGTTATAATAAACTAAACCCCCTTTAGCTAGGGGGTGATTCGAAATATATGTTTATGCTTGCATTTTGATTTGATTACTTCTAATTGCGTTTCATAAGTTGTGGTTCAATTTGTTTAACCGTTTGATTGATAACTTATTTATGTATGTTTATTGAGAGTGTACACTTAATTTTCATGCATGAGTATGACGCTAGAATATAAGTGAGTTTCACCTAATAGTTACGAACTTATATTCACAAGTAGTGGAGGTTGCTTATAAACAATCGCGTTAAATGAATTCTTGGCATAAGTTTCATGCGTATTCCATAGTAACGAATGCCTCGTCAACACTTAAAGTTTCCATGATGCTTAATGATTTTTGATTGTATCTTTATTGTGCTTTTCACGTAAAGGACTTTTGGAGAATGTTGTGAATTGCGTTGCGCTAACCCATCCAATTCATTAACTTAAGGAAAACTTGACGGTTAATTTAAGCGGACCTAATTGACCCGGGGCATTGAGAATTAATGATTTGTTGAAATGCAATTGGAAATCGTTTTATTATGCAAGTATAACATGTGTGGAGATGAACCCCTTAGCTAGCTTCCCATCCATTCAATTCCATCAAATTCATCTTTACTATCTGTTTTAATTTGAATCTGTACATTTAATTTAATTTCGTCCAAAACTCAATCCCCCTTTACTTTATTGTCTAATTTAGTTAGAAAGTGTTTTAGTTTGTGTTTATGAGTGTTTTGATTCATTTTGTTACACAATTTCGTCCAAATTCACCAAAGTGCTCAAAACTGCCCAGAAAGTGATTTTAAGGCAGTTTTGAGTGTTTTGGGTGATGTTTGAGTCTTTTGGTTTGTTTTAATGTTTTAAGTGTTTAGTTTTACATTCTTTGAGTTAGAAAGTGTTTTAGTTTATGTTTATAAGTGTTTTGATTCATTTTGTTACATAATTTCGTCCAAATTCACCAAAGTGCTCAAAACTGCCCAGAAAGTGATTTTAAGGCAGTTTTGAGTGTTTTGGGTGATGTTTGAGTCTTTTGGTTTGTTTTAATGTTTTAAGTGTTTAGTTTTACATTCTTTGAGTTAGTTTAGTGTTTCATACTGTTATTTTACGTTTTTGAGTCAAATCCAAGTGGTTAACAATCCCTCCTAATCCCCGGTCCAGAACGATCCCTACTTATACTTATACTACAATTTGACGAAAAGAGGGTTTAATTTGTGTGCGTATAAATCTCGCATCAATAGTAAAGATGAATGTGATGAAAATATGGATGATGGAATAGCTAAGGGGTTCTTCTCCACACATGTTACACTTGCATACAAGATTGATTTTCGGTTGGTCTTTCGATAAATTATGAAACTCAATGCTCCAAGTTAATTAGGTCCGCTTAAATTAACTTTCAGATTTCCCTAGATTCGTTGGATTGAATGGAATACGCATTACAACCAAATTATTCTTAATCAAAGTCCCTAACTATGGAATACGCATGATAAAGACATTCAACAAAGATCATTAAGTTCAACGGAAATCATAAACATCGGCGAGGCATTCGTTACTATGGAATACGCATGAAACTTATGCCAAGAATTCGTTTAACGTGATTGTTTATAAGCAACCTCCACTACTTGTGAATATAAGTTCGTAACTATTAGGTGAAACTCACTTATATTCTAGCGTCATATTCATTCAAACGGTTAAACAAATTGAATCCACAACTTATGAAATTCCAACCAAAAGTAATCAATTCATATTGCAAGCATAAACATGTTATTTTGAATCACCCCCTAGCTAAAGGGGGGTTTAGTTCCTCATAACTTTGAAATCAAAGAAACACCTAAACATTCCAACAACTCAAACTTGAATTGTATAAATGTTTAGGCACTCTTCTCTTCCATTACAAAACAAAGAAAATTGAATTTAAACATTGAAATCAAAGAAACACCTAAACATTCCAACAACTCAAACTTGAATTGTATGAACGTTTAGGCACTCTTCTCTTCCTCGTTGTTGTAGCACAAGGTCTAAGATGAGTTTTTGGGGGATGAGGAGTGGTTGGAGTGGTTGGAATGAAGAGAAAATATGCAGAAAATGAAGGGATATGCACGGCAAGAATGGAGGATTTTGTGTTGTGTGTTGTGTATGAAAAATGAGATAGAATGGGGAGTGAATGAATGACCAATGAATGAAGTGTGTGTGGTTTATATAGGGAGAGAATGGGTGAGAATGTGGCTGCAATGCATGTGAAAAACAGCTAGGAAAGTGGGTGGAAAGCTGGAATTGCACAAGGGGAATGCTGGAAAGCCAAGGGAACCCACGGCATTGAAGGTTTTGGTGCATGTGTTGGCTGATTTGTTTGTTGGGAAAAGCTTGTGAAAGCATGTGAATGTTGTTTGTGTGAAGTGTGTGTGAATGCATGTGGATTAAAGAGTGAATGATGGCTGAAATAATGATGGAAAACAACTAGGAAAAGTATGGAATAGATGTGAAATGTAAAGGGAAAAGCTGGAAATGGGAATGAAGGCCACGGCATGGGATGTTTTTCTGGAATGATGGCAGGTTGTGTATGTGTTTGGGAAGAGAATAAATGTATGATGGTGGCTGAATGATTAAAGGGAATGAATGGGAGTGACACTAGGTTGGTTATGCATGTGGAATGTAGGTGTGTAGGTGCTGAAAATGCATGTGAATGCATGCTGGAAATGGGAGTGAAATGCACGATATTGAGTTGGGAAATGAATGATTAAATGTGCATGTGGGTGAATGTGAAAGGAATGCATGTGTTGATTGATTTGTGGTGCAATGATGAAAGGCAAAGTGCATGTGCAATGTTGTGGAATGGATTTACACGGCTAAGAATGGCTGTTTTGATTGTGATGATGAATGCATGTTGAATTGGTGATGAATGTGCATGGCAAAGAATGGATTTGGCTGCAATGGTGTGTAATTGGGCTAGGTTTTAAGTGCATCTAATGGACCCAAATTGCTCCCCCTTGCATGGCAAGGAATGGTGTTTGTGTTAAGCGCATGGCAAGGTGAATGTAATTGGGTTAGGGCCATTGTTTTGTGTCCTCAAGTGCATACAAGGTCTTCAATTTCATCCAACACTTGGGCTCCAAGCATAAGCTATCCATCCTTAGCCCAATAGTGCTCCAAAAAGCCCCAAAACGCTCCACAATGTATCCATTCGTCAAACACGTCTTATTATCCTGAAAACACACAAAAGAAGCATAAAGGACTAAAATAACTAAAGAAACATAACGTAAATGTACGAGAACAAGCCATTTAAGTCGCATGAATATGCTCCTATCAAAGAGTTTAGGGACGCAAATCTGGTTATGGAGTGTAAATTCCCTCTTCTCCTTTGGTGATTGCATTGAGGCTTTGATCTTTGTGATTCCACAGGCTTACTCTTGAACTGGTTTCTGCCCATCGTTGATTTTCCTTTGTGCTACTTCTTGAACTGGGCAGCAGGATTCTTTTGGTCTTCCCCGAAGGTCTGAGCTTCCTCATTTTATCTGTTTCTTTGTTCAATCTTTCCAATTCGTATTGAAGAGGGTTAGAGGATAGCTCAGCATATGCAGTCGTTGCTTGTCTCCACATGCTTCAATGTATCATTTTCACTTGCCTTACTTGCTCCGTTGAAGATGGCTACTCGAGAGCAACGCTAGGTAAGCAACCAGGAATAGATTCCAGGCAGCCGGCTCCAGATCGAAAGACTGACTCCAAGTGCCGGCTGATTGCTTCTTTCACTTTGCCATGCGAGTAAGAACAAGGACAAAGAAAAAGACAGGGAAAGAGCATGATATGAGATACTTTTGCTTTTGACCTTGATGATATGAGATACCTTTGCTTTTGAAGAAGCGGTGAATGAATCAGCACATGTACTTGTTGTGATGTTTCCTCCTGGGTCATTTGTACTCCAGGCATCTGGTATCATCTTTAGGGAAGAAGAAAAAAATGAGTATTTCGAAAGGCTTTGCTGGGAGTGCGCCCTCAGAGGTGAGGAAGAGTTGGGCATTTTCTTCAGATTTGCCTTGCCATAAAAGATAAAGGTCGACATATATAGAGATAATATCAAGTGGTGGTGCTGTTCTTTTACCCTCGTCAACAAACGTTTTGATCCCGCAAATCCGGCTTTTTGAAATAGTGGCGCCTCTTCGATCTTTGAAAACGCCTCTTCGATTTCTGAGCAGACGCGTTGTAGTGCGGATGCGGCTCCTTTTGACAAAGCTGCACGCATTTTCTGAAAAACAGAGAAAGCGTCGCCGAACTTTGCGCTTGTCGGCTAAAGATGTGTAGTTGCGATGATGGCCTCCATGTGTTTTCTGAAAAGAAGAAATCTTTTGACAAAGTTGAACACATCCTCTGAAAAGCCGAGAAAGCGTCGCCTAAATTACGCCGGAAATTCCGGTTTTTTGAATCGGTGGACGCGTCGCCTTGGCTTCTTATAGAGGTATCGATCACCGCCAACATACACACTCTGAAGATCTCCCATTCTTTGAAAATCGTCTCCAGCCCTTTGAAAATTTACTCCATCCACCCCTTCTCTTTGAACACTTTTGAAAAAATGGCAAACTCATCGAACCTTAGCTTAGATTTGAGTCTCAGCAGCGATCCGGTTGCGCCCCGTCAAGGTAATGTATGGCGCCCTTCTTTTTTATCTTCTAACGGTCTTCTTACAGGTGAAGACTCCGTGATGCAGGACGCCACAACAGCTACAATAGTAGCTAGGAACCTCCTCACTCCAAAAGATAGTAGGCTGCTGTCAGGACAGTCCGATGAGTTAGCCGTTCAAGAGTCCCTCGCACTTAGTGTTCAGTGTGCAAGCTCTGTGTCCAACATGGGCCAACGCCTGCTTGCCCGCTCCCGTCAGGTGGAATCATTGATGGCAGAGGTGGAAAGTCTTAAGCAAGAGGTCCAGCAGCTTAAGTACGAGAATAGAAGTTTGCATGTGCTTGCAAATAACTATTCGTCGGGCATGAAGAGGAAGCTTGATGAGCTGCAAGAATCTGAGGGTCGAATTCAAAGTGACCGTCAAAGGCTTGCGGCTTATCTCTCGAGGCACCTTTTTCCTGGGTCATCCAGCGTTCGGCCAAGTATTGAGGCCTGGAATGCTCTAGCTCCGATGCCTTCTGCTCCGATGCCTTCCGCCCCTATGCCTCCCGCTTCTATGCCTCGTAGTGGGGCTTCACGTGAACATCCTTTGTGAAGGCTCCATCTTTCTCCATGTTTAGTATCTTTTTTTTTTTTTTTTTTTTTTTGTAATCAAATCGGAGATCAATGGACAACTTTATTTTATTCAGTGTATTGGGTTGCCTCCCAAGTAGCGCTTGCTTTAACGTCTTCCAGCCGGACGGTACCTCCGTTTAAGCTTGACTAGGTTCCACGGCATGAAGGGGTACCTCCTCCACGACATGCTCCTCAAACATCTCGTAATAGGGCTTCAATCGATGCCCATTCACTTTGAATTCTTGCTGCGTCCTTGAACTTTTGATTTGCACTGCACCATGAGGGAAAACATTAGTGACAATAAAAGGACCAACCCATTTGGAACGCAACTTACCCGGAATCAACCGAAGGCGAGAATTGAACAACAACACTTTCTGCCCAATAGAGAACGTCTTGGCACGAATCATCTTGTCATGAAATGCCTTTGTTTTCTCCTTGTAAATCCGGGCATTCTCATATGCTTCATTTCGGATTTCATCAAGCTCACACAATTGAAGCTTCCTATGTAAACCTGCGGCATCAAGGTCCATATTGAACGTTTTGACGGCCCAATGTGCACGATGCTCTAGTTCGACGGGAAGATGGCATGGCTTCCCATAGATGAGCCGAAAAGGTGACATCCCAATGGGGGTTTTGTAGGCAGTGCGATACGCCCACAATGCATCGTTTAAGCGCAAACTCCAATCCTTCCTTGTAGGCCCCACGGTCTTCTCAAGAATCTGCTTGATTTCCCTATTCGAAACCTCGGCTTGCCCGCTCGTTTGAGGATGATAAGGTGTGGCCACCTTATGTGTGACATTGTATTTCTTGAGCAACGCCTTGATGGTTCGATTACAAAAATGGGAACCTCCATCACTGATTAGCACTCATGGCATTCCAAACCTTGCAAAAATGTTAGTTTTCACAAAATCTGCAACCATTCGAGAATCATTAGTTCGGGTGGCTTTTGCTTCCACCCATTTCGACACATAGTCCACAGCAAGCAATATATAAAGAAATGCATGTGACGAAGGAAAGGGACCCATAAAATCAATACCCCAAACATCAAAGATTTCAACACTAAAAATGGGGGTTTGCGGCATTTGCTGTTTAGAACCAATATTGCCCGTTCTTTGGCATCTATCACAAGACATGCAAAATGTTCTAGCATCCCTAAAGATGGTAGGCCAATAGAAACCACATTCTAACACCTTAAGTGCTGTTCTTTGAGTGCCAAAGTGTCCCCCACAAGCATAAGTGTGACAAAAGGTTAGAATAGCATTAAACTCAGAATCGTGCACACACCTACGTATAACTTGGTCAGGGCAATATTTCCATAAATACGGGTCATCCCACACATAAAACCGTGCCTCTTTCTTCAATTTATCACATTGGTGTTTAAGTAATTCACTAGGAACATGTTTAGACACCAAATAATTCACTTGGCTTGGTTTTCCGGGTAAGGGCTCACCTGTTGATTGTGTCGTTGCATGCTTTTTGGTAGAGCCCCCACCTCCCACGGCTACCAAATCAGCATACCACGGTTCACTTACCTTGACGGACATCAGTTGCTCATCTGGGAATGTCTCTATGATAGGCATGGCATCCTCCTCATGCACCATACGGCTCAAGTGGTCAGCCACCACGTTTTCACTTCCCTTCTTGTCCCGGATTTCGATATCGAACTCTTGGAGAAGAAGCATCCAACGAATGAGTCGTGGTTTGGCCTCCTTCTTGGTGAACAAATACTTCAATGCTGCATGGTCAGTATAAATAATAACTTTAGTACCAAGCAAATAAGAACGAAATTTATCTAAAGCAAATACAACAGCAAGAAGTTCTTTTTCAGTGGTAGAATAATTCAATTGTGCATCATTTAAAGTCCGAGAGGCATAATAGATAACATGCGGCCTCTTTTCCTTCCTTTGCCCCAAAACAGCTCCTAATGCATAATCGGAAGCATCGCACATAAGCTCAAAAGGAAGGCTCCAATCCGGTGGAACTATGATAGGGGCCGAAGTTAGTGTTTCTTTGAGGTGATTGAACGCCTTCTCACACTCCTCGTTGAAGTCAAATGCCACATCTTTCTGGAGGAGACGGCAAAGAGGGTTTGAGATCTTAGAGAAGTCCTTGATAAATCGCCTATAAAATCCTGCATGACCAAGAAACGAACGAACCTCTCGAACCGAAGTAGGAGAGGGTAAGTAGCGTATAAGATCTATTTTCGATTTATCCACTTCAATTCCTCTTTCTGAAACAATATGCCCTAGAACTATGCCTTGTCTAACCATAAAGTGACATTTTTCCCAATTAAGCACAAGGTTAGTTTCTACACATCGTTTCAAAATCATTGTGAGATTTTCCAAACAACCATCAAATGAATCACCAAACACACTGAAATCATCCATAAATACCTCAATAATCTTTTCCACAAAATCTGAAAAGATACTTACCATACACCTTTGAAACGTGGCCGGAGCATTGCATAAACCAAAAGGCATGCGACGATAAGCAAAAGTACCAAAGGGGCATGTGAAAGTTGTCTTTTCTTGGTCATCCGGCGCTATGACAATCTGATTATATCCAGAATAACCATCAAGGAAACAATAAAAAGAAGGACCGGCTAACCTTTCAAGCATTTGATCAATGAACGGCAAAGGGAAGTGGTCCTTCCTTGTGGTGGCGTTGAGCTTCCTATAATCAATGCACACTCGCCAACCTGTTTGGATACGGGTTGGCACAAGCTCATTCTCAGCATTCTTCACCACTGTCACTCCGGACTTCTTTGGAACACATTGCACCGGTGACACCCAACGACTATCAGAGATCGGATAAATCACTCCACAATCAAGAAGTTTGATAATCTCCTTTTTCACAACTTCCATCATTGGAGGGTTGAGACGGCGCTGAGCCTCTCGAGTTGGTTTAGCCCCCTCCTCTAGAAGTATGCGATGCATGCACGTAGTCGGGCTAATTCCCCTAATATCGGCCAAAGTCCATCCAATGGCCGTCTTGTGCTCTTTCAACACTCGGATCAACTTCTCCTCCTCTATGGCCGTGAGTGATGTGATGCGAGATTGACTTGACACTCAAATTAAACCCTCGGTTGACAATTGTAGTAGAATGGATAAGTGAGGGATCGTTCTAGACCGGGGACTAGGAGGGCTTGCTAAAACCTTCTAAATTGACTTAAAAACATAAAAACTAAATTAAAATACTCTTAACAAGACTACTATGACTCAGAAAGGCTTTGAAAAACTCAAATTGTCTAAAACAATCAAATTGACTCAAATAGAAGCTAGAACTTGATTTAGACGAATTTGCAAGTGTTTATGACTCCAAAAGCTTAAAGATACAAAAATAAAACAAACACGAATGATTAAGACTTAACAAAATAGGGGGGGGAATTGTGGTTGGACGATATTAAATTAAAAAGACAGAATATAATTAAAGGCAAAATGTAAATATGAATGTGATAAAAATATGGATGATGGAATAGCCAAGGGGTTCTTCTCCACACATGTTACACTTGCAAAACAAAATTGATTCTCAGTTGGTCTTTCGATAAGTTGTGAAACTCAATGCTCCAAGTTAATTAGATCCACTTAGATTAACTTTCAGATTTCCCTAAATTCGTTGGATTGAATGGAATACGCATTACAACCAAATTATTCTTAATCAAAGTCCCTAACTATGGAATACGCATGATAGAGACATTCAACAAAGATCATTAAGTTCAACGGAAATCATAAATATCGACGAGGCATTCGTTACTATGGAATACGCATGAAACTTATGCCAAGAATTCGTTTAACGCGATTGTTTATAAGCAACCTCCACTACTTGTGAATATAAGTTCATAGCGATTAGGTGAAATTCACTTATATTCTAGCGTCATATTTATGCATGAAAATTAAGCTTGCAATCTCAATGAACATACATAAATAAGTTATCAATCAAACAGTTAAACGAATTGAATCCACAACTTATGAAATTCCAACCAAACGTAATCAATTCAAATTGCAAATATAAACATAGTTTCGAATCACCCCCTAGCTAAAGGGGGTTTAGTTCCTCATAACTTTGAAATCAAAGAAACACCTAAACATTCCAACAACTCAAATGTGAATTGTATGAACGTTTAGGCACTCTTCTCTTCCCTTCTCATACGTACAAAACAAAGAGAATTAAATTTAAACTTTGAAATCAAAGAAACACCTAAACATTCCAACAACTCAAACTTGAATTGTATGAACGTTTAAGCACTCTTTTCTTCCTCGTTGTTGTAGCACAAGGTCTAAAGTGAGCTTTGGGGATTATGTGAAGTGTTTTGGAGGGATGGGAAGTGGTTGGATAGTGGCTGCAATGAAGGAGAAAAACTGCACAGAAAATGGAAGGGGAATTGCGGCAATGGATGTGTATTGGTGTTGTGTGAAGTGTTGTGAATGGAAATATGAGATATGAATTGAATGAATGAATGCTAGGGTATTTATAGGGGTAGTGGAGGGAACATATGGCTGTTTGTTTAAGTATTTGTGTGGAGGAATGATGGAAAAACAGCTAGGACACATGTGAAAACTGGAATTGCACAAGGGAAGCAAAGGGAACCCACGGCATTGAGTGTTTGTTTGATGATGATGCATGTGATGGGTGGGAACAAAAGGGGGAAACATGGCACAAGGGGGCTTGAATGAATGATTTAATGTGCATGTGGATTTTTAAAGAATGAGTGGTGGTGTAATGATGAAGTGAATGCATGTGAAAATTAGCTAGGAAAAGTTGTGGAAAGGAAAGGGAATACACGGCATTAAGTTGTTGTTAGTGTGTGAATGCATGTGAATTAAAGCTAGGGTGAATGATTATGTGTTTGTGAATTATGCAAGATTGTATGGATGAATGATTAGGGTCTTGTAAGGGTGGGAATGCATGTGTTGTGCATGGTTGTGAAGCTGGAATTAAGGGGGAAAGCCACGGCAATGAAGATGGGTGCATGTGTTGGATGATTTGTTTGTTGGTTAAAGCTTGTGAGTGAATGATTAAAGATGCATGTGGATGAATTATACAATGGAAAAGTATGGGAGTGACACTAGGTTGAATGATGATGAGTGCATGTGAGTTGAAATGCATGTGGAATGAAGATGGAGAATGTGGTGTAATGATGCATGGTTGTAGTTTAGGGTGTTGAATATGGATTTGCATGGCTTTTGAAGTGATTGTGGGTTTTGGAATTGGAAGGAAATGCATGGCCTTGGGGTTGGTTTAAGAGAGAATGGGCTAGGCCCTTTGTTTTATGTCCAAAGTGAATACAAGGTCTTCAAATTCGTCCAACACTTTGGCTCCAATCATATGCTATCCATTCCAAGCCCAATTTTGCTCCAAAATGCTCCAAAATGCATCTTTTTGCTCCCTTAGCCATATGAACCTAAAAACACACGAAAATGGCTTAATCTACTAAAACAACTATGAATTAACAACAAAGATGCACGAAAACAAGCTAAGTAAGTCGCCTAAATATGCTCCTATCAAATACCCCCACACTTAGCTTTTGCTAGTCCTCGAGCAAAACAGAATAAAAACAAATAAACAAAACGACACTAAACACGTAAAACACAACCTAAACCTTCCAACAACCGTCTTAGGGATTTCCAATGCACATGACATGTTAAAAATCATCATTCTCACAGATTTTAGTCATCTTCACACTTAAGTACATTCTTAATCATAGTCACCACATACTATTTCAAAATTAAGCATTTAAAACCATGTTTTGAATGTAGTAACATGCCTTAGAGAATTTGCTCAAATCCTTACAAGATATGCACTCGTTTTTCACACAGATTTTCTGACTACACTCCCTACACTAGGTATATGTGAGAAGATTGATGTAAACATGAAAGACTAGTATCTCACATATGTTATAACAAAGAAAGCATTTTCTGGATTTACGATAATGACATGAATATGATCTCATGAATGGAATGCTACTACTTAGAATGAGAATCAGTGATTCCATAAGCTCATATCAATTTCAAACTCCGCAAATTGAAACACATAACACTCAAGATAGAAGTTGAGGGATGTAACGGGGCTAAGGGTAATGGTTTAACAAAGAAAGGTAGAGTACACAAACGTTCTTAAAGCAATAGTGAGCAAAGTATTGAATTAGGCACTTAGAATTCCCTTTAGAACGCAGAAGTTAACTTTGAACACCCAAGGGAAAGTCACAAAACTTAGGGCCATATTCAAACTTTTTGGGCCCTTTCATCAACAATCACACTTGTGAGTCCATTCTCACTTATTTTCACTTTTTTTTTTTTTTTTTTTTTTTTTCCGTGCCTCCTTTAAGACTTAGGCACATACATACACACAAAAATCCCTTCCCCCACACTTATTTTCTGCAACATATTAATAAAAAGGAATTCAATTAAGTCATGCTCACTATCTTTCAAGAACAAAGGGTACGGATGGTCCTACTCTAGGCTAGGTAAGGGGTGATGTGGTTAGCAAAGAAAATAGGCTAAACGAGGCTCAACGGGGTTAAAACTTACAACAAATACGAAATATGGGAAGTAAGGCTATTTGGTTATGGTGGCAACTACACAACTTCATCTTGATATATGTTATGCAATTCAATGTCATGCTTTGAATGAAACGGATATAAGTTCTGGCATTTAGTTCTATCATGATACAATTGCATCCTAAGTAGCAACCAAGCAAGAAATAATGAGATCATGCAACAACTTTAGAAAACACAGAATCACAGAAAATAACTCTCCAAAGAAGGTAATGGCTCGAGTCTCACAGGGTTGTAGCGTTTGTTTGAATTCCTTCCTTCAAGCATGTTACAAAAACGAATTTTTCTTTTATGATTGCATGTGAAGTCATACATTATAACCATAACCAAGCATATATCAAGAGTAAATCAAACTTTTCTCTATGTTAATAACTCTTTTTAACCGTCATGCAATTACAAACCAAATCCTTATCATTGTGTTGGAAGGTACCCTAAGACACAAACACACAAAAACGACTCAAAACACTCTTTTTAGGCTTTTCAAAACATTTTTTTTTTTTTTTTTTTTTTTTCAAATTTTTATGTGATTTTCGGAGTTATAAAAACAAAACATACTAAAACACTCTACACTCTAAAACAACTTAAAAACACCTTAAAACAGCAAGGAACAACATTTGAAGTTATGGGTGATAAAATCCAACGAATTTGTATCAACATACTTAGTTACCCCCCCCACACTTAAATCAAACATTGTCCTCAATGTTTTAAGCATAGATTCACACAAAACATAAGTAAACATATAAACAGCATTTAAACAAACTAAACATGGCAGAATGTAACTAATAAAGAGAAGAGTTTAGGGACGCAAATCTGGTTATGGAGTGTAAATTCCCTCTTCTCTTTGGTGATTGCACTGAGGCTTGATCTTGGTGATTCCACAGGCTTACTCTTGAACTGGTTTCTGCCCATCGTTGATTTTCCTTTGTGCTACTTCTTGAACTGGGCAGCAGGATGGTTCTTTTGGTCTCCCCCGAAAGTCTGAGCTTTCCCCCATTATCTGTTTCTTTGTTCAATCTTTGCAGGAGTGGTCCCTTCTCTGGAAGTGTATCAACCGTTGAAGATGACTACTCGAGAGCAACGCTAGGTAAGCAATCAGGAATAGGTTCCAGGCAGTTGGCTCCAGATCGGAAGACTGACTCCAAGTGCCGGCTGATTGCTTCTTTCACTTTGCCATGCGAGTAAGAACAAGGACAAAGAAAAAGACAGGGAAAGAGCATGATATGAGATGCTTTTGCTTTTGACCTTTATGATATGAGATACCTTTGCTTTTGAAGAAGCGGTGCATGAATCAGCACATGCATTTCCTCATGGGTCATCTTTACTCCAGGCGTCTGGTATCATCTTTGGGGAAGAAGAAAATTTTGAGTAATTCAAAAGGCTTTGCTGGGAGTGCGCCCTCAGAGGTGAGAGAGAGTTGGTGGGCATTTTCTTCAAGTCTGCCTTGCCATAAGAGATGAAGGTCGACAAATATAGGGATTTTCTGAATAGAAAGTGGTGGTACTGCTCTTTTACCCTTTGTCGACAGACGTCTCTTCGATTTCTGAACGAACGGCTCTTCGATTTCTGCATGGCAAAAGTAGTCACGGGTGCGGCTCTTTTGACAAAGCTGCATGCGTTTTCTGAAAAGCAGAGAAAGCGTCGCCGAACTTTGCGCTTGTCGGCTAAAGACGTGTAATTGAGATGATGGCCTCCACGTGTTATCAGCTTTGTCAGATATCTTTTGACAAAGCTGAGCGCGTTTTCTGAAAAGCCGCGAATGCGTCGTCGAAATTTGCGGAGGAAAATCCGGATCTCTGAATCGGTGGACGCGTCGCCATGGCTTTTTATGGAGCTATCGATCACCCCAACAAATACACTCTGAAGAAATCCCATTCTTGAAAAATCGACTCCGGCCCTTTGAGAATTAATTCCATCCACCCCTTGAACACTTTTGAAAAATGGCAAACTCATCGAACCTTAGCTTGGAATTGAGCCTTAGCAGTGATGCGGGCGCGCCGCGTCAAGGTAACGTATGGCGCCTGATAGGAGCATATTCATGCGACTTAAATGGCTTGTTCTCATGCATTTACGTTATGTTTCTCTAGTTATTTTAGTCCTTTATGCTTCTTTTGTGTGTTTTCAGGTTCTAAGGGCAAGGTATGCAAAAGGATGCCTTTTGGAGCCTTTTGGAGCAAATTAGAGATTGGAATGGATATCATATGCTTGGAGCCAAGAGGATGGACGAAATTAAAGACTTGAAGTAGGAAAGTTAAATCCTAAAAGACCTCATGTTTAAGCATCATTGAAGACTCCTACGCATTTTAGAACACAAAAACAACATTCCTTGCAACCTTAGGACATTGTCGTGTGTTTCCTTGTGTCTCCCTTCCTTGCCATGCAAGGAAGGGCTTTGTTCCCTATTTTAAACACTTAAAGCATTCATTTATCATATCATTCACTTATTAAAAGCATTCATTTATCATATCATTCACTTATTATAAGCATTCACTTATCATATCATTCACTTATCAAACCATTCACTTATCACTTCCATTCACTTATCACTTATCACTTCCATTCACTTATCACTCACCACATATCATTCATTTATCACTTAACATATCATACACTTATCATAATCATTCACTTATACACTTATCATAATCATTCACTTATTCTTTCATCATTCAACCACCAATTCAACACATGCATTTCAAACCTTTCAACACCCTTTAATCATCTCCCTTTAAGTTATGATTTTATTTCCTAACCCTACATGCATTATTTATTAGCATCTTCACATGCATTCACACACACTTCACACAAACAAACAACTCAAAACCGTGAGCTCCCATTCCCTTATGCCATTTTCAGATTTCCACCCACTAACCTAGTCATCAACACATGCATTCCCTTCACATTCACCCACATGCACTCCCACTCTTTAATCATATGCACTCCCATCATAATTCCACCACCAATTCAGCCACAAAACATTATCATTGCACCACATTCAACCACTCCACATCCCTCACCAAGAAACCATTCAACACACACATGCATCCTGAAATTCTTTGCCATGCAATCACATGCATTTCCCTTGACATTTTCAGCCATCACACTTCATCATTACACCACCATTCACTCTTTAACCCACACACACTTCACACAAACAACATTCACATGCATTCACATGCATTTCCAACACAAAACACACTCAAAACCGTGGCCACCTTTGCATTTCAGGATTCCCATTTGCATTTTCAGATTTCCAGCTTTCCCTTTTATTTTCCAGCTTTCATTCTTCATCATTGCAGCCATTCCACATGCAATTCTCCATCATTCCTCCACACAAACACCTTAAACAAATAGCCATATACATCTCCACTCCTCCTATAAATACCCTTGCATTCCCATCATTCAAAACATCTCATTTCATACACAACACACCACAAACACTTCCATTCCTTCTCTTTGCCGTGAGTCCCCTTAGAATCCAAAACCATCTTTCCATTTCCACCACTTCCCAACCCTCCAAACCACTCCTCTACCATTTCCATAATCCCCCAAACCTCACCTTAGACCTTGTGCTACAACAACGAGGAAGATAAGAGGGCCTAAACGTTCATACAATTCAAGTTTGAGTTGTTGGAATGTTTAGGTGTTTCTTTGATTTCAAAGTTTAAATTCAATTCTCTTTGTTTTGTACGTATGAGGAATGGAAGAGAAGAGTGCCTAAACGTTCATACAATTCAAGTTTGAGTTGTTGGAATGTTTAGGTGTTTCTTTAATTTCAAAGTTATGAGGAAATAAACCCCCCCTTTAGCTAGGGGGTGATTCGAAATAAATGTTTATACTTGCATTTTGATTTGATTACCTTTCGTTGGAATTTCATAAGTTTTGAATTCAATTTGTTTAACCGTTTGATTGATAACTTATTTATGAATGTTTATTAAGAATGCGCGCTTAATTTTCATGCATAAATATGACGCTAGAATATAAGTGAATTTCACCTAATCGTTATGAACTTATATTCACAAGTAGTGGAGGTTGCTTATAAACAATCGCGTTAAACGAATTCTTGGCATAAGTTTCATGCGTATTCCATAGTAACGAATGCCTCGTCAACACTTATAGTTTTCATAATGCTTAATGATCTTTGATTGTATCTTTATTGTGCTTTTCACGTAAAGGACTTTTGGAGAATGTGGTGAATTGCGTTGCGCTAACCCATCCAATTCATTAACTTAAGGAGAACTTGACGGTTAATTTAAGCGGACCTAATTAACCCGGGGCGTTGAGTTTCATAATTTATCGAAAGACCAACTGAGAATCAATCTTGTATGCAAGTGTAACATGTATGGAGATGAACCCCTTAGCTAGCATTCATCCATAAATTTCATATTTACATTCTGTCTAGTTTATTAACTTGTTTCGTTATTTCAATTTTCGTAAAAACCTCAATCCCCCTTTTGCTTTAATGTTCATTTTAGTTAGAATTCAATTTAGTTTGTGTTTTTAAAGCATTTTGAGTTTTTGGTTTGTCTTAGTGTTTTAAACTTTAATTTTGCATTCTTTGAGTCTAGTTTAGTGTTTTAAACTTTATTTTACGTTTTTGAGTCAGTTTCCAAGAGATTTGCAAGCCCTCCTAATCCCCGGTCTAGAACGATCCCTCACTTATCCATTCTACTACAATTGTCAAACGAGGGTTTAATTTGAGTGTCAAGTAAATCACGCACCAAATTTTGGCGCCGTTGCCGGGGATTAGCAACTTTGCTAATCCCTTAGTTCTTTTCTTTTTTTTGGTTTAGTTGTTTTCGTTTTAGTTTCTAACTTAGTGTTGTTTTCTTTGTTTGTTGTTACTTTTGATTTTTGATTTAGTTCTCTTTCTTTGATTTTAGGTACTAGAGAAGTAAGATATGGATTTTGCTAGCATTCAAGCTCAATTGGCAAATCTTACTTCTAAATTGTCGCCGTATGCCGAAAGGACCACAATGCAGAGTGTCCCTACATTTGGTGCTTCATATAGGCAAGGATTTCAAGCCAATCAATGTCCACAAAGAGATTGGAGGGATCATTCAAACTCTATATGGTGGGAAGATCAACAAGTTCAACGTGAAGCATATTGGCAACCATATGAGGAGTTCTATTCAAGACCTATGCAGCCACCACAACTTCATATGCAATATGCTCAATTAAATTCAAGTTCGCCAGTAGATTATATTCAAATTCTTAATGAAATAAATTCTTTGGCGCAGGGGTCACAAAATCAAGCCAAGGAGGCTCAACAAGAAGCATATTGGCAACCATATGAGGAGTTCAATACAACACCTATGCAGCCACCACAACCTCCCCCACAACAATTCCAATCAAGTTCAAGTATGTCCATGGATAATGATAAAAATTTTCAATTACTAACCTCTTTGACGCAGGACGAACAAAATCAAGACAAGAAGTTGGGTAAATTGGACGAGCAATTTGGGCAGATTATGGAGTTCATGAAACAAATTCAAGAGCAAAGTGAACTTTCCAACTCAACTATTGAAAACTCGAAGGAAGATTTTGAAATCCATAATGCTATCACTTTGGGAAGTGCTATGGAGGTTGGAGCTGACCTAAAAATGTCCAAACATAGCCTAGAAGTGGATGAAGAGCTGCTAATTGAGGAGGAGGAAGAAGACATGCACACGGCAAGGGTAGAACAACCCTTGCCGCAGCCCCCTAAGCCCTCTAAACCACCCACCACCAGTAAGGACGTCCCAATTTCATGTTATTTTGATGTTATTCCACCCAATGTCCCTTTTCCTAGCAGGTTTTTGATTCCCAACCAAGAAGAGAGTAAAAAGGACATCGTGGAAGCCTTCCCAAAGGTGCAAAATGCTATTCAAATTCTTGGTGCAACACAGCAAGTTTTAGATGGTGTTGAATTCTTCAAAGGACTTTGTACACCAAGAAGAATGATTCAAGAGAAGGTAGTGGCTGGAGAAGATGTAGAAGGCATCAAAGAGGACAAATTTGAAACCACAATTCCCAAGGAAGTTGGATTTTATGACACGGGACAAGTCATAACTTTCGAAGGGGTGTTTATTCTGGAGTTCATTTTGGAGCACACAGGTAAGCCGCCTCCCCGAATTTCAATTTTCTTTTATACTAACATGTGGTTAATGATTCAGGCACCCAAAATGGAATTTAAACTATTACCGGATCATTTCAAGTATCACCGCCCATTCAAAGATAAATTCCATGCCGTTTGATTTTATTTATGTTAATAAAATAAAAAAAAAATAAAAAAATAAAAAAATAAAAAAAAAAAAAAAAAATTTGAAAGAAAGATACTAAACATGGACAAAGGTGGAGCTTCACAAAGGTTGTTTACGTGAAGCCCCACTACGAGGAGCAGAAGCGGAAGGCGCAGAAGCGGGAGGCATAGAAGCGGGAGGCATCGGAGCGGAAGCCATCGGAGCGGGAGGCATCGGAGCTAGAGCATTCCAGGCCTCAATACTTGGCCAAGCGCTGGATGACCCAGGAAAAAGGTGCCTCTGGAGATAAGACGCAAGCCTTTGACGGTCACTGTGAATTCGACCCTCAGATTCTTGCAGCTCATCAAGCTTCCTCTTCATCCCCGACGAATAGTTATTTGCAAGCACATGCAAACTTCTATTCTCGTACTTAAGCTGCTGGATCTCTTGCTTAAGTCTTTCCACCTCTGCCATCAACGATTCCACCTGACGGGAGCGGGCAAGCAGGCGTAGGCCCATGTTGGACACAGAGCTCGCACACTGAACACTAAGTGCGAGGGACTCTTGAACGGCCAACTCATCGGACCGTCCTGACAGCAGCCTACTATCTTTTGGAGTGAGGAGGTTTTTAGCTACTATTGTAGCTGTTGTGGCGTCCTGCATCACAGAGTCTTCACCTGAAAGAGGACCGTTAGAAGATAAAAAAGAAGGGCGCCATACGTTACCTTGACGCGGCGCGCCCGTATCACTGCTAAGGCTCAATTCCAAGCTAAGGTTCGATGAGTTTGCCATTTTTTTCAAAAGTGTTCAAAGATAGGGGTTGATGGAGTAAATTTTCAAAGGGTCGGAGTCGATTTTCAAGAATGGGAGTTCTTCAGAGTATGTTTGTTGTGGTGATCGATAGCTCTATAAGAAGCCAAGGCGACGCGTCCACCATTTCAAAAAGCCGGAATTTCCGGCGTAATTTAGGCGACGCGTTCTCGGCTTTTCAGAAGACGCGTTCAACTTTGTCAAAAGATTTCTGACAAAGCTGAAAACACGTGGAGGCCATCATCGCAACTACACATCTTTAGCCGACAAGCGCAAAGTTCGGCGACGCTTTCTCTGCTTTTCAGAAAACGCGTGCAGCTTTGTCAAAAGGAGCCGCATCTGCACTACCACGTGTCGTTCAGAAAGCGAAGGGGCGTCGTTCAGAAATCGAAGGGGCGCCTGCTCAGAAATCGAAGAGGCGTATTCAAAGATCGAAGAGGCGCCACTATTTCAAAAAGCCGGAATTGCGGGATCAAAACGTTTGTCGACAAGGGTAAAAAGTACCACCACTTGATATTATCTCTATATATGTCGACCTTCGTCTTTTATGGCAGGGCAAACCTGAAGAAAATGCCCAACTCTCCCTCACCTCTGAGGGCGCACTCCCAGCAAGGCCTTTCAAAATACTCAATTCTTTCTTCTTCCCCAAAGATGATACCAGATGCCTGGAGTACATATGACCCAGGAGGAAACGGCGGATTGAAGCATGTGCTGATTCATCCACCGCTTCTTCAAAGCAAAGGTATCTCATATCATCAAGGTCAAAAGCAAAAGTATCTCATATCATGCTCTTTCCCTGTCTTTTTCTTTGTCCTTGTTCTTACTCGCATGGCAAAGTAAAAGAAGCAATCAGCCGGCACTTGGAGTCAATCTTCCGATCTGGAGCCAACTGCCTGGAATCTATTCCTGATTGCTTACCTAGCGTTGCTCTCGAGTAGTCATCTTCAACGGTTGATACACTTCCGGAGAAGGGACCACTTCTGCAAAGGGGAGCGAGTAAGGCAAGTGAAAATGATACATTGAAGCATGTGGAGACAAACATAGGCTGAGTTATCCTCCAACCCTTTTCAATACGAATTGGAAAGATTGAACAAAGAAACAGACCAAAAGGGTATGCTCAGACCTTAGGGGGAGACCAAAAGAACCATCCTGCTGCCCAGTTCAAGAAGTAGCACAAAGGAAAATCAACAATGGGCAGAAACCAGTTCAAGAGTAAGCCTGTGGAATCACAAAGATCAAAAGCCTCAATGCAATTACCAAGGAGAAGATGGAATTTACACTCTATAACCAGATTTGCGTCTCTAAACTCTTCTCTTTGTTAATTACATTCTGCCATGTTTAGTATGTTTAGTTGTTGTTTGTGTGTTTACTTATGTTTTGTGTGAATCTATGCTTAAAACATTGAGGACAATGTTTGATTTAAGTGTGGGGGGGTAACTAAGTATGTTGATGCAAATTCGTTGAATTTTATCACCCATAACTTCAAGTGTTGTTCCTTGCTGTTTTAAAAATGTTTTTAAACTGTTTTAGTGTGTTTTGACTAAAAAAATTCGAAAATCCCATAAAAATTTGAAAAATTGTCTTGAAAAACCCAAAAAGAGTTGTTTTAAAGTTGTTTTTGTGTGTTTGTGTCTTAGGGTACCTTCCAACACAATGATAAGGATTTGGTTTGTAATTGCATGACTGTTAAAAAGAGTTATAAACATAGAGAAAAGTTTGATTTACTCTTGGTTTATGCTTAGTTATGGTTATAATGTATGACTTCACATGCAATCATAAAAGAAAAATTCGTTTTTGTAACATGCTTGAAGGAAGGAACTCAAACAAACGCTACAACCCTGTGAGACTCGAGCCATTACCTTCTTTGGAGAGTTATTTTCTGTGATTCTTTGTTTTCTAAAGTTGTTGAATGATCTCATTATTCCTTGCTTGGTTGCTACTTAGAATGCAATTGTATCATGATAGAACTAAATGCTAGAACTTATATCCGTTTCATTCAAAGCATGATATTGAGTTGCATAACATATATCAAGATGAAGTTGTGTAGTTGCCACCATAGCCAAATAGCCTTACTTCCCATATTTCGTATATATTGTAAGTCTTAACACCGTTGAGCCTCATTTAACCTATTTTCTTTGCTAACCATATCACCCCTTACCTAGCCTAGATTAGGACCATCCGTACCCTTGTTCTTAAAAGATAGTGAGCATGACTTAAATGAATTCCTTTTGAGTACATTTTGCAAGAAAATGAGTGTGGGGGAGTAAAAGTTTGTTCTTAAGTTTGTATGTTTTGAGAGTCAAAAGAAAAGAAGAAAAAAAAAATTTGTGAAAAACATATGAAAAAGAAAAAAGAGAAAAGAAAGAAAGAAAAAAAAAAAAAAAAAAAAAAAGAGCTTGTTCCCCCTTGTTGTTCAAAAGTTGAGTTTTCATTCAAAAGTGAATTCTACGTTAATTCAAATGCTTTGCTCGCTATTTCTTTAAGAACCTTTGTTTTCCATATACCTTCTTTGTTAGCCAAACACTTTTAGCCCCGTTACACCCCTTTGACTTCTATCTTGATCGTTATGTGTTCAATAATGTGGAGTTTGAAATTGATATGAGCTTATGGAATCACTGGTTCTCATTCTAAGTAGTAGCATTCCATTCATGAGATCATATTCATGTCATTATCGTAAATCCAGAAAATGCTTTCCTTGTTATAACATATGTGAGTGTTCGTCTACATGTTTACATCAATCTTCTCACATATAACTAGTGTAGGGTGTGTAGTCAGAAAATCTGTGTGAAAAACGAGTGCATATCTTGTAAGGATTTGAGCAATTTCTCTAAGGCATGTTACTACATTCAAAACATGGTTTTAAATGCTTAATTGTGAACTAGTATATGGTGACTATGATTAAGAATGTACTTAAGTGTGAAGATGACTAAAATCTGTGGGAATGATGATTTTTAACGTGTCATGTGCATTGGAAATCCCTAAGACGGTTGTTGGAAGGTTTAGGTTGTGTTTTACTTGTTTTGTTTCGTTTGGTTTTGTTTTGTTTTTCTTTCTGTTTTGCTCGAGGACTAGCAAAAGATAAGTGTGGGGGTATTTGATAGGAGCATATTCATGCGACTTAAATGGCTTGTTCTCATGCATTTACGTTATGTTTCTCTAGTTATTTTAGTCCTTTATGCTTCTTTTGTGTGTTTTCAGGTTCTAAGGGCAAGGTATGCAAAAGGATGCCTTTTGGAGCCTTTTGGAGCAAATTAGAGATTGGAATGGATATCATATGCTTGGAGCCAAGAGGATGGACGAAATTAAAGACTTGAAGTAGGAAAGTTAAATCCTAAAAGACCTCATGTTTAAGCATCATTGAAGACTCCTACGCATTTTAGAACACAAAAACAACATTCCTTGCAACCTTAGGACATTGTCGTGTGTTTCCTTGTGTCTCCCTTCCTTGCCATGCAAGGAAGGGCTTTGTTCCCTATTTTAAACACTTAAAGCATTCATTTATCATATCATTCACTTATTAAAAGCATTCATTTATCATATCATTCACTTATTATAAGCATTCACTTATCATATCATTCACTTATCAAACCATTCACTTATCACTTCCATTCACTTATCACTTATCACTTCCATTCACTTATCACTCACCACATATCATTCATTTATCACTTAACATATCATACACTTATCATAATCATTCACTTATACACTTATCATAATCATTCACTTATTCTTTCATCATTCAACCACCAATTCAACACATGCATTTCAAACCTTTCAACACCCTTTAATCATCTCCCTTTAAGTTATGATTTTATTTCCTAACCCTACATGCATTATTTATTAGCATCTTCACATGCATTCACACACACTTCACACAAACAAACAACTCAAAACCGTGAGCTCCCATTCCCTTATGCCATTTTCAGATTTCCACCCACTAACCTAGTCATCAACACATGCATTCCCTTCACATTCACCCACATGCACTCCCACTCTTTAATCATATGCACTCCCATCATAATTCCACCACCAATTCAGCCACAAAACATTATCATTGCACCACATTCAACCACTCCACATCCCTCACCAAGAAACCATTCAACACACACATGCATCCTGAAATTCTTTGCCATGCAATCACATGCATTTCCCTTGACATTTTCAGCCATCACACTTCATCATTACACCACCATTCACTCTTTAACCCACACACACTTCACACAAACAACATTCACATGCATTCACATGCATTTCCAACACAAAACACACTCAAAACCGTGGCCACCTTTGCATTTCAGGATTCCCATTTGCATTTTCAGATTTCCAGCTTTCCCTTTTATTTTCCAGCTTTCATTCTTCATCATTGCAGCCATTCCACATGCAATTCTCCATCATTCCTCCACACAAACACCTTAAACAAATAGCCATATACATCTCCACTCCTCCTATAAATACCCTTGCATTCCCATCATTCAAAACATCTCATTTCATACACAACACACCACAAACACTTCCATTCCTTCTCTTTGCCGTGAGTCCCCTTAGAATCCAAAACCATCTTTCCATTTCCACCACTTCCCAACCCTCCAAACCACTCCTCTACCATTTCCATAATCCCCCAAACCTCACCTTAGACCTTGTGCTACAACAACGAGGAAGATAAGAGGGCCTAAACGTTCATACAATTCAAGTTTGAGTTGTTGGAATGTTTAGGTGTTTCTTTGATTTCAAAGTTTAAATTCAATTCTCTTTGTTTTGTACGTATGAGGAATGGAAGAGAAGAGTGCCTAAACGTTCATACAATTCAAGTTTGAGTTGTTGGAATGTTTAGGTGTTTCTTTAATTTCAAAGTTATGAGGAAATAAACCCCCCCTTTAGCTAGGGGGTGATTCGAAATAAATGTTTATACTTGCATTTTGATTTGATTACCTTTCGTTGGAATTTCATAAGTTTTGAATTCAATTTGTTTAACCGTTTGATTGATAACTTATTTATGAATGTTTATTAAGAATGCGCGCTTAATTTTCATGCATAAATATGACGCTAGAATATAAGTGAATTTCACCTAATCGTTATGAACTTATATTCACAAGTAGTGGAGGTTGCTTATAAACAATCGCGTTAAACGAATTCTTGGCATAAGTTTCATGCGTATTCCATAGTAACGAATGCCTCGTCAACACTTATAGTTTTCATAATGCTTAATGATCTTTGATTGTATCTTTATTGTGCTTTTCACGTAAAGGACTTTTGGAGAATGTGGTGAATTGCGTTGCGCTAACCCATCCAATTCATTAACTTAAGGAGAACTTGACGGTTAATTTAAGCGGACCTAATTAACCCGGGGCGTTGAGTTTCATAATTTATCGAAAGACCAACTGAGAATCAATCTTGTATGCAAGTGTAACATGTATGGAGATGAACCCCTTAGCTAGCATTCATCCATAAATTTCATATTTACATTCTGTCTAGTTTATTAACTTGTTTCGTTATTTCAATTTTCGTAAAAACCTCAATCCCCCTTTTGCTTTAATGTTCATTTTAGTTAGAATTCAATTTAGTTTGTGTTTTTAAAGCATTTTGAGTTTTTGGTTTGTCTTAGTGTTTTAAACTTTAATTTTGCATTCTTTGAGTCTAGTTTAGTGTTTTAAACTTTATTTTACGTTTTTGAGTCAGTTTCCAAGAGATTTGCAAGCCCTCCTAATCCCCGGTCTAGAACGATCCCTCACTTATCCATTCTACTACAATTGTCAAACGAGGGTTTAATTTGAGTGTCAAGTAAATCACGCACCAGCGCCCTTCTTTCTTTTCTTCTAACGGTCCTCTCACAGGTGAAGACTCCGTGATGCAGGACGCCACAACAGCTACAATAGTAGCTAGGAACCTCCTCACTCCGAAAGATAGTAGGCTGCTGTCAGGACGGTCCGATGAGTTGGCCGTTCAAGAGTCCCTCGCACTTAGTGTTCAGTGTGCGAGTTCTGTGTCCAACATGGGCCAACGCCTGCTTGCCCGCTCCCGTCAGGTGGAATCATTGATGGCAGAGGTGGAAAGTCTCAAGCAGGAGATCCAGCAGCTGAAGTATGAGAATAGAAGTTTGCACGTGCTTGCAAACAACTATTCGACGGGCATGAAGAGGAAGCTTGATGAGCTGCAAGAGTCTGAAGGTCGGATTCACAGTGACCGTCAAAGGTTTTCGTCTTTCCTCCAAAGGCACCTTTTTCCTGGCTCATCCAGCGCTTGGCCAAGTATTGAGGCCTGGAATGCTCTATCTTCGATGCCTCCCGCTCCGATGCCTTCTGTTCCTACGCCTTCCGCTCCGATGCCTTCTGCTCCTACGCCTTCCGCTCCGATGCCTTCTGTTCCTACGCCTTCCGCTTCAAGAGTAAAGCCACGTAGTGGGGCCTCAAGCAAACAACCTTTGTGAAGCACCATCTTTCTTTGTTTAGCAGTGCCTATCAATAAATCAAACATTTTCTCAATGTTACAATCATAGACTCACACAATTAATAAACAAACAAACAATAACAACTAAACAACCTAACAAGGCAGAAACGAAATAGCAACAAAATGACTCAAATGACTCTAAAAACACATATTTTTGGGTTTTTTCAAAAGAATTTTTTTTTTTTTTTTTTTTTCAAATTTTCGGAGTTTTATACCAAGACACTATAAAACACACTAAAACACTCTAAAAATGCTTGAAACAGCAAGAAACAACATTCTAAGTGAAAGGTGAATAAATCCCACGAAATTCATGCAAATACAAATTGTTTACCCCCCCACACTTAAATCAAACTTTGTCCTCAATGTTTTAAGCAGAAAGTCACAACAGAGCAAGCAAATAAACAAATACAAGAAAGAAAGCAAAGTAAAGGCAGTAAAGAAAAAGAAAGGAATAAAAATAAGTCTCTTAAAGGGGTTTCCAAGTTCTTCTCTATTCGGATGCATGGGTTGCCTCCCACGAAGCGCTTTATTTTACGTCTTGCAGCCGGACGGTACCTCCGTTTAAGCTTGACTAGGTTCCACGGCATGGAGGGGTACCTCCTCCACAACATGCTCCTCAAACATCTCGTAATAGGGCTTCAACCGATGCCCATTCACTTTGAATTCTTGCTGCGTCCTTGAACTTTTGATTTGCACTGCACCATGAGGGAAAACATTAGTAACAACAAACGGGCCAATCCATTTAGAACGCAACTTACCAGGAAACAACCGTAGGCGAGAGTTGAAAAGTAACACTTTCTGCCCAACTGTGAAGGTCTTGGTTCGAATCATTTTATCATGGAATGCTTTGGTCTTGGCTTTGTACATCCGGGCATTCTCATAGGCTTCATTCCGAATCTCCTCAAGTTCATTCAATTGGAGCTTCCTATGAACTCCCGCTGCATCTATGTCCATGTTGAAAATCTTCACGGCCCAATGTGCCTTGTGCTCTAACTCTACGGGCAAATGACATGGCTTACCATAGACGAGCCGAAAAGGTGACATCCCAATGGGTGTTTTGTATGCCGTACGATATGCCCACAGTGCATCATCTAAACGTAAGCTCCAATCCCTCCTTGTTGGTCCAACGGTCTTCTCCAAAATTTTTTTGATTTCTCGGTTAGACACCTCGGCTTGGCCATTTGTTTGAGGATGGTAAGGTGTAGAGACCTTATGGTTGACATGGTACTTTCTTAGCAACGCCTCAATGGTCCGATTGCAAAAGTGAGACCCTCCATCACTTATGATTACTCTCGACATTCCAAACCTAGCAAAAATGTTAGTTTTCACGAAATCTGCAACCACCTTAGAATCGTTAGTACGGGTGGCTTTTGCTTCCACCCATTTAGAAACATAATCAACGGCTAGCAAGATATAAGTGAAACCATAAGATGGAGGGAAAGGGCCCATGAAATCAATGCCCCAAACATCAAAAATTTCAACATTAAAGACAGGGGTTTGCGGCATTTGGTCCTTGGTACCTATGTTACCCATTCGTTGGCAACGATCACAAGACATACAAAAGGTTCTAGCATCCCTAAATATAGTCGGCCAATAAAAACCACACTCTAGAACCTTGAGGGCAGTGCGTTGTGTGCCAAAATGACCACCACATGCATATGTGTGACAAAAGCTTAGAATTGAGTGAAATTCAGAATCATGCACACATCTACGTACAATTTGATCTGAGCAATACTTCCACAAATAAGGGTTATCCCAAACATAGAAACGTGCATCATTTTTAAGCTTATCACGTTGGTGCTTGTTTAGTTCATTTGGAATTTGTTTAGCCACCAAGTAATTCACTAAATCTGCATACCATGGTTCACTTACCTCAATGGATAGCAGCTGCTCATCGGGAAAAGTTTCAGGGATAGGTACGGCATGTTCATGCTCCTCGTGGATCATTCGGCTTAAATGGTCAGCCACTACATTCTCGCTTCCTTTCTTATCCCGGATTTCAATATCAAATTCTTGAAGAAGAAGAATCCAACGGATAAGCCTCGGCTTTGCTTCCTTTTTCGTGAGCAAGTACCTCAAAGCTGCATGATCAGAATAAACGATTACTTTAGTACCAATTAAATATGAACGGAATTTATCTAAAGCAAAAACCACAGCTAAAAGTTCTTTTTCCGTCGTGGAGTAGTTCAATTGGGCATCATTGAGAGTCCGAGAGGCATAGTATATGACATGCGGCCGCTTGTCTCTTCTTTGTCCTAGAACAGCTCCTAATGCATAGTCGGATGCATCGCACATGAGCTCGAACGGAAGGCTCCAATCTGGAGGTACAATAATGGGGGCCGAGACTAGCTTCTCCTTGAGTTGGTTAAATGCCGAATTACACTCTTCATCAAACTTGAATGGCACATCTTTTTGAAGCAATCGGCAAAGAGGGTTGGACATCTTGGAGAAGTCCTTGATAAAACGCCTATAGAACCCTGCATGGCCAAGAAACGAACGTACCTCTCTAACCGAAGTAGGAGAGGGTAAGTGACGTACAAGGTCTATTTTCGATTTATCTACTGCAATTCCTTTTTCTGAAACAATATGTCCTAAAACTATACCTTGTTTCACCATAAAGTGACATTTCTCCCAATTCAAGACAAGGTTAGTTTCAACACATCGTTTCAAAATTAAGGTCAGATTATCCAAGCAATTATCAAATGAACTCCCAAATACACTGAAATCATCCATGAAAACCTCAATGATCTTTTCAACAAAATCGGAAAATATACTTACCATACACCTTTGGAAAGTGGCCGGTGCGTTACATAAGCCAAATGGCATGCGACGATAAGCAAATGTTCCAAAGGGACATGTGAATGTGGTCTTCTCTTGATCATCCAGGGCTATCACAATTTGGTTATATCCAGAGTATCCATCAAGAAAACAGTAAAAAGCATGACCGGCTAACCTTTCGAGCATCTGGTCGATGAATGGCAAAGGAAAGTGATCTTTCCTAGTCATGGCATTTAGCTTCCGGTAATCGATACTTACCCGCCATCCAGTCTGAATGCGTGTAGGCACGAGCTCATTCTCATCATTCTTGATAACAGTTACTCCGGACTTCTTGGGAACGACTTGAACTGGAGAGACCCAACGGCTATCGGAGATAGGGTAGATCACTCCGCAATCTAAAAGCTTGATTATTTCCTTCTTTACCACTTCCATCATCGGAGGGTTGAGACGGCGTTGAGCCTCTCGAGTTGGTTTAGCCCCCTCCTCAAGAAGTATACGGTGCATGCATGTGGTAGGGCTTATTCCTTTAATGTCGGCCAAAGTCCACCCTATGGCCGTTTTGTGCTCTCGCAGCACCCTCACAAGCTTCTCCTCCTCCATTGCCGTGAGACTTGATGAAATGATGACGGGCAATGTTTCGCCTTTTCCCAAAAACACATACTTCAAATGGTCCGGCAACGGCTTAAGTTCAAGCGATGGTGCCTGAACAACAGAAGGTAGCATCTTAGTGGAAACTGAATTGGAAAGTGAGAGTGGAACCTTACCATATTGTTGTGGCAATGACTCAAGGGCTGCCACAACCTCAATTATTTCTTCACTAGAACCCATTGCAAAGAATTCCTCCTCCTTGCCGTGGCTTTGCATTGGCCCAAATCCTTCATTTTTGCGCTCTATGGCTTTAGTGATGGTTGTTTCCAGGGCGTCCTCGTTCAATTCTTCAAGGTATACCTGCGCCAAAGAATCGATAACATCAATGGAAAAACAAGAATGGTCATCAACGGGATATCTCATAGTTTTAGAAATATTAAAATCAATCACTTCCCCATCGAATTCCATTGTCAAGGTGCCTTTGTATACATCAATCTTCGTTCGGGCCGTCTTCATGAATGGCCTACCAAGGAGAATCGGCAAAGATGTAGAATGGGCTGAATCCTCCATGTCTAGGACGTAGAAATCAGCCGGAAAAATTAAATGGTTCACCTGCACAAGCACATCCTCCAAAACTCCTTTTGGATACGCGTTAGAACGATCGGCCAATTGTATAATTACACCATCTTGTTTTAATTCACCCAAATTCATAGATGCATAAATCGAATAAGGCATGACATTTATGGATGCACCTAAATCAAGCATGGCATGTTCAAAACGATTATGTCCAATCACACAAGGAATCGTGAAACTACCGGGGTCTTTGCACTTGGTAGGCAGTTTACGTTGCAAAACAGCGGACACATTCTCGCTTACCTTCACTACCTCTTTGTTTGCCCTTCTTCTCTTTGTATTGCATAGGTCCTTGAGGAATTTAGCATACTTTGGAACCTGTTTGATTGCATCGAGAAGCGGTATGTTCACTTGCACCTTCCGGAACGTTTCAAGAATGTCCTTCTCGCTTTCTTCCTTTTTTTTCTTACATGAACCTGCGAGGAAAAGGTACATTGGGCAGATTAGGACGTGAAGTACATGAATTTGAACTTAAATTACCTGATTTGGCCGAGTTAGGGTGATCTGCCTCAGGTTGTGTCTTCTCTTCATCTACTTTCTGGGCAGATTTGGGATTGTTTGGCTCGGTCCCAACTTCTTTTCCACCCCTTAGGGTGATGGCCTTGGCGGATTCGAATCCTCCCTTTGGATTGACTGTGTGATGCGAGAATTATACGCGCATAAATTAAACCCTCTTTTTGACAATTGTAGTATAAGTATAAGTAGGGATCGTTCTGGACCGGGGATTAGGAGGGATTGTTAATCTCTTGGAAACTGACTTAAAAACGTAAAAACAATATAAAACACTAAACTAGACTCAAAGAATTCAAAAATACTTTAAAACATAAACTAAACAGATTCTAACAAGTTCAAAAGACTCAAAACTCTTAAAAACACAAACTAAATTGATTTCTAACTAATTTGACATTAAAGTAAAGGGGGATTTAGGTTTTGACAAAATTAAACTAAATGAACAAATTGCAATTAAAACAGAATGTAAATATGAATGTGAATAAAATATGGATGATGGAATAGCCAAGGGGTTCTTCTCCACACATGTTACACTTGCATACAAGATTGATTCTCAGTTGGTCTTTCGATAAATTATGAAACTCAATGCTCCAAGTTAATTAGGTCCGCTTAAATTAACCTTCAGATTTCCCTATATTCATTGGATTGAATGGGATACGCATTACAACCAAATTATTCTTAATCAAAGTCCCTAACTATGGAATACGCATGATAGAGACATTCAACAAAGATCATTAAGTTCAATGAAAATTATAAGTGTTGACGAGGCATTCGTTACTATGGAATACGCATGAAACTTATGCCAAGAATTCGTTTAACGCGATTGTTTATAAGCAACCTCCACTACTTGTGAATATAAGTTCATAACGATTAGGTGAAACTCACTTATATTCTAGCGTCATATTCATGCATGAAAATTAAGCTTGCAATCTCAATGAACATACATAAATACGTTATCAATCAAACAGTTAAACGAATTGAATCCACAACTTATGAAATTCCAACCAAAAGTAATCAATTCATATTGCAAATATAAACATAGTTTCGAATCACCCCCTAGCTAAAGGGGGTTTAGTTCCTCATAACTTTGAAATCAAAGAAACACCTAAACATTCCAACAACTCAAACTTGAATTGTATGAACGTTTAGGCACTCTTCTCTTCCATTCCTCATACGTACAAAACAAAGAGAATTGAATTTAAACTTTGAAATCAAAGAAACACCTAAACATTCCAACAACTCAAACTTGAATTGTATGAACGTTTAGGCCCTCTTATCTTCCTCGTTGTTGTAGCACAAGGTCTAAGGTGAGGTTTGGGGAATTATGGAAATGGATGAGGAATGGTGGAAATGGAAAGATGGTTAGGGAAGGGAGAATGTGTTTGTAATGTGTTGTGTATGAAATGGAATGAGATGTGAATTGAATGAATGAATGCAAGGGTATTTATAGGAGTAGTGGAGGGAACATATGGCTATGTCATTTGTAGGTGAAGTAGGTGGATGTTGTAGGTGAAGTGGATGTTGTAGGTGAAGTAGGTGGATGTTGTAGGTGAAGTGGGTGGATGTTGTAGGTGAAGTAGGTGGATGTTATGTTAAGTGATAAGTGATAAGTGATATGATATGTGGTTATGATATGATAAGTGGTTAAGTGGTGATGATAAGTGATAAGTGATTAACTGATATGATATGTGGTGATGATAAGTGATAAGTGCATGTGGGTTAACTAATGAAGGAAATGCATGTGCAATGACAATGTGTTAGAATGGATGTGTGTTATGCATGGCATGATTGGGATTAGGAAAGGTTTAAATGTCCTAAAACTAAAGAGAACAAGGTTCCAACACTTTGGCTCCAATTAGGTCTTCAATTTCGTCCAACACTTTGGCTTCAAGCATAAGCTATCCGTCCTTAGCCCAAAAGTGCTCCAAAAGTCTCCAAAATGCATCTTTTTGCTCCTTTAGCCCTTTGGACCTACAAACACACGAAAATAGCTTAAAGTACTAAAATAACTAAAGAAACATAACGTAAATGTACGAGAACAAGCCATTTAAGTCGCATAAATATGCTCCTATCAAATACCCCCACACTTAGCTTTTGCTAGTCCTCGAGCAAAACAGAAAAACAAAACAAAAAGAACAAAACACAACCTACACCTTCCAACAATCGTATCAGGGACTTCCAATGCACATGACAAGTTAAAAATCATTATTCTCACAGATTTGAGCCATCTTTACACTTAAGTACATTCTTAATCATAGTCACCACATACTAGTTCACAATTAAGCAATTAAAACACATTTCAAATGTAGTAACATGCCTTTAGAGAATTCCCTCAATTTCTTACTAGATGTACTCTCGTTTTTCACACAGATTTTCTGACTACACACCCTACACTAGGTATATGTGAGAAGATTGATGTAAACATGTAGACGAACACTCACATATGTTATAATAAGGAAAGCATTTTCTGGAGTTAATAAGCATGTTTAGATATGATCTCATGAATGGAATGCTACTACTTAGACGCGAGAACCAGTGACACCATAAGCTCATACCAAGTTCAAACTCCACAATTGAAATACATAACACTCAATATAGAAGTCAAAGGGTAGTAACGGGGCTAGGGTATTGGCTAACAATGAAAGGTGAAGGATAAACAAACATTCTTAAAGCAATAGTGAGCAAAGTATTGAATTAGACACTTAGAATTCCCTTAAGAACGCAGAAGTCAACTTTGAACACCCAAGGGAAAATCACACAAAACTTAGGGCCATATTCAACTTTTTGGACCCTTTCTTCAACCATCAACGCTCGTGAGTTCATTCTTACTTATTTTCACTCCTCTTTTTTTTTTTTTTTTTTTTTTTTTTTTTTTTTTTTTTTTCTTTTCTTCTTTTTCTTTTGAATCTCAAAACATACATATAAACGTAAGAACAAACTTTTACTCCCCCACACTCATTTTCTTGCATAATGTAACTCAAAAGGAATTCATTTAAGTCATGCTCACTAAACTTTAAGAACAAGGGTATAGGAAAGTCCTACTCTAAGCTAGGTAAGGGGTGATGTGGGTAAACAAGGAATAAAGGCAAAACGAGGCTCAACGGGGTTAAAACTTACAACATATACGAAGTATGGGAAGTAAGGCTATTTGGCTATGGTGGTGGTCACTACACAACTTCTTCTTGAATATGTGTTATGCAAATCAATAACATGCTTTGAATGAAATGGGCATGAGTTCTAGCATTTGGAACTATATGATGAAACGCCTTCTAAGTAGTAACCAAGCAAAGAATAATGAGATCATGCAACGACTTTAGAAAACAAGAAATCACAGATTATACTCTCCAAAGAACGTTATAGGCTCAAGTCTCTCAGGGTTGTAGCGTTTGTTTGAGTTCCTTCCTTCATGCATGTTACAAAAACGAATTTTTTTTCTTTTATGATTGCATGTGAAGTCATACATTATAACCATAACCAAGCATATACCAAGAGTAAATCAAACTTTTCTCTATGTTTATAACTCTTTCAAACCGTCATGCAATTATAAACCAAATCCTTATCATTGTGTTGGAAGGTACCCTAAGACACAAACACACAAAAACGACTCAAAACACTCTTTTTAGGCTTTTCAAAACAATTTTTTCAAATTTTTATGGTATTTTCGGAGTTATAAAAACAAAACATACTAAAACACTCTAAAACAACTTAAAAACACCTTAAAACAGTAAGGAACAACATTTGAAGTTATGGGCGATAAAATCCCACGAATTTGCATTAACAACATTAGTTACCCCCCCACACTTAAATCAAACATTGTCCTCAATGTTTTAAGCTTAAAATCATACAAAGCATAAGTAAACACACAAAAAGCATTTAAACATACTAAACATGGCAGAATGTAAATAACAAAGAGAAGAGTTTAGAGACGCAAATCTGGTTGTGGAATGTAAATTCCATCTTCTCCTTGTTGATTTCATTGAGGCTTGATGTTGTTGATTCCACAGGGGTTCCTCCCATCGTTGATTTTCCTTTGTGCTACTCTTGAACTGGGCAGCAGGATTCTTTTGGTCTCCCCCGAAGGTCTGAGCATACCCCTTTGGTCTGTTTCTTTGTTCAATCTTTCCAATTCGTATTGAAAAGGGTTGGAGGATAACTCAGCCTATGTTTGTCTCCACATGCTTCAATGTATCATTTTCACTTGCCTTACTCGCGCCCCTTTGCAGAAGTGGTCCCTTCTCCGGAAGTGTATCAACCGTTGAAGATGACTACTCGAGAGCAACGCTAGGTAAGCAATCAGGAATAGATTCCAGGCAGTTGGCTCCAGATCGGAAGACTGACTCCAAGTGCTGGCTGATTGCTTCTTTTACTTTGCCATGCAAGTAAGAACAAGGACAAAGAAAAAGACAGGGAAAGAGCATGATATGAGATACTTTTGCTTTTGACCTTGATGATATGAGATACCTTTGCTTTGAAGAAGCGGTGAATGAATCAGCACATGCTTCAATCCGCCGTTTCCTCCTGGGTCATATGTACTCCAGGCATCTGGTATCATCTTTGGGGAAGAAGAAAGAATTGAGTATTTCGAAAGGCTTTGCTGGGAGTGCGCCCTCAGAGGTGAGGGAGAGTTGGGCATTTTCTTCAGGTTTGCCCTGCCATAAAAGACGAAGGTCGACATATATAGAGATAATATCAAGTGGTGGTACTTTTTACCCTTGTCGACAAACGTTTTGATCCCGCAAATCCGGCTTTTTGAAATAGTGGCGCCTCTTCGATCTTTGAATACGCCTCTTCGATTTCTGAGCAGGCGCCCCTTCGATTTCTGAACGACGCCCCTTCGCTTTCTGAACGACACGTGGTAGTGCAGATGCGGCTCCTTTTGACAAAGCTGCACGCGTCTTCTGAAAAGCAGAGAAAGCGTCGCCGAACTTTGCGCTTGTCGGCTAAAGATGTGTAGTTGCGATGATGGCCTCCACGTGTATTCAGCTTTGTCAGAAATCTTTTGACAAAGTTGAACGCGTCTTCTGAAAAGCCGAGAACGCGTCGCCTAAATTACGCCGGAAATTCTGGCTTCTTGAATCGGTGGACGCGTCGCCTTGGCTTTTTATAGAGCTATCGATCACCACAACAAACACACTCTGAAGAATTCCCATTCTTGAAAATCGACTCCGGCCCTTTGAAATTTAACTCCATCCCTTCTCTTTGAACACTTTTGAAAAATGGCAAACTCATCGAACCTTAGCTTGGAATTGAGCCTTAGCAGTGATACGGGCGCACCGCGTCAAGGTAACGTATGGCGCCCTTCTTTCTTATCTTCTAACGGTCTTCTCACAGGTGAAGACTCCGTGATGCAGGACGCCACAACAGCTACAATAGTAGCTAGGAACCTCCTCACTCCAAAAGATAGTAGGCTGCTGTCAGGACGGTCCGATGAGTTGGCCGTTCAAGAGTCCCTCGCACTTAGTGTTCAGTGTGCGAGCTCTGTGTCCAATATGGGCCAACGCCTGCTTGCCCGCTCCCGTCAGGTGGAATCTTTGATGGCAGAGGTGGAAAGTCTCAAGCAGGAGATCAAACTGCTTAAGTACGAGAATAGAAGTTTGCACGTGCTTGCCAACAACTATTCGACGGGTATGAAGAGGAAGCTTGATGAGCTACAAGAATCCAATGGTCGGATGCAAAGTGACCGTCAAACTGACCGTCAAAGGCTTGCGGCTTACTTCCAGAGGCACATTTTTCCGGGCTCATCCAGCGTTTGGCCAAGTATTGAGGCCTCTTCTTTGATGCCTCCCGCTCCGATACCTTCCGCCCCGATGCCTTCCGCCTCGATGCCTTCTGCTCCGATGCCTTCCGCATCTATGCCTCCTGCTTCTAGAGTTTTGCCCAGTAGTGGGGCTTCAAGTAAACGCCCTTTGTGAAGCTCCATCATTCTGCCATGTTTTTTTTTTTTTTTTCATAAATTTAGTATCTTTTTTTTTTTTTTTTTTTTTTTTTTTTTTTTTTTTCATAAATAAAATCAAACAGCATGGAATTTATCTTTGAATGGGCGGTGATACTTGAAATGATCCGGTAATAGTTTAAATTCCAGATTGGGTGCCTGAATCATTAACCACATGTTAGTATAAAAGAAAATTGAAATTCGGGGAGGCGGCTTACCTGTGTGCTCCAAAATGAACTCCAGAATAAACACCCCTTCGAAAGTTATGACTTGTCCCGTGTCATAAAATCCAACTTCCTTGGGAATTGTGGTTTCAAATATGTCGTCTTTGATGCATTCTACATCTTCTCCAGCCACTACCTTCTCTTGAATCATTGTTCTTGGTGTACAAAGTCCTTTGAAGAATTCAACACCATCTAAAACTTGCTGTGTTGCACCAAGAATTTGAATAGCATTTTGCTCCTTTGGGAAGGCTTCCACGATGTCCTTTTTACTCTCTTCTTGGTTGGGAATCAAAAACCTGCTAGGAAAAGGGACATTGGGTGGAATAACATCAGAATAACATGGAATTGGGACGTCCTTACTGGTGGTGGGTGGTTTAGAGGGCTTAGGGATCTGCGGCAAGGGTTGTTCTACCCTTGCCGTGTGCATGTCTTCTTCCTCCTCCTCAATTAGCAGCTCTTCATCCACTTCTAGGCTATGTTTGGACATTTTTAGGTCAGCTCCAACCTCCATAGCACTTCCCAAAGTGATAGCATTATGGATTTCAAAATCTTCCTTCGAGTTTTCAATAGTTGAGTTGGAGAGTTCACTTTGCTCTTGAATTTGTTTCATGAACTCCATAATCTGCCCAAATTGCTCGTCCAATTTACCCAACTCCTTGGCTTGATTTTGTGACCCCTGCGCCAAAGAGGTTAGTAATTGAAAATTTTTATCATTATCCATGGACATACTTGAACTTGATTGGAATTGTTGTGGGGGAGGTTGTGGTGGCTGCATAGGTGTTGTATTGAACTCATCATATGGTTGCCAATATGCTTCTTGTTGAGCCTCCTTGGCTTGATTTTGTGACCCCTGCGCCAAAGAATTTATTTCATTAAGAATTTGATTATAATCTATTGGCAAACTTGAATTTAATTGAGCATATTGCATATGAAGTTGTGGTGGCTGCATAGGTCTTGAATAGAACTCCTCATATGGTTGCCAATATGCTTCACGTTGAACTTGTTGATCTTCCCACCATATAGAGTTTGAATGATCCCTCCAATCTCTTTGTGGACATTGATTGGCTTGAAATCCTTGCCTATATGAAGCACCAAATGTAGGGACACTCTGCATTGTGGTCCTTTCGGCATACGGCGACAATTTAGAAGTAAGATTTGCCAATTGAGCTTGAATGCTAGCAAAATCCATATCTTACTTCTCTAGTACCTAAAATCAAAGAAAGAGAACTAAATCAAATATCAAAAGTAACAACAAACAAAGAAAACAACATTAAGTTAGAAACTAAAACGAAAACAACTAAACCAAAAAAAAGAAAAGAACCAAGGGATTAGCAAAGTTGCTAATCCCCGGCAACGGCGCCAAAATTTGATGCGAGAATTATACGCGCATAAATTAAACCCTCTTTTTGACAATTGTAGTATAAGTATAAGTAGGGATCGTTCTGGACCGGGGATTAGGAGGGATTGTTAATCTCTTGGAAACTGACTTAAAAACGTAAAAACAATATAAAACACTAAACTAGACTCAAAGAATTCAAAAATACTTTAAAACATAAACTAAACAGATTCTAACAAGTTCAAAAGACTCAAAACTCTTAAAAACACAAACTAAATTGATTTCTAACTAATTTGACATTAAAGTAAAGGGGGATTTAGGTTTTGACAAAATTAAACTAAATGAACAAATTGCAATTAAAACAGAATGTAAATATGAATGTGAATAAAATATGGATGATGGAATAGCCAAGGGGTTCTTCTCCACACATGTTACACTTGCATACAAGATTGATTCTCAGTTGGTCTTTCGATAAATTATGAAACTCAATGCTCCAAGTTAATTAGGTCCGCTTAAATTAACCTTCAGATTTCCCTATATTCATTGGATTGAATGGGATACGCATTACAACCAAATTATTCTTAATCAAAGTCCCTAACTATGGAATACGCATGATAGAGACATTCAACAAAGATCATTAAGTTCAATGAAAATTATAAGTGTTGACGAGGCATTCGTTACTATGGAATACGCATGAAACTTATGCCAAGAATTCGTTTAACGCGATTGTTTATAAGCAACCTCCACTACTTGTGAATATAAGTTCATAACGATTAGGTGAAACTCACTTATATTCTAGCGTCATATTCATGCATGAAAATTAAGCTTGCAATCTCAATGAACATACATAAATACGTTATCAATCAAACAGTTAAACGAATTGAATCCACAACTTATGAAATTCCAACCAAAAGTAATCAATTCATATTGCAAATATAAACATAGTTTCGAATCACCCCCTAGCTAAAGGGGGTTTAGTTCCTCATAACTTTGAAATCAAAGAAACACCTAAACATTCCAACAACTCAAACTTGAATTGTATGAACGTTTAGGCACTCTTCTCTTCCATTCCTCATACGTACAAAACAAAGAGAATTGAATTTAAACTTTGAAATCAAAGAAACACCTAAACATTCCAACAACTCAAACTTGAATTGTATGAACGTTTAGGCCCTCTTATCTTCCTCGTTGTTGTAGCACAAGGTCTAAGGTGAGGTTTGGGGAATTATGGAAATGGATGAGGAATGGTGGAAATGGAAAGATGGTTAGGGAAGGGAGAATGTGTTTGTAATGTGTTGTGTATGAAATGGAATGAGATGTGAATTGAATGAATGAATGCAAGGGTATTTATAGGAGTAGTGGAGGGAACATATGGCTATGTCATTTGTAGGTGAAGTAGGTGGATGTTGTAGGTGAAGTAGGTGGATGTTGTAGGTGAAGTGGATGTTGTAGGTGAAGTAGGTGGATGTTGTAGGTGAAGTGGGTGGATGTTGTAGGTGAAGTAGGTGGATGTTATGTTAAGTGATAAGTGATAAGTGATATGATATGTGGTTATGATATGATAAGTGGTTAAGTGGTGATGATAAGTGATAAGTGATTAACTGATATGATATGTGGTGATGATAAGTGATAAGTGCATGTGGGTTAACTAATGAAGGAAATGCATGTGCAATGACAATGTGTTAGAATGGATGTGTGTTATGCATGGCATGATTGGGATTAGGAAAGGTTTAAATGTCCTAAAACTAAAGAGAACAAGGTTCCAACACTTTGGCTCCAATTAGGTCTTCAATTTCGTCCAACACTTTGGCTTCAAGCATAAGCTATCCGTCCTTAGCCCAAAAGTGCTCCAAAAGTCTCCAAAATGCATCTTTTTGCTCCTTTAGCCCTTTGGACCTACAAACACACGAAAATAGCTTAAAGTACTAAAATAACTAAAGAAACATAACGTAAATGTACGAGAACAAGCCATTTAAGTCGCATAAATATGCTCCTATCACTGTGGTTGAGCTAGGAAGCTTTCCTTGCTCTCTAATCTGTCCAAGGAACTCAGAAATCTGCCTTATTTGTTTCTTCATATCCATCATCTCCTTCTCGTTATTTTCTATCCGGTTGTTTTGATTTTGCAACCCCTGCGAAATAGAGTTTAGTAATTGCATAGCTTGATTACTTTCCAAAGACGTACCTGAATGAGATGATGCCGAAGGTTGTTGGGATTGTTGGGGTGCATACGGCTTGGAATAAAAACCAGGGGGGTTTGGCCTAAATCCTCCTTGTTGGGCAGCTTGTTGTGGCTCCCTCCATTTGATGTTTGGATGGTCCCTCCATCCGGCATTGTAAGTGTTCGAGTATGGGTTGTTTTGATTTTGTCCTTGGAAACCAATTGCATTGGCAGATTCCCAACCACCATTCTCGATTAGTTGAGGGCACTTGTCGGATGGATGCCCTTGAATTGAGCACACGCCACAAACTTGGTGTTCTTGTGCTTTTGGACCAATCACAACCTGAGAAACAAGAGAATTAAGATTAGCAAGTTGTGATTGAATTTCAGAAATAGCACTCACCTCATTTATACTTTGTTGCCGTGGGGCTTCCCTTTGGCCCACTCCTTCATATTGTTGAGCGTTGAGCGCTCGGTTGGCTATGAGAATCTTGGCATCCCTTGGTGTTTTGTCCACCAATGCTCCTCCCGCTGATGCATCAAGCATTTGACGTTCGATAGGAAGGAGGCCCTCATAGAAATATTGAAGGAGAAGTTCCTCCTTCATTTGATGTTGAGGACATGAAGCTACAAGGCCCTTGAAGCGCTCATAATAAGCCGGGAATGTCTCACCATGATTCTGTTGAATACCACTAATTTTCTTCCGTAGGAGAATCACTCTCGAAGTAGGGAAGAATTTCTCCAAGAAAGCACGCTTCATACTCTCCCATGAAGTCACAGTTCCCGGGGCTAGTTCGTAGAGCCAATCTTTGGCCTTGTCCATAAGTGAAAATGGAAAGGCCTTCATCTTCAATATACTCCCATCCACATTGACGGGGGTCATGCTCGAACAAACCACCTCGAACTCCTTCAAGTGTTTGTTGGGGTCTTCCATAGACAAGCCATGGAACTTCGGAATATGGTGTAACAAACTGGATTTGAGTTCAAATTCCTCAGTCTTCCCCTCTGCAGCCGTGGGGTATTGGATACAAAGAGGCAATGCATTATCCAAACCCGAGGCCGAAAGCTCCTTGATGGTTCTATTATCTGCTGCCATGGCTTGTTCTTCTTCAAAAATCTGATCCGTGGGCTTTTCTTCTACACCTACTTCGTCTTCTTCAAGCCCAGGTTGTGGTGGAGGTTGTGGTGACTCTTGTTGACTCCTCGTTCTCCTCAAAGTGCGTTCAAAATCACCGTCAAAGTCGGAGATGTTCTCTATAATAGGCCGAGAGCGACGAGTCATACACAGTACCTAAAAAACAAGGAAACAAACAAACTAAGAATCTGAAATAAGAATGCACGAAAAACTAAAAAAAATATAAAAATAAAGACAAAGGATTAGCAAAGTTGCTAATCCCCGGCAACGGCGCCAAAATTTGATGCGAGATTGACTTGACACTCAAATTAAACCCTCGTTTGACAATTGTAGTAGAATGGATAAGTGAGGGATCGTTCTAGACCGGGGACTAGGAGGGCTTGCTAAAACCTTCTAAATTGACTTAAAAACATAAAAACTAAATTAAAATACTCTTAACAAGACTACTATGACTCAGAAAGGCTTTGAAAAACTCAAATTGTCTAAAACAATCAAATTGACTCAAATAGAAGCTAGAACTTGATTTAGACGAATTTGCAAGTGTTTATGACTCCAAAAGCTTAAAGATACAAAAATAAAACAAACACGAATGATTAAGACTTAACAAAATAGGGGGGGGGGAATTGTGGTTGGACGATATTAAATTAAAAAGACAGAATATAATTAAAGGCAAAATGTAAATATGAATGTGATAAAAATATGGATGATGGAATAGCCAAGGGGTTCTTCTCCACACATGTTACACTTGCAAAACAAAATTGATTCTCAGTTGGTCTTTCGATAAGTTGTGAAACTCAATGCTCCAAGTTAATTAGATCCGCTTAGATTAACTTTCAGATTTCCCTAAATTCGTTGGATTGAATGGAATACGCATTACAACCAAATTATTCTTAATCAAAGTCCCTAACTATGGAATACGCATGATAGAGACATTCAACAAAGATCATTAAGTTCAACGGAAATCATAAATATCGACGAGGCATTCGTTACTATGGAATACGCATGAAACTTATGCCAAGAATTCGTTTAACGCGATTGTTTATAAGCAACCTCCACTACTTGCGAATATAAGTTCATAGCGATTAGGTGAAATTCACTTATATTCTAGCGTCATATTTATGCATGAAAATTAAGCTTGCAATCTCAATGAACATACATAAATAAGTTATCAATCAAACAGTTAAACGAATTGAATCCACAACTTATGAAATTCCAACCAAACGTAATCAATTCAAATTGCAAATATAAACATAGTTTCGAATCACCCCCTAGCTAAAGGGGGTTTAGTTCCTCATAACTTTGAAATCAAAGAAACACCTAAACATTCCAACAACTCAAATGTGAATTGTATGAACGTTTAGGCACTCTTCTCTTCCCTTCTCATACGTACAAAACAAAGAGAATTAAATTTAAACTTTGAAATCAAAGAAACACCTAAACATTCCAACAACTCAAACTTGAATTGTATGAACGTTTAAGCACTCTTTTCTTCCTCGTTGTTGTAGCACAAGGTCTAAGGTGAGCTTTGGGGATTATGTGAAGTGTTTTGGAGGGATGGGAAGTGGTTGGATAGTGGCTGCAATGAAGGAGAAAAACTGCACAGAAAATGGAAGGGGAATTGCGGCAATGGATGTGTATTGGTGTTGTGTGAAGTGTTGTGAATGGAAATATGAGATATGAATTGAATGAATGAATGCTAGGGTATTTATAGGGGTAGTGGAGGGAACATATGGCTGTTTGTTTAAGTATTTGTGTGGAGGAATGATGGAAAAACAGCTAGGACACATGTGAAAACTGGAATTGCACAAGGGAAGCAAAGGGAACCCACGGCATTTGAGTGTTTGTTTGATGATGATGCATGTGATGGGTGGGAACAAAAGGGGGAAACATGGCACAAGGGGGCTTGAATGAATGATTTAATGTGCATGTGGATTTTTAAAGAATGAGTGGTGGTGTAATGATGAAGTGAATGCATGTGAAAATTAGCTAGGAAAAGTTGTGGAAAGGAAAGGGAATACACGGCATTAAGTTGTTGTTAGTGTGTGAATGCATGTGAATTAAAGCTAGGGTGAATGATTATGTGTTTGTGAATTATGCAAGATTGTATGGATGAATGATTAGGGTCTTGTAAGGGTGGGAATGCATGTGTTGTGCATGGTTGTGAAGCTGGAATTAAGGGGGAAAGCCACGGCAATGAAGATGGGTGCATGTGTTGGATGATTTGTTTGTTGGTTAAAGCTTGTGAGTGAATGATTAAAGATGCATGTGGATGAATTATACAATGGAAAAGTATGGGAGTGACACTAGGTTGAATGATGATGAGTGCATGTGAGTTGAAATGCATGTGGAATGAAGATGGAGAAGGTGGTGTAATGATGCATGGTTGTAGTTTAGGGTGTTGAATATGGATTTGCATGGCTTTTGAAGTGATTGTGGGTTTTGGAATTGGAAGGAAATGCATGGCCTTGGGGTTGGTTTAAGAGAGAATGGGCTAGGCCCTTTGTTTTATGTCCAAAGTGAATACAAGGTCTTCAAATTCGTCCAACACTTTGGCTCCAATCATATGCTATCCATTCCAAGCCCAATTTTGCTCCAAAATGCTCCAAAATGCATCTTTTTGCTCCCTTAGCCATATGAACCTAAAAACACACGAAAATGGCTTAATCTACTAAAACAACTATGAATTAACAACAAAGATGCACGAAAACAAGCTAAGTAAGTCGCCTAAATATGCTCCTATCATGATGAGGAGACAATGACGGGCAATGTCTCGTTGTCTCCCAAGAAGACGTACTTTAAATGATCGGGCAACGGTTTAAGCTCAAGTACGGGTGCCTGAATCACTGAGGGTAACAACTTATTAGTGGAAACTGAAATTGAAATTGGGTTAGAAGGCTTACCAAAGTGTTGTGGCAATGACTTAAGTGCAGCGACCATCTCGGCCTCATCTTCACTTCTAGGCACGGCAAAACCAGATTTTTGCCCAATTCCTTGTACAATTGTTGTTTCAAGTGTATCCCTCTCCAAAGAATCGAGAAATTCCTGCGCCAAATCATCAATTATATCAATAGAAAAGCAAGAATGATCGTCCTTAGGAAATTTAATACTTTCAGAAAGATTGAAATCAATGACTTCCCCATCAAATTCCATTGTTAAAGAGCCTTTAAACACGTCTATCTTAGTTCGGGCCGTCTTCATGAATGGCCTCCCAAGAAGAATCGACAAGGATGGAGCATGGGTGGTTTCCTCCATTTCAAGGACATAGAAATCCGCCGGGAAGATCAAATTATTCACCTGCACTAAGACATCTTCCAATACGCCCTTTGGATAGGCATTAGATCTATCGGCCAACAGAATAATCACACCATCATTTTTCAATTCACCGAGGTTCATTGAAGCATAAATAGAGTATGGCATGACGTTAATTGAAGCTCCTAAGTCTAACATAGCATGTTCGAACTTAGGTTGACCAATAATACAAGGGATTGTAAAGCTACCTGGATCTTTGCACTTTGGTGGTAACTTTCTTTGTAAAACAGCGGAAACGTTCTCACTTACCCTTACTACCTCTTTATGTGACGCCCTCTTCCTTGTAGTGCACAATTCCTTCAAGAACTTAGCGTATTTGGGCACTTGCTTTATGGCATCTAGGAGCGGGATATTGACTTGAACTTTCCTAAACGTCTCAAGAATGTCCTTCTCATGCTCCTCCTTCTTTGTTTGCCTAAACCTGCCAGGAAAGGGCACGTTTAGTGGAATAGAACTTGACAAAGAAGAATTTGGACTTACCTTAGGCGTGTTGGACGGTTTTGGCACAATAGGGGGTTGCGGCAAAGTTTCTTTCACCCTTGCTGTGGCCTTCTTTGCTTGTTCCTCCTCTTCTTGCAGCAACATATCCTCTTCTTGACTTGTTTTGGATGGCCTTGAGGTGGTTCCGACCTCCTTACCACTTCTCAACATGATTGCCTTGGCAGATTCGAACCCTCCCTTTGGATTGACAATGGTTGAGCTAGGGAGCTTGCCTTTGTCTCGGAATTGTCCTACAAACTCCGCAATCTGCCCAATTTGTTTCTCCAAGTGATCCACCCTTTTGTCTTGGTTTTGCATGGCTTTGGTTTGATTCTCTTGCCCCTGAGACAAATTGGTAAGTAATTTAAGAAGTGTTTCATTTTCCAACGACGTACCTTGATTGTTTTGGGCAGGTTGTGCTTGGTTTGGATTGGGGCCGAATGGCTTGGTGTAGAACCCCGGGGGTTGTTGTCTAAAACCTCCTTGTTGGTGAGGTTGTTGAGGCTCCCTCCACTTGAAGTTTAGATGGTCTCTCCAACCCGGATTGTATGTATTGGAATATGGATCATTCCTTGGTTGATTTTGGCTTGTCAATCCAATGGCGTTTGCACTCTCCCACCCACCATTCTCAATCAATTGAGGGCACTTTTCTGAAGGATGACCTTGAATAGAACATACGCCACATACAATCGGTCCTTGTATCTTCATTGCTTCGGCCATCTGAGACATAATAGAAGTAAGATTAGCTAACTGAGATTGAATATCGGATTGAGAACTTACCTCATTCAAGTGTTGCCGTGGGGGGTCCCTTTGCCCAAGTCCTTCATATTGTTGTGCATTTAGAGCACGGTTTGCAATTAGGGTCTTGGCTGCCATAGGTGTTTTGTCCACCAATGCACCTCCCGCCGAAGCATCGAGCATTTGCCTTTCAATGGGAAGAAGGCCCTCATAGAAGTATTGAAGGAGAAGCTCCTCCTTCATTTGATGTTGAGGACATGATGCAACAAGGGCTTTAAAACGCTCGTAGTATGCCGGAAAAGATTCTCCTTGACTTTGTTGGATTCCGCTAATTTTCTTCCTCAAGAGAATGACTTTTGAAGTAGGGAAGAACTTCTCCAAGAAGGCTCTCTTCATGCTCTCCCAAGAAGTAACGGTCCCGGGTGCCAATTCATAAAGCCAATCCTTAGCCTTTTCCACAAGAGAGAATGGAAAAGCCTTCATCATCAAAATGTTCCCATCGACATTTATGGGTGTCATGCTCGAACAAACAACCTCGAACTCCTTGAGATGCTTGTTGGGATTTTCCATGGAAAGCCCATGGTACTTCGGAATGTGGTGCAACAAGCTTGACTTCAATTCGAATTCATCGGTCTTGCCTTGGGCAGCCGCGGGGTATTGAATGCAAAGAGGGGCTGCATTTGCCAAACCTGAGGCAGAAAGCTCTTTAATGGTTCGATTGTCCACGGCCATGGTTGGTACTTCCTCTTTAACCCAATCTGTGGCTTCCTCTTCTACTTCAGGTTCGGGACTAGGAGGTGCTGCGAGAATTATACGCACACAAATTAAACCCTCTTTTCGTCAAATTGTAGTATATGTATAAGTAGGGATCGTTCTGAACCGGGGATTAGGAGGGATTGTTAATCACTTGGATTTGACTCAAAAACGTAAAAGCAAAGTTTAAAACACTATACTAGACTCAAAGAATGCAAAACTAAACTTTAAAATACTAAGACAAACCAAAAACTCAAAATGCTTTAAAACATAAATGATAGGAGCATATTTATGCGACTTAAATGGCTTGTTCTCGTACATTTACGTTATGTTTCTTTAGTTATTTTAGTACTTTAAGCTATTTTCGTGTGTTTGTAGGTCCAAAGGGCTAAAGGAGCAAAAAGATGCATTTTGGAGACTTTTGGAGCACTTTTGGGCTAAAGGACGGATAGCTTATGCTTGAAGCCAAAGTGTTGGACGAAATTGAAGACCTAATTGGAGCCAAAGTGTTGGAACCTTGTTCTCTTTAGTTTTAGGACATTTAAACCTTTCCTAATCCCAATCATGCCATGCATAACACACATCCATTCTAACACATTGTCATTGCACATGCATTTCCTTCATTAGTTAACCCACATGCACTTATCACTTATCATCACCACATATCATATCACTTAATCAATTATCACTTATCATCACCACTTAACCACTTATCATATCATAACCACATATCATATCACTTATCACTTATCACTTAACATATCATCCACCTACTTCACCTACAACATCCACCGACTTCACCTACAACATCCACCTACTTCACCTACAACATCAACTTCACCTACAACATCCACCTACTTCACCTACAACATCCACCTACTTCACCTACAACCTCCACTTACTTCACCAACCTCACACACTTACTTCACCTACAAATGACATAGCCATATGTTCCCTCCACTACTCCTATAAATACCCTTGCATTCAATTCACATCTCATTTCATACACAACACACCACAAACACTTCCATTCCTTCTCTTTGCCGTGAGTTCCCTTGTAATCCAAACACCATTTTTCCATTTCCCTATTAATCCAAACACCACTTTTCCATTCCACACTTCCATCCCCCAAACCAATTATCCCTAGACCTTATGCTACAATAAAGAGGAAGAGAAGAGGGCCTAAACGTTCATACAATTCAAGTTTGAGTTGTTGGAATGTTTAGGCGTTTCTTTGATTTCAATGTTTAATTTCAATTCTCTTTGTTTTGTATGAGGAACTAAACCCCCCTTTAGCTAGGGGGGGATTCGAAATATATGTTTATGCTTGCATTTTGATTTGATTACTTCTAATTGCGTTTCATAAGTTGTGGATTCAATTTGTTTAACCGCTTGATTGATAAAGAAAACAAATTATAAATATGAAATTGACGGAAATGAATGGATGGTATGGCTAGCTAAGGGGTTCATCTCCATACATGTTACACTTGCATAATAAAATGATTTCCAATTGCACTTCAATAAACCATGAATTCTCAACACCCCGGGTTAATTAGGTCCGCTTAAATTAACCGTCAAGTTTTCCTTAAGTTAATGAATTGGATGATTGCATACGACAACCCAAAGCATTCCTCACAAGTTCCCTACATGAATTGCATAATAGAGAAACAAGCAAGAATCATTAAGCATCATGAAAACTATAAGTGTTGACGAGGCATTCGTTACTATGATTGCATGAAACTTATGCCAAGAATTCGTTTAACGCGATTGTTTATAAGCAACCTCCACTACTTGTGAATATAAGTTCATAACGATTAGGTGAAACTCACTTATATTCTAGCGTCATATTCATGCATGAAAATTAAGCGCGCATTCTTAATAAACATACATAAATAAGTTATCAATCAAACGGTTAAACAAATTGAATCCACACTTTATGAAACGCAATTAGAAGTAATCAAATCAAAATGCAAGCATAAACATATATTTCGAATCCCCCCTAGCTAAAGGGGGGTTTAGTTCCTCATACAAAACAAAGAGAATTGAAATTAAACATTGAAATCAAAGAAACGCCTAAACATTCCAACAACTCAAACTTGAATTGTATGAACGTTTAGGCCCTCTTCTCTTCCTCTTTATTGTAGCATAAGGTCTAGGGATAATTGGTTTGGGGGATGGAAGTGTGGAATGGAAAAGTGGTGTTTGGATTAATAGGGAAATGGAAAAATGGTGTTTGGATTACAAGGGAACTCACGGCAAAGAGAAGGAATGGAAGTGTTTGTGGTGTGTTGTGTATGAAATGAGATGTGAATTGAATGCAAGGGTATTTATAGGAGTAGTGGAGGGAACATATGGCTATGTCATTTGTAGGTGAAGTAAGTGTGTGAGGTTGGTGAAGTAAGTGGAGGTTGTAGGTGAAGTAGGTGGATGTTGTAGGTGAAGTAGGTGGATGTTGTAGGTGAAGTTGATGTTGTAGGTGAAGTAGGTGGATGTTGTAGGTGAAGTAGGTGGATGTTGTAGGTGAAGTAGGTGGATGATATGTTAAGTGATAAGTGATAAGTGATATGATATGTGGTTATGATATGATAAGTGGTTAAGTGGTGATGATAAGTGATAATTGATTAAGTGATATGATATGTGGTGATGATAAGTGATAAGTGCATGTGGGTTAACTAATGAAGGAAATGCATGTGCAATGACAATGTGTTAGAATGGATGTGTGTTATGCATGGCATGATTGGGATTAGGAAAGGTTTAAATGTCCTAAAACTAAAGAGAACAAGGTTCCAACACTTTGGCTCCAATTAGGTCTTCAATTTCGTCCAACACTTTGGCTTCAAGCATAAGCTATCCGTCCTTTAGCCCAAAAGTGCTCCAAAAGTCTCCAAAATGCATCTTTTTGCTCCTTTAGCCCTTTGGACCTACAAACACACGAAAATACAAAATTTGATGTGAGAATTACTTGACACTCAAATGATAGGAGCATATTTAGGCGACTTACTTAGCTTGTTTTCGTGCATCTATGTTGTTAATTCATAGTTGTTTTAGTAGTTTAAGCCATTTTCGTGTGTTTTTAGGTTCATATGGCTAAGGAAGCAAAAAGATGCATTTTGGAGCATTTTGGAGCAAAATTGGGCTTGGAATGGATAGCATATGCTTGGAGCCAAAGTGTTGGACGAATTTGAAAGCCTTGTATGCACTTTGGACATAAAACAAAGGGCCTAGCCCAATCAAACAATCCTTTGAGCCATGCAAAACCTCTAGCCCAATCAACAACCCTTAGCCACATGCATTCACATGCATCACAACCCCAAAACCATCAAGAAACACCATTCACACACACATGCACTTACTCTTTCATCATTGCACCACCATTCACATTCACACACACATGCACTTATTCTTTCATCATTACACCACCATTCACACACACATGCACTTACTCTTTCACACACACATGCACTTACTCTTTCATCATTGCACCACCAATTCAACACATGCATTCACACACCAACAACCTAGCTCTTTTTCCATCATTATTTCATCCACATGCACTCTCAATCATAACAACCACATTCACTCTTAAACAATCACCCACATATTCTCCCATTCCCCCTATAAATACCCTTGCATTCATTCATTCAAGCATCATCTCATTTCATACACAACACATTACAAACACATTCTCCCTTCCCTAGCCGTGAGCTTCCCATCTCTCCCCTTATAATCCAAACACCATTCCTCACTCCATTCCACACTTCCATTCCCCCAAACCATTCACACCATCAAACTATCCTTAGACCTTGTGCTACAACAACGAGGAAGAGAAGAGTGCCTAAACGTTCATACAATTCAAGTTTGAGTTGTTGGAATGTTTAGGTGTTTCTTTGATTTCAATGTTTAAATTCAATTCTCTTTGTTTGTACGTATGAGGAATGGAAGAGAAGAGTGCCTAAACGTTCATACAATTCAAGTTTGAGTTGTTGGAATGTTTAGGTATTTCTTTGATTTCAAAGTTATAATAAACTAAACCCCCTTTAGCTAGGGGGTGATTCGAAATATATGTTTATGCTTGCATTTTGATTTGATTAATTCTAATTGCGTTTCATAAGTTGTGGTTCAATTTGTTTAACCGTTTGATTGATAACATATTTATGTATGTTTATTGAGAGTATACACTTAATTTTCATGCATGAATATGACGCTAGAATATAAGTGAGTTTCACCTAATAGTTACGAACTTATATTCACAAGTAGTGGAGGTTGCTTATAAACAATCGCGTTAAATGAATTCTTGGCATAAGTTTCATGCGTATTCCATAGTAACGAATGCCTCGTCAACACTTAAAGTTTTCATGATGCTTAATGATCTTTGATTGTATCTTTATTGTGCTTTTCACGTAAAGGACTTTTGGAGAATGTTGTGAATTGCGTTGCGCTAACCCATCCAATTCATTAACTTAAGGAAAACTTGACGGTTAATTTAAGCGGACCTAATTGACCCGGGGCGTTGAGAATTAATGATTTGTTGAAATGCAATTGGAAATCGTTTTATTATGCAAGTATAACATATGTGGAGATGAACCCCGTAGCTAACTTTCCATCCATTCAATTCCATCCATTTGTTCTTTCTTTTCTTGTTTTTGTTTTCATGTTTAATTTAACTTGTTGTTCAATTATGTTAAACATGTGAAACTAATTTCTTTTTAGTTAGAGGTGAATTTGAAGCCATGGACATATGTTGGTTATGATTTGATTTACTCCAGTTATGAATTCATGAACTTTAGATGTGGTTTACTTTTCTGTTTTGATTAAGAACTTGTTTATGTATGTGGGTTGAGGGTCGACACTTAATTTGCATGCCTAAAATTGATGCTAGGATATAAGGGAATTTCACCTAATCGTTATGAACTTATATTCTTGAGTAGTAAAGATCGCTAGTCACGATTGTGTTTAGTAAACCCTAGGCTGGATTAACATGCGTATTCCATAGTTATGAATGCCTAGTCGATGTTTATGATTTCCATTGAACTTAATGATCCTTGTTGAATGTCTCTATCATGCGTATTCCATGGTTAGGGACTTTGATTAGGAATAATTTGGTTGTAATGCGTATTCCATTCAATCCAATGAATCTAGGGAAATCTGAAGGTTAGTTTAAGCGAACCTAATTAACTTGGAACATTGTCATTCATCGTTTGTTGAAGTCATAACTGGGAGTCAATTTATATACTTATGTTCATGTGTGGATAAGGAACCCTCTAACTAGTTTATCATCATTCAATTTCATTAATTTCGTTTTTAGAATCTGTTTTAATTCCAAGTTTCTGTTTTATTTTAAATTCATCCAAAACCAATCCCCCATTTATTTTAAAGTGTTAGATTAGTTAGAAATACATTTAGCTTGTGCTTATAAGTATTTTGATTCATTTTGTTTCCCAAATTCGTCCAAAGTACTCAAGGTGCTCAAAACTGCCCAGAAAGTGTTTTTTTTAGTTTCGAGTGCTTTGGGTACTGTTTGAGTCTTTTGGTTTGTTTTAGTGTTTTAAAGTTTAATTTTGCATTCTTTGAGTCTAGTTTAGTGTTTTAAACTTTATTTTACGTTTTTGAGTCAGTTTCCAAGAGATTTGCAATCCCTCCTAATCCCCGGTCCAGAACGATCCCTACTTATACTTATACTACAAATCGACAAAAAGAGGGTTTAATTTGTGTGCGTATAATTCTCGCATCATCAAATTAAACCCTCTTTTTATCAATTGTAGTATAGGTGCAAGTAGGGATCGTTCTGGACCGGGGATTAGGAGGGATTGTTAATCACTTGGATTTGACTTAAAAACGTAAAAACATAATATAAAACACTAAACTAGACTCAAAGAATGTAAAACTAAACTTTAAAACACTAAAACAAATCAAAAGACTCAAAATGCTTTTAAAAACACAAACTAAAATGCTATACTAAACTCGAAGAATTCAAAACTAAAAATAAGAAAGATTAAGACTAAGACTTAAACGAAATATGGGGGGATTGATTTTGGACGAATTTAAACTAAAATGGATAGATTGTAAAGAAAACAAATTATAAATATGAAATTGACGGAAATGAATGGATGGTATGGCTAGCTAAGGGGTTCATCTCCATACATGTTACACTTGCATAATAAAATGATTTCCAATTGCACTTCAATAAACCATGAATTCTCAACACCCCGGGTTAATTAGGTCCGCTTAAATTAACCGTCAAGTTTTCCTTAAGTTAATGAATTGGATGATTGCATACGACAACCCAAAGCATTCCTCACAAGTTCCCTACATGAATTGCATAATAGAGAAACAAGCAAGAATCATTAAGCATCATGAAAACTATAAGTGTTGACGAGGCATTCGTTACTATGATTGCATGAAACTTATGCCAAGAATTCGTTTAACGCGATTGTTTATAAGCAACCTCCACTACTTGTGAATATAAGTTCATAACGATTAGGTGAAACTCACTTATATTCTAGCGTCATATTCATGCATGAAAATTAAGCGCGCATTCTTAATAAACATACATAAATAAGTTATCAATCAAACGGTTAAACAAATTGAATCCACAACTTATGAAACGCAATTAGAAGTAATCAAATCAAAATGCAAGCATAAACATATATTTCGAATCCCCCCCTAGCTAAAGGGGGGTTTAGTTCCTCATACAAAACAAAGAGAATTGAAATTAAACATTGAAATCAAAGAAACGCCTAAACATTCCAACAACTCAAACTTGAATTGTATGAACGTTTAGGCCCTCTTCTCTTCCTCTTTATTGTAGCATAAGGTCTAGGGATAATTGGTTTGGGGGATGGAAGTGTGGAATGGAAAAGTGGTGTTTGGATTAATAGGGAAATGGAAAAATGGTGTTTGGATTACAAGGGAACTCACGGCAAAGAGAAGGAATGGAAGTGTTTGTGGTGTGTTGTGTATGAAATGAGATGTGAATTGAATGCAAGGGTATTTATAGGAGTAGTGGAGGGAACATATGGCTATGTCATTTGTAGGTGAAGTAAGTGTGTGAGGTTGGTGAAGTAAGTGGAGGTTGTAGGTGAAGTAGGTGGATGTTGTAGGTGAAGTAGGTGGATGTTGTAGGTGAAGTTGATGTTGTAGGTGAAGTAGGTGGATGTTGTAGGTGAAGTAGGTGGATGTTGTAGGTGAAGTAGGTGGATGATATGTTAAGTGATAAGTGATAAGTGATATGATATGTGGTTATGATATGATAAGTGGTTAAGTGGTGATGATAAGTGATAATTGATTAAGTGATATGATATGTGGTGATGATAAGTGATAAGTGCATGTGGGTTAACTAATGAAGGAAATGCATGTGCAATGACAATGTGTTAGAATGGATGTGTGTTATGCATGGCATGATTGGGATTAGGAAAGGTTTAAATGTCCTAAAACTAAAGAGAACAAGGTTCCAACACTTTGGCTCCAATTAGGTCTTCAATTTCGTCCAACACTTTGGCTTCAAGCATAAGCTATCCGTCCTTTAGCCCAAAAGTGCTCCAAAAGTCTCCAAAATGCATCTTTTTGCTCCTTTAGCCCTTTGGACCTACAAACACACGAAAATAGCTTAAAGTACTAAAATAACTAAAGAAACATAACGTAAATGTACGAGAACAAGCCATTTAAGTCGCATAAATATGCTCCTATCAAATACCCCCACACTTAGCTTTTGCTAGTCCTCGAGCAAAACAGAAAAACAAAACAAAAAGAACAAAACACAACCTACACCTTCCAACAATCGTATCAGGGACTTCCAATGCACATGACAAGTTAAAAATCATTATTCTCACAGATTTGAGCCATCTTTACACTTAAGTACATTCTTAATCATAGTCACCACATACTAGTTCACAATTAAGCATTTAAAACCATGTTTTGAATGTAGTAACATGCCTTAGAGAATTCCCTCAATTTCTTACTAGATGTACTCTCGTTTTTCACACAGATTTTCTGACTACACACCCTACACTAGGTATATGTGAGAAGATTGATGTAAACATGTAGACGAACACTCACATATGTTATAATAAGGAAAGCATTTTCTGGAGTTAATAAGCATGTTTAGATATGATCTCATGAATGGAATGCTACTACTTAGACGCGAGAACCAGTGACACCATAAGCTCATACCAAGTTCAAACTCCACAATTGAAATACATAACACTCAATATAGAAGTCAAGGGTTGTAACGGGGCTTGGGGTAATTGGCTAAAAATGAAAGGTAAGGATAACAAACGTTCTTCAAGCAATAGTGAGTAAAGTATTGAATTAGGCACTTAGAATTTCCTTTAGAATGCAGAAGTCAACTTTGATCACCAAAGGGGGAATTACACAGAACTTAGGGCCATATTCATCTTTTTTGGACCCTTTCTTCAACCATCAACGCTCGTGAGTTCATTTTCACTTATTTTCATTTTTTTTTTTTTTTAAGCTCTTTTTTCTTTCTTTCTTTCTTTTCTCTTTTTTTTTTTTCTTTTCTTTTTCTTTTGTTTTTAATCTCAAAACATAAACACTTAAACATTCTCTCCCCCACACTTATTTTCTTTCATAATGTAACTCAAAAGGAATTCAATTAAGTCATGCTCACTATCTTTTAAGAACAAGGGTGGGGATTGTCCTAAACTAGGCTAGGTGAGGAAAATGTGGGTAAACAAAGAATAAAGGCTAAACAAGGCTCAACGGGGTTAAAACTTACAACATATACGAAGTATGGGAAGTAAGGCTATTTGGCTATGGTGGTGGTCACTACACAACTTCTTCTTGAATATGTGTTGTGCAAATCAATAACATGCTTTGAATGAAATGGGCATGAGTTCTAGCATTTAGTTCTATCATGATACAATTGCATTCTAAGTAGCAACCAAGCAAGGAATAATGAGATCATGCAACAACTTTAGAAAATAAAGAATCACAGAAAAAAACTCTCCAAAGAAAGTAATGGCTCGAGTCTCACAGGGATGTAGCGTTTGTTTGAGTTTCTTCCTTCAAGCATGTTACAAAAACGAATTTTTCTTTTATGATTGCATGTGAAGTCATACATTATAACCATAACCAAGCATATACCAAGAGTAAATCAAACTTTTCTCTATGTTTATAACTCTTTCTAACCGTCATGCAATTATAAACCAAATCCTTATCATTGTGTTAGAAGGTACCCTAAGACACAAACACACAAAAACGACTTTTAAAACAACTCTTTTTGGGTTTTTCAAAACAATTTTTCAAATTTTTATGGGATTTTCGAATTATAAAACAAAACACACTAAAACACTCTAAAACAACTTAAAAACACCTTAAAACAGCAAGGAACAACATTAGAAGTTATGGTGGATAAAACCCTACGAATTTGCATCAAAACACTTTAGTTACCCCCCCACACTTAAATCAAACATTGTCCTCAATGTTTTAAGCATAGATTCACACAAAACATAAGTAAACACACAAAAAGCAACATTTTAAACATGGCATAATGTAATTAACAAAGAGAAGAGTTTAGGGACGCAAATCTGGTTATGGAGTGTAAATTCCCTCTTCTCCTTGGTGATTGCATTGAGGCTTTGATCTTTGTGATTCCACAGGCTTACTCTTGAACTGGTTTCTGCCCATCGTTGATTTTCCTTTGTGCTACTTCTTGAACTGGGCAGCAGGATGGTTCTTTTGGTTTCCCCCGAAGGTCTGAGCTTACCCTTTTGGTCTGTTTCTTTGTTCAATCTTTCCAATTCGTATTGAAAAGGGTTGGAGGATAACTCAGCCTATGTTTGTCTCCACATGCTTCAATGTATCATTTTCACTTGCCTTACTCGCTCCCCTTTGCAGAAGTGGTCCCTTCTCCGGAAGTGTATCAACCGTTGAAGATGACTACTCGAGAGCAACGCTAGGTAAGCAATCAGGAATAGATTCCAGGCAGTTGGCTCCAGATCGGAAGATTGACTCCAAGTGCCGGCTGATTGCTTCTTTTACTTTGCCATGCGAGTAAGAACAAGGACAAAGAAAAAGACAGGGAAAGAGCATGATATGAGATACTTTTGCTTTTGACCTTGATGATATGAGATACCTTTGCTTTGAAGAAGCGGTGAATGAATCAGCACATGCTTCAATCCGCCGTTTCCTCCTGGGTCATATGTACTCCAGGCATCTGGTATCATCTTTGGGGAAGAAGAAAGAATTGAGTATTTTGAAAGGCTTTGCTGGGAGTGCGCCCTCAGAGGTGAGGGAGAGTTGGGCATTTTCTTCAGGTTTGCCCTGCCATAAAAGACGAAGGTCGACATATATAGAGATAATATCAAGTGGTGGTACTTTTTACCCTTGTCGACAAACGTTTTGATCCCGCAATTCCGGCTTTTTGAAATAGTGGCGCCTCTTCGATCTTTGAATACGCCTCTTCGATTTCTGAGGAGGCGCCCCTTCGATTTCTGAACGACGCCCCTTCTCTTTCTGAACGACACGTGGTAGTGCAGATGCGGCTCCTTTTGACAAAGCTGCACGCGTTTTCTGAAAAGCAGAGAAAGCGTCGCCGAACTTTGCGCTTGTCGGCTAAAGACGTGTAGTTGCGATGATGGCCTCCACGTGTTTTCAGCTTTGTCAGAAATCTTTTGACAAAGTTGAACGCATTTTCTGAAAAGCCGAGGGAGCATCGCCTAACTTACGCCGGAAAATCCGGCTCTTTGAATCGGTGGACGCGTCGCCTTGGCATTTTATAGAGCTATCGATCACCGCCAACATACACACTCTGAAGATTTCCCATTCCTGAAACTCGACTCCGGCCCTTTGTGAAATTTTTAACTCCATCCACCCCTTCTCTTTGAACACTTTTGAAAAAAATGGCAAACTCATCGAACCTTAGCTTAGATTTGAGTCTCAGCAGCGATCCGGTTGCGCCCCGTCAAGGTAATGTATGGCGCCCTTCTTTTTTATCTTCTAACGGTCCTCTTTCAGGTGAAGACTCTGTGATGCAGGACGCCACAACAGCTACAATAGTAGCTAAAAACCTCCTCACTCCAAAAGATAGTAGGCTGCTGTCAGGACGGTCCGATGAGTTGGCCGTTCAAGAGTCCCTCGCACTTAGTGTTCAGTGTGCGAGCTCTGTGTCCAACATGGGCCTACGCCTGCTTGCCCGCTCCCGTCAGGTGGAATCGTTGATGGCAGAGGTGGAAAGACTTAAGCAAGAGATCCAGCAGCTTAAGTACGAGAATAGAAGTTTGCATGTGCTTGCAAATAACTATTCGTCGGGGATGAAGAGGAAGCTTGATGAGCTGCAAGAATCTGAGGGTCGAATTCACAGTGACCGTCAAAGGCTTGTGTCTTATCTCCAGAGGCACCTTTTTCCTGGGTCATCCAGCGCTTGGCCAAGTATTGAGGCCTGGAATGCTCTAGCTCCGATGCCTTCCGCTTCGATGGCTCCCGCTTCTATGCCTCCCGCTTCTGCGCCTTCCGCTTCTGCGCCTTCCGCTTCTGCGCCTCGTAGTGGGACTTCACGCAAACAACCTTTGTGAAGCTCCACCTTTCTCCATGTTTAGTATCTTTCTTTTTTTCTTTTTCTTTTTTTTTTTTTCTTTTTTTTTTTTTTTATTTTTTTTTATTTTTATTTTTTTTTATTAACATAAATAAAATCAAACGGCATGAAATTGGTCCTTGAATGGAAGGTGATACTTGAAGTGAACCGGCATTGGTTTGAATTCTAGTGTAGGTGCCTGATTCAAAAAAAATAGCAAGTTAGTATAAAATCTAATGGAATTTGGAAAAAAATACTTACTTGTTTTGTCCGACAAGAACTCAATGACAAATACCACTCCTTTGAAAGTTTCAGGGATATTGGACTTGGCCAGATTGCAAGTGATGGTTATTACTTGTCCAATGTCATCAAATTTAAGTTCTTTGGATTTTGTGGTTTCAAGAACGTCCTCTTTGATGGATTCATGACATTCCCTACTTGTCACCTTTGGAAGGGCTTCCAAGATGTCTTTTTCACCTTCTTCTTCCTTGGAAGTCATGAATCTGCAAGGAATAGGGTTAAAAATAATGAAATTTGGAACAACCATACCTGTATTAGATGGCATAGGAGCAATAGGAGCCTCCGGTAAAGGTGTTTCCACCCTTTCCGTGGGTTGGGTGTATTCCTCTTCCTTGTGATTTGATTTTGATGGTTGAGGGTCCGTTCCAACCTCCTTGTCACTTCTCAACATGATTTCCTTGGCAGTTTCAAATTCTCCCTTCTGATTTGCAATGGTTGAACTAGGGAGTTCGCCTTGGTCGCAAAATTGTCCTTCGAACTCCGCTATCTGCCCAATTTGCTTTTCCAGAGTAGTAAGTAATTGAAAAATCGTATCATTATCATTTGAATTACCTACATTACTTTGGGCAGGTTGTGGTGGCGGCATAGGCGTTGAATAGAACTCCTCATACGGCTGCCAATATCCTTCTTGTTGAGCCTCATTGTCTTGATTTTGTAAGCCCTGCACCAAACAAATTAATTCATCAAGCTTTTGGTTATAATTTATTGACGAACTTAAATTTGGTTGGGCATATTGAATATGAGGTTGTGGTGGCTGCCAATATCCTCCTTGTTGAGCATTTTGAGGTTCCCACCACATAGAGTTTGAATGATCACTCCAATCCGAATTGTAAGTATTGGAAAACACGTTATTCCTTGATTGAAGATTAAATATATCAACTCTTTGCATTTGGGACCTTTCCATGAGTTGTGACAAAAGAGAAGCATTATTAAGTGCCATCTTGTTCTTAACAAACAAAACACAAATAAAAAAAAAAACTAAATCTAAAAGACAATACAGAAACAAACAATCCAAGGGATTAGCAAATTTTCTAATCCCCGGCAACGGCGCCAAAATTTGATGTGAGAATTACTTGACACTCAAATTAAACCCTCTTTTTATCAATTGTAGTATAGGTGCAAGTAGGGATCGTTCTGGACCGGGGATTAGGAGGGATTGTTAATCACTTGGATTTGACTTAAAAACGTAAAAACATAATATAAAACACTAAACTAGACTCAAAGAATGTAAAACTAAACTTTAAAACACTAAAACAAATCAAAAGACTCAAAATGCTTTTAAAAACACAAACTAAAATGCTATACTAAACTCGAAGAATTCAAAACTAAAAATAAGAAAGATTAAGACTAAGACTTAAACGAAATATGGGGGGATTGATTTTGGACGAATTTAAACTAAAATGGATAGATTGTAAAGAAAACAAATTATAAATATGAAATTGACGGAAATGAATGGATGGTATGGCTAGCTAAGGGGTTCATCTCCATACATGTTACACTTGCATAATAAAATGATTTCCAATTGCACTTCAATAAACCATGAATTCTCAACACCCCGGGTTAATTAGGTCCGCTTAAATTAACCGTCAAGTTTTCCTTAAGTTAATGAATTGGATGATTGCATACGACAACCCAAAGCATTCCTCACAAGTTCCCTACATGAATTGCATAATAGAGAAACAAGCAAGAATCATTAAGCATCATGAAAACTATAAGTGTTGACGAGGCATTCGTTACTATGATTGCATGAAACTTATGCCAAGAATTCGTTTAACGCGATTGTTTATAAGCAACCTCCACTACTTGTGAATATAAGTTCATAACGATTAGGTGAAACTCACTTATATTCTAGCGTCATATTCATGCATGAAAATTAAGCGCGCATTCTTAATAAACATACATAAATAAGTTATCAATCAAACGGTTAAACAAATTGAATCCACAACTTATGAAACGCAATTAGAAGTAATCAAATCAAAATGCAAGCATAAACATATATTTCGAATCCCCCCCTAGCTAAAGGGGGGTTTAGTTCCTCATACAAAACAAAGAGAATTGAAATTAAACATTGAAATCAAAGAAACGCCTAAACATTCCAACAACTCAAACTTGAATTGTATGAACGTTTAGGCCCTCTTCTCTTCCTCTTTATTGTAGCATAAGGTCTAGGGATAATTGGTTTGGGGGATGGAAGTGTGGAATGGAAAAGTGGTGTTTGGATTAATAGGGAAATGGAAAAATGGTGTTTGGATTACAAGGGAACTCACGGCAAAGAGAAGGAATGGAAGTGTTTGTGGTGTGTTGTGTATGAAATGAGATGTGAATTGAATGCAAGGGTATTTATAGGAGTAGTGGAGGGAACATATGGCTATGTCATTTGTAGGTGAAGTAAGTGTGTGAGGTTGGTGAAGTAAGTGGAGGTTGTAGGTGAAGTAGGTGGATGTTGTAGGTGAAGTAGGTGGATGTTGTAGGTGAAGTTGATGTTGTAGGTGAAGTAGGTGGATGTTGTAGGTGAAGTAGGTGGATGTTGTAGGTGAAGTAGGTGGATGATATGTTAAGTGATAAGTGATAAGTGATATGATATGTGGTTATGATATGATAAGTGGTTAAGTGGTGATGATAAGTGATAATTGATTAAGTGATATGATATGTGGTGATGATAAGTGATAAGTGCATGTGGGTTAACTAATGAAGGAAATGCGTGTGCAATGACAATGTGTTAGAATGGATGTGTGTTATGCATGGCATGATTGGGATTAGGAAAGGTTTAAATGTCCTAAAACTAAAGAGAACAAGGTTCCAACACTTTGGCTCCAATTAGGTCTTCAATTTCGTCCAACACTTTGGCTTCAAGCATAAGCTATCCGTCCTTTAGCCCAAAAGTGCTCCAAAAGTCTCCAAAATGCATCTTTTTGCTCCTTTAGCCCTTTGGACCTACAAACACACGAAAATAGCTTAAAGTACTAAAATAACTAAAGAAACATAACGTAAATGTACGAGAACAAGCCATTTAAGTCGCATAAATATGCTCCTATCAATAAACTAAACAGATTCTAAGCACTAAAGAACAAGAAAGTAAAGGGGGGGTTTGATTTGACGAAATTAACTAAATTGCACAAATTGTAATTAAAGGCAAAACGTAAATATGAATGTGATGAAAATATGGATGATGGAATAGCCAAGGGGTTCTTCTCCACACATGTTACACTTGCATACAAGATTGATTCTCAGTTGGTCTTTCGATAAATTATGAAACTCAACACCCCGGGTAAATTAGGTCCGCTTAAATTAACCGTCAAGTTCTCCTTAAGTTAATGAATTGGATGGGTTAGCGCAACGCAATTCACCACATTCTCCAAAAGTCCTTTACGTGAAAAGCACAATAAAGATACAATCAAAGATCATTAAGCATTATGAAAACTATAAATGTTGACGAGACATTCGTTACTATGGAATACGCATGAAACTTATGCCAAGAATTCGTTTAACGCGATTGTTTATAAGCAACCTCCACTACTTGTGAATATAAGTTCATAACGATTAGGTGAAATTCACTTATATTCTAGCGTCATATTTATGCATGAAAATTAAGCTTGCAATCTCAATGAACATACATAAATAAGTTATCAATCAAACAGTTAAACGAATTGAATCCACAACTTATGAAATTCCAACTAAACGTAATCAATTCAAATTGCAAATATAAACATAGTTTCGAATCACCCCCTAGCTAAAGGGGGTTTAGTTCCTCATAACTTTGAAATTAAAGAAACACCTAAACATTCCAACAACTCAAACTTGAATTGTATGAACGTTTAGGCACTCTTCTCTTCCATTCCTCATACGTACAAACAAAGAGAATTGAATTTAAACATTGAAATCAAAGAAACACCTAAACATTCCAACAACTCAAACTTGAATTGTATGAACGTTTAGGCCCTCTTCTCTTCCTCTTTATTGTAGCATAAGGTCTAAGGATAGTTGGTTTGGGGGAATGGAAGTGTGGAATGGAGTGAGGAGTGATGGAAATGGAAAGATGGTTTTTGATTCTAAGGGGACTCACGACAAAGAGAAGGAATGGAAGTGTTTGTGGTGTGTTGTGTATGAAATGAGATGTGAATTGAATGGGGAGTGAATGAATTGTGGAAGAATGGATGCTTATTTATAGGTGAAATGGGGGAACATGGCAGCTAGGAGGGAATGTGGCTGCATGTTTGAATGATTAAAGGATGCATGTGGGTTGAAATGAAAGGGAAATGCATGTGCAAAGCTGGAAATGCATGTGAAGATGTTGGAAATGGAATGAAACTCACGGCAATAGTGTAATGGTGCTGAAAATGCATGTTTGTGCATGTGATTTGAAGTGATTATTGTTTGGAAATGAATGTGAAGGCATGTGAAAGCTGGAAATGCATGTGAAGATGTTGGAAATGGAATGAAACTCACGGCAATAGTGTAATGGTGCATGTGTTGGCTGTTTTGTTTGTTGGTTAAAGCTTGTGTTTGCATGTGAATGTTGTTTGTGTGAAGTGTGTGTGAATGCATGTGGATTAAAGAGTGAATGCATGTGTTGAATGATTTCTTGGTGAGGGAATGCATGTGCAAATGCATGTGGAATGTGGCTGAAAATGAAAGGAGGAGTGCAATGGAATGTGCACGGAAATAATGTGTGTTTGTGCATGTGGGTGAATGTGCATGTGTTTTAGGTTGTAATGTGTAGATAATTATGAGTATGATAAATGATAAGTGTATGATATGTTGAGTGATATGTTGAGTGGTAAGTGAATGATAAGATAAGTGATAAGTGAATGATATGTTGAGTGATAAGATAAGTGGTTATTGATATGTAGATGAATGAATGATATGATAAGTAATAAATGAATGATATGTGGTGATGATAAGATAAGTGTATGATATGATAAGTGGTGAATGAAGGAGTGGAATGTTGGAATGTTATGCACGACTAAGGATATAGGAAAGGTTTAAATATCCTAAAACTAAAGGGAACAAGGTTCCAACACTTTGGTCTTCAATTAGGTTTTCAATTTCGTCCAACACTTTGGCTCCAAGCATAAGCTATCCATCCTTAGCCCAAAAGTGCTCCAATAGTCTCCAAAATGCATCTTTTTGCTCCTTTAGCCCTTTCGGCCTACAAACACACGAAAATAGCTTAAAGTACTAAAATAACTAAAGAAACATAACGTAAATGCACGAGAACAAGCCATTTAAGTCGCATGAATATGCTCCTATCAAGAGGATTAGACTCTTGCAATTTCTTGTTCCTTCTCAAAGTCCTCTCAAAATCACCGTCAAAGTCGGAGATATGCTCACGAACAGGTTGTGAGCTACGGGTCATAAACTAGTACCTACACACAAAAGTAAACAAGATAAGCAACCAACTTAATAGACTTGGCACAAGTAAGAAAACAAGTTGCCACACACGGCACAAAAACACATACACACGGTGCAAAAAAAAATATTAAAACAAAACAGAAACTAAACAATTTAAACAAGACTCAAGACAAGGGATTAGCAACTTTGCCAATCCCCGGCAACGGCGCCAAAATTTGATGCGTGATTTATACGCACACAAATTAAACCCTATTTGTGACAATTGTAGTAATGATGTAAGTAGGGATCGTTCTAACCGGGGATTAACTAGGGGTGCTAATCTATTTTGAATTGACTTGAAAACACAAAAAAACTAAATGTAAAGACTCTTAACAAGACTACTATGACTCAGAATAACTTTGAAATATTCAACTGCCTAAAACAATCAAATTGACTTAAACATAAACTAGAACTTGATTTAGACGAATTTGGAAGTGTTTATGACTCCAAATGCTTAAAGACACAAAAATAAAACAAATACGAATGATTAAGACTCAACGAAATATGGGGGAAATGTGTTTGGACGATATTAAATTAAATGGACAGAATATAATTAAGGGCAAAATGTAAATATGAATGTGATGAAAATATGGATGATGGAATAGCCAAGGGGTTCTTCTCCACACATGTTACACTTGCATACAAGATTGATTTTCAGTTGGTCTTTCGATAAGTTATGAAACTCAACACCCCGGGTTAATTAGGTCCGCTTAAATTAACCGTCAAGTTCTCCTTAAGTTAATGAATTGGATGGGTTAGCGCAACGCAATTCACCACATTCTCCAAAAGTCCTTTACGTGAAAAGCACAATAAAGATACAATCAAAGATCATTAAGCATTATGATAACTATAAGTGTTGACGAGGCATTCGTTACTATGATGAGCATGAAACTAGTGCCAAGAATTCATTTAACGCGATTGTTTATAAGCAACCTCCACTACTTGTGAATATAAGTTCATAACGATTAGGTGAAATTCACTTATATTCTAGCGTCATAATTATGCATGAAAATTAAGCGCGCATTCTTAATAAACATTCATAAATAAGTTATCAATCAAACGGTTAAACAAATTGAATCCACAACTTATGAAATTCCAACGAAAGTTAATCAATTCATATTGCAAATATAAACATAGTTTCGAATCACCCCCTAGCTAAAGGGGGTTTAGTTCCTCATAACTTTGAAATCAAAGAAACACCCAAACATTCCAACAACTCAAACTTGAATTGTATGAACGTTTAGGCACTCTTCTCTTCCTCTTCGTTGTGGCACAAGGTCTAAGGAGATGTTTAGGGCTTTAGGTGTATGTGGAATGGAGTGGGGAGTGGTTGGAGATGGAAGAATGGATTGATGGGGAAGGCACGGCACAAAAGGGAGTTTGTGTGTGTGAATGGATGATTTTCTGAAATGGAAGAGTTGGAGTGGGGAGTGAATCAATGACAAATGAATGAGAATGCAAGGGTTTTTATAGGAGGAATGGAGGTGTATATGGCTGTTTGTTTATGATGCAAGTGGCTAATTAATGATGGAAAAACAGCTAGGAAAGCATGTGAAAGCTGGAATTGCATGGAGTGGCAAACTTGCAATTAAGCCAAGTTCACTACCCTCCTCTAAATGGCCGGCCTAAGGGGATTTATTGGGCTATTTGGGCCTTTGTGAATCATTATTCATTAAGTTGTCATACAACTTAAGTCAATGGACTTGACGTTCGAAGCCCATTGGGCCTTAAGGTCCAAAACTATCCCAAGGTCTTTAACGAACTTATTCGTTTGATTAATTAACATATTAATTAATCCTTGCCATAAATAATTAAACCATTTAATTATTCTTACTCATCTTCGTTGAATCTTCAATCTTTACCTTACACGGTGTACGATCCATTAGGTTCCTTTTAGCGAGGCAGTGGGCGATTCAAACTCTTTCAAATCGATTGTGAATTGAAACTTACTTTCAATTCTCCCATTAGTGATAATACACTTTTAGGGCTTCCATAAACCATGGTTGACGCCTAGCAGCATGTCATGGTTACCCAAGCTAATCAGAAGAGGTGGAGAACCTATTCAGTTTTAGGATTACAAATGCAATACGGTCTTTCTCTAATACAATACTCTTGACCACATTGTTTGGTTTGATAGTTTATTCATGTCTACTATCCAATGTGAGTCTTGTGCTTATATGATTACCTTGAATGTGATTTGGAACACATTCCTAAATCTCATTCATACTTTGGCCAAAGATTCTTAATCATATCATAGAGTATTCTCCCTCAAACAGTTTGAAGGTTAGAGATCCCTTGTTGCGCATTCACTTGCCTCCATGGCTAAGTGGCTTAACCCCAACGATGCCGTGGACACCCTCTTGATGGAGTGACTTTGACATAATCAAGATTAAGGACCTAACCACAAGACAACTGTGATGCCTCAGGTCAAAAGACTAATTTGCATTATCCCAACCATGAGTTCTCATGTGACATGAATATGAGAACTCTTCGTTGATCGTGTTCAGTGAACTCATTCTCTATTGAGCACCTACGTACTTGTCTTGATGTCACACACACCAATGACTCGAGACTAGTCACTCTCCCTGAGAGAAGACATAGCACGTACTGATCTTAACAGACTGTCAATGCCCAATTGACAATCCTATGATTAGGAACGTTTAGGATGTGTCAACGAAAGAATGGTCTCATGAATCTAACTTCTTTAGATCGCATTCTTCCAATCACATATTCCTTGGACTTATCGTTTAAGCATATAACATTTATATGAGACGGCTCAAACAATAATGTTTGCCCTTAATATTAAACTAGATTAGTTTAACATGTGAAATGTCCATAAAGTATCATCATATGATTGGTTTTAGGGCACATTTCCAACAACTAGTTCACAATTAAGCATCTAAAACCATGTTTTGAATGTAGTAACATGCCTTAGAGAAATCACTTAATTCCTTACAAGATATGCACTCAATTTTCACTCAGATTTTCTAACTACACACCTTAATCTAGTTATATGTGAGAAAAATTTGATGCGATACGAATGTGACACACAAATTAAACCCTATTTGTGACAATTGTAGTAATGATGTAAGTAGGGATCGTTCTAACCGGGGATTAACTAGGGGTGCTAATCTAATATAAATTGGCTTAAAAACACAAAAACTAAACTTAAAGACTCTTAACAAGACTACTATGACTCAAAACAGATTTGAAACACTCAAACTGCCTAAAACAATCAAATTGACTCAAACAGAAACTAGAACTTGATTTGGACTAATTTGAAAGTGTTTATGACTCCAAATGCTTAAAAACACAAAATAAGATAGATTGTAATGACTAAGACTTAACAAAATATGGGGGGATTGAGTTTTTGACGAAATTAAATAAAATGCACAGATTGTAATTAAGGGCAGAATGTAAATATGAATGTGATGAAAATATGGATGGAATGCTAGCTAGAAGGTTCTTCTCCACACATGTTACACTTGCATACAAGATGATTTTCAGTTGGTCTTTCGATAAATTATGAAACTCAACACCCCGGGTTAATTAGGTCCGCTTAAATTAACCGTCAAGTTCTCCTTAAGTTAATGAATTGGATGAGTTAGCGCAACGCAATTCAAGACATTCTCCAAAAGTCCTTTACGTGAAAAGCACAATAAAGATACAATCAAAGATCATTAAGCATCATGAAAACTATAAGTGTTGACGAGGCCTTCGTTACTATGATGAGCATGAAACTAGTGCCAAGAATTCATTTAACGCGATTGTTTATAAGCAACCTCCACTACTTGTGAATATAAGTTCATAACTATTAGGTGAAACTCACTTATATTCTAGCGTCATATTCATGCATGAAAATTAAGCGTGCACTCTCAATAAACATACATAAATAAGTTATCAATCAAACAGTTAAACAAATTGAATCCACAACTCATGAAATTCCAACCAAAGGTAATCAATTCATATTGCAAGCATAAACATGGTTTCGAATCACCCCCTAGCCAAGGGGGGGTTTAGTTCCTCATACGTACAAGACAAAGAGAATTGAAATTAAACATTGAAATCAAAGGAAAAGAAACACCTAAACATTCCAACAACTCAAACTTGAATTGTATGAACGTTTAGGCCCTCTTCTCTTCCTCTTTGTTGCGGCACAAGGTCTAAGGATAGGTTTTGGGGTGGTATTTGTATGGAGGAATGGTTGTGTGATGGTGTGAAGTGTGTATGAATTTCTGGAATGGTGGAGGAAGGCACGGCAATGGGTTGTTTTGGGTGCATGTGGCTGAATTATTTGTTGGGAAAGCATGTGAGTGAATGATTAAAGATGCATGTGGATTAAAGAGGGAATATGGAAGAGAATGTGCTGCAATGATGAAGTGGGAAAGCTGGAAATGCAAGGGGAGGCCACAGCAAGGTGTGGATGGTGCTGGAATTGGTAGGTTATGCACGGGTTAGGATGGTTTTTGGGAAGAGAATGGGCTAGGCCCTTTGTTTTATGTCCTAAAGTGCATACAAGGCCTTCAATTTCGTCCAACACTTTGGCTCCAAGCATAAGCTATCCATCATTAGCCCAAAAGTGCTCCAAAAGGCCCCAAAAGGCTCCAAAATGCATCCTTTCGTCAAATACGTCTTATGATCCTGAAAACACACAAAAGAAGCTTGAAGAATTAAAATAACTAAGAATTAATAACATAAATGCACGAAAACAAGCACCTAAGTCGCATAAATATGCTCCTATCAAATTCCCCCACACTTAGCTTTTGCTAGTCCTCGAGCAAAACAGAAAAACAAAACAAAACCTAAACCTTCCAACAATGGTCTCAAGGATTCTTAATGCACATGACATGTTCAAGAACATTACTCACATAGATTTTAGTCATCCTTATGCTTAGGCACATACGTAATCATAACCACTCCTTACTAGTTCTCATTTAATCAATTTAAAACAACATTTGAATGTAGTAACATGCCTTAGAGAATTCACTTAATTCCTTACAAGATACTCTCTTATTTTCACACTGACTTTCTGATTACACACCCTACACTAAGTATATGTGAGAAGATTGATGTAAATATGGAACTAAGCACTTTTCTGGAATGTATATGAATATGATCTCATGAAAGGAATGCTACTAATTAGATGCGAGAACCAGGGACACCATATGCTTACATCAATTCCAAACTCCACATTATTGAAAACATAATGATCAAGATTGAAGCATAAGGATTGTAACGGGGTAAGGGTGATTGGCTAACAATGAAAGGTAAGGATAACAAACGTTCTTTTAAGCAATAGCAAGCAAAGTAATGAAATTTGACACTTAGAATCACTTATGATTGCAGAAACTCACTTAGACACACAAGGGAACAATTCTCACAACTCTTAGGGCCATATTCAACGTTTTGGACCCTTTCTTCAACTACCACAAACATGTGAGCTTATTTTCACTTATTTCATCCTCCTTTTCTTTCTTTTCACAACTTTTTCTTTTCTTTTTCTTTTTCCACGAAATATTATTATTATTTTTTTTTTTTAAATTCATGCCTTCTTTTCATCGCATATTAACACACGCACACAAATTCCCCCACACTTGTTGTTTTGCAAAATTGAAAGGATTCCCTCTAAGTCATGCTTACTATGCTTCAAGAACAAGGGTATGGGTGGTCCTAATCTAGGCTAGGTAGGGATGATATGGGTAAACAAAGAACAAAGGCTAACAATGGATCAATGGGGGTATGACCTACAATATATAGTGCATGGGTTGGCTGTTTGGTTGATGGCTTCACTACACACTTCATCTTGATATATATTATGCAATCATGCTTTGAATGGAATGGATGCAAGTTCTAGCATTTGGAACTAAATGATGAAACGCCTTCTAATTAGCAACCAAGCAAGAATAATGAGATCATGCAACGAGTTTGAAAACAAGAATCACAGATTAATACTCTCCAAAGAATGTTTAAAGCTTAAGTCTCTCAGGGTTGTAATGTTATTCTAAGTTCCTTCCTTCAAGCATATTACAAAAACTTATTTTTTTTCTTTGGGATTAAACATGAATTCATAATTAACAACTATAACCAAGTATAAACCAAGAATATATCAAACTTCCATCCATGTTTATAACTCTCTTTCACAGCCATGCACATAAAAATCAAATCCTCATCATTGTGTTGGAAGGTATCCTAAGACACAAACACACAAAAACAAACACAAAACTGACTCAACTTGACTCTTTTTAGTTGTTTCAAACTGTTTTTCGGATTTTTTCAAAGTAACACATAAAAAGACTTCAAAACATGTTAAAAACACTTAAAACAGTGGGAAACAAGTTTAGACATGTTAGGTGATAATACCCTATGAATTTCATGCAAAAATATCTCAAAACAGAATGTTACCCCCCCCCCCCCACACTTCAATCAAACATTGTCCTCAATGTTTTAAGCCTAAAATCACACCAAACAAAAGTAAACACATAAACAGCAACTAAACATACTAATCATGGCAGAATGTAACTAACAAAGAGAAGAGTTTAGGGACGCAAATCTGGGTATGGAGTGTAGATTCCATCTTTTCCTTGGTGATTGCATGGGTTGCCTCCCACAAAGCGCTTTCTTTTACGTCTTGCAGCCGGACGATGCCACATTGATCAACCTTCATGGGAACCCACGGCATAGTGGGTAGTCTCCTCCACATCATGTTCTACAAAGCTCTCGTAGTAAGGTTTCAATCGATGCCCATTCACCTTGAACTCTTGACATGTTTTGAAACTACGAACTTGGACTGCACCATGAGGAAAAACATTAGTAATAACAAAGGGTCCAATCCAACGTGAACGTAACTTACCCGGAAATAGACGAAGGCGATAATTAAATAACAACACTTTCTGTCCAACAGAGAAGGACTTGGTGCGAATCATCTTGTCGTGAAAGGCCTTTGTCTTTTCCTTGTAAATTCGGGCATTCTCGTAAGCTTCATTCCGTATCTCCTCAAGTTCATTCAATTGAAGCTTACGATGAATTCCCGCCTCATCTACATCCATGTTGAACTTCCTCACGGCCCAATGAGCCTTGTGCTCCAACTCCACAGGTAAGTGACATGATTTGCCATAAACAAGCCGAAAGAGGGACATTCCTATGGGTGTTTTGTAGGCGGTCCTATAAGCCCACAATGCATCCTCTAACCTCAAGCTCCAATCTTTTCTTGATGGGCCAACCGTCTTCTCAAGAATCTGTTTTATCTCGCGATTCGACACCTCGGCTTGCCCGCTTGTTTGAGGATGATAGGGTGTCGAAACCCTATGCGTAACTTTGTACTTCTTGAGCAGTGCTTTGATTGTGCGATTACAAAAATGTGAACCTCCATCACTTATAAGGACTCGAGGCATTCCAAACCTAGCAAAAATGTTAGACTTCACAAAATCTGCAACCACTTTGGAATCGTTAGTACGGGTGGCTTTTGCTTCCACCCATTTGGAAACATAATCCACCGCCAACAAGATATAGAGAAAATCATGTGAGGAAGGAAAATGACCCATAAAATCAATGCCCCACACATCAAATATTTCAACAGAAAGTATAGGGTTTTGTGGCATTTGATCCTTAACACTTATATTACCCATTCGTTGACAACGATCACATGTAAGGCAAAATGTCCTAGCATCCCTAAAAATGGTTGGCCAATAAAACCCACGTTCTAAGACCTTAAGCGCAGTGCGTTGGGTGCCAAAATGTCCCCCACATGCATATGAATGACAGAATGTTAAAATAGATTGAAACTCAGATTCATTCACACCACAAGAGGTATGGGTCATCCCAAACCAACTCAGGTACGTCTATGAATGATGATAAAACATATCAATTATTAACCACAATGGCACAGGGAATGCAGAACCAAGCAAAGGAGGTTAATGAGCTAAAGAAGCAAATGGGACAAATGGCCGAATTTTTGGGACAATTTCGTGAAAGTGGTAAGTTACCAAGCACTACGGTGGTCAATCCAAAGGGTGGTTTCGAATCTGCAAAAGCTATCACCCTAAGAAGTGGAAAAGAAGTGGGAAGCAAAGCACATGAATCTGCCCAAAACAAGGAAGATGAGAAGATACAAATTGAAGAAGATGAGCAATCCTACCCCACGGCAAGGGTGGTACCACCAATGCCGCAGCCATCTACGACCTCTCATCCATCCACCTCAGGTAAGGTTGTCCCAAATGTTGTGATTTCGAACACTAATCTGCCTAATGTTCCTTTCCCTCGCAGATTTGCACAATCGAAGAAAGAAGAAAGCGAAAAGGACATTTTGGATACCTTTCGAAAAGTCCAAGTAAACATTCCTTTACTTGATGCTATTAAGCAAGTGCCCAGGTATGCAAAGTTTTTAAAAGAGTTATGCACAACTAGGAAAAGAATTTCAAACAAAGAAGTTGTGAAGGTAAGTGAAAATGTATCCGCAGTTTTGCAACGAAAGTTACCTCCAAAGTGTAAAGATCCAGGGAGCTTTACTATTCCATGCACAATTGGAAACACTAGATTTGAACAATGCATGTTAGATTTAGGTGCTTCTATTAATGTCATGCCATATTCCATTTATGCATCTATGAACCTTGGTGAGTTAAAACAAGATGGCGTTATAATTCAATTGGCTGATCGTTCTAACGTTTATCCCAAGGGAGTCCTTGAGGATGTTTTAGTGCAGGTCAATCATCTTATTTTTCCTGCAGATTTTTATGTCTTAGAAATGGAGGATTCGAGCCATGCTCCATCATTGCCAATCTTGCTAGGTCGACCATTCATGAAAACAGCAAGAACAAAGATAGACGTGTTTACAGGAACATTAACCATGGAGTTTGATGGGGACATTATTAATTTTAATCTTTCTGAAACCATTAAATATCCAATTGAGGACCATTCTTGTTTTGTTATTGACATTGTGGATTCGTTGGCACAGATGCATTTGGATCAAATGAACGAAGATGCACTCGAGGTAGCCTTAGTGCATGGCATAGGAGCAACAAATGAAGGTGGGGGAATCCTTGCAAGCCACGGCATGGAATCTAACCATATTGCCATGCCCCCTTGTAGTGAAGTGCTTGAAATGGTCGCGGCCCTTGAGTCATTACCCTCACACTCTAGTAAATCTCCACTCTCAATTTTAGATTCGGTTTTGACTAACAAGTTACTTCCATCAATTGTGCAGCCACCTACACTTGAGTTAAAGCCATTACCTAGTCACTTGAAGTATGTTTTCTTGGGAGAAGATCAGACACTACCTGTCATCATTACTAGCTCACTCACGACCCAAGAAGAAGACAAGTTGATAAGGGTGTTAAAGGAGCACAAATCTGCCATTGGATGGACCTTGGCGGATATCAAAGGCATTAGTCCCACCACATGCATGCATCGCATCCTCTTGGAGGAGGGAGCCAAGCCATCTCGTGAAGCTCAACGTCGCCTTAATCCACCCATGTTGGAAGTAGTAAAAAAGGAGATTATAAAATTGCTTGATTGTGGTGTTATATATCCTATTTCTGATAGTCATTGGGTGTCACCCGTGCAGGTTGTTCCAAAGAAGTCCGGAGTCACGGTGGTGAAGAATGAAGAACAAGAGCTTGTACCCACTCGTATTGTGACAGGTTGGCGTGTTTGTATTGATTACAGGAAGTTAAATGCCATGACAAGGAAGGATCACTTTCCATTGCCATTCCTGGACCAAATGCTAGAAAGGTTAGCCGGTTATAAATTTTATTGTTTTCTTGATGGATATTCCGGATATAACCAAATTGTGATAGCTCCAGAGGACCAGGAAAAGACAACTTTCACGTGCCCCCTTGGCACCTTTGCATATAGGCGTATGCCATTTGGGTTGTGCAATGCCCCTGCGACATTTCAACGATGCATGGTGAGTATATTTTCTGATTATGTGGAGAAGATTATTGAGATATTCATGGATGATTTTAGCGTGTTTGGTAATTCATTCGATCATTGCTTGAATAATCGGCAAAGATACAAAAATTGGATGATGAAGTGAAGGCAGAGAGCATAAAAGTGTCGGCGGCTACCAGAGGCACAGTCATCGTATAGAACTACGCTTGAAAAGATGATTCGAGATTCTATGCACCAATAAGATTATAAAACAACAATCTGAGTAGAAGGATTTGTCATTTTCAATCTTTTCAGTTTGTGTTTTACGGACTGATTCATTGATGCTTTTTTTCTTTGTTTTTTCTTAAGGTTCGTCATCTATAAAGAGCAATTGAGACTGAACCATGCACAAGTAGTACGCTCATGGCAAGACTTGAGTCACAAAAGGCAATCTGCAATGCATCGGAGAAGGAACTTCATAAGAAACACAAAGAAAGAGATGAGTTTGAGACACAGATAAAGCCTGAATGGAAACAAGCAAGGAAAAGATCGAGAATGAATGATGCATTAGCTGAGGAGAAAGACAGCACGACGGTTCTTTATCTACAAGCAATCAAGCGAAGAATGCCTTTATGTAAGGAACTAAAAGTGTCTCTAGAGGAAGAACAGAAGGCATCTGATGCTGCTTTATCCCAGATTAATGAAGACGATAGGAGAATTGAACTATATGAGGAACTGGAAAGACCGAAAAAACGATTGTCTATTAACAACCTATGGGAGCAGGCCAGATACAGTGTTTGCATTAGAGGATAAGAGCTTGTTATAGAATCAAATGCGGAGACTGGAAATAGAAGGGAAGCACAAATTTCAATTTCTTGTCATTCAAGAACCAGAGATTGTGGAAGATGAAGAAAGAAGGAAGAAAGAAGGAAAAAACATGGCAAGGAGAACTTAGAAAAGTGGCTTCAAATTCTGTTGGACAGTTCTCCAGAAGGGTTGGATCCTCAAAACGGAAGTGCAAATGAAAAGCACAGGGCCAATGATATAATCAGTCAAATTGAAGGAAGTGCAAATGAAAAACACAGGACTAGTGATATAATCAATCAAATGAATTTGAAGTACCTGCAGGGGATCAAGAATGTGAAGTGTCCACAAGCTGAGGTTAAAAGAGGTGTGTCGAGGCAGCATTTAATTGTCCAAGAGAAGGATGACAATGCACATCAAATGCGTACTCCTGTTAAGCCCCTTAAGGGGGTTATTAACAGGAAGAGTTTTGAAGGAAGGGACCAGAGTAACGGAAAGGAACAAAAACTTCCAAGGTCTGAGAGTGCCAGAGCCTTTCGACGAATCCTATCTTCTCCATCTATAATACTGAGCATGAAAAAAGGTGTTGACTATATACGGAAGAAGCCATGGTAACCAGTGATGACGATGAAAGATATGTTATGGGAAACAGGTTTATGAAGTCATCCATAAAGACAATCAAGAAAGCAGTGAAAATATTCATTTTTTTTTCTTCTCCATTGTATTCCTTACAAATTTTTTTAGATGTCTTTTGTTTCGGTAAAGAGAGCAAGCAAAGGTGACAACACCTTAAGCTTAGAATAATTGTGTCAAGCTTAGGTATTCTTTTATGGTGTTATTTGTGTATAAGATTGATATGTGTGAGATGTGATAAAAGCTAGTTGTACTTTCACTAAATAAATTCAGCTTCCGTTTCCTTCACTCGGCTAAAATCTGCATTCTCTATTTTACCTACATAAGGATCATTTCAAGTTCCTTGCAAGATCTCGGTTGCCAGAAGTATCTAAAATGTTCAGCTAGAAGTCTACAACAACGTAGAAGAAGAAAATCTGATAAGGAAGACATTAGTGGCACGTTTACATAAGGGTAATCGGAATCAAGAAACGGAATTGAATTCCGATTACAGCATACTTCGGTGTTTACCAAATCTGGCATAATCAAAATTTATTGGGTCCCACACAAATTTTGGAATCCAATTCCAATATTTGGCTGATTTAGATTCCCAAATTAGGGAAGGTATTTGGATTCCGAGCAGTCAGAATGCTAATTTTGTTCCCTTTATGCCCTCACTTACTTTCATTATTTCCAAGATTAACCTTTTAACCCTAGACTGTCATTTTCCTTTAAACGCAACTCCTTTCTCTCCTCTCAGCCGCATGCCTTTCTTTCCTCTCAGCCGCAGTTCTCGTCACAATTACGAACAAGTAAATCCCTACTTCTTCTGTGTTTTTATCTCTATGTTGAATTTTTTGCTTTGAACTACACGAGTAAATGAGTTTCTAGACGAAGACTCTGACCTCTGATAGAAAATAAATGAAAGATTTTCCATTAATTGTGTTTCCTCGCATCCTACTGAATCTTTCATTGCTTCCTTCACTTCACTTGACTTCACTTGTTAGAGAGAGAGAGAGAGAAAGAGAGAGAAAGAGAGTCTGAATTTATTCTTGCCCACTAGTTCTTCTAAGTTTTTAACAAATTTCATTAAGTTGAAAACTTTGTTATTGGTTTTTGGATTTGTGAATTGGGTCTGATTTCAATCCAACAAGTGAATGATTGTATGAGAATGTAGTTGGAAAAAGTAGACATTCTCTGGAATCTGAGGCGAGAAGGGGAATATGGGTCGTCAAAACAGGCAGTCTGTCTTGCGCCTTTGGTTGAGGTCTGGGGAATATGGATCGTCAAAACAGGGAATATGGGTCGTCAAAACAGGCAGTCTGTCTTACGCCTTTGGTTGAGGTCTGCCCTGTGGATTAGACGCTTGTGTTCAATTATAAAATGTTATAAATTACTAATTACTATCTCTGTCTTTAAAGACTTAATTACTAAATTTATTTTGCACCAGAGCTGAGCATTTTGTGCACTTTGATATCAACTGCATGTGTTATAAAATTCGGCTCTTTTACAGATTGAAGATGTTTATGAGACTTTTTATGATACGTGTGGACAGTATTGGCCTTACATCAATCATTATATTCTCGTTGCAATCATTCTCATGCAAATCACTATGATTTTGTCTTTTTGGACATCTATTGTTCTGTTGCATGTTCTAAATTTATGTAATTTACTTGAATTATTTGGTTGTTGGGAACTTATTGAGTCCATGTGATCTTTAAAATGTTGTATTGTTTAGGAAGAGTAATTTATCCCTAATTCTTTATGCTCACAAATGTTGTATTGATTAGGAAGAGTATTTTATCCCTAATTCTTTATGCTCACAAATGTTTATTAATCAAATATTCATCATCTTTATGAAATTAGGAAGAGTGAGGACAAAGTTGTGGGTTGAGCTCTCTTCACTGGTTGCAGGTATACTATGATTTATTTTGTTATTTTTCCATTAATTGTGAGACTAGGTATGGAGGAAAAAAAATATAAATTTTTGTGACTGATTGTGTTCTGTATGTTAATTTATTTCAGTTTGCTGATATGTTTATTAACTTGTTAATTGAAGTCCTTCATGACATTTTTTTTTTCCTTCATTATTTTGTGTAGACCAATGGCTGGTCTAAGTTTGTCCACAAAGAAGAAATTACATGATGCGTTGAATGTGTTGATTGTCTATCTTCGAACTATATTTGGTGCATGTGCTACTTCTTGTTTCTATTCTTGGTATCGTTTCCAAAAGCGCCTTAGAAGTCCCTCACCTTCTCAAATATTTATAAGAGTTTACACGCAATTAGAATGCTTACATGGTTTAATTTATGAGAGTGATGTGACATGTATAGAAAAAATGCAACCATCGCCTGTATAGACACATTTTGAGTAGCTCGTAGCCGTCCTCTAGCCACAAGATGTGTCTATACAGAAGTGGCTAGAGGACGGCTACGAGCTACTCAAAATGTGTCTATACAGGAGATGGTTGCATTTTTTCTATACATTCTTGCACACCATCTTAAGAATCGCACAATTAACCACCACTTTAGAAGGTCTGGTCGAACAATTAGAAAATATTTCCATGAGTGTATTAAAGCAATGATTCGATGCCAAAAGGATTTTTGGCAAACACCTGAGTGTATCCCTGAGAACTCAACTGACCCAAAGTGGAAATGGTTTAAGGTATGTAATATCTACATGCCTACACTACTTAGTAATCACTAGTTTTTTATTTCAACTAGTAATTTCATAGTTTAGTTTGTTAATTTAGTAGCCTATATATTGTAGAATTGCTTAGGTGCACTAGATGGAACACCGGTTAAGGTGCATGTACCAGAATGTGATAAACCAAAGTACAGAACAAGGAAAAATGAAATAGCAACGAATGTTTTGGGAGTCTGCACTCCAGACATGCAGTTTATATATGTTTTACCTAGATGGAAAAGGTCCACACATGATGGTCGAGTTCTTAGAGATGCTGTGACTAGGAGAAATGGATTGAAAGTCCCTAATGGTAACACTCACAACCTTTTTTAGTAATTAAAATTCTTAGCTTTTGAATTGCAAGTGATATAGAGTTGTAAGTTTGACAATTTAATTCTTTGTCAACAATAGGTTGTTACTATTTAGTTGATGATGGCTACACAAACGGAAAAGGTTTTCTTGCACCTTATAGACGAACCCATTATCATCTGAATGAGTAGAGAGATGGTTATCGTCCTACAACACCGGCTGAGTTTATTGATATGAAACACTCAAGTGCTCGAAATGTCATTGAAAGGTGTTTTGGGCTATTGAAAATGTGTTGGGGAATTCTTAGGAGCCCATTGTTTTACGACATTAGGACACATCGTCGCATAATTTCAATGTGTTGTATGCTCCAAAATTTTATAAGGAGGGAGATGGTTTTTGATCCTATAGAAGCTGAGGCGAACAGGCAATTTCAAGATGGGAATTCAGATGAGAATAACTATATTACCACTGTTGAGTCCTCATATGAGTGGATTGCATGGAGGGATAACCTTGCCCAAGAAATGTGGAACAATAGGGCGATTCATTGAGTTGGTGTTTGATATGTCCTTTCGTTTAATGAAGACATTAGTGTGTCTTTTTATATTATAATGTTTGTAATAACATTTGGAATGCTTCTTTTGTTTTTAAGTTAAGAAAGACATCACTGTTTGTGTAATGACATTTGGAATGGTTTATTTGTTTCTAAGTTAAGAAAGACATCAGTATTTGTAATCAAAATCATTTGGAATGCTTATGTCTAATATTGTTTGTGTAATAACATTTGGAATGTTGTATTTGTTTCTAAGTTAAGAAAGACATCCTATTTGTAATTGAAATCATTTGGAATGCTTATGATTTCTAATATTGTTATGTAGAATGGCGTATGCTTCAGTTGCGAAATGAGGAAGAAGACAACAGAAACATTATTGGACAACTACTGAGGATACAATATTGGTTGAATCCTTGCTTGAGTTGCATAATGACCCAACTTGGCGAGCTGACACTGGTTTCAAAAATGTTGGAAGCTATGATGGTGGACGCTAACACTAGTTATTCGTAGTCTCATTTGAGCTATGATGGAAGCCAAACTCCCATGGTGCGGATTAAAGGCATCTCCCCACATTGAATCACGCATCAAGACGTTGAAGGCAAAATATTTTGCCTTAACTGAATTGCTAGCTCTCAGTGGGTTTGAGTGGAATGAAGAGAAAATGATGTTGGCTTGTGAGAAAAGTGTGTATGATGAGACTACGAAGGTATGCACATATATACCCTTGCTAATTTAAGATTATAATATATGGAAATATTAGAATGATTTTTGTGGTTGTTCATCAGAAAAATGACATAAAAATCATAATGATACTGTAAAATCAACTGTCGTCAGTGATATCTTTTGTATCTTTGATGAATAAAACTTATAAAGGGACAGAGAGAAGGTAGCCGGGTTTGGATTCTCAAAAAATTTAGTACAATAGACAGCGCAATAGGACAAACATAACCATTCCACCTGCATTTTTTTAGATTGGCTTAGCAAATGTATAAAAAGGTCAGTAGGTAAAGTTTACAACTGGTTTCCATGTATTAACCTTGATAGGAACCACAACTTCATATAGAAGTAGAGCATCCCTAGCAGCCCGATAGAACTCCAAAGCAACTCTGGGAGATGACACGCAAACATCCTACACATTCCAATCACAGTTGTGGCCTTAAAAGAATTGAGAAGCGAGAAAACTAAAACTTGAAAAAAAATGCTTTAATCATGAAAACTAAGTTTTAAACACAAGGTTTCTTTTCTTACATGCCTTGGATTTTGTGGTTTTTGTTTGTAGGGTAAAAAGGATGCAAGTGGATTGTACAATAAGCCTTTTCCGCACTACCACAGTTTGGGAGAGATTTATGCAAAAGATCGTGTTGTGGGTGCAAATGTTGGTAATGCTGATGACGATGAAGAAGAAGTTAGACTTGAAGATGCCAATGTCAATCAAAATGAAGGTGAGGATGAAAGTGGAAATGATTTTGATACTTCTTTCTCAGTACCAAATACCCAACAACAAAGGAATGCAGAAAGTAACACATCAAACAGTAGTCACAAGAGGGCAAGAGTAAGGGATGAAATGGCTAAGCAATTCTCTATTATGGCTAAAGCTATAGCCGATGTGGGACCTGATAGGAGCATATTTAGGCGACTTACTTAGCTTGTTTTCGTGCATCTATGTTGTTAATTCATAATTGTTTTAGTAGTTTAAGCCATTTTCGTGTGTTTTTAGGTTCATATGGCTAAGGAAGCAAAAAGATGCATTTTGGAGCATTTTGGAGCAAAATTGGGCTTGGAATGGATAGCATATGCTTGGAGCCAAAGTGTTGGACGAATTTGAAAGCCTTGTATGCACTTTGGACATAAAACAAAGGGCCTAGCCCAATCAAACAATCCTTTGAGCCATGCAAAACCTCTAGCCCAATCATCAACAACCCTTAGCCACATGCATTCACATGCATCACAACCCCAAAACCATCAAGAAACACCATTCACACACACATGCACTTACTCTTTCATCATTGCACCACCATTCACACACACATGCACTTATTCTTTCATCATTACACCACCATTCACACACACATGCACTTACTCTTTCACACACACATGCACTTACTCTTTCATCATTGCACCACCATTCACACACACATGCATTCACACACCAACAACCTAGCTCTTTTTCCATCATTATTTCATCCACATGCACTCTCAATCATAACAACCACATTCACTCTTAAACAATCACCCACATATTCTCCCATTCCCCCTATAAATACCCTTGCATTCATTCATTCAAGCATCATCTCATTTCATACACAACACACCACAAACATTTCCATTCCTTCTCTTTGCCGCGAGTCCCCTTAGAATCCAAAACCATCTTTCCATTTCCACCACTCCTCACCTATTTCCATAATTCCTTTTCCATTCCACACTTCCATCCCCCAAACCAATTATCCCTAGACCTTATGCTACAATAAAGAGGAAGAGAAGAGGGCCTAAACGTTCATACAATTCAAGTTTGAGTTGTTGGAATGTTTAGGCGTTTCTTTGATTTCAATGTTTAATTTCAATTCTCTTTGTTTTGTATGAGGAACTAAACCCCCCTTTAGCTAGGGGGGGATTCGAAATATATGTTTATGCTTGCATTTTGATTTGATTACTTCTAATTGCGTTTCATAAGTTGTGGATTCAATTTGTTTAACCGTTTGATTGATAACTTATTTATGTATGTTTATTAAGAATGCGCGCTTAATTTTCATGCATGAATATGACGCTAGAATATAAGTGAGTTTCACCTAATCGTTATGAACTTATATTCACAAGTAGTGGAGGTTGCTTATAAACAATCGTGTTAAACGAATTCTTGGCATAAGTTTCATGCAATCATAGTAACGAATGCCTCGTCAACACTTATAGTTTTCATGATGCTTAATGATTCTTGCTTGTTTCTCTATTATGCAATTCATGTAGGGAACTTGTGAGGAATGCTTTGGGTTGTCGTATGCAATCATCCAATTCATTAACTTAAGGAAAACTTGACGGTTAATTTAAGCGGACCTAATTAACCCGGGGTGTTGAGAATTCATGGTTTATTGAAATGCAATTGGAAACCATTTTATTATGCAAGTGTAACATGTATGGAGATGAACCCCTTAGCTAGCCATACCATCCATTCATTTCCGTCAATTTCATATTTACAATTTGTTTTCTTTACAATCTATCCATTTTAGTTTAAATTCGTCCAAAATCAATCCCCCCATATTTCGTTTAAGTCTTAGTCTTAATCTTTCTTATTTTTAGTTTTGCATTCTTTGAGTCTAAGTTAGTATTTCATATTGTTATTTTATGTTTTTGAGTCAGTTTCCAAGAGATTTGCAATCCCTCCTAATCCCCGGTCCAGAACGATCCCTACTTATACTTATACTACAAATAGACAAAAAGAGGGTTTAATTTGTGTGCGTAAAAATATCGCATCAAATTTTGGCGCCGTTGCCGGGGATTAGCAAATTTGCTAATCTCTTGGATTGTTTGTTTCTGTTATGTATTTTAGTTTTAGTTTTTGATTTGTGTTTTGTTTGTTGAATTCAAATACTAGAGAAGAACAACATGTCACTTGATAATGCTTCTCTTTTGTCACAGCTCATGGAAAGGTCTCAAATGCAAAGTGTTGATATATTTGATCTTCAATCAAGGAATAACGTGTTTTCCAATACTTACAGTTCAGATTGGAGTGATCATTCAAACTCTATGTGGTGGGAGCCTCAACATGTTCAAGAAGAAGGATATTGGCAGCCATATGAGGAGTTCTATTCAAGACCTATGCACCCACCACAACCTCATATTCAATATGCCCAACCAAATTTAAGTTCATCAATAGATTATAATCAAAAGCTTAATGAATTAATTTGTTTGGTGCAGGGCTCACAAAATCAAGACAATGAGGCTCAACAAGAAGGATATTGGCAGCCGTATGAGGAGTTCTATTCAACGCCTATGCAGCCACCACAACCTGCCCAAAGTAATGTAGGTAATTCAAATGATAATGATACGATTTTTCAATTACTTACTATTCTGGAAAAGCAAATTGGGCAGATAGCGGAGTTCGAAGGACAATTTTGCGACCAAGGCGAACTCCCTAGTTCAAACATTGCAAATCAGAAGGGAGAATTTGAAACCACCAATGCTTTCATGTTGAGAAGTGACAAGGAGGTTGGAACGGACCCTCAACCATCAAAATCAAATCACAAGGAAGAGGAATACACCCAACCCACGGAAAGGGTGGAAACACCTTTACCGGAGGCACCTATTGCTCCTATGCCATCTAATACAGGTATGGTTGTTCCAAATTTCATTATTTTTAACCCCGTTCCAACAAGTATCCCTATTCCTTGCAGATTCATGACTTCCAAGGACGAAGAAGGTGAAAAAGACATCTTAGAAGCCTTTCCAAAGGTGACAAGTAGGGAATGTCATGAATTCATCAAAGAGGACGTTCTTGAAACCACAAAATCCAAAGAAGTTAAATTTGATGACATTGGACAAGTCATAACCATCACTTGCAATCTGGCCAAGTCCAATATCCCTGAAACTTTCAAAGGAGTGGTGTTTGTCATTGAGTTCTTGTCGGACAAAACAAGTAAGTTTTTTTTTCCAAATTCCATTAGATTTTATACTAACTTGCTATTTTTTTTTAATCAGGCACCTACACTAGAATTCAAACCAATGCCGGTTCACTTCAAGTATCACCTTCCATTCAAGGACCAATTCCATGCCGTTTGATTTTATTTATTAAAAAAAAAAAAAAAAAAAAAAAAAATTATTTCATATATTAAAAAAAATAAAATAAAAAAAATAAAATAAAATAAAATAAAATAAAATACTAAACATGGAGAAAGGTGGAGCTTCACAAAGGTTGTTTACTTGAGGCCCCACTAAGTGGCTTTACTCTTGAAGCGGAAGGCGTAGGAGCGGGAGGCATAGAAGCGGGAGGCATCGAAGCGGAAGGCATCGGAGCGGGAGGCATCGGAGCTAGAGCATTCCAGGCCTCAATACTTGGCCAAGCGCTGGATGACCCAGGAAAAAGGTGCCTCTGGAGATAAGACGCAAGCCTTTGACGGTCACTATGAATTCGACCCTCAGATTCTTGCAGCTCATCAAGCTTCCTCTTCATCCCCGACGAATAGTTATTTGCAAGCACATGCAAACTTCTATTCTCGTACTTAAGCTGCTGGATCTCTTGCTTAAGTCTTTCCACCTCTGCCATCAACGATTCCACCTGACGGGAGCGGGCAAGCAGGCGTAGGCCCATGTTGGACACAGAGCTCGCACACTGAACACTAAGTGCGAGGGACTCTTGAACGGCCAACTCATCGGACCGTCCTGACAGCAGCCTACTATCTTTTGGAGTGAGGAGGTTTTTAGCTACTATTGTAGCTGTTGTGGCGTCCTGCATCACAGAGTCTTCACCTGAAAGAGGACCGTTAGAAGATAAAAAAGAAGGGCGCCATACATTACCTTGACGGGGCGCAACCGGATCACTGCTGAGACTCAAATCTAAGCTAAGGTTCGATGAGTTTGCCATTTTTTTTCAAAAGTGTTCAAAGAAAAGGGATGGAGTTAAATTTCAAAGGGCCGGAGTCGATTTTCAAGAATGGGAAATCTTCAGAGTGTGTATGTTGGCGGTGATCGATAGCTCTATAAAATGCCAAGGCGACGCGTCCACCGATTCAAAGAGCCGGATTTTCCGGCGTAAGTTAGGTGACGCTCCCTCGGCTTTTCAGAAAACGCGTTCAACTTTGTCAAAAGATTTCTGACAAAGCTGAAAACACGTGGAGGCCATCATCGCAACTACACGTCTTTAGCCGACAAGCGCAAAGTTCGGCGACGCTTTCTCTGCTTTTCAGAAAACGCGTGCAGCTTTGTCAAAAGGAGCCGCATCTGCATTACCACGTGTCGTTCAGAAAGTGAAGGGGCGTCGTTCAGAAATCGAAGGGGCGCCTGCTCAGAAATCGAAGAGCCGAATTCAAAGATCGAAGAGGCGCCACTATTTCAAAAAGCCGGAGTTGCGGGATCAAAACGTTTGTCGACAAAGGTAAAAAGTACCACCACTTGATATTATCTCTATATATGTCGACCTTCGTCTTTTATGGCAGGGAAAACCTGAAGAAAATGCCCAACTCTCCCTCACCTCTGAGGGCGCACTCCCAGCAAAGCCTTTCAAAATACTCAATTCTTTCTTCTTCCCCAAAGATGATACCAGATGCCTGGAGTACATATGACCCAGGAGGAAACGGCGGATTGAAGCATGTGCTGATTCATTCACCGCTTCTTCAAAGCAAAGGTATCTCATATCATCAAAGTCAAAAGCAAAAGTATCTCATATCATGCTCTTTCCCTGTCTTTTTCTTTGTCCTTGTTCTTACTCGCATGGCAAAGTAAAAGAAGCAATCAGCCGGCACTTGGAGTCAATCTTCCGATCTGGAGCCAACTGCCTGGAATCTATTCCTGATTGCTTACCTAGCGTTGCTCTCGAGTAGTCATCTTCAACGGTTGATACACTTCCGGAGAAGGGACCACTTCTGCAAAGGGAAGCGAGTAAGGCAAGTGAAAATGATACATTGAAGCATGTGGAGACAAACATAGGCTGAGTTATCCTCCAACCCTTTTCAATACGAATTGAAAAGATTGAACAAAGAAACAGACCAAAGGAGTAAGCTCAGACCTTCGGGGGAGACCAAAAGAATCCTGCTGCCCAGATCAAGAGTAGCACAAAGGAAAATCAACGATGGGAGGAACCCCTGTGGAATCAACAAGGAGAAGATGGAATTTACATTCCATAACCAGATTTGCGTCCCTAAACTCTTCTCTTTGTTAATTACATTTTGCCATGTTTAGTATGTTTAAGTGCTTTTTGTGTGTTTACTTATGTTTTGTGTGAATCTATGCTTAAAACATTGAGGACAATGTTTGATTTAAGTGTAGGGGGGGTAACTAATGTTGTTAATGCAAATTCTTGGGATTTTATCACCCATAACTTCAAATGTTGTCCTTGCTGTTTTAAGGTGTTTTTAAATTGTTTTAGAGTGTTTTAGTGTGTTTTGTTTTATAACTCCGAAAATCACATAAAAATTTGAAGAAAATGTTTTGAAAAGCCTAAAAAGAGTGTTTTGAGTCGTTTTTTTTGTGTTTGTGTCTTAGGGTACCTTCCAACACAATGATAAGGATTTGGTTTATAATTGCATGACGATTAGAAAGAGTTATAAACATAGAGAAAAGTTTGATTTACTCTTGGTATATGCTTGGTTATGGTTATAATGTATGACTTCACATGCAATCATAAAAGAAAAAAATTCGTTTTTGTGACATGCTTGAAGGAAGGAACTCAAACAAACGCTACAACCCTGTGAGACTCGAGCCATTACCTTATTTGGAGAGTTATTTTCTGTGATTCTTTGTTTTCTAAAGTTGTTGCATGATCTCATTATTCCTTGCTTGGTTGCTATTTAGAATGCAATTGTATCATGATAGAACTAAATGCTAGAACTTATATCCATTTCATTCAAAGCATGACATTGAATTGCATAACATATATCAAGATAAAGTTGTGTAGTTGCCACCATAGCCAAATAGCCTTACTTCCCATATTTCGTATTTGTTGTAAGTTTTAACCCCTTTGAGCCTTGTTTAGCCTATGTTCTTTGTTAACCCATGTTATCCTTACCTAGCCTAGAATAGGACCATCCATGCCTTTGTTCTTAAAGCATAGTAAGCATGACGGAAAATGAATTCCTTTTTGATTAATATGTTGCAGAAAATAAGTGTGGGGGAAGGATTATTGATGAGAATTGTTGTGCCATAGGCACGGCTAAAAAAAAAAAAAAAAAAAAAGAAGAAAAAAAAAATTGAAAAAAAAAAGAAAAAAAGAAAAAAAAGAGTTGTTTGAATTTCCCCTATTAGTCTAAAAGTTGTTTTCCGCACTCTAAAGGGAATTCTAAGTGCCTAATTCAATACTTTGCTCACTATTTCTTTAAGAATGTTTGTTTATCCTTCACCTTTCATTGTTAACCAGTACCCTAGCCCCGTTACACCCCTTTGACTTCTATCTTGATCGTTATGTGTTCAATAATGTGGAGTTTGGATTTGATATGAGCTTATGGAATCACTGGTTCTCATTCTAAGTAGTAGCATTCCATTCATGAGATCATATTCATGTCATTATCGTAAATCCAGAAAATGCTTTCTTTGTTATAACATATGTGAGATACTAGTCTTTCATGTTTACATCAATCTCTTACATATAATTAGTGTAGGGTGTGTAGTCAGAAAATCTGTGTGAAAATAGAGTGCATTCTAGTAAGGAATTGAGTAAATTCTCTAAAGCATGCTACTACATTTGAAATGTGTTTTAATTGCTTAATTGTGAACTAGTATGTGGTGACTATGATTAAGAATGTACTTAAGTGTAAAGATGGCTAAAATCTGTGAGAATAATGATTTTTAACTTGTCATGTGCATTGGAAATCCCTAAGACGGTTGTTGGAAGGTTTAGGTTGTGTTTTACTTGTTTAGTGTCGTTTTGTTTATTTGTTATTATTTTGTTTTGCTCGAGGACTAGCAAAAGCTAAGTGTGGGGGAATTTGATAGGAGCATATTTAGGCGACTTACTTAGCTTGTTTTCGTGCATCTATGTTGTTAATTCATAATTGTTTTAGTAGTTTAAGCCATTTTCGTGTGTTTTTAGGTTCATATGGCTAAGGAAGCAAAAAGATGCATTTTGGAGCATTTTGGAGCAAAATTGGGCTTGGAATGGATAGCATATGCTTGGAGCCAAAGTGTTGGACGAATTTGAAAGCCTTGTATGCACTTTGGACATAAAACAAAGGGCCTAGCCCAATCAAACAATCCTTTGAGCCATGCAAAACCTCTAGCCCAATCATCAACAACCCTTAGCCACATGCATTCACATGCATCACAACCCCAAAACCATCAAGAAACACCATTCACACACACATGCACTTACTCTTTCATCATTGCACCACCATTCACACACACATGCACTTATTCTTTCATCATTACACCACCATTCACACACACATGCACTTACTCTTTCACACACACATGCACTTACTCTTTCATCATTGCACCACCATTCACACACACATGCATTCACACACCAACAACCTAGCTCTTTTTCCATCATTATTTCATCCACATGCACTCTCAATCATAACAACCACATTCACTCTTAAACAATCACCCACATATTCTCCCATTCCCCCTATAAATACCCTTGCATTCATTCATTCAAGCATCATCTCATTTCATACACAACACACCACAAACATTTCCATTCCTTCTCTTTGCCGCGAGTCCCCTTAGAATCCAAAACCATCTTTCCATTTCCACCACTCCTCACCTATTTCCATAATTCCTTTTCCATTCCACACTTCCATCCCCCAAACCAATTATCCCTAGACCTTATGCTACAATAAAGAGGAAGAGAAGAGGGCCTAAACGTTCATACAATTCAAGTTTGAGTTGTTGGAATGTTTAGGCGTTTCTTTGATTTCAATGTTTAATTTCAATTCTCTTTGTTTTGTATGAGGAACTAAACCCCCCTTTAGCTAGGGGGGGATTCGAAATATATGTTTATGCTTGCATTTTGATTTGATTACTTCTAATTGCGTTTCATAAGTTGTGGATTCAATTTGTTTAACCGTTTGATTGATAACTTATTTATGTATGTTTATTAAGAATGCGCGCTTAATTTTCATGCATGAATATGACGCTAGAATATAAGTGAGTTTCACCTAATCGTTATGAACTTATATTCACAAGTAGTGGAGGTTGCTTATAAACAATCGTGTTAAACGAATTCTTGGCATAAGTTTCATGCAATCATAGTAACGAATGCCTCGTCAACACTTATAGTTTTCATGATGCTTAATGATTCTTGCTTGTTTCTCTATTATGCAATTCATGTAGGGAACTTGTGAGGAATGCTTTGGGTTGTCGTATGCAATCATCCAATTCATTAACTTAAGGAAAACTTGACGGTTAATTTAAGCGGACCTAATTAACCCGGGGTGTTGAGAATTCATGGTTTATTGAAATGCAATTGGAAACCATTTTATTATGCAAGTGTAACATGTATGGAGATGAACCCCTTAGCTAGCCATACCATCCATTCATTTCCGTCAATTTCATATTTACAATTTGTTTTCTTTACAATCTATCCATTTTAGTTTAAATTCGTCCAAAATCAATCCCCCCATATTTCGTTTAAGTTTTAGTCTTAATCTTTCTTATTTTTAGTTTTGCATTCTTTGAGTCTAAGTTAGTATTTCATATTGTTATTTTAAGTTTTTGAGTCAGTTTCCAAGAGATTTGCAATCCCTCCTAATCCCCGGTCCAGAACGATCCCTACTTATACTTATACTACAAATCGACAAAAAGAGGGTTTAATTTGTGTGCGTAAAAATATCGCATCAGGACCTAAGCTTGATGGTCTAGTTCATGCATTGTCAACCGATATAAATCTAATAGAAATGCAACAAAAACTTGACGGTGAGTTGAGCAAAATGGAGTTTTTGGTTCCTATAGAATTATTTCAAGTCACCAACTTCTTGGCCAAAGAACATGACCTTCTGATGGTCTTTTTCAACATGTCTGATGAAAGGAAGAGTGCATATGTGACTACTTTGTTGCAGACTTGGGTGCATAATGACGTCTAAGTGATGTTCCAAAGAATGTGAATGCTAGTTTTTTGCTAATGCTATGACATGCTTGCTGCCATAATGACATATCAAGGAAAATTGTAAATGTTTTGTAAATCTAATGACTGATTAGATGACACCATGATGGTGAAGAACTACATTTTGTTGATATTATGATGTTTAGGCATGTTAGGAATATTTTGTTGACAATCTGATGTGTAGGCAGGTTATGAATATTTTGTTGATAATATGATGCCTAGGCAAGGTATGACTAGTTTGTTTAGGTTGGTTATGATGGTTAGATAGATGTACTTTGATGTAAAATATTAACTTAAATGAAGTTATTTCCTACTCTTTATTTGTTCCTAATGTTTTTCCTTCATTTATCTACTATTAAACAAAATTCACGCCAGTCCTAGTCCTTCGCAGCTTTGGAGTAGCTGTTCTGAGACTCATTTGTGACAGACTTCTCCTCCATCCTCTGGTTAACAACCGACAAACAATGGCTCACAAAACAACTCCAGTCATTGGAAGTATTCCGTGAATCAGTAACTTCAAGAAACACTGAAATGTGGCATGGTGGCTGAGACTGCCCTGATACCACCAAAGATATGGAAAATTTTCATCAGTTCACTCTCTAAAACACAAGCTGAATAGTTTTTATGTTGTCTAACACATTTATAAAACTGTATCATTCCACCATGTGGAATTTCAAACTGTTCATGACATACACAATCTTAAGAACAAAATGAGCATGCCTAAGCATAGTTCAAGTAACATCGAGCACAAAGAGCAGGTTATAAACAATATACGTAAACCACAGTGGCTTACACTATCTTGGCTAGCATTAATACATATTTGATTTGGGACAAGGGCATTTTAGTAAACATACTGGTTTATATTCCGATTCTGCTGAATTACTATACAGCTTTATGGAATTCTATTCCGATTCCAGAATATTTAAGTAAACATTTTCAATAGGAATCCAATTCTGACTTCTCCTCATTCCAACTCCTCCTCAATTCAATTCCTCCTCCTTTCATTACGGTTATGTAAACGCGCCATAGATGTTTACCATGATCTACATTAAATGGAATAGATATGTGATCTCATACCAATGTTTGTCATGTGTGATACTGTAAGTTGAAGCCCCTTTTAGGCCGTACGTGAAATTTGAACTGAAGCCCTAGTATCTGCAGAAAACAAATCCAATAAACAAATCCCACATTCAGAATCATTAGTGCATCAATAAACAGAGCTCTACAATCTCGTGCCAGTAAGTTCAATGCACGTCCTTATCCATTGGAAGTGGACAACGTTTTAAACCACTGTATTGCATAAATAACCACACTTTCGTAGGCTGCTTGTGTATTTCGGGCTTCTGAAGTTGCTCCAAGAGGGCAGTAAAAGTTTCAACTTGAAGTGCCCTCACAGAAAGCAGCAACTTCGCCTCCTGAGATCTCTGCGGTACATCTTCTTTGTGCCCAAATTATCTACAGCCCCACACTTCTCTAAGATTAAATATTCCTCCGGCAGCTCATTTATCGGAGTTTCCCCAGTAACCTTCATCCCCACAAGTGCAGGAGCCATCCTTAAAATGGTGAAACTTTTCAGTATTCCTGACAGAAATCTCCCGACGCACAACTTGGAGATAAATTTGATAGTACTGTGACAGCTTTGGCACATGTAAAGGTTCCTAGTCACCCTTACAGGCATCCCAGGCGCTGTATTAATGAGCCCAAATGCAACTGCAAGTCCTTCGCTATGTCCACAGAAGATCTCCGCTTTCGAAGCTTTCGAAGCTTCAACTTCATCTGAAGGACTGGTTTCCGGCTCTCTGACACAAGCGAATCCCATTTTATCATAAAATCCCTCCATAACAGCATTTATACATCAGTTAACAATTGAACCCACTCCGACTGAACTAAATCTTTTCAACTTACTGTGCGAGTTTGATTTGAATTTCTAAGTATACTGAAATTTTTTGGCTCACCACGACTTAAAAATATCTAAAATTATCCTGATAGTGTAGGCTTGTAATTAAGTAAGGCATTAAAGTGATTGATGGATGATGGAGCCTTGGTCAAGTGAGGCACGATATTTGAAATCTATTCACTTTTGTGAAGTCACTTTAAGCATGCCTTCAGTCTTTCAGGTGAGTAGGGACGCCCCACCCTTACAAGTGGGGTAGCAAACTATGTCTTTGAATAATAAAAAAATATCTATTCATAGGCCCACTTTAAAAATAAAGTGTTTGCACCTCACAGGTGTACAACGAATTTATGTGATTTAACTACAATGCTTACAGGTATTTGTATGTGATCGTCGTATGGTGTGATAGTACGAAGTATTGTAACCAGTCCTGAATTTATGAGATGAAAACACAACATGCATGTAAAATCTGGAATGCTTAGCTTTATGCATACAATATTTCCAATAAGAATAACATTTCTAAATAATGAATCAACCAAGTTTATTAATTCAATCCAATTAAACTATTAGCAACTTCAACTAAACAGATAATGCAATTTCAATACCTATGAATAAACTGGACTCATAAGAAGTCATAAGCTGTTTATTTTTGAAGCAAACTAAGATCCTACCAACCAATAACTTCACCAAATATTGCTGCTTCTCAATCTCATCAACCCTCTGGTTCTTCCTCAAACAGGACACATCATATTCTGCGCGGAGGTTTTCCACCGGTTGAGTCTCCGGCTGTTGGATTCAGCACTGAGTCGCTGGCAAGAGGACCATTCCGACCTCCCTCTTGGGCCACAACTGGGATCTTAACTGCCGCTCTTTCCATCTCCTTCTCGAGCTCTTCCTCCCTTCGCAATGCAGTGAACTGGGTGTCTAGAGACCTGGCTGCTGCCAGCCATGCAAGAACAATCACCAGAAGTATTCCTCCAAGGTAAGGTGTTGAGTTGGCGAGTGATCCAAAGGTTAAAATCATAAACTGCTGAATCAGAGCACCACCAGACTTCCCCAATGGGTTGCAGACAACATCAATGGCCGCCTTTCCTTTAACCTACAGAAATAATTTAACAAGGAACGTAAAACAAAAGGGCTCAAAAAAACTCAAATTAGAAAAGTCAAACTTTTTCTTGAACAGGATTCAAAATACGACCGAAACCTCCCTAGATTCAAATAAGCTCCCCCAATTCAATCCCCCAAATGTCTTAACTGATAGACAACATAAACAAATAAAAACAGCCACAGTTGAAACTATTTGCCAGCCCAATTTCTAAAACCGCGGGTTGTGAGTAAGAGTCCAAACCTTGGTGTCCTCATCCAAGGGAATATAAGCCATTTCTTTGCATGGGTCAAACAAGCTGTACTTGGCACTCTTGCTGAAAATGTTTTGCAGAGCACCCACATATACTGCTGCAAGAAGAGGAGTCATCCCAAGGCTCGCAATAGCGGGTGAAAGTGGGCCACCAAACAATATCAGAGAGAAGAAACCAACTCCAGTCAGAAGTAGCACTGTAGGTGTGATCTTGGCAGCAACTCCCCATCCATATTTTTCGAATATAACTTGGCTTAGCAACATCATTGTGAAAGTTGCTATTCCGGTGGCAGTTGAGAAGTCGCCCATAAAAGAAGAGTACTCATTTGGGCTTGGAAACTGCACAATTTGCAGAGAAACAAGAGAGGCAAATTAGTGAGAAAAAAAATATAGCCAAAGATTAAGAAAATCGGGCTAAGGTCTACCTGAGCTTTGAGCTTTGATTTCCATGTAACCTCCACAAGGTTAATACTAATACCATATGCAACCACCAAAGTGGCAAGATCTCTGATGTACGGTGAAGACACCAAAAATTTCAAGCTCTCCATTGTCCCCATCTTTGGCTTCTCCTGCAAGGTAATTGAGAGTTATTAAAGATGCATCAAGTCCAAATATAGGGTTTGAATTGAGGATTTGCAGCAAAATTATGCAATCAATTGGAAACCACAGGTATCCTTCAGTATACATTCATATTTTCTTTTTTGGAATTCATTCCGTATAGTTTAGAAAAATTAAAAATAGGAACAATGGTGCCACTTCATAACAAATGAGGCATCACTCAGCAATATGAAACTTCCATCCATGCCATTAGCATAAGAGTTATTACCAACAAAATGATAAACAAACATGATTTCTTAAACATTTCAAAGAAAATATATCGCTTTAATAACCCGGAATCATTCAAGCACCTGTTAACCAAAATTAAGAAATTAGAAAAAAAAAAAAAAAAAAAAAAAAAACAGAAAACATGACCACTATGAAAATATTGGCATAAATTCCTGGACGCATTAACAATGACAACTGACAAGTGACCAGAGTATGTATAAGATAATAAACAATATGTTACGTTTTTAACTTCCCAGAAACATATTAACATATGGTAATTGACAAGTGACCAGAGTATGTATAAGATAGTAAACAATATGTTACGTTTTTAACTTCCCAGAAACATATTAACATATGGTAATGCCGAAAAATAGTAATGCTGATAAACAGAACAGACTGAATATTTGGGACCAAAAATAACAGATACATGCAGCCCCAACAACACAATTGAGATGTGACAAAAATATTACCTTCTTCTTCTTGCTACGGGTGGGAAGAGGAACATAAGTGTTTACCCACCAGTACAGGCCACAGATAGTTAACCCCAACAACACCACAATGCTCATCATACCCCTTAAGGACATGGCCCAGCCATCAACTCCAGGACCCAAATTTTGCCTCAGATTAGAGAAATACTTCACTGTTCTGCCTGAGAAAATTAGTGCAATGTTCGCTCCCAATCCAAAAAGAGGGTAGAACCTCTTTGCTTCCTCAACGGTAGTGATCTGCACAAATGCATGTAACCTTAATTATTTACAGTTCCCAGTCAATGACAGTGATGCAGACCTCAAACTTCGACCAGGGAAAACTTTGAGATCATTCCTAGTATTCTATAAGAATCCATATCTTGTTATACAACTCAAATGGGGTTGTTGCAAAATTAAAACCGTAATATGAAAAAATAAATTCTGATACGAATCATGCTTAGAAACTAGAAAGCAAGACCCTTGTGCAGAAAAGTAAGTTCTTGTCCAATCTGCTGAGGCAAATAGCAGATAGAGATATCCAAAAAGGAATCTAGCATATTATACGTGTATGATTAAAATACCAAGCTTCCAATTCCAATCGCAAAATACATTTCAGTTATACTTCTGAAAAACTGACACATCACAGAGACATATATACCATATATTGTGTTCACATAATTTCCCAGTCCTGAACAAATATATACAAAACCGAGACTGGAAAGTATGAACAACCAATCTAGAAATAGTTTATGCCAGATAAATCATTAATCCATCTATATTTTTGGTATGATAAGATTTGTCTACGAAAGGACCTGATTGGCAAACCCCCAGAAAAGCACAGAAATCACGACGCTCCCCCACAATTCAGCCATGACATAGAACAAACAAAAGCTCCAAATCCTCAAAATTGCAAGAGGACCAAGGAATCTCGGGCCGAGAACGTTGAGAAGACTATCAGCAAGGGCTTCAGGGTGGATATAGCCACTGAGAGGATACAGGACGAACCCGAACGCCCCAAAAAAGGCGATAAAAGGTAGAATAACAGTGTAGAAGAGAGCCTTCTTGGACAAAACATTAGAGAGTTTTGTGTAGAGTAGCATAAACCCAACAGCCATAGGCAGATTCACCCAGGTCTTCAAAAATGGTATAATCTCTGCACTGCTCCCTTTGGCTGTCACAACCAACACATCTTTTGTGTCCCTGAGGATTGTGTAATTGAACAAAATACAAAAGAACATCAACCCAAGCGGGATGATTTTCTTGAGGGTCACAGTCTCAATCCCAAGGAACTTGGGCTGCTCAGATTCCCCAAATGCTGGCTGCCCAGCAGCTGCAGCCTCAGCCCTGCAGATGAACAAGTTCCTCTCTACTGGGGCAACCCCATGATTTTTTGGGACAAAGCTTGGAAATTTCGGGAACCCATTGGAGGATAGAGAAAACCCACCTGGGGTTTTGGGTTTGGTGGAGAAAAATCTCTGCTTTAATCCCAAAGAAGATTGAAAAACCCTGGTTCTGGGGTTTGAGGGAAGAGAAAGAAGCCCTTTGGTTTGTAAGACAGCCTCCATGTCTCCCCTCTCTTAGGTTCCTTCAAGAAAATTCAGAGGTAGGTTTTCTCAAGAGAAGAACATGAAGAGAGACACAGATAAGGGAGAGATAAGGTGGCTGCCTCAAGAAAAAAGATTGATTTTCAGAGAAGTGTAAAGGGCAGAAACAAATATCTTTAATATTTTATCATCAGGAAAATACAAGCCAAACCAATAAAATTTTCAAGTGGAGATTTTTTTCCAAGTTTGGAAGATTAAATTAAAAAATAGGTTCTGCAATCTGTGAATCATAACCCAGAAAGATAATTCTCCATCAGTGAAGAAGAAGATTAATTTTTCTTATCAGAAATTTAAATTAAACAGAGATGGAGTGATGTGAGTCAGATTAGAGTGCGACTGGAGGCTAATTCGGAAAAATGAATGGGTAAGCGACACAGTCGGGGGTCGACGGAAAGCAATCCCGGAAAGATTGCAAAAGACTGATTCTTGGGGCAAATTGCACTGACCAAAGTACACCTATATTATGACAGTACGATTTTTTTTTTTTTTTATTAAGATCACCAAAACGCCCTTAATGGGGACAACATAAAGATGAGTCCATGCCCTTAAGATATTTTTCACTTTTTGATGGGAGGGACACTTGGAATTGAAAATCGAAACCGACAAAAACCAAATCGGATTGATCTGAACAATTTGATTTTTGCGATTTTGAAACGATTTCGGTTTAAAATCAAATCGCAAGTTAAAAAACGATTTAGTTTCAGTGTTCTTAATATCTTGAATCGAATCAAAATCGAACTAGGTGTATAATACAAACAAATTTAATTCAATACACAACAATGTGTTAAAAGGAGAAGACGTAGGCAAGACGTTATACGGATAGCCTTGCATAGGTGAAAACCTTAAAGTGTGAGACGAAGCCTAACCTCACGAGACTTATGATTTTTAGTATAAATTATATATTATATAATATTTTGATGGAATACTTAAGAGTCTTAAAAGGAAAAACAAGAATAAACATTTTAAGAAGAAAAATATATATAACGTTACACGCACAAAAAAAAACAAAAAACAATAAAACAATAAAAACAAAAAAACAAACAAACAAACAAATACTATTTTTCTTTCTGGCCACTTACTTTTTAAGGAATATTAAGTTACAAGATATGTTTATAGAAATGAGTCTCTTCAAATCTATAAAATAATATAGATATGTTGGAAGAATATGTTATCATTCACCAAACTTGCAGCCACATTTCCACCTACTCCTAGCTGTCATGTTCCCTCTTATTTACCTATAAATAAGCATACATTGCAGCCACAATTCATTCATTCCATTCACAACACAACACACAACACAAACACACATCCATAGCCGTGCATATCCTTCCATTTATGTGCAGTTTTTCTCCTCCATTGCAGCCACTATCCAATCACTTCCCATCCCTCCAAAACACTTCACATAATCCCCAAAGCTCACCTTAGACCTTGTGCTACAACAACGAGGAAGAGAAGAATGCCTAAACGTTCATACAATTCAAGTTTGAGTTGTTGGAATGTTTAGGTGATTCTTTGATTTCAATGTTTCATTTTAATTCTCTTTGTTTTGTACGTATGAGGAATGGAAGAGAAGAGTGCCTAAACGTTCATACAATTCAAGTTTGAGTTGTTGGAATGTTTAGGTGTTTCTTTGATTTCAAAGTTATGAGGAACTAAACCCCCTTTAGCTAGGGGGTGATTCGAAACTATGTTTATATTTGCAATATGAATTGATTAACTTTCGTTGGAATTTCATAAGTTGTGGATTCAATTCGTTTAACCGTTTGATTGATAACTTATTTATGTATGTTTATTAAGAATGCGCACTTAATTTTCATGCATGAATGTGACGCTAGAATATAAGTGAGTTTCACCTAATCGTTACGAACTTATATTCACAAGTAGTGGAGGTTGCTTATAAACAATCGCGTTAAATGAATTCTTGGCACGAGTTTCATGCTCATCATAGTAACGAATGTCTCGTCAATACTTATAGTTTTCATAATGCTTAATGATCTTTGATTGTATCTTTATTGTGCTGTTCACATAAAGGACTTTTGGAGACTGTTGTGAATTGCGTTGCGCAAACCCATCCAATTCATTAACTTAAGGAAAACTTGACGGTTAATTTAAGCGGACCTAATTAACCCGGGGTGTTGAGTTTCATAATTTATCGAAAGACCAACTGAGAATCAATCTTGTATGCAAGTGTAACATGTGTGGAGAAGAACCCCTTGGCTATTCCATCATCCATATTTTCATCACATTCATATTTACATTCTGTCTTTAATTACAATTTGTGCATTTTAGTTAATCTCGTCAAACACTCAATTCCCCCCCCCCATCTTTTGTTAAGTCTTAGTCATTTGATTTGTTTTAGTATTGTACGTTGGTTCAGTTTTGCATTCTTTGAGTTTAGTTTCATGTTTTAAACTTTATTTTACGTTGTTTAGTTTTGCATTCTTTGAGTCTAGTATAGTGTTTTATATTGTGTTTTTACGTTTTTGAGTCAAATTCAATTGATTAACAATCCCTCCTAATCCCCGGTCCAGAACGATCCCTACTTACATCATTACTACAATTGTCAAAAAGAGGGTTTAATTTGTGTGCGTATAAATCTCGCATCAACTGACTAGTCAGGTTCTCCAGTCAAACAATTAAAGAAGAACCTAACATGAATCCAAGAGATTAGTCTATGAAGGATATGGAAACTTAGGTTTTGACCAAAAGCTTAATGCAAAACCATTAAAACAATACAACCCTAATATGCATTGATTGGGTGTTTGTGCATGAGATGGTTTTGTTGCTAGGGTTATGGTTGAGAAGCTTAAGAGGTAGCTCTAGGCTAAATGCACTCTTTTTTTCTGAAAATCTAAAAAACCTAACCAAGAAACAAATGAGACCTTGAAAACTCTTATAATGGAAGAGATGGATGTTTTAGACAAGGGGAACAAGGAGACACGTGTCATGAGCCAAAGAGACCTTCCCAGATCAAGGGTAAGAGATCCACGCACAGGAAAAGGTGTCAAATAGCCCATGTGAGCTGTCTTATTTTGCATGCCTAGACAGCTAGAAAACAGACGAAACATCTGACTAGACAATTACACTCGACAAAAGGAATTCTGGAAAAATAAGCCTGACATGCATATGCAAATGTATGATTCAAATCTTTTGTAGTGAAGATGGTTGATGCTTTGACAAGTTCAATCCCCAATAGTAATTCCAGATTAGCATTGCACCCTAATTCTAAACTATGAGCATGTGTGGTACCAAATACAAGATTTGACAAGGGAAGTCAAACAATAAAACTAGTATTTAACAATCTCCCCCTTTGGCTTTTCTTGACAAAATAATCTCAAACCTATAACTAATTCACACATCACCCATACTCAAGAAAGCAAGCTAAGACAAGAGAGGAGCAAGTAACAACTCCTGCAACAACACACATTTCTCGACAATAGACAAGTGAGGTTCATCATGGATTATGAGATTAAAATAATATAGTAAGCTCAAGTGATACCAACATGTGTATATTCCAAAACACAATTTCAAAATGCATGTTTACAATTTTTAAATTGGTTGATATTTTCTCCCCCATTTGTCATGGTAAGACAAAGGAAGAAAATGATAAACAGATAAGCACAAAAACTAGTAAGGAATAACAATAAAGAGACAATGCAAATTTGGAACACCAAACGAACTTAAAAATAGGTACAATTATCGGTACCAAACAAGTCAGATATTTAGCAAATTAAGCTTAGAAGTTCTAAGTAGCATGAATGAACAACAACAAAACAAATGTAGCAAGGTTAATTACATTAAAAGCCCAAGCAGCCAAAAAAAAAAAAAAAAAAAAATCAACTTTAGTAACGTTGTTGAAGATCAACAGATAAGAAACTCCCCCATAACACTTGCATACTAAACCCTTATAGGTGCTCCCCCATAAACCTAGAACTCCTCTAATTGTGATGAGTCATCTGAGCCGATAGGAGATCCAGCAACAATGACATCTTCAACAGGAACACCTTCAGGGCATGGGTCGTGACCAAGACCTTCTTCATCTACATCTTTATCAGAGGAATATATGATCCTGATGTGCTTGCCTTTCAAAGTAGGAGTGAAGAGAAATGCTGGTGAACATTGATGGACACTCATTTTCCTTTAGCAGCGTAGATAGCAGCCATCTTTGCAGGAACGGTAGTAGAATGGCCGAAGGAAGCAATGGTGTGATAGGATACAGATGAAAGATCCATATGGCGATGAAGAACAAGCTTTAGACGTCACAAAAAAGGCTCGGGGACAAATTAAAGAGGATTCAGAAAGGTTTTACTCAGAGATGGTGAGGAGAATGAGTTACTGACAAATGGTAAAGACGTTGATTAATCAACTAGTGACTTAAAATCAACAAATTGTTTTCTAAGAGAGTTGATTTCAGACTCAAGATATGCTATTTTCCTATCCTGGGAGACAGTTGATGGTGGGACTGGTCTAGGATCACCTTGAGCTATGGCACACATGACATTACTAAGATTCATCATATTTCTGTCAAGGTCCTTAGTGGTTCTAAAACAAAGATCATCAGGATGTTTTTGAACACCAGCAAGCTTACATAACTGACTGATCAAACAAGGATGAATGGTAGACCCTTTTTGGTGGGTTCCAGGACGCTTGGACTTCGAAAAAATGGACTTGAAAATCAGAAAGCCAAAAGGCACATCATAGTGAGTTAACATGGCAAATAATACTCTGGCTGACTCAAGGGTAGGGTTACCATTATTTGATGTACCTAGAACATTTCTACGGATAAAGTCGGACCAAATTCCTATGGAAGGGTTTGAGGCGAGACTTTGAGACTTGACCTTTAATAAGAGGAATAGACGGATCATCATAAGCCTCATGATGGTAGGCACTCAGGTCATACTTACTGGTTGCAACATTAAACTTTGATGACACGGAGCAAAGGACGGGTCAAGATCAAGGACCATACAAATAATAGACGGGTCAACATTAAACTTTTGTGCAGCCATCGTAGAGAAGAAATTTGTGGCCTGAGTGGACGAAAAGATGGGAACTTGGTCATTAGATGTACATCCTGAGGAATTCCTTGCAATCTGAGATTGAGTAGAGCAACAAGAGGGCTAAACATGGGTAGAAGTAGTGTTTCCAACCATTGATAGAGAAATTTTCCGGTGAAATGGATTAAGAGTTTGAGACAGAAGGGAAAAATAACTCAAAGCAAATGGCACAGTAAAAGGTATGGTAAAAACCTAGATGTGGTAGATGAGGTTAAAACCTAAGACAACTAAGTTGTGCAATGAAAACCAATGGATGAGGTGCATAAGGTCAAAACAGACCTGCAAAGACAGGAATGCCCTTAATGAACCTTACCTTTCTAAGTAAGACACTTGACTAGTAAGAATTTTGAACAAAACCACTATTAAACTACATTGGTGCAACAAGTTGTAACTAAGAGAGAAGATGGCACACACACAAAAGAAAAACAACTATAGTGACAAACCTAGTACCATTGAGAATAAGTCACAATCATTGCAACATAAATTGAGCCAATGTCTAAACACAAAACTACTCACAATAAAGACCCTAGCCTAATAAAACTTTTAAGTTGGCAAAGGTGATATGGAGCACCTAACCATTGATAGGATTGGTGAGAATTGCATTTGGACAATCCAAGACACATTTTGAGTCCTTGAGATAGGGGGAAAATGAATTGAATGTTCATGACATTGCATGAGATAACACTTTTGAGAACAAGGTGATATGGAGCACATAACCATTGATAGGATTGGTGAGAATTGCATTTGGACAATCCTAGGCACATTTTGAGTCCTTGAGATAGGGGAAAAATGAATTGAATGTTCATGACATTGCATGAGATAACACTTTTGAGAATTTTAGAATTTTCTCTTCTCCCCTTTTTGAATTTTTGAAAACTTTGCTTATGAATGTAGAGATTGAAGCTCTGAAATATGATTTTACTTTTGAGATGGTTTGAGCACAATGAATGACTAACTAGGTGGTGTTTCACACTAGAAAAGACACTTAGCCCAATATATAGAGAAGAATTATCACTACACCTCAATCTAGACCAAAATATGCCTAACCCATAAATCAACAAGAGCTTTTGTCAAATAAGACAAAGATTTTTCAAAAGCTATTAGCCATAATAGCGAGAACCTTTGACATCACAGAGAAATAATTAATCAAGGTTAATCTACAAAATACCAAAATGTGAAACAGTTAAGAAATGCACAAGGTGACAAACAGACTTAACTGACGAGTTGATTGACAAGACAGACACAAGAACAGGAAAAGTAAATATGTAGAAGAATAACAAAATAGAAGCAAAGCTACTCAAACTGTTCAGTCAAAAGCACATAACTCAACAAACCCTCGAAGATTTATGTGTCTTTTATTTTCCAAGAGATATGAAGTTCACAACTAGTTGTTTCTAGATAATGTCTTCCTAAGATGCTAGGTTCACACAAAAAGCATTCAGAGACGAAGTCTTGTAATTTTCCACATTGGACCTTTTGCTAAAAAGTATCTATGTTCTAACTTGAGCAATCATCACACTTAAAGGCAACAATTGTATAGCAATTTTCCTTTGATCTTGGAACCACCAACATGTTTTTCCCACGTTTATCAACAATTCTGCAACTTGACTTGGAAAAGTAAATTTCATTAGCAACTTCGTCACCGAGTTGACCAATACTAAGGAGATTAGTTGACAAACCAGCCACATAGCAAACATCATCAAGCATAGGAAGTCCAGGAATGTTCACTACTCATCCAACAATCTCACCCTTGTCTCCTCCACAAAACTCAACCATACCACTTTTGAATGGTACAAAAGATATAAAAAATAATAAAAAATAAAAAATCTTTGTCACCTGTCATATGATGAGAGCAACCACTGTCAAGGTGCTAGATGCATGGGCTAGAGAATGATGTTGAACTTTGAGCAACCAAACACTTCCCAAATCCACGTTAAAAGCCATTTGAACTTAGCTTGACATTTCTTGAGCTCGAAGAATTAACAATATTGGACATTCTGCTGACTTCTATGGTTAAACGATCCACTTATTCCTTTAGATCATTTTTCCTTTCCAAATGCAATTTTCTACACATAGATCTAATATCGCCTAGATCACTATAATGATGACATTTGGGAACGAATGTAGACCCTGAAGTAGAGTCAGCCAAATGAGATATAATTGATAATTCCTTAGAAGCATGCAAGTTCACACTCGTGGAACTTAAGCTACTTTCATCACAAGCAACCATATCATCACCTTCAAACTGATTTCCTGCAACTTATACTCTTTATGATGAGTCAACACCCATAAACAGACAATTTAACTTGCTAGTAGCCTCATTCAATTTAGAAGTTAGCTTCAAATTAGCTTCCTGATACAGTTCATTGTTTTCCAGCAGCAAATGCATTTGTTGAAGCAGACTTTCGTGCGATATCATTAAACTATAAACATGATCTTCAAGAGAGGCGATTAGGTCATCCCTTTCATCATGATCACCACAGAATGAACCTTTTTCATTTAACGTGTGAAGTTTAGTCTCTAACTATATGACCTTGTCACTCAGTTTTGTTTTGACTAGACGGAGAGACTTAACCTCTTCTTGTAACACAAATATCTTTTTGACACCATTGTCCAATGTTGCAACACACATCTCATCAAATGGAGATTCATACGAGTTGGACAGCTCCTGAGATGATGACGTAACAGTATCATCTAATACTTTGTCTTTTCCTCTAAAGGATGTTTCATCAACAAATGCAACAAGCGCAACATTCTCATCTTCATCATCTAATGATTTGTCTAATGACACAGAATCTTGCTCATCACTGTCACTCCAAGTACCCATCATAGCTTTTTCACGTTTTTTACTAAGAAGTCTGGTGTTGGCAAATTCAGCTACATGGTGCCCACTTCCACCACATGCAAAACAAGGGCCAAACACTTTGGATATACTTTTGTATTTCTTTTATGAATAATCACTATATTTCTCACCAGAGAATAGTTTTCCACGATTGTTTGATGACCTTTCAGACCACTTGACCTCTATTCCTTTATTTTTTTAGGCATTGTCTGAATTGCTTGACAAATAAGGCAAGATTATCATCTGAGAGCAAATCACAAGAGTCACTTGCAATGTTGCTGTTATCAACACTTTGAAGAGCGACATCTTTTCCTTTTTTAGTGACATCATCATCCATGCCAAGCTCCATGTCATAAGTAATAAGTTTCCCAACTAACTTCCCGAGTTTAATCTTATTTAAATCTTGAAACTCTTGGATGACAACCTTTTTTGCTTAGAATCTTTTGGGCAAAGATCTCAAGATCATTTGGACAATTGTTGTTTCACATATTGGTTTCCCTAATCCCAAGGCTTCATTCGTCAACATTTCTACCTTTTCATAGAAGGCAAAAAAGGTTTCGAACTCAAGCATTCTTAGATCTTCAAACTTTGATAGGGTCATTTAAAGCTTCAAATCCCTCACTTGTTTGTCACCTTCGTGATGGATTCGAAGTTTATCCCAAGCTTGCTTGGAAATTGTACAGTAATGAATATGAGCAAACTGAGTTGGCGATATGGCAGATACAATGGCATTTATTGCCTTCCTGTTTGCCATGGCAGATGTCACTTCACCAGCAGTCCATTCACTTTTAGGTTTGATCACCAACTCCCCATCAATAGCTCTAAAGGGAGCCCTCCACTCAAGAGTAAGATAATCAACAATAAGAAAATCATAAGCCTCAAGGAATATTTGAAACTTCTTACTCCATGCTACATAATTCAAGCCATCAAATAATGGAGGAGAGTTACACGATTCAACAACACGATCATGATCCATGATGTGAGACCACTCAATACCAGTAGAATCCCAGAGATTATGCTATGTATGTCTAGAGTAAGGCTCTGAAACCAATTGAAATTGGTACCAGATGGAATACCTAGTCAACTGAGTACAGATTGTTAGAATCCCACAAGCATATAAATCAAACTTAAAAGGTTAAAACTTAACAATGTGAACTTCAGTTAAGTTTTAGTCTTAGTACTTGAGTTAAGTTCACTTGATTAATAAAGTGTCAATACTAGCAAACCCTATAATGTTTAGTTCCAACAAGGTTATATATAAGGTTTTGTAAATTATTGAACCCAATGAAGTTTTTGGCCGGAAAAATTCACCTCTGGGTTAAAAAACCGGGGACTCTCCACTGAGTCCAATTCACTAGTGTAAACAAAGGCTCATACAAAGATCCACACAAAGCTCAATTCCTAGAACCATATCTAAGGAGCAGCTTTACCTTTGTGCAAGCTTGTATTACACAAGACAAACTCCTTCGGTCTTCATGAAGTGGTAGCTTCTCCTGAGCTCATCACCTTGTGACATCGAGATCAACACGATCAATGATGTGATATGATTTTATGATATGCACATGAGATTTAGATTTAACTGACCAGTCAGGTTTTCCAGTCAAACAGATGAAGAAAAACCTAACATGAATCTAAGAGATTGGTCTATGAATGATATGAAAACTTAGGTTTAGACCAAAAGCTTAATGCAAAACCATTAAAGCAATGCAACCCAAATATGCAGTGATTGGGTATTTGTGCATGAGATGGTTTTGTGGCTAGGGTTTCAGTTTAGAAACTTTGGAGCTAGCTCTAGGCTAAATACACTGTTTTTTCTGAAAATCTGAAAAACTTAACCAAGAAACAAATGTGACCTTAAAAACTCTTATAATCAAAGAGATGGATGTTTCAAACAAAGAGAACAAAGAGACACATGTCACGAGCCAAAAAGACCTTCTCAGTTTAAGGGTGAGATATCCATGCACAGGAAAATGTGTCAAATGGCCCATGTGGGCTATCTTATTTTGCATGCCTAGACAGCTAGAAAATAGGCGAAACTTCTGACTGTACAACTACATTAGACAAAAGGAATTCTGGAAAAATAAGCCTGACATGCGTATGCAAATGTATGATTCAAACCTCTTGTAGTGAAGATGGCTGGTGCTTTGACAAGTTCAATCCCCAATAGTAATTCCATATTTGCATTGCATCCTAGTTCTAAACTATGAGCATGTGTGGTACCAAATACAAGGTTTGACAAGTGAAGCCAAACAATAAAACTAGTATTTAACAACTTTGTTTGTTTTATTTTTTCAGTGTGTTTTGTTGCTTTATATCGTTTATGTTTTTGTATTGTGTAAAGTTGTCTGATTTGAATTCATGCATCATTGCTCTTACTCTTAATCTACAACCAAAACAAGAAGCTCCAAGGCAATATCAAGCTTCTAGTTCACAAGATTCAATGACTTCTCCATCAGCTTTACTTTCACAAGGTCTAAGGTCTTCCCAAGTATCACATTCTCATGCTCAAAGGCCTCCTAAACCTTCGAAGAGTAAGTATCCAAAAGGAAAGGGAGTGAGAAACGGTTTATCGATATAATAAGGCATTTTGACGTTGAACTTTGTTAGGACTTTAATCTTAGTATTGTAAACTTAACTCTTTCAATTGGTTTGTCTAAAATACTATGATAAGGTTTTTTGATGTTGAACTTTGTTTCAAGTTGAATTTTAGTATGGCGATCGTCATAAATTTCTTTTTCAATTGGGTTGTATTAATGGCATAAAGCATTTAGTTTGCAAATGACTAAGTTTTGAACTTTTGAATTTGTTTGAATGTTGATAGTTGTAATAATGCCAATTTTCTAACGGGCTTATAAGTGAGGCACAAATCAAAACCAAAATCATTTGAAATTGAATAGCACCGAACCCAATCGAACCAAAATAAAATTTGATTTCGGTTTCACCTTAAAACCGAACCAAACCGTGCTCACTCCTTTTTTGTTACTTGGAGTTGAGGAGAGATTTTTCAGTGTGCCGAGAACAGGGCCCGGTACCACAAAGTGTACTAATATAATTGACTGGAAACTTGAAGAAAACAATTTCAACCAATTGTATTATGACACTTGGTGTTCCAGACAGTGTTTCTGGCGCACTAGAAAACTTCTCAGAGTTGAGGGCCTTAAGCCTCATGGCACATGAAAGTTACATGTAAGGGATTATAAATTTGTGGAATGTGTCATTCATTGGTGTACATTAGACATTAATAGTGTTTTGGCTTTTTATTGACCATTTTTTCTATTAATATGACGAATAATACATTTGAGTGCTCACTAGTAAGTATTCACTTTTTAATTTTGTCCAATAATATTTGAACAAGTTTATTGTTTTAAAAAATAATCAACATTAATTTCTTGGCTTTTAATAAATAAGGAACATGAGGCATTTTTTACTAATATGGACCATATTTTGTAGCAAAAAATTCATTGTATCTTATATATACAACATATGATTTAGCTGACCGAACAAATCACAAGGACATCAATTTTCAACCTTCGTGCAAAATGGAAAGGAGTATGGATGTACAAATGTATGTTGGCTAAACCCTAAACCCTAAACCCTTGAATGACATGAATTTTTTTGACATGTTTGAATTTGTTGTAATGTGGGATAGATGTGTGTTTGATTTGTTGAATCTATGCATGTGCGGTCCGCCCGAGTCATGTGGATTAGGAGAGAAACAGAAATAGTGTTGCTCAATACTGCTCTAACAAGTTAATAATTTACATTTTCAAGGCCTAGGAACCAAAGAGACAGGCCTACCTAGATGTCTACTATGGGCCACATGATAGTTAAACAGGAGACAAAAGGCCTATGAAGGGACATAAAAGCTGACAAGTGAGGTCTTAAGGTACGGATGTCAACCAACAATTAAGTCAAGCAAGGCGCTTAGTTGTCTCGTCCCAAGAAGAGACACAAGTGGATCTATCCTGAAGCTACCTCGTTGCCACGTGTCAGCCAAAGAAGATGTAGGCAGCTTGTAAGTCAAGTATGTGCATTCAACGCATTAAATGCAAGGGAAATGGCAGGTTCAGAGGAAAAAACAAGGAATTCACAATAAAGCCTATATATAAAGAGGCTAGAAACCACTTAACGAGGCTCTGACGATTTCAAAGAGAAAGACATATAATGTTCTAGCTAACCGCTATTTATAACACGATCCTTTGTCAATCAAAAGAAACTCAATGGATGTAGTACAATTTTAAGGGGTGAAGCACTTAAGCCTTGTGTCCATTTTTAGTAGTTGCAAAGCCCAAATCCATCTAGGGTCTAAACTTGATTAGTTCAACCTTTTGTTAGCCTCACCAGTTTTGAGCATTAACAAATCGATCAAAGATCAATACTTGATCCGTTCAACCTTGTGTTAGCCTCATAAATTTTGAGCTTTAACAAATGCAAATAGAGACGATGAACCATGTTTGATGTTTTATTTGTCTTGATTTGTTTAGATTTGGGTCTTTTTGAGTTGGATTCATGGTTTTTGCTTAAGCTATATTTTTGGATTATGGATGGTTTGCCAATGCAAAAGTTTGCATCTTTCTTATGGTTGGATTCATGGGTTTTGCCTAAGCTTTCAAGTGATGGCATTTCCAATTCTAAAGCAAAAGTTTGCATATTTTGGTAAGCAAATAATTCAACTTTTGGGTTGCCTTAAAATCAGGATTTATAGAAACCCTTTCTAGATTATGGGAAGTTATTTTGGGTGAGATAATAGTGTGAAACTTCTATTCTGTTTAAGTTCATATGTTCTGATTAAGCTTTGTGATTGTGTATGTATCAATTTTCTAAAAAATGGTCTAGGCGACGCCTAGGCGCTGGGCGGCGGTGCTCCGCCGCGATTAACACGAAATCGTTTCTAAAATCAGCAAGGTTATTAGTCGGCATAAGACAGCCATCTGGGTAACCTGGGCATATGCTAGGTGGTTTGTCAGCCTGAGAAAGAACATATGTCGTGAGACCTGATTTGTCTCCCCGAGTCTCGCCATCTCCCTCTCGATGTCCAAACAAAATCGATCTGCAATTGTGAACAAATATGTCGACAATGGTCGGAGAAATCTAAAGAGGAAGAAAAAACGAGGGGGAAGAGCTGTGGGATTGGTTGGAAAAATCTGCAGAGGAAGAAAAGGGACGGAACTAGATCTACAAAGCAGAAATGGGAATGTCTGACGGCGGCAATGGTTAAGACTTTTAGCACCTTTAGCATGCTTTAGACTTTAGTTAGGGTTTTTATTGAGCATGTGCAAACCAACAAAAACAAGGATTAAAGCCCAGCCTTTCATTTTGTTAATGAGAATAAAAGGCCCAACAAAACTTATGGGCTTAAAAATATATAAATCTAACATAAATTGTTTAAAATTTTACATATAGATATATTTTTTTTAAATAACATTTTATTCAAAGTTTATTTATATATTATAGAGTAAATTTAATTAACTTTATATGATATGTAATAAATTTAACTAAATCCACCTAGTTCACCTAAGCCCCCGCTTAGGCTCTACCTAGCCGCCTAGGCGCTAGGCCCCAGCTCGCCGCCCGACTAGCGCCTAGCGTCTTTTAGAACCTTGGCATGCATTGGTTGTTCTGTTTCTTCAAATTATGATTAAAAGAAACTCTTTTGAGATTACGTGTGCAAGATCCCACATCGCCCAAGGATGTGGATTATGTAAGCCTTATATATATATATATATATATATATATATATATATATATATATATATATATATTCCTATCTCTACCTAACACGAGGCTTTTTGGGAGCTCACTGGCTTCGGATTCCATGGGAACTCCGAAGTTAAGCGAGTAGCGCGCAAGAGCACTCCCATAATGGGTGACCCATCGGGAAGTTCTCGTGTGAGTTCCCATAAACAAAACCGTGAGGGCGTGGTCGAGGCCCAAAGCAGACAATATCGTGCAACAGTGGTGGAGTGGGCTCAGGATATGGTGGATCCCAAGCTGGGCCCCCACCACATCCCGGGCTCGACTCTACCGTAGCACAATATTGTCCGCTTTAGGCCCCGATCATACCCTCACGGTTTTGTTTTTGAGAACTTATATGACAACTTCCCAGTGGGTCACCCATCCTGGGTTGCTCTCACGTGAACTCGCTTAACTTCGGAGTTCCGATGGAACCCGAAGCTAGTGAGTTCCCAAAAAGCCTCGTGCTAAATAGAGATGGGAATATACATATAAGGCTTACAGTATCCATTCCCCTGGGTGATGTGGGATGTTATAATCCACCCCCCTTAGGGGCCCGACGTCCTCGTCGACACACCACGGCCAGGGTTAGGCTCTGATACCAAATTGTCACATCCCGACCCGGGCCCCCACCACATCCTGGGCTCGACTCCACCGTAGCACAATATTGTCCACTTTGGGCCCCAACCATGCCCTCACGGTTTTATTTCCAGGAACTCACACAAGAACTTTCCAGTGGGTCACCCATCATGGGAGTGTTCTCACGCGCTACTCGCTTAACTTCGGAGTTCTGATGGAACCCGAAGCCAATGAGCTCCCAAAAGGCCTCGTGCTAGGTAGAGATGGGAATATACATATTAAAGATTACAGGATCCACTCCCCTGGGCAATGTGGGATGTTACAATGTGAAAATCTAATTTGTGGATTAACCTAATTAATGAAATTTGTAGGGTTTAAATTATGTTAGAATCTAATTGCAAAAGTCTAAGTCTTTTTCTGAGTTAAGCATCAGCTATTGGATTACTTGAAATCAGTATTCAAAGTATTTTTTTGGCAGAGTAAGTGTTTAAGCCTAATATGCTAAATATTTTGTTTATTTTTAAATTAATTATGTATGAATTTACTTGGAAATGTTTATATGAATTTGGTATAGACTTGAATAGAACTTATATTTGCAAGTTGAATATGTCATTTGACAAAGTGGCATTGTGGTCTGATTCACTTCTTAATCGTAAAAATTGAATTTTAGATGAGGAATCTGATAGGAAAATAGGAAATCAAGTAAGAGTGTAATCAGAAAACAATGAAAACAGAACCCAAAGATTCCATCTATTTTTCTCACGCCAAAATATATAATGGTTACACATGAAGACAATCAAGTTATTCGGTTGTTGCACGTTTGCAACAACAATACAAGAATACCTACCCCCAAAAGACATATATATCGTAAGCCACTTTTAAACACCTAAACAATCATTGTAAACCATAATTTGAACCAATTTGCTCTCCTGGTTCAAAAGGAGTGATAAATTAATGCCAAAAGCATTATATATACTCACTAAGAACGTTTTAAATCTTTCATTTTGACAGTCATACACGTAGTTGTTAAACCTGATATGTTAATGTACCATTAAAACACCATTGAACTAATCTTGAGAAGTGATCTACCTAGCACGGCAAGGACTGCAATTGCAGCAAGCTTTCCTCAATCACCCTAGACTTTAAAGGTTAGTCTTCTGCACACTCACCACCACTGAATTACTCGAATCTATGGGGAGTTCTCCAATCATGTGTATCGGTGGTGTATGCAGGGACCTTCCCTTGGTATTTTTACTACTACAACCCTAGCATACATTCCCATAATCATACGCTAGGATTCCTTTTTGTACAAGGATATAATCTACCAAATCTCAATCCAAATAGGATAGTATCAAGAATCCTTGTTCTCCAATCATAACCAGGTTATATACCTTTACTTGGAGTCCAAGTTATAGCATATAACTAAACCCTAATCACACTTACATTCCACATCAATCCTTATTAACTATATTGACCTATTAGCCGTTGGATTAGAGTCTAACATCCAACATTCTCCCACTAGGTCAATTAGTTAATTCAAGAAAGAACTTTAATGAATATTTAAGCATGATTTTTTATTGGCTAATAGATTCACTTAAGCTAATAAGCTTCTTGCATACTTTTGTCAAGTAAAGATTACTCTTTCAAAACTATCTGAGACTATGAACTTACATGAGTGTTCATGAGCTCTTATAATCACTGAATAAGATCCTTACTTAGATGAAATAATCAATCACAAACTTGGTACAGAAGTGAGCCACATAACCATGAGTCAAAAGCATCAACTCCATCACTTCCAGGTCCACTTAATCAGTCTTATTTATGACTGCTTCATGCTTCCTATGAAGCTTTCAAGCTATAAGAATAGCTCACATATATTTTTTGTGACAAAATTCAGTACATATGCCAATCAATCTCTCAGCACTACTAATTGCAGCTAATAACCTTTTTCTGGTACATTGTCTCACTGTAATACATATCAATTGCTTATGAACTTTCAACAACCTTTATTTCCAACAGAAAATAAGAATTAGAACTATATTGAAACAATGTATGAATCATTGAAGTAGCATCCCTTTATTAAACATTCAATTCAACCAAGTGCAGCGACTGGCTAAACACAAAACCAAAATTACAACTAACTATCACAATAATAACCAATATGCATAACTATGTTATACACTCACTACTCCCACTAGTTCAACAAATCTAGGGTTACAGTTACTCTCATACTGACTGCATGCTTATGAAAAAACTGCATTTGGTAATACCTTAGTGAGTGGATCAGCAAGCATTGCATGAGTGTCAATGTAATCAACCTTGATCTCTCCAGAATTCACTTTCTTCCTTGTCAATGGATATTTTGTGTTCAAGTGCTTAGTTCCAGAATACCTTTTATTATTCTTGGAATAAAAAACAACAGCTTTATTATCACACCAAATTTGAATAGGCTTTGTAATTGAATTCATGATCTCGAGACTGCTGATGAAATTTCTCAGCCATATAGCTTGTGATATAGCTTCATAACAAGCTACAAACTCAGCTTGCATGGTGGAAGTGGCCACAGTATCATGTTTCACACTCTTCCATGACACTCCCCCATTTGCCAATGTGAATATATAACTTGAAGTTGACTTTAGTGAATCAATGCAGCCTGCAAAGTCTGAGTCACTATAGCCTACTAGTTCGAGTTTTGAATCCCTCTTGTATACTAGTTGATATTCTTTTGTTCTCTGCAAGCATCTCAAAACTTTCGTGGCAGCTATCTAGTGTGCATTGCTATGATTAGACTGAAACATTCCCAATATGCTAATAGCATATGCAATATCAGGTCTAGTACATACATGTGCATACATGAGACTCCTAATGAGAGAAGCATAAGACTTACTAGCCATTTCTTTCTTCTTAAAATCAGTTTTAGGGCACTGATCCTTACTGAGCTTTTCTCCCTTTGTCATGGGAACATCACAGCCATTCGAGTCTTCCATGTTGAACCTTTTGAGGACCTTTTCAATGTATGCTTTATGTGATAAACCAAGTAGTCCTCTAGTTCGATCCTTTATGATTTGAATACCAAGAACAAATGTTGCCTCTCCTACATCCTTCATCTCAAAACGTTTAGACAGAATTCTCTTGGTGTCTCTTAGCAGTGATGCATTATTGCATGCTAACAATATGTCATCCACGTAAAGGATGAGAAAATAAAATAGTTTTCATTCCTTTTCATGTACACACACTCATCACTAGGGCTCTCTTCGAAACCAAGTGATGAAACAACCTCATCAAACTTCAAATACCATTGTCTCAAGGCCAATTTCAATCCATAAATGGATTGGTTAAGTTTACAGACCAAATTCTCTCTCCTTTCTTGAATGAAACCCTCTGGTTACTTCATGTAGATCTCTTCCTCAAGGTTTCCATTCAAGAATGTAGTCTTAACATCCATTTGATGCAGGATTAGATCGAAGTGAGCCACTAGTGCCATGATTACTCTAAAAGAGTCTTTTGTAGAGACTGGGGAGAAGGTTTCATTGTAATCAACTTCTTCTTGCTGAGTATATCCCTTAGCTACAAGTCTAGCTTTGTATCTCTCAATATCACCCTTAGAGTCTCTTTTAGTCTTATAAATCCACTTACAACCTATTGGTTTGCATCCTTGTGGTAACTCAACCAACTCCCATACTTTGTTTTTATTCATGGAGTCTAATTCTGATTGCATAGCTTTTTGCCAATGTTCATTATTGAGACTCTCAATTGCCTTCCTGAAGTTTAATGGATCTTCTTCTTGGCTACTGAACTCAGCCTCTTGCAAATACACAAGGAAATCATATGAAATTGTAGGCTTTCTAGTATGAGTGGATATTCTGGTTTCCATGTGCATAAGCTCAATGTGCTCTTCTTGAATGGTTAATGCATTGATCAACTGCACAAGTTCTACTGCAATCATCTCTTCTTGTTGAACAACTTGTGTTGGTTCTACAACTTGGTCACTTTGCACTGGAATTGGTACAACAACTTCATCTGTCACAGCATCACCTAGGTTTTCTTCTTGTGTTGATATGGTCTCTTCATTCCAGTCAAGATTCTCCTCTCATTCATCATCATTAGCTTCTTCAATGAATGTGGCTCTCCCAGTTTTAATGAATCTTGAAGTATGATTAGGACGATAAAACCTGTAATCCTTGGTTCTTTCTGGATACCCTACAAAAAAACATGTGATTGTTCTAGGGTACAGCTTCTTCTCCATGAGATTGTATGTTCTTGCTTCTGTAGTGCATCCCCAAATTCTCAAATGATTTAGCACTGATTTTCTATTAGTCCACAACTCGAATGGTGTCTTGGGGACAAACTTGCTAGGAACCCTATTTAATAAGTAGTTTGCAGTTTTGATTGCTTCTCCCCAAAGAAAGGTAGGTAGTTTTGAATTACTCATCATACTTCTCACCATCTCGATCAAGGTTGTATTTCTTCTTTCACTAACTCCATTTTGCTCAGGGGTGTATGGATTAGTGTATTGAGCAACAATTCCATGTTCTTGCAGAAACAATGCAAAATGACCAGGCTGTCTTCCAGATTCACTGAACTTTCCATAATATTCTCCACCCCTATCAGACCTTACTACCTTGATTTTACAGTCTAATTGATTCTCCACTTCTACTTTATAAGTTTTGAAAGTAGCAAAGGCACTAGACTTCTCAGCCAACAAGTATAAATTCCCAAACCTAGAAAATTCATTTATGAATGTAATGAAATACTTGTATCCATCGTGTGTTTGTGTTGGAAAATGTCCACAGATGTCTGTGTGGATCAGTTCTAGCAACTTTGTACTTCTAGTTGAACCCTTCTTCTTCTTGTTTATCAATTTTCCCTTAATGCAGTTAGTACAAATTTCGAAATCACCATAGTTTAGTGATGGAAGAATATGTTCCTAGTTAATCTTTGCATTCTTTCTTTTGAAATATGCCCTAATCTTTTGTGCCATAACTTGGATAAAGTGTCGTTTGTCAGTGCTCGTTTGTGCCCTATTGTGTTAACCATACTTGTTGGTATATTGCAGTAGGCTTGAACATGTCACCAACCAATACTCCATCACCAATTAAGTTGGAATATTGAAAAACCATCCTCATTAATATCAAACTTAAACTTTGATTTAACAAGCCTACTAACTGAGACTACGTTCCTTCTCATGGAAGGTATATAAACAACATCAACTAAATCTAGCAAAAAACCAAAAAAATAATTCAAGCCTAACTACTCCACAACAACTCTAGCTTCATTGCCCACAAACACTGACACCTCATCCTTGTTTAGCACCTTATTACTAATGTACCCCTGTAATGAGTTTGTCACATGAATTGTAGCACCAGTATCAAGCCACCAAGTATCATAAGATATCTCAACCAAGTTCGATTCAAAACAAACTAAAATTTTATACACCGTACCTTTGTTTTTCTTACTCTCTTTGTTTTCCTTCCAGTGTTTATACCTAGCACTCATTTTTCTGATGTCCTATCTTCTTGCAGAAGAAACATTTCATTCCAACACCCTTATGAATTCTCAAATGGTTATTGCCCTTATTAACCCTTCCTGCAGACCTTTTGTTGTTTTTCTGTGGAAGGTTATTTTTCCCATTGGGAGGATTGACACTTTCCACTACATTGACTTGTTTCTTTCCCTTATCTTGTCGAATATTTTGCTCTTCATGCACACAGATAGCAATACACTCGTTCAGGTCCCATTTTTCTTTCTGAGCTATATAAGTACTCTTCAACTGAGAGTACTCGGGAGGTAAGGAATTGAGAGCAAGATGCACGTCATCTATTTTGATGTTAAGTGCATTGAGCTTTGCAGCTGCATCAACCATTAAGAGAATGTGCTCTCTCACACCACCACCAAGGTATTTAGTGGTTATAAGAGTGTTCATGAGTGTTCCAATTTCTGCCTTCTCAGATTCCTTGAACTTTGCTTCAATGGAGTCAAGTTATGCCTTAGCATTATCTGATTCAATGTTCCTCGAACTAGATCAGACGTTGATCTTTTGATTACCAACAACGCCATTCTATTAACCTTAATCCACTTCTCATACTCATTTTTCTTTTCTGTAGTTGTATCTTCAGTAGGCTTGGCTGGTTCATTATCTCTTAAAGCTAGATCGAAATCCATGAGCCCCAGAGTTATTTCAATATCTTGCCTCCACTTCTTATAGTTGGTTCCATTGAGTGTTTGAATTAAATTCAGGGAGCTAATTACTGAAAGATTTTCAAATGAAAATAAGCATTCAAGACTCTAAATTCTGTATAACTGAAACAACTCAACCTTTGTTTGGTTTTTCAAGTTTAAACAGTATCAGTGCAAAACATATAAGTTGCATAAGTAATGGTACAACATGAAAGCCATCCACCTTTGTTTGGCAATTAACTTTCACAGCTCATGCATCTTATATGTTCTCACTGAGCTATCAGTAACCTAACTAATGTCGATTAGTCACACCTTGATTTGGGGATATAACCTCATTATTATGGCTACTAATACAAACTGATCAATTTAAACCTTGAATTTTTAGCAGTTCTTGAATGATTGGAACGAATTTGTTGTGTTTCAATCATTCAATTACATCTTAAAAACATTGATCATGATATAACCTTCAGCATGTTATGAACCTTAAAACCTTCGATTATTAAACATGTTTAACAATCAAGACTTCTAAAACAAACAATCTCTTAGTTTTAACAGGCCAAAGACAGTTCTTTACATCAATCATGTATGGTAGACAGTTTAGGGTTTTTGTGGATGTAAGCACAACATTCATGGCTCTTGTTTGCAGTTCTTTATGCATATTACTTAGTCTTATATTTAGTCGATATTATTATAGATATGCAAGGAAAATATCTCAAGACTTCATACATGCAAGTATTAATCATAGCAGCGGAAAAGAAACCAGAATCGAAATTTAAAGAAACATCAGTACATTCATGTTGCATGCATGATTTCAAGTATGTCAGTTCTTTATGGATTTTAATTACATAAACGTTGGCTCTGATACAAACTATTAAACCTGATATATTTATGTACCATTAAAACACCATTAAACTAACCTTGAGAAGTCATCTTCCTAGCACGGCAAGGACTGCAATTGCAGCAAGCTTTCCTCGAACACCCTAGACTTTAAAGGTTAGTCTTCTGCACACTCACCACCACTGAATTACTCAAACCTATGGGGAGTTCTCCAAGTATGTGTATCAGTGGTGTATGCAGGGACCTTCCCTTGGTATTTATACTACTACAACCCTAGCATACATTCCCATAATCATACGCTAGGATTCCTTACTGTACAAGGGCATAATCTACCAAATCTCAATCCAAATAGGATAGTATCAAGAGCCCTTATTCTCCAATCATAACCAGGTTATATACCTTTACTTGGAGTCCAAGTTATAGCTTATAACTAAACCTTAATCACACTTACATTCCACATCAATCCTTATAATTATATTGATCTATTACCATTGGATTAGAGTCTAATGTCCAACAGTAGTGACAAGTTAAGGTTTCATCATAAAATCAATTGGCAATATGGAGAGTAGCTCAACTACTTAAAAGCACAAGCAAGGTCTCTCATTGTGCCAATGTGGGATTGATCATCTCAAAAAGCCCCCTCCAGGTGATGAATGTTCAAGCCTAGTATATGGATAAAACAAATCGAGTGACATGAAGCACGTATGACCATTGAGCTTTACACACAGAACAACCTACTCTGATACCATGAAAAAGTTGAGGTTCCACCATAAAACCAATTGGCAACATATGGAGTAGCTCAATTACTTATAAGCACAAACAAGGTCTCTCATTTCATGATGTGGAATTGATACTATCAACACATACGTATGGTTGAGTCCCAACATTGATGCATATAGGGGATAAAATAACTTCATACGACATGTGGAAGCATAACACGACATAATGTATTAACAATTAAGTAAGGTTGGTTTGGTAACTATATTGTTGTTAGTTGTCACTATTTGTGCTTGAGATATGAAAAAAAGAAAAGAAAAGAAAAAAAATAAAATAAATAAATAAATAAATAAATATATATATATATATATATATATATATATATATATAGAGGAAGGAAAAAGAAACTAAGAACAGTGATAAGAGGAAGGGAAGGAATAAAAATAATAAATTGACTATACTTTTGACACAAACTGGATTAATTTGTTAGTTTCTGAAATTTAAAAACAAAGTTCAAGTGGCCAAATCTACAAAGCCATTGTATATTGCAACGTATTTGACATGTACTTGAAGCGCATCTTTTGGATTTCAAGCTCGACTTTTACATTGTCAACGGAAAATTATCTTACAGTAGAAATTCTCTTGATTTTTTAATTCTTTCTTATGGAAATTGTTACTATGACTGTTCTGCTCGTTGCTCTTCGATTCCTCCATCAATTGCAATGTTACATTCAAATCAATCTCCAATTGTTACATTCAAATCAATCTCCCCGAATTTTACATTGTCACGAGACTTGTATTGCACCCCCTCCCCGAATCATTTCCTCGTAATCTTTGAGGACAACATTTTGGGCTTCAGGTGCCACTACTCCTCTTAGACTAATCAGACCAGCGTCGTCTTTCTTGCACACCTTAAAATCTCTTCATCTTTTCTTTGTATCTTGATTTTTTCCGCTAAGTTTTCCATTCATTGGGTTCGCAAAAGAGGGCTTTCTTCTTTATTTGTAGGGTGAACCTGCAATATCCTTTAGTTCATCCTCTTGATCATGGTTCCTTCTGCTTGTATTACTTATGCTCTCCTCTCCATTGCCATCACCATCGTTTCTCTTTTGTTGGAACAAAATTTTTGCACCATCGTGAGTGATGGTTGTGCACAAACTCAAGCAGCCTGCCAAACAGTTAATAACCGTGAGCAAGCCTAAGGCCAGGAGTGTGCCGCCCAAAGGCTATCCGACAGTCAAGTTAGTGAACGACTTTAGACTCAAGTAGTGGGCAAGATAATTCAAGTGTTTAGATTGCATTACTAGACATGAATCCTAGATAGGTGCATTTATACCGTGGGAGGGAGACTTTTTTAGGATAGTATCCTTGTTCTAAGCCGAGAGAATCCTAGAAGATATCTAGAAGTAGATATCGCACCCTCTTAGGAGTTGTGATTACTTGCAGTGCACACCAATTCCTAGATTGTAGGAACTTCAACACTTATAGGATATGATTATGTCCATATCCGGATCAAATCGCGTGTCTTACGGAACAAGCATGGTTATTCCGCCTAATGGTCTAAAACAAGGTGATGTGGCACCGCTGCTTCGTCTGATACAGCTTCGCTTGAAGCTGGTGAGTCCATGACTGAACTTATGAGGTAACTGTATTCAAATCAGCCTTACTCTGGCCTGGAAAATCATGGTCTTACCCCTAACTATCCATCTAAGAGGCAACCTATTTCCCTTGAAGATGGATTGTTACCCAAAGTCGACGCCTTTCGGAGTAAGCTGGAATATGTACCGTTTTAGTCTTCAGTCTTTATGCATGTGTGATACGATTCAAACTCACCATTTACAATATTCGAACTTAAGACCTTTAGTTTACAAGTGAAGAGAATGCAATGTTTATTTTTTAGGCTTTAAGCAAAAATAACTTTTGATAAAATCAAAACTTGGGTAAAAGGGAATCGAACTCAAAATCTCGTGTGCATGGATAAATATTTTTATTTACTCGAATTACAAGTTGTGGAGCAAAAAATAATCCCAAAAATCATGGAGGCCTCATAGACTTTTTCGCAAGAAAGACAAGAGTTCCCTCATTAAATGGGCATGTCACACAAATATTCTCATACGCAGCTCAACATCCTTGGAAGTTCAAGCAGCGAACTACGATTGCTCCAAGCTCCCCAGCTTGTGGCATGGAAAAGGCAAAGGCATTAAAAATAGGATTAATTACTAAATCCTATCTTTAATACAATCTCAATTGAAAATCAACTCCATCAAGTAAGGAATGCTTCTCATAATCAATTAGAATACTCCCACCATTATCCTGAGATATTATCTCCTAATTAGTATCTTGGAAATATTATTTCCTCGCGCATCCTACAAATCACAAACCTTGGCCAATAGGATGCCACCACGTGTAGGGCAAAATCCAATCACCATGACTGGCCACCTCCTCCTATAAATACCTCAATCTCCACCAAATTTCGATAAGCTTTTTGCTACGCATATAAGCCCTAAACACTCACTCTCTTCAGAGATTATGACTTTGGCATCGAAGAACTATTGGCCAACCTCCCCCCACCCCTCCCCACACCTCCACCCCCACCAGCTCGGGGGTTCGTGAGGCTTTAGTCTTTGATCAAAGATATTAATTTTTTTTTGTAGGTACAAATTTGTCAAAACTGAAGACGGAAGATTCTTGTTACCACACAAACCCTTTGCTAAAAATGAAGGATTTCAAAATCTCTTATTCGAAAAGCTAGATCGAATAAGTAAAAAGCAAATGGAATATTGGAAATGAAATGAAATTACTATTCTTGTTGAACTACTCCAAGCATTGTGTCTTATTTTGTAAAAATTTTGAACCCAAATGATGGAACTGTGCTAAATATATTTCTTTTACATGTCAACGTACCGATCTTCTTCCTAACCTTGTGGATAGGTGCCAAGCATTATTCCGCTAGGTTCCGGGTTCGAAGGTTGGTAATGGTTAGGAAGGTGAAACTGAAAGCAAACATGCATGCATATATATACATAACCTTTCAACAAAATGAGGTACTTCAAAGTACCTCTGTTTTTATGCCATATTGTTTTCTGCCCCTCCAGTTTATTCTCTCCATGGTATGGGCGAAAAATTCTTTTAAGTCACTGAATTTCGTCTTTAGTTAAAGACCGAAAACTGGGAGAGGAAATTAACAAAAATGTTACTCTTATCACATATTTGTGTCATTATTTGTACTATTTTTCTAATAGAGATAAGACTAACGTATATTTGTGGACCCTACTTTTACTGAGAGGTGATATAAATATATGATAAGTGTAGCATTACATAGAATCTCGTATGCATGGATAAATACTTTTAACTACTCAAATTACATGCATCTTCCAAAGAAAATAAGAATCTCAAATTCTCTTATCTGAAAAGCTAATGGCCTGTTTATTAGTCGATCCACATATATTTTTATAACTCAAAAACAAGTTTTGAGTTCCAAAACTAAAATTCTTATTTGGTAGGTTCTAAAAATTAAAATTAAAACAACTTAAAATCAAAGCCCAATTTGATAAAAACACAATAAATATGTTTTTAGAGTTTTTAAACACTAAACAAAGAAGGGTCGGCTTTCAACAACCTGCAATCACAGAAAAATCAACTCTCCCACTCTCTCTTTCTTCCATCACGATCACTGCCAGAGTCGATTTTGGGGCACCGTGAGCGCCGATTCATGACCGCCGCGATCGTGAGTGATGTTTTTACTCCACCATAACTCCACTGTTGCCACGGTAGGGTAAATGAACATTCTCGCTGAGCGACTCCAAGTAATGTGTCTTTTGTTGAACAGTAATTTGTAGAACACAAAAGAAAATATTGATGACTTGATCTTGAATCTAAATGGTTGAAAGTAGGACATGTTAAATATTTTTCTTTTACACAGAGTTGCACCGGCCTTCTTCCTAACCTAGTGGATATGTGTGCAAACATGGTTCCTCTGGGATCTGGGTTCGAAGGTTGGTGTCCATGAAGATGGTGGACGTGACGATGATGATCCACCAAGGAAACATGCATGCATAATCTTTCAACAAAATGAGGTATTTCAAAATACCTCTGTTTTTTTATGCCGGATTGTTCGAGTTTATTTTTTCTTTAGGTTAACAAATAACAACAACAATCATACCTCTTTTCGTAATACAGAGCTTTTAAATTAGAGTAACTAAAGTTTTGATATTTTGTTATGTTATTTTAAGCATAACTGAAAGCATACGGTCGGTGTTTGATCATGCATCTGTGGAGTGAGTACCATCAAATGTGTACTTTTAATAGGTAAGCTAAAGCATGAATGAGAAAAATGACGGCAAAAAGGACATGAGTGGGGCTATGTGTTATGTATGGGCCTAGGAATTGTCTTAAACACTTGCCACCAAAATGACTCCATAAGACTTAATGTTAAGGCAATATAGATATATGATTCAGTGATAAAACAAGGTAGATATAGGCTATTAATAATTTGATTTGCACACTTGCATGGTAATGATGACAACTTAGGTGTCGTCCATTACTACCATAAATTGATGACTTTTTGCAATTGTGACTACTTTTAGGATCCATGATGGCTTTTATTGCACAAATAAAAAATAGAAAGGGCATATAATTAGGAAGAAAAAGGTACATGAGAAAAGTAAAGGAAAAAAGGCTGTGTTGGAATTTGAACACTACTATTACAAGAAAATTAAACGAAAATAAACAAATTTAGTTTACTTATCTTTACCACAAAATTTTTCACAAAATATATTTACTTTTTGATGTCATATGCAGAAATTACAGTTACTGAATTTTTCATGGCAAAAGAAATCCCAATGCAATTGCACTGTGAAAAGACCCTGTGGACTTTTCATAGTCGTTGCATGCCTTAATGGTAGCATTGTTATCGTGAAATTTTATCATTTCAACTATTACTTCCCTATCCACCCAAAGACCTGACAAACACCGCTAAACCATCTCTCTACATTCAATTACGCTCAACCGTCCCGATTTGTGACAGTTGAGAGAATACAAAAGCTTGAGGTCTTCATGCTTCAAATCCCTCAGTATGACAACAAGATGATAGAGTAGACTTATGTCGCTACTTCATGACCCAAAGATCGCCATCTTTAGAGCCTCATTTCCGACTTCTTTCTTATTATCTTGGAAGAACTATGTCATCCCTAACATGTACAGGGTGTTGGAATTGCTGCAGTTTGTGCAGCATTTCAAGAATTTGGAGACATCTTCATTATTGCTCCATAAACTAAGCAGGTTGAAGTCTTCAAATTTCCTAATGTTGATGTGTTTGAATAGGCGGTCATCTTCGCTGATTTGGTTGAACTTCTTGCACATCATCTTTGCTAAAAATAGGTCATTAAAAGACGAGGAAGCAATCTTCGTTATTTTTTGGACAAGAAGTTTGTTCGGAAGAGATTGTATGGGTGATGAGGTGGTTCTAGCTTTCTTCATCTTTTCGAACTTGTGGTTTTGAAATAAAATACAAACCCTTAAGAAAACAACTTAAATATATGGTTTATATCTTGGACAAGAAGGGGAAGAGATATGATAGAGAGTGAGAACAATTATAAAGTGGAATTGAATGGTTTTGACAATAAAGGGATTTGGTGAATATATATAGAGATGAAATACCTTTGAATACAACTATCCAGTTACAACTTTTCCCGTTGAATATAACTGTTCAGCTATATCCAACAGTCATATCCTTTAGAATTAATTAATTAAACAGTTGTATTATTTATTTATTTATTTATTTATTTATTAATCTATTTCACTACAATCATTTGTATATTTGGACACCAATGATAAGGTATACCTTCACATATGAATACACATATTGTGAAAACCATATTATCATAATCATATTTCAACACAAATACATGAATTATAAGGTCTCTAATTCTAGAATAATGGCCAATTGTTAGTTATATATAAAAGTCTATGTACAAATACATGATATGTACACTATATGCACATGGTATGCACACTATATGCATATGATATGTTAAAAAACTCTTTCGCCAGAGAGCTGCTTATGGGATTTTTAAGAAACATTAGCATGGTAAATTTTAATCATACGTGAGAGATGGAGTTTTAAAGTATATATAAAAAATTAGTATTGGGTCGATTATATCATAAGAACAAAACTTGTTTACGAGCTTTAATAAATAAAAAAAATTACTACATTAAATTCGAATAAAAATTAAGGTCATGACTCAAAACTATATTATTATGACATTTTTTTTCAACATAATTAGATCTTCCTTTAAATTGTATACAACAAAAAAGGAATTGAATTTTATATGATAAAACATAAGGCAGGGTTTAGAAAGAAAAAAAAAATGTAAAAACCTTCAAGTTTCAAACCCATGTCTTGCTAAAACTATCAAACTATACTCACCAACTGACCTGAAGTTGATTATTGTTTAAACTTACACACAATTGATATATAGTAGAAAAATTCTAGGATGGGCCTAGATGTGACAGCCCTTCCCGGGAAATTTTAAAAACGTACGCGTGAAATGACGAAATTGCCCCTAGTTCGATTTCTTTACGTTTAATGGTTGTCGTGAGTTTGGTTGGCATGTTTGGAGCCACACACACCTTTCCTCCTGTTTCCCTGCACTGTCCCGTGTTCCCTTTCCCTTCTCATTCCCTGCACTGTCCCGTGTTCCCTTTCCCTTCTCATTCCCTTTGAAACGTACGGACCACACCCAAATCCCATTAAACCTTCACAGATCGAAGAATCCAAGCACATATTCGAGCTCGTGAGGCTTGTAGGAGTCCAACCATACCATTTTCAGGTAAGAACACCTTCGTTTTCACGTCGAATCCACGATGTCCGATTTCGAGTACTGTTCATGCACACGTGATTTCTCACGTTTTAGGGAATTTCAAGCTTGTAGGAAGCTTGGTGAGGTCCCTAGGAGACTCGGGGTGGTTCGTTTGAAGGTTATGGACGTCGAGATCACGAGTTTCGAGGTTGGCCGGAATTGGGGTGTTTTTGCATGTGAGATTTCGTGGTTTTTGGTCCTTGAAAGTAGTATGATTGTGTTCCTCTAGTTCTAAGCTTCATTTTGGTACCAATTTTGTGAAATTTGGATGAAAAACGAAGAAGATATCGAAGTTTGAAAATTTCCCGATTTTTTGGCGCCGGCGACGGCGCCGGAGGCTCGCCGGAGAAGACGACGGAATATTCCGTCAAGTATGACGAAATATTCCTGACGCTGTTAACGGAATCTGTTAAAACTGACGGAATATTCCTAACGGTGTCAACTGACGTCGTCAGCGTGCCAGGCGCGTGCCTGCGCGTGGCCGACGCGTGTGGCCGTGCCTTGGCCGGCGCGTAGGGGCACGTGCGACGGTGAAAAATTATTTTAAAAATATGGGGTTGTTCCTGAGGTTGAGTAGATCACGTTGGTATATTCATATACCCCATTTGAGCATTGTATGAGAAGTTATTTCTAAAGGTTGGTTATGTACTTTAAAATTGACGTTTTTGTAGTTGTTTTGCATATAGGTGATACCTATCCCGAGGACGAGCGTGGTCACTCGAGGCAGGGGGGCTACGACCCTTCCACATATCAGTGAGTGGACTTTTGGTTTTCCGTATATACCTATATACATATATTTTCCCAGAAATTGATTGAAATATTTATTAGTTTATATGCCATGCATTTTATATTGTCGTTGGTTATGCATGGTTAGTTGCATTTATTTGTGTACGTATTGGTGATGTGGACGCACAGGTAAGTGCCAGGTAAGTGTTATTCATGTTTACATTCAGTAGTGATTCGAGATATTTATAGAGCTCATAACCTGCACCCCCGGTGTTAGTGCTCCCGCCCAGAGTAGGGCATAATCCTTCACATGATGTTCACCTCCCGCACCACACGCTCAGCTTGGATCCAAGTTAGGTGCACAGTCCTGTCGTACAGACCACTTTAGGTGGTTCCGACTCGTAGGTGACCCGCGATTATTCGCCCAGCCTTCACGTGATCGTAGCACTAGAGCGTATATATGTATTACACCCAGGCATGTCGTACAAACCACTTTAGGTGGTTCCGACTCGTGTGCAGGTCCAGCTAGTAAGATTGAGATTTGAGCTCTAGATGCAGCCGTACAGGTCACGTTAGGTGACTCCGGCTGCCAGATTTTATGTTATCGATATGATTTATACCTGAGCACTTGCATTTCATTATGAGGTTTTGGCATGGCATATTCTTGAGCATGATTGGTATATATACGTATATTTATTTTCTGGGAAGTATACAGGTTTTACGGCGAGGGGTTAGAACGTATTTATTAAATGGTTTTCGGAAAGCTTTGTTTTTGCCCACTCACGCTTTTGTTTTGCGCCCCTCTAGGTTCTAGTTGAGTAGCAGGTTCGGTGGTTTCCTAGAGGGCTTCCCGGCATTTCTGACAGACCCTCACCAGCGTAGGGCCACCTTCGGGTGTTCTGTTGTCGTATCATTTTTATTTGGACTGCTTTAGGATTATGCTCTGAACTAGGCATCGTACTTATTATTACTTATTGTAAAATCAGTTTTTATTTACTCGTATTACTATTTCCACTATTATTTTATTAGCTTCCGCACTATGCACATGGCTACGTCACTTCCACGTGACGGCCAGTACGTCCTGGTCTCGACCGGGGTGTGTCAGTTTGGTATCAGAGCGTAAGTTTGGCAGTCCTGTGTTTTTGTGAGTATTTTAATGGTTTTGGTGTCTTCTAACAGAATTATGCCGCCTCATCGGGAACCACGTCGCTCTACTGAGCCTAGCTTCCCCGATGTTGCTCAACTGGGGGAAGTTATTGCTACAACCATTCAGTCGGTGATGCGCCCTCCCCAGAGGACTCCTCTGGAGACTATGTACAATTTGAAATTGGATAAGTTTGAAGGTAGTGAGGGTCATGAAGGTGCAGAAAGATGGTTGGAGCATATTGAGAAGACTTTTCGTGTGTTGCACAATTAGGGGAACCTTCCTGTTGAGAGGTGGGTTGAGACGACATCATGGTTTCTGGGTAAGGAGTCTGCAGCTTGGTGGGAGTAGGAATCTCATCGTTTGACTCCAGCTGAGAGGACTGATTGGGATGTTTTCCAGGAGTTGTTCAGGAGAAGGTTTGTGCCTCCTGAGTACATTGATCGTAAGAAGCAGGAGTTCACTGAGCTGAAACAGGGGAAGATGACGGCGAATGAATACTATCGGAGGTTCACTGATCTATCCCGCTACCATCCAGATGTTGCAAGTAATCCGGCGGAGATGCTTCGTCGTTTCCGCCTAGGTACTAAGAAGAAGTGGCGTTCAATGGCGACCACTACCCACTGTGATACCTACTAGGATTTCTATGAGATATTGTTGAGGATTGAGGATTCAGAGAACATGCCGAGCGAGAGTGAGGAGGAAGAGAAGGATGGCAATCAGAAGAAAGATGATAAGGGTAAAGGTCAGGCGCCGCTCGGACCTCGTAGGACGCAAAACTTCAAGAGGGGTGGCACTAGTTCTAGCTCTTCTAGCAGTGGTTTTAGTGCCACTGGTCAGGGACGAGGAGGTAGGTTTGCTGGTGGTGCCAGAGGGCAGAGACAGGGTGATGGTGGTCGAGGCAGGGCCCTAGTTTGCCGTAGGTGTAATAATCGGCATTTTGGTGAATGTAGGCGTGGTAGCAGTGGTTGCTTCACTTGTGGGCAGATGGGACATCGGGCTGCAATTTGTCCCCAGAGTCAGCAGCAAAAACCGCAGCAGGTCTTCTTGCCGCCACCTGTGCCAATTCAGCAGATTCAAGGTTCGGGTAGTTATGGACAGGCAGGTCGAGGTGGTGCCTACCACCATCAGGGTGATGCTGTTCCTTATGCCCCGGGACAGTATCAGTATCCCCAGGACCCGTATTCCCAGGGTGGTTATCCTCCGTATTCTAGCGGCTATATGTCGTATCCTCCAGCGTCAGTAGGTGGTTCTCAGTGGTATCAGGGAGGACAGTTCCAGCAGGGAGAGATTGCTACGAGTAGTGCGGGGTCTTCGAGGCAGTCTGGTCAGCCCAGTCAGGGGCGAGGCACTCAGAGTCGTGGTGGCCAGGCGAGTAGAGGTCGAGGTGGACGATCGCAGACCCAGGGGCGTATTCATAATATTTCTCTGCAGGATGCTCAGAACAATCCGGATTTGATCATGGGTACGTTAAATATCCTTGGTTATTTTGCTAGAGTATTAATTGATTGTGGTGCTACACATTCTGTGATTTCTCATACATTTGCTCAAGTGACGCAACCTCGCCCCACACCTCTAGGGTATGATTTAGAGTTCGCTATGCCTAGAGGAGAGAGATGTGTAGTAGATTGTGTGTACCCAGGATGTCCAGTGATTGTAGAGGATGTGGTTATGCCAGCTGATCTTATCCCGTTAGATATTGTTGACTTTGATGTGATTTTGGGCACATATTGGTTGCATTTCAATCGTACCAATATTGATTGTTACGGGAAAATAGTTACGTTTCATCGTCCTGGACTACCTGTGGTTACTTTTGTGGGCGAACAGAGTGGGGTGAGACATGGTGTTATTTCGGCTTTGCGAGCGAAAAGGTTGTTGTCTAAAGGTTGCCAAGGGTACTTAGCTCATGTGGTGTTGGATAAAGCCGCTCCTAGTAGAGTTGAGGATGTGAGAGTAGTCAGGCACTTTCCTGATGTTTTCCCCGAGGATTTACCTGGTTTACCACCGGACCGAGACATGGAGTTCACTATTGAGTTGCTTCCAGGTACTAATCCTATTTCCTTGACTCCTTATTGTATGGCTCCCGCTGAGTTAAGGGAATTGAAAGTTCAGTTGCAGGAATTAGTGGATAAGGGTTTCATTCAGCCTAGTACTTCACCTTGGGGTGCTCCAGTATTGTTTGTAAGGAAGAAAGACGGTACTTTGAGGCTATGTATTGATTACAAGCAATTGAATCGAGTGACGATTAAAAACCGTTATCCGTTGCCGCGTATAGATGATTTGTTTGATCAGCTTCAAGGTGCTTGTGTATTCTCCAAGATTGACTTGAGGTCTGGGTATTATCAGCTGAAGATTAGTAGGGATGACGTTCCTAAGACGGCATTCAGGACTCGTTATGGTCATTACGAGTTTCTGGTTATGCCATTTGGGTTGACGAATGCACCAGCTGCATTTATGGATTTGATGAATCGGGTGTTCCAGCCCTATTTGGATAGGTTTGTTATTGTTTTCATCGACGACATTCTGGTGTATTCTAAATCGAAGGCGGAGCATGTTCGACATCTTACTTTGGTGTTGAAAAGGTTGAGGGAACACCAACTGTATGCTAAGTTTAGCAAGTGCCAGTTTTGGCTTGACCAAGTTGCGTTTTTGGGGCACATCATTTCAGCTCAAGGTATTTTGGTGGACCCTCAGAAGGTTGCAGCAGTGGAGAATTAGGAGCAACCGCGAACCGTTACAGAGGTGAGGAGTTTCCTTGGTTTAGCAGGGTATTATCGGCGATTTGTTAAGGATTTTTCTGTGATTGCTTTACCACTGATGAGATTAACGAGGAAAGACGTTAAATTTGAGTGGGATGACAAGTGTGAGCAGAGTTTCCAGCAGTTGAAGTATTGCCTCACTCATGCACCTGTTTTGGCACTCCCGGACGATAGTGGTGATTTCGAGGTTTATAGTGATGCTTCCTTGAATGGTCTGGGATGTGTGTTGATGCAGCATGGTAGGATGATTGCTTATGCTTCACGGCAGTTGAAACCTCATGAGTTGAATTACCCTATGCATGATTTGGAGTTGGCAGCTATCATTTTTGCGTTAAAGATATAGAGACATTATCTTTACGGAGAGAAATGTAGGATCTTTACAAATCACAAGAGTCTTCAATATCTTTTTACGCAAAAAGATCTTAATCTTCGTCAACGGAGGTGGCTGGAGTTGCTCAGTGATTTTGATTGCACGATTGATTATCATCCTGGTCGTGCAAATGTAGTTGCTGATGCACTTAGCAGGAAGTCTCAGGGCCGCATTAATGCGTTGTATGCAAGTCGTATTCCTCTTCTGGCAGATTTACGTTCTACGGGAGTGAGGTTGGAAGTAGAAGACCGAGATGTGGCTTTACTTGCTAATTTTCAAGTTAGGCCAATTTTGGTTGATCGTGTGCTTGAAGCTCAGGTATCTGATAGGGAGACTCAAGAACTAATCCAAGCTCGAGACCGAGGAAGGAGGAGAGACCTCAGAGTTCGTGAATCGGATGGCATGTTAATGCAGGAGGGTAGAATGTTCGTGCCTAATAATTTGGATTTGAAGAAGGAAATTCTCGATGAAGCACATATCTCGACTTACGCTATGCATCCAGGAGCTACTAAAATGTATCATATCATTCGGCCATTATGAAGAGGGAGATAGCTGAGTATGTAAGTAGGTATGCTGTTTGTCAGCAAGTTAAGGCGGAAAGGAAGAAGCCGGTTGGGTTGTTGCAGCCGCTTCCCGTTCCAGAGTGGAAATGGGAAAATATCACTATGGATTTCATGTACAAGCTTCCGCGTACACATAATGGTTTTGATGGCATTTGGGTGATCGTTGATCGGCTTATTAAGTCAGCATATTTTATTCCAATGAGGGAGAAGTATTCTTTGGGCCGTTTAGCGGAATTGTTTATCTCGAAGATTGTGAAATACCATGGTGTTCCTGTGAGTATTGTCTCAGATCGTGATCCACGATTTACATCCAAGTTTTGGATGGCTTTTCAGGAAGCTTTGGGTACAAGACTACTTTATAGTACGGCGTATCATCCTCAGACGGACGGACAGTCAGAGAGAACTATTCAGACTTTAGAGGATATGTTGCGAGCTTCAGTGCTACAGTTTAGTGATGCTTGGCACAAGCGGTTGGATTTAATGGAATTTGCTTACAACAACAGTTTTCATTCGAGTATCGGCATGGCGTCATTTGAGGCATTGTATGGTAGATCTTGTCGTACGCCGTTGTGTTGGTCAGAGGTCAGAGAAAGAATTTTAGTGGGTCCAGAGATTGTTGAGGAGACTACTCAGAATGTTCAGGTGAATAAGTCTAATCTGAAGGCAGCCCAGAATAGGCAGAAGAGTTTAGCAGATCGGCATGCTACGGACAGAGTGTATAAGGTTGGAGATTGGGTATTTCTGAAGCTTTCACCGTGGAGAGGAGTTGTGCGGTTCGGAAAGAAGGGTAAACTGAGTCACACGTACATTGGACCATACATGGTCACAGAGCGAGTTGGTGAGGTAGCTTACAGGTTGGAGTTGCCTCCGGAGTTGGCTAGAGTGCATAACGTTTTCCACGTGTCTATGCTTCGACATTATGTTGCTGATCCGTCTCATGTGATACCTCCTCAACCCTTGGAAATTAATCCAGATTTGACTTATGATGAGGAGCCAGTGACGATACTAGATTGGAAAAAGAAGGTTCTGAGGAACAAGACGGTGAACTTAGTGAAAGTTTTGTGGAGGAATCATTCAGTCGAGGAAGCTACGTGGGAGACAGAAGATCGGATGAGGGATTTGTATCCTCGGTTGTTCTTTGATCACTAAGGGTTATTATTTGGTTGTTTTGAATTTCGGGATGAAATTCTTGTAAGGTGGGTAGGTTGTGACAGCCTGTCCCGGGAAATTTTAAAAATGTACGCGTGAAATAACGAAATTGCCCCTAGTTCGATTTCTTTACGTTTAATGGTTGTTGTGCGTTTGGTTGGCATGTTTGGAGCCACACACACCTTCCCACACACCCCTAACATTTCCTCTTGTTTCCCTGCACTATCCCGTGTTCCCTTTCCCTTCTCATTCCCTTTGAAACGTACGGACCACACCCAAATCCCATTAAACCTTCACAGATCGAAGAATCCAAGCACATATTCGAGCTCGTGAGGCTTGTAGGAGTCCAACCATACCATTTTCAGGTAAGAACACCTTCATTTTCACGTCGAATGCACGATGTCCGATTTCGAGTACTGTTCATGCACACGTGATTTCTCACGTTTTAGGGAATTTCAAGCTTGTAGGAAGCTTGGTGAGGTTCGGGGTGGTTCGTTTGAAGGTTTTGGATGTCGGGATCACGAGTTTCGAGGTTGGCCGGAATTGGGGTGTTTTTGCAGGTGAGATTTCGTGGTTTTTGGTCCTTGAAAGTAGTATGATTGTGTTCCTCTAGTTCTAAGCTTCATTTTGGTACCAATTTTGTGAAATTTGGATGAAAAACGAAGAAGATATCGAAGTTTGAAAATTTCCCAATTTTCCGGCGTCGACGACGGCGCCGGAGGCTCGCCGGAGAAGACGACGGAATATTCCGTGAAGTCTGACGGAATATTCCTGACGCCGTTAACGGAATCTGTTAAAATTGACGGAATATTCCTAACGGCGTCAACTGACGCCGTCAGCGTGCCAGGCACGTGCCTGCGCGTGGCCGGCGCGTGGGGGCGCGTGTGACGTTGAAAAATTATTTTAAAAATATGGGGTTGTTCCTGAGGTTGAGTAGATCACGTTGGTATATTCATACCCCATTTGAGCATTGTATGAGAAGTTATTTCTAAAGGTTGGTTATGTACTTTAAAATTGACGTTTTTGTAGTTGTTTCCCATATAGGTGATACCTATCCCGAGGACGAGCGTGGTCACTCGAGGCAGGGGGGCTACGACCCTTCCACATATCAGTGAGTGGGCTTTTGGTTTTCCATATATACCTATATACATATATTTTCCCAGAAATTGATTGAAATATTTATTAGTTTATATGCCATTCATTTTATATTACCGTTGGTTATGCATGGTTAGTTTCATTTATATGTGTACGTATTGGTGTTGTGGACGCACAGGTAAGTGCCAGGTAAGTGTTATTCATGTTTACATTCAGTAGTGATTCGAGATGTTTATAGAGCTCATAACCTGCACCTCCGGTGTTAGTGCTCCCGCCCAGAGTAGGGCACAGTCCTTCACGTGATGTTCACCTCCCGCACCACACGCTCAGCTTGGATCCAAGTTAGGTGCACAGTCCTGTCGTACAGACCACTTTAGGTGGTTCCGACTCGTAGGTGACCCGCGATTATTCGCCCAGCCTTCACGTGATCGTAGCACTAGAGCGTATATATGTATTACACCCAGGCCTGTCGTACAAACCACTTTAGGTGGTTCCGACTCGTGTGCAGGTCCAGCTAGTGAGATTGAGATTTAAGCTCTAGATGCAGCCGTACAGGTCACGTTAGGTGACTCCGGCTGCCAGATTTTATGTTATCGATATGATTTATACCTGAGCACTTGCATTTCATTATGAGGTTTGGCATGGCATATTCTTGAGCATGATTGGTATATATACATATATCTATTTTCTGGGAAGTATACAGGTTTTACGGTGAGGAGTTAGAACGTATTTATTAAATGGTTTTCGAAAAGCTTTGTTTTTGCCCACTCACGCTTTTGTTTTGCGCCCCTCCAGGTTCTAGTTGAGTAGCAGGTTCGGTGGTTTCCCAGAGGGCTTCCCGGCATTTCTGACAGACCCTCACCAGCGTAGGGCCACCTTCGGGTGTTCTGTTGTCGCATCATTTTTATTTGGACTGCTTTAGGATTATGCTCTGAACTAGGCGTCGTACTTATTATTACTTATTGTAAAATCAGTTTTTATTTACTCGTATTACTATTTCCACTATTATTTTATTAGCTTCCGCATTGTGCACATGGCTACGTCACTTCCACGTGATGGCCAGCACGTCATGGTCTCGACCGGGGTGTGTTACTAGACCAACCATGGCATCCATGTGGCTTTGCCACTAATCAATTGCCCAAACCTAAATTATATGTTGGAAATGAAGTAGCAGGAGTTGATGAGCTATATGTTGGAAATAAAGTAGGGGGTGTGAGATTTGACAACACACTAACCTATATGTTGGAAATGAAGTGGCAGGAGGGACAAAAAAGGAGTGGTGGGAATTCCTCCAAATTTTGTAGGTCACATGCATCAAATCCTCACCACACAAACACCTTCAACATAATCCCTTTTTTACCCAACAAGTTTTCATCCACATCAATGCTACACTTGTATAAATAGGCTTCTCACACTTATTTGCCTTCTCAGATAGTCAAAATAATTCACAACACTAACATGTCCAAGTTCAAACATGAAACTGGGGTTTTAACTCCAAGTTCCACGAGTGGTACATCATGGAACCTACTCCACTTTTAGGGTCACCTAAGGCCATTTAGCTCTGTCGATTAGGAGACGCTACTGGAAAATATATATTAGGTCCGTGGGAGGCTTGATTATGAGACGAGCGTCACTGAGTATTGGAAACACAAGCTAATGAAGGCAGAAAAATAGCTTGTGGACCTCAATTGTAAAACCAACGAAGTGCTCTGCCGTGCAAGTAAGCAGAAAATAAAGGTTGACACATCTCAAGAAATGATCCCCATTCCTAAATTTTGAATTGTCGAAGAAGCATCGCGGCCATATTGAGTCATACGAGCGTTCCCAAGAGGGAAATGCCGAAATGGATGAGGAACGCAACAAGGGGTTTGAGGATTTTCGTCAGGTAACGAAGGGAAATGAACGCATCAACCACAATGGGATTTTTTGACAGTGAAGGAATTGAATCATTTAATAAAATTTGGTATCAGTGATTGTTCGGTGAGGGTTATGCTTAATAGCAATAGTAGAATAAATTTGAAGGCTTAGATGTTAAGCAATGTAATATAGTTGTGCAATGTATTTGATAACTATTGTATGATAATAAACATGAGGACTATGTATCCTTGTTACCTTCAGTGCCTTCTTTGTCCTAAACTACCTTAATGCAAAGAGTATCAAATATGTAAATATGCACTATATACACTATATGCACATGACTTGCACATAATATGTACAGTACATGTACATGTTATGCACAGAAATGGAGATCGAACAACAAACTGCTTTTCGCATTTATAAGACACTTTAAAGCAAGCTATTGGTATAGTGGATACAATTAAAACATAATCAACAACGATCACATATATAAGGTCATAGTGACAGTTTGCAAGTCTTGTTATATATATCAACCACCGCTTAACCGTGTACGTGGAAAACATGAAACTCGTTGTTGCTTATTTTATGGACACGCATGACCCTTAACGTTCTCTAAGCTTTTTCTTAATTTTTTTTTTTTTTCCCGGAGACTGGGGCACAACATACATGCATTATAACTAGTGAACATTCCCGCCTCTCATATTAAGTTATAGCCATTTACACCATGCATACCATGCTTACCATGCACACCATATGCACATAACGGAAAATTTTCACAAATTTATGCAATTGGACACTTAAAACGGAAATTGGAACATACCTAGTATCCTAGCACGTCAAAAAGTAAAGTTTTTTCCACAACCCATAGGCCCCAACATGAAACACAAACCTTAGTTTAACTTACAAACAACTCATTTATTCCATACATCATTGATATAGAAACTTGGGACTAAACACCCTACCTTACTACGCATGCCTAAGCTTCAGTTGCTGGAAAAAAATGAAACTTTCCTGCCAAAACAAAAAATATGGTAAAAACGTCCTATCTTTAAGGATGGAAGAATTGCTTGTGTTTGGTTATAAAAGAATAACACACATAACTTACAAATCTGAGCTCAAACTCGAAAGCCCCGACTTCACTTTTCTCACCTCTCTCTCGACATCCCTATGTTCAAAATAAGAGGTATGATCTCAACCCAAAATCCAGCTCACTCTTCTAACCTCTCTCTTGACTTCCCTCTTTTCAAAATCAAAGCTCACATATATGAGCTCAAGCCAAAAACCCACAGCTCATAACTCTTTCTCTTAACATCCCCAACTTCGAAATTAGATAAATGACACAATGAGCTGCGAGTTTTACAATTTATATGTGGGTATTTTTGTCATTTCACTTTTGTGCATGGTGTGCATGGAGTGTGCATGGCCGGTCTGTCCTATTTTGATCCAAACATTAAGAAAATAGCCTATTTCTATCAATTTCCCTATATAAATACACATGTCATAATATATATACACAACTATAACACCACATGACAGTATAACAATCATTATAAAAATTTGAATAACATTTATTATATACATATACATATAGAATTGTTATTGGCAACAAAAATCTAACTACGCATATCCGAACTTTCTTATTCATAAGAAAAATAATACTTTTATGAGGATTGGATAATTAAATTTTTGAAATGCCAATAATGATTCTATAAATATATTATATTATTTTTTTTTTTTTGTCAAACGATAGATTTGTTAGATTAGATGTTAGGGTTCAAACCTACGCAGTGATGTAAGGACAACACTTATCTTCACCGCTGTGCCAAAGGGCACTTGCATCATAATATCATATTAGATTTGAAATATCATGACAAGTTTAATTACCCAGAATAAGAATAAGGAAGGAGAACGTTTTTTTTCTCAATCACCAAGAATCAGGGAAATTAGGAATTGGTTAACCACTCAAGTATTCGATTTTGAAGGTATTCGATTTCCAAATTTTAAGATGAACCCACCTATTTTTTTTTAGTTTCTTATGTGCTAGTAAATATAGAAAGAAGTCAAAAGTTGAAATAGTTCTATTTCCTCCCATTATCAATTCTTGATAAATAAGCATGTCAATTTGATTTGATTAAAGTATTGGATATATTGAAGACCCATACAAGATTAAAAAAGGGTTAGTGTGCAATGAAATTCTCTAACAAAATATTGAGATTCAGTGCCGGACGTACAAGCAAAAACACCATTTAAGTTTAATTGTATTTTTTTTAATCACTCCTCTTAACCTTAGTATAGGCTTAATAACTTGTCATTCGGGAATAACAATTTGGCTGCAAGCATCAAATTTATGTGGTACATTATATGCGCACAAGGAGGGTTTTATTTCAAACGAGTCTCGTTCTCATTGACTTTCTTGTCGAAGAAAATTGTGGTCACCACTTTGCGAGCTTAATTCAGTACAATTAAAAAGTTAAATGATCATTTACAGTTGAATTAAGATTGAACAGTGAACTATGAGGTCTAGGAGAACGGGTATTTTGTACAATTTTTTTTTTATGTTAGTTTCAAATATCTTTAGATACAAAAAATAAGTTTCATATGTCACTTAGTATTACGGTCTAGTAGTATTTCTCTTCACATGTAAGTGAGAAGTCTTAAGTTCAATTGCCAAAGACGAATTTGAACCCACATTATTGCTAGTCCACTGAGGCTAAGCCCACCTCCTTCCCTCTTGGTGTAGATAATATTGTTTGTTCATAAAAAAATAAAAATAAAAATAAAAAGGGTTTCATATATACATACATACATATATATATATATATATATATATATATTATTTTCTTTTATAAATTAAGAAATCAATTTTCCTTTCTTGCAAGTCAAGCAACGTACATGTCAACTATATATATATATATATGAGTAATGCTATGGAGACTAAATTTTGAAAACTAAAAGACATAGAAGTTGATTAGTTTATTACTTACACGTTGATAAACGTACTTATTTTTATTGATGACACATCATTTAGTTTGCAAATTATTTAGTCTTTAAATTTGATCTCTCTAGCATTACCTGTTAATATGTGTGTGTGTGTGTTTGTGGGGGGTGGAAACCCTACTCTGCACTTGTTTTCTTAAACTTCTATTACTGCGGAGGCGGAACGCCGCATTATTATAATAACCAAAACGAAAATGTGTATTGAGGTAGACGGACCTTTTGCAACAATTATTTTGTTTGATTCTGCAGCAGTTTTCTTTATTATTGCTCCAGTTTTTACATGCCTTATGCATGTAGAAAGAAAGAGTTTACTTGTAGATATCAGTTCCAGTCTGGACAAGTCGAGGCGTTGGAGGTATATAAGTTCATCCTGTGCATACCTTCTTTTTCTTTAATTTAGTTTATCTTCTATTAATTTGTATATCTAAAGATCTCTGTTGTTTCTTATAAAAATTCTATTGTTTTGATATAAATATTTCAAAGAGCTTTGCATTTATTCTTTTCTTTTTCTATTTCAATGTATTTTTAACATAACATTTATCTAATCTTTTCTTGAAAGTTGGAAAATTTTCTTTCCACCAAACTTACAGTGGGATTCTTACAAAATTTGCTAATTTTGTTTTCCCATTTTTTCATGTGTGTAAAGGCGGAAGCTTCTTCAAGACGATGCGTCTCCCACCGAGAATCATGTTGCATCCGCTCTTCTAAACTGATCGGACTACATCGTTTTGGATCTGTCGAGATATTGTTCAAACCTAGCTAGCTGTCATATTTTGAGGTGGCCTTCAACATTTCATTTAAATATATGCGTTGTTATCAAGAAGTGATGTTTCAGCAATTTTTATCTTTTGTCAATGAGATTATTTTAAGTTTCTAACAATCGATACTTTTACAATTTTTTTATGCTTCAGATTTTGTAACATCTAAAAGGTGTAAATATAGATGATGTGAAAAGTTTTAATCATTAGAGGACTTCAACATAATGTGATGTAATCACACCAAGCCTTTGTTTAGAACATAAAGGGCTGAAACCAAAACAATATTAATAATAATTTGAGATGCAAGGTAGTTTATCCAAAAACTGGAATGTCGTTATTTTCAGGTCGATTGTCTTTCGGAGTCGGGAGTTAATATTATTTTCAATTGAACAATATACATATCTATGTCCCTTCCTATTCTTTTAGGATGCGTTTACTAATTTGTAATCAAAAGGTAGGGAATTGAATTAATGAGGAATTGGAATGAGGTGGAATCAGAATCAGATTCTTATTAAAGTTGTTTACTAAAACTTTATTAAATCGAAATATGAATGATATAAACTGTTTACTAATTCACATGAATTGGAATGAAAATTAATGTGATTACTAAAATATCCTTGTGTCAGGTAATATATATATATATATATATTTTGGATTGAAACACCCCAAAACAAGGCCAGCCAGAACAAAAGGCACATTAGTTTCTCTCTGTGTCGATATCAGCCCTCGTTCTGCTGCCGCCACCACCACACACAAACTGTGTCTATCGATACCAACCCTCTGTTTCGTCTGCATCTCACTAGCTCTTCCACCGAAGCACCTCCTCCGCCAATACCAACTTGCATCGTACTTCCTAATTCACTCTGCAGTCCTGACGCCTAATCCCTATTCCACCAAATTTGACCCTTGTCTTCACCTAATCATACAAAAAATACAAGATAGAATTGTTACCAGATCTTATTGTCATATATAAGGTGGGTTGTGCTGGGAAAGTGCTACAATGGGTTGACACTGTGTGGGTCAAGATGGGTCAGTGGTGGATGGTTGTGGACAAACAAAAGCGTTCTTGCTGGTATGTGTGAGTTCGGTGTCATGGTGGTGGTCAAGGTGTAAGGAGTCAGCGGAGGAGAAACGAAGGAGAGGGTGCGCTACTGGTGGAAGGTACAAGGGTATTTTGGGTAGAAGTATTTGATTCCAAAAGGAGGCTTCCTCCGGAAATTCAATTACTACCTCCATGTAGGTAATTGAATTCCGGAAGATTAAGGAATTCGATTTCGGATTTTAAGCGGGTCCCACTTACTTTTTCATTCCCTACATGTTAGTAAACGTGAGAATGCTTCGGGAGGAATACGATTCCGTTTCTTTCCATTCCATTCCCGTTTGGTAAACATGCCCTTAGTGTAACTCAAAGTAGTAATATGTTGTAATAAAAAATTGTGAAACTTGAATTTATTTTTGCATTGAACGAAGCTTATTTTCGTGAAAAAAAAATGGAGAATTACAGTTACTATTACATTAGTATAGACGAAGGGATTTCTTAACAGAAACTAGCAATGTGGATTAGTATCTCCATGGCAGAAACTACTTAAATGCCCATAAAAGGTGATGGTGTTCTTCTAACGTTTAAAAAAAAAAAAATACCTAGAGCAAAAACAAAGTACACTATCTTTTTTTCTGGAGGAAATGAAGTTCTCATCCTGCCGAATAAGACCCAAAGAGTCGATATTATATTAAGGTGATCTATGATCGATATGCATGAGTAAATTTGATTTACTATTAGGAAATGATATGATTGTTTTCTTGAATTCTACGTTTTGGGTTCAAACATTGTCCCTTACTCGTAGTTTAGATATGCAGTCACCACCTAATAAGAAGACATCGATCTAAGTCAGGATCATAAACACCTTTAAGTATGTACATTATCTTACGTTTGTCAAAATAAAATGATATATGAAAAAAAGAATAAAAAAATATAAAAAGAAGTTGATTAAACAAGAATAATTCTTTCAAAGTTCAATAATCCCAATTAAATAATAGTACAACCATGACCAAAACACGACTTTATCTGCAAAGCAAATATTGGAGTACGTCAGAAGAAGTTCTGGAATTCGCACCTCCAAATGTTCTTCCAGTAGTAATATTTCTTGAAGAAGTCGTCTTTGTCTTCGTGTTGAAGTTCGTAAAATTCTTCAGAGCTATTGTATGCCAAAATACAATAGTCGACATGCAAGAGAGTATTAGGTATTAAATTAATAAAGCAAGATGAAGGTATAGAAAATATAATAAATAGTCGCAAAAAATAAAATTAAAAATATGCAATTACTTACCTCCATGTATCCCTAATGTTCGGGCAGGAATTTCGTTGGGGAGGGTCCCTGGCTCGAGCACACAGCTCTCCAAGGAGTTGACACTTTGGTTGATTGTCGGGCTCTCGCTCGCTTGTTAGGCTACAAGAAGATGACAGAGTTAGTTCTGAAAGATGCCTTTATCGGGCCTTAGATGTAGGCCGGGAGGATTGCAATCAAAATTAGCTAAGTGCTGAGGTGTGTCACTGCCATCTCTACATGGCAGATGTAGAATGAGTGTAGTTCAATCGATTACTTGCGCCCCAAGTTATTCTAACTTCTCATCATCAAAAGGTTGTCGTGGATGGGTTAAGTCAACATTAAGTTCTTTTCTATGCCTTGAGATCAAGGACTTTTGTTTATCTTGTATGCTTTTAAAGAGTATGGATTCAGATCTGATTAAGACATTAGTTTCATTTACTTTTATGATAGTAAAAGTACTAAGTGAACCAGATCTGAGAGTTAATAGAACTTTGAAACATCAGGAGACCGAAAATGACTTGCATATATACTGAGGGATACATTATAACACCAGATCTATTAATGAAAAGGCAAAAACAAAGAGAATCGGGCAAGATTTCACCTTGTCGGGCAAGGTTAAAGCGTCTTGCAATCTATTTTCTTTGTTGTTACAAAGGGTTGAGTAATAAAGAGGGATGAAGGGTAAACGAGTTTACACAAGAGAATTGATACTACAATATTTGGGGAAAGTAGCAAAGCTTTTACATAGACAAAAGATGGCTTTTGTGGGGAATGATCCTAAAAAGGATTGAGATCTGGGTTGATTACAGTTTTTAGATGCAAATCTGGCTTGAGAGCAGAGTTTGTATGTTTGTTTATTTGATTGAGTCTCCTTGTCTTTGGGCCTTCTTCCTCCTTTTATAGATGAATTAACCCAATTGTGCTGCTTCTGTTCTTGCCTGAAAGTAACTGAAGAGTAATGAATCATCAGCATTTTTACATGTTCTACCATCCAAAAGTACTTTTGGGCCGGAAGTAGGTGGATTTTCATCGGTTGTCACTTCTCTTGTAAGCACCTAGTCTTTGCATTTAATGGGGACCGTGAGATGGATGACCTGGGCTTGACTCTAGGCTTCGACCAAACCTTCTTTATTGAGCTTAATTGGGCTTCCTTCCCTTTGAAGCCCAAAGTTTAAATATTAACCCAAACACCTAATCTCTTCTATCTTATCATCGATCTCTTTCTGTACTAACTTTGTCTCTCTATGCATAGCGACATGGGAGTCTATGTACCTTAAAAGTGCCGCCCCAAGCAGTACATACACAAGAGGTTCTATTGCCATTAGGATTAATTAGGATAAGATTAAGGAAGATAATAATACACTTTTGTTAGGGTTTATTCTCTCTCTCTCTCTCTCTCTCTCTCTACTTATATACATACACACACAGCGCACACTATATATAACATACAGTTAGGGTTTGGAGTAGCTTACTCTTCAAGAAATAGTTAACCTTTCTTTCGCTTCAAGAAAAGTAAATACTAATAGTGCTACTCCGTTCCTTTTTTCACTTGAGGCACGTTTACATGACTTGCAAGAAAAGAAATTTGTAACTTATTATAATTCAAAACCATGTAAGTTAAACCCTCTGTATAATATCATTACCCCACGAACTAACTAACTCGTGTTGGAGTTTGAATGAAATTTCAACTCAAATGTGGAGTATTGTTGGAAATTTTGAGTGGAAATTTCATTGTCCCACATTGGTCATTCTCAAAAGGATTCCTCACTTTATAAGGTTTTGTCCCTTATAAAAAGTGATTGGAGTGATAGATCTTGGAGACTAAAATTGGGCTCACCCTTGGGGTTGGGCTTTGGGGTGTAATAATTAATATATAATTAATTATCAAAAGATGGATCTTGGGCCTTAGGGCTTGGGCTCTAATAATTAAATTATTTAATTAATTATTTTCGGATTTAATTAATTTCAAATTTAATTAATTTTTTTTTTTTTATTATTACCAACAGACTCATCCTTTCAGATGAAGTTTGAAGAGTTCAAAAAAAAAAACGTAGTGCAAAGCACCCTTCTGAAGAGATGTCTCCCAACAGTCACACCTCATTCTCATACCTATTGCAAACAAGTATAATCCCATTATATATACATCCATCTGCATGGTATTTAGAATGCAGAAAATCAACATTCTTTTTCTACAATCATAAACATCATTTCTGAGAGAACTACATAGAAATTCGCCAGAAGTCAATTTTTCAAGTGCTAGAATTCTTGACTTAGATCGTTGAATCCTGGTGAAGCAGACGTCCGTAGAACTACAAGCACTGAGTATAGACAAAATTTTTGTTTCAAGGATATTGCGGTACGCAAGCCTCGATCTTCAATTTTTCTGTTTAATATTAAACCCTCTATATAATATAATTACCCCACGAACTAACTAACTCGTGTTGGAGTTTGAATGAAATTTTAACTCAAATGTGGAGTATTGTTGGAAAATTTGAGTAGAAATTTCATTGTCCGACATTAGTCATTCTCAAAAGAATTCCTCACTTCATAAGGCTTTGTCTCTTATAAAAAGTGATTGGAGTGATAGGTCTTGGAGACTAAAATTGGGATCACCCTTGGGGTTGGGTTTTGGGGTGTAATAATTAATATATAATTAATTATCAAAAGATGGATCTTGGGGCTTGGGCTCTAATAATTAAATTATTTAATTAATTATTTTCGGATTTAATTAATTTCAAATTTAATTAATTATTTATTTTTTTATTATTACCAACAGACTCATCCTTTCAGATGAAGTTTGAAGAGTTCAAAAAAAAAAAACGCAGTGCAAAGCACCCTTCTGAAGAGATGTCTCCCAACAGTCACACCCCATTCTCATACCTATTGCAAACAAGCATAATCTATTATATATACATCCATCTGCATGGCATTTAGAATGCAGAAAATCAACTTTCTTCTTCTACAATCATAAACATCATTTCTGAGAGAATTACACAGAAATTCGCCAGAAGTCAATTTTTCAAGTGCTAGAATTCCTGACTTAGATCGTTGAATCCTGGTGAAGCAGACGTCCGTAGAACTACAAGCACTGAGTATGGACAAAATTTTTGTTTCAAGGACATTGCGGTACGCAAGCCTCGATCTTCAATTTTTCTGTTTAATATTATTTCATTGTTCATACTCTTTCAATATTTATTAGTATTTATTATTTATTAGCATATATAATTTTATCACAGATTGTTAACATATATCCAACAACTCGTGCGTGGGTTTTTGTTTATTCCTTTTACTTGGCTGTTGCAGACTTCCAGCAGCCATGTTAGTCCTGAATAACAATTCATGTGCTGGTATATGTTTGCTTGTGGTGGCCATGATTGGGTATAAAGTTCGTAAAGAAAATCTGCGACGGTTGAGATGGCTTAACAAAGAATTGGATGAAATAAAAAGATGCAGGTAATTATCCTTGTTTTCAATATCCGATTTGGATCCCATCCAAACCCACTTTGTAAGGATCCTTGGTATCCTCATATCATATCCGTTCATCGCATATCGTGCGGTCAAAAATAACATTACCTAACGAAAACTGGTCGCACGATGTACGATGAACATGTAAAATATATTAATGTACTTCAGTATCCTTCATTATAAAGCCTTACAAGGAATTTATTAATCTGCTTCCGTGAAAATTTTAATGTCTCAATCAAATCTCTTATTCTTCCTGTTGATATTTATTTAAATTTCTCCTTGTTTTCCAAATAGGGAAATTAGGCGAAAGAGGGTAGCAAAGAAGTCAGTTGCTTCGTGAACTGTAACCATTCAAAAACCCTAAACATTTCATTTTGTTGTGGTGGTTTTTGTCTTTTATCTTTTTTTTTTTTTTTTTTTTTTTTTGCCAACGATAGATGATGATATATTAGATGTTAGATTAGTTACCAATGAGGTTTGAATCCACGCCGTCATGCAAATACTAACACATTTCTACCATTGTGATAAAGGACCACTTGCAACTTTATCTTATATTTATTTGTTGTATAATTGTTTTTCCTTTTGTTTTAGACCGTTATGCTATTTATTTTTAACTTTTAATTGTTTTTTTACAATGATATATTTACATTAAGGCACTATGGGTGGGGAAGTAATTAACTGCTTTCGAACTAAGATACATATATATATATATATATATATATATTTTTTTTTTTTTTTTGTGTTTTCTGGATTATTTTTTTTACATTTTTTTTTTTTTAAAACATCTGAATGGATAATTTTTTACATATGTTTTTTTTTTGACAAATGATGTTATCTATACTAAGGGTGAGGGAGCGGGCTAAACCTCACAATGTGCAAGCCATAATAATGCGGTTCAAATTCGCATTTGACGAGAATCAAACCTATGACATCTTACTTACAAGTGAAGAGGAATCTCACTAGACCTAAGTGGCAATTTCTTAGAAGTTTTTTATTTTTTATTTTTTATTTATCAACAGTAAAGGACAGGAGAGTAGGCTAAGCCTCACAATGAGCTAGCAATAATATGGTTCAAATTTACCTTTGACGAGAATCGAACCTAAGACCTCTCACTTATACAAGTGATGAGGAATACTACTAGACCGTAGTACTAAGTGGCAATTCTTACAATTTTGAAGAAACTATAAATTAAGAAGATTGATTACGATACTTACATGTATTCAAGTGCAATTATCATCCGACACCATCAAAATGATGATTATATTAAATACATTTAAGTATACAAAAACCTACTTTTGACGTCCCATGTTAAATTAAGTTAGTGTGGCACAGTATATGATATCCATTTGATTTTCACCAACAAAAGAACAAGAAAAATATACACCATATGATTTATCCCTTGACCAATCTGTTTTTTTTTTTCCTTCTTTTTTATTCCCCAGATTTTTCTTTACCGTTCTTTGACTGCAAGTCTATGTTAGAACCAATCAAATGTTAAGTATATATTATACAACAATTACACAGTTTATTTCGAATAGAAATTTCATAAGGATACAATATATATATATATATATCTTACAATATAAACAATTAATAAAACTGAATTAATAAACCACAAAACACTGACTTGGTTAGAAAAATAGAGGCTTGCAGTAGCAATCTCCTAAGATAAAAATACGCCCCTACACCAGTGCAATAGTTCAAATGGACGTCTATCTTGCAGGATACAACTATCTAATCCAAGTTCTTGCACACGAACTTGGATTCTTGGCGAATTGATTGAGCATTTCTCTGTGAAATATGGAGGAAGGAAAATGAAAGTGATGATACAGTTTCTGATTTTATTGCCATATATAATGGCATAATTTGAACAAATACAACCGTTCATGCTTATCAGTTTTTAAAAAACCAAATGTAACTGAACGTAACTGTTCAATTAGTTTTATCCTTTCGGAAAAAACTGAATCCAAAAAATAAAAAACGTAACTTGTGTTTTTCGTCCATCCGAGCCCCAAGGCCCAAGGCCCATCTTTGACATTTAATATATACACCCAAACCCTCCAAGTCTAAGGCCCAAGGTTCATGGCTTTGGCCCAATTCATTTCAAACTATAAGTGAGTTCACTCACTTATAAAGGTGATGTTCACTAAAGGTTTGGGCGATATGGGACTCCTCCCGCATAAAACACAAGTTCCAACAGTCTGCATCCACCTTATTCTTTCACAGATCGAAATGTTTTACTAATTTTGCTGTCGTTTTTGTTTAATTTCAATATGAATTCACGCAAAAGACTTGGATAGCGAGTATCTTCTTGATATATCTGAGAAAATTAAAATAATGACATAAACATTAATGTAATTATCTATAATGTATAATTGATTGTCTTTTAAGACCATTTCCAACATTTGGGTTTAAAACTAAAAATTTTAACTCAGAAAATTTAGGTTTTAACTCAGAAACAGTTTTTCTGCTCTAACTCTTATGGGTTAAAATTATAGCACCAGATTATTAAAGAATGAATTTAAGCTTTTTTTAATTAATTTTTTTAAAAAAAAAATTATGTAACGAGGTGAGTTTTTACTCATATTCTCTGCATCCGTGAACTGCAACCCTCTAGTAGCATGCAAATAATCCAACAATGCAGCTTCCGCTTCTTTTCGAATGGAATAAGAAATTCGAACAACATTTCCTCCCTTACCACTCAAAGTTTTATCCGAATTTTCGGAATTCTCATTTGCAGAAGCTTCATTGGTACTGTACATTCTAAAGGTTAGGGCATTGCAGAAATACCCAATTGGCTAAAATGGGATTGGTGATGATCTAACACAGTTTTCGCAACAATTCAAAGAAACTCATTTGTGAACATATGCTAATCTGAGTTTCTGCAAATGGGTCAAGGAAAATTCGAAGAGATTCCACCCCAAGTGACTACTATGGGTGCCCAAAAATGCCCAGATTTTCAGGTTAACCCAAATAAATATGGAGTCATTGGACGAAATATTACCTTGGGATTTTGACGAACACACAGGCATAGGATCAATACTGGACAAGATTTTGCAGGAGCTTCTTGGGCGACTGAAGGTTTTACTGTTCACCCATGTTTTACCAAAATAACTTTTTTTGTTGAAGTTGCTATTTCCAGCTTCTAGTTTTCAACATTTTTTCATCCATAACTTTAAAGAAAAAAAAAAAAGTTGATTTAAAGTGTTTACCAAACACTAAAAATGCTCCAACTTTTTTTCATAACCATTTTTTTTTAAAAGTTTAGCTAAGCCTCATAATGGGCCAACAATAATATGATTTGAATTCGTCTTTGGTGAGAGTCGAACCTAAGACCTCTTACTTACAAATGCAGAGGAATACCACAAGACCATAGTACTAATTGACAACTTAATTTAACCATCAAAATTGCTACTGTATACTTCGAGATCTCATACGTCAAAAATCAGCAAAAACAAAAGTTAGGAGATCAAGTAACAAGGGAAAATCATCCAATGGTTAGAAACGAAAAATCACGATTTAATAGTCATTTTAAATCTAATTTTGTTGGTTTTTTCCAAACACACTCTTAGACCCTAAAAGAATACAATGAATATGAATGAACCCGATCATCAATTTAAAATATTTACTCTAATGGATACAACAAAAGCTTACGTTCTGTTTAATAAAAGTACAAAATAAACTCTATGTGTTTTTGGAATTTATTGTTTTGACGAGACACGCATTCTAAATCTACCAAATTAGTTTTCACGATCCACCCGTCAAACATGCCTGTATATACCTCGAGATCTCATACATCAAAAATTACCCAAGAAAAACTTTTGTATATAAGGTAATGAGACGAAATTATTCGACGGTTAAAAACGAAAAATCACAGTTTAACGGTCGTTTTAGCTCTGATTTCAATGATTTTTTACAAGGCCCCAAATTGAGATTAAAATCACATACTAAAGTGACCTAATCATCAAATTCGATGATCTTTTAACCATTTCAACTTAATGTTAAAATTTTAGAAATTTTTTTTTTTTTTCAATTTGCCCAACGTATTCTTTGTATTCGCCAAGAACTAACAACGATTTGTTGGGTCACAACACAACCTCAGTCATGCAAAGCCTAAAATTTTCTCCCCAAAAAATAGGTGGCCCAATGAAAGACTCGAAAGTTTCATCGACCAAAGGTTATTTCCCACTTTTCGCATCAAAGTTAAATATTTCAGGCAACCTTTACATGACGAGCCCTTAGAGCTTGCCTGACGAAAATTTAGGTTTTTTACACGTGTCAAAATTCCAAAAGGTTTGCCCGATGAACCCTTCTGTTGAGCAAAGGTTTAAAATGTTATAACTCCCAGATCCATGACAATCTATTAAATTTGTTAACCATAGTTAAGTCTCATAACACATGGCAATCTATTAGAATAAAGGTCACTACCAAAAATTTGGTCTTGCCCTACAAAATTTTGCCCAACAAACCACATTTCATCGGGTAAAGGTGTTTTACTAGACGAATTTTTAGTTGGTCGGGTAAAACTGGTCAACATTTAGGGTTTACCCAAAATCTTTACACGACAAAAAGTTTTCGTAGGGCAAGGTGAAAATCATGCAAATATTTGGCGCCAAAAGGAAATAAATGGCACATAATTGTGAAGGCTTGTCTAACGAAACGGAGCTTCGCCGGCTTGATGTCCTATGCCTGACTACCATGTTCATTGAAACAAGTTTTCATGTCGTTGGGCAAAGGCCCACAATGACCTGTAAAAACATTCATAGATTATTTTCGCATTCTACGAAACTAGATTTACGATCCAACCGTAAAATTATTTGTATGTACTTCGACATCTCATACGTCAAAATAACCAAAAACAGACATTTGGAGATTGGGTAACGGGACGAAATCATTCGACGGTTAGAAATGAAAATTCACTATTTAATTTAGCTTTGATTATGATGAATTTAAAATATGAAGTTTTAACGAAAAACCCACGGTACTGTTCACTTTAACGAAAAACCATATTTTTACACTAAAAAGTCAATCCTGGTACTATTCACTTTACCCTTTATTTTGTCCTTATCATTAAAACTCAAAGTTTTCAAACCTTTTTCATTAGTTTTCCTTTTAAAATATTTACGTTAGTGAATACAACGAAAGCTTACGTTCTATGGAAGTATAGAATAAACTCCAAGTGTCTTGGAATCTATTATTTTGATGGGACACACATTATATGAAATTAATTTCCATGATCCAACCATCAAACTTGTTTTTATATACTTGAAAAAAATCAGCGAAAAAAAAAACATTCGGAGATCAAGTGACGAGATGATAATTCGACGATTAGAAACAAAAAATCACAATTTAACGGTTGTTTTAATTCCAACTTTGATGATTTTTTACAAATACACTCCTAGACCCTAAAAGAATACAATGAATGAACCCGATCATTAATTTAACATATATTACCCTAGCGGATACAACAAAAGCTTACGTTCTACTTAATGGAAGTACATAATAAACTTTAAAGGTTTTAGAATTTATTGTTTTGACGGGACACACATTCTATCAAATTAGTTTTCATGATCCAACCATCAAACATGCATGCATATACTTTGAGATCTCATACACTAAAAATTACCCAAGAAAAACATTCGTATATAAGGTAACGAGACGAAATCATTCGACAGTTAAAAATGAAAAATCACAACTTAACAGTCGTTTTAGCTCTGATTTTGATGATTTTTTTATAAGGCCCCAAATTGAGATTAAAATCACATACTAAAGTGACCTGATCATCAAATCCGATGATATTTTAACCATTTGAATCTAATGTTAAAATTTTGAGACATTTTTTTTTTCAATTTTCCAGATGAATTCTATGTATTCGTCGAGTCAACTAACAATGATTTGTCGGGTCACAACACAATAAAAATTTCCCCCAAAAAATAGGTGGCCTAACGAAATACTCCAAAGTTTTGTCAGGCGAACCCTTACATAAAATTTTAAAAAGTTTTGCCAGACGAACCCTTACGTTGGCCAAAGGTTTAAAATGTTATAACTCCCAAACCTACAACAATCTATTAAATAAGACTCATAAGAAATGGCAATCTATTAGAAGAATAGTCACTATCAAAAAATTCGTCTTGCCCTACAAAATTTTGCCTAACAAACCACATTTCGTCGGGTAATGATGTTTTACCCACGAATTTTGTAGTTGGTCAGTTAAAACTAGTAAACATTTAGGGTCTACCCAAAATCTTTACACGATGCAAGTTTTCGCAGGGTAGCTGAAAATTGTTGAAATCTAATGAAGTAGATTTTAATGTCTATTAGGGGGCTGTTCATCGGTGTGTAATTCCCACCAATGAAGCGAACATATCCATCATCTAGAACCTCCAATTTCCTTGGAGCATTCTAAATTGGAATATTTTTTTCAGGTGGTTTGGACTTGTAGTTGTATCAACACCAAAGGCACAAGTGGCAAATAGTAACACAAATGAACCCTCCAACAGCCCTACCTAAGCTATCCTTATAAACTGACATACACAATCTTTGGCAACACTTTCAAACCAATACATTTATGTACTTGTCCTCTCTTGAATTCCGGTTACTTCAAGCAAATTCTTTGGAAACCCTAGCTTGCTTTTACTTTCTGGCCAAGATTTGGCAAGAAAATGACAACAACAAAGCAAAGATTTTAAAGTGACAGGAAAAATAGAACTTGTTAACTCGATTCATATCAACTTATTATGGTTTAGTGATATTCATTATTACTTGTAAGTGAGAATTCTCATGTGACTCTATATGTGATATAATCCAATCTCCCATCCCTTATGGTAGTATATTCTCTTCACTAAAGTAGAATATTGTGTTATAAAAAAAGAGAATTGTTATTAGCACTCCAAAAATCTCATTCTATACTCCAAACTTTCTATATTATGAATGAAAAATACACTTGTGAGGAGTGTAGAATGAGATTTTTGGAATGTCAATAACACTTCTCTAAAAAAATTGGACACCATAAATGTCCTTCATCAAGCTTTAGAGCTAGATAAAAATTGTTCTCTTGATGAGGGATTGTTTCTTTGGAGGTGCAATTTTACACCTACTTATCTCTATTTGCTACTAGCATATGAGCACACACAAAGTGTGTAAGAAAATTTTATTTTTGTTTTTGAAATAGAAGGAGAGAGGAAGAGAGTGATAGAGAATGTGGGAGTGAGAATTTTTTTTTTTTTTTTAAATTTTAAATTAGAGATACGTTATGATTACATGTAGATGAGGCTTTGAAAATAAAAGCAAATTTTGGTTGTGTGAAATTACATTTATGCCCCATATTCCTTATTCATGTTATGTTTTAATTAGAGGATTAAACTGGTAATTTCATAAGATTTTGGTTAACAATAAGTGTTTTATTAATTAATAGAGATTTACGAAAAGATCGTGTCATGTCATGTCATTTTGAGTTCGTATTAGACGTGAAGCAATTCTAACTTTATATCTTTAACTAATCATTTCAGATGATTTAGTAAAAACTTAATTTCTCTCATTTAAACTAAACTTATTACTTGTATGTGTAGTATGACATTTATTGCTTATTCATGGTTTTTTTTTAAATTACCTTTAAAATGACTAAAAGTGGTTTTAGAAAAAAAGTGTTTTGGGTTGAAAAAAACATTTTTATTTACATTTTTACTAAGGATTAATTCTAAAAGCACTTTTCTTAGAGGTTCCAAAAACATTTATAAAAAACGCTTTTAGTCATTTTAAATGTACTTCCAAACACACCCTCAATTGTAACAAAAAGTAGAAGGGTGTACCGATGCTTCCAAATCTACACTCTGTCACTGAAAAAAAAAAGAAAAAAAAGGTAGTTTATTACCAAAAATTAATTTATTCCGGCATCATATATGTCTCAATTAACAGTTGAGCATAATACTTAACGAATGTAATGATTTATTCCGGCATAAAAAAATGTAAAGATCTTTTAGTCATTTTAAACTTCCAAACACACCCTCAATCGTAACAAAAAGTAGAAGGGTGTACAGATGCTTCCAAATCTATACTCTGTCACTGGAAAAAATAAAAAAATAAAAAAATAAAAAAATAAAAAAATAAAATGGAAGGTAGTTTATTACCAAAAATTTAATTTATTCCGGCATCATATATGTCTCAATTAACAGTTGAGCATAATACTAAACGAATGTAATGATCTATTGGATGTGGTGTAAGTAGGGCGAATTATCGCTTTACAGTAAAGCTAAACATACATTGTCACAAAATGTCTGCTGACGAAATCGACAACCGTTCTTCCTTTTTCAAATTTTTGGCTAAAGGAATCAAACCAAATCGACAATAATTAATTATATAAGGGATAGGTTTGTTCGCAGTGCTCGATTAGATTAAGAAAAAACAAAAAGACAAAAAATTGAAAACAAAAGTAAGAAGGAAATTATTATAAGGGACAGGTTTGTTCACAGTGCTTGATTAGATTAAGAAAAACAAAAAAGACAAAAAATTGAAAACAAAAGTAAGAAGAGGAAATTTATCGTATGCAATGCTGGAACAACTTATACTAATTTCTTTTCATTTTCGTATCGAATAAATAAAAAAACGTATTCAGAATTATAAAATATAATGAATTTGAAGTATTGTTCGTCTTAAAAAAAGAACTAGTTGGTAGTTTTGTCACGATAGTCCACCATTCCCAGGGCCAGGAAGACACACAGAGGCATTTCAGCGTCCCTTGGTCACCATTATGCGATTCACTAACGGCAGAAATCGAACCCAGTAAGTATTGTATGAAATACGGACCTGAAATTCATCGTCAACAACTGAACCACTTCTAAGTGTATTGTGATTGTTCCAACTCCCAAACTGTAGAAAGTTGGGCTTTCCTTCTTCCTAGAATTCGATGAAAATGAGAAAAGAAAAACTAACGAAAATGGCTTGAAAACTTTGAGTTTTAATGATAATGACAAAATAAAGGGTAAAGTGAATAGTACCATGATTGACTTTTTAGTGTAAAAATATGATTTTTCATTAAAATAAACAGTACCAAAAATTTTTTACTGCCAATAAAAAATTTAAATGGGGCAAAGAATACTTGTAACTTTTCTTTGTATTATAGATTTCTTTTGGGAGTGGGTGGCTTGGTGGCTGCAAGCCTGCAACCGGAAGAATCCATACAAGGGTCCACCAAACAATGCAGACACAGATTCCTTTGGAGTAAGCTGCCTGCATTTAGATTCTTTGTTCCATGGCCAGTGGGCGAATTGGGTGGGAAAAAAACCCAAGGGAAAAGAAAGTTTATGACTTTGTGGATACAGTTCTTATTTTCAATCTATTGCGTCTTAATTTTAAACATTTTCTTTATCTTCATATTTCAAATGAATTTAATGAAAACTATTTTACCGTTTGTAAGAAAAAAAAATAGGGTGAAGTATGAATAATTACACAAAGGGTGATTCCATATTAGTCTCAATCTTTTAAAGCATTTCAAATAACTACATAATATTTTTGAAAAACGAATAATCATTATGTCGCAAGCATTAAGTGATGGTCTGGACAAGTATTGAAGCGAGGCTTGTGTCCCACATTATTTATAGAACTCTAAATTTATCCCTTTTAACTTGACAAAATTAGTTAACGAATTACCATTTTCAAAACGTTAAGTAATTATTTAAAATGTTTTAAAAGATTAATGACTAATTAATGTGTTAATATCAATTTTAGTTAATCATGTCAATGAGACCCTTCCATGTTATCATCGATGCATTTTTTTATCCGAAGCGATAACGATATTTTATTATAAGTAAAAAAATAAAAATAAAAATAAAAAAATAAAAGATTACAAAAAAGGTGTCAAACTAGATGCATTTTTCTAGTGACCAAATTTTCGATTTGGATAGAATAAAGCACGACAAACAGACATAATAAATCACTTACATGGCCACCACAAATAACACAACGCATCAAAACCATTGGTTAAAATTGCCATAATAGATTAATGATAACAAATCTGAGACAAAGAACACAAAGAGCCATCAGCGGTGACAAAGTCGAAATCGAAGAACACATAGATCATCCATGCATCTATTGTGTCCACTAGGATGATTCAACTTTTCGAGAAGAGAAAACGACCGCATATTAAATCTAAATGACCATCATTAACCCGTTAATAAAACAAATAATACATTCATAAATTTCATCAAATCAAATCATGTGTAGGGATTGGACACCATTGCTAGACCATTCAGTTATTCAACTTGCTTCAAAATGCACTTATCCAATAGGGAAGTGATTGATGCTAGGGTGTAGGGATTGCTTCATAATGTTCAGTGTTTGTAATGGTTTAGGGTTCCTATCCTCGAAATGTAGTGGAGTTACATTAGCTTTTTAAAGTTTTAGCTTCAAATACAAAAGGTGTTCATTTGAATCTAATAATTTTCCCTTTGGCAAAAAGATTAGGGAAATGTTCGCTTCAGAAAGAAAGATGATTTCGCACTTTTTTTCTTCTTTAATATTGTTTGGGCCCAAAATATTTTGGTTAGGCCGAGCAGTCAGAAGTGATCGGCCCAAGGTAATAACAGATGCTATGGGCCGAATAAGAAAACCCGGGCCAGCTGGCAGGGTCAGCCGAATCCTATCTCAAGAGGTCCAGATAAGTAGGAAGGATTGAGGAAATCCTGGTGCGACCAGGATTCTCGACCAGCAAGAAATAAAGCCTCAAAAGGAGGAAGATTCAGAATCCCAGTGGGAGTAGGTTTGTTCGAACCAGAATCGAAATGGGACAAGGACTCCCAATCCAAATCAGAGGAGGTTTCAAGGAATGGGGTACTATAAATACACGAGATCATGCAACATTCAGAGGACCTCCAATTCAACACCCAACTGCCCTGCGCAAAACCTCTCAAACATCTTGAGATTTTTTATTTTCTTTTTTCCGCCGACACATCTTCAGTTTGGATAAACAGCACTGTGAAGGCAACCGGCGAACATCTTCAGTTTGGATAAACAGCACTGTTACCGTAGAATCAGCCGTTCCCGAAGCACCTTCAGTTTGGATAAACAGTACTGCGTCGAGGCCGACTGGTTATCTATCCAAGTCTCGGTCGAGAAGGATTTTCAAATCCTTATTGGCAGAGGTCATCTCATTAGCCTTCCCGGCGAAGTGAGGTGTTACCAGGTTACTACATTCGGCACCTTGAGAGCCGAATTTGATATTGAACTTCGTAGAACTAGCAGCCTTGCCTTCAGGCTCGAGAATCCAAAGGCCGAGATTTGTTCCTTCCTCGGCCGCAGTCGCAAGATAAAGAAGTCACCGACGCGCTCAACGCAACATCAACAAATTTTACTCCTCGGTCGAGCTCGGCCGACGAGTTGGCACGCCCCGCATTCAACCGAAGGACGTAGTTAGCTTATTAGTTACTCGGCCTGCGCGCCACGTAGGTTTTGTAATTTTTAGGGTCAACATTTTGGCACGCCCAGTGGGACCTTTGTGCTAAACCTTCGGAGTTCATGACCATTGAGACACGGTCCACGAAGCAGAAAACAACCATGGGAAAGTCAACGACTGACTTGCCAGTGCAAGGCCTTGGGCAGGATTTGCACTCTACAAAAAATCCGATCACAGTTGCGCCGCCCGAGGCCACAAGTGTAATACGCCGAGAGAATGAAATCTGTCTCGGCGGGCAACCTCACAACCCAGCAGTCCCGAATCAAACGGCTGGAATGTTCATGGAAGGGATTGTGGAAGATTGTGACGACGATGGTGGAGAAGGTTCCGATCCACCAACTAGGACATTCCTTCGGCGACGACTGGAGGAACAATATCGTCAGGTCGAGCAGTCGATCGGTCAGAAGATGAATGATTTGCTAGAAGCAATACGTAGTAACAGCGATACACAGACCAGAATGCTCGAACTATTGGTTAGTAAAGCTTTCGAAGATGGCCAGGTCGGCCCACCTCGGCAGCTTTCGACGAATGTGCCAATACCAGCCGAGAGAGGGCCCGCCCGACCGCAACCAATCACCTTAGAAAGAAGAGGTGGACCAGGAAATAGATCCGAGGGACCAAGCCAGGGAGAAGAAGCCGCTTCCGTAAACATGACCGAAGTCCAGAGAATGATTGATTCGGCCCTGAAGAAAGGGCCGAAGTTTCCAAAATTCATTCATCCATACCCGGCTTATGTAGAAAGGTTTGAATACCCACGAGGATTTAAGATCCCTGATTTCAGCCTCTTTGCCGGGGAGTCGTCTTTATCCTCATTAGAACATGTGGCTCGGTTCACAGCGCAGTGTGGAGACGTCAATAGCGACTTCTACAAACTACGTTTGTTTAATTTTTCACTGACAGGCTCAGCTTTCGCCTGGTACATTAATCTTCCACCCAATTCTGTGCAGAGTTGGGAAGAGTTGGTCGAAAAATTCCATGAACAATTCTATCGGCCAGGGATGGAGATATCCGTATCATCCTTGGCCAGGATGGCTCAAGCATCCGACGAGTCTCCAATGGAGTACTTAACAAGGTTTAAGTCGGCCAGGAATTGGTGCCGAGTACCACTCCCCGAAGTGGAGTTCGTCAGGATCGCCCTTAACGGATTAGACGTGGAGTACAAAAAGAAGTTTCTGGGGGCAAATATTCGGGATATGTACGAACTTGCTCAACATGTCGAACAATATGATTATCTGCTCCGAGAAGAAAAGATATCGAAGTCACCATCCCGGGGGACGTTGTATAAGAACCCCACGGTGAGCTATGCATCGGCCGAAAGTGAAGACCCTCAGTATGTTAGTGTGGACGCGGCCGAGATAATAATAGACAAACCTTATGTTTGCAAGGCTTTGGCGCAAGTAAATACCAAAGACGCCAAAACCCGTTTGACCACCGAGGAAACGGGCAAGTCATCAAAAGTATACACTTTTGATATCACCAAAGCTGATGCAATTTTCGATCAGTTATTGGCAGCAAAGATCATCAAGCTTCAGCCAGGACATACTATCCCTAAGGCCGATGAATTAAAAGGAAAGATATACTGCAAGTATCATAATTCTAATAAGCATGCAACCAATAATTGTGTTGTGTTCCGGGACACAATTCAAAGCTGGATCGAAAAAGGAAAATTGAAATTTCCGGAAAAGATGGCGGTCGATGTTAATCCTTTCCCTTCGACGACGATTGGTATGGTGGATGCTCACCTTCCTAAAAACAAAGGGAAGGCCGAATACGTACCGGTGCAACATGTCCATAAACGGAATGGTCGCACAAGACTACAACTCGATATCTTTTCGAATGCACCACCAGCGGAACAATCGGGGTCACCCGCCGATGAGCCTATGACAAGGTCAAGTTCCGACGAGGCTCATGGATCAAAGGTGTTATGTGACCATTGTAAAACACCAGTTGAGCCTGGGAGGAAGACATCTTCAACACCACCCGCGGCCCCTACAACATCGTCGACAGGGTTAAATCCACGACATCAAGTGTTTGATCGACTCGGCCCACAGATACGGCCGAAAGACCAAACCTCGGTCAGGCGGCGTCTGGATTTCGACGCACCTTTCTACAATGAGGATTATTACTCGCGCAATGCTAATAGTTCGGCCTCACCAGCCGATCGCAAAACTTTCAAACCACCAAGGACATCGGATCAACGCTGGTACATTTACAATTCTCCGACTGGCTTATATACGGCGTTATCTAAATCTCAAAAACGTCGCCGCCAACGGATAGATTGCATGGCTCGGCGACGAGAAGCGCAGGCCAGCCCGGCCAACCAGTGGCAACCAAAAAAGGCCGTGGAAGATATTAGCGAACGGCCAACCCCGACTATCATGACCGAGTTAGCCGAAGGGAAGAAAGTGGCGGATGTTGGTTTCGAAACCACCATTGAGGAGGCTGAGAAACGTATTAAGATCCTTCTCCGGCCTGGGGAAACTAGAGCTCGGCTAGAAGACTTCACGCAAGAGGCCGAAAGAAAACTTTCCCCGTTACCACCGCGCGAGCCGTTTATTAAAATTCGGCGCAACTTACACCCCCCATTCCTCGGTGAATCCTTGGAATACATGCGAGAGTTTCATAAGAAATACTCCGCCAATGACTTGTACGGACTACCCAAGGCGTGTCAGGAAGCCCTCAGCCTAGCTCTCACTTGCCCCGACGCTGAGCAAATCATTCAGAAAACCTCTGACCCAGCGATTAAGGCAAGGTTCCAACATATACGGGAGGCTCGGGTACTTGGTTTTGAAGTCGATCCCTATACAGATATCGACACCTCTGAATTACCTTTTTCGCTTAATGACCTTCAGCATTTGCGCTATCATTTCGAAGTTTTTTCGGCTGTATCCCTCTTCGGCCTCACGGCCGACGAGGAAAAACGGATAGCACGGTTGGATGCATATCTAGACACGAGGAACGCCCGTATTGCCTATGAAGAACGAGCCCGAATAACGAAGGACCACCATAAGTCTTCAGCAGTCAACATGGTCGAGGAAAATAGCCAAACCACACTCGACGTGGTTAACACGTCTCAGATACCGGCTCTTACCGAGGAACTCAAAAGTCTGATCGAGGATGTTCCGGCGACCGATGCTATGGTTAGTTCTGCAGAAGACGACGACCACGATCCAATGGGTCCCTCGGTCCTCGAACAAATGGAGATCAGTATGGTCCACGTCCTACCAGCCGAATTCCAACCAAGTGCCCTCCAGTCGAATTTCTTGGATGGGGACGTGGTCACCGAGGAGGCAACACAAGTAGATTTCGTCGCAAACGACGACGACCGAGAAACCCGAAGCACGGACAACCTTAAGGCAGCTTTCGCCGAGCTATTTCCTCGCTCCCCTTCGGTTAATCTCCAACACCTGAAGCCGTTGTACGTCACGGCTCACATCGAAGGATTCCCTATTTCCAAAGTGTTTGTCGACTGTGGAGCCACAGTCAACATTATGCCAATCTCTGTCATGAAGGCTTTACGCCGTTCTGATAATGAACTCATTCCATCAGGGATCACTATGAGCAGCTTCGTTGGTGACAAGTCTCAAACCAAATGAGTGCTCCCTTTGGAAGTTAGCATTGCCGGTCGTCAACACATGACGGCATTCTTCATAATTGATTCCAAGACCGACTACAACGCATTACTTGGCCGAGACTGGATCCACCAAACCAGTTGCATTCCTTCATCACTATACCAAGTTCTCATCTTTTGGGACGGCAAATCGGTCACCGTCCATCCGGCTGATAATCAACCATTTGAGACCAACATGATTCAGGCTCGCTATTATGACGATCACGTCGGCTACATCACCCTCCAGGGCCTCAACGAGGATGGGCGGCCGACGAGAATTTCGGTACAAAAAGTGATTGACGTCGGCGCCGAGACTGTCCAACAGGATTCGGCGAGACTTGGTTTGGCGAACTTGGACATCAATGCCGATGATTGAGCACACCACACAAGAACGGCGTCAGGCCGCGGTTTCATCTACAATGGAACGTCTGCTGGCCCATTGGTACGCCATTACCAAGCAACCACATTCTGGCATCAATTTGGTCGAATTTCTGGCCGAAGCAGATGACGGCCCCGTTCTAACTTTCGATAAAGTTCAGGCTGCGCCGGCCGAACTCGAAGACCATCGGCCTCAAGTCAAGGACCCGTTAGAAGAAGTTAACGTAGGCACGGCCGATGACCCTCGAACATTGTTTATTAGTGCGTTACTTCCCCCGGCCATGAAGGTCGAACTCCGTGAGCTACTCCATGAATTTAAAGATTGCTTCGCGTGGAGCTATCATGAAATGCCAGACCTCGACCGAAACCTTGTGGAGCATGAGCTACGCATCAAGGAAGGGTGTAAGCCTTTTCGACAGCCTCCTCGCCGATTTTCGAACGAAGTACAACTCAGCATTAAGGAAGAATTAGTTCGGCTTCTAAAAGCCGGGTTTATTCGGACCGCTCGGTATGTCGAATGGTTGGCCAATATCGTCCCCGTGTTAAAGAAAAACGGTGCCCTTCGCATTTGCATCGATTTCCGTAATATAAATCTGGCTACTCCCAAGGACGAATATACAATGCCGATCTCAGATTTATTAATTGATGTCGCAGCTAATCATGAACTATTATCTTTCATGGACGGTCATGCGGGTTACAACCAGATTTTCATCGCCGACGCTGACGTCCACAAGACGGCTTTCCGTTGCCCGGGGGCACTTGGTACTTACGAATGGGTAGTCATGCCTTTCGGCCTTAAGAACGCCGGCGCCACATATCAACGAGCCATGAATATGATCTTCCACGACTTGATCGATACAATCGTCGAAGTTTATATCGATGATGTGGTCGTGAAGTCCAAACGTCGTCAAACACACCTAGACGACCTGAGGCAAGCATTCCTTCGAATGCGCAAGAACAACCTCAAGATGAACCCGGCCAAGTGTGCTTTCGGTGTTTCGGCCGGTAATTTCCTAGGATTTTTGGTGCACCATCGCGGCATCGAGGTCGACGCGAATAAAGCCCGCGCCATCATCAGCGCCCCACCTCCAACGACAAAGAAACAGCTCCAGTCGTTACTCGGGCAGATAAATTTCCTCCGTCGTTTCATCGCCAATTCGGCCGGTAAAATGAAAGCATTCTCTACGCTCCTTAAGCTGAAGGAAACCGACCGATTCGAATGGCGCGAAGAGCATCAAACTGCGTTTACGCAAATCAAGGTGGCCCTTTCTACTCCACCCGTGCTCGTTCCACCTTGTCGCAACAAACCCCTTAAATTATACATTTCGGCAGCCGCCGAATCCATTGGTTGTCTCCTCGCGCAAGATAATAATGTCGGGCGCGAACAAGCTATCTTTTACCTTAGCCGAAACTTGAATTCCCCAGAGCTCAATTATTCACCCGTCGAAAAACTTTGCTTAGCTTTGTTTTTCGCCGCATCCAAGCTTCGGCATTACATGCTCCCCACAGTTACGCAGGTCATCGCCCAAACCGACGTAATTCGTTACATGCTGACTCGGCCTATTGTCAAAGGCCGAATCGGGAAATGGACACTCGCCTTATCCGAGTTTAGCCTTCAGTATGTACCCCAAAAGGGCGTCAAGGGGCAAGCCCTTGCCGATTTCCTGGCACAACACCCATCCCCTTATGGTTTTGAGGGGGGCGACGTCGACATCGGTTTCGTCACCACACGCGATAACCATTGGACTATGCATTTCGATGGCTCCAGCACTTCGACTTCGGCGGGTGTCGGCATTGCAATTCAGTCGCCCGACCACTGCCGATGGTATTTTTCTCTCAAGTTGGATTTCAGCTGCACGAATAATCAGGCCGAATATGAAGCCCTCATTATCGGCCTCCACGTTTTACACGATCTGCGGGCCTCTCGTGTTCTTGTCCTCGGTGATTCCGAACTTGTGATTAACCAATTGAACGGCATTTTTCGTTGCATGAGTTGTACTTTAGCGCCATATCACATGGTCGCCACCTACCTGGCCGAGTCATTCGAACGGATCACGTTTGAACATATTTCACGAACCCACAATACCGATGCCGATGAACTCGCCCAGATCGCCTCCGGAGCACAACTCATGGGGCGCAAGCTCGGCCGAATCGCAGCCACAGGCCTGCAATCGTACCCGGCCTTGATCGATCGGCAAAACTTCCAGCGCACACACGTAATACGTACTAGAGTAATGTCACTCCCATCCCTACTAGAACGAGGTGACCCCGTGGAAGTTTGTGCTGTCGAGGTAGAACCAGATGATTGGAGAAAGACGATGTTACGATACCTCGATAATCCCAACGGGAAACACGACCGGAGAACGAAGGTCCTTGCCACAAACTACGTGTCGTACCAAAATGAGTTGTACCGCAAAGGCGAGGACGGGTTACTACTATTGTGCCTCAGCCCACATGAGGCCGACCAAGCAATGGCCGAGGTACATGAAGGTATTTGTGGGGCACACCAGTCTGGACGAAAGATATGCTGGCTGCTTCGGCGACACGGTTATTTTTGGCCCAGTATATTAAAAGATTGTATCGAATATGCACGAAGATGCGTACCATGCCAAATTCATGGACATGTGCAGAGAGCCCCGGCCGAATTACTACACTCGGTTACTAAACCATGGCCATTCAGAGGTTGGGCAATGGACGTAATTGGCAAAATCACGCCATCATCGGGGGCAGCAAGACACGCGTGGATAATGGTAGCCACTGACTATTTCACTAAGTGGGTCGAGGCAAGATCATACGCCGAATTAACGGCCAAGGAAGTATGCGATTTCGTAGAAGAAAATATTGTGACCAGATTCGGCGTGCCAGAAACGATCATAACTGATAATGGCACTATATTCACGGCCGATAGGTTTAGGGAGTACGCGGCAAGTTTGAACATCCGACTCGAACAATCTACGCCGTACTACCCACAGGTAAACGGGCAGGCCGAGGCAAGCAATAAAGTGTTGATTGGCATCTTTGAAAAAATGGTAAAAGAGAAACCTGGTTTGTGGCATTTGAGGTTGAATGAAGCATTATGGGCATACCGAACCTCACCTCGGTCGGCTACTGGAACCACCCGTTACGCGTTAACTTATGGACACGACGCTATGTTACCGGTCGAGATAAGTATAAGCTCGTTACGAGTAATCGAGCAGAGCGATTTGTTCAGTATCGAGTATTGTCAAGCGATGCGGCAGGAATTAGAAGATTTAGAGGAAAGTCGAATCGACGCGGGTAACTTATTGGTAGCGCAAAAGAAAATTGCCGAGCGAGCGTATAACCAGCGTGTAAGACAAAAAACGTTCGGCGAAGGTGAATTGGTTTGGCAAACTGTGTTGCCTATCGGGATTAAAGACCCCAGATTTGGGAAGTGGTCGCCGAATTGGGAAGGGTCATTCATCGTTCACAAAGTCCTCGGCAAGGGGGCATATCATCTAAGAGATCGGACGGGTTCAGTTCATAAATTACCGATTAATGGAAAGTTTTTAAAGAAGTACTATCCAATTACATGGGAAATGCAGGAGTGAAAAACATTGTATTAATTGCAAAACGACCATTGTATTAATATCAAAAGTCATTACAAGAAGAACAAATACTAATACAATGATAGGGTCCTAAGGGGTCGATGGGAGGAAGGTCTCGAGGGCAGCTTTTAGCTCCAGCCACTTGGCTCCGCTCAAAATTATCTCAGCCTGCCGGGTCTTCTTGTTACATTGCAGTTGCTGGATACGCCGTGCACCGGCAGCGAAGGCCGTTAGTCGGGTCTTGTTGGCCTCAAAGTCCTTCTCAAGCTCAGAAGCAGTGGCCGACCTTTGCCGTTGAAGGTCAGAAATCTGATGGTGGAGGTCAGAGATCTGACGATCGAACTCGGACAGCTTGGCTTTCTTAGCCTTGATTGCCTCCATCTCCACCCGGCCGGCCTCATGCGCGACCTTGGCCACCTTCAAGTCGTCCTCGGCCTGCAAGGCTCGCTCGAAGACAAGAAAATGTTGCCGAGTTCGCTCCAAGAGGTCGGTAAGGAAAGAGATACCCTCCGGGCTCAGATGACCACCGCTGGCGAGGTCATTGAGACACTCTCCAACAGAGTCAAGGCCTTTGCACCGGAGAGCTTGAGAAGCAGTCAGAGACAAGACTTCGTGCAGCTTCACGAAGACTTCGGCGGGCGTGGCTCCCACCGATTCGGCCGGAGCAGCAGAGGAGCCGGCCTCACCGGTCGTGCTCTGGAGTAGAGCGTCAAGCTCCATTTCCCACGACGGCTGCACATAAGAGGAAAATTTTGTGAAGAACAGTAAAGACGTGATGTAGTGCATAAAGGAAAAAGGAGAATGTTTTAGACCTGCCGAGAGGAGACTTCGGCCATGCCCTCTGGGTCATTGCTCGAACCCAGGGAACTTAATGGCCGAGCCCAGTGCCTCAGACCGCTACGCAATTCACGCGGCCGATGGAGGTCATCTACATTTGATGGCCACGATGGCGGCCAGGAAATATAAACAACGCCCCTCGGCGCATAAAATTGCCGGTGAAATGAATGTTCGGGCACCTGACATTTAATGGTCTTAAAAACATGTATCAAAAGAGAAAATCAACACAAAAGAAGAAATACTTACAAAGGCCGAAGAGACTTTCTGCGGAGGAATGGGGAGATCTGCATCCTGCGGATGAATCGGCGACTCGGCCGTGGCCTCAGGGTCGGCGATGGGTCTCTTGCCGCGATCCGCCACAGGAGGAGTCGGTCGAGCGGCCGCCTCGACAACTGGAGGAGGACAGACGGGAGGAGAGCTGACTGGTCGGCGACGGCGTTCCAGGGGGACCTCTTCGCTCTCGCTCTCGACATCCTGGACAAAAAGAGATTATTTTACGACTAAAAAACCTGAAGGAACAAGAGTAGAAGCAGAATTATACCTCCAAAACGACCGTTGGAGTCGGGGGTGTTTCGGCAGGAGCAGCCGATTTCCCCATTTCGGGCGCCACGACCGGCTCTGAAGTAGGAGCGGATGCGGGTGCGACGATTGGATCGGCCTGGGAGACGGCTGGAGGGTTTGAGGTTGGAGGTGCCTGGGCAGCCGGCACAGATGGAGAGCCGGCAAGAGTGGGCGTCCCAGTAGTGTTACTGGGGATGACATGAATTTCCCGGTCGCCCTTCTTCGCCAATTTCTTGACGCGTTTAGGACGAGGGGCCTCTTCCGCCGGCTCGGCCCCTTGGTGGGGGCGTTTGGCAGGGATCGACCGCTCGGTGACAAGGGTCCTCTTCATAGGCGCCTTCTTCGCCTTTGCCACCGCGGCGACCACTTCCACCGTCCTCGGCACGCGAACCCCTGAAAAGCGAAGTAATTAGCAACGAGGATCAAGTGGTAAAACAAAGGAGGAAAGAAAAACGGAAAGACTACCTTGGGTCGACTCCTTAGGCTGTGTCGAGGATGTTGACCTAGGGCGGTCGCCGAAGATCTTCTTCGCCAGATCTTCGGCCGGGGCACCGAAGAAGTCGCCGGTATACTCCTCCCACCAGTCCCCGAAGGTATCAGTTCCCAGAGATTCAGGGACCGCCGGCCGAATCCGGAATTTCCTGCACTTCTCTTGGAACTCCTGGTAGGACGTCTTGCACTCCCTCTCAGAGGAACCGGTAAGACGCCCCCGACTTAAGAGTGACCGAGAAGCGAGCAGGGGGACGGGGCTGCCTTGAATATAGCCGAGCTGCCGGGCGACAAAATGGGGGTGGTAGACCTCCCAGCCAGCTCGGCGGGCATCGCAACCCAGTGGAAGGTCGCGAGCCAAAACAAACGACCCCCAGCGCTGACGAAGGTCCGCATCCTCGGACGCGGCCCACGCGGCCGTAGGAAGCTTGAGCGAGGAAGGGTACTCCTAGCGCCGGCACACCAGGAACTCGTCATCCGAGAGGACATCTAGGCCGAGGAAGTGTTTGAAAACCTCGTCGGCTCGGTGAGGTGGTGCCGGTCGAGATGCCAGTTGAAGACCGAGGGCGGCCGTTCGCTGGAAGGCAGGGACCTCCGGTCGAAGAGTAGAGAAGTAAACCTGCAACCAGAGTTGGAACACCCAGAGGGGTCCGTTCTGATGCGGGTCGATCTTGCCAATGGTCGCCTCGGCCAGGCAACGGTAGAGATTGGCGAGTATGGCTGGACTGAGCGCCAGCAAGCGACCATTAGCCAGTGCCTGGGCCACCGGCATGTTCTCCACCAGGCATTTGTTCGACCGAGTACAACAAATGAATTTGTTGTACCAGTAGAAGAGGAAGGCCTCGTGCTCTCCCTTTCTAAGGCTTTCCTCGCCTCGGCCGGCGAAATGAAGAATGAGAGTGTTGTAGTTGAAGAAGTTCTTGTGGAGCTTCTGAACTTCTTCCCTTGAGGGCTCCCGATCACCCCGGCTTAGCGTCTCGACGGCCCTTTCGTCGAATAGTGCCTTCAGGTCGAGAGGAGAAGGGTATCCGGAAAGGGCGGCGTCAATAGGAAGGCCGGTCGAGGAAGTCTAAAGGATGGCCGAGACGTCGAGGATGGTGGGGCCGAGAGGGCCGAAAGGCAGGACCATGGTGTTGGTGGCCGAACACCATAAACTCAGGGCCGCCATGAGCAGCTCCTTATCCATGGCAATCTCCATGGTTGACAGAATAATGGCATCGTAGATGCCGAGAGCCTTCCACTCCTTGGAGAAGAAGGAGCTCATTCGGTCGACCCAGGCGGCCCAGGCCGTGGTGGTCGAGGGCCAAGCTTCTTGAGGACGAGCCAAGCACCATTTCGACCAGTCAAACCCTTGAAGCAGGGGGGTTAGACATTGCTCCTTGAGCAAGTTGGTGACAGACGACGGCACTGCGTCTTTGAAGAGAGGACCCAGAATCTGGTGGGTGGTGGCCATATCCTCTTGAAATCGCAGCGTCTTGACGGCGCTTCGATCGATGAATGACTTGCACTTATTGATCTCATCGGAAAGCTTCGAAATAAAGGAGGCCATTTGCAGAAGGAAGAACTGAAAAAAAAAATTGCAGAAGGGCTGGAAGGTTTGATTTGAGCAAACAAAGATGAAAAATTAGAGATTCTGGAGTTTCTGAAGGCGTAAGAGGCGAATGGCAGAAATGTGGGTATTTATAGGCTTTTCAGAATGAATATCAAACGTCTGGAATTCAAAAGCGTTGGTTCAGATTGGGGGGAAATGTAACCGGGAAAGTCTGCAATCATTTCGGATATTTTGGGAACCTGCGAAAATGGGATCGAGGAGTCGAAAATCCAGGATGCACGATGGCGTGTGGCGACAGGTTCAATGCATTTAATAAGGATGAGACGGTTCAATTAGTGCACGGTTTCGAGGCCCATGAGTGAAGCTTTTGAGAACGGCGGAGAATCGACACGTGGCCACGCGTTGGGGGCAACGAGGAAACTGCAATCATGTCTCATAAATATGCAGGGATAATGATCATTAAGGGAGTAAAGTTCAAAAAAGCAATAAATGTTTTCGCTTCTTCAAGGTCGAGGCCCGACCAAGAGGTGACAGTCGGCGACCTCAGAAGCGAGGGGGCAATGTTTGGGCCCAAAATATTTTGGTTAGGCCGAGCAGTCAGATGTGCTCGGCCCAAGGTAATAACAGATGCTATGGGCCGAATAAGAAAACCCGGGCCAGCTGGCAGGGTCAGCCGAATCCTATCTCAAGAGGTCCAGATAAGTAGGAAGGATTGAGGAAATCCTGGTGCGACCAGGATTCTCGACCAGCAAGAAATAAAGCCTCAAAAGGAGGAAGATTCAGAATCCCAGTGGGAGTAGGTTTGTTCGAACCAGAATCGAAATGGGACAAGGACTCCCAATCCAAATCAGATGAGGTTTCAAGGAATGGGGTACTATAAATACACGAGATCATGCAACATTCAGAGGACCTCCAATTCAACACCCAACTGCCCTGCGCAAAACCTCTCAAACATCTTGAGATTTTTTATTTTCTTTTTTCCGCCGACACATCTTCAGTTTGGATAAACAGCACTGTGAAGGCAACCGGCGAACATCTTCAGTTTGGATAAACAGCACTGTTGCCGTAGAATCAGCCGTTCCCGAAGCACCTTCAGTTTGGATAAACAGCACTGCGTCGAGGCCGACTGGTTATCTATCCAAGTCTCGGTCGAGAAGGATTTTCAAATCCTTATTGGCAGAGGTCATCTCATTAGCCTTCCCGGCGAAGTGAGGTGTTACCAGGTTACTACATTCGGCACCTTGAGAGCCGAATTTGATATTGAACTTCGTAGAACTAGCAGCCTTGTCTTCAGGCTCGAGAATCCAAAGGCCGAGATTTGTTCCTTCCTCGGCCGCAGTCGCAAGATAAAGAAGTCACCGACGCGCTCAACGCAACATCAACAAATTTTACTCCTCGGCCGAGCTCGGCCGACGAGTTGGCACGCCTCGCATTCAACCGAAGGACGTAGTTAGCTTATTAGTTACTCGGCCTGCGCGCCACGTAGGTTTTGTAATTTTTAGGGTCAACAAATATACTCTTGTTTATTTTTGCCCATTGATTCTTTTTATTTATTCAATCTAATGCAAAAAGGTTAGACGGATTAGCCAGCTCGGTCGGGTCCAAAACCATTTAAAAAATGCACGACGCTATTCGTAAAAATAGGTTGGGCGGGCCGATCTGCACGACATATAATGACAATGGTTGAGGTGTGCTGGAGACGTCATGACAGAATCGGATATATCGCGGCAATTCTATTGGGTAGCATTTCGGAAGGAGAATACATCAAATCAAGGGAACTTATGGGGATGCAGCCCGGAGCCCACTCCCCTATTACTTGGTATTAGTGAGGGAATAGGATTTTCTGTTTTTTTTTTCTTTTCTTTTTTTTTCACTCCCTTCCTCTTACAGATTTTTTTTTAATCAATACAAAATATTAACGTGCTTTAATCATAACCAATTAAATAAAAAGAATGAGAAGGGAGACAGAAGAGAGAAATCCTTCTCCATTTGAATAATAATTAATTAATATTTTAATTAGTATTGATCAGATTATGTGATCTTGTGCACATGATTCTCTTCGGATCCCTTTCTTCTAATCCACCAAATTATAAAATCCGTACTGTTGAAAATTGATCCAACGATTGAAGTTATTATAACTTTTAAAGTGAGCATTTGTTTGTAGCCGTTGAATCAATTTTCAATAGCACGGATTCCTTAATTTGGTGAATTAGGAGAAAAGGATTCGGAGAGAATCCCTTTCCAATATTTCGCTTACTGTGGGACCATACAAAACATGAGCTACTTCATTGGAGAGACAGGATGACACTCAAATTTCATGCTTTTGCATTTGCCCTTATGTCCCATTTTTCATGTCCAAGTCCCCCCCCCCCTTTTGTACCGTACCATACACATACGTTAGCGAGAAAATACTTGATTCTCATGCACAAAAATAAAAGAAAGATTATTGACCAAAAACAAAAAGAAGATAATAGATTATTAAGTACTTAACCCTCTAAAACGCAACTGGTCTCACTTATTTTCCTGAAACTTACATTGATCACTCAACTCTCTGAAAGCCAACATGTCCACTTTGCTTTATATTGTCTAAGTTTGGTAAATATGCTCACGTGGCACAATAAGACACGTTGTTGATAAGATGTTTATCACGTACTCCCGCATATTGGTTTTCTAAAATTTTATGAGATTAAGTGCATGGATTATAGAACATTCAATCTAAGTTTTATGAGATTAAGTGGTACTCGATTTGAATTTCAGGAGTTATAGATGTAACTAAGCCAGCAATAAACTAGAGATAATTACTTTATTTAAAGAGTGAGGAGTTGTGGTCTACATAAACTACTTTGAATGTATGACAAGGTTTGATTTTCTCTGCTTGGTCGCCACCTTTCTTTATACAATGTTGTGCTAAACACTGTGCTACTATTTTTTTTTTTCAAAAAAAAAAAAAAAAAAAAAAGATCAACTAGTGGTTTCGCCACAACAGTCACTTACAGAGACATTTTAATCTTCCCCTGACCACTATCATGCGATTCACCAGTGCCAGGAATCGAATCCAAAACATGTCGTGTGGAATATGGCCTAAAATTCATTCCCAACCACTAAATGTGCTACTTTTTTTTGGGACATTGAGAATTCAAATTTTGTATCCTTGGTAGTTGGTTGCCTTGCAAACTAAAAATAATAATTAAAAAAAAAAAAATTCAGTCCCTAATCAACCTAATTGTTAGACTAAAACCTTTTTTGTTTCAATATTTTGATCGAGGTCCTTAGCCTCATTTAAGAGATTTAACCCATGCATTTATGCATTTAATGTCCAACAAATTATGAAATTTAAACATATTTAAATAATATTTTTAAAATATAATAAATACTTAAAAATCAATTTTAGAGTAATCTTTTTTTTTTTAGTCCAATTTTATAGTAATCTTGTTCTTCACAAAAATTATAGCAAAAAAGATAATGTACTCGCATAATTATTAACATATTTCAAAAAATAACTATTGATATATTTTAAAACATAAAATAAATACATATAATTAGCATGGGTACATTTAGCACAAAAAAAAAAAATGGGTACAAACAAATTAAAAAATTATGGGTACAAATACAAATTAAAGTTTAAAAAATATGGGCACAAAAGGAATTAATATATGGGTACAAATTAAAACTGAAAGGAAAATTGGCTCAAGTTAAAAAAGAAAAGGTTTGTAAAAGAAAAATGGGTACAAACTAAAAATAAAAATGTATGATAAAAATTCAGCCATAAACATAAATATACCACATGTAACGTTTTTAACACTAAATGAATATATTTAGAAATAAAACAAATTATTATTGAAATTAACACACCCCGACTCGGAATGTCGACCTAGATTCCGAATCGAGCTGTGTTGGCCGACACCAAAAGGGTGACGAAACCATAAAGTGTAGTGCGGTGGAAAATGTGAATAAATTTAAAGCCTAAAAGTGCCTAAATACAGGAGTGCGCTTGTGAGCAGGAATGAACCTATTTCACACGTGGTATCAGAGCATAAGTAAAGTACAGTAAAATTAGAATGAGAATTATATCATCGGAAGTAGTCTCGGATATCAGTGTTTGCCAAAAATCATCGTCGACACGAACATTGCACTAAATCCTAGAGGGTCTAAAAATCAAGTTTGTAAAACTTTTTGAAAATGTAATAACCATTTGCCGTAAAACAAGTATAGTGTCCACAATATACATACTACGTATAGTATGAAAATACTTACCGTAACTTGCAATATCTCAAGAATGCAATAGGTCACGACATCTCGCAAATAAACACAGAACGTCAGGTAATCACATAATTTCGCATAAACAACATATCATATCGAGTGCTCATCGACATATGCTGACACATGAGTTCATGCAAAGGTATTATGACATGAACATGACTAGGTGTAATAATGATTTACGCTCTAGTTCTACAATCATGTGAAGACTGGCACTATGCGCATCACATACGAGTCCTAATTGCCTATAGCAGTCTAGGATAGGACTAGCATATACAATGGATAGTATTTAAAAGCAAAGACCTACTCACAAGTCATGTCGTTGGATCGAACTCGCCTTATGGGCATCGAAGATCCTTGCGATGTGTTTTATCTAGAAATGAAACCATTTACGTAAATATATAACGTATTAACTTAAATACGCGTTTTCGTACAAAGTATGGCTAATAAAGAAACTATTTTAAAATAGTCAAATTTCAAAAAAATGGAGGGTGAATTCGGGTTCGGCATGTCGAGAAACCTAAGGAGGGACCACGAGTTCCTGCACACGGACCACCACAAGTGGTTGCATTGGCAACCACATGCCATACACGCCAGCAAGCAACATGAGCCTATGCATTTGTGAGTACGCCTTCCTCGCGAAGGCCTGCATTTGCAGGTTTTAGCCTAGACTTCCAGAGCTCATTTTGAGCTCGATACTTAACCAAAATTGATGATTCAAAAACCTTATTGAAGCTAGAAACGTGGAGAATAAGTCTATACCAAAGTAGGGCCAACTTATCGTCAGTGTTGGCTGGAAAAATGATATGTAGGTGGCCAAATGGTCACGGGTTCTTGCTGGAAATCTGGAGAATTTCTTCCCTCGTGTTGGTTTGGGATTTGGAGTGTTTGGTTATTGATTGGAATTTGGGATTGGGATTGGGATCGAGATTTCAATATGAGTAGGCAATTTTGAATTTCATTGGAATTTGGATCAAGAACAAGAACTGCGTGCGTTTTTCAGATTTGTGGTTTTTTTTTTCTTTTGGTTTTTTTTTTCCTTTCTAGTTTTGATTCAAGTAGTCTCCCTACATTTTTTCAGACTTATGGCCATCATTTTGATTCAAGTAGTCTCCTTTCGTTTTTCAGACTTATGGCCATCGTTTTGATTTAAGTAGTCTCCCAACGTTTTGATTTCATGGAAATTCCTCTTCTCAGCTTTTACTCTGTATCCACTTTGTGCAGACGTTCTTCTACCCTTCTCTTGTGGAGAACAAACACACTCAATCATATCAGATTGTTCATTACAGGTATAGCAGCGGCTACTTCAACTTTCAAGGTACCTTGGTAACGGCTGTTTATTCTCTCAGTGATACCATTACCAGGCATGTAAGACAAACCCCGAAGTGGTATTAGCATTGCCATTTCTTATGAGATTAATTTTACAGTAAAATATTAAAATTATATGGAGCAGAAGTGATGCAATTCTTTGTGGTATATCTAGGGTAAAACTGGAGTATTAGCTTTAGCATTGCCATTTCGTCTTTTTTTCTCTTATTTTGGATTTAATGTATCGAACGATGTTGGACTTTGTATTTGGATTTCAATATGTGCAAATGTGAATCTATTGGGGCCTAGGAATGAATTTGAATTTGTGCAAATGTGAATGAGTGACTATGAATCTGCAGGGGCTGGGAATGTGCAAATGTGAATGAGTGAATCTGCTGGGGCTAGGATAGAATTTGAATTTGTGCAAATGTTACCTTTTTTTATTTTTTTTTATTTTTTTTAAATATAAAAAAAAAAAAAAAAAAAAAAAAAAAAACCAAGGACCCATGGACCTGGCCCGAACCAGGCCGGGTTAAGTCTGGTTCCTATATTAGAATCTGCTATCCCCAGTGTGTTTCCTTTTCATTCGAGTTTGGTCCAGTCCCTCCAAAAATGGGCATGGCCCGTGCCCAGGCCTACTTGGGAGAGATTTGGACTAGGGAGTCCCATGTGGGTGGGTCCCACCATACAAAAAACTTAAAAGAAAATTATTAAAATAATATCCAATTGACCTAGGATAGTGAAATTACTAAAATGCCCATCACATTTGTAATTCTGTAAAATTTTAATCGTAACTCTGATTTAGATTCTGCTTACGCCCACGAGTTTGTAGTGACGAGTACTACGACAATATGCTAAAGAATGGTTCATACGGGTTACGTGACGACGATCAATGAAAGTCAAAATTTTTGCCTCAAGAGGCATTTTGGTCAATTTGCATTTTAAATTTTTTTTTTAAATTGTAAAATTAGGAACGGGCTATTACAATCTGCCCACCTTAAAAAAATTTCATCCCTAAAATTTGAAACAATTTGCCAAACATAAAAATAGTGAAAAGATAGAAAGAGGATATATAAAGAAGAAATCAAGTTAGAGCAATTGCATAAAAGAGAATGTCCTTCGTCGCTATCAGATTGCAATGATTCATCTTTCATGCCTCCAAACACAAACTTTCTTTCTCCTTCAATACAATACTATAATATAAAATTCTTTTAAAAACATAAAGTCAAAATTAGATACATAACAACATAACATCAAAATACATATATAATAAAGTAAAGTTCAAAAAAAAATAGTTGTACTGAAATCAAAGACGAACATAGAAAAATTCACCTACACACTTATAGTGTCACGTATTTCGAGAATAAGTATAGTATATTTGGGTCAAGCCCAAACAATAAATAAATAAACGATTACAGATACTAACGTAGACGACCTATTTGTCCACTTGCTTAACGAATCCAACGAATAAGTTATCGATATTACGGTCTGCAGCCCGCAATACCAGCAATCCATTGTTGTCTTGGTAAGCAAGTAATAATTTCCCGATGGTGCAATATTACCATCATGCCCTCCATTGGGAAATGCGTATGAATTATTCAAATAACACCTCGATCACACTCACGTATTACCCTCTTGGGCGACATCATCAAAAACATACAATTTCTCACATCGTAAACTTAACCCTTCGAACACCTGTTTGCAATACTTTTTGTCAATCATGTACTGCTCGTAGAATCTCTATACAACATCGCAATAGTACCATAACCAAATTGAAATACTAATCGTCGTTGTAAGCAACTCTAACGAAGACAAATGTTGGTTATAATCATTAGGGGTGGGCATAAAAACTGCCAAACCGCAAAACCGCATCGAACCGTAAGAAAAAAAACCGAAAAAAACCGTGTTGACCGGAAAAGTCAACTTTGAGTGAAAAACCGAACCGAACCGTTCAAACCGGTTCCGGTTCCGGTTTCGAATGACCAAGAACCGGCCGAACCGAACCGAACCGTTTTATTAATAATAAATAAATAAATTATATATACACACACATGTCATGGTATAATAGGTTGAAAAATAGGTTGAAAAATTGTGTACAGGAGCTGCTGCTTCTTGCTTGCTCTCTGAAGTCTGAAAACTTGCAATTTGTTTCATCATTTTTTTTGTTTGTTGACTGATTGACCAGTGCATATGTATTTTAGTTGTCTCTTTTTGTTGACTTGGTGCCACTACCAAAGACATTTGCATTAAAAAAGATGTGTTGTATGCAACTTTATGTAATCAGTTTTAGAAGATGTATTTGAATGCATAATGATTTGGTGTTCAAATAATTATTATTAGGAACCGTAAACCGGCAAGAACCGAATCGGAACCGGTGTAGACCGAACCGTAATGTTCTAGTCATAAATTTAAGTGGAACCGCACCGAATTGAACCGTTAATATATTTCGGTTCCGGTTCCAATTTAGGGGTGGAACCGCACCGAACCGCACCGTGCCCACCCCTAATAATCATGCTAAACTGTAGAATAGACGAACGCAATATGTCTACTATGGTATAAATAGTTTGTTCAGACTGGCCGTTTGTCTGAGGGTGAAATTGTGGTACCGGACAAGAACTTGGTACACATGGCCTTAAAGAAGATTTCCCAAAACTTGGAAATGAAACGCGTAGCACGGTGAGATACAATAGTGACATGCACACCATGTAGTCGAACAATGTAGTTCACAACACCTTAGCGAGCAGATTCATAATGAATTTCTCTTGGATTTAGCAAAAAACTGTGTCAAGAAGGCTAAAAGAACTCTCAAGAATTTGAGGATCAAAACAAGTCCATCAAATTTAGAATACAAGATAACTAGATTGAATTCATAACATTTCGCTACAGCGGTAGTTTTTGGACTATTCAATCACCAACGATAAAGATTTATTTAGCAAAGTATTTGTTGGGTGATTGAGGAATTAATGGTCACAACTAAAATTTAAATGTCCTAAAAGCCTCGCCTAGACAGTTTGTCTTTCTTCAAAAATAATGTAAAGCGTAGTAGGATAAACACATGCCTAAAGTTGATTAGATTGCCTTCCAGCACAAGAGGTGAATATGAAATCACAGTCGATGCTCATCAAAATTGCCAAAAAATTTAATAGATTTAAGAATGAAGAATTTTACCAAGTGGTCTAAAATGTTGTCCTTCTAGACCAACTAAAAGTGAGTTGACTTGTTAAGTTGGTTGATAATCAATGAAATATCATCATAATCTCCACATGTATAGGATCCCTCGTACAGGGAGTTTATGGTTATATTTCCCACCTCCACCTAGATACAAAAAGTAATTATAACCACTAAAATGATATCTTGATGATTTATAGGTGTTCAATTGAAATGGGATAAGACAAGCTGAAAGTGTTCAAGGGTAGATATGTCTTTTGATGTGGTACACAGTAATTACATTTGCATAACCTAGATAATACACAATAATGCAATTGTAGACATTGATCTGATTCTTCTATCATCGCTATCAGAAATTTAGATCATTTCCAATGAAGATGTATTTGAGAAAGCTAAGGTTGGTAAAGATTTTTGGACACGTTTCTTCACAGAAGAATGTCATTCGGTTTTCAAGTAGAGATGATAATTGTTGATTCTGGGTCATAAGTAAGATGGTTCACTTTGTGCGGTTTTGACTGTTGGGAAACATAGGCGATACTCCATCATGTTGCATCAGTATGCAACCAATACATCCAGGGAAACATCACTGTGGATTTTGAAATCTTTGAAATTATCGAAGAGTGTACGAACAAGGGTAAGAAATAGACAACACCTCAGTTGTCACAACTTTAATCATATTCAACGTCTTAGTTTTGACTAACTTTCCCATGTTGACTTGTGAGAAAAAATGCTATAGCTGAAAAATTGCTAACAAACTGCTAATAAAAACTGACAAGGCCAAGGATATCTCATAAATTTACAACAACACTTTGTGAGGATTTCAGTTTCTATAGTTACAACCTTTTGGGAAAAGAAAAGAATATTGTTTACTTAGATCACGTCTCCCAAGAAAAGTACCAATTTAATCAAGGCTAACATTTGGGGAATTTGGTATAAAGCTAACTACCAATGTTTAGAGAATTTGGTCTCATTGCCGAAGTAGATGAGAAGATCGTCGGTAAGATTACTACGAATTTGTTAGGCTATGGAAGAAAACTCGGGCTCAAAAAGTTGGTCAGACCATCAGTTCGAAGTATGGGTTAACAGTTTTTAATCGTTACCCGATTGGATTACCAGAAGTCTAGGTACAATCCTAGGGTTCAGTTTTTTTTTTTTTTTTTCTGACTAGGTTTGAGGTTCCCTAAGACAAAGTGTTTGGTTGGGTAAATTCCTATTCGATAAGCTTTTGTAACTAAATTTTCTTGATACATCCTCGAAAAGTACGATAATACTTTCTTTCTCCACAACACACACTAATAGGCCACACGACTTTCTCAATATTGAAAAAAAACTTGTACTTCAGTTTCTAACATTATGAAAGTTACCATAGGGATGACTAGTAGTCGAAAAATGACAATTTTTCGATCAATGCTGCACCAAAGGGATAATTATGATGTAGTCAATTCATTTATTAAATGACGTGGAAATCCACGATATCCAACAAAATGGATTAACTGGCATCATCCGATTGGTAAAAAGAAAGGTGTAACTACCGTATGGGCACTGAACAAGACAAACTTTGTCTTATGGCATTAGGATTCCGAAAACTACCCGACTATGGTACCAGGTGATTGAAATATTCTAATAGTTAAAGATGATACAACGAATTGAATGGTACCCAAATCAAACACAGTCCTAGCGAAGGTGTTCTAAATTCGTACTCATGACTAGTTAGGAATGCTCTGGTTACCTAAGTGAGTGATAGGGTCAACACAACTATAAGTTTATTGTCCTCCTAAAAGGCTTGCTCCTAAGCTTCCGCGATTTAATTTCTTCGGCTCCGGTAATCACTATTAATCAGTCTATCAGTTGCATCGCTAATTAACACATTGTGATATTTTGATATTGTTCGTCATCCTGAAGTTGTAAACTGGCGTTCTGGCAAAAATGTATCACTCTCAGATACTAGCATGTGTCCGGTATCAGAAATCATACCGCAAGAATACTAGTTGACAGCTTCTGGATATCGGACAATATCGTCAATCAGTAGCGCCACCGTTAAGCTAATTACAGGTTAAAGCCCGCTCAGGTGGATGGTTTCAGATGATTGGTAAGGATTTGGCCCTATGAGGTGGTTTCATTGGTTCTAGGGGATATTGATTACAGAACACCTTCGCTAGGACTTTGTTTGATTACTGCCTCTGGGATTTCTACTACCCGAAAGAATAACAACTCGTACTCTCATGCCTATACTCATCGAAATAATGGGTACAACATCAAAAGGAATTCTAGAAACTAGTGTTGGTTGAAATGTCCTAAGGCCGGGAAAGGAATTTACTAATAACCTATGTTAGAATAGACTTAACGGAAATTGATCTTCCTTCTGAAGATCCGGATTTTTGTCTAGTGTGTTTGAGAAAATTAACGTTATCAGGGACTAAAAATAACTATCCCCCAGATGTTCTTTCGTTGAGTGCTACCACTTTAGCACCACAATGTCGTTCGAGACATTTCCAGCGATTTTGACAAAAAGTACAAGTTTGTGGAAAATCTAATAAATTTAAAGACTAAAAGTGTTGGTAATGATGATTGGATAGTAGTAGTGAAAGAGGTTGATAAATCTATAGTGGTACACAATTACCGTTACATTAGCCCTAGGTCAAGGCCACCAATTCGTTCCAAATTTAGATTTTCCTTGGCAAGGAGGTTCATTGTTTAAGTTTAGAGGAGGTTGCCAAAATGTTCTTCTAGAAGGTCGATAAATCGTCTAAGTAACCCAAAACTTAGGAAAAACTACCACATTTTTTGTGCTCGATGAGGTGGCAAGATTCGACATTAGGTACAAAACCGAGAATGTTTGTATCATGCATGTGATGAACACAATATTGCCCAAACTTATGCTCTGATACCAAACTAACACACCCCGAACTGGAATGTCCACTTGAACTCCGAATCGAGCTATGCTGGCTGACACCAAGAGGGTGACGAAGCCATAAAGTATAGTGAGGTGGAAAATGTGAATAAATTTAAAGACTAAAAGTGCCTAAATACAAGAGTGCGCTTGTGAACGGGAATGAACCCATTTCACACGTGATGTCAAAGTATAAGTAAAGTATCGTAAAATTAGAATGAGAATTATACCATCGGAAGTAGTCTCCGATATCAATGTTTGTCAGAAATCCTCATCGACACGAACACTGCCACTAAATCCTGGAATGGTGAAAAACAAGAGTGAGTGGGCCTAAAAATAAAGTTTGTAAAACCTTTTTGAAAATGTAATAACCCCTCGCCATAAAAAAAAGTATAGTTTCCAAAATATACATACTATGTATAGTATGAAAATACTTACCGTAGTCTGTAATATCTCAAGAATGCAATAGGTTATGACATCCCGTAAATAAACAAATAAAGTTAGGTAATCACATAATTTTGCATAAATAACTATCATATTAAGTGCTCATCAACATATGCTGACACATGAGTTCATGCAGAGGTATTCTAACTTGAACAAGATTGGGTGTAATAATGATTTACGCTCTAGTACTACAATTACGTGAAGACTGACACTATGCGCATCACATAAGAGTCCTAATTGCCTATAGCAGTCTAGGACAGGACCGTCACCTACAAGGGATCCAAAGTGAGCGTATGGTGCGATGTGAACATATACGTGAAGCATGACCTTAGCCCAGGCGAGTACAAATACCAGTATAGCACACGATGAGCAGATAACATAAATATATTTGTATCACAGTGACTCGATAAATCTAGTCAACAATGTATTATTCAAATAAAATATTTGTCATGGTTGTATAAAATCCCCTAGTAGTACGCATATCTATGCATCCCGTAGGATTTAGTATACCTTAGTAAATTCCATCGTTTTGTTAATTCTTATAAACATTCATCTAATCTAAGTGTGCATAGTAAATTCTTTATTATATATATATATATATATATGTGGAAACTAAATAAATATATAGTATTTATAAAGCAAAGACCCACTCACGAGTCATGTGACCGGGTTGAACCCGCCTCGTGGGCATTGAAGATCCTTGCGATGTGTTTCATCTAGAAACAAAACCGTTTTTGTAAATATATAACGTATTAACTTAAATATGTGTTTTCATACAAAGTACAACTAATAAAGAAACTATTTTAATATGGTCAACTTAAAAAAACAGAGGATGAATTCAGGTTCGGTACGTCGAGAAACCTAAGGAAGGACATTGAGTTCCTTTAAGCGCCGCCACACGTGCTGGCAACCAACATGAGCCCATGAGCCTGCGAGTACCATCGTACTCCCCTTCCTCGCGAAGGCTTACGTTTGTAGATTTTACCTTCTACTTCTAGAGCTCATTTTGAGCTCGATACTCAACCAAAACGATGATTCAAAAGATATATTGAAGCTAGAAACATGGAGAACAAGTCTAAACGTAGAGCTCATTTTGGCTAAAAAAATGATTTGAAGGTGGCTAAACGGTCATGGCTTCTTGCTAAAAATCTGGAGAATTTCTTCCCTCATGTCGGTTTCGTTATAAACCTTCACCAAAATGCCTAAGATGGGTTATAACTAGGTTTTGATTGATCTACAATGAAGGTTAGAGAGAGTCCCGAGGCTTATTTATGTCAGAAATGGAGAAACTCGCCGGAAAACCCCGTGAACAGTGACATGCACCAGTGCAGTGGCGTGTCCCATGGTTAGGTTGAGTTCGACGTCCGTGAACATGACTTTATGGGTTTGAAGATCTATAAATCTCGTCGGGGTGGTAAGGTTGATGGCAAGCGGTGTATGGCTGCCCGTTCTCTGTGTTTACAGAGAGAAATGAGAGATGACATGTGAGAGGGAAGAAAGAGGTGTCCCCGAGAGTTTTGGGGGAAAAAAGGATTGGGTAGAAGACTTGGGAAAGATTTGGAGTGGGGAGTCGCACCGGACAAAAAACTTAAAAGAAAATTATTAAAATAATAGCCAATTTACCTAGAATAGTGAAATTACTAAAATGCCCATCACATTCATAATTCCGTAAAATTTTAACCATAGCTCTGACTTGGATTCCACTTGCACCCACACGTTCGTAGCGACGAGTACTACGACAATATGCTATGAGAATGGTTTATACAGGTTACGATATGAAAGTCAAAATCCTCACATCGAGGTGCATTTTGGTCAATTCGTACTTTTAAAATTTATAAAATCGAAAAATTGGGGACGGGTTATTACAAAAATAGTTAATGACATTTATTAAAATCAAAGGACTTGATCAAAAATTTAAAATGAATAAGGTTTTAATCAATGGAGTATGAAAAATAGGGATAGAAACCTAATTTTTCGAAAAAAAAAAAGGTATTAAGGTTTCAGTCTCACTTTATGGGTATTTCTTAAATAAAAGCTTTAAGCCTTCAAAGTGGCTAATGATGGATAGCTTTCCAAAAGAGCTAGGGTGTCTTGGCGCATTCCAACTGTGAACAGTCCAACCATTTCACCAATTCACATTAGTATATAAAGCAATTGAATATGGTTGCATGAATTTAATCATTTATTTGGCCTCACTCTCCCTCACACGCACGGCACGCCTTCTTCCTTCCGTTCTTAAGTTTTTTTGTTTTTTTTTTTTTTTTTTAAAATCCGGCCTCGCGCGTACAACATTTCAATTTCTTATCACATTCGTTAAAGTTCGACCGTTTGGCACTCTTATCAAAGATTTACTCTAATTTACATTGTTGGCATACAAGTCTATGATAGCTTTTGTACCATCTAGAAGGACTGTCTATAGCCAGTGGCGAAGTCAGGATTTGTTGAGGGAAGGGATGAAATTCAAAAGAGTGCAAGGTTCTATCGAAGTGGTTGCTTTCACATTGGAGAGTGCAAAATTTTGAATCAATATTCATAACGAAAAATCATCTCTTCACCAAAGTGGTTGTAAGCGGTAATATTAAAGCCATGTAAGAAGCTTAAATTGGTTAGGATTAGATTCTAAAAAAACATTAAGCACTAGTCAAGCAGCGAACTAGAGCCTACAGCTAGGCACCTAGACGAGATTTAGGCAGGAGCCTAGATGGATTTAAATGAATTTCTTTTATCATAAAATAAGCATTAAACAATATTTACATTATTTTTTAAAAATTAATATAATATTTATTTATAGATAATATGAGAGTTTAAAATATATATGTTGGGGTCTTAAAAAGAGGAAAAATACATACAAGAATAATAATTAAAAAAAAGAGAGAAAGAAATTGATTAACAAACCAAAAAAAGGTGCGGTCAGAATAGAAAAAAAAGAGGGGAAATGGGTAAACAAAGTGGGGCAGAAGGGATCGAAGGAGAAGGGTGTGTCAGTACAATCAGTTTTAACTTTTAAGAGAGAAAAATGTAAACAAAGGGTCAGCATTGCCAAATAACACCATTTGGTATAGGGAATATCAAACAAACCTTCATCTTCTTCGCAAGTTCCGTCGGTCTGCAACTACATCTTTTTTCAGATTTCCTTCTCCAAAATCTAATAAAAAAGAGGTAAAAAAACAAATTCATCTTTGCTGCGCAGCAACAGAAACCAAATCAAAGGAGCAGGAATTCTCATTTTCGACGAGAGCAGAGGGGCTGAACTAGAGCTCCTAGGCATGTTTTCCGACGAAGGGAGTGGCGGCTGCCACTCCTCGCCCTCATGTAGCTTCGCCACTGCCTATAACCAAACTTCAAATTATAAAATTCTCAACTTTGTCTTGCTTTCCCATTGAACAAGTAACCCCTTCAACAAGAAAGCTGAATGGTGGTGCCTACCTTGTACGCATCAAATCCCCCTTTGTGAAGTTTATTGTGTGTGTGTGGTGACTTGACTTTAGTACACGTATTCTCTTTTACTTGTTGATTTCATATCAAATGCTTCCAAATTTCTAAGCTTCCTTGTCAAGTCTTTAGATCTAATCAAGGTTCAAAAAGACGATAGGTGCTGGTCGGACGGTAGACTAAAGTCTAGCATATAGGCAGCTAGACAGGTTTAAGTAAATTTATTATATAATGTATAAATAAGTGTCTGCTTATACTTAAAAGATACATAATTTTATTGGAATACGTACACTGCAAAGTGGAATGACATAATATATTATAAAGTATTAGAATATGATGAAAACATGGGGAACAAGCATATAATGTGTGTTCATCTAAGTATTCAACTAGTCTCTTACAATTTATTGGAAAAAAATTGCAAAATGAAAGTTATCTATTTTCTGTTTAAGTGACAGTTGCGACCTAGGCGGGTGCCGAGTCAGTTTTGGACGGGTTCGTCTAGGGATTAATCAGAGCAATGGCCAGCCGCCTAGTGTATAGGCAGAGATTTTTAGAATAATGGATCTAATGCCAGTATTATGTTTAAGTTTTCCAAATTGTATTAGTCTTTCATTGAGATTAGTTCTTTTGATGTACATTAATCTGGTCTTTCCAAATTATAGTTTCAAGTAATTTTCAATTTGGGGATAAAGAAAGGACTTTTATGGTAGTTGAGAAAAAATACTTATCTTTTTTAATTCAATCATGACTATTTATTTTTTGTCTTACTAAGAAATTGTAACGACAGAGCAAAAATAAAGAAGAAGAAGTTCTTCAAAATTTCTCGTAAGATTCTCATTTAAAAGGTAATGACAAATGCGGAAAATGACTTTCACGCGTTAGCGGAAAATTCATTGGTGTCCTTGAAATCGAGAGATAAAGGCAATTGAATTCTAGTCGCACCAATGTTGGCGTGACTCAAAGATACTTCGATGCCGTGAAGAGTTACGTCAAGTTTCAAGTTAATGACACTGTATTATAATTTACACTGTTGGGTTGCCCTTCCTCCTAAATCCTAAGTGACAGAGAGCTTATAACGTCCAATGCTAACATTTTAATTCTTGCTTTCAATACACAGAAGAAGACAAAAAAGGACACAATTGCAAAGATGGAGTTATGTCACTATGAAATCGAAAACCACCTTCTAAGTTTTATTTAGAGAAAATTAAGTCAATTAAATAATGATGAATGCGAAGGTAATTACTTTGTCATAATTATCACAAGTTGATTTACCCTAAAAATAAAATAAGGGGTAACTACATTTCACAACCTTCAGTTTTGAGGTGATTTTTAAAACAGGTCATGAAATTTTAATTTTTTCATTTTACATCATAATGTATTAAAATTGTATGTCTTTGTCGAAATGATTGTTGATCATTCATTAAATTGATGTCATAGTGAGCGTAAGATCCTAATATAAGCAAATGTGTAAGCCACATTTGCATCAGATTGACAAAAAAAAAAAAATCATTAATATAATGGAGGATTAGATATTAAAAAAGACAAAGTATAAATTGAGTAAAATGTAGTTAACACCAAAATAAACTGTCACACCTCAAACTGTAAACACTTACCAAACAAGTTTTAAAATTTCACTAGAATGGTTACCAAAGAAACCCTAAAAAATAAAGTCAAACATATCATAATTTTAACTCATTAAGCCGTTGATCCTTTCTTAGTATCTTTGTGAGTTTTATAATGAAAGAAAAAGCATGTTATCGAGAATACCTTTTTCCACCAAAACATTCTTGCAAACGTGGAACCAAAAAAACACAGTTATTACTAAATTGACCAATTAATTTAAATTAGGATAATACTTGCATCATTCACGAGGGGTACACATATTTTCTCATTTGCAAATAACGTATCTTGAGCATATAAACTCAACGATCATAACTGTTTATTTTCTTAATCATCATTGAAGATCCCTCCTACAAAAATTATTCGAATCAGAAACCGTTTAATCATCAAAACGTATCAACTAAATAAACGGTACATCATGAATATGATGTTTGGTACCTACACCTTTTATTTATTTTATACATTTGAATTACTAAATTGATCTCCGATTCAAATGATTTTTGTAGAGGTGATCTTTAATGAAGATTAAGAAATTGAACAAGTCTAATTATATATTTGTACGGTAAATATACATTCTTTGCATGGGGGAATAAGCTCATTCCTTCAGAGATGAATGAAAGTATTATTCTTTAAATCATACTTACAAAAAATCACTTTCATAAATGGATAATGATGTGTTCCCTCATGGAGAACTTATTTGTTTCCTCACTTACGATTAACATCCTTTCATTGTACGAACATCAATCATAGTGATTCATTCTCTTTATCATCATCTAAAGATCATATCTGTAAAAACCATCCAATTTAAAGATCGTTTAGCCATTCATAATCATAGTGGTTCATTCTCTTTATCTCACTTACGTTTTTAGTATTACGTTCATTTGATTAGTTATTGATTTAAAATATATGTTATTTAACGGGTCAATCATATTACCTGTAAAATTAACGGATTGAGTTCATATCGGGTCATATTACTTGTTTGTTTTAATGGGTGTTACACGACACGACTCGTTAAGATATCGAGTATATTATGAAAACAACACGAACATGAAAAACATAACATAAATGTCAAATTTAGTACAAGTGATTACTCAATCTCAACTTGTTACGAAAACTCTTAGCAACAAATCCATATATAAAGCCAGAGGCTCAATTTGGTGTCACCGGCTTTGACAAAAATAATTGGACCAAATTGCCCCTCAACCAAAAAAATTCAAAACGTGTCCAAAATAATATATCAAATAATGCAAGGGTAAGTTGGTAATTTGGTCATCATAAAAATATAATACAAATATAAATGGGAAGAGAGAAAAGAATGAAAAAATGGAAGGGAAGAGAGAAAAGAATAAACAAATAACAAAGTTGATGGTACCCACGTGATGAGGAAGAAAAATATAATACAAAATAAGAAAAATCATGAATGTTGTGTTCAAAACATCTTAAGAGACGCGTAGCGCCGGTGATAAAAAAATAGAAAATAATGAAATAAAAAAATATCGAAGCAATTCACACATATAAATGCATGTAAAATGTTTAAGTCGCGCGTAGCGCTGTGATTCAAAAAATACCTTTTGCACGCGGTTGTTTATTAAATATTATTTCTCACTTTTTAAACACTGAAGAGATGCGTAGTGCTAGTTATAAAAAAGTCACTTGCACACGCATAATAATGTGATTCAATTAGTTGTCAAATGATCTTTCCTTTTTTTTTTTTTTTTTTTTTAACAAACGATGTTAACTACATTAAGGAGAGAAAGTGGGGTTAACCTCACAATGAGCTAGCAATCAGTTGTTTATTAAATATTAGTTTTTTCTAATGTTAATATAAATTCAATAAAATGTAGATGGAAATTGAAAGATCGTTTTTATTAATATGGATTCAGCTGCTTTGATTAATTAAAAGACCGCTTATATTAAATGTATTTATTATTCATTTCTATCTACATTAATAAATATATTTAAAACATGTGAATCCCGCGTAGTACGCCGTGATTCAAAAAATGATAAATAAATAAAAAGAACTAGTCAAATAAGTTAATAGCAAAAAAGGAACTTGTCAATGAACTCATTAAGAAAAACAAAATACTTGGAAAGGTATTCTTGGGAGGAAAAAAAAAAAAGCAAATCTTTTCATATTTTGTATACCACATTAGTATCATATCTAATAGGAAAGTGTTATTGACATTTCAAAAATCTCATTCTACATTCTTCATAAGTGTTTTTTTCTTTCCTAATATAGAAAGTTTGGAGTGTAGAATGAGATTTTTGGAGTGCTAATAACAATTCTCATCTAATAAAGTGATATCCATCAATACAAGTAGGTCTTACTGCAGTTAGAAAAGTGATACCAATGTAGTAAGTGTAGTATTATTCTAGTTTTTGTATTCAGTTAGCTGAGTAAGTATATACTTAATTACAATTACATATACAATCTCCACAAATAATCGAGTATTTCAGTATAATAAGTTTTGAAAAAAGAAAGAACGAAGAACCTAGTACTTGTTATGTTTTTATTTTAAGAAACGATATGATTTACATTAAAGATGTGAAAGTGAGCTAAACCTCACAATGAGTTAGTAATAATATGATTCAAATTCACATTTAGCGAGAATTAAACTTCAGACCTCTCACTTAAAAGTGAAAAATAATACTATTATACTGTAATACTAATTGACCTACCACAAAGTTCTTTAACAACAAAACAATGGTATGTGTAAATTAATATATAATATCGCATTATTAAAAAAATTAAAACGATGATAAATTAGAGAAAAGTGAAAAATTACAATTTGATTAACGATGAAAACAAAGAGCCAAAGACGACCCCACGGGTCCCCACCCCACCTCTAATTTCAAACAATTAAAATTACTTTTTATTTTTTTGAAGATGAATGAATTTTTCAAAAACACATGAGGAAAGAAGAAGAAGAGAGAGAAAACCAAACAACGTTTCAAAAAACAACACCGAAGAGAAGAAGAGGCCTTTGGATTAATTTCAAAAGCTCCTCCGTCTCTGCGTCTCTCTTCGCTTCAAAACCCTATCCCCTCTTTCTTCTCTGCCTTCCGCTGCCGCAATTTCCATGGCATCAGCGATGGTCTCTCAGCAATCCTTCTGAATTTACGGTTTTGCCCCTCTACTGGCGCCGGGAAATGGCGGAAAAGCCTACGCCTCCGCCTCCGCCGCCGTTTACTCTGTACTTTCTGTGCTCGTCTAGGGTTTCGGTTTCAGTTCCGTTGAGCTCCGTGAGGAGCCCGACATAAGCTACGGCTCGGGACCGCCGCCGCCGTCCGATCAAGATCGGTGTTTTCGTCTGCTCTTGTATATAATCAGAGGAGAGACAAAGCGAGTGCCGTCGGGTTGGATCATTGCTGTTGCTTCTTCTTGTTGGAATGGCGAAGGGAGGTTACTTCTTGGAGAAGGTTCGGAGATGCGTACGGACGGTGTTCTTCATGGTGGCGATGGTGGCGTCGCTGCTAGTGTCGTCGCTGCCGGCGCTGGTGGCGATAGGGGACATGCTGGTGCCGTGCGTGTTGATATCGAGCTTCACGTGCGTGACGTGCTACGGATTCAAAGAGCATTTGCATCGATACGCCTTCAAGAGCTCGCTCAACGATATTCCTCTGGTTTCCTTTATCAGATCTCTTATCATTATCTGTATGCACTTTTCTATTTCTTTTTCTGAGCTTTTTATTTTTATTTTTTAATTTTTTTAGTTTTAGTATTTTGTGATTGAACTTTGATATTCCCCTTTAGGAATCCAAAGTGTGTTTATTTTTTTTAAATTTGAAAGAAATTTATGGATTTTGAAATTTGTTTCCCCACTACTATGTGTTTTGATCACAAAGTTACATTGTTTGTTTATTATGATTAATTTCCTTTCGGGTTTTTGTTCCTTGATGATTAGACATCTTGAGCAAAATGGAATGGTTGCATTTTTCGGGTTCGAACGATCCCTCTGTACTGTGTGGCTTTAGACATGAATGAAATGAGCCTGTAGGTAGTGCCCTGTTGTTACCAATCAGTTTGAACCTAACATTGCTATTTTGCTGACAAGTAACGTCAGTTCGAGTATTTCGCTTAGTAAAGCTGAGTTTACTTTTCGAGTGATGTACAAAATGCCTTTTACAGCTATGTTTTCTCAGCAACCATTCGGAAGATGTCTCTATGGCCATGCTTACAGAATTTATAAACATAGCAGCGATACGAATGAACCTTCCTTGTGTGTGGTATATATATGCTAATTTATGGATTTCGTTTATTGCAGGTGTGCATTCCATGTGCGATGGCCCTGCTCTCTCACACAGTCCATACCTTGGAACTGTGACTTTCTGTTCCTTTATCTCAATTCTACTTCTTTCAATCAAAGCTTGTCTTTTCACTGTAAATTCTCAAATCGAGGCTGAAGCTTCATCTTCCCTCTCAAGGCAGAAGCTCCACTTGAAGAAGTCATGGGGAATGCCGGTCTTGTTTCTCTCATCAGTAGTCTTTGCCCTTGGACATACTGTGGTTGCTTATAGAACAAGTTGCAGAGCAAGGAGAAAGCTCCTATTTCACCGAGTTGATCCAGAAGCTGTAAGTTTGCTTAAGGTTTTTTTGTTTTTGTTTAAATTTTCTTTATTCATACTCAGTTTTCCGTTATTCTTAATTGTCAAAAGAGTTTTGCAACCACAATGCATGGAATAATTATGCACTCTAACAGCCTCTGCCTTCTGCTTATTACAGATTATCTAACTATAACTTTTGGTAGTTTGTAACGAACTTTGTTTATCAAATGAACAGGTCCTTTCATGCAAAAATGTATTCTCTGGCTATCAGAAGGTCCCAAGATCTCCCACTCCCTCGGGAGGAAAAACCCCAAAAAGTGACAGTGAAATGAGGCGTAAGCCTTTTTCTACAGCTCGAGATGATGGTGAACTCCCAGTCAGAGTAATTACAGATATTGACAGCTTATTCATCACGTGCAGGGGGCTTACTCTTCATTACAAGCTTAGCTTGCCTGGTTCACCACCTCGTTCCTTGTCATCCACTGCATTTCTTGAACCTAGCTCCCCAAAAATGGCTATGGGGAGGCCAAAACTAGATCGACATCCGTTAAGCTTGTTATCGAAAGGCCAAAACCATCTCCACAGGAGCTACAGCAATCAATTTCACGGCTCATCTCTCTATGTACCTTTATTGGACGGTTCTACAGTTTCTCCTGTTCTTTCTGAAGAGATTCCTGTCTTGAGACTATCCAATGCTGGTGAAGAGGATGAGGGTAGTAAATTAAATTTTGGTACTCCAAACAAAGAAATGGAAGGAAGTGGTCAGTTTGGTATTCTATTAGTGCATGGGTTTGGGGGAGGGGCCTTTTCTTGGAGGCATGTGATGGGAACCCTTTCTCGGCAAGTTGGTTGCACAGTTGCTGCTTTTGATCGCCCTGGTTGGGGCCTAACCTCAAGGCTGCGACGGGAAGATTGGGAGGATAAAGAAATGCCTAATCCTTATAAACTTGATTCTCAGGTAATTGGTCTCCCACTTTAGTTACTCTATGATAAGTTCCATGTACTTTACCCTTGAGTTGGGTGGGGATGGTCAATGGGTGCCCATGGATGCTCCATATATCACCATCATCACCATAACAAGCACAAACATCACCACTCACCATAGATCACCATGGTCAATGGGTGCCCATGGATGGTCAATGGGATCTACTGTCGTGCTTTCAAAGTTTTCTAGTGTATCCTGTAGGTTGATCCTAGTCAAATTGTTTATCCAACATGGGCACATCATTGAACACAGTCCTGAAACATGGGCACATCATTGAACACAGCGATGCACTTGTTGGCCCCCTTCCCCATGTAGCTTATGTGTTCCTCAAGTTTTACTTCTAGACTTTATAATGATCTGAAATTTTTGAACATAATTTACCAGATTGACCTGCTTCTTTCTTTCTGCTCTGAGATGGGATTTTCTTCAGTGGTGCTTGTTGGTCATGATGATGGAGGTCTTCTAGCTTTGATGGCTGCACAAAAAGTACAAGCATCAGTGAATTCTTTCAACGTGAGTATCCCTTTTTAGTTTTCGTTTAAGATATCATAAACTAGTTGGACCTTTTTGCTTCTAACTCTTCCTACATGTGAAATTAATTACTTGCACCAATATAAATTAGTACCAAAGAGACTTGAAGTTTTGCTATCAAGACTATGCTGTTGGGCTGTTTTCCATGTCTACATAACCCTGTATGAGTTTTGTACTGTTCATTGGTTGATATAGGCATTTTATATTCACTTTCACACTAAGTGTACCAGTAGACATTGGAAAATTTAAGATAGGATAAGTACCATTGTTATGCTGAAATACTGGTGTCATCCTCCCATGCATGAAGATGCAACATTCCGTGATATCATGCTTGATGATAAAATAGGACGCGATAAAGATATTACTGTCCTCTTTTATTCAAAAGGGGGGGAATGATGCTGCTTCTTTGAATATGCTTACACCATATTGTCCATAGATGTTTTTTCTTTTTCTTTCTCTATTATTTTAATATTCATTATATTTTGTCGGGTTTATTTTGTTATACAATTCAGGTTACAATTAAAGGCGTAGTATTGTTAAATGTTAGCTTGTCAAGAGAAGTTGTGCCTGCTTTTGCGAGGATACTCTTGAGAACTTCACTTGGGAAAAAGCATCTGGTTCGTCCATTACTGCGAACAGAAATTACACAAGTGGTGAATAGGCGTGCCTGGTATGATGCAACAAAGTTGACAACAGACATTTTGAGCCTTTATAAGGTATGCCCTTCAATGTTATGTGAAACGAGGGAAAAGATTGGAAATAACAGAACATCCTTGAGATAATGTACGGTTAACTGAAAAGGAAATTTTAAGTCTAAGTTAAGACATATTCCTGCAAAATGGAGGGCAACAAACAGATTTAACCACTCTTGGGCGCTACAAATTTCTGAATGAATGAATGAAATTTTTTTCCAATGTTTCCTCCTTTCATTCCTGCAGCTCATACTCATTCTTGATCATCAAAGGGCAGCTGTTTTCAGAACAGTGGTCTTTCCTTATTCATATTGATAAAAATTTATTGGAAACATCGTTTTCACTCCAAGTGTGTCTTACTCTTGAGCATATAAAAGTGTAGGAGAGATTAGGTTGTAAGTTTTTTTTGTTTGGGGTCAACGATTAGGTTCAAGTATAAAGCAGAGCTTTAGTGTATGTGCTGATTGTATAAAGATTGTGATTGTGAAATCAAATTTTGGTAATCATTTGTTTGATCTCCCTTTTTTTTGTTTTTGCAACCAGGCCCCTCTATGTGTAGAAGGATGGGATGAAGCACTCCATGAGATAGGTAGACTGTCATACGAGACACTACTTTCACTGAAAAATGCAGAATCATTACTAAAGGCAGTTGAAGACATGCCAGTTTTAGTCATCACAGGCGTTGAGGATTCCCTTGTCTCTCTTAAATCTTCTCAAGCTATGGCTTCCAAACTTGTAAATTCTGTGAGTTCCTGCTTTCTACTCTTCTATAATTTTGGGAGGTGAGCATTAAACGGATTTGGTAACTAGTGTGAACAATAAAAGTCAGTGGTTCCAGTTGAACTGAATCGAATTTCCCATGCCCTAAGCATGTAACTCTCCAATATTATTTATAGACTTAAAGCGTGATGAATGACGATCACCGTCTCAATGTAACTAATTGGGTATTGGTCTATGCAGAGACTAGTTGCAATATCCGGATGTGGCCATCTTCCCCATGAAGAGTGTCCCAAGGCATTACTTGCAGCAATAACACCCTTCTTAAGCGGACTCTTGAGCAGACAAGACGTGCAGAGCCAATAGTGTGTACCTTCTTTTTAACTTCTAATTAGGCTTTTTACTGTTGTAGGGTTACCCTTCTTTTTTCGTCTTTTGTTTTCTTGTTAAGCAATTTAGCGGCCGAAGGGAAGTGACCAACGTCATCTCTTCTTTTTGGTATTTTTTGATGTGTTAGTTTGGAGCCTTACCCATACCTACATTCTTTAGGGTTTTAGAGCTCTTTCACTTATAATTTTCCTCCCATTTTTTCCCTCTTTCAGAAATATTTATATTTATCTTTTGTAGTTCGAACAGAACTTGCTATCTCCCACCGAAGGCGGTGGAGGACAGCGCATATTTGTACATTTATCAGTGCATGAATTTAAGTATGGTTTTGTTCCACAAGTCATCTGAATTGTTGTTCTTTTACCAATGCGCACAAAAACATAGACTTTTGAATTAGTTTTTATGTGCCTTGTATTTTTGTTTCTGGTATCAATTGTGTCCTGGAGTGTTGCGTGGACTGCGGGTTGAGTTCAACCGTCGTAGGGAAAATGCTATTTTGTAGGTCCTCCAGGATGAGTTAAGGATGGGGACCTAAAAATAGAGGGCGGCGAACAACCATCCAACGGCCGCACCCGAAAATAGATGGAGGTGAGAGCACCATTAAGCGGCTGATGGTCTTCTGAAGAACAGGTGGTGCTTGCCATTCATTACCCAACTGCTGCACCTAAAAATAGTCAGCAGTGAGCCACCACTGAAGAGCTGCTGGTCTGCTGAGTATTATCCATCACCATCCGACTCCTGCACCTAAAAATAGTCGGCGGTGAGCGAGCACCATTGAACAGCTGGTCTGCTGCATAGCAGGCGGCGCGTGCCTGTCTTCACCTTCCATCTGCTGCACCTAAAAATAGTCAGCGGTGCTCAAGGACCATGAATGGTTTGCCGGTCCACCGGATACTGACGGTGCTTGGCGAAGCACATTTCTTGTGTGAAAATCTTGACCTTAAATCTTGTTTTGTTTTGGTACATGTACGCCTGCATGGATGATAGATGTTTCATGCCACTCGGTCATTGTTTGTAGCATATATGCTAGTAAAGTGTAAAGACTCCTAAATGACTATAACCCAATACAATATTAGGAAATCTCCTATGCACGGGACAATTTACAAGTCAAAAGTTATGTTTGGCTCTAAATTTGCCTCAATTCCTCTCCAATGCATTCGGAAAGTTGAAATCATATAATGCCTTTGATGTTATACGTAAAGTCATATTTAACTTTGGGTATAACTTTGAATTTGAAAGTGGGACTTCCCTTAGAAGATACAAAAGTTACATTTGGAGTTGTTTGGTGGGCACATTGCGGTTCGGTCCGGTTCCACCCTCAATATGACAATTGGTACTTGCAAATTTTTAGAGGACAAAACTTACTCAAGATGGTAATTGTTGATGTCGGGGTGTGGGGGGACAGTTTAAATCCCCATAAATTTTGAATTCATGTCGGGTACCATTTTAACTAATTGACCGCTCATTTATGACTTGCTTTTACCCTAACTTCATTATGATGGATTCGTTTTCAGTCGTTCTATTTTCATCCAACGACCCACATCTTGTTCGCATGCAAAGATCCGCAAAGTGCGGTCCACACATTAGAAATCGGCTATGAACCTTTGTTTTTATTTTGGGCTAATATTTGGGCCTCCCTTATTGGGCTTAGTTCTCCGCAATAATCATATTTTCTATAATGTGTTTGTGTTAAGTGATTATTTAAGTATAATCCTCACTTTATCAAGTGTGCATGATTGTTTATTAATTTAATTTAATCTATATAAAAAGGGCCCACATATTCAATTTTGTAAAAGACCACATAAATCTCGCTACAGAAGATTCGTTTCGGTAGTCAAATAATTCGAGTAGGCTTCCTCATTTGAACGTTCATTGATTCTAGTTGTAGCTATATTTTCATTTCAAGACTCTTTATTAACTGCACGGTGTGACTAATATAGAATTAAGCGAGACTAAGATACAACGACTTTCATGCTTTTGTAAAAGATATTTTACGACTAATATACTCAAAACACCTCAAATTTATTTGCTTAATACATGCTCAAACCTTGGCATGCAAATAAATCAACAAAGGGTAATACTTCACTTCCTTCGGTAAGGAGGAAAGGCCTCGTTTGTTGCAACGTGACATTATTTCATCGTACAATATGTTATAATTAAAGTCATTTATTATCTTTATCATTAGTTAATGATGTCTCTAAACATTATAACATATTCATGATAAACCAGAATTTTATTTGATTTGTAAGGATAGTAAAACAATCTTCAAATCAAATGACATTTTTATAGAGATGATGAAAAAACATTTTTTATTATTACGTTTTGGATGATGAAATCATGTCCATTTAGTGGAAATAAAGGAAAAGTAAATGAACTCTTTTGTTTTTACACCTATTGTTTTTAGAGCATCTCCAATGGCTATCAAAGAATGCAACAGTTTACCGTAAGCTTGATGTGGTATGCTGTTACTCAATTGCCTTTTGAAAAAAGTTTGTCATTCCAATGAACTAGGCAAACCAGGTGGTAAAGCTGTACTTTATAGGTTTATTGGGTGATGTGAGAAAAATTACAATAACACGACAATATTCAAGTAGGATGCCATGTTGCAGTGAACTCGTTCTATGCAAGTTTTTCTCCTACTTTGAAGAGTATACAAAATTTACTAGCTCAATTGCCTAAGAGCATATCTAATGGGAGTCTTATGGCTTGGGCAAATTGATAATTTTGTCTCAAATTTGAAACAAATAACTTCTAGCCAAACAAAATTTGACATCAGGCTGATGTCAACCACGTTATATATTTTTTTGTGTTAGACGCCAGCGTGAGAACACGTGAAGTCAACCAAAACCTGGTTGGTGAGGCCCGCAGTGTAGGTGCACTCATCCAATATCTGTTAGATTTCTAACAGTTATCTATCCTACGATCCATATTTTTTCGTGAAAATATTTTTTTTTTTAAAGAAAAAATTTAAAAATTCTTATTCATATTTTGTTTTAAAAGAAAAAATTTGAAAAATTATATTTCTACTGTTGGGCCCACATGACACAATATGGGTTGTTGGATTGCAGAAAAAAAAAATGTAATCTAATTGTCCATATTAATTCAATTATAAAAAAAATGTTTAAAAATTATAAAAAAAATACAAAAAAAATGCAAAAAGAAAAGAGAAGAGAATATGAACCATGGTGGGACGAGACAAGATTGTAGTCTCAGATAATGACACATGAGGTGGTTTATAAATTTTTTTAATGCCAATTGGCCAAGCAATTCGTTTACAGGATGGATATGCACTTGGGCCATTACTATCCACCGAGGCAATAATTGTCGTTGCCCAATTGACAGGGCAATTATTACCTTAGAGCATCTCCACACATGGTCCAATTGATAGGGGTAATTTAGTTGAATTTTCCTTGATCCCAAAAAGGTGGTCAACTAGTGCAAAAAATGGAGGCCAATTATTTCAAGAGCTTGTGCCCTTTCACCTGCCATTGCAAGAATTGTCTTGGCTTGTGCCATTGCACTTGCCCAATTGTAGCAGTGGGGCCCATCCACATGCACAACTAGCACCCTTGCAGATCTTTGCCTTGCCTTGCCTTGTAGATTGTTGGATTTCCAATGGTGCTTTGATCTGGACCGTTAGATTTTCGACGGTACTTTCATCTGGACCGTTGGTTTTCCATCGTTAAAAAAATTGAAAATTAAAGATTGTCCCACTTGGCACAATCTAATGCATCTAATTTGAACAAAATTTAGTAAATCAATAGCTTGGATTAATTTGAAGGCAAAAAAATCTTTAAAAAAATACCAAAAAAATTCTACAAAAAATGCAAATGTTTTTTTAAGGGTTTTATTTTTTTTTAATTATTTTTTTAATTTTAATCCTTGAAGTTTGAAATTTAAAATAAACCTGATGTTAGATTACATATTAATTATAGTCCCATGATGTGTACTTAATTCAAAATAATTCATGTGTATTTTATTCAATGTCTCCCAATAAATATTTAAATTTATTAATATACATATTCTAATTTATTTTTTGACCAAATTTTTTTTTTTAAATTTTAATTTATTGATTTTATTTAACATTCTTCAAACTTGAAAGACTCAATTAATGTACCTGAATGTTTGTACCGAAATGTATTATATTGAATTAATGTATTTGAATGTTAGTACCAAAATGCATGCACCAAAATATTATATTAAATTAATGTACCTAAATGTGTCACATCCCACATTGTCCAGGGGAGTGGATCCTGTAAGCCTTATATGTATATTCTCATCTCTACCTAGCACGAGGCTTTTTGAGAGCTCATTGGCTTTGGGTTCCATCGGAACTTCAAAGTTAAGCGAGTTGGGGGCGAGAGCATTTCCAGGATGGGTGACCCACTGAGAAGTTCTCGTGTGAGTTCCCAGAAACAAAACCGTGAGGGCGTGGTTGGGGCCCAAAGCGAACAATATCGTGCTACGGTGGAGTCGAGCCCGGGATGTGGTGGAGGCCTGGGCGAGGATGTGAAAATTTGGTATAAAAGCCAATCCCTGGCCGGATGTGTGCCGATGACGACGTCGGGCCCCTAAGGGGGGTGGATTGTAACATCTCACATCGCCCAGGGGAGTGGATCATGTATGCCTTATATGTATATTCTCATCTCTACCTAGCACGAGGCCTTTTGGGAGCTCACTGGCTTTGGGTTCCATCGGAACTCCAAAGTTAAGCGAGTTGGGGGCGAGAGCATTCCCAGGATGGGTGACCCACTAATAGGAGCATATTTATGCTACTTAGTTATGTTGTTTCCTTACATTTAGTTAGCTAATTACTACTTATTATAGTGTTTTAAGCTATTTTCGTGTGCTTGTAGGTCCTAATGACAAAGTTGGCAAGAAAAGGTAATTTTGAGCCTTTTAGAGCAGTTTTGGGCTTATTATGGATAACTTGTATATGGAGCAAGGTGGATGGACGAATTTGGAGTCAAAAGAGGCTAGGAACATGCTACAAATCAGAAAAGACAAGTTCAAGACAAAGAAGATAAGGAAAGAGCAAGAAATATGGAAACTTATCCTAACAACCTTACCTTATCCAAACCTTATCCTATTTTATCCTAATCTAATCTTGTTCCACCTTAATTCTAGCTGCAAGTGGACCTAAAAACATGATTTCTAGAAGCCTTATTTGACCCTAAAAGGGTGCCGCACCCTTCCCCCTTTTATTTCTTCTAGAAGACCCAAAATCAGCCACAAAACACCTTGTTTCTAGAAGGCCCAATTTTGGGCGAATTTCCCTAACCTTTTTCCTTTTGGATTCTGATTTAAATTGGCCCTTTTCCTCTTGGATTTGGATTGTATAAGTCCATATCAGAAATTAATTGGGCTATGACTTAATTTCCAAGCCTTGTGCCGCACCCTAGGAACCCTAATCCTTTGTTTCTGCTAATTCTAACCCTAATTCTGATTCCTAGGGTTTTTGCCGTGCACTACATATATGTATCTTAATGTTGATGCACCCCCTTACACACCCTATGCAGCCATTCATTCTTCCATCCATTGATTCAACCACACCACACCATCAGAAACACACTTTGGGCCGTAACCTTGGGAAAAGAAGGAGTTGCCGTGGCTTCCATAGGAGAAAGAGAACCTTGTGCTGCAAGAAATCTGCATCCATTGGAGACTTTCAGAGTTCTTTCTTCCCTCGTTTCGTTTCCATGTTTATTTTAATTTGCTTTTCAATTGTTATGAACATGTGTAACTAAGTTTTTCTTAGTTAGAGGTGAATTCAAAGCCATGGACTTATGTTTTATATGAATTGATTTCCTCCAGTTTTTGTTTCTTGAATTGTGAATGCAATTTACTTGACTGATTTATTGAGAACTTGTTCTTGTGTGTTGATTAAGGATGCATACTTAGTTTTCATGCATGAATTTGATGCTAGAGTATAAGAAAATTTCACCTAATCGTTATGAACTTATATTCACAAGTAGTAAAAATCACTAGTCATGATTGTGTTAAGTAAATTATAGGCAAGAGTATCATGCACCCACTGGGAAGTTCTCGTGTGAGTTCCCAGAAACAAAACCGTGAGGGCATGGTCGGAGGCCCAAAGCGGACAATATCGTGCTACGGTGAAGTCGAGCCCGGGATGTCGTAGGGGCTCGGGCGGGGATGTGACATATATATATATATATATATATATATGATTGATAATTCCACAAACGTTTATAAATTGATTATTGCTTATGATTACTGTGAATGCTTTGAAGTACTAATGTGAACTACGAATGACTTAATCCCTATTTAGGGTACGTAGGCAGTCTAACGAGACGTTAGATGCAGCCATACAAGAAGTGAGATTAAATAATTGAGACAATAGCCTTATTTAGGGAATTGAGTAATGTGAAGGACATTGGTGGAAAATGTGAGATTTAACCTTATGATTTGGTGGTTAAATGTTGGTCATAAATCAATGTGTGAAGAATCAAGAATTTGAAGTAAGGAAACGTAAGTAATGATAGTTAGCTAAACTAATGTCTAGTTAGGCTTATCATCGATAATTATTCCCGAAAATAAATAGTTCGGGAGTAGGGTGTTATGGCTTATGCATTTTTATGCCATATTATATATATATATGTATGTATGTATATGTATATAATTGAAAATGCGATGTCATGGTTGAGTATTAGATTGCATCATGGTATATCCATATGTATATTACCTGCACATAATTATTGTGAATGCTTTTGAAGTGCAAAGGTGAACGCAGGACACCCAGGTAAGTTCAGGTGAGTTTATGGTATTAGTTGAAATGATAGAGTTATGGCATGACTACATGTATGTTTTAGGCAACTCCGACCTTGTCGTACATGTTGCAATGATAGGCAACTCCGACACTGTCGTAAAGGTTGCCTATGAATCGTATATGTTACAATAGATACAGTTAGAGCTCATAAACCTGCACCTTCGTGTTAGTGCTCTCGCCCTTGGATCCAAGGTAGGTGCACAGTGCTGTCGTATAGACCATTATTGGTGGTTCCGACTTGTAGGTGACCCGCGATTATTTGCATAGTCTTCACATGATTGTAGCACTGAGCATACTGATTTACACCCAGTCCTGTTGTATAGACCACTAAAGGTGATTTCGACCCGTGTGCTGGGATATGTGATGAGCTATGGGTTCAGCCGTACAGGCCACAAGAGGTGGATCCGGTAACATATTACTTTTCATGGATAAGTCGTATAGATCACTACAGGTGAATCCGACTTATGTGCTAGCATTAATTGTACAAGTCACTATAGGTGACTCCGACTTATGTGCTAGCATTGATTGATGAGATATGGATAAGTCTTACAGGTCACTATAGGTGACTTCGACTTATGTGCTAGCATTGATTGGTGAGATAAGAATAAGTCGTATAGGTCGCCGTAGGTGATTTCGGCTTGTGTGCTAGTATGGGTTATTAAGCACATGATTATTTATATTGCTAATGAGATGTTGAGTAGTGGTATACTTCTAGATTTACTGTTAGTATACATTTGATTTCATACTTCTACATAGTATGATTTTATGTAAACTATACAGGTTTTACGGCGATGGGTTACTACCTTTGATAATTGAAATGATTTTGAAAATCTTTGTTTACCCACTCACACTTTCTATTTTGCACCCCTCCAAGTTCTAGTAGCAAAGTTCTGTATCAATAAGGACTTGTGGCACTCCCAGTTCAGGTGGCTACTTATGTTGGTATAATTATTATCTTACCTCACTGTACTTTTCTTATGCTTTGTATTACGTGTGAAATGAGTCCATACCTGCTCACCGTGCACTTGTGTATATAGGCACTTTGAGTTTTAAATTTATTCACATTTTACACATTATCACATTCTATGGCTTCGTCACCTTCCAGGTGTCGGCCAGCACAGCTCGATTCGGAGTTCTAGTGGACATTCCGGGTCGGGGTGTGTCAAAATGTGTGTACCAAAATGTATGCACCGAAATGTATATACCAAAATGTATGTACCAAAATGTCTGTACCTAAATGCATGCAGCGAAATGTATTATAATGAATTTAATGTACCTAAATGAAGAAGACCAAGTATATCGAAATATATTGTATAACAAAAATTAGTTTATCTATATTACAATGAATGAAATGAAAAATTAATACATTCAAATTAGGAAGAAAAAGAGAAATAATTAAAACATAAAAAAATAATTAATAAATGAGGTGATTAATGCATCAAGGGACTAAAATTAGATTTTGATTTTACTTATGGTTTTAGTCTAAAAGTCATATTTGCCAAGGATTAAAATGAAGTTTCCTTTGTTTTTTTTTTAACAACACACTTAAAATTAAACACACTTACCAAACTTACAAAGTTCAACCATCTTCTTCATTTGTGTTTTGTTTTTAATTAATTATGCTTGTTTGTATTGCAATACTTAGCTTTGCATTTAAAATTTAATTATCAGAGTTAAATAGGGAGTTTTATTTTCAAAGAACAAACTTAATATGTGAGATCCCACATTAGCGGGGTGGGGGTGGGTTCTTGGCCTTATATGTACATGCCCATCTCTTCCTAGCAAGACGCGTTTTGGGCTGAGGCCCAAGAACAAATCCATGATGACGTGGCCCAAAGCGGACAATATCTTACTATGGCGGAGGCTGGGATGTGACAATTTGGTATCAAAACCAAACTCACCATCCTTTTGAGTGTGCCGACAAGGACGTCGGGCTCCCAAGGGGGGTGGATTGTGAGATCCCACATCGGCGAGGTGGGGGTGGGTTCTTGGCCTTATATGTACATGCCCATCTCTTCCTAGCAAGATGCGTTTTGGGTTAAGGCCCAATAACAAATCCATGAAAGCATAGCCCAAAGCAGACAATATCTTGTTACGACGGAGGCTAAGATGTGACATACTAAGTACACATTTACAAGGCATAAAACATAAAATAATATATTTGTGAATATAATAGCCCTTGATATTCCTCTTCTCAAACCGGTGTACTTGTACAAAGACAATTACCATTTAGAGTGAATAATAAGAGCAATTTTACTGTCCTTACCCTTGCCCTTACCTTGCCTTTACATTGTTCTTGCCCTCCTAAAATGGGTGAAGTTGCTCTTAATGGAATGGACTTGTTTTAAACCATTGGAGATGTTCTCACAAAAATAATTTGAATGTAGCACAAAAAATTATTCCAAGAAAAAGTTGATGAACTATTTTGTTCCTGGTCAATAAAAGAAGAGATAGAAATTTGGGCAAATGAGGAATGCGTGGGCTTCTTGCCAAAGTATTTCCAAATCACACGTATACATTTCCATATAAAAAAAGGGACACTATCTGCGCGCGTGTTTCGATATTCAAATTACCCTGTGAGTACAACAATACAGTCACTGCCTTCCTTAACCCCCTCCTCTTCTGCACCTACCTACAACCCTAAAACCCTACCTTTCTCATTCCACCAATCATCGCACCCAAGGGTGCGTGCCAACAGTCTCATTTCCTATACTTCACTAAACGACAAACAACTACATCGTACTAAAATATCGATATCGATGAAAATATCGATATCGATGAAAATATCGATATGTAAATTTATGTACATACAACATATATATCGAATATTGATAAATCGATATTGGTTGCTTTCAATAGAAATTTGAAATGAAAGTTTAGAGATTGTCAAACATTGATTTGGACGAAATACATGAATTTCTCTAATATTTAACAGATGTGTCAGAAATATCAACAATATTTGTTGATTTTAACTTAAACTTAAGAGTTCATCTGATATAAAGTGAAGTTTAGACTTTTTGGATGTGCTTTTAAAATGACTGAAAGCATTTTTAGAGAAAATATTTTTGGATTCCAAAAACACTTTAAGTACTTTTTGCAAGAAATATCAGTTATGTGCTTCTTTCAGGAAGCATTTAAGTACTTTTTTTTTTTTTCAGGATTTACTTAAATTTTTACTAAGAATTGGTTTAAAAATTATTTTCACCAAAAATTATTTTAATTATTTTATAAACATATCCAGACGAGCTCTTTATTTATATTTCTATATCTTTCTTTATTTTTTTTAAAGATATTTCGAAGGAATTTTAAACATTCATCCTACTAGAATAAGGGCTGGTTTGGTATTGCTGTGCTTTGAAAAAAAAACTGCTTTTGCTGTGCTATGAGAATAAGCAGCTGTGAAATAAAGCAGCAGAGTGTTTGGTAAACTTTTATGTAAAACAGATGTGAAAAAAAACCGATTTTTCAAAGCTGGGTTTTGCAGCTTCTTGTTTTTGGCTTTTTTCACCAAAAACTATGAAAAAAAGCTGAAACTGAATGTTTACCAAACACAAAAATAGCTTACAGTTTTTTTTTTATACCAGTTTTTTTGAGAATCATCTCAAACACTCAAGTCTAAGATGCACGTGAGATCCCTTCCCTGTCCTCCCTTTCCTTTCGCGCCCTCAACTCAGCTCAGCTGCTACTCACAGAACCACGTCCGAAGCAAGAAATTCACGTAACCGAATCTTGGGTGCACACTACGCACCCCTACCTCTGCGTTACCGCGCACGTTAGCCTCCGCTGGCAGCGCATTATCCTGTACTTTTCCTTCCGTACTGGTCATAAACCTCGCCACATCCACCTCCACCTCCTCTCTTTCTCTCTCATCCCCTCTCTATCTCTCTCTAAAACTTTCTTTTTCCACTGAAAGTACTTTTCCGAAGCCCTAAACCCCAAAACGCGGCGTTTCGCTCTTCGGTTCTTTGATCATCGACATTTGAGGTACGATTTTCTCACTGGAACCGTGTGCTGCAAGTCTTCGTCGGGAGCTCGAAGAAGCTGTTGCTCTGCTTGCTTTTTCCCCAAATGGGTTTTCCGACTTTTTGTTTGCTTTTTCTCCAAATGCCAAATGGGCCCTTGTCTCTTCGTCTACCTTTACTTTCTCTGCTTTTCCTTTAATTTATTTTTTTAAATTTTTTTAATCTGAAATTTAAGTGTGAATTAGTAGTGATTTTCTTGGGTGAAAATTTCAGAATTTTCAGATATTAGGGCATTGTGTTAGGCCCATCAGAGTTAATTTTTTCCCATTTTTATTCATGAAGTAGGGTTTATACTCAATAAATGTATGTCTACTTTCTGTGCGGGTCAAGTGACTCGTTTTCGTAAATTTAAAGGGAAAATGGGTTTTCACCTGTGATTTTCGTTGATGTACATTTTTGTTGCTAATCTTTTCGAGTAATGGCGATATTTGTTGATGTATTAGTCATTGAGTTATGCTACACACAAGGAGGATGTGAAATTTGTTTGAAGATAAAACTTGTGTTGAGTGATTTGCGAGCTGCATTTTGATATTCGGGTCGAAAATTTTTAAGAGGGTTTGTTGCAGCTAACAAATGTGCAAGATTTCCGTGTAGGTGCGTGCTCAGGGGAGTGCTGTTTCTCTTTCTAGAATCATGTTTTTGAAGCTTTGGAGCTCTAATGATGATGATATTTATCTGACTGAAAGATAAACAGCGTTAATTGTTTCTTTCGGTGTTCTTTAAACAGCTCCCTTTTGCATGGTCAAGAGACAAATATGGAACAAAATCTTCAGTTTAAGTGGGGTGAGAAAGCTGGAGATCGGAATAACAGAGGTTCCCAGTTCTATTTGTCATTCACGATGGAAGGTGTTGAGTACTTCCTTTATGACAGCGTATATCTTTATCATGCTGGTTCTCTTGAGACCTATATTGGTAAGCTGGTGTCAATATTTGAAACAGAGACCCATGAGAAGAAGGTAAGGGTCCTGTGGTTTTTCCGTCCTGCTGAGATATGCAACTTCCTTGGTGATTACAAACCACACTGGAATGAGCTATTTTTAGGTTCGGGTGAGGGTAAAGGCCTCTCCAATATCAATCCTCTGGTAATTTAGATTTAATTAGAGATATTTTCCTAATCATGTTGATTTTTACATCTCACATTTAAGCAGAGTACTATTGGATGGTTAGGCAAGAGGAGTAGAGCAATGATCTTTTCTGTTTGCTTTGATATTCCAGTTTGTTGTGAGTCTTGATTCGTTCAGTTATAATTATGCGTCTTGATTCTTGTTTGAATTTAACCTGTGTTTTTGCTTGAGGATGTTAACCTGGAATAGATGAACCATCTCGCTCATTACATGTATCCGTTTCTTTATTACTAGAATTTGTGTTTCGTAAGTTAAAATAATGGACTAATAGGAAAGAGGAGTAATCAGTTAGCATGAAAATCTTTGGGTTAGCCGACCCCACTTGGTGGGATAAGGCTTTGTTGTTGTTGTTGTTGCATAATCATTACATAACATGGCATTCATGCATTGCTAGTAATGGAAGTGATCAGGTAAAGTGTGTTATAGGGTATGATAGTGGGCAGCAAGTTTAGATGATCCTTTCATGCATAATGACTACATTGGACAGTGCAAATGAGACATTATGAGTTTGTGGTAGGCAAGTTAGGGATAGGAAGAAATATGTTTTTATTTTTTATTTTTTATTTTTATGGTTAACTAGTGAAATATAATAGTTGCTAACCTTAACTGCATGTATTTCTTTTATGTAACTGTGGCCTAAATATTATAATCTTTCCTCTCAGCTTCTTTCCCCTCTCAGATCAGAATATTGGCTTTGTTTTCTCAATTAAAAGCTATATGGAAACTATTTGAAGGTTCTTTAGTTTCTGCATGTATACAGAATAGTTAACAAGGGTGTCCTCATGTTATATTAAAATATATTTGCATGACACCCTTTTAAATACAAATTTCAGGAAGCAATTGCTGGAAAATGCAATGTTGTCTGCACATCAAAGGACGACAGGAATCGTCAGCCCTCTAAAGAAGAGTTGAGAACGGCTAATTACTTCTTCTGTCGTACATTTGATGTTGGAAAGTGTGAAATATTGGAGAATTTTCCTGATGAAATAAGGGGACTTACAGGTCAGTCAAATATAGGATGTTAGATTGTAATCAGACATGTTTATCCTGTTATTTCATTGCGTATTGTTTCTATCTTTTGTTGGGATGTAGCGGTTTTGTCCTATTGTTATGGGATTAGCGAACCACCATCAAGAGTTTCCATACTGTAGGTTTGATTTAGAACACTTCTTTACAAGCTAATTTGTTTATGGAAGATAGTGAAATATGTTTATATTCAGAATGCTACTGTCACTTTCAAAGCCTGTTACCAATTTAGGTAGCAGTTGAAAGAGATGACTCCATACTTGTAGGTGTGCTATACATTTGCATCTTTAATGTAGACTTAACTCATAAGAAATGAGCACACTGTTGCAGATATAACAAATAAATGTTTGTAAACTTGATGTCATTTCTCAAGGACTGGTACCCCCTTCTAAGAAACAATCAAATTCCCCTTACTTGTAGCTCATAGAACTCTACCAGGAGGAAAGAGAGAAGGTGGGGAGGAAAAGAGCAACTTTGTTGCATAACAAATCATTAACTCCTCAAAAGGGAATATGAACGAAGAACTAATTACCTGTTGTAATCAACGATGAAGTTAAACAGATAATGGCTTTAAGACTTATTTTCTAACTAAATTCTATTGAGATTTATCCTAAAAGAAATCAAAACATTTATTACTTTCTTGATATGATATTGCTTAAAGCAAACTGATGTGAGATATCCTGGTCAAATGGCGGCTACATGTCACTCAAGGTCTTGGAACTATAAAGTGAAAACTGACATTTAAACAGACATTAACAATGCTGAAGTGATTCACCAATGACCTGGAGTGCGTTTAATATCCGTTTAAATTTCAGATCAAAGTTCTTTTAATTAAAACTGTGGATGTGTTTATTGGTTTTAAATTCCCATGGCACTATTTAGAATGGTCTAATATTTACTATGTATTTGTGTCTCCCTATAATTATAAATGTTATCCGTATATGATTTCTTTTGTAGCACATATTAATATCTATCACCGTCTTCAAATATTTTGATTGCAATGCAGTGGAGAGATATTTTAACAAGAGAAACAATGAAAAGCTCCTCAGGATTCCCAAGTTCCAGACAAATTTGAAAGATCCAGCTGGACAGTCAATGGTGTCTTCCAAGTTAGGTTCGGCCAAGTTGATGCCCTCTCCGGTTAAAATTGACAAGTCTAGCAGCAGAATAAACCTTGTAGTGAGAGGTTATTTCTGAGAATGCCAACTCTGTATGTTACTTTCTGATTTAACTGATAGATGTAAATACGACTGTTTCTGACACCTACAGAATCGGAAGTGCCAACGGTTCGTAGTGGTGGGTGGGCATATGCTTCAAATGAGACATTAAGACTTCAACCTGGATTTGATGGATTTGCAACTCAGTCTGCTAGAATATCACATAATCAAGAGAAAGAAAAACGCAAAACAATATTGTTAGATCAACCACCTCGACCACCTATGGCTGCATCTGATACCCGTCCTTCCAAGAAGACAAGAGTTCCAGTTGGTGTAGATTCAACTAAGGGGGAAAATTCTGGAAAGAAGGCAGATGTTGTAAGTTTAGTGCTTTCAGCTTTATTTTTCTTCTCTTTCTTGATTTTTTTTTCGTGGAACTACTCATTTTTAAACTCATACAATTTGATATATGCTTTTGATTTTACTATGTTTTCATTTGTGGCTTCCTATATTCAGTTGTTTTAATCATGCAACTGTAAATGCATGCCTGCTGTCTGAAATATATAGTGGTTCTTTTGAGAATATGAAGTCTCACATGAAACAAAGCCTTGCATTTCAATATATCAAATCATGGTCCTCTAGAATTAGATGAGCTGTATATTCTAATTCTAACATTATATCTGATAATCCTGAATGCAAATTTATGCAATTGCAACTTCCCATTGAAGTCCGGACAGTGCTAGAGCATAATATAATTGTTCGCTCACATTGTAACATCTTATTCATTTGGGAATACCGCAACTGACAAATTCTATCATGTTAAATCTAGAAATTTTATTTAATCTCCCAAGCTTGGATATCTATGGATGTGCAATAGTATGCTGGATTTCCATACACGCATGCGCACAAGCTGTTCACAATATTTGTTTATGAATTTGGTTAATATTCTGACATATATAGTTTCTTGAATGCAGGATAGAACAAGGTGGTTCAAGCAACTAGTGAGTTTCGATTTTGAAATATCTTTCCTAGACTTTCCCATTTGTTGTTTGATTGTTCATGCAAATGAATGGTTGTTAATGTTTTGTCAAAAGGCTTCCTATTTGTCTTGCAATGCAAGACAAAACAATAATAGTTAAGGAAGGTAAATATTGAAATTTTCATTTATGTTTAAATTATTTCATCTTATCAAATTCTCACTTGTTTGGTGTCTAGGATTGCCTTGGATATGAGAACTCACTGGATTCAACGAATATTGAATAAAGAAATGGTTGCCCATTTATTTTCTGATGAATACTCAATTAACATGAGATGCAACAACATGTATGACGGGCAAAAGAAAAATATGATATTTTATATGCTTAGAATTAACAAATAACTGGAACAGAGGATGAGAGGTTTAGGACAGAAGACCTCCAAAACGAAAGTTTTGATACCATGTTTGCAAAAACTTAAGCAGTTAGGGAATGAATCAACAAAGTTTGTCCAGTTAACAGAACCTGGCTGCCTCCCTCTCTTTCGTACTTCTCTTCCTTCTTCTCTGGGTCTCTTAACAATGTATGCCAAGTTAATTGAACCCTTATCATATACCAAATTACCCTTCTTCTATATGAAAGGTTAATAAAAGGATCTGAAAAGAAATGCAAAAAGAAAAGTCGCAAGTTTATTTGGGATATGTTAATATTGATGAGATTTGTATCCATTTCAAAATTTGCAGCCTTGGGAGGAAAGACTGCAGATAGCTCAAGATGCAGGCCAATTGGTCTTACTTGACAATCTTGAGCCGTCTTATTCATCATCAGAAGTAGAGGTAATATTCCCGTGTATAAAATTAAGTTGATAAGGCAGTCAAAGAAAACCAGTTTAGTATAAAATGCATTGTGTCATCTTTTCCAAATTCTCACACAAGAGGATCTAGGCTTCATCCGCACCAAATTAGGGACCTGTTTGAGAGTGCTTTCGTACGAAGCACTTTTGCTCATAAGCACTGTTGTGTGAAGCGATTTTTTTAGGACCACATGAATAAAAACTGAGTGCTTCATGGAAATGCAATTGGAAACACTTCTTGGAGAAGGAGCACCGTGCTCCTCAGAGCACTAAAACATTTTAGCTTAGAAGCAATTCCAAAAGCGCTGCTGAACTGGCTTAGGTGGGAAATGACTAATGTACTGGACGAAGTAAAAGAAATAAGTTACAGGGGCAGAGTAGTCGGACCTAGTGTTAGACATTCTGTATAATCTACATTCCTTTTTCTTCCCAGGGTCTAGTTTGGCAAGCATTTGGAGAAAAGGTTGAGGCAAAAATGTTACAATACAGTATTCATCCTACTCCAAACTATGGTATAACAGCTTGTTGGGGATCTATACTTATTTTCAAATGATTGCATTCTTTCTTTGGTGGTAGATCTTTAATGCTATTGAGGCTGAAGCTTAATTTTGGACTAATTACATTTATCCTATCATGGTTGTACAGGCAAGGCCTTTGTCATATTCAAGTCGAGTGTTGCTGCTGAATCTGCAATAAATAAATTAAAGGAGGGATGCCTTGTTGCGGACAAGAGGTAGTCTATTTTCTCTCTTTCTATATTTACAATAGCATGTTCATACCTCTCTCTCTTTCTGTGTGTTGGGAGTGTTCAAGATCCCACGTAATTATTCTGTGAAATTTATTAAAATAATTTCTGTTTGAAAATGACAAACTGTAAATCAATATGGTTGATAAGAATGACTAGCACAACAACGTTCTACCTGTCAATCATTCGATATTATTTCTTTCCTTTTTTTTTTGTTTCCTCCTTGATGCAGCAGATATAACAAGGAAGCTCGAATGTTACCTTGGCTAGTAAACCCTAGAATTCTCTAGGAAGAAAAAGAGAATAAACTCCAATTTGATTGATAATATGAATAAGATTACAAACCTAAGGCCAAGATGACCTATTTATAATGTTCTTAACCTAAATCAAATAAGAAAAGAATTAAACAAATAACAAAATATTAGAAAGATCCTCAAATATTAAAATCTAGTTTTTGGAAATTAAACACTGGAATTTGGCCAACTTTTGACTAGGCTTGTGAAACAAGAAGTCTTGTGGATGTTGTCGTTCTCTTCGAATCCATATTTCATGGACCCAAAACAAACATGCCAACCAAAGTTATGTCAATCCGAACAGCCTGAAAAGTACAAAACATCCACTATCGGGATATGGCAACAGCAAATAATCTTTTAACACATGAATTACCAATTCTCCAATCATTTTTCTATCCTACATCACTTCTTCCTCTTGGAATTATCTTTAAAATGCACCCATTGCCGTGATTCACATATGTTTGATGCTTGTCATGTTTTTTATGTTGTCAAATGCAAGTTAGTTACCACCATGATGCCTTTGTATACCACATAAGAGAATCGTCGTACTCGTTATTTCAAATGACTAAATGTAAATGATATGTTTTATCGTTTTGCTTTGTAAAGACTTAGGGCTTTAGTTTCTTAAATCATTTACAAAGGCAACTGTTAAATTGGTACAAGTTATGAAATGATTCAACTCCACCGATTTTGCAGACCTATCATTGGTATCAGAAGAACTCTAAAAGTGCCTGACAAAGCAGCGAGATTTGTTGGACATCTGAGCATTCCCAAACTCAGGTTTCATAGTCAGCGTGAAGAAATGGTGACTAACCTGTCCCTCAAGTAACAGTAGTTGACGGAGACAATGTAGTTCGATAATTTGAATCGTTGGTTTCCAAGTCTCCATTAAATTATTATTCTTGCATATAAATAAAAAATAAAAAATAAACTATACTGGAAACAATATAGGCATTATTTAGTATCCAACACTATCACCATTTCAAACAGTCCATTTCAAACAGTTAATGGTTATGAATTTAGTTGATTTTTTTGCATGGAGACTTAAAAATGGAAATCTTGGATCATTGAACTACATTGCAAAGTTAAAAGATGCAAACACTGTTTCTAATAACACTACTTGAGGTGCCTCTCAACTACTGATACATGCACGTTTCATTGAGGGATACCTTAAATGGGGTTATTAGAAGGACACATTGTTGCGGCTCAACCTGCAATGTAGTTTGACAATCCGAAATGGCCATATTTTAGGGTTTCTTTTAGGACTCATCTCTGTAAAAATATCAGTCAAATCAGAATCTCTTTAACCCCAATGTATTTCCCTTGCGGGATCCTCTATGATGGATACATTGTGGCCCACTTTCACTGTAGCTTAATGATCCAAGTCGGCTATATTTTAGGTCCACTCAAGGATCATTCTTGCAAACAATAAGCCAAATCGAAAGTAAATGGTGATAATTTCAATGTTTGTCGGATACACTATGTTCATCTGTTTATGTTATCACAATTAGATGTTTTAATGGTCTTTGGATTGATTTTTTGCATCGATGATTTTGGATGGAGACTTTAATGAACTACAATGTATAGTGGGCTTGCCAATGCCTGTCTAATAATCATATGAATGAATTCTTTCTTGTTCCTTTTGTAGAGAAAGGCAGTATCAACATCACACTGTTCTCAGCCCAATACAATCGAGTACGACATGGCCATGGAATGGTGTCTTCTACAGCAAAAGTCAGATTTATGGTGGGACGCTTTATACAAGGTGCTCTGAATTTTCCTAATCATAGCACACAAGCCATTTTGCCATGATATTTAATGTAGACTATACAGTTTTTTCTGAAGTTATTCATGCACTTTCTGTTCGATGTCCCAAGCACAGTACTGTTTCGGTGTAGAAAAACAAATTTTAATTTCATCCTAGTTGCCGAAGGGCCACTAGTCAAACTGTTTCTATGTAAAACAAATTTTAATTTTGCAATCAATTAAGAAAAACTTCTTACACTTTTAAACCTGACTTGGGGTAATTTTAGAAAATTCAGTACTGTGAGAAAAAGAAACATTTGATGTGTTTTCTTTGTTCACAGATTTGGGACTTCCGACTTTACGTGTCTCCCAATATTAGGGAATAATTCTTCATTTTTTAACTTTCTAATATTTTAGTTTTCCTCCCCTTGGGAGCCCCTTCTCTGCAGGAACATGAAAAGGAGACCGGAGACGGTATTACAGTGAAAAAGCAATTGTAATTAGCTAGGCACCCTTGGTGAGCTTGCATCCTTGGCTGAAATTATTGTTGTGTTGGCTGTGTTTACTATCCTTGGCTGAAATTAGCATTGTTATATTTTTTGCAGGAGAAAATTGTGTTTCTTTTGTGGATTACGGTAGAGTCAGACAAGGGTTGCCCCGTAAATTGGACAGCATACAGGGTCCTGCCCACGTAGAGGATTGTTGTAAATCGCTGACAACGTAGACATCAGGTTTGTGTAAATCTGTCATCTGATCAAATATAATTTTGCAATCTTGGGAGGAAATATTAGAATCGAGTTCATATGGTAGCATATCTTAATTATTCCAAGGATAGTTTTAGGTCAGCTTGTGATACGTGCATCTTTTGTAACAACTCTTGTTCACTACAAATTGAGCGTTATGATGCGCCTAAATATAGAGTTTCACCATTCATGGCTGACTGTTAATTTTGCATCGTTGTGTTTACAGTGTTTTCCCTTTGCATTTCTTTCTTACGTATACCCATATTTGACTCATTGTGAATGGGTGGCTGGGAGTGATTTTAATACACAGCCTGTTTTTTGGTCCTCTCTTTAGCATGAGTAGTTTTTCGATGTGGCTATAGCGTTGTTGGTTCGTCGTGTTACTAATCTACTCGTCTTGATCTGTGTATCCGTTAATACTACTATACCGTAAAGCATAAATCCGTTGTACCCGCGAAGGGAAGAATCAAGAGGATGGGGCCTAGTTTTTATGCAAGAAAGAATCCCAGACAAAGAATTTCACTTGTTTTGGGTCTTTGAATTGCTACCGCAGACATATTCCCTTTTGCTTTAATCGGATTCTGTGGGTGCTCGGTTGAGAGTGAGCACCAAGTAACAGGTATTCCGCATCTTATACCCAAGTTTTCGTCTTTAAAACCAGTCGTTTCATACCGGGTGATTCGGAAAATCAATAATTAAATCTTGCATGTAAGGATCGAACGGATTTTTGTTTTTGCACTGGTTATGACGTTATGTTCCACTATAAAACCAATTGGCAATATAGAGAGTAGATTAATTTACCTATAAACTCATGTAAAGTCCATTTTTTCTATTAACGTGAGATTCATTCTCAACAAAATAGACATTGAAAAAAGAAAAAAAGAAAAAAAAAGGGTATCACATAGTGGTACATACCATTATTGTTGGACTATCACTGATTCACCTTCGTCACCGCAGTTCACTGATTCACCACCGGTGGTTCAGCTGCCGGTCCCCAATCCTTCACTGATTCACCACCGGTGGTTCAGCTGCTGGTGCATGTATGGTTGCTGTTGCTGCTGTCACTGTATTAGCTGCATCTGGAAAGGCATTGTCTATTCCTAACTTCCAAATTTCCAAATTTCGTTATCTTCCAGTCAACAAATTCTTGATGAAGTTCTTTATGCAAAAGGTGGGTGCTTATATGAAACTAAAGTTAGTAAAAGAAAACCTCGCCTAGGAAACACATTTCCACAGCAGGTGGAAGGAGCTTTTTCAAAAGTTACTGATGGATTTGAATGTATACTAATTGGATTTGAATGTGAACTCATCTTTGTAAGCTCTTATTTGTTAATATTGGCAGGGAAAGATGGGAATTTAAGAAACATGTATTATTTTTTTTTAGTGGTTGGTTGTGAAAGATGTATTCACCCCTTTGTGATCTATTCTGAAAAGAAAAACAAAATGTAATTGGACCCGTGGACCAACCCAGCCTGAATCAGTTCGTTTCAAACAGGTCGGGTTAGATCCGGTTTCAAATCTCAAAATTCATATACTTGGTCCGTCCCGTCCATTTGCATTTTTTAACAGGTCCAGTCTGGTTCCTCTAATTTTGGACTTGACCCAACCCAGCTCGTGCCTACCCCTACATGCAAGAACATAAGATATCTATGTGCAAGGCTTTTACTGTGAGCAAGTCTTCTCCACCACCTCCATTCTTTTTTATTAGACTTAATTGGATTATAAGTCTCTGTAGTGATAGGATAGTTCGAGGATAATCCTAGTGGTAAAAAAATTAGGATTTAAGCAGTTGTGATGAAGTCTGTTAGGATTTAGACCCGAATTTGAAAATTTCATTAATTCTCTATTAATTGTTAGCACATAATATGTGAGACTAAAAGATAATGTTAGCCTCACATGTAGCCCCATGTGCTAACAATTAACAAAGTTCCGTTTTAGCTTAATATGTGTAGCTCACGTGATAATAAATAATGGAGAGTTGACAAAATTTTTAATTTTAGATCTAAATCTTAACTTACCGGCTTGAAAGAAAAGCTAAACCCTATCTTTTTCTAACTTACCAGCTTGCTCAACCTAAACCCTTTGACCAAAAAAGAAAAAAAATAAAATAAACCTAAACCCTATCTTTTTCTAACATACCAGCTTGAAAGAAAAACAAAAAACATTAACGTGTCTTATTTTGTTTCTTTTAAGATTGGAGTTTAGGTTGAGCATAACGGAAAAGGAAGCGTACATTGTGGGGTCAGTTTTCGTCAAATACTATTTATATTTAATTTTAAATAAGAAAAATCAAATGATTTTTTACCGTACGATACACGATGAAAGACTAAAATATAAAGATCCCTACAAAATGGATCCGGATGGGATCCAATTCCGAGCATAACACGTGCTATGCGACATGGCCTTGAGATTTTTTATATTTGACCGACAATGAATATCCATTCATCCAGGAAATTGGTTTCGCACACGCAATGCAAGAGAGCCAAAATTTAAAACCACTTACAATTGAAAAAAAGAATATAGTTTGACCTAGAATGAATACCAAGTGACAAATTAACTGGTGGCGAACCACGATTATCTACTGCTTCCGTGTTCGAAGGAGGCTAGTTGGGAATTGTATCCTATTTGTGGCCATTATAAGTAGATTCACAACTACTTACAATGAATTCTTTAAAAAAAAAAAAAAATTGAACGAACGAACTGTTATATATAGACTATACTATATATTAATAAAATTCTCTTTGTCTATAACTAAAAACGAAAAAAAATTTCTCTTTGTCAATCAAAGATGATTATGTCACATCCCGACCCGGGCCCTCACCACATCCCGGACTTGACTCCACTGTAACACGATATTATCTGCTTTGGGCCCTGACCACGTCCTCACGGTATTGTTTTCGATATTGTCTACTTTGGGCCCTGACCACGTCCTCATGGTATTGTTTTTGGGAACTCACGCGAGAACTTCCCATTGGGTCACCCATCATGGGATTGCTCTCGCGCGAACTCGCTTAACTTCAGAGTTCCTACGAAATCCGAAGCCAGTGAGCTCCCAAAAGACCTCGTGCTAGGTAAAGATGAGAATATACATATAAGGCTCCAAATTGTCACATCCCGACCTCTACTCCACCGTAGCACGATATTGTCCGCTTTGGGCCTCGACCATGCCCTCATGGTTTTGTTTCTGGGAACTCACGCGAAAACTTCCCAGTAGGTTACCCATCATGATTTTGATAGCTAAGGATATTATAGTAATTTTATTTACCCTATTATGATACAAACTATTCAAGGTCACTCACTTACAAGTAAGTGTTTATAGAGTCAAGTGCCAATGTAGTATTTGAACTATCACCTCAATGAAAATTAGGTCTTTGAATTATTTTTTTGGTATAATACGTCCTTAAATTCATTAAAAATAGCTAATTTCATCTCTACTATTATATTCAAAGCTGCCTATAAGCCATTAACATTTCATATAGATTGCTAATCTAATGTCTAATTTACTCTCCAAAGTTAACTTTATACACTATTTCTTTATGGAAAATTATCAATCTACCATCCAATGTGTATCACATGCAAGTAACATGATTTAAATTGATGGAAAATTGAATATAATAGCTTTGAATATAATATTACGGATGAAATTGGCAGGTTTTTATAATTCAAGAACTGATTTTTCTAAAAGAATAGCTTAGAGACCTATTTTTTACTTAGGTAATAATTCAGCGACTAAATTAGCAGTTCACTCTTGTTTATATTTAAGAAAAATGATGGAAACCTGATAAGTCACTTTCTTTGAATGTTGCTGTTGTCCGAGTAGTGCATGCACTACCATCTAATGATCATGAAAATATTGAATTCTGATCAAACTTTCTGATCAAGAAAAAGAGGAAGAGGAAGCAAATGTGCATGTTACTACTTAAAGAGTTAGATACATGGGATGATGTGGATTGACTTGGAAAAGGTAACAAGTGAAACGGGAAAACAATTAATCCCACTTATCACCCAGTAATCCCACTTGGACGTTGTTGTCATGCACCATCTTGGACACAGAACAGGTTGACGCACTAGTCGCATAACCATGAATTTATATATATATATATATATATATATATATATATATATATATTTAAGAAAATGAGGATAACTAGTGGCAAGTCACAGTTATCCACTTTTTTGGGAGCCGGAAGACTCATAGAGGTATTTCAATCTCCTTCTAGCCACAGTCAAACAGACTCACGAGTTTAGAGTCTCGAACCCATGACCTTCCTTTTTTTTTTCGTATTTTAAGAGTCAAAATCTGTGTTTTTACCATTGGACCACTTGCTACCAAATTAAGCAAATTAACCTTTTTTTTTTTTAAGGGCAAGTTAATCTATGTAGCAAGCACTAGTTACTGGTGTTACGTTTTACAACTCATCAGTTTGGCTCTTTGTATTTCGAACTCATAAATAACATTATTTTCATAAAGATCAAATTGATGAGTTGGTAAAACATAAAAAATCATTTGCCCTTTTTTATTTAAATCCTTTTACTTCTGCCCCCATAAGCATTTTGGCATTTCTAGAACGACACGTCATTATTTGTGTGGTTATATTGGAGGGTTTCGAATCTTCGACCCAACCATTGCCCTATGCAGCCTCATCAATGGACTAACCACATTGAAAAAAATATAATACTAGGAAGATTAAATTTGTTGACCAAATTTTGTAAACTAAATGACATGTAAGTTGATGATTGAATTATTACGTAAATGTTGATTAACGTGCTTATTTTTATTGGTGACATATTATTTGGTTTGCAAATTTGGTATGCCTAGCATTACACTTAAAGAAAATAGATGATGATGACGTGTCATCATTTTGTTTTATTATCTACTATTCTGTTAAAATGTATGCTTAAACTATCCATTGAATTAATTCCTTTATTTGTTTAAGAGAATAAAACATTAATTACTAGTATTTCTTTTTATTTGTAAGTAAAAGATCTTAAATTCAAATTTGGTAACGACGAGTTTGGTAAAAGCTTATTTCCCACTCTTTAGAATACATATTGTTGTAGCAAGATCTGCGCAAGTGGAACCTTGATTCCTCTAGCTGGAAAGTGTCTATAAGAACATAAACAAAGAAAGGATTGTGAAACTAGGCGACGGGGGTGGTTTCGACGTACGCCTACAACAAGATCTGGGCAAGTGGAACCTTGATTCCTCTAGCTGGAAAGTGTCTATAAGAACAGAAACAAAGAAAGGATTGTGAAACTAGGCGACGGGGGTGGTTTCGGCGTACGCCTACAACGATCAAGTCAGAATTTAGGACAAAATGAAGGAAAATGGAAAACTAAGTTCATGATGCAACATAATACATGCATTTAATGATTAACTAGCATAAGCATGTTATCCCAATAACACAAGCTACAAGGTCGTGATGTGTTGGCCGACACTAAATTGATCATATGATCCCATCGAGAGATGATGTCACAAGCCAATTTAATGACGAAGCCATTGCAAGATAATTATGATGTGTAAGAATTTGAACAAAAGCATTTAGTAATAATAAATCCAAAGCTGCTACATATTTTACTTGTTAACCTCCCCACTTGGGGACACAAAATTATCTTGGGATTAATTCCGTTATTATCACATCACTTCAAAGCAGCTAGAAGCTTCATACAATAGTAAACACATAAAGTGTAGTGATGTGCATAATCAAAAGTGCGTTCATGCATGTTTTACAAAATAGATAAAATTGCAGTAAATGGACCATCACCCTAAATCTAAAGGATGAAAGCCTCACTACCAATCCCACTCGTCACCACTGGTGTTATCCTTATTCTTGTTACATCTTGAAGGGGTCAACAAAACAAAACGTGAGTGGGCCAGTTTTATAACATTTAAAATCATTCAACATAATAACCTCTATTTTGAAAACAAAGTGTGAATTAACAAATAACTAGAACGGAGGATGAGAGGTTTATGTCAGAAGACCTCCAAAACAAAAGCTAATTAGAAGAGGTTGAAGAAGCTATTCACGATAGCATGTCTTAATTATTCTATGGAGAGTTTTGGATCAGCCAGTGATATGTGCCATTTGTGTAACAACTCTTGTTCACTACAAATTGAGCATTATGATGCGCCTAAATATAATGTTTCGCCATTTATGGCTGATTGATTTTTTTGTATCGTCATCTTTACAGTGTTTTCCATTTGCATTTGTTTCTTACATATACACATGCTCATTTGACTCATTGTGAATGGCTGGCCAGGAGTGATTCTAATACATAGCCTGTTATCTGGTCCTCTCTTTAGCATGAGTAATTTTTCGATGTTGACTATAACATTGTTCGTCGTGTTACTAATCTACTCATCTTAATCTGTCTATCTGTTAATACTACTATACCCTAAAGTATATATCCATTGTACCCCGCAAAGGGAAGAATCAAGAGGATGGGGCCTAGTTTCAAGGTACGAGTCATTCGAAGAGAAGCGTAGGTCTTGTAGCCTAAATCTCATAGTCATCCATCCATACGTTTTTATGCACGAAAGAATCCCAAATCTTTTTTCTTTTGATAAAGAATGTCACTTGTATTGGGTCTTTGAATTGCTACCGCAAACACATTCCCTTTTGCTTTAATCGGATCATGTGAGTACCAAGTAACAGGCATCCGCACTTATTCCACATGTTTTTACCCAATTTTTCATCTTTAAAATCAGTCATTTCATACAGTGTGATTTGGAAAATCAATGATTAGATATTGCATATAGTGATCTAACGGATTTTTATAATAGGTTATGAAGGAAGTTCAATAGTGAAATCTTGCAAATAGGATCTAATGGATTTGCACTGGTTATTATTCTACCGTAAAATCAATTGACAATATAAACAGTAGTCGAATTTACTATGAGCCCATGCAAAGTTCCTTTTTCATCAACGTGAGATTCTTTCTCAACAAAATAGATGTTGAAAAAAAAAAAAAAAAAATCCTATCACTGAATGGTGCATACCATCATTGTTGGAACCCTTTAAAAGTCTGTCACTTGTTAATTATGTATTAATCTTGTGATTTTTCCTCGTTGCGTTGCAAGAAGTCTTGAGTTCAAATCCCTCCTCTCCATGTACATAATAGTTTCGAAGACACCAACGGTTTAGAAGTCTTGAAAGGGAATAAGACGCAGTTTTTTTTTTTTATTCTTTTATTCTTTTTCTTTTTCTTTTTTATTTATTTTTTATTTTTTATTTTTTATTTTTTTTTACAACAAAATGTGTCCCAAATATTTGCGTTGTTGAAAGAACCAAAACATATATAGCACACACCAACCACAAAGAAAATCTGGCAATGAGGGATGGTCTCGTCGCCACGTAGTATTATTAATTTGTGTGTTATAATGACTGAACGAGATGGTTCATGTCATAAATAAAATATAAAATTAATAAATAAATCTAAAAATCATAACAAATATAATTATAGTATCACGCGACGATTGTAAAATACTGATCCAATATAAGTAACATGTCTAGCATCAGCAAAATGGAAAGTTTATCACAGTTGAAAGGTCAGCCAAATGGGTTGGTACAGGAATCATGACATGCAAGAACATAAGATATATCTTGTGCATGACTTTTACTGTGAGGAAGTCTTCTCCACCACCTCCATTCGTTTTTTAAATTGTGAGGAACAAATTCAAAAACAATTTGGTGATGTCTGCTGTAGCCACCTGTGCTTTGCTCTGCGGTCCAAAAACAAAGTTTCAAGTTGCTATCACGAAAGCTTAATATCAGCATCCTCAACGGTCAACCTATACCCTGTCTTTTTATAACTTGCCAGCTTGAAAGAAAAACAAAAAAACAAACACTAATGTCTCATTCGCCACTTAGTATTACGATCTGATGATATTTCTCTTTATTTGTAAGTGAGAGATCTTGGGTTCGATTCTCGTCAAAGGCGAATTTGAACTACATTATTGCTGCTCATAATGAGGCTAAGCCCACCAGCTCTTCTTTAGGAAAAATAATATCGTTTGTTTGAAAAAAGAAAATTAGGGTTTAGGTTGAGCATAACACGTGCTATGGGACGTGCACTTGAGTTTTTATTTTTTATTTTATTTATTTATTTTTAATTGTGGAGAGGATGAGTGGAAAAAATGTATATTTTCGTTATTTTACATAGACTGAATGTCCGACAGTGGTTTTTTTATGATATTTACATTAAAGAGTAGAGCCGAGTCATGAGAAGAGCCAACTTTGATAAATTTGTATCATACTCACAATTCACGAGAGTCAAGTGTTAAAATCTCTCACTTACAATTGGATATATATATATATATATATATATATATATATATATATATATAAAATTTGAACTACAATGAATACCAAGTGACTGATCTACAATGAATTCTAAAAATAACATGAAATGAACAAACTATTTATTTATAGACTATACTATATATTAACAAAGGGAATTGTTATTACCACTCCAAAAATCTTATTTTACACTCCAAACTTTTTATATTAGGAAAGAAAAATATACTTGTGAGGAGTGTAGAATGAGATGTTTGGAGTGCCAATAACACTTCCCATTAACAAAACTCTTTTTGTTTGTTACCAAAAACATAAAAAAACTCTCTCTATCAACCTAAATCAATTGAATGATTATTAAATTACTATTATGTCCTTATTACCCTAAATCAATTGAAATACGATTTTGATAACTAAGGATATTATAGTAATTTTATTTACCCTCTTTTGATACAAACTATTCAAAGTCACACAATTATTGAAAGGTTAAATGTAATTTTATTTATTTATTAGAAATGAAATGATGGAAACCGGATAAGTCATTTTCTTTGAATGTTGTTATTGTGGGAGTGGTGGGTGCACTGTGACATCCCACATCGTTCAGGGGAGTGATCCTTATATGTATATTCCCATCCCTACTTAGCACGAGGCCTTTTGGGAGCTCACTGGCTTCGGGTTCCGTAGGAACTCCGAAGTTAAGCGAGAAGGGGGCTAGAGCAATCCCATGATGGGTGACCTACTGGGAAGTTGCTCGTGAGTTCCCGAAAACAAAACTGTGAGGGAATGGTAAGCCCAAAGCGGACAATATCGTGCTACGGTAGTGGAGTCGGGCTGGGGAAGTGATCCGCTCTGGGCCGGGATGTGACAATTTGGTATCAGAGCCTAACCCTGGCCGTGTTGTGCCGACGAGGACGTCGGCCCCTAAGGGGGGGTGGATTGTGACATCCCACATCATCCAAGGGAGTGATCCTTATATGTATATTCCCATCCCTACCTAGCACGAGGCCTTTTGGGAGCTCACTGGCTTCGGGTTCCGTAGGAACTCCGAAGTTAAGCGAGAAGGGGGCTAGAGCAATCCCATGATGGGTGACCCACTGGGAAGTTGCTCGTGAGTTCCCAAAAACAAAACCGTGAGGGAATGGTAAGCCCAAAGCGGACAATATCGTGCTACGGTAGTGGAGTCGGGCCCGGGAAGTTGTTCCGCCCCGGGCCGGGATGTGACATGCACCATCATGGCATCTAATGATCATGAAAATATTGAAATCTAATGCAATTAAAGAGAGGTTAAACTTCTTCACTTGTGAGAAGTTTTAGATTTGATTATCATCAAAGACGAATTTAAACTACATTATTGCTGACCTGTTGTGAGGTTAAACTCATCTCATCATCCTAGCATAAATAATAATATTTTTTTTTTTCAAAAAAAAAAAAAAAAAAAAGAGAAGAAGAAGAGGTTAAAACTTTCTGACCTAGGAAAAAGAGGAAGAGGTCGCAAATCTGCATCTTACTACTTAAATGAGATGATGCGGATCGACTTGCAAAGGTAAAATGTGAAAAATGAAAACTATTAATTCCACTTATCACTTATTTTTTAATACATTGACATTTTTACATTAAATGAAGGAGGAGTTCGGTTAAACCATATAATGAGCAGCCTAATTTGGTATCCAATTTGTCATTCATGAGATTCAAACCTAAGACCTCTCACTTCCAAATGAAGAGGAATACCACCAAACCATAATACTGAGTATCATTCCACTTATCACCCATTAATCCTACTTGCACATTTTTGTCATGCACAATGGTAAGTGCTTAAACCGTCGCATAACCATCAATTTACGCATTGGTAATTATTGTACGAAATCAATGATCTGTTTGGTATTATATTTGAATTCAACTTTTAAACTTAAAAACACTTTTCAAGTTCTAAGTCTTAATTGGTAGGCTTTTTTAAAAAAATTAGGCACAAAACTAACTTAAGAGTTAGCCTATTTTTTTTCAAAAAACTCCAAAAGTGTGTTTTTAGAGTTTTTAAATTTAAAGCTCATCTTTGACTCTTCCCTTTCCCCTCACACCTAATCCCCTCTCTTTTATCTCTATCATTTATCTCTATATCCTCCAGTTAGCTTTCTCGTTTGATCCTCTCCTATTTCTCTCTCGTCCCCCTCTCTCCTCCGATCCACTCTCCTATTTCTTTCTCGTCGTTTTCTCTCTCCCCTTCCTCTCTGCCATCTCTCCTCTTTCTCTTTGTAGAATTTAAAAGTTCCCAATGTAGGATGAGGGCTTTTTTTTTTTTTTTTTTTTTTTTTTTTTCCTTTTCTTTAAAAACAATTGTGAATTTCATACCAAACAAGTTTTTGAATATTATGTTTTTAAGAAATGTTTTGAAAAATGATGAAATTTTTTTAATAGGATACCAAACAAGCCCTAAGTAATTCACGCTTTTTTTTAGGGGAAGTTAATTTATGTACCAAGCACTAATTACTGGCGTTATGTTTTACAACTCATCAGTTTGACCCTTCATGTTTTAAACTAATTATTTGTGATAAAAGACCAAACTGATGAGTTGGTAAAACATAAAAAATCATTTGTTATAGAAACCCTTTATGATCTAAATCTTTTTAACTTTTGTACCCATCAGCATTTTGGCATTTCTAGAATGATATGTCAGTATTTGTGTGGTTATATTGGAGAGTTGCAAATCGTAGACCTACTTACTCCTACCATTACCCTATATCCAGCCTCACCAATGGACTAACACATTGAAGAAAATAAATGATGATGACATGTCATGACACATCCTGGCTCGGGCCCCCACCACATCCTGAGCTCGACTCCACCGTAGCACGATATTGTCCACTTTGGGCCCCGACCACGCCCTCATGGTTTTGTTTCTGGGAACTCACATGAGAACTTCCCAGTGGGTCACCCATCTTGGGATTGCTCTCGCGCGAACTCGCTTAACTTGGGAGTTCCGACGAAACCCGAAGCTAGTGAGCTCCCAAAAGGCATCGTGCTAGGTAGAGATAGGAATATACATATAAGGCTTACAAGATCCACTCCCCTGGGCGATGTGGGATGTAACAAGCAAACTCTCTTAACTTCGGAGTTCCGATGGAACCCGAAGCCAGTGAGCTCCCAAAAGGCCTCGTGTTAGGTAGACATGGGAATATACATATAAGGCTTACAGGATCCACTCCCCTGAATGGTGTGGGATGTTACAATTCACCCCCTTAGGGCCCCGACGTCCTCGTCAGCACACTTCTGGCTAGGGATTGGCTCTGATACCAAATTGTCATATCCCAGCCCGAGGCCCCACCACATCCCAGGCTCAACTCCACCGTAGCACGATATTGTCCGTTTTGGGCCCCTACCATACCCTCATGGTTTTGTTTCTAGGAACTCACACAAGAACTTCCCAGTGGATCACCCATCCTGGGATTGCTCTCGCGCGAACTCGCTTAACTTCGAAGTTTCGATGGAACCCAAAGCCAGTGAGCTCCCAAAAGGACCTCGTGCTAGGTAGAGATAAGAATATACATATAAGGCTTACATGATCCACTCCCTTGGGCGATGTGGGATGTAACAAGCGAACTCGCTTAACTTCGGAGTTCCGATGAAACCCGAAACTAGTGAGCTCCCAAAAGGCCTCATGTCAGGTAGAGATGGGAATATACATATAAGGCTTACATGATCCACTCCCCTAGGCGGTGTGGGATGTTACAATCCACCCGCCTTAGGGGCCCGACGTCCTCGTCGGCACACTTCTTGTCAGGGATTGACTCTGATACCAAATTGTCACATCCCGGCTCGACTCCACCGTAGCACGATATTGTCCGTTTTGGGCCCCTACCACACCCTCACAGTTTTGTTTCTGGGAAATCACACAAGAACTTCCCAGTGGATCACCCATCCTGGGATTGCTCTCGCGCGAACTCAGTTAACTTCGGAGTTCCGATGGAACCCGAAGCCAGTGAGCTCCCAAAAGGACCTCGTGCTAGGTAGAGATGAGAATATACATATAAGGCTTACAAGATCCACTCCCCTAGGCGGTGTGGGATGTTACATGTCATCATTATGTTTTATTTTCTAATATTCAGTGAAAATGTATGCTTAAAATATCCCTTGAATTAATTCATTTATTTGTTTAAAAGTACAAAACATTTATTACTAGTACTTTTTACTTGCAAGTAAGAAGTCTCAAGTTCAAATTTCGAGAATGATGATTTTGGTAACAGTTTATTTCCCCACTCCCATATACTCCCATTAAAACTCCACGTATGCATTTCGGTCAAATCCTATGGGGTGGCGGACCACTCCCATTAGGACTCAAGTCATTGGGTTTGTTTAGGACCCCTTTCGGTAGCCACCTCAAGTTGGCATATCCGTGTATCCATTCTAGAATGGGCATCGAAATGAATAGGATCCGAATTGAGGTGTGGACCAAACCGCCATATGAATCATTCCTTAGATGACATGTAGGGCCGGTCCTGAGAATTTGGTGGCCCTAGGCGAGCCTTCGAATTGGGGCCCTAGAGTGCACTGACCCCTTACACTTTATACATTAATATGTAGACAAAAATTTACTGAATACATGAAAAAAAAATATATTTTTACACCAAGTACGTAATATACAAACATTATTTAAATATTACATTTGAAAGGCGAAAAATAAAAATATATAATTCCTATTAGATTAGGTTTCCTAATTGCGTTTGAATATCTTTGTTGGGAATCTTCTGGGCTATAGCGTGGCCTTCATAGTTAATACGAAATTAATTAAAAAAATAAAATACCTTCTTCAAGTTTTGAAGCAAAACAACGAGCAACCACAACGCCAACAAGCAACCACTACGCCAGTACTCTTTGTGTGTAATCAATCTTGCTTCATAGTATTTATAAGACAAATAGATATAATAAAAAATGTTGGGGTCCCAGAAAATTGAGAGCCCTAGACAGTCGTCTTGCCTGACTACCCTTAGGGCCGGCCTTGATGACATGAAAAATATGATTTCCATGTTAAACATATATTGTTGTATACAAAAATAAAACAATACTCATTTATGGATATTTAGGGCAGTTTGGTAATGTTATACAAAACGAGAATTATTTTGTAAAACGAAAACGACCCTAGGCCTAATCTTTGACTATAGCGAAGTCCTTTGCACCATTGCAATCATAATTTAATTAACTAGAATGCATAAAATCATATATAGCCTAATATTAAAACATGTTTTGAGCGATGTAGGATTGTTGCAATTCTTTATTTGCGTTCAATTCTAACTTTAATTTATGATTTATCTTGTATTTTTAAAAAGAAAGAAAACATCAATTCGATGTTTTGTTGAAGTGAACTAACTATTAAATTTTGGTTTAGCGTAGAATGTCAAATCTTCCTTCTGTCTTGACAATTTGTTCTTACGTCATCGGGTGAAAATGATCTTTAACTTGAGATCTTTATCACGTGCTACATGTTAGGCAAAACTTAATGCCCTTTTTTTCCTCTTCTTTTTGCAATTGCAAGCTAGTCAAACTTGGCTAGCTGCTCGTCTTTTTCCTCCACGACAAGCTAGCGCATACCACACCTCAATTTCGTGCTTGGAAGAGAAATGGACCAAAGGTTCCCTGTCAATGAAACTAAATTAAAGTTATATTATACATGCACAATTCGTTAGATGTAAAGTTATATTATAAAAAATTTCGGTATTAGTTGAAACAGAATTATGATATTTAAAATCTTATTTTCTCAAAAATATGATCAATGTAGGATGTTTCAATAGCTACTATATTCATTTTCCCCATATTTCTGTTGATATTTTCTGTTGTGTATTATTTTTTCTTTCGATCGTCTTATGTTGTGGCATTAATCTGCTAGACCACAAATTTGACTTTTATTCTAGATTTTGAATTTCTATCTTATATAGGGAAGTAGGAGAAAAAAAATGTTCACGTTTATCATTCCTTCAATATCGTTGCAAGATTTCATACTTTGTAAGATTGATCACCAAAATTTTTTTATCCACCTGTCATGTTATATTATTATATTACAAATAAAAAACGATACTATTAATTAAATCAAAATCATGTTATGTATGTATTTTTTTTTTTGTCAAAAAATAAATTTTGTTAGATTAGATTTTAGATTAACAAGCGACGAAATTTGAACCCACGCCGTTATGCAACAACTCAATATCTTTTTATCACTATTGTTAAGGATCACTTGCGTGTGTGTGTATATATATATATATTTTATTTTTCAATTTACACCAAATTTATGTAAAACACATAGAGAATGAGTTTGCATAGAGAGGCGGTGAGCTAAAAGAGAAAAGCCTTATCCGCCATTTGTCATGTCATGTATATACAAGAGCAATGGATTGAATACTATTAATTATATCATATTTATTTTTTGGGTGACAACATTAGTGCACCTTGATCACACTCTAATTAATTATCCCATTTTACCTACGCATGTATAAGAAATTTTATTTGAACCCATGTAACCTCTTTCTACACCTAACTTAAATTTAAATTGTTAATTGTCTATTTTACCCTATTGCATAATTACTATTAAGTACAAAATGAAATTAATAATAAAACTCAAATTTACCAATAAACCTATTAAACCCATCACTTCTTGTTTATTTTACGTTCATTCTGGCTAAAACCCTAATAGGTCTTGTAGAGAAAAACAAGCTTTCTTTATGGATGGATGGTGATTTTGAAGTTTTGAATCCTCCAACTAAGGTATGGCTCAATTTATGAATATTTTGGTCGTTTGATTTCAATTTTTTTTAAAGTTTAGAAGATGAGTATTTGGGTTTCAATTTTTTTCATCAAACCCGAATGGTTTGTTAAACTTTCTGTAATTGAAAAATTCTAAGGAAAAACTTCTTACCAATTTTCTTAGATTATAAACTTCATTGCTTGTTGATAAATATAAGGGGATGAATTGTTTGATTTGTTGCTTATGTACATTAGTAGAAAGAAAAAAAAGCAAATGTTTGGGTTTTGTAGCAGAAAAAAAAAAAAAGTAGCCATGGAAATGCTAATGGGAAGAGGGGGTGGGGCAAGGATGCCTCTTTTCAAAAAATAAAAAATAAAAAAATTCAATTACAGTTGTTATTTTATAAAGGGAATCAGTGTAAAGATAACTTAACATTTTGAATTGGATTTGAGATGATAGTTTAGGTAATAAATTTTGGGTTTAAAGATAGATTAATTGTTTAATATTACTTGGCCATGTCATTTTGAGTACTAAACAGTCTATACCCAAGTATTGTCCTTGTATTTGTGTATTCCTTTCTTGTTTTTATTTTTATTAAAATGATAAGCTTGTGGCAAAGTTCATTCTTTTGGGGGCTTAGAAGACTTATATAGGCATTTCAACTTCCTCTGATCACCAAAGTGTAATTCACTAACGTCATGAATCAAACTCAAGACGTGTGGTTTGGTAATGTTGTACTTTAAAAAAAAACTGTTTCTGCTGTGCTGTGAGAATAAGCTCATTTTTGCTGCTTCATATTTTCAGTTTTTTTTTACCCAAAATTGTGAAAATAAGTTACTTTTAAGTGTTTACCAAACACTTTTTTGAACTCAACTTTTTTTAATACCCATTTTTTATAAAAGTTTCTCAATATCAAATCAGTACTAAATCACTCTGTGGTGGTTTAAATTCCTTTGTTGTTCACTGCATTGTAATTTGCATATAGGAAATAATTACAGATGTAAAACCAATGGCTCAAATGAATTGGTGGATGCTCTTTTTCCAGCTATCAACTGTAATAGCAATATTAATAAAAAGTATTTTTGGTGAGGAAAAACAACCAACGTTTTAACTTTGATATTTGTTTTTTATTGCAAAATGGGTAGAAAGTAGAAACAAAAGCAAGACCGTTGGGACGAATTACAAGATCATATTCCTTAAGGCACGTTTTGGATTCGGTTCCTGATATTAGTGAATAGTACGATGATGGTCAATGAAGGTTAGAATGTATATGTGAGTCTTTCCGGCTGCCAAGAGAGTGGACTAACGTGGTGAAGTCATATATTGATTCCTTTTAAAAAAAAAAAAACAAAAAACAAAAGCAAGTCCAAATGGAAAAATGTAAAAGAGAAGTGTTATTGGCACTCCAAAAATCTCATTCTACACTCCTCACAAGTGTATTTTTCTTTCCTAATATAAAAAGTTTGAAGTGTAAAATAAGATTTTTGGTGTGCTAATAACAACTCCCATAAAAAAAATGGAAAAATGTTGAATCCGCGTAGTACTCTCTGGCGGGTCTTTTGAAGACTTGGGACTGCACTGCGTCCTCTCGCTCCCATATTACTATAAACTCGCCAAGTGATGAAACAATAACAAGGCTAAAGCAACGACTTCAAAATCCTTCTCAAATATCTGATCAATTTATTCTCCACCCATCACTCAACGCTCCCGCCGCTGAAGCTCTCCGGTAAATCTCTCTTTCGGCTTTTGGCGTTTGCCTTTCATTTTTTTCCACATTATTTTCTATACAATTTGCAAAAACCATTTAAATATGCAAATGTGTGGTGGCTTTTATATTTTATTTTTTTCTTTTTCTGGGTTCCTTTCGTTCCGTTGCAATGATCGTGTTCGTAATATATGGTGCTTGTGAAGTTCTGCTAGAGTTTTTGAGTATTCGAGGGTAATGAAATCGTGGGGTTTCAAGGATTCTTGGGTTGGATTCATGAATGTGACAATAAGGAAAGGATTGTCTCGTTCATGCTCTGTTTGGTTGCCAGGAAAATGCATGCAGGCGACGAGAAAAAAACGCAGGAAATTTTTGGAACGTCAGTCAATGTCCAGAAAACTATCTTGTTCTAGCTGCAGGCCAAAGAAAAACTGTCATCAAATTTTTCTTTGGCCATGAGAAATGCCAGAACAATAGAAAAAATAGGCCTTTTCTCTTTCCATCTTTGCCAAATCCATTATTTTCTTGCTTACCAAACACAGATTCTGGCAGCTGAGTTTATGTTTTTCCCTTCAACCCAATTAATGTTTCAACACAAAAGTCTCTTCAAACTTTGTTTTTAGAATAAAAATATTGGGATTTCAGCAGAAATGGAGAGCTTCAAGTCCCCATTCAGGGGTATTGCAAATGATGTCCGAGGAAGAGCAGCATGCTATAAACACGATTGGGTTGGAGGTTTTCAGGCAGGAATCGGGTAAGTAATTTCCCATTTCTTTTACTCGAAGGTTTTGGATTTGTTTCACTCTCCTTTATCTTTGGTCTTTGAAATTTTAATTTGGTCTGCCTTTTGTTGTGCTAGGATTCTCGCCCCAACGACCTACATCTTCTTTGCCTCAGCTCTTCCTGTTATAGCATTTGGAGAGCAACTGAGCACAGATACAGGTTTGTTGATATATTTCATCAATTATGCGTGTGATGTGACGCCAATGTCTACATAAATAATACAAACATCTACACGTTTGATGAGTTTGAACTCACTTGGATTTTTCCTTGTCTAGATGGAATTTTGAGCACGGTAGAAACCTTGGCCTCTACTGCTATTTGTGGTATAATACACTCGATTTTTGGTGGACAACCTCTCTTGATCTTAGGAGTTGCAGAACCCACTGTTATTATGTACAATTACATGTACGACTTTGCCAAAGGAAGGAAAGAATTGGGGCCGGAGCTGTTTTTGGCTTGGGTTGCATGGTAAGGAGAATCAAACTTTTAGAGTTTCAAAACTTTATATCCTCGTTGACAATGCAAGGTAATATAAATTTTCACCTTATTCACTTGAATTTTACAGGGTTTGGGTCTGGACTGCTCTTTTCCTCATTCTTCTTGCAATATTCAATGCTTGCGATATCATCAACAGATTTACGAGGATTGCAGGCGAACTTTTTGGCATGTTGATTTCTGTTTTATTCATTCAAGAGGCTATCAAGGTAAGTTTCATATAGAAAAGAAAGTTATGTTGGATCTAATATAGATGATGGAAAGTAAAGTAACAAAAGGTTGGCATGTCAATGGAAGGGTCTAGTGACTGAATTCAAAATTCCCAAAGGCGAAGATCCAAAGTTGGAGACGTATCAATTTCAGTGGCTTTACACAAATGGACTGTTAGGGGTCATATTTACTTTTGGACTACTCTATACTGCTTTGAAGAGCAGAAAGGCAAGGTCCTGGTGGTATGCAACAGGTTTGTCAGGCACAATTTGAGTCACTTGGTTGTCATTACTCGGATGTGTGGAACTTGAGGATATTTACTATGTTTGCAGGATGGTTCAGAAGTTTCATTGCAGATTACGGAGTTCCTTTAATGGTGTTAGTATGGACTGCATTATCATTTAGTGTCCCACACAATGTCCCTCCAAGAGTTCCTAGAAGGCTCTACAGCCCTGCAGCTTGGGATTCTGCGTCTTTACACCACTGGACTGTCACCAAGGTAAACTAACAGTAAAGGAAATTTTGTTGTTTAAGCTCTTTGTTTAACTGAGATTCAACCTAAGATTTGACATCGTAAAATTAGATTAATTTCCTATGAAAGACGCTTATACCTTTGTGTTTTGAAAATGCTTGCAGTTTAAAGTATTTTCTTTTTTTATTCTTTTTTGTAGGATATGGGGAAGGTTTCTCCTGCATACGTCTTTGCTGCCATTATACCTGCTGTGATGGTGGCTGGACTATATTTTTTTGACCATAGTGTCGCTTCACAGATGGCACAACAACATGAGTTCAATCTAAAGAAGCCGTCTGCGTATCATTATGATATCTTGTTGTTGGGATTCATGGTAATTGTAACACAGTAAGATGAAACTATTTCTGTTACACTGAAGCAATAACTAATACAGTTTTCTCTTTCACGAAAAATTGGTCTCAGACTCTGCTTTGCGGATTGCTTGGGCTTCCTCCTTCTAACGGGGTCCTGCCACAGTCACCGATGCACACTAAGAACCTTGCTGTTCTTAAGAAGCAGGTTTGTGTAGGGAATGTCTTGTCAACTATCTTGTTAGTCATTCAGCTAAATTAGATACTTAAATCATCTACTCCATATGCAGTCGTTACGACGGAAAATGGTGAAGAGTGCTAAGGAATCAATAAAACAGAAAGCTAGTAACTCTGAAATCTATGGGAAAATGCAAGCTGTGTTCGTAGAGATGGACAACTTGACTACAGTAAATTTCTCAATTTGAACATCTTTGCATTGAAATTCTTCAACAAGTTAGCATTGTGCTTGCAATTGATCTCCATCTATATATGCATAAATATACTCTTCGTGTTTGCTGTATTTTTTAGGAAAATAAAAGAGGAAAGACCTCGTGCAAGTAGTTCTTGAGTCCTAATTAAGTGTTTTCCATTGCAGCCTACTTCAGAAGTTAAAGAACTAAATGATTTGAAGGAGGCAGTTATGAAAAGTGAAAATAAAGGGGAGGATACAACGGATGCCTTTGATCCTGAGAAGCACATTGATGCATACTTGCCAGTCAGAGTTAATGAGCAAAGATTGAGTAATTTGTTGCAGTCGCTTCTTGTGGCAGCATCAGTTTTTGCTATGCCTGCCATCAAGAAGATACCGACATCAGTTTTGTGGGGCTATTTTGCTTACATGGCCATTGACAGCCTTCCAGGAAACCAATTCTGGGAAAGGATGCTACTACTCTTCATCTCCCCTAGCCGACAGTACAAGTAAGTAACCGTCTTCTTAAGCAAGTAGCATGATGGTCGATTAACGTTGTTTCTTAAAACTTGCGGAATTTACATTAGGAGTTCCCCACTACGCACCAGGTTGAACAAAATGAAGTGTTTTCAAATTTCCCAATCCCCTTTATAAAAGTGACTAATAGTTTGCTTGTGTCAAGGTATCGATGAGTGTTACTTTCCCAATCATAATACTAACTCGGTTGTGATCATGTTTGCAGGGTCTTGGAAGGGGATCATGCTTCCTTTGTGGAGTCAGTGCCATTCAAATTCATAGCCATATTTACACTCTTCCAGATTGTTTACTTGCTGGTCTGTTTTGGTATTACATGGATCCCCATAGCCGGAATTTTGTTCCCCTTGCCCTTCTTCCTTCTCATATGGATAAGACAGCATCTCCTCCCCAAATTCTTCCAATCACATCACTTGCAAGAGCTAGACTCAGCTGAATGGGAGGAAGTCGTGGGTGCCCCAGTACGCTCTCTCAACCTCAATTCTGGGGTATGCAATATTCATTTATTCGAATTTTCACTTCCACCTGCTTTGTCCTTTTGAATCTCAATAATGTGCTTCTCTTTATTAGAAATCGGAAACTTCCAACGAAGAAGGTGGAGTGGAGATGTGTGATGCTGAGATATTAGACGAGCTAACAACCAGCAGAGGGGAGCTGAAGATCAGAGCGAGCTTCAGCGAAGATAAACAAACCAGCTTCAGTGAAGATAGACGCGGCCAGGTAGATTACCGATAACTTTTCTCATCCTGCTTCCATTAGGTGCGTATTAACATCTGTGCTGCCTATTGTGTTTTGCAGGTTCACCCTCAGAATTTAGGCCAAACAGAGTGAAATATGAGGCAAAAAGAATGAGATATGATGTTATTGTAGACAAGAGATTTGATTTGAGTATTAGTTACATGTAACAGAAGAAGGTTAGTGTAAAAGTGAAAGTTAGGAAGAAGATATTCTGCAGGTTAATTAGTGTTATGGTTGAAGTTTGAATTGGTAGTTATCATATTATATAAATATGAACCAGTTCCAGATGCATGAAGCATTTTGATGAAAAACAGTTCAGATCAGACACCTTAATAGCACTTATCACTATTTCTCAAGATAAATTTTCAAAAACCATCATTCTTTTTTTTTTAACCAGTAGTTTAGAAATTTCCATGGAAATGGATTACTCTGGTGACTAGTGCTTTCCTCCTCAACTTACCATGTCTTGATTTCAAACTCTCTCACACCCCTTAGACCCTTAATCTAGGCTCTAGTTTAAAGTACTAGTATCGCCTGTAATTAAAAAAAAAAAAATGTTGAAAAATATTTCCTACGCAAAAGTAAAACATATGCACAAGTTAGGGGTGCAACTTGGACATGTTGCGCGTTTGGATGGTCAACCCAACCCTAATCCAACATTCACAATTCAGGTTTGGGTTGGATTCGGGTTCATGCAGGTTCATTTGGACTCAAGTTATAACTTGGTTCAAACGTACTTAAATTGGGTTGGCGTTTGCCCAACTTCATTGAGTTCAATCTCGTAATACCTTATTTCACAAGATTTTCAAATTTTGAACCAAATTGAACCAACAATGTCAATACTAGTTAAAATTCATTTTCACACATCACCAAACAAAAGTTAAAACAAATAATGTTTAGGTTTACAACCATGCAAAGTTAAAGTTGAATTACAAGATAATATCAAAGCTTCAACCAAATGAAATGGAAAAGCAACACATTATTCATTATATATCCAAATGAAAACCTACAACAAACTTCAAGTGTGGTTATACCTAGCTCATATAATATGAAGTGGGATGGTCATATGTACGTGATTGAATTCAAGATAGAAATCGGGTAGGATTTGGGTTATTTTCATGCTCCATTTGGCAAAGTGACTGAAAGTATCAAGAAAATTCATTATTTATAAATTGCAATCAGTATTCCACTATGAGAGAGAGAGAGAGAGAGAGAGAGAGAGAGAGAGAGAGAGAGAGAGAGAGAGCTATCTTAGGTCAGGAAGGAAACTCATACAATATGCTCGGATTGCAGCAGTTCTGCAACAACAGTAGAATATGTTTGAAATGCCTTCCTGAAGAATTTCTTTTGATCTGTCGTGATATTAAGACCCTTAAAAAACTGTTGCAAAACTTCGGGATAAATATAAGTGACACGTAATTACAGTCAGTCAAGCCTTCTGCCTATATGATACTATAAAATAACTTCAATGGAATGCCAAATAAGGCAAATAGAACAATATTGGAATATGTGGAATGTAGTAAATAATGAACAAAGCCAAAGAGAATTCGTACCTCTTCATGAAGTTCTGGCCCAGCGAGTGGAAGGCCAAGAAACATTCTTCCCTGACGAGCAAAACTAGCAAGAAGAGTCAAATTTGTCTGAGTAGTATCCCGATCCTTTAAGTGTTCTCCACTGGTAAGATCCTTTATGATATTCACGAAAATACCACCATCTTCTACAACTCCAACAAAGAAAAGTTCCAAAAGGAGTTTCAAAGTGTTTCGGAGTATATAATTGGTTATTTGGAATTATGTTCGACTAATAAATTTGAATTCAATGTTTTAGTATTTTCAGTTTTATGAAACAGTATGTTGAGTTTGATAAACAGTAAATACATATCTAAGTTTATGGCTTTGTGGTTTCAACATTTGTTTTGTAGGTTGTATGTAAGTATATATGTGTTGCATTTAAAGTTTTAAAGTGAATGCAAGGCCTTTTGTAGGAGGCGAGTATGTGGGTTTTCATTCTTGATCTAGTTAATATTCCATTTTAGGTAAGAGAAAATGAAAAAAAAAAAACCATCGCTCAATCTTTTTATGAAACTTCGGTTGGCCAACAATTTGGTTGGATTTAAAATTAGTTGATACTTACGTACAATGATTTTTATTTTTAATTTTTATGACTTTAATGAAACATATTTTGCATTTTAATAAATAGTTGTTAAAGTTATAAAACTGTGTTTACAATTCCATCAATAGTTTGTATATGAAAGCATAAATAGTGATCTTCATTTTTTGAAATAGCCATGTGTATGGCTTTTGATGCTTCAATATCTTATTAATGTTAATTTGCTATATAAATTTGGGCTTTTTGTTTTTTTTACAACGCACATTCACACAAATCAAAGTAGATTAAAATTTAGATTAAGTCATGAAACATATATATATATATATATATGTATGTATGTATGTATGTATGTATAGAGTTGTGTCAAACATGTTTGACAATAATGTTTGTAAACCATAGCAAAAGTAAGCTTGAACCTTAAAGAGTACATCCGCATCAAAATTACATATAATGCGTATTTTTTATTTTTTATTCTAATGTCCAATGCTTGTCAGTTGTTGTGAGATTTTGATATATACTTCTTGTTCATTTGTCTAGCTAAAATCATGGTTTATCAAATCCACGAGGATATCTTTCCTTGCTTTTATGACTTGGTAATCTTTGATATGTCCTTAAACCTTTCGGTTAGTTGAGAGTTGGTCAATGAAGCTCATCATGTGTAAGCCACAATCTAATTTGATTTACAAAGAAATTCAAGTCAATGATTGTAAGTATTAAAATGAAATGAAGTGTGGTATAGAGTAGTTGTTTAAAAAACAAACTATTTCTATAACTGCATCAAATTATTCATATTGTTTTTGAAACTGCAATAAACATAAACTATATATATGTAACTAAAATTCTTTTAATTTTTTTAACGTACGATGTTGGTTTTTGTTGTGCACAGGTTCTATTTTCTTTGACTTGGAATTCAAAGTCACTTTTGATGGATTTGATTTTCTTCATTGTGCCTGAGTTGAATCCATAACATTTGAATTGCTTGTTGACTTTCTTGCTTTATCGAGCCAATATTGAACAAAGTGGCCCTGCAAAATTTATAATGTAATAATAAGATGCTTGTTTTCTATAAATATGACAGAGTTTTTGGTTGTGCATTTTTGCTTACCACTATAGATGCATTTTCCCAATAGCAATTAAAGTCCAGATCTTCATCTTTTGTGCTTTGTCGAAGAGAATTGTAATGAATCATTTCTGCATTTTTTGTGTCCAAAACTACCAAGGAGAAATGGTTGTAATGAAATAATGGAAAGAAAATCTTTGATACATTTTCATATTGGTACATCAATTGGTTGTAGAGTCTTTCCTTATTTTGCACAGTTGTTTCAATGCTTTGTTCATTGATGTTGTGCTGTTGAAAATGAAAATCATCTAAAATCATAATTTAATATTAATTGTTCTAATTTTTATATGTATATGTAAATATTTTTTGCATAATATTAGTTATTTTGTTTACTCACAAAGATTGTTGTGGAGACATAGAAGTTCATTTGTTTCGTGATGTTCTTTTTTTCTCTTTTCAGGCAGCAGAAAGAATCAATAATCTGAGTTGATGTAGGTCCATTTGCTATCAAACTGTGCAGGTCTTCTTTCAACACCATTATTCTGTAATAGTTGAAATCTGTAGTTTTTGCAAACTGTAAAGTTAAACTATTTTTCAAGTATGAGTCTTGTGTTTGTATATATGATTTTCATGGTCATTCTTATGTGTTTGAATGTACAAATTTGATTGAAAAATATAAAGATCAACTTGTTTGTACTTACGAATCCTCCTTTTGTTGTGCACAAGTTAAGCCTATTTGAATTTCTATTGTGAGGTTGTTGTCACCTTTGAAATCTTTGTAAATTGCTTCTATTTTGTCTCTCTACCAAAACAAAAAACAAAAAAAAAAAAAAAAAAAAAAAAACAAAGAAAAGAAATTGTATTATGAAGTTTGATTTTTCTTATTAGCATAATAATATAGTTTGTAATTGAGTTATGGTTTTGTTCTTACCACTTGCACATCATGATCAAACTATTGGTTTGTATTCCCATGTATCCTCGGTAGTTTGGAATTGTAGTGTGTCATTTTTTCATCTTTAATGTCCTAAACTACCAAGCTAAAGTGGAAGTAATGTTTGATCAGTATGAAGACCTTTCCAACTTTATCCACATTATCTTGTAAGACTGTCTTCAATGTTGGGTCACTATGCTCTTGATCACTCTTGCTTTTTTCTATCTCCATGTCATTCTGAACCAACAATACATATTTATTTATTAATCTTAATTAATAAATAACACTAATTCTCAAACTGAACCAAAACACTAAACACTATTTACGAAAGTTAATTAAATTTACAAAAATATTTATAAAATCGCACAAACACAAATTTTTGTAAACAAAATTGTTTAGCACTTACAAAGATGAAGGTAGGAAGATACAGATTTTGTTGTTGCCCTGTTTTTTATTTGTTTTATGCCATTATGTAGAACAAAGCATCTATTATGTTGGCGTCGATTGCCCCATCCACTAACAATGATGTTAGATCTGTTTTTAGGACAAAAAGCTCAGTTGCCATGGACCCTTGCCTTGGTTGCATCCAGAAGTAGTCCCTGTGTAAGAAAATAAAAAGTATTATGTGTGTGTGTGTGTGTATATATATATATATATGTGTGTGTGTGTGTGTGTGTGTGTGTGTGTGTGTGTGTACACATGTATAAAGTTATGATTAATAATGTAAACTCACATTTTCTCGTCTGTAATATTCCTTGAATTTTTCTTTTGTCTCATCTTCAAGTAACTTGTACGTCCTTGTGATGCAAGTAGATGATACCGTTTGTCAAGCTTTTCCTTTGTTTGCTTTGGCTTCTTTGGAGGGTTCTTTGCAGTCTTCTTTGTTATTTCTTTAGTAATTGGATTCAAGGGTGATTGAACCTTTGGCTGCTTCTTTTCTTTCTCAATTATTGGTTCCAACGGTTGGCTTTGTGACGGAACAATTGAAGGGCTTTCACTATCACTCACAACATAGATGTATTTGGCCTTCTTTTGTTTTTTTTCTGGATGGGGATATAATCATAGTCTGGATCGACTTTCGGTTTACGATCATCCTTCTTTCATATATTTTTTACTAGTGTTCTCGTCTTCTTCTTGGTAGTTTCTTTTCCTTTCTCTTCAGGATCCTTGCTAGTTGAAGTCTGCATTTGAACATCTTGTTGAACTCCAGAGGTCCATTTTGCAATGGCAATGTCTTTTCCTTCATACTCTTGATCCTCTTGATTTTCATGTGGATCATGATCAGTTGCACGCCCTTGTTCTGGATCTTCCATAGCCACATCATTTTCATTTGCATTCCCTTGAACTGGATCCTTGATAGCAGTATCCTTATCATGTGTATGCTCTTCAACTCGATCATCATTATCTGGATCTTCTTTAGGTGGTTCCTCATTTTCTGGATCATTTTCATTTGGATCCTTGAAATTTTTATCTTCTTCAGTTGAAGCATTTAGATCTGGTACTATTGGTTGCTTTTCCAGTAGCTTTTTTTTCAAACTTCCAATTTCGTCCAGAAGTTTATTAACTTTCATAAAAGCTGCTGTGTTCTTTAATTGCAACTGTCTCATTTCAATTTTCATTGAACTAATCTTCTGCTTGTCCTCATGTCGTTCTTGTAGAAGCTTTTCAATGTTTCTGTTGAGTGCTTCAGTTGTTTGATTCGTTACAATTGAATTTGTGTGTATGTTGTCGAGTGCATATATCATCATGTGACTGAGGACTAGATACCTCTTTTGATCCATGCTTGCACATCTTTTAAACTCTTCAAAACCTTCCACACCTAATGTGTTATCAATCCTGATGATGTCCTTTCAATAAATTGCATCAAGTTTCGTTAATTCTTCTCTATATAGATGATGAAATTGTAACTGAGCTTCATTGACGGTGATACTGTGATCTTCTTGAGTTTCAGCTTCAGTTGTCTTCCTTTTCCTTCCTCTTGTCTTCTTTTCTTTTTTCTTGGAAGACTCATTTCTTTGTTTAGGAGAAGGAATGGCATTATCTTCTTCTTGGTTTATGTTGGAATGCTCCTCTATTGGTTCTTCAGAAGGTATAGCAGCAGGAATCTACTCACTTGGTTTAGCACAAGGAATACCACCACCAATCTGCACATAGTCACACATTAAATAGCTATTACATTACATAATAATGTCCTTGTTTTGTAAACACTGTTTATTAAACTTTAAAAAACGCAAACTATTTACTGAATGTACAAATTATTAATAAAGAATCACACTGGTTTGCGTAATACCGTAATATATGTTACTGTATATAGAAATGCTAAGAGAAACTATATATACAATGTGAAATCAAAACTATTCCTAGATTATTATTATGACACTATTTTTGAAATTGTAAACTATAAATATTTGTAGTACGACATTATTTTCTAGATTTTATATTATTACATTATCCATAGATCACTATTTATTGAAATGCACTTTTCTTTTAGATTGCAAACATGAACTCTTCAAGAAATATAGAAACTATTGCTAGATTTGACACTATTTCTATTTTATATAAATGACACTATTGCTGGATTTGTTGTATTAGAGATTATGCAGATTTCATTGTTGGTACAAATGCAAAGTTGAATTATTATTGAACTTCAAATTTGAACTATTTTTGTAAGATTATGAAGCCACTACTTTTGAAACTTTAAACTGTAAAGATCACTATGTTATGAAATTGTAAAGTGCAAAAATATATTGTTTATTGAAATGTAGATTAAATTACTTTTATTATTGGTCCTTACCCCAATTTGTTTAACTGGAATATCTCTGAATTCTTTGTGGATTTTGGTTATGTCCCATCTTCCAATGGCGGGAACCATGTTTTTTCGTCCACTTATTGTCTCCACTAGATTGGTGTGAAGACAAGTTCAATACTGCATGAAATAAGAACTTTGAACTACTTTCTTGTGTAATTTATAAGACAAAATTCATGTTTTTAAAATATAGTTCTTATTTCTTACCAAAATAAGAGTAGTGCATCCACTTGTTGTTACTGATTCTTCTCCATTTTTCCTCTTTTTCTTTGATTTGTTAATCATCTTGAACAAGCAATCCCTCACTCCTTTTACCCAGTTGTATTTGCTGATTTGGTCCAATGCCCCACAAATTGTTATGAAGCTCCATGTGATGTATGTTCCGGAGGTTGCAAATAAGAGGGATTGTAGGAGATGTGCACATATGATTGAAGCAGTAACTTTTGCTCCTTTAGGAGTTTTGTTTTGGATTGATTTTTGGTACACTTCAAGAATGTGTTTTTTTTTTTTTTTTTTTTTTAACTATTTTTTGGTCCGCGAAATATGTTTTGACAAAGTTGTCCTTCATGTTCTTTGTGGATTTGTCTGTATTTGGTAGTTCAACTCCTTGGTTGTTTAATCCAAAGATTTCAGCAACATCTTCACTTGTTATTCCTCTTAGCATTGTATAATCTTGATCAGATCCATATCAGACTTCTTTTTTCTTTCCGTTGCAACGATTTCATCATCCATAGAACTTGATTAGACTCCAAAATGGTGTCTTGCCCAAATGATTGCAGACATCATGGCGATGTTGAAGCATTGGCTTGTACAATTGCATGGAATTTGCAAACCCAAAAACATTGCATCTATATTGCACATAAGATGTTGGAGGTCTTTTATTCTTTTGCTTTTCTGGACTCTTTACAGCGAAAGTCTTCATTCTTGGTTTCTTGGCTCCGTCCATCTGTAAGAATAAACATAGTTTAATTATTACAACTATTTTTGTACCTATATCAAAATACGCCACAATTTTTTATTATGAAAGTGAAATATGAAAACACACTAATTCTGAATTCACATCAAAATAAGTTATGATGTTCATCAAATAGAACAAAAATAAAACTAGGTTGTTTCTTAAATTAGAATAAAACTACACCAAAGTACTTTGTGATATTGAACTAAAAAAAGTTAACTATTTAATGATCTACATTTGTATAGACCACATGTCACATCCCGACCAAGGGTTCATCACATCCTGGGCTCGCTCCACCACCGTAGCACAATATTGTCCGCTTTGGGCCCCGACTACGCCCTCACGGTTTTATTTCTAAGAACTCACACGAGAACTTCCCAGTGGGTCACCCATCATAAGAATGCTCTCGCACTCTACTCGTTTAACTTTAGAGTTCCGATGGAACCCGAAGCCAGTGAGCTCGCAAAATGCCTCGTGCTAGGTAAGGATGGGAATATACATATAAGGATCACTCCTCTGGGCGATGTGAGATCTTACAATCCACCCCCCTTAGGGGCCCGACGTTCAACACACCTTGATTCGGAGTCCTAGTGGACATTTCGGGTCGGGGTGTGTCACCATACTATTTATCAAAATGAACTAGAAAACCACACTTTTTTACCAAAGCAAACTAAACTATCTAGCTTTTTTACCAAAGCAAACTGAACTATTTATCAAACTGAACTAGAAAACCACACTTTTTTTTTACTAGAAAACTGAACTATTTATTGATCTATATCTGAATAGATCACAACTAGAAAACCACACTGATTCTGGATCCACAACAACATGGTCATGCTATTTATCTATCAAAATAACTCAAAAGTACTTACAAAACTTAACTTAAAATGCTAAAGTATTGATGGATTTACATCAGAATAAGGCATGCTATTTAAGAAAATGAACTCAAACACCACATTGATTTTGGATCCATACTGTTTATCAAACAATAACAAAAAAAAATTATACTATTTATCAAACTATATTGTTTGTTGAATGTACAAATTATTAATAGAGAATCACACTAGTTCGTGTGATAGTGTAATATATGTTTATACTAGTTTGTAAATGCATCCTAGATTATAATATTTCCGTACATTTCAATTCCATTTACAAATGAAGCAAATTGTAAACTATTTCGTAAACACTGTTTCTTAAACCTAAAATTGTGAATTATTTCGTAAACTGTTTATTAAACTAAAATACCACTGGAATAGAATGTTGATTATATTTAAGTTATTTAAGCAAAGCAACCAACATATGAGGGCAAGAAAACACTATTTAAAGGTTATAAGAAAACGAGCAGTTATCAAACTGAAGTAAAAATATACCATTTTGCAGAAACATTGCTCATTTAATAAATTTGAAGCATGCAAACTTACATATTACTGTAAAATCATCGAGAATATTAGAAATTTTGTGGTACGTACCTCTGTTTCTTCTATGTTGGTTTTATTTCCCATATTATTTTTTTTGTGCGTTTTTGTTTAGATGCAAATCAGAATACTCTGCACTGGAAACATAATTCATTTTTTAGAATCTCAAACACGCAAATGTACATATGTAGTAAATTAAAGTACGAAATCATTAAGAATATCAGAATTTATAGGTTCGTACCTATGTTTGTCTGATTGCGACTCTGCAAATATACAGTTCGATTTTTTTCAGTTTTTCGTCTTCAAATGGAGTTTTTGGGTTGAGAAATTCCGGATTTGATGTGTAGATTATTGTTTGAAAACTTGAATCGAACTTGAAAATGCTTTGAGATCATGACGTTTCGAGCAATGGAGGTTTCGATTTTTTGGTTTAGTGTGAAGGGTTTGGTGAACATTAATGGCGTTGGAGGGATGATGAATTTTAGTAACTGCAACTTTGGCTAACAGGCCTGGGTTAGGTTCCGTTAGGGGCAATTTTGGAATATTAATTGTTATGCAGTTTGGGCTTTTTGTTGAGCCCGTGTGTTTTAGTTTTTGTAGGGCCTGAGATAAAGGTTTTGTGTCCTTATGATTAAAATTTAAACCCTTTTTATTAAATAATAGTTTAGGGTGGTCTTTCATTAAATAAAAGTTAGCCTAAGCCCTTTTCGTTAAAGCTCCCTAAAATAAATGAACATAATTGAATTTCATAACTAAATTTTAACATAAATAAATAAATAATAAATATATTGAATTTCGGTTCGGTTTGGTTTTTTTTCTTTGATTTCATCTTGGATTGTTTTTTTTTTTTTGGTTTTTGGTTTTTTTGAACCCACCCCTAGTAGATACAATAAACTTGGCGTTGACTTTGGTAATATATTATGTAGTCTGGACCTTGTGTTTGATGATTTATATCTAAGACTAGGAATCACAAGATGTATAAGTTGTAGAGATCCATCCACCATGAATCTAAGTAAGCTAGTGCGAGATATAGGCATCTCATGAGAAATTGGTCAAACAACTTGGTTTCTCATAAAGATGTAAATAAATCTTTTGTTTACTAGGTTTACAAATAATTAGTAGGAGTTTATCATATTCCTAAATCTGCACATATATATTAATTTTAGAAATGAACATGAATTCTTCTTCGATAGAGTTGTGACTTTATACATTATGTAATGAGAGGATGCATATGTTCTATGTACCTGGGATGGAAATCTATAAATGATGGATTTCTAGATATAATTGGATTTTCCAATCCCTATTAATAGGCAATAGATACTTGGAAGTTTCTCAAATGATAAACTTTAAAATAAAAGGACAATTCCAGTGAGACTAGGAAGTTGCTCTTCTTAAAGGGAATGTGTCATTTGACTCCTAAAGAAACATGGTGTTTAAATAGAATCTTTTAGGGTAAATTCTCAAAACTACCTCAACTATAGGTCGAACCACAATTTCATACCTCATGTTTTAAAAATTACACTGTCATACCTCATCTTACGAATTTGTTGCAATGTCAGACTTCCGTCAGTTTTTTTGTTAATTTCTCTGTTAAATGTTGACGTGGCTAGAGGTGGGGCCCACTTTCTAGCCCAATTGGATTAAAAAATAATTAAATATTTTTTTAATAATTTAAAATATTAAAATAATAAAATTGTGGGATCCACCCTTACAAACCCTTCCTTACCCATCTCCCAACCTTCATCCACCACCCTATCTTTCTCCTCTCTCTTTCTTTTCTCTCTCTAGGCAAAGTAAAATGATAGAACATGAAGCCTAACCCATGTGGATATTTATCCTCCTACCACAATTTCTTCCCCCATCAGATATTTCTCTTCCTACCACAAATTTTTCCTCTATCCCCCCTCCCTTTCTCTCTAAAATCCCTCTCTATGACCTGCAATCTGCCATGTCTTCCTGGAACCTACTCCTCCATCGACGACGACCACTACGATCGCCTCCCCGACTCCCCCTCATCTTCATCTTCAACAAGATCGACGATGTCAAGGCCTTTTCTATAGATGACCCGGTATTCTGCTACCGACAGTAACACCCTCGACCAATCTGGCATCACCCACCCACTATTTGCTGGATCAAGCTTCACAACGGTAAGCTTGGCATCAACGACAGAATTCTACTCAGGTGGAGGGCGGATTTGGGCTCCACCTTAGACAACTGTGTCATCATCGGCGCATTCTCCGGCATCCATCGGGGAACCACCAAAGCATCATTTTTTTTTTTCTGAAACGGGATCCGATGGGTTTTGTGCTACCAACAACGCCGCCATGAAGGACGACGCTGTACATGAACAGGGACCAACTTGAGGAGCTGCGAGTGAAGCCATTGTCGGCTTCCTTAGCATCAAAGAGGGTGATTAGCAGGTAAGGTCGGCGATGGGGAAGTGGGTTCTGGTTTTGGTGATGAGGGAAGGTTGGAGGAGACTAGTTTTGGTAATGAAGGAAGGTTGAGGGAGACAAATTAAGGGATACAGGTTAGGAAGAAGGGTTAAATATTTTAATGATTTTATTTATTATTTTTTTGATATTTAATTATTAAAAGAATATTTAATTATTTTTTAATTCAGTTGGGGTAGGGAGTGGGCCTCACCTCAAGCCACGTCAGCATTTAATAGAGAAATTAACAGAAAAACTGACGGAGGTTTAACATTGTAACAAATTCGTAAGATGAGGTATGAGATTGTGGTTTAAGCCATAGTTGAGGTAGTTTTGTATAATTTGCATATGCAGTAAGGTGATTTATGTACTTCATATTGTATGAAAACATTAGGTCAGTACAAGATGATATCAATGCAAGTCCAAGATCAGAATCATGACAACCGTCAAACGAGTCCTTAACTATTTAAGAAATGCTACACGATAGGTTCCTCAAGAATGAGGAAGATTAAGAGTAACAAATAGAAGCGTAAACATATTAGATTATGAATCTCATATTGTATACATCATTGGATATCTCTTTATTATGACTAAAGATAATTGGATGTAAACACTAAAAGCAATGATTGTAGTGTGTTCCATCATGAATGCAATATATACAGCCATATAGAAGCTTACAACAAATTTGTTTGCATGGGAAAGTTCATCATCAACTTTCCATTTGATTCCAATCAGAAAGTGTCACTAGTGCACCCCACTATGACACTAATGGGGTAATATCTCAAGCTAGGGAATGAAGGTCTTATCAAGATCCGAACACTATTGGGAGACCGAACCACATGATTGAGAATCATGTATAATGGTGACGTCATTAATTTCAACGTTGCTTCTATGGAGAATATATATATATATATATATATATATATTCCCTATCTAGGCCTATTACTCAACTATCTTTGAAATGGTTTTTAAAGACGTATCATTAGTGAAACACACTGTCAGTAGGCTTTAGTGCAAGTAGAAGATTGTTGGGAATGTGCCATAAATAAGGTTCTAAAAGATGTTAGGCACTAGTCGGGCGGCGGGCTGGGGTTTAGCGCCTAGGCGGCTAGGCAGGGTCTAGGCGGGTGCCTAGGTGGACTAGATGGATTTAAGTAAATCCATTATATTTTGGGTAAATAAGTGTATGTTTATACTTAATATATATAATTTCGTCATAAATTACAAAATAGAATGACATATGTATTATGAAATATTGGAACATAATGAAAACATAGGGAACAAGCATATAATGTGTGCTCATTTAAGTATTCAACAAGTCTCTTACAATTTATTGAAAAAAATTAAATGCAAATTGAAAGTTATTTATTTTCTGTCTAAGTGAGTCGCAACCTAGGTAGGTGCCTAGGTGGTTCTGGGTGGGTGACTTAGTTGGTCTAGGTGCCATTTCTTAATTTTCAAATGCCTAGGCATTAATCAGGGCGGTGGCCAACCGTCTAGCGTTTAGGCGATGCCAGGCGGGAATTTTTAGAACAGTGGCCATAAATCCAATCATAAGATGATACTTTACAAACATTTTACATATTAAACTAATCTAGTTTAAGATAAGGGCAAAACTTATTATTTAAAGTCGTCTCGTTAAATATTATACGCTTAAATGATAAGTCCAAAGTAATATGTAATTAGTAGAATGTGATATAAAGAAGTTAGATTCATGATCTTTCTCTTTCATACACATATCCTAAACGTTCTTGATCGTGTGGCCAATTGGGAATTGACGATCCGGATAGATCAATAAATGCTGTCTCTTCTCTTTAAGGAGAGTGATTGGTCTCGAGTCATTGATATTAATGGCACCAAGACAAGTATATATGTAAGACCCCATATTTTTTAATATTAATTTTTAATTTATTTGTAGATATTATTTTTAGGGTTAATCTCAGTTTACTACCCTAAAATTTCGTCATTTTCAACATTTGGAACCTGAAGTTTTTTTTTATCCCAGAGTCATACCTTAAGTCTTAATTTTAGGACAGTTTCACACATCCGTTAAGCTGACTGTTAAGTCAACCGTTAACTGATGACGTGGCGCTCACATGGACAATGATTGGGCGCTACATCGAAATTAAAAAAAATTAAAAACTAAAAATTAAAAAAACTAAAATAACTAAACCAAAATCTGAACCTTTCCCCATTACCCAAACCCCTTCTTCCTTATTCGTCCTCACTGACTCGGTCTCCCTCCTCCGTCCCTCTCCCCACTCGCACTCGTCGTTCTCCCAACTCGACCCATCCTTCCCCTAATCCTTCCATACCCAACCTAACCCGACTCGGTCTCCCTGTGTTCGAAATCGAGAAGGCCTGATCTCACTTAGGAAGATCACGCATACCGAAGAGGATGCCCAGGCCCGACTCTGCACCTTCCAGTGCGTGGTCCTTGGATTTGGTCTACTATTCCAATGGCAGAAAGCTTCGTTAGTGCAATGTGTTGTTGTGATGTGCTGGGCTAAAGATGATTCTCAGCGGAGAACACGAGGGTGGACTTTGGGATCCCTTTTTTGTAGTTGCAAATCTCTAGAGACCTATGGGCTATGGCTATCTACTTTGGTTTGGAATCTCCGCGATGAATGCCCCGTTGTTGTTGTCGATGGAGAAGAAAGAGAAAGAACCCAGGGCATGGTGGTGCTGATTTTCAGATTAGCTTTGGTGGTTGTTGAAGAGAAGAAGAAAAAAGGTTGGTGTGGGTGGAGGAAAGGGAAGGCTTGTATCCCTAGGTCGTTTTTCATTTGTTTAGTCTTTTATTTTTTAATTTTTTAAAATATTTTTGGTTTTTCTGAAATCTTGTTTTTTTTTTTTTTTTTTTGAATTTCCACGTGGACCCTTTAATGACACGTGGTGCCCAATCATTGTCCACATGGGCTCCACGTCATAAGTTAACAGGAGACTTAACAGCCAGACTAGCGGATGTATGAGACTGTCCCAAAATTAACACTTTAGGTATGACTCTAGGATGAAAAAAACTTCATGTACTAAATGTTGAAAACCACAAAACTTGAGGGTAGTAAACTGAGATTTACCTTTATTTTGAATTAGGATGAACCTTAGATACTTGCCTCGCTGGTACCGTGTTATGCATGTAACTATGCATATTCACACATATGATTATCTTTATGACTAAGCCTTTGAGTTAGGGGTGGGCACGGGCCGGGCTGGGCCCTAATTTGAAGGGACCAGACCGGAACTACTTAAAAAGGAAACGGGCTGGGCCGGGCCGGACATTACAAATCTCATTACTAGAACCGGAGCTAACCCGACCCGTTTCAGGATGGGTACACGGGTCCTTTTATTTTATTTATTTATTTTTTTTTTCTGGTTTGGTTTGCCTCTCGGACTTGCTCGCTCATCTTCCAGATCTTTGACATCGTCGAAGCTTTAACGGATTCTGCAAAGAAGATCTAGAAATTGTCTAGGGTTAGAATCAACTTTATTCTTTCACCAAATTAAATCAAAACCCTCTAGAAAAGGGTGTGAAGGAAATAACCTTTCTTGGCTTGCAACAAGTGCCAAGACACCATCTGCAGCGACACATGCATAAATAAAAAAATTCAGAGCTTTGCTGAATCTAAGCTTATTTGAATCAAAACCCAACAATATACAACATATAAATACATATATAAAATTTTAGATGTTAAATTTGGCAGTACCTGAAATGAAAGTTGGAGAGGAAGAAGCAGGAAGACCTAGAAAAAGGTAGAGGAAAACAATGGAAAAGCAGAAGTAGAAGCTCTGATTAAACACCATACTTTCTGGATCTTCTCTGTCATCACTACCAACCTCTTTGCCCTTTACACTCTTCTTCCAGCTACTACTACTTCAAATTTACCCTAGAAATGCCGTGTTCACCCAAACCCGCCTCGATTCTCTGTCGCGGGAGCCAAAGCGTCTCAAATCCTCATTCGGGTCTTCTCCCTCTGAACTCCTCTTTAACTGCCCCGACGCCTCCTCCTTAACTGCCCCGTCGACTCCTCCATTCGACAACCACAACAACCAATCTCTCTCCCAGCCACCGCCGAGTCATCATCAAACCACCCAGCCCTCATTGTTGACTAGTAGGAAAACGGAGTCTGACTTATCCACGGCCTCATGGTCTGCACGGAAGCCATCCAACATAACATCTTGAACCTCGCCAAAGCTATGGTGACCCAGATCGGCTGCCTGGCAGGTTCACAATCAGGCGTTGGCGCTCAGGTCGGCTGCCCCGTAGTTGATAACGCCCTGGCCCGGCCCGGCCCGTTTACTTTCTATAATATTTGGAACCGGCTCGTACCCGCCCCGAACCTACATTACTCGCCCTGACCCGCGGTTCCTCTACCCGTTTGCTCACCCCTATTTTGAGTTGGAAGGATTAAGGTGGAGGTGTCTTTTAAGTTTGCATATATTGGACAAGTGTATTTGTGATTCATGTTTCCCCAAGTAGGAGCTGGCAAAATTTGGAGAAAAGATGTCAAATATGAAGTTACCTTGTGGACATGTGCCCTATATTACTGTACAGTTGACACCTCATTACAATAGAGAAGAACCGGTCCTATTAAATTTTATCCATCTATATTATATTTAAAGGAAAACTAGTGAAAATGGTTTAAAAACTTTGAGTTTTAACGATAAGGATAAAATAAAGGGTAAAATGAATAGTACCATGTTTGACTTTTTAGTGTAAAAATATGGTTTTCCGTTAAAGTGAACAGTACCGCGGCCTTTTTGTTAAAACTCCCTATATTTAATGCATTTACATAGTTACTAAGTCTTGGAACCGACTTATATTGCTATAAATAGGAGATCCTCTCCATTTGTTTTCCAAAGGGAGCTAGCGTGCAATGCATGCTTTGCAGCTCGTGTGTGTGTGTGTGTGTGTGTGTGTCCGTGTCTCGATATTTTGACATGATAAATATGTACGCATGCTTGTATACGTACTTACATGTATCTATATATTTTATATATGATATATATGTCTATATGTGTGTGAGTGTGTGTGTAGTGAGATTAGAAAATAAAAGAGTGGAAGAAATACATGGAATTAGGTGTGGTAAAAAAGCTTCTTCAAGTATGTGGAGCTTAATTATTTCGATAATGATGTGGATCTTTGTTTTAGTTTTGGAATCAAGGTAGGTGAAATAACGCAGACCTTTACGGAAATTGATTTTATTAAATTTCATGAAGTGTTATAATATTCTTGATCTTTTTGGTTGATTAATGTGGTTTGATATTAATTGGCTAACTACTTCAGTTAAGTGTTTACTTGTTATTGGTTATGCAATTATTGCTGAGATACTATTTGTTGAGAATATACTGTAATACATGGAAAAGATGAAATGACATTATTTGTGCATCACTCATGTTATGAGATGTGGTTGGAACTTCAGTGTTGAGATTGGAATTCAGGAAATGAGGGTAGTTAGAAAGTATCTTTTGTGTAGTTGAATCTATTTATTGTGAAACCAGTTCCAGGGGAGCCCGGTGTGCACATTAGAATAGGATATCAGCAGAATAAATTCTCGATGTGGTGATTTGGGTTAGAGATCAATGAATTAGATAAGATGACTAGCAAAAGGGGTTTATGAACTTGAGACATCGTATGGGGGTTAGTTTCTATAATAGAACATTCGAACTACCATTGCAGTGGTAAAATGCAGGGTATGAGACATGCAGGTCTGCGTGTTTTATTATATAAATTAACAGGGGTAGTCGAAGAGAGGTTGCACTGCATTCATGCATTGTTATCAATAATGATTTGATATTTTGCTATATGATTCATGACACTTAATTTAGTATTGTTGCTTTACTATGGTAAAGTTATGTCTCTACTGAGCTGTTGAAGCTCATCCCTCTATTGTTATGTAGGTTTACATGCTAGACATTCATAGGGTAGGCAGGATGAGATCAAATTAGATTGGAGTAGAGAAAGTTTGCTCATCTATTTACTGTAGGTTGTAAAGAATTCTTGATTTGTTTAAGAATCATGAATTATTTTTATAGGAGGAATTTATTTTCCAACTTGTTTCAATTTCCTTTTAATTATTTAGTTTTTAACTCATGTTTCGAATTTGGATTTGAGTTTTTATTACTGACTCCGGGTTCGGGATGTGACAATATAGCTGCTCAATAGAGAGTGAGTATTATATTGACGCATTGGTCACACTAGCTTCCATGACTAGTGGCTTCTTAAAAGTCCCTTCTAGATTCTTTATCATTAATATGTTGTTTAGATATTTAAGGAGAAAAACACAATAGAAAAGAAAAAAAAAAGGCTAAAATGAATAGAAATATAATTTCGATTAAAATTATATCTTGACGATATAACGATCATATCTTCACGTCATACTAAAAATTGATCATTTCAGCTATTAAAATTTGTAAAATTATTATGTTGCCAATTTTCTTAGGCATCTAAAGCAAGTTGCGTTGATACGTTTTGTTCGTAACAATAATATCGACATATTATTGATGACATGCCAACAACTTATCGTTTGATAATAACATATATCAGTTCCATGGCAGGACTAGAAACATATAAAGCAACCCAAACCAATACTCTCTTGATTCTATTAAGATAAATGCCATGGAGGTCGCTCAAAAATGAGATTTTTAATGATCTCTAGCACCTCATAGTTTAATGTTAAATATCGTGTCAATTTTATAAATTATTATGCAAAAGAAATGAGATGACAGATATTACAGTCTCACTTCGAGTGAGAATCCCATTAGCTGCAAATACAAAAATCGATGCGCATAGAATAAATAATATCGTTTGCACATGAATAGTTCATTAATTTCACCGACGCACGACCCTTGAAAAAGAAAATAATGAAACAATTAAGCCGAGCGAACGACAATAAAATAAAGGAAACGAGACCAATTTTGTTTTATCCGGGATTTGAGATTGCAACAAAAGTACCATACTTATCCTCACCATACCCGCCTCTCTCTCTCCTTCCCTCCCTCCCTCTGGTTCCTCCATCTGTGCCTCCCACGTCTTAATACCACAGTCAAAAGGGTAAGTAAGTCTCTATCTCTCAGAGGTATTTCTCTTTAAATTTCAATTCTTTGCTTCATTTTCAGCCCTAAAATAGTAAAATTCATCACCACAGACACCATGTTCAATTCTGATATATGGGGTTTTGTGTAAATTGTCTGTGGGTTTGGTGCTTCAAAGGGTTTATCTGAATTTAGTCCATGTGGGTTTGGCAAGGAACGTTCTACGATTTTTAATGCTCTATAGAAAAACTTATCACCATTCAGTTCATACACTTTGAAGTTAATTTATCTGGTTACTGCCAAGCGAATGTTGCCTGCTAGCTAAGAATTTGTATGCGTGGTGTAGATTATATCACTTAGAGTTGCAGCAATTTACTGCAAATTGTATAGCATTGCTTTCAAATTTACAGCTAGTGAAATTCCTTTGTTAATTTGAATTCAGGGATTAGACGAAGCCAACAGATTGTTGTTTGGGGTTGTCAAGTAAAATCAAATTAGGGGATAAGGTAAAGGTCGTTCATTTACTAATTCCATTGGGTCTTGGGTGGTTTTTATCGAAGCGCTGAGGAAGATTTAAAGCTCAGTGCTTTGTCTTCCCATTTATTGAAAACAAATTTTGAAGGGTCGGTTAGTCTACTATTCTGTATTAAGATGCGCTTCAAAATACTTGATTTCTGACACCTCAGATACTTGAGGCCCGTTCGTTGTCAGATTGGTTTTATTTTGGCCAGAGATATAAGGGAAATGTGTGGGAGTAAGGATGGTTGAATAAGGGTGGTGGGAGGAATGAAGGAGAATATATGAAACAAAAACTTGAAAAAGGAAACTACTTCGTACGAAAACTAAAAACCAAAAACAAAACTGTTATCAAATGGACCCTTCATTACCCAAAAAGAAAACATTACTATAGTTTTTAGTTTTATTTCCATGTTTTGTTTTCAGCGCTAGAACGGAGATTGAGCCATGGCATCCCAGATGATTAGAGAATGGACTGGAATAAATAGCTTCGCACCCGCCACTCAGACTAAGTTGCTTGAATTGCTGGGAAAACTCAAGCAAGAGGTTCAATTTCCTTGCTATTTTAGTTTATTACTCAAATTCAATTTATCATTTTTCTATTTGTGTAATTAAATTTTAACTTTCTTTACTCTTGTGCGGTGCATGTATAGAATGTGAACAGTTTGACTGTTCTAGTGATGGGGAAAGGCGGGGTTGGAAAATCATCCACTGTCAATTCGCTCCTTGGTGAAAGGGCTGTTCCCATCAGTCCTTTTCAGGTTTTTTTTTGTCTTGCTTTTGTTTTAGTCTGGATTCAGTTGATTCTTTTGTTTGCCTTTGTAAATACTCTTTGGCTTTTTGTTTGTTGTTTCTATCTAGTCTGAAGGAACGAGACCTTTGATGTTTTCACGTTCAAGGGCAGGGTTTACATTAAACATCATTGACACCCCTGGGCTCATAGAAGGAGGATATGTTAGTGACATGGCTCTTAATAATATTAAAAGGTTAGCTCATGCTTTATGTTTTTTAAAATCTTTTCAGTCTCTTGTGGAAATGCACTGCGGGCTCTTGTTCAAGAATTTTTTTGATAATACTAATTGACTATAAGTTCTATTGGTGGTATTCTTGAGCAGTTTCCTTTTGAATAAGACCGTAGACGTTCTACTCTATGTGGATCGATTGGATGCTTATAGGGTGGACAACCTGGATAAGGAGGTTGTCAAAGCCATAACAGATAGTTTCGGTAAGGGAATATGGAATAGGGCTTTGGTTGTTCTAACACATGCTCAGCTCTCACCACCAGATGGTTATGCTTATGATGACTTTGTCTCCAAAAGATCTGAGGCTCTTCTAAAAATTGTCCGTCTTGGTGCTGGATTGAAAAAACAGGATGCACAGGTGAGCAATCTCTTCCTCCCAAGTTTAGGCCGTGTTTTAAGTTCCATATCTTCCTCCTTTTTTTTTTTTTTGGATGTAATTGGCATTATGGTTATTTCGTTGAAGGCATAAGGCAGGAACTTTTAATGTCCTGTTAGACTATTAATCTGAAAGTATGTGAACTGTGTGAAGGGTAGATTTTTCTTTTTGGTAATGCATGAGCTTCAAATAGGGAAGAGAAATACTCAACATTCTGGTTTATGCGACAAGGACGCTTAAACCTTTGCAGGACATGCCTTTGTTACTTGTGCTTTTTTGTTTTGGGGGGGGGGGGGGGGGGGGGGGGGGTGGTGTGGTTGTGATGTGTGGGCTAGTACTTAAGTAGTGCAAGTAGTTTCCATGCTTAAGACCTGGAAATTAGATGAATATGATAGATTTTGTGTCTGACCGTGTTGAATGATATGCATGACTATTTCATAAGGAGGTTCTAGCTCACCCCAAAATCTTCAAAATAGTTGTTCTGAATTATGTATATGGTCATGTTTACATAGGTTTTTTATGTCGGAGCTTGATGCCTAGACAGAAGGGTAATTTTATGGGATTAAATTGGGACACGAAATATTGTAGTAGTGTCTTGTGAATTATGTATATGTTCATATTTGTCCTTTATAAAAGAAAAAAAAAATGTAGTCTTCCCCATAACTGCAGGGTTACATCAAGGCTCATCCTGAAGTCCTTACCTTTTTGCATTGGTAATGGATGAGTTAACGGGACACATTCAAGATGATATTCCTTGGTGTATCCTTTTCGTAGACGATATAGTGTTAATAGATGAAACTCAAGAAGGGGTAAATGCGAAGCTTAACCTTTGGAGAGAAGTGTTGGAATTTAAAGGTCTTCGCCTAAGCCGATCAAAGACAGAATATATGGAGTGCAAGTTCAGTGCAAATGGAGGCCAAAATGAGTTAGGGGTGAGGATCGAAGATCAGGAAGTACCAAAGAGCAACCGCTTTTGCTACCTAGGATCTATCTTGCAAAAGAACAGAGAATTAGATGGAGACCTCAACCATAGAATACAAGCTGGATGGATGAAGTGGAAGAGTGCACCGTATGCCACTGAAGCTCAAGGGAAAATTTTATAGGATGGCAATAAGGCCAGCGATATTGTATGGCACGAAATGTTGGGCGGTGAAGCATCAACACGTACATAAAATGGGTGTAGTGGAGATGAGGATGCTTCGTTGGATGTGTGGGCACACGAGAAAGGATAAGATTAGGAATGATGATATCCGAGGTAAAGTAGGTGTAGCCGAAATTTAAGGAAAGATGAGAGAAAATCGGTTACGGTGGTTTGGACATGTGCAAAGAAGGCCTACTGACGCTCTGGTTAGAAGATGCAACTACGGGACAGAGGTCGAGGGCCGAAGGGGTAGAGGAAGACCTAGGAAAGCTTTGGAAGAGACTCTAAGAAAAGAGTACTTGGAACTAATGGAGGACATGACACAGAACCGAGCGCAATGGCGTTCTAGGATTCATATAGCCGACCCCACTTAGTGGGAAAATGCTTTGTTGTTGTTGTTGTTGCTTACCTTTACTGGGTTCCATGAGTTTCTTGTGCTTTTGATGAATTTGATGTATGACTTAAGTTTTCAATCCATCCTTTGTTTTATATTTCTAAAGTGACAATTATTTTGTTTGTTATGGTATGTACCAACAATACATCAATGTGAAGTTGAGGGGATGGGGGCGATACATATGTAAACTAGAGTATTCTACCAGGTGTAGGATTGGTTGCTGAGTTGCTGCATACCACTTGCAATTAAGTGGTGGCATGATGGGACCCCAATGTGTAACTATTGAGTTCATTAATGCGTCTTAATTTATACTAAACCTTCAAATAAATACACGTCAAATTTGACTTTGTATGTGAAGACACTAATAGCTATGAGGTTTATGTTATCATGCTAGGAGTCTGGACTTCAAATTTCACTTGATGTTCAGAAGTGAATTGAAGTCTAAGCAGTGGTAATTATAATTTCTAATGATTTAGAAGGAACAGGAAGATTTATGAAGTAGAATATCATAACAGGAGTTATGTTTGGGTGTCATACTTTTTCTATGGGGTAAGATATTTATACACGCTTTGCTCAATCTCGTGTTTCTCTTTTCCTTTACTTTTAAAATAGAAGATAAAGGTTTCAAGTTATGTTAATCCGTCTTACAAGTAATGGTGAATGGCGGAAACAAATTCGTTCTTTCATTTTGATTTACTTTTCCAGGAAGGCCTTGTGTGCTTGCAAAGCCTTTCATATTTCTGAAAGTGTTACTGTATTCTCTCTAGGCTTCGACTATTCCTGTTGTTTTGGTTGAGAACAGTGGGAGATGTAACAAGAATGAAAATGACGAAAAGGTTAGTTATTTTCCTCATGTCATGACTCAGGCTTACAGTTGTTCTTCCTGAAATACAGTTGTGTATCATTCCATCTTTGTTTGGTTGGCTGTTGTTCGGTAACAGGTTCTTCCAAATGGAACTGCTTGGATATCTCATTTAGTCCAAACAATGACGGAAGTTATCTTGAACGGAAGCAAGTCTATTCATGTCGACAAGAAATTGATCGAGGGACCGAACCCCAATGATAAGGGGAAGTTGTTAATCCCTCTCTTTTTAGCGATCCAGGTGAGCTTCCGTTTTAATACCTGGAGTGCTTATCTTTTCTCCATTGATGCAGGGACTAATATCTATATTCATTTGTCTTTTAATGTGAATAGTATTTCTGTGTCATTAAGCCGATAGAACGAGCAATCAAGAGTGATATTGCGAAAGAGAGTAGACCATCATGGGAGATGCGGGATTCTGGTGCGGCCGGTCGCAAATTCTGATTTGGTTTTGGTCGGTCCATCTCTTCTCTTGAAAGTTTTACTGGTGTCTTGTGCTTCCCAATGCAGTCATCCCTGTTTTTCCCTTCCTTCTCTTTTTTTCCGGTAGCAGTTAAAATAGTCGGTATTTGTATGTCGAGGCTTTTCGATCTGGTCTTTGAGGAAGCAGATTTTGTACTGTAATTAGCACATCCTTTAATATTATTTGTATTACCCTTTCTATTTAGTGTTGCCTGTGTTTTTAAAAAAGCTACCGTTTCTGCTTATTATTTCCTGTTTACGTCACCAGGATAATAGAATTTGTGTTTACCTGAAAGTAGGGTTCGATTGTCGGATTGAATGAATGTAGTGTTGCGGCTGTCCAGAATTTAACTGATTTAATTTTGAAGAACCTGTTATAAATTAATTGATTTAGTTGTGGGGCTCACACTATATCGAATTTCAACGATTTAAACCATCTATTTTTCAAGTTGGACATCATATAGATCATCCTTGCAAAATATCAGTCAAATCGAAAATATTTGAAACACCTACTTGAGTTCAAATAAATTAACTAACACTGTGCTTTATAAGAAACAATGAAATTTCATTATGATAATTGAATAGACAAATGTTTTCGGATAAAATGAAATTTTTGCAAGAATGATCTATTAATTGAGACTTGCAAAATAAACAGTTTGGATCATTGCATTGAAATTTGACGTAGAATGAACCCTACAACTAGTCCCCATTTTTACCCAAAAATGGGGAACACTTTCGATAAAAGGCCTATATATATAACACTCGTTGCATCTTAAACTATTATGAAGAAAACATTCCTTGTAACATCATATAATTTATGTTTAATCCCAAAGAATAAATAAGCATTAGGTTGAAAATACATGGTATGAGAAAACAAACTAGTGTCCTACCTACGACTACAGATATGATCCCCTCACAAAACTAAATCAAAATTGCTGCGGTCCACAATGCGCATCAAGGAAGAATATAAACGAACTGACGGGGCCAGTTCTGTATCGATGGAATAAAGAACCACAAAAGAAACTACCTCCGGGGCCAGTTCTGTATCGATGAAACAAAGGGCCACAAAAGAAACTACCTCCGGCTTGCAGCCTTGCCCTTGCTTAGACTCGCAAGTTCTTCGACAAGCTTTTTCTCATCGGTGCTCAATCTCTTTGGGATTTCGACCTGCACGCGGACGAGCTGGTCACCTCTCATGTTGCTTTTGTTTAAGAGGGGAACGCCTTTCTTAGCCATCACAAGGGTCGTGTTCGGTTGGGTGCCAGCTGGAATCTTCAAATCAACCATCCCGTCCACTGTTGGAACCTTAATTGTAGTTCCCAAAATTGCATCTATATAAGATACCTTGCAGGAGTACAATATGTTGGTATCATCACGTTTGAGGATTGGGTCTGAGATGACATCTATAATAACAAATAGGTCACCAGGAGACCCGCCCCGTCTTCCAGCATTACCTTCATTTCGGACTCTTAAACGGCTCCCAGAGTCCACACCAGCTGGAACTTTCAGACTGATCCGCTTTGTCCTCCTCACCCGACCATCCCCAGAGCAAGTGTTACAAGGGATGGATGTTTCCCCAGTCCCACCGCATGATGAGCACGTCATGACCTGTTGGAAGACACCTAACGGAGTCCTTGCTGATTGAACAACCTGACCTTGCCCACCACATGTGCTGCATCTGGATGCCTTGGTGCCTGGTTTAGCACCAGAACCATTGCAAGTCCCGCAGCTCTCCAACCGGCTAATTTCAATCTCCTTTTCAACCCCAAAAACTGCTTCCTTGAAGTTCAAGACAAGATTATAATATTCATCCTGGCCATCAACCGCTCGACTCCTAGAACCCCTGCCCCCCGTTCCGCCCATCCCACCCATACCGCCCATGCCCTCAAATAGGGACTCGAACAGATCAAACGGATTGCTGAAATCCTGAAACATCACAGTTCATCGTCCCACTGTAAGAAAGTAGAGATGCAAATGAAGAGATAATATTCCCCATCATCAGTTTGAAAGGTACTTACCCCAGTACCCATACCAGCACCTTTAATTCCAGCCTCTCCATACTTGTCATATAGCGATCGTTTTTCGTCATCAGACAAGACCTGCGAAGATTAATAAATTTAATATAACTACTATAATAGTGGCCACCAGGTCAATGATACCCTTCAAAGCCATGCTTTTACCTCATATGCATTACTGATTTCCTTGAATTTTGTTTCTGCCCCTGGTTCTCTGCAACAAAGAACATACAGTTCCCACAAAATGAAAACAGAGAACACATACCACATAGATTGATAAACTAAATTGAACAGTTTTCGCCTTGCCAAACAGATATACATAGGTAGGATATCAAACCTCATATATCCAGACATGATTACATGTCTCGACATAGAGATGAGGTGGGCCAACACATCAACTTTCAAAAATCCGGACATGATTATATCTCCATCATTTCTATGACAGAGTGTTTGCAAAAAGATTCACATGTACTGCCCAATTAGATTACTTGTCCTGAATCCTGAGGTAGATCTATAAACGTGGACATTTTGTTCAGACGGAATAGCTTCCACCATTTTAGGGGAAAAAAAAAAAAACAAAATTTATAGCTGTGCATCCTGAGCTAGAGATGTAAAACTCAGCCCAACCTCAATGCTTCAATCATGTTTTGTGTCCTTAAATTTAAGGTTCCTCTTACCGAACCCCTTTTCAGGAATAAATAAAATATTACAAAACAAGCCAAGAAAACTCACTAAACTAAATTCTCTCCCAGTCATTCAGCATGGGTGGTGAGATGAGGAGCAGAGGAATTTTGGCCAGATTCTGGTCCACCAATTTTAAAACAGCCACATAGCCCCAAGAAAATAGACAGCAAGTGATTTCTCACAAGCTGCCCTTTTCACATCCACACTTGTTTTCCCACTTTACAAATATTCACTTGAACTTTAATCTGCTCTACCGAACCCCTAATGCATTTTCTTCGCAAGCCTAAGACTTAAATCACAAGTTGCTAAATCCCAAAAACATATGACATCTCTAGCAGCTTTAGCTTTACCGCATCAGCACAGATCCCAAATTCTAAAGATGAAACAAACTAGTATTAGAATGTGCCTCTCATCATTTCTAGCCCATCATCATCATCACAAACCTTTAAACTGACTTGAATAGGGAAAAAGGAAAAAAAGAACACTTAAAAGATCTCTACTATTGACAAAGGATATGAATATAGCGAAGGTCTTGGGAGAATATTCTTCTGCATATAAAAGAATAAAGTAACCATGAACCTTCAAGCATTCTGTCCTAAAATTCTACGGGCTGACTACTAAGTGTGTACATACTATCCAGCACTATATTACATGTCCAAAACTCTAATGGAAACTGAGCACGTAGGGATCCGTCGTATGTTCTTAACATTTAATTGCAACATAATGAACTGAGATAACCCTCTTTTTATAGGACCAAATACAGAGAATAACGGGTAGATAGTAACATTAAGGGAGAGGAGAAAAAACAAAGGGTAAGCACTACTAGTCAAAAATTAGCTGGCACAACTGACTCACTTGTTTACATCTGGATGATAACTTCTTGCAAGCTTCCGATAAGCTGAAAAGTGAGACATATGCAGAAGAAAAATTAGATGACGATAATCCAGAAGAAGAAAAAAAATAACACAAGAAAACCCCAAAAACCACAAACCATGATTTATTCAACGCTTGAAGCCACTAATTATAAGTTATTCGATCTTTCAAGCACACAAACATCACAATAGATGCTTTATGTATCCAAAGAATGATAGAAGCTAAATTTTATTTTCTGACTTGTACAAATACCAAAGCATTTCACATATTAGGTTCCAATATGAAGGCTTACTTTGTAATGTATGTTAATTACAGCCATCCAATCGTAAAGATAATATGAAATCCCCAAAAAAACTTTAGAACACATGGAATATCTAGAAGATGTCATTGTAATTTTTAAAAACCTCATCTCAAGAGGGTGGAGAATGTCACATATCATAAAAAATAAAGCTTACAACCAAGTTAAATTGGGTCAAAGATTCCTATGAATGAGAAAACTCATTCTCCAACTACTTCAAATAGCTGCCTATTCCTTACTTCTTCACCCCAAAAGGAAAAAATTATGCGTTTCTTCTTGGTCGAAGAAGTGACGCAGATCATCACAATAGAAAACAGTCCTCATACAGTAGAGGTGTTCCTATTATATTTCCCAGCTTTACAAGTCCAGGATTTGGGGGTCCTCCATCCATACTAAGAACAAAGAGTATTATTCATTCAACTAGTTAGACTGCACACATGCAATATATTCCTTCGTGCACTTTTACCCATACATACATGTGGGGGAAAAATGAGATAAACATGCCAGGCTAAGGGAGAAGTAAGAACTGGATATCATAATATGCAAGCAATTAGCTCTATAAATAGATATAGAGTTTAGGTTTTTTGAATCTCAAATCCATAAAAATGATGAGAAAAGCACATAAAACAAACAGAAACAATACACATACAATAGTTTACAAGGAAAAAAGAAGAAAGAAAATACAAGTGTAGATACCGCTTTTAATTTCTGATTTACTCGCATTTCTTGACACCCCGAGAACAGAATAAAAGTCCTGGATGTAAGAATGCATGAAACAGTTAATGAGTATTCATTCATTAGACCTCTTAATTCATGGAAGAAAAAGTCCGACCAATGTTTGTTATACTCACAGAATCTGCTCTAACTATAAATCTTGTTCCCCTGCTGCGATGTGAAGTTTGAGATGGGCCTGCACAGAATAGAGCATTCAAGGAATCCCGAGAGAACAAGCTTGAATTCGGTGCCCCCAAATAGCCTATTTTGTTTGAAACACTGCATTCAAAATGATACTTCAAATAATACTGTAAAAACATTCAAAATGATACTTCAAATAATACTGTAAAAACAATCTAAAAGATGCTGGTAGCTTGTTAAGCAGATGTACTTTAATTTAGAAATAGAAACCAAAACAAAATGAGAGGAACAGATATAGCATACATAGAAGAAATGACAACAGGTTATAGTTTTTCATTCAAAATAATAGTCAAAATTGATAGGAATATAATCAGAACTTATAAATGGAGTCAATGGCATTCCTAAGGCTCTTAAATAAAATAAAAATAAAAATAAGAACCTACCAACATTGAGATGTGAGGACTTTGTTTATGGCATAGGGCCTTAGCTTGGTCTGGGGACGAATGCCCCATTGAGCAACCCATGTACTTCCACAAGGAATAATTGCCATTCAGTGAACTTTCTGTGAGCACTGAGCAGAAGCAAACACACTATATCAGAAATTTTTGAATTTCAACCAAAACATACTTGGAGCCAACTCTTATTGAATGAAATAGTTCAGTAAGTGACTATTCAGAGAAGGTGTGAAAAACAATAAAGGACAAAATGGCCACAACACAAATGGAGAGAGAAGAGCCGAAGGAGGACTAGTCAACCTAGCAAAGGCCCAGACATACAAAACCTCTTCTTTCTCTCAACATTCTTCCCCTCTAATCTCATCCTTTTAGTTTATTACAAGTATTGAAGCGTCATTAGTTATTATTATACTACTATTAAAAAAAAAAAAATTGTAAACCTCCTTCTAATTTAAACCTTCCATTTTATTAATAGCGCATTTTCCCCCACCTTGCACGATGATTCACATTTATTAGGTTGCCAGCTCCTTTCTGTCTCCCATTCTCAGTATCCATTTTAACTTTTTTTCACTATGTGATAAAATTCTTAAAACTTCAAAATTTGGAGTAGCACTATTGACATCCTCCAATCCTATTTCACCACCCACCACCATACTCAGCCTTGTTCAAATATTAAAAGATTCTAACCAACTCATCTCACCACTTGATATTCCTCAAATTTTCCCTTCGTATTCTTCCCCCCGACCACAATCCCAATGTTTACTCAGAATGACAGCGGCCATGGACGCGATTCCATCAGGGGAAGGTCACACTTTCTCTCTCTCCCACCATTAGCTAATCTTTCTTCTCTAATGGATTCTAAAAACGGTGGGCACATGTTCTTCTTGGCGCTACCATTTAGAGAAGTAATCATCACACGCACATAAGCTTGTGATGTGATTTCTTTTATTTTAAGCAGCAATAATAAGTACCAAATCCAATAATTAGAATTATACAGTTAATGTTGCAATGTGGCAAAACTCTTCTGGCATAAAGGCATTAAACAATTTAAAGTAACAGGCGTGGCCACGGTGGATATGCGTTAAGCAATTCCATATCGATGTAAAAATGTAATTAATTCTTCTTTTTTTAAGTTGGGCCGTGAAAAATTGTTTGAATGGCAATAACGCCACTCCAAAAATTACTATTGAAAGAATACCCATTTCCTTGCCATAAACCCCAAAGTTTTGTACATGCAATCTTCAATTAGCCATTTACCTTCTTAGTGAGTCTCTAAACTTTCTCTCTCCAACACATAAGCACAAAGCTCCGTGTCATCATCGGGTTTCATTAACTTACAAAAATGAACTCAAATGCGCCCCCTTTATCTTAAGAAGACGTTTTTGTTTTTGTTTTTATTTTCTTGATTTTCGTGGCAAAGGTTATACTAATGGATTGACTCAAATGCATTGACTTCAAAGGTTCCAAAGGTTATACTAATATAAACGCGAATAGTTCGAAACAAATAATTCAGAAGTAAAACATGTAGACATGGATAGTCTGATTGAATTGCAGAAGCTAAGAAAAGCTTGAAAATTGAAGAAAATGGCACCAAACTCAAGTATCTCAATTGGTAGGTAAGAAAAAAATATTTACAATTCCAATGACAAATTAACACAGAGCAGAGCATCGAACCTGAGGGGGACGAAAAGGAGAAAAATTGAAATTACCTGATATGCGATGCGAACCGCTAACCCAGTGCTCAAAGAACCCTAGCAATGGAGCACACAAAGCTAACAAAATATCAGAAAATAAGTAAAATTAAGTAAATTTGGGAAACGAAATTATTGAAACCCTAACGACGGAGACAGAGAGAGAGAGAGCGCGCGAGAGAGAGAGATTACAGAGAGAATTGTGGCGGAGCAGTGGTGGACGGCGGCGGTGTGGGGCGCACAAGAGAAGCAGAGAGAGAGAGAGGGTATGGATGGCGCGGAAGTGAGGACTCCAAAGTGAGCGAAGTGTTGGACTGGGAGTGGATGAGAATATGAGATTGCGTGGCTACAACAACCGAACCGAACTCAACAAGTGCCAAACGCTGCGTTTTAGGGCCAAACAAATTCACTTCACTTGGGTCCAAACAAATCAAAACGACATCTCAGGATTATTCCAAAATAATCTAGTTTTCTAATTCACAATGTTTAACTTTATTATTTACTTCACTTAGTATTATGGTCTAATGATATTCTTCTTCATTTGCAAATAAAAAATACTTAAATACGACAAGATAATGTTTGCATACTTCTTGTCACTATATACCATTTAAATAGAAATAGTTTGTCAAACCATAAAAAATAAAAATAAAAAATAAAAAATAAAAGACGAAGGTCTTTGAGTTGTTTACTTACATTTGTAATAAGAGTGCAGTTATTAACAAGTGTCTTAAAGCCTTATTGGTCATCAAGTTGAAGTTAAGTTGTTGAATTCATAATATTGGTTTTGCTTGCAGAAATTAGATTTAAAAGCGTGCTTTTTTTGTTAGTTTACGGCCTTATATATTTAGCAACGGATAACGTGTCAGAATTACGGAAGAATCAAATCAAGATTATTGTATTGATTATATAGTTCTTTTCATATGCATGGGACAAAATATTATTTGACAATTACGTTTATTATTCCTTTAAAGTATGACAAGGTGAAAGCTCTCACAACTGCTTTACAGGAATAATAAACGTAGTTGTTGGCAAAATTTTGTGTAATGCATCAAGAACTAGATAACCAATACCACAATCTTGATTTCGTTCCTCCATAAATTTGACCCGATATCCATTGCTAAATATATGATGCCGTGAACTCACAAAAAAACACTTTTAATCCAATTTCTTCAATCAAAACTAGTATTATTCGTCCAACAGTTCAACTTCGACTTGATGACTAATAGTTCATAAGACACTTACTAAAAACTCAACTCTTATTAGTATATATTGCATGTAGAAATAAAATTTATGAAGAAATAAAACCCTAACAAAAGTCAGGAACTTTAATGAGTAGAAATTGTGAAGGGTTTAGATAAATAGATCTTAAATTTATTTACTGCATTTGTTACTCCTAATATTTCATAATCTAGACTAGTTAACTTTTTATATTAAAAATATTGTCCATTTTTCTTTGAAAAATCGAAGGAGCATTTTTTAATCCAAAAGGTAAGACTAACCATTCAAAGTGTCCTTCGCTACAGCTAAAGGCTGTCCATGGAATACTTTCTTTATCTAATTTAATTTTCTAAAATCCCGATTTAATATCGAATTTACTAAATATCTTTTTATCTTAGATTCTATTTATTAGTATTTCTTTTGTAGGAATCTTATATCCGTCCAACCAAGTGTTATCATTTAGTCTTTGGTAATTTATTACCATTCTTGCTTTATCTCGTAAAATATCTACTCTATTTCTTACCATAAAGGCTGCATATCTATGTGGACTACTACTCCTTTGTATTACTCCTAACTTTAATTTTGTCTTGCGAAATTTGCTTTTGCTAATAAATATATTATTTTCCTCTGTTTCATATTGTTCGTCTAATTCAAAATCATTTTCTGGTAATATTAATTTCATATTTTCTATGCCTTGTCGACTGAATGTTACACGTTTTAACTATATTAAAACAACTCCAATCTTGGACCCAGGCCCAAATATTTGTTTTATTTATTTATTATTATTGTGGGATTACTTTCCCTTCAAAATGCAAAGTACTTTTGCATTTAATGCTCCCAGCAATCAAGAGAAAATATGTGGGTTCGGTATCTTCGACAAGATTTTGGGTCATGTATTGTCCGTATAAGGCCCAAAACTTAACCTGCCCCCTTAAACTTAATTAAGCCGTTAATCATGCCTTTGTTAAGTTTAAACTATTTTCTGAATAGCCAGAAATTCGAATTTGGAAAGATGCACACGATCAAGTGTGGTTTTTGTTGGATGCATGATCCACACAAAATTTCTGCTGAAAGTGAGTGATGAACTCTTGTTAATTTGAAGGTGCCTTAGTCAAGCCTTGTGTAGGCCCTTAAGCTGTCTTGTAAAAATGGTCGTTTAAGGCATGCCACTAAAAATGGTTGTTTTTTCTTGAATAGACCCTTTATTCTTAAAGACATTCCACACATCCACCTAATTAAAACACAACTTACAAGACAAATACTAAAGCCTTCTTGAATAAACGTTTCCCTTTATGCATGCATCATGCTTTGTTTCATTTTTTGAAGTACTTAACAGAACGGACAAAATTTCCTTAAATACTCATCAGAAATCAAAACATTAGAGTAAAAAACAGCCAACATGAGTTTGGAACTTGCATCACTAGAAAAGAAATATTGAGTCCTATACCTATTATGTAAGAACAAGTTCAAAGATTCGCTGCAAATGACTCTGGTTCCGATGATAGTACATCGTCAGAGGATGGGATACTTGATTTTCTTTAAGCCTTGGATTTCCTTTGTATCTTGTAATATTATTTTCGGACCTTTTACATTGGGACCCCGACCTTAAAGTTTTGGATCTACCATGTATAATTTTTGAAGTATTTAATTGATGCATTATTGCATTAGTTTTATTTCCTTTTAATTTTTTTCGTTTGTGATTAAGCATTTAAAATAAAAGGAATTATTTTCAATACAAATTATTCACAAAGAAAGTATAGACAGTAAGTAATACATGTAGTGAATATTGAATTGAAATTGATATTAATTGTACTAAAAATACAAAATAAGTCGAATTCATAGATAAATGGACTGAAATCAATTGATAGAGCACTTATCGGATTGGATTCAAGACCGTCAAATTGGTTTAGAGTTGCTTCAGGTTCACTAGTTTCTGAGACAACATGAATGACAAGTCATAATTAGTTTAATCCTTATTTCTTGAGACAAATAAAAGTGAAGTGACAATTTCATTTTCAATCACTCGGATTCAATTTCTCACAATTTCAGGTTGGGTTTATAACTTAATAAACTAATATTACAATAAAGTAACAATGATTCTGCATAAAGTAACAAAGTAATTCTGCATGGAGTAATAAATTGATTTTGTATAATTTAATAAACTGATCCTGTATAACGTAATAAAGTAACAAGATGATTCTGCATAAACCCTAAACTCTAAACCCTAAACCCTTATCCCTTACAATAAAGTAACGAAGTCATTCTGCATAAAGTAACAAATTGATTTTGCATGAAGTAACAAATTGATTCTGCATGAAGTAATAAACTAATTATGTATAATGTAATAAACTGATTCCGCATGATCGTTTTGCGACTTTATGCAGAATTAGTTTGTTACTTCATGCCGAATTAGTTTGTTACGTTACGTTATTGGGATGGACCAAACATGTCCAGTAACAATCTCTTATTCTCACTTAACTTTGTATTGCCCCATTTAGACCCTTCAGTTGACCATCATAAGAGCACTTTTTTCTCCCATGCCTCAACTATAAAATCGGCAGCTCCATCAATCTCCAGATCCATATCATATGGGAAGTCACCGGGGAGCATAATTCTGCTCTGAAGAGGTTGCCACTTCTTCATCATAAGCATCTCTCCCAAAATTTTAGTTGACTTATGCATCTGGTATTCTTCTTTCCCCATGAAATCAGGGTACATCTTTGGCTTTAGATGTGTTGGTAAGGCAACAGTCTTTCCAGTTTTTGTAAAATCAACTGCTAATGCTGTATACTTAGCTAGTTGAAGGCAATTTTCATCCATAGCCCCATAATCACTAAGGTTAGCATGAACCATACGTGCATGCCATATGGCCCCAAGGTTCTCATTCACCATGCTATCCACAAAACAATCTATAATATGCTGCGAAATAAACATAATGACAGTAATAAGATATGAAAAACATAGGGATTGAAATAAAATAGTGTAAATCAGACAAATGAACACAATTTATTTAGAATGTAAACCTAATATAAATGAACAAATCTCATCAAGAATGAAGGAACGTTCATAGATAATGGGAAGTTGATTCGTGAAGGACGCATGGAGAGATCCGCGATGGGTGTGATGTGATATAAGATAGCACACAAATTAAAACCCTATGATTGTAGTATACGAAAGTAGGGATCGTTTTAGGCCAGAGATTAGAAGGGATGCTAATCTACACAATTTAAACTCTAAAACACTAAACTAGACTCAAAAGGGTGATTTGGACGAATTCTAACTTAACTTTGACTCAAAACACTTAAAAACACAAGTTTAGACAGATTTTAACTAAGTTGACACAACAAAGTAAAGGGGGGGATTGGTTTTGACGAATTTAAAATAAAACAAATAGATTTAAAGACTTAAACAACTTTGGATGAAATTAGGTGAATTTATGGGTGATAAGCTAGCTAGAGGATCCTTTTCCACACACGACACACTTGCATACAAATTGATTTCCAGTTGCTTTTCCAATAAACCATGAACCTCAACACCCCAGATTAACCGTGAATAGCACTCACTACTTAACACTTAGATTTTCCTTAAGTCATTGAATTGGATGGAATACGCATCGGCAACCAAATTATTCTTCAAAAGTCCCCTACATGAGCAACATAATAGAGATACAATCAAAGATCATTAAGCTTTGTGAAAATCATAAGCATTGACAAGGCATTCGTAACTATGAACAACATGATACTCCTGCCAGGAATTCACTTAACACGATTGTGACTTGCAACCTCCACTACTTATGAATATAAGTTCATAATGATTAGGTGAAACTCCCTTATATTCTAGCATCAAATTCATGCATGCAAACTAAGCAGGCCCTCTTAATCAACACACAAGAATAAGTTCTTAATCAAACAGTTAAGTAAATTGCATTCACAATTTATGAAATCACAATTAGAAGTAATCAATTCATATTGCAAATATAATCATGGTTTCAAAATCTCCTCTAACTAAAACGAATTTACTTCCTCATGTTCGCAAAACAAAGATAATTAAATTTAAACATTGAAAACAAAAAATAGAATACACCTAGAAACGCTCCAACAATCCAACGTCTTGAATGGCAAGCACGGCTCCAGGTGGCTCCTCCTTCCTTCCTTGCTGCACACAATGGGGATTTTCTGAATTTAGGCTCTTGAGGTGTGGTGGATGGTGTGGTGATCTGATGGTAGAAGGTGGTGATCTGATTTGTGCGGCATAATGAGGTATTTATAGGCTAGGGTTCACACAATTTCTGAAGGGAAAAAGATTGCACAATCCTAGGGGAAAAGGACTAGGGTTACACGACATAGACCATGGGGAAACAGATTCAAAACCTGTAGCAAGGAATAGGCCTTCTAAAAAGGGCATTGTGGCAGATTTCTAGAAGGAAAAGGATGAAATATGTGGCACAAACTTAAGCACGAAAATAGGGCTTCTAGAACTTGATATTTAGGTGATTTAATGTGAAAAGGAGTCCTCTTTGCAGCTGGAATTAAGGTGGAACAAGATTAGGTTAGGATAAGATAAGATAAGGTTGTTTGGATAATGTTCCATGTTTCTTGCTCTTTCCTTATCTTCTTTATCTTAAACTTGTTTCTCCAAATTTGTAGCATGTTCCTAGCCTCTTTTGACTTCAAATTAGTCCATCCACCTTACTCCATATGCAAGATATCCATTCCAAGCCTAAAACTGCTCCAAATAGCTCCAAAATGCACTTTCTTGCCTCTTTTGCCATTAGGATCTACAAACACACGAAAATAGCTTAAAACACTATAATAAATGGAAACTAACTATGTATATGCAAGAAAACAAGCTAACTAAGTCGCATAAATATGCTCCTATCAGGGTGATCATGCTTTTATAGTTATAATATATATTTAACTTTTAAGTAAACTGTTGTGCAAGGTGGCTTGAGGCATTTTTAGTAGAAACCTCTCTATATATGTAACTTTTGTAAACTGTTGTACAAGGTTGCTCAAGCCATCTTTAGCCAAGATTCTAAAAAACGTTAGGCACTAGTAGGTGCCTATTTATATTTTAAAAAAAATACATAATTGCGTTGGGATACATAAATTGATAGATGACATATAAATTATAAAGTATTAGAACAAATTGAAAATATAGGGAACAAACATATAATGAGTGTTCATTCAAGTATTCAACAAGTCTCTTACATTTTAATGATAAAATAAAATGCAAAATAAAAGTTATAGATTTTTTGTTTAAGTGAGTGTCGCGACCTAGGTAGATTTAGGCGAGCTAGACGGACACCTATAGTGGGTCTAGGTGCATTTTTTTAATTTTTAAACACCTAGGGAATAATTGGGGTGGTGGCCAGCCATCTAGCGCCTAGGCGCTAGGCAATGCTAGGCGGAGATTTTTAGAATAGTATCTTTAGCAGAGACCTATATATATTTTCAAATAAACTGCTGTACAAGGTAGCTCGAGCCATCTTTAACAGAAACTTACATATATTGTTATGATTCAGTTTAGCCATATGATATGATTTAATGTATCACAAAGTCAAGTGAACATAGAGAGAAACCCTAAGCCTTGTGAACAGAGAGAGAGAAACCTTAACCCCTACGATGACTCACTCGATGAGAAGATCTTAGTGAAGGAAAATATACATCGTTTAATTGTTATAGACTACAATGTGCTAGATGCATCAAAGAAAAGGTGGAAAGGTTAGTTAAATTTTTGTTGCACTTGTGTAATTGGATGTGTCCACAGTGCTTGGTCATACAAAGAAATGCTTGCTCTTTTGCGCAATCCTTAATCTTTGAACTAGCATCCTTTCAAGTGACTGCCTTTGTCTTAAAACTTGGTGTTTTATTTTTGAGTAACATGTCAAATTTCCAAAAGAATTGAAGGTGTCACTTTTTTTTTATTACATGGAAAAGAAAAATTCATACCAATCAACTTCGATCTGAGGATCGATTGAATGCTTACCAAGCAGAATACCCTTCAACCAAAGGTGATAATTCTAATATTTGCTACTCATTAAAGTTCCTAACTTTTGTTTGGGTTTTGTTTCTTCTTGAATTTTATTTATACATGCAATACGTACTAATAATTTCACGCATTTGACATCTTCATGAATTTTACTATTTTGCCTTTAGATGCACAATTTCGACACGAATTTTATTTATACATCAATACGTACTAATAATTTCACGCATTTGACATCTTCATGAATTTTACTATTTTGCCTTTAGATGCACTTTCGACATGTATTGAATGCATCATGTAGTTCTCAATGTAATAAGAGAAAGTTAAATTACTCTAAAAAATGAGTCTTTGAGTTGTTTACATCCATTTGTTATAAGAGTGGAGTTATTAACGAGTGTCTTAAAAACTATTGGTCATCAAGTTGAAGTTAAACTGTTGAATTCATAATATTGGTTTTGCTTGCAGGAATTGGATTTAAAAGCGTGCTTGTGTAGTTCACGGCCTCATATATTTAGCAACAGATATCGTGTCAAATTTGCGGAAGAACCAAATCAAGATTATGGTATTGGTTATATAGTGTTTCTCATATGCATTCAACAAAATATTGTCGACAATTACATTTATTATTCCTTTAAAGCATGAGAAGGTGAAAGCTCTCACAACTGATTTACAGGAATAATAAACGTAGTTATCAGCAAAATTTTGTTGAATGTATTAGGAACTAGATAACCAATACCACAATCTTGATTTAGTTGTTTTATAAATCTGACCCGATATCCGGTACTAAATATATGATGTCGTGAACTAACAAAAGCACACTTTTAATCCAATTCCTGCAATCAAAACTAGTATTATGAGTTCAACAGTTCAGCTTTGACTTGATGACTAATAGTTCATAAGACACTTATTAAAAACTCAACTCTTATAACAAATGTATGTAAGCAACTCAAAAGACTATAATCATTTTTCAGAAGATTTAACCTTTTTTGATTGTGAGGGAATGACTAGTGATGAAGTAGACAGGATCAAGGACAAGTGACACATTTTAGTAAAATGTTCATCTGCATGACTTGTTGCACTTGGAACCTAGGTTGCACGGACACTCTAAAAGCCCAAAGTGTCGGACACTTTGACACTCATGCTAATGTTCTTGGTTATGAATGTTCTAAAACTCATACTAATGTAATAAAATCCTCATCAGGAATGTCATTGTATTGACCATGTTTATTTTGTCGTCTTCTGTCTTCAAGTATAGTTGCAATTTGAGCTCTTTTGGCAAATACTTCTTCCTTCTAAAAGGTGGCTTCTATTGGTTTGCCCTCTTGCACTTGGTTTGCAAATTGAATGACAAATATACCACAATCCAATTTGCATTTTCTTTTTGGAAAAACGAATAAGTATGACAGATAATGAGATCATATTATAACATGTGATGGCATATTAAAAGTGAAAAATGAAACTATTTCTGAAACTGGATCATGACACTATTTTGCATACTGTAAATTTATACCATATTTTTCCCATAATGATTTTGTTTTTTGTTCTTTTTGTGTTTTATTTTGCATATAATTTAATTGGATCACAGATAAGTACTGAAAAAAATGGAACTATTTTTTGTTTGTAACACTGTTTTGCAAACTGGAACTATCTCTGAAACTATATTATGACACTATTTTGCAAAGTCTAAATTTATAATATATTTTCCTAGAATTATTTCGTTTTCTGTTTTCTGTCTCATTTCCATATATTTGTAGTTAGATGACATATATTTATTGAAAAAATGAATTATTTGTTGATTTGTAATACTGTTTCGTAAAGTGTAAAGAGTGAAAAATTAACTATTTCTGAAACTTCTTATGACATTATTTTGCAAATTGCAAAATGCAAACTGCAAACTATTTTTCAAGTATGAGTCTTGTGTTTGTATATATGATTTTCATGGTCCTTATGTGTTTGAAGAAGTGGTGAAGCCACGTGAGGGCGAGGAGTGGCGGCCGCCGCACCCCTCGCCGGGAAACACCACTGGAGAGCTGGGTTCGTCACTCCCCTCGCGCCTCACCGGAAAACCCCGGTTCATCTTCTCCTCTATTTTTGTTGGGCAATCTGTTTTGCTGCGGGCAGCAGCAGATTGCTGTTTTTTTTTTTTTTTTTTTTTTTAAATCCAGGCCAAAATGACGTCGTTTTGGGCCTGGTAAAAAAATTAAAAATTTTAAAACAAAACGGCGTCGTTTTGTTGCCATGTTTTTTACTCATTTTCTGACATTACGTAGAATGAAGCATCAATTATGTTGGCGTCGATTGCCCCTTTCACAAACAATGATGTCAGATCTGTTTTTAGGACAACAAGCTCAGTTGCCATGGACCCTTGCCTTGGTTGCATCCAGAAGTAGTCCCTATGTAAGAAAATAAAAAGTATTATATATATATGTGTGTGTGTGTGTGTGTGTGTGTGTGTGTGTGTGTGTGTACAAATGTATTAAGTTATGATTAATAATGTAAACTTACATTTTCTCTTGTCTGTAATATTCCTTGAAATTTTCTTTTGTCTCATCTTCAAGTAAATTGTAAGCCCTTGTTGATGCAGGTAGATGATAGCGTTTGTCAAGCTTTTCCTTTATTTGCTTTGGCTTCTTTGGAGGGTTCTTTGCAGGCTTCATTGCTGTTTCTTTAGCAATTGGATTCAAGGGTGATTGAACCTTTGGCTGCTCCTTTCCTTTCTCAATTATTGGTTCCAATGGTTAGCTTTGTGACGGAACAATTGAAGGGCTTTCACTGTCACTCATAGCATAGATGTATTTGGCCTTTTTTTTTGTTTTTTTTTCTAGATGGGGATATGATCATAGTGTGGGTCGACATTTATTTTACGATCATCCCTCTTTCGTATATTTTTTACTAGTGTTCTCTTATTCTTCTTGGCAGTTTCTTTTCCTTGATCTTTAGGATCCTTGCTAGTTGGAGTCTGCATTTGAACATCTTGTTGCTCCTGTGTTGGTTGTTTAAAAGGTATAGCAGCAGGAATCAGCTCATTTGGTTTAGCACAAGGAATACCACCACCAATTTACACAGTCACACATTAAATAGCTATTAAATTACATAATAATGTCATTGTTTCGTAAACATTGTTTATTAAACTTTAAAAAACACAAACTACTTACTGAATGTACAAATTATTAAAAGAGAATCACACTAGTTCGTGTAATATAGTAATATATGTTACTATTTATAGAAATGCTAAGAGAAACTATATATACAACGTGAAATCTAAACTATTCCTAGATCATTATTATGGCACTATTTCTAAAATTGTAAACTATCAATATTTGTAGTCTGACATTATTTTCTGGATTTTGTATTATTACATTATCGATATATCACTATTTATTGAAATGCACTTTTCTTTTAGACTGCAAACATGAACTCTTCGAGAAATTTAGAAACTATTGCTGGATTTGACAATATTTCTGTTTTATATAAATAACACTATTGCTGGATTTGTTGTATTAGAGATTATGCAGGTTTCATTGTTGGTACAAATGCAAAGTTGAATTATTATTGAACTTCAAATTTGAACTATTTTTGTATGATTATAAAGCGACTACTTCTGAAACTTTAAACTGTAAGGATCATTATGTTATGAAACTATAAAGTGCAAAAATATATTGTTTATTGAAATACTTTTATTATTGGTCCTTACCTCAATTTATTCAACTGGAATATCTTTGATTGCTTTGTGGATTTTGGTTAAGTCCCATCTTCCAATGGCAGGAACCATGTTTTCTCGTCCACTTATTGTCTCCACCAAATTGGTGTGAAGACAAATCCAATAATGCATGAAATAAGAACTTTGAATTACTTTCTTGTGTATTTTATAAGACGAAATTCATGTTTTTAAAATATTGTTCTTATTTCTTACCAAAAAAAGGGTAGTACATCCGCTTGTTGTTGCTGATTCTTTTCCATTTTTCCTCTTTTTCTTTGATTTGTTAATCATCTTGAACAAGTAGTCCCTCACTTCTTTTGCCCAGTTGTATTTGCTGATTTGGTCCAACGCCCCACAAATTGTTATGAAGCTCCACGTGATATATGTTTCGGAGGTTGCAAATAAGAGGGATTGTAGGACATGCACACATATGATTGAAGCAATAGCTTTTGCCCCTTCAGGAGTTTCATCTTGGATTGATTTTTGGTATGCTTCAATTTTCACTATTTTTTGGTTTGCAAAATATGTTTTGACAAAGTTGTCCTTCATGTTTTTTGTGGATTTGTCTGTGTTTGGTAGTTCAACTCCTTGGTTGTTCAAACCAAATATTTGAGCAACATCTTCACTCGTTAGTCCTCTTGGCTCATGATCTCCGAATTTGAACTTTTGTTGCTAGGAGTCAGCATTGTATAATCTTGATCAAATCCATATCAGACTTCTTTTTTTTCTCCGTTGCAACGATTTCATCATCCATGTAGAACTTGATCAGACTCCAAAATGGTGTCTTGCCCAAATGATTGCAGACATCATGGCGTTGTTGAAGCATTGGCTTGTACAATTGCATTGAATTTGCAAACCCAAAAACATTGCATCTGTATTGCACATAAGATGTTGAAGGTCTTTTATTCTTTTTCTTATTTGGACTCTTTTTAGCGAAAGTCTTCATTCTTGGTTTCTTGGCTCCATCCATCTGTAAGAATAAACATAGTTTAATTATTACTACTATTTTTGTACCTATATCAAAATATGCCACAATTTTTTTATTATGAAAGTGGACTATGAAAACACACTAATTCTGAATTCACATCAAAATAGGTTACATTGTTCATCAAATAGAACAAAAATAAAACTACGTTGTTTCTTAAATTAGAACAAAAGTACACTAAAGTACTTTGTGATACTGAACTAAAAAAAGTAAACTATTTAATGATCTATATTTGTATAAACCACACTATTTATCAAAGTGAACCAGAAAACTACACTTTTTTACCAAAGCAAACTAAACTATTTATCAAACTGAACTATTTATCAAAGTGAACTAGAAAACCACACATTTTTACCAAAGCAAACTGAACTACAAAACCACATTTTTTTACCAAAGCAAACTGAACTGTTTATCAAAGTGAACTAGAAAACCACACATATTTACCAAAGAAAATTGAACCATTTAGCAAACTGAACTAGAAAACCACATTTTTTTCTATTTATCAAAGTGAACTAGAAAACCACACATTTTTACCAAAGCAAACTGAACCATTTAGCAAACTGAACTAGAAAACCACATTTTTTTACCAAAGCAAACTGAACTATTTATCAAAACGAACTAGAAAACCACATTTTTTTTTACCAAAGCAACCTAAACTATTTATCAAGTTGAACTAGAAATCCACACTTTTTTACCAAAGCAACCTGAACTATTTATCAAACTGAACTAGAAAACCACACTTTTTTACTAAGGCAAACTGAACTATTTATTAAAACGAACTAGAAAACCACACTTTTTTTTACCAAAGCAACTTGAATTATTTATCAAACTGAACTAGAAAACCACAATTTTTTTACCAAAGCAACCTAACTATTTAGCAAAGTGAACTAGAAAACCACACTTTTTTACCAAAGCAAATTGAACTATGTATCAAAATGAACTAGAAAACCACACTTTTTTACCAAAGCAACCTGAACTATTTGGCAAAGTGAACTAGAAAACCACACTCTTTTACCAATGCAAACTGAACTATGTATCAAAGTGAACTAGAAAACCACACTCTTTTACCAAAACCACACTCTTTTACCAAAGCAAACTGAACTATGTATCAAAGTGAACTAGAAAACCACACTTTTTACCAAAGCAACCTGAACCTGAACTATTTAGCAAAGTGAACTAGAAAACCACACTTTTTTACCAAAGCAACCTGAACTATTTATCAAAGTGAAATATTTATCAAATTGAACTAGAAAACCACACTTTTTTTTTACTAGAAAACTGAACTATTTATTGATTTATATCTGAACAGATCACAACTAGAAAACCACATTGATTCTGGATGCACAACAACATGGCCACACTAGTTATCAATCAAAATAACTCAAAGTACTTACGAAACTTAACTAAAAATACTGAAGTATTGATGGATTTACATTGGAATAGGGCATGCTATTTAAGAAAATGAACTAAAACACCACATTAATTCTGGATCCATACTATTTATCAGACAGAAACAAAAAAAACTACACTATTTATCAAACTATACTATTTGTTGAATCTACAAATTATTAATAAAGAATCACACTAGTTCGTGTAATATCGTAATATATGTGTATACTAGTTCGTGAATGCATCCCAGATTTTACTATTTCCATACATTTCAATTCTATTTACAAATGAAGCAAATTGTAAACTATTTCGTAAACACTGTTTATTAAACTTAAAATTGTGAATTATTTCGTAAACACTATTTATTAAACTAAAACACCACCAGAATAGAATGTTGATTATATTTAAGTAATTTAAGCAAAGCAACCAACATATGAGGGCAAGAAAATACTATTTAAAGGTTATAAGAAAACGAGCAGCTATCAAAGTGAAGTAAAAATATACCATTTTGCAGAAACATTGCTCATTCAATGAATTCGAAGCATGCAAACTTACATATTACTATGAAATCACCGAGAATATCCAAAATTTTGTGGTACGTATCTCTGTTTCTGATCTGTTGCTTTTATTTTTCAATTTTTTTTTTGTGCGTTTTCGTTTGGATGCAAATCAGAATACTCTGAACTGGAAACATAATTCATTTTTTAGAATCTCAAACATGCAAATGAACATATTTAGTAAATTAAAGTAATAAATCATCAAGAATATTAGAATTTATAGGTTCGTACCTGTGTTTGTCCGATTTCGACTCTGAAAATATACAGCTCTAATGTTTTCAGTTTTTCGTCTTCACATGGAGTTTTTGGGTTGAGAAATTTTGGATTTGATGTGTAGATTATTGTTTGAAAACTTGAATCGAACTTGAAAACGCTTTGAGATCTTGACGTTTCGAGGAATGGATGTTTTGATTTTTTTGTACGGTGTGAAGGGGTTGGTGAAAATTAATGGCGTTGGAGGGATGATGAATTTTAGTAACTGCAACTTTGGCTAACGGGACTGGGTTAGGCTTCATTAGGGGCAATTTTGGAATATTAATTGTCATGTGGTTTGGGCTTTTTGTTGAGCCCGTGTGTTTTAGTTTTTGTAGGGCATGAGATAAAAGTTTTGTGTCCTTATGATTAAAATTTAAGCCCTTTTTTATTAAATAATAGTTTATGGTGGTTTTTCATTAAAAAAAAGTTAGCCCAAGCTCTTTTCGTTAAAGCTTCAAAACACCCCCCCCCCCCCAGAAAATGCCCAATATGAAATAAACACAGCTGAAAAAATTCATAATTAAAAATATAGGCAGGCACTGACTCGAAACCATGCACAGGTAGATAACAAAAACAACACTTGCCAAATCGGCTATGACAACTTTGCTTAATGTGCTCATGTTTATATTATATATGTAGTATATTACAAAGGTTATTCAATTTAGGGGCCTCGTGCGGTCGCACTCCTCGCACACCCTCAAGGCTGGCCTTGATGAACATAAGTACTTTGTTATACTATGGATTTAAAGTATTGTTTTTAATATATGTAATATTTATTATAAACTTATTATATTTGAATCAACGTATCCTTGTTTTTTGAGATTCGTTGTGTCCCGTGTCCATATGTCTGTGCAACATAGCTTGGAACTCTTTTTGATGTTTGGGAATGCGATAGATGTGCGGATAATATGGGAATGAATGAAGGTGAACTTTTGATGAATTGGATACATGACCTACTGAGGGGGATCTTGAAGCACTACACATGACATTGCATGGAAGACCAAAATGAAGGGATTTTCTCATTTGATAATATATATTTTCTTTTGAAGACACCCCTTTTATAAGACACTCTCCCATTTGAATTTTTTGTTTTGATTTGGGGAAAGGACAAAAAAGAAGATAATTGGAACATGGTCCATTAGAGTAAGTAAAGTCACTACCACTCAATTAGGACCAAAGCAACATTAAATTAAAAAACACCACTAGAATTGGATGATTGGAAAATGATTTTTCAAAGGCCATTTGAGAGAATTGGGAGAACCTTTGAAATCACAATGAAAGATTATCCAAGGCTAATCGAAATATTACTAACAATGTATGATATATAAGCGGTGCATACAGAGAGCAAATGAGGTTATTTGATAAGATAATTGCCTATACAAAAACATGCACAAAGACTAGACAAAATAATCAACTCTTGGAAGCAATGCTATACAACCAATTCAAATCATATCACAAAGACCAATAGACCGTTGAAGATCCTTATACTTTCAATTATCTAGGGCATTAGTGAAGATGTTAGATAGCTATTTTTCAGTTGGCACAAAGGTTAAGGTAAGAATTTTACCTTCTACAAGATCTCTAATGAAATGATGCCTTATATCAGTATGTTTGGTTCTTGAATGTTGGATAGGGTACTTGGAAATATCAATAGCACTCATGTTGTCACAATAAATAAGAAAGGTGGATTGAGAGATATAATAGTCACTGAAAATTTGCTTCATCCACAATAGTTGAGTGTAATAACTTTTAGTAGCAACATATTCAACCTCAGTTGTGGACAAGGAGACATTGTTTTACATCTTGATGTGCCAAGCTACCAGATTGTTCCCAACATAGAAAGCTCATCCAGAAGTATTATTTCGATGATCAATGCACCCAACCCAATCGGTGTCACTATATCCAACCAAGTTGTATTAGTGTCTTGCATTTATTGTAGTCCAAAGTAAGTTGTTCCACCCACATATTTGATAATCCTTTTAACTGCCAACATGTGAGACTCTTTAGGACAACTTTGAAACTAAGCACACACCCTAACTATAAAGGCAATATACACAGTTTAGTCAACATCCTTGCCACTGGAGTCCTTGTGGATTTTGGCACAAGTACTCATTGGTGATCTAGCAGCTTTTGATCATTCAAGACCAAATTTCTTCACTAAATTCTTGGCATATTTGGCTTGAGAGATGAAAATGCCATCCTTTCCTTGTTTGACTTGAAGTCCAAGAAAGTAGTTTAGTTCACCAACAAGGCTCATTTCAAACTCACTGGTCATCATTTCAATGAACTGTTTCACAAGAGAATCAGAGTTAGAGCCAGCAACAATATCATCAACATATACTTGAGTAATCACAACATGAAACTTCACCTTCTTTACAAATTGTGTATTGTTAATTAAGCACGAGGGGCTTGTTTAAGACGTTAGAAAGCCTTCCTCAGTTTGTACACCCCACCTGGCTTGTGAAGATCTTCAAAGCCCTTAAGTTGTTTAACGTAGATTGCTTTATTAAGATATCCATTAAGGAATGTGGTTTTGACATCCATTTTGAAAAAGCTTGAACTTTAAATGGCATGCAATAGCACAAAGAAGTTTGACAGAAGGTTTCATCAAAATCAACACTTTCAAGTTGAGGGTAGCTTTGAGCAATAAACCTGAACTTATTTCTGATCACATTTCCTGACTCATCAAACTTGTTCTTGTAAATCCATTTTGTGCTAATAACATTAGTGTTCGATGGATGATCAACAAGGGACCATACTTCATTCCTTTCAAATTGATTCAACTCTTCCTACATGGCTAAGATCAATTCTTCATCAGTTAGAACATCTTTGATATTCTTAGGCTCACTCTGGAAGACAAAGAAAACATTTACAACTTCATTAGCTATTTATCTTCGAGTTCTAATGCCTTGTTAATTAGACCCATAATTTTCTGATGACCTCTGGCCCACTTTAGTTTGTCCTTGAGTAGGACACGAAGGTCTTGATCAGTGCTTGATTCAATCTCATTGTCACTTTCTGACACCACACTTGACTCACAAGAAGCATTACCATTATCCTTAGAAGAGGGAAGTAACACATCATCATTTTCAGTTGCCAACGAGGGAAGGACATCAATGTCATCAATCTTGACATTTATGGACTCCATGATGCTTTTTGTTCTCAAATTGTAAACCTTATAAGCTCGACTTATGTTGGAGTACCCCAAGAAGGTTCATTCATCACTCTTAGTATCAAACTTTGCTAGATGTTCACAATCATGTAGAATGTAGCAAACACTCCCAAAGACTTTAAAATACTCTACCATTGGCTTCTTACCCCGCTAGAGTTCATAAGGTGTCACATTAGTGCCATGATGGAGATATACCCAATTTGAGATATAGCAAGCGGTGTTCATGACCTCGGCCCAAAAATGCTTTGCCAAGTTTTTGCTGTTAAGTAACACCTAGTCATCTTTATCAAAACATGAATTTTCTTTTCCACTACACCATTTTGTTGAGGGGTGATTGGAGTAGAAATCAGTCAGCCTATATGGGCTGTCTTAATTTGTGTGCCTATACAGCTGGAAATCAGTGCGCAAAACCGACTAGATAATTAAACTAGACAAAATGCAACACAAATACAGATATGAAATGCACAAGCATGAACAAACCTTTTGAGGTGAAATGTGCCAATTCTTGAACATTTCGTCTAGCAGCAACAACCCATAACAAAGTATATCCTAAAGCTAGATTTAGGGTGTGTGAGGTTCAATTACAATATTTGACAAGGAAAGCCAAACACTTAAGACTAGAATTTACCAAATACAAACAAGGATTGGTGTGGGTTTACTTATTAAATTGGGTATTGTTATAGCTTTTTCATTAACGTATGCATTTTTTGGTCTTTTGGTTTAAGGTTAAAACAGTATTTTAAATTTCATTAAAATTTGGGTGAACTTAACTTAAAGTTGGGAGCCAATAAAGTTACCCATAAAATTAAGAGAGGAAAAATAAACCTGTACATAATGTACGACCTGGCAAGAGGAGAATAGTAAAGTAATTGCTTTGCAATTGGTGGATTTGTGGAGCTAAAAATAATCCCAAAAATCTTAGAGGTAACATGTAGATTTTTGGACAAGAAAGACGATATTACCCTTGTTAGATGTGCGCAGTACACCCAAATTCACTCATTGATTTCATAAGGTAACTCCTAAATCCCCTATTTAGTTTAGAATAATGTCCATAGCAATTTCAAGATATTATTTCACATAATATCTTGAATTACTCCACCCAATTTCACCAAATATGGCCTGCCATTCCCAACTCTAATGGCCACCACCCTCCTATAATACTCCACTTATCCCACTAAAATGTTAAGCCATTTGCAACTCACAAGCTCCTAAAATTATATTCTTTTCATAATACTAACCTTGGCATTGGAGATTCTTCAGTCAAAAACCCCCCTTCATCATAGGCGCGTGAGGCTTTTGGCCTTAATTGAAGGTGTTGTTATTTTGCAGGTGCATTTTCATTAAAGCAAGAGATGACAAAAATTTGCATCCACGAATTGGTGCTTTCATTGAGAGTTTGGTTCAAACGCTCGAAGAAGACTCTCGCATTCCACATTTCCATTTTCTTCGTTTAAACGCCAATGCAGCATGCCAGTGCAGCACCGTGCCTATGCGCCCTGCACATAGCTCAGCCTACTACCATGGCTTAACTTACTCCCATCGCCCAGCAGATGACCCAAGTTGGTCCAAGACCGGTTTAATTGTCTCGGTTTCAAATTCCTGGACCGACGCTTTCTATAAATTTGATCTTTCTTGGCTCGAATCTCGCACCTGAAGTCTATTACACTTCTACCACTCATGAAGGTGCATACCTTCCAAGCTCTTCCACCCCAAATAGGGAACAACATCTATCCCGACAAGGTCGTAGAGTTGAAGCGCCCTAGTGTAGCAAATGACCTTGGTGAATCAGCTCTTGCAGCGCACTAAAATGCAGCATGCCCCAAACGAGGTGTCCCAAAGTAAGATAAAGGTAGACGACATTCCTCTCCAATGACGTCCCAATAAGTAGTCCCTTGGCCAGCTACAAACTGAGCTTTTTGGTAGTGTACACACCCACCTGGGCTCTTGAGATACTGAAGACTCTCGTTTAAGTGCTAAGAGAAGCATGCATTCTCGACTAAGCCCACATGCAGACATACATACACTCATTGTTGGGGCCACACTCTAATAATCAGCATGTACAAGATTGCAAGTGAAATGTTCATTCGCGACTTAGCCTGCAAGAAGCATCCCCCACCTCACATCGGAGCAGGCAACACAACGGATGGCGAAAAATAGTCACTCAATCTGGCTCAAGTTCAACTAGTAACCTATGTTTAGCGAGACCACAGACAGCCCAGTCGCCTACCAAAAACAAACCCCATGCACTGCAACCACAACATTAATGAGTCGAGCGCAGATAAAGGCAACCTAGAGCAATAGGTCACGACCGAGGGCAGCTGAAAGTTTCACTGTAGCTGCCCCGGCAGAGGCAAATTCAAAAGGAAGTAGAAACACTCCTAACTTAGTAGCTGCACGGATTCTAGCGCATTGGAACCATTGACGAAGCTCAACCCTGCCAAGCACATATCCAAAGAAGATTCGAGTGATTCTGGATATGAAGTGCCACACTACTTCGAAAGAGGTACAATGTCTAACCAGATGAGCAGCTGCACTTAACCGTTTCTTCTAGCAATCTACCGACTGATGTAAGATTTTTTTTCAGGCAATCCTGAAGGAATAACAACTATTTCGCCTTGTGATCCATTAACTGATGTAAGCCTAAATCACACTCAACCCTTTTCGTTTTTGATCCACCGACCGATGTAAGCCTTTTTTTTAGGCAATCGTGAAGGAGCAGCAAGACAAATAGGACGACAAGTGCGAGAAAGCATTCTAGGACTTGAAGAAGTACTTGACATCACATTTCTACTATCCAATCCAAAAGCAGTGCATGACTTATTTACATGCTTGGCCATATCTGAAGCAGCATTAAACTTTGCCCCTCATACGAGAAAAGCTAGGGGCCCGACTACCTTATTCCCCAAATTGGTGTTTTTAGTAAGCTCTACCTGATAAAAGAAGAGCTGAAGGCCCATTGCCTGTATTCCACAATTCAAAAGCTCTCATCGAAGCTGACTTTAACTTTGGTCATTACAACCCGAAAGCTCAAGTTATACCTTCAGACGCACGCAGTCATCATCATTTCGAACTATCTTGCCTAACCCAAACACACTACGATAAAGGCACAGACACTGGCGGACATTAAGTTTATTCCGACGAACGTAACAACTGAGCCCAAAGGCGCGCTAAGGGTAAATGAACACTAAAGGACACAACAACCCAATTTGTAGGAGAGTTCCTCCAATCACTAGGCATTGGAATAAGGTATTGTTCTCGTCACCCCAAATGATTCTACATATGAGCAACCCAGCATTAGCAGTTAAGCACCGCCTTCTGCTGCATACAACTTGGACCTAAAGGGGCCACATACCAGCAGTTGAGAACCACATCTTGTTGTGCATCATACAGCCCTAAATGACCTATGCTCGATAACTCGAACCTACATTGGCCCAATACCGATAGTTGACTAATGCCTTCAGCTACGTGTAACATGGCCCCAACTTTGCTGCTCCCTACTGCGCCTATCTTCCACCACATCTTCTAGCCATGATAATCATACTTTATGACTCCCAGCCACACCGACTTAAGCTCTGTAGCTATTCGCTGCACTGATTATATCTACGACTTTTTAGACTTCAAAGTGTCCAACGACAGAGCAAGATACAAAGCTTTACCAGTAGCCCTAAGCTAGCGAAAGACTTATCAGTGAAAAAGCTCGCAATCTATTTAGATTCTCAGTGAAGCACCAATCAAGTGTTGAGGAGCACATGACAAGACATCCAGAGATGATACAATACTTGGAAAATGTACAAGAGCAACTTGCGATGTTTCAAACTTACACCCTCACTCAGGTTCCATAAGCAGTAAATGTTCACGCAAATGCACTAACAGGCCTAGGCTCTGCCTTTGATCATCAATTGAGGTCGAAACACTTCCTTGAAAAATCAACAAGCACTTGTGCCGATTCCTTCAAGACTTTGTTACAAGCTCAGAACTTGTAACGACATTCATTTCAAGATCAAGTCTTCAAGACCCTTTAATCAACAAAATCTTGCATCAACATCACCCTTTGCCGCACCTAGAGGTGAAGACCATCCACACATCATTTCAAGCTCAAAATTTGAAGTAATCGTTCAATCGTTCGTCCGAGATCAAGTCATCACGATCGTTGGATTAACAATCAACAACCTACGCATCTACATAAAATTTGAAGACTGAATCAGAGGAAAATTGTAAACAGAGATTGTAACCTACAAATTCAAATCAATACAAATCTACTTTGTACACATGTTCTCGTTTCATTCAATGGAGGATTTTCGTGTTTACAAATTTGGCACACCTAGTGGACATCTCTACCTCTCATCTCTGTCTTCAAATCCACAAGAAACATACATGGCATCAAGAAAGGATCAAGCTATTCCCGTAACCAATGCAAAGAACAAGAACATCCTTGTTGCAAGTGGTGGCACTTTGGGTGTCACAACCCAAAGCAAGGCAAGAGCTCTTTTTGTCGTGCCTTCCACCCCTACATTAACTCTACTGAAGGAGCAAGACACCCAAGGCACGAGCCTGTGATCACCTTAGCTTCGCTGAGAAGGGAGGAAATCCCTAGAAGGTACTCCAAGTCTTTGACTTCTGAGGCCGACATATCTCGTAGCTAAGCAAGTCATGACTATTGGTGCGACTTCCATTGAGGAGTAGTTGGCTCAAATAAATGAAGCAATTGCAAGGCTAACAAGGACCATGAAGGAAAATGACATGCAAATTGGCACACTCGTCAATTGACTAGAGGCGCAACATGATGAAAAAGCTGACCACGACTTAAGGATTGACCTACGAAAGAAGGAAATTGAAATGAGGAACCTTTGATAGAAAGGATGAACTTGTCGTCGACTACATCAACAAATAGCATTCATTGAGTCTAGATTGCAAAGATTGGCTTCTAAAACCTTCGTCATCGAGATGTGTGTTCAAGGCATGCATTGATGGTTACATTACATCCTCTAACGCATAAAACCAAAAACATTTGAGGAGTTGCCAACTCGATCCCACGACATGGAGCAAAGTATCACCAATCATGGGAAAAATGAGCCAATCACCGACTTCAAGAAGGACAAGGTGTTTACTCTGAAGGTGGACAACACTAGGAAGAAGCCCGCTAAGGAAGCTTTTACCATTAACGCTACCCTGATTAAGACCTCCTCAGGGCCCGTCAAAGTCTCATCCGAGAACAAAGCAAAGGAGATAAAGAGAGGTGAGCCTTCTCGCACTGAAGATAGGTACAAAAACACCTTGAGGGAACTGAAGCAGATAGCGTACCCTTTTCCAGATCTCTGACGTGGCTATAATGCTAGACAACCTATTATAGAAGAAAGTAATCGAGCTGCTTGAATGCAAGCACCTCAAAGAGATGATCACGTTAACGATCCTAGGTACTGCAAATACCATCGTATTGTGAGTCATCCAGTTGGCAAATGCTTCGTCTTCAAGGAGCTCATCATGAAGTTGGCACAACAAAGGCGAATTGAGCTTGAGCTTGAAGACACGGCTGCAACTCACACTACCACGATTGTGTTTGGATCTTTTGACCCTATGCTTCTCCAAGTGACGCATGCCCATTCCTGTCCATGCTCAAGTTGCATGACATCTTTTGCACAACCATCGCTGGGGGCAAATGACCAAGGTGCACCTACCGATGATGAAGAAGGGTGGACGTTAGTGACCTACAAAAAGACAATGAGGCTAAGACAACAAGCCATACGGCCAAAGGTGGAGCAAGGGAGAAAGCACCGCCGTTGTAACAATAGGAAGCCCAAAAAAAACGTAAGAGCTATTAAGCCAACATACGTTGGGGAACCTATAGAGTAAGAGCCACAAATTCCTGTCTCCTTGCATGAGTACTTCTCGAACGACTTTTTCCAACAGTACACTGCCGCTGCTTGTCACATGGTTGAAGTGGAGATAGAAGAGCCCTTAAAAGGCAAAGTTATCGCCGTTGAGGAAGAGAAGATCCTCACGCTCAAAAAAATCATATCGGCACACTTTAGCATCGAGGAAGCACTACGATTGCCCAAGGAAATGCGAAAAGCAATAATCGCAGTCTTGGCGAATCCCGACGACCATGAAGTGCAAGAAAGCAAGGATGAAGGCTTGAAGCTTTGGCTACATGAATATGCCACATGTTGTGCTGCCTATGACTCATTCAACTTCATTGACGAAGACTTGCTACTAGGGTCAAAGCCTCACAATCGTCCTTTCTTCGTCTCTGAGTATGTAAGGGAGTACAAAGTCAACCGTACGCTTGTGGATGGTGGATCAGCCACAAACATTATTCCGAAGTCAACAATGACCACAATCGGAAGCAAAGTGGATGAACTATCCCAAAGCCGCCTCCTAATCCAATGTTTTAACCAAAGAGGACAAAGAGCAATAGGCATGATCCAAGTGGAGATGACCATTGGCAAACTCAAATCAAGCACACTATTCCACATGATTGATGCAAGAACTTCCTACAGCTTGCTCTGAGGAAAGCCTTGGATCCACGAGAATGGAGTAGTGTCGTCCACCCTTCATTAATGCTTAAAGTTCTACCGAGAAGGAGTAAATGTGATATAAGGCGACACCAAGCCCTTCACCGAAGCTGAATCACACTTCACGGATGCCAAGTTCTACATAAATAAAGACATGGTGCCTGAAGCTCTTCCAAAATAAATCAAATCTACAGGGAAAACCGCACCTGAGAAACAAGAGTGGCAAGCCGTGCCCAAGAAACAAGAAGGGGTAGTCGTGCCATCTTCAAACAAAAACAATAATGAGCCTGCTAAGCCCACAACAATCAAAAGGAGTGTGATGCCCTCAAAAAGACCAAACACACTCGTGTTTCGATACATCCTAATGTTAAGAAGAAAGAATGGGCAATGCCCACTTGAAATTGGAGCAAGCAAAGCCGACACACAACTGCATAAGGAGGATGTAAAGTTGCTTAAGACAGATACCTCTGAGACAGCTTGGCAATGCTAAAGTTTCAAAACCACCACAAGGTTTTGTAAAACCCCTGTCAAAAGCTGGGTACGATTTCGCCTCTTATTCAAATCTTGGAAAGAATAATGCAAACATCGTCAACGACAAGGAATGTGACATCATCAAGACTCAAAAGAAGTTGAAGAAGCATGGTTACAGAGTTGACAACAACAAAGTTGGACTTAGCTCCACACCAAATACGCTCGTGAAGATTTCAAGAAAAGCAAAAAACGCTAGCGCTCAACACATCAGCGTAACCGTTGAACAAAATCAAGAGGAGCCTAATTTCACCCCTGAATGTTAGTCTTTGATAGACTGAATCGTTCAAAACCCAGGATTTCGGCACTTGATCGCATTGGTGGTTAAGATCGAACTTTCATCTTCAAGCGGCTTAACATGCCAACACTTTGAAGCTCTGTTTTCGAAAGGTTGTCAAACCTAAGAAACAAAGCAACATGGCTAGCTCTCCTCTACGACAGTCGGTCTTCGAAAGACTTGAAGAAACCAATAAGCTTCCTAGAAAGAAGAAGACAACGCCAAAGGAAGAAAAACTTGACGGTCTAGCAAAAAAAGACGACGTTTCAAGCTCGATTCCTTCAAGGATGAAACACCAAGCAACCTTAGAGGTTGACACAAAAGAACAATTGAAGGTAAATAAGCGCACCATCATCCACACTGCCCAATCTTCACGCCAACAAGCCTAAGAGGACATCACTGAAGAGAAGGTCCAAGATGTCTTTCACATCACAATCTAAGTAGACAAAGAAGACAAAATCCCTAAGGAGAAAGTCACTTCTGGGCCACCACAGCTCGAGGATGGGGGGCAAGCCACGGTGGATGATCTCAAGGAGCTTAATTTAGGCATAAGCGAAGAACCAAAGCCTATCTTCATAAGTGCACTGCTAAGTGCGGATGAGATCGAGGTGTACTACTAACTACTTTTGGAGTACAAAGACGCCTTTGCTTGGGCCTACAAAGAAATGCCCGGCCTTGACCCTACCATAGCCGTGCATCGTCTTGCAGTCAAGCCTGGAACACGACCACTGGCCACAAGGCATTGTCATTTATGGACGACTCTTCTGGATACAATTAAATTCGTCTGGCTCCTGATGACGAGGAATTAACAGTCTTTCACACTCCAAAAGGTATCTATTGCTACAAGGTAATGCCCTTTGGCTTAAACAATATTGGAGCTATATATCAACATGTAATGCAGAAGATCTTCAACGACATGCTACATAAAAACGTAGAATGTTACGTAAACGATGTAGTTGTCAAAACCAAGAAGAGATCCAATCACTTGAAAGATTTACGAATGGTGTTCGACAAACTACGACACTACAACCTCAAAATGAACCTATTGAAGTGTGCGTTTGGCATCACTTCTGGGAAGTTCCTTGGCTTCATTGTCAAGCATCGTGGCATTGAAATAGACCAGTCAAAGATCAAAGCATTCAAAGCATGCTTGAGCCAAGGAACCTACATGAGTTGAAAAGTCTATAGGGACGGCTTTCCTTCATTAGACACTTCATTTTCAACCTTGCTAGACGTTGTCAACCCTTCAGTCGACTCATGAAGAAGGATACTCCATTCATATGGGATGATGCCTATCGCAATGCCTTCAAGAGCATAAAACGGTACCTGGTAAGCCCGCCTGTCTTAGGAGCACCTGTGCCCGGAAAGCCACTCATTTTATACATTGCTGCACATGAGCATTCCATTGGAGCACTCTTAGCGCAAGAAAATGAAGACCAAAAAGAAAGAGCACTCTACTACATAAGTAGAAGTCTTACTGGTGCTGAGCTCAACTACTCACCAATCAAGAAGATGTTCCTGACCTTAGTCTTTGACGTCCAAAAGCTTAGACACTACATGCATTCTTACACCATCCACTTGGTTGCTAAAGCCAACTCAATCAAGTACATTATGTCCAAGTGGGTTCTGACAACGCGATTAGCTAAATGGGCATTGCTTCTCAACCAACACAAGATCATCTATGTTTCAGCTAAAGCCATCAAGGGACAAGCCCTAGTAGACTTCCTTATCGATCACCTAATCCCAGTCAATTGGAAAATCTCGGACGACTTACCTGACGATGAGGTGTTTTACATTGACATCTTCCTGATGTGGACAATGTTCTTCGACGGATTCGCATGAATGGACGAAGCTGGGGCAGGAGTTGTACATGTCACCACAAAGACAAGTACTACCCTATTCCTTCTGATTAAGTGAGTTATGCTCTAACAACGTCATTGAGTACCAAGCATTGATCATTAGACTCCAAATGGCAATCCATATGGAAATCACAACATTGAAAGTGTACGACGACTCCAAACTCATAATCAATCAGCTCCTGACTGAATATAAAGTGAGGAAAAATGATCTTGTCCCATACTTCTGGCTAGCAATTCAATTCCTACAAAAGTTCCAGGCCGTGACGCTAGAATATGTACCTAGAAAAGAAAATTAAATGGCGGATGTTCTCACTAACTTAGCCTCAAGTATGGCGTTAGGAGAAGATGAAGCTGTAGACGTGCCAGTTTGCCAAAGATGGGTGATGCCACTCATCACTGAAGTGCTACTAGATGACACAAATATCATCTCAATACTTCCAGTCAACACTCAAGAGTGGAGACAGTAGCTGATCGACTACTTGGAGCATGGAAAGCTTCCAGACGATCCTAGACATTGCTTTGAAATATGTCGGCGAGCACCTCGCTTCCTTTACTACAAAGAAACACTTTACCGAGGCTCTTTTGAAGGAGTACTTCTAAGATGAGTAGGCAAGAAAGAAGCCAATCAAGCCATGGAAAAGGCACACTCAGGCGTATGCGGAGCGCATTAGTCTGGACCAAAGCTACACTTCCAACTCAAAAGAATGGGCTACTACTGGCCAAGTATAGTGAAGGATTACCTGGAATACACCAAAAGGTGGCAAGCCTGCCAATTCCACACCAACTTCATACATCAACCGCGTGAGCCATTACACTCTACAATTGCTTTATGGCTATTTGATGCATGGGGATTGGACGTCGTGGGACCAATCACACCAAAATCATCTATGGGAGAAGCCTACATTCTAGTTATAACATATTACTTCTCCAAGTGGGCTGAAGTTGTGCCCCTAAGGGAAGTCAAGAAGGAAACTGTCGTTTGTTTCATCAAAGAAGATATCATCCATTGATATGGAGTGCCTCACTACGTCATCACCGACAATGGAAAATAGTTCTCCAACCGACTCATGGACGAGCTTTATGAAAAATACAAGTTCAAGCAGCACAAGTCTTCTATGTATCATGCTTCGGCCAACGGTCTTGTAGAAATATTCAACAAAGCGTTGTTCAACCTCCTGAAGAAGGTAATCGGCTAAACAAAGAGAGACTAGCACGAAAGAATAAGCGAAGGACTTTGGGCATATAGGACTCCTACCCAAGCTACGCCTTATTCTCTCATATATGACGTAGAAGCTGTTCTGCTACTCGAAAGTCAAATCCCCTCACTAAGGATGGTTATACAAGAAAGCTTGACTGAAGAGGAAAATGCAAAGCTACGACTTCAACAGTTGGAAGTACTCGATGAAAGAAGGCTCAAAGCTCAACAGCTCTTAGAATGCTACTAAGCACGGCTATCTAAGGCTTTTAATAAGAAGGTCCGCTCAAGGTCTTTCCAAACTAGAGATCTTATCTTGGCATTACGAAGGTCCATCATCACAACTCACAAAACAAAAAGCAAGTTCACATTAAAGTGGGATGGTCCTTATGTAATACAAGAGGTCTACACCAACGGTGCCTACCAAATCATGGCAGGAGACGGCTTAAAGATCAGCCCCATCAACGGCAGATTCTTGAAGCGTTATTACCCTTAAACCAAACAAACAATGTTCCTCACTTGCATGAGCCTAAACTGCACACAGTAACAATGCTCCTTGTCCGCACGAGCTTAAAAGGCGACACCTAATGCTCCTGGTTCACACAAGCCTAAAAGGCGACACCCAACGCTCCTGGCTCGCAAAAGCATAAACTGTGTACGACAAAATCACCATCAAAACCATCAAAGCAACCCATCACTCCTATAAACTACGTCATGACTTGATCCCTCCTCAACTAAGGGCACGTAGACAACTTGAAACTTCAAAACTTCAAGTACAATCACATGATCAACAAAAATACAAACACTTTAAAGAATAAAGAGCATATTCAAGAATATATTTGGCTACAAAGCCTCATTACAAAATCATCAAAAAAACAAAAAAAAAAAGAAAAAAAAAAGGGCTTCAAGCACAAAAAATGGAAGACACTACTTGTGAGCTATGTCCTTAAAACTACAGTGACAATCTTCAAGCAAGCCTTCCAAAGTCTTCAAAGTCTCTACATCAGTGGGAGACAAGGTGGGCATTTCTATGCCCGCTCCTTTCTCTTGCCCTATGCGTAAAACCTCATCTTAATGCTGAGAAAGTGTAGCTTCCTGCTCCGAGAGAACACCTTGAAGTCGTGATACTTCAGTTTCCAACTGCTCTCGCTCATGCACCGACACTTCTAAACGTACTTGGACGGAAGCCAAAGAAGTTCCTGTATCTTGATAACCTTTCAATGCAGCTTGCTGAGAAGACCGAACTTGAGCAATTGATAATTCTATTGTGACAAGCTGTTGAGCTCTAACTTCTAGACTCAACTTCTTGTAGGAAACAACATGCAAGGAAGAATACTCAGTCGAGGCAGCCATAAGTTCAGCAATCTTAACTCTCAAGAGCGAGGAATCAACGTTAAGGTTGTTAATCGCATAAACAAGCCTCAACAAGTCCTCATGGAGCAATGCAATGTCCTCTAATGGGCATTTCGCAATCCTTTTCTCAATGTGGCTCTTGATGTCTATAGTTGTGCGAAGGCTGATGTGATGGATGAGCTACTCAATGCGACTAAGGTTCGGCCTTCTAAGAGAAATCTCAAAGCTAGATAGCAAAGATGTTGGACGCATGAGGGGCTTTTGCATACCTTCACCCTCACATGGTAAACTTGGGCAACTTGGCGGATTTGGAACGAACTATGCACCGGGCGGGTCCCCAATCTCCTCGTCTGTAGGTAGATTGTTTCCAAATAGTATTTTTGTAAAGGAATGAACGCCCATGTTCACCAAATCAAATGAACAAGAGGGCCCAGTCTAAAGAAGATTAAGAAAGATGTTAGAAACAAAAGTTAAACCAATGAAAACAGAAGAAATCACATGAAAGAAGGAAATACATACATCTTTCTCAAGTGCCGCAAGGCTATCAAATTGAGGGGGCCTTAACACTTTCTTCTTCTTATGACGAAAATTAACATCACTATTATTTTGAGCACCTTCAAGCGGTCACTTGTTCAAAACTTGTTGTCATTGCCTGCTGAAATGATGAGGACTATACGGCTGAATGAGACATCGGTCTCATTGCCGCAAAGAAATATACCCTGAGAAAAGACTTGTAAGATAAGACAAGTTTGAGAAACGAAGGTATGAATCATCTATGAGGCATCGCCGCGCTGAGCCAACCCTTGCTAAATGGTCCATTTTCAAACCTTCACAGCTACTAAACAATGTTCGTGCTTGCAAATCATCAAAACTCTTCACAGAAAGCGTACCAGAATACTTTGTCATCAAAGGTCCCAGCTTGACTGAAGATGGTGAAGAAGGCCCCGACTTGTCTGAAGTCAACGAAGAAAATTGAGTGCCAAAGTACTCACCTAACCAACCATACACATAATGGTACAGAAGTACCGTAGAGCAATCTTCAATGCTCGTTGAGTTCGAAACAATACTCAAGTTATTGTAAATGTTAGCTAAAACCAAAATTGCAAGGTTGAAAGATTCACTTGCAGTTATCTTGCAAGCCACTTTGAAGGCTTTGGGACGAATAAAGTTGACGTCGTTTTTAGAGAATGAAAACTTACAAAGCTAACAAGCTAAGAAAGCGGTTAGCTAAGATTCTTCCACATGCTCTGACGCTACGCCAAGTTTGTCAAACGCTTTCAACTCAGCAAGGGAATGGGGCCTAGCTGAACCAATGACACCTGATGGGTTTGAGTTTCCTTTTGGCTTAGTGGTCTTGTTGTGGCCACTTTTCTTTGAAAGCTTCTTGTACTTCATGGCATCCCAATACCAAAATTGGATCTATGAAGAAATCTTCATGCTTGACTTACCCTGAGCCTCTTGGGAAAACTTGTGATACGCCCAAAACAAATAGTGGCAACTCGCAGGCAATCTTCGGCTATTACGATGAGAAAATTCCTCCACGCTAGGAACACCTTCGTCGTAAAACTTACCTTGGATCAGCAAGCCTCCTATCTTGTGGAGATCCCAAAGTGAAATCAGCATCTCCCCTTCTGACGTGTGAAGTGTGTTGGTCACTGAACACCAATGCTTAAAGAAGACACGAATGACAGAAGGATGGTGATCATAACTAAACAAAGATGCGTACACAACGTGATAAAGGCCCATGTTTGTGAGTACATCTTTGGATTGGCTCAAGATATCTTCAAGTCGCTCCCAATAAAACTCAACAAAGATGGCTTCTCCAGTAGTCGGCAAAGTATTATTCCAATAATCTCAAACAAAGACGGTGAATTGTCACAAGCATGGTGCAAAGGATTCAGGATAAGAATCCTCGACGCACACACCTTTTTCTTTGTATTTGGCCGACCAAAATCTAGCACCTCCCAAGATGCGTCAGAAGGCCACGACTTAGTGTGCATCGAGTTGTCTTTCAAAGGAAGAACAAGCGCCTTAGGGCCGGTCAAATGGCACACAAAGCTTTAACGTCGTTCCCCTATCTTGCGAATCGTCTTCATTCGCAAGAATGGTGATGGTATTACTTATAAAGCATTTGAAAAACACCATGGCTGCAACAAAATAAACAAAGCAACATACGCATAAGAGTGGGGCGGCAAAGAAACAAAATTGCTTCACTAAAATGAAAGACATGCGAGATAAACCTCGTAAGTGTTGAATGATGACGATGACAAAGTCACAACGATGAAAAGAAAATAGCCACAAAAGCTTGAAGAGCATGGCAAAAAAGGCAGTTACAAGACAGTCTTTCAACGCAAGCTACAATAGCAAAGAAAACCAAAATATTACGCAATCGCACTACGCAACCCCACAACGATTACGCAAGTAGTTTCTTACACTGCATGACAACGTCACCATTAAGGGAAAACTGTGACCAAAAGGCACTACACAGCACAAACCAGCTGCAATCTTTTGCACAGCACCACACAATAAAAGTGACACACTACAAAGCAAGTAGCCCACGGCAAGCAGATCAGCAAAAAGGGCACAGTAGCAAGCACAATGGCTGTGCACGACAAGGATGTGAATTGTGAAAAAAAAAAAAGCAAAAAATGGCAAGTTTCAACCAATCTGCGCAAGCAGGACGTTTTTCATGATAATTTGACTTTCCGGAGGATTTTTTATGCAAGGCCAATTGTCTTCCCGTTTGAACTGCGCACTTGTGGGAAAATGACAAGCTGAAGGTTTTTTCGATTTTTCCTAGTGATGTGTGATATATGCCTAAAAAGATAAGAGATAAAGCTACGTTTCCCATATTTTTTCAGAATTTTCCAAAAGAGAAATCAACCTCAAACTTGGCATGCAAATCAGGTGACATGTTTCCCAAACCAAGGACAAATCTTCAAAGTTTCCCAAAACAAAAGCATGTTGTTTTTGCACCAAAAATTAGCAAAGAAAAGAAAAGGTAAAAATAAAATAAAATAAAAAATAAAAAATAATAATAAAAAAAGGGAAGGGGCTTCAAAATTTCCAAAACATCAAAGGAAATACCCCTCTTTGCCGTGGAAATCAAAGGGGAAAGGGAAAAAATACCCCTCATTGCCGTGGAAATCAAAAGGGGAAAGGAAAATACACTTCCTCCTTGCCGTGGGAAAAGAAAAAGGAAAGTGAAAAAAAAAAATGCACATCCTACTTACCCAAGGACAAGCATTAAAGCTTTCCAAAACTTTGAAGGAAATCACCAAAGCTTTCCAACATTTTGAAGGAAATTGAAGGAGGTTCCTACCTAACAAAGGAAAAACATTTTTTTTCTACAACCATAAGAAAAAAAAAAAAATCAAAATACACCAAATATATTTTGTCAAAATTATGGAAAATCAATACGCACAATAAGTATGTGCTGATTTATCCATTTCCAAAAATTTCATTTCTTTCAAGATCAAGCATCGACGGCCCTTGAAGAAATGTTTCATCCAAGAAATATGCCTCAACGGCCCTTGACGAAATTCATCATTTCAATTTAAGAAATATGCCTCAAAGGCCATTGATGAAATTCATCATTTCAATTCAAGAAGTACGCTTCAACGGCCCTTGAAGAAGCAAACTAATTCAAGATCAAGTCTCAACGACCCTTGAGTTAGAACATTCACATTGTAGGACTTCAAAACACGTTTCCTACATGTGGCAAGCACATGCCTACAACGCACCTTGAAGTGTGGGCATTTGTAGACATGTAAATTTCATTGCATACAAAAGGTGCATCACAAAGCTCCACATGGTATATGACTCATTACAAATGGACAAGTCATCAATGACATGTCGCACAAATCAAGCAAAGGAAGAATAAAACTTCCCAAAATTCGGCACAAGGGAGAAAGTATCCCTTAAAATCGGAAAACATGCCCAAAATCTCTCAAAACTAGAAAGAAAGCCAAAGCATCTTCAAAAACAAGCAAGAATTGAAGATTGCTCACAAAATAGGCAAGAAAGCCCTATAATTTGGCCAACCAAGGGAAAGTGGTTGAAATTAAGACCTAAAACATGCCTAAATTCTCCCATGGACGAATCGAGACACCAATCAAGGCCAAATCCATCCAAAGGCATGGCTTGGGAAATCTATAAATACAAAGACCCAAAACACACAAAGAGGTCAAAAAATTACACATTGAGAAGAACCCTTGCCAAATCTTTGAAGACTAATACGCTACCAAAGCTCTCTTCGAATAACGCACTACCCAAGCCAAAGCTTTTTTTCGACCAAAGCCGAAGCACTCCCTTAAAGAATCAACAAGCACTTGTGCCGATTCCTTCAAGACTTTGTTGCAAGCTTAAAACTTGTAATGACGTTCATTTCAAGATCAAGTTGTCAAGACCCTTGGATTAACGAAATCCTGCATCAACATCACCTTTTGCTACACTTAGAGGTGAAGACCATCCAAACACCCTTTGCCGCACCTACGCATCTACATAAAATTTGACGATTGAATCAGAGGAAAATTGTAAACAGAGATTGTAACCTACAAATTCAAATCAATACAAATCTACTCTGTACACATGTTCTCATTTCATTCAATACAAGATTTTCGTGTTTACATTTGCTCTCCAGCGCGAAAGTGTAAACTAATTCCCCGACACCCATCTGGGTTTGCTCTCCACCGTGAGATGGTAAACTACTTCGAATATCCAGGCGTAGATGGGTTTTTGACTGCCCCGTTACCCTGAAAGCTTTCATTTACCTGAGTCAGCACTCCCAGAATGGGCTATAAATAGCGTTTTCTTAAAGTCTTAGCCGACTGAAGGATTCAATTATGCAGGAGCCCAAGTCTCTAACCAGAAGAGACTTAAGTGAAGGGTCCCTTGCTAATGAAAGATTTGCATGACAGAAGGTCTTGCCCATGTTGTGCAATCTTCATGAACGTAACTCAACTCTAAAGTGTTGCAATACTGGTCACATGAATTGTGGAATCAGTTACGTTGATGCCCACAAGATCTGTAGTGAGCTGCACGCAACTTAGAGGATCAGGAAACTAACACCTTGGAAGGTTAGGCCACTCAATCGCGATCTCACACACAACTGAAGCCTAAAACGCCTCTAAGAACTAGAGCTAACACCTAAAGTGGTCACCCGACCGACGATCCAATGGCTAGCAACCCTAGGCATTCTTTAAGCCGATACTTACACTTTCAATGACTACGCAGAACCATCTGCTTATTCAAAAATGACGCATTTAGCCGATGATTAATGGCTAAAAGTTTCGTAATTCACCTAAGGAAGGCAAGGCTCGTGAAGCCGTCAAAGCTAAAATTCACAACTATGGTAGCCACACAGACTCATTTGCTTTCTACAAAAGCCACGCATCTGGATGCCAGCTCTATAAGTTAGAAAATTTTGCAAAACGCCTCAAGCAAGCGAAATTCACACAACTTCAACAAAGTTAGCGCCTAAAATGATGATGTGGGCTTGCCCACCCTATTTGAAACAGCCTGCCCAATGACTTGTCCTATGGTTGAATGCTTTAATGATGTTAAAAAAAAATGAAGATGAAATAAAGCGGAGAAAATAGTTTATTAAATTACTAGCTAATTGATAAACTAGCTTGAAGGCCGACAAAGTTCGAGCAAAAGCAAAGCAAAGAGGAAAAGAAAGAAAATTCTAAAAGCCTACCTAGAAAGGCTACTTTGCAGCAGCTTAGACACCTTTCGGCTACTTAGCCACCACGCCTTTAACAACCGCCTCGTTCTCAACAGCAACACATTCCCGCACTTCATCTTCAGTAGCCCCAGCTTGGGTGATGCCTACCTTAGTTGCCCCAACCTAGGCGCCATCATCACCAAATATCTTGCCAATAGCATTTTTGAAAGAAAAAGCAAGAAGATGATCTAGAGAAACAGAGAAAGTCTCGAGGTCTTTCCCAACAAATTTATAGTTCGACGGTCTACCGAATAGATGATCTACATGGCCAATTTGTAGAAATCAGCTTGACCATGAGCAAGCGAAGCCTCAAAACTAACATTCTCGCTCTTCATCTACTTATTCTCTTCAAGCAAACTAACATGGACATGCTACAACTTATCCACTTCCTTCTTCAAGCTTTCGTTGATCTTCAACACACCTTGAAGTCCTATAAGTTAGGGTTCAAACTTATTGACAATTTTCTAAAAGTAGATCACTTAATTATAAGCATCGATCAATTCCTCATCCTTTGCATAGCCAGCAGAATGAAGCTCAGAATAAGCACACTGAAGATCCTGTAGTGACCAATCTTCTTCTCTTCAGCATCATACTTTACTTGGATCACGTCAAGCCTAACCTTTAAGTCATCAATCTCTTGGCAAGCTGTCTTAAGTTGCAGAGAAGGGGAAAAGACATCAGACCCCTTCAAGACGAAAAGTTCAGACTCCAACTTTTTAATTTTCTCCACAACCAAACGAGCCTCAGCTACCATGGTCACCTTCATCTCCTTAGCAGCCTTGACTTTATCTTGATCAATTTACATAGACTTGGCTGCTAGGATCACGATCTTCTGCATCACAGCAAACAAAGAACTCCTTCTGGAATAGGTTGTATGCTTCGCAAAGGAACGCGAGTCAACGATCTTCCCAACGTCATCAACAAACTTGGCGCAGGCTTCCAAGTCCTTGAGCAGATTAGGTTTCAACAATGCATAAAACTCAGCAAATTATCCAGAGGCAGGCTTGGTAGACCCAGATACTGGGGCCACGACAAAACTTCTACATGTGAAATATTGTTAGCAATTGTTCTAGCCAACTTTGGAGCAGCAAGCATTACCAGCTTAAATTCAGCAACCTCTTTCTTCCCCTCAAAAGAAGTCAAATTAATCAAAAGTTTTTTAGCAGTAGGTGGACCCTTACAGGCGACAGAGGAAGTCTTCAGATTCTTCTTAACTGGAAAATCTCGAACAGGTGGTGATAACTTATTCCTCCCACTTTCGTTAGTAGTAGGCTCCATGATGGCAACCAGATGAGCTAATGCCTTAGCCTTAATCTGCTTTATCTCTTCTCTCGGGGGCAGTCCACCTTTCTCTTGGCGAAAAAGGGCTAAGTAGCCAGCGTTATCCACGATACTCGGCATGAATGTCCAGGGAGACATGCACCTTCTTCATATCTGGTGAAGTCTTTGAAGTTAATCCTCTACTTAAGGTATGCTTAAATAGGCTTTCCTGGCAATTTATTTCCCTTTCCGAGCATAATCTAATTCCAAGTCAAAGTGGGAATCTACATGAAATTAGGAAACAATTTTACGTTTCCCTAAGCAGCTTGGGATGTCTACACCTATAGCCATTTCCTATGAGCAGCCTAGTAGGTGTGAGGGCATTTGTGGAGCAAAAAATAATCCCAAAAATCCTAGAGGCAACATGTGAATTTTTGGACAAGAAAGACAAGATTACCCTCATTAGATGGGCAAGACACACTCGAATTCTCACGCGCATGCAACAAACAATAAGGACTCAAAATTCCCTCCATCGATGGAAGGGTCAAAGGTGATTACTATGAAATTTATTCAAATTCCACTAATCATTCCCTCATTGATTTCATTCAATAAAGTAAATCCTAAAATTCCTTAATTTCACTGTTCTAAAAATCCCCGCCTAGCATCATCTAGGTGCTAAGCGGCTGGCCACCATCCCAATTAATGCCTAGGCCTTTGAAAATTAAGAAAGGGCGCCTAGACTTGCTAAGGTGCCTGACTAGACCGCCTAAGCACTCGCCTAGCCCACCCAGATCCGCCTAGGCACTTGCCTAGGTTGCAACTCACTTAGATAGAAAATAGATAACTTTCCTTTTACATCTTATTGTTTCCAATAAATTGTAAGTGACTTATTGAACACTTAAATAAACACACATTATATGGTTGCTACCCATGTCTTCATTATGTTCCAATACTTCATAATAAATATGTCATACTATTTTCTAGTTTAGGATGAAACTATATATATTTTAAGTATAAATAGACACTTATTTACACGAAATACAATAGATTTACTTAAATCCGCCAAGTCTTCCTAGGCATTAGTCCCGAGCCCACCGACCAACTAGTGCCTAATGTCTTTTAAAAACTTGTTTTATTTAGAATAATTTCCATAGTAATTTCAAGATATTATTTCACATAATATCTTGAATTACTCCACCCAATTTCCCCAAATATGGCTAGCCATTCTCAACCCTTATGGTTGCCATCCTCCTATAAATACCTCACTTATCCTACTAAAATGCTAAGTCATTTGCTACCCACAAACTCCTAAAATTATATTCTTTTCAGAATACTAACTTTGGCAGAGATTCTTCGACCAAAACCCCCTTCATCATGGGCACGAGAGGCTTTTGACCTTAAATGAAGGTGTTATTGTAGATGTATTTTTGTCAAGGCAAGACACGGCACAAATTTGCATCCAAATGATTGTCCTGGTGTTTAGATCACATTTTTTAACCTAATACGTCCCAAATTTAAATCGTCTCCTTCCATTTGATGTAAATTAGTGTAGATTATAGCTTACAATAAAGTTTATTGCAGAGGTGAATGCAATGACTGGTATGCTTTAGGTGAATTTGAAGCCCATAGTACCATATATAAGTTGACTAATCAATGAACCAACCAATGGCATCCACGTGTCTCAACCAAAACCTAGTGGTTGTCATCTTCTTTAAATCCATGATACCTATAATCTCACCATACACACCTCTTTATTATTATTTTTAACCGTTTGATTGATTGAATAAAGTAAAGAAGATCAAATAACATAAATTAAATGGATGTGCATCATGACAAGAAAAAAGTATGTGAAAATATTTGGTTCAGGTACCAATTAGTATAGGCACTATAGGTCCTTCACGAAGAATGACCAACTCCCTTTCTAATAAATCAAGTAATTAGCTGTCCCATTACGTATTTGACCAATGATAAAATAATTGTAGCATCTTTAATGGCCTCTCTAAAAGAGCTCTTAGCTAAAAATATAGGGATAAGTTGGAAAACTTCATCTCCAATCACACTCTCTATCGTGTTTCTACGATAACAAAATTTCGACAACCTCCCTATCATTAATTAAGTGAATTCTTATTTAAAAATCCGATCACAGTAATAGCTACAGCATAACATATAGTTATTTTAACCAACGTTGTATAGTTGTTTGAGCTCAAAATCATGAGTTTATTTTTCAGTGTACCCACCTCATACAACCTGATTGATTTGGTTGATTGGGACACAATCCACAACACATGCATCCACGTTGAATTGTTGCCCAGAATCGTCCACGTACATGGTATAATCAATAATTTCCATGCAATATTGCCTCTCCTTCCAACTTTCACCATCCAACAAATGCCAATAATAAACAACGAAATTATTGCCGACCACAGAAGAACAGCAGCAAAAGGAAAATGATAGAGTAATAATTTGGCTGATAATTGTATTAAGAAATTGAAGGAATACTCAATCAAGATGCCCATTTGCACATGGGTTTCCACTTGCCAAAAGGACATATAAGATCGGCTTTGAATTAAAGATTTTTCAACCCCCTTTGAATTTTGGTGGATTTTTCTAATGTGCATTTGTTTGATTTAATGTTTTTCTGTTACTCCAACGAGCTACAAATTTTATAAAATAAGAACAATAATAATAATTGTTTCCATACTTGTTTTGGGTGCTGATCAAGGTGTTGAATATATCACTGCCAACTCATCTCTGCCAGCACATCAAAACAGTTGTAAAGGATTGGATGATGTAATAGTTAGTTGAAAGAGTTAGTTAGTTCTATAGTCAGCTATATATAGTTATTGTAAACAGATGGTAAAGTTAGTTCATTGAGTTTAATACAAAAGCTTCATTCATTTCGTTCTCACATTTCTCTTCTCTTTGTGAACCTTCATTTCTTGATTTGATAATTGTTCATCTCTGCTACTTCTCCAATGTAGTTAACACAAGGGAGATGGACTACTCATTTATTCTTGAAGATAAATCAGAGTTTAGTCCTTTATATTTTCATTTCAATCAGATTTTTAAACAAATTTTAATGAGATTTTGTAGGTACTAAAGTATGCAGTTTTATACATATTTTATTTTTATTGAAGAAATGATACAAATGGTTATAAGATTTAGCCACGGCACTAAATATGAGTAAATAATTTCCGATGATCAACCTCAACATAAGAGTTGACATGATTTGGAAAGAATTACGTACAACTAATATAGATATAGCTCCTGCTTCAGTCACTAATAAGACAATGACTACAGATAGAAATCAGCCGCAACAACCGTTTTAACACAGACACATTTATAAGGAGAGCACACTCAGAGAACTATCTCGGTTATAATAAAAATTAAAACTCAACCTATAGTAAGAACACATAATAGTTAAAGAGAGATGACTCGCTACAGATAATGCGTCAAATATTCCTGATGGAATCCATGCACTTGAGGAAGGTGTCCATGATCAGTCCTTCAGTCGCCGTCACCTTCTGTGAAGGTGTCCATCGCTCAGTCCATTTATCTAAATGTTGCGATATTAATCGTATTCCACCGCAACCATGTGGCTCTGCATGCTAAGATTCAAAGTTAGTTTGGTCATATACACCCTCAAACCGACATCGTATGAGCAAACCCATTAGTGAAACACATGCATTCTGAATGGCTTGTCTATAAAACTTCTCTCAGAATATATTACCTGAAATCTCAAGCTAAGGATCGGTATTTTCTAAAACTTTATTGAATTCTTGTAAAATAATTAGCAGTTTTTATCCAAGATTTAAGAGTACGTGTCAGATGTTTAAAAACACCAAGAAATTCCAATATATATTCTTCGAGGTTATATATGGATTGATATTGCCAGGCCAATATCTATTGTTACACTCAAAGAATTTAATTACTATTATCTTTTAAACCCCACAATAGTGTACTAGTTAAAAAATTAAACTATATTGCGGCTTGTTTTCAAATAAGATGTCTGAAAGGGGTTAAAATAAAACCGTTCGAACTTTTTTCTTTATTTTTATTACATGATTTACATTAATCTACACAAAGTAGAGAGAAGGTGGGGTTATCAGAGTAATTCACCACTTACAAAAACTGTTCAAAATTCGGTTGTTATGTATTAAACCAAAAATTTATTTCAGTACCCTTGAATTATGTACCCCTGATCGGATAACACATAATGTGGCTTAAATTTCATATGAACTGTACTGAAACTTGCATCTGGTTGGAAGATGGACAAAGTTGGCTTACGTCTTACCTTCAGAATGATGTTACAATGAGAAAAAAGGAAACAAAGTTAAGTTTGCTTTTTTGGTTACATTCAAAGGTAGCGAAGTTCGGATTCTAATCCTAGCTCATTGTCGAATTTGGAGTTGATCGTAAACACAATAAAACTATAGACTGTTATAGAGTAGGTATCAAGTAATATATTAGTGTGAACTGTTTATTTATTTGGTATATTTGAATGATTGAACGATGTTCGATTCAAATGTTTTTTTTGTAAGAATGATTTTCAAAGATAGATTAAAATTTTGAACAGAAACAATTATAAAATTTTAGCGGTAAAGATATGTTATTTGCAAGGAAAAAATGAATTCATCCCCAAGAGAAAATGCAAGTATTGTTTTTTTAACCTAACCCAACCAATGAATCACAAAAATGGTAATATTATTATGAATAATACTTGAATTCCTCTCTTAGGGGAATGACCCACTTGTAAATAACAGATCTCCATTGTAATTAAAATCAGAACCGTCCAATCTCTTAATCTTCATTTGAATATTATCCTTATGAAAAATCATTCGAATCGGAAACCGTTTAGCCATCCAAATGTTTCAAAATATATCAACGGTGTAAGTACCAAATTGCATATTCATGATAAATGTTGATTTATTTGATATATTTGAAGGACTAAACGATCTCCAATTCGAATGATTTTTTGTAACGATGGTATTCAAATAGAAATTAATTATTAAACAATTCCGATTTTGAAGTTTCTACGGTTAAGATTTGTTATTTGTAGGTGGGAGTATGAGCTCATTCCACCAAAAGGGGAATGCAAGCATTAAGATGTTTATTTCTTATTGGTGACAAATCATTTGGTTTAAAATTTTGTTCTCCCTAGTATTATCCTATTATTAATAGTAACAATAGAGAGATAATTAAGAAGATTTTGTTTGTGTGTGTAGGTGTGACGTTTAATTTTATTTATTTTTTATTTTTTTATTATTTATTTTTTTGTAAAGATTGCAGTGATTTTCATAAGGAGAAATTTTTAGTTGTAACCAAATTAAGCATGAGTTTCGTAATATATGCATGTTTTTCAAGTTTCGAGGAAGGTGTGCGTAGCCAAAGCATATTTCCAAACTTTCCAATAATGGCATTCATGTGGTTTACTACAAACTCAATGGCTTTTTCTTAGCATCCAGTAGTATATAACCCACTGCTACTGCTCACGGCCTACGATCTTAACTCAAACCCTTCCAACCCTTTCCTCTCTCACGCATTAATTAAGACTCTGAGGGCCACGATGAATAATAAACTCACAGTGCTGCTGCTTCTGCTATGTGCAGCTAATTTCCACGTCACCTTATCATTTGTAACAGATGGTAAGCTGATCTCGTCTGCTGTTTGTGCTGTTTTTATTTCCTGTATTTATAGACGGTTCCTATAATTGAATTGAATTATATGGTCAGCTGATCCCGTCTGTGGTTTATGCTGTTTTCATCTCTTGTATTTATAGACGGTTTCGATAATTGAACTGAATTATGAGAGAGTTATAGGAAGGTGCAGTTTGTTAATTTTAATGAGGAGTACTTGAAAGTTTCTCATACGTATATATATACACGACTCTGTCCGGGAGAATTCATTTCTAGTACTTAGGTTATTATCAATTTCAAGTCACTCTTGGTGGAAAATAAGTTGTTTTACTTTATGTGATCACTATGCTCAAATACCTAACAATATTACCATGTAGCCTTTCAAGTTCATATTTTCTTACAGCTCCTGGGTAGGAGGGTTGTCATAAATATTGAAGTCTTGTTAGTTTAGTTCCTATGCAACAAGTGAGAAATTTTTCAGTGTACAAGCTAAGACACTACATGTAATAATATAAGTGAAAAAATTGCTAAATATATTTTAAAATCATGTCGTTCAGTTATATTATATTACGTGGTGTACCACCTTGTATTTCATATATCCAAAAACTTCTCAGTTCAAACCCTTTTTAACTCAATGAAGAGGTTGTTTTCATTGATTTCTAATTACTTGTCTATTCTTGCAATAATGAATTTTTCTTCCTAAGTTTTTAAGCGTTTTCTTTCGTTCTCCAACAAATATTTTTAGCTAGCTTCTTAATTAGTTTATGAATCATCATTTTCAACAAATTTCTTTTGCTGCCTACTTAGTATTATGATTTAACGATATTTTTTCTATATGTAAACAATCTTAAATGACTAGTTTAATATCAAATTATTTTAATAGAATTAGTTTTAATCCAAACTCCACACTCTTTAATGTAAATATATCGTACAACTAAATTAACACTACAAAAAGTTACCCCAATGCAAATTTTCCTTCCTATATTTATTTTGACTAAATTATACATGATATTTTTCTAAAGAATCAATAACAGATAATTTGTATATTTGTATAATGGAAAGACCCCGCTAGATTATCTTTATGCACATGAGTTTGAGAATCTAGTCGGTGATTTGGTGGGAGCTGTATAAATATCCAGTTTGCATGGCTGGCAGCACTATCGTTTTCATCTTATTCCCAAGTTGCATCTACTACATTTATATTGTTAATTTGGCTAGTCTTATGACGGTAACAATATTTGGAAGTACACAAAGAGTCCAAAACCAAGTAACGACCCCAATTTTGTCACCTACCTCAAGTTACAAGGGTTTAAGAGCATTACAATAGGGCTCAAAATCTAACTACTATCACATCATATGATCGGTCGACACAATATATGATGTGATCGTGGCATCAAGGGTATGCTTTAATCTTAAGAACAAGGTAAACACCATTTTATGTAATATCATATATACTATTTAAACTTATTAGCTAGCTTTCGGTGGTCCTTTTCTTTTCATATTATTTCAGGATACTTCTCTTGTAATTTCTTATGCAGTTCCATATGATATCAATAAATTCGGTACAAATAATATACTATAGCGTCGTTAATTAATTTGTTTGAGTTTTACAAATCAATTGATGTTGTATGTGACAACAATAGCAAACAAATTAAATATTGTCATGTCAGTTAGCGGTCACAGCGGTAAGATTTGTGAGTGAATTTACATGTTATTGAAAATAACTCTATTCATTTCTCAGGCTTATTACCCAACGGCAACTTCGAGTACGGTCCAAAGCAATCAGAACTCAAGGGCACAGTAGTGACAAACCCTCATGCAATTCCCAACTGGGAAATCTCAGGCTTCGTCGAGTACATAAAATCAGGCCAAAAACAAGGCGACATGCTGCTGGTCGTCCCCGAGGGTGGTTTCGCAGTCAGGCTCGGCAACGAGGCCTTGATCAAGCAGAAGTTGAAGGTCAAGAAAGGCGGGTTCTACTCCGTCACGTTCAGCGCCGCTCGGACGTGTGCACAGGAGGAGACGCTGAACGTGTCCATCACTCCCAACCTTGAGAAAAGGCACTGGGGAATAATGCCAATCCAGACAATGTACAGCAGCATTGGATGGGATTCGTATGCATGGGGTTTTAATGCAGATTTTGATGAGATCGAGCTTGTGATCCATAACCCTGGTGTGGAGGAAGATTCTGCTTGTGGCCCACTTATTGATTCTGTTGCTTTGAAGCTCTTGGCTTCTCCTAAACGTACTAGAGGTAAAAAGTTGGGGTTTTTCCTTTTTTTTTTTTTTTTAGCTTTTTTATTGTTCTTAGTAATTGATTGAGTTGATTGTGATTTTGCATGCAAAAGCCATGCATTTTTAGCCAACAATCAAAACCCAATTCAGATTAATTAATTTCCCATATATAAAACCCAAGCTTTGTTCTTCCAACTCTCTTACATGACATGAGTGAATTTCACATGGGTCTCGCCTAATTCAAAAAGTTGTTAATTGAATTTTTCTTAGCTTCAAAGATAATTCTAAGTGATAATCTGATAACACAACTTGTAAGATTTAAGTTTTTTTTTTTTTTTTTGAAATATCATATATCCGAATTTAAGAAAATTTCATTATCGCTATATTAATATATTACTAATCACATTATCATTTTACTTTCATCTCGACATAGAACTAACTTGTAATCCAAGTAAATTGTACGTGAATCTGCTAAGACAAACATCTTTCCCTTAACGTTGTCATTTTTCTTTACCAAAAAAAATGCTTATCATTTTTGTTCAATTATTATTTTTGCAGCCAACTTGTTGAAAAATGGAAACTTTGAAGAAGGGCCCTATCTGTTTCCCAACACATCATGGGGAGTCCTAATCCCACCCCACATAGAAGACCACCACAGCCCACTGCCAGGCTGGATCATCGAGTCCCTCAAGGCCGTCAAGTACATCGACTCCAGGCACTTCTCCGTCCCCGAAGGCCGGAGAGCCATCGAGCTGGTCGCTGGTAAAGAAAGCGCATTGGCCCAAGTCGTCTTCACCTTGCCCGGAAAACTGTACGCACTCACATTCACCGTCGGCGACTCCAACAATGCCTGTGAAGGCTCCCTCGCCGTTGAGGCGTTTGCCGGCAAAGACACCCTCAAAGTACTGTACCAGTCCAAAGGCCAAGGTGGGTTCAAGCGCGCCAGGTTCCTTTTCACCGCCGTGGGCCCGCGCACTAGGATCATGTTCTATAGCACGTTTTACACCATGGCCGCTAGGGGTGGTTCGGTATGGGATCCCATACCGAAACCCTTGTCCCGATTCCCAAACCGAAATTTTTGGGAATCCCAAATTCAATACCAATCCCAAACCAAATTTTCGGGAATCCCAATTTTCGGGAATCCCGAAATAATTTCGGGATTTCGGGACAAATCGGGAATCCCGAAATGTTTTTGGGCTTTTGGACTAAAATTTGACATATTATGTTTTTGGGCTAAAATTTGACATATTATGTTTTTGGGCTAAAATTAAGTTTCAATCTACCCACTACCTATTTGTGCACAAAGTTTTTGGGCTAATGCCATCTCACCCCACATTCCAACTTTGATTCCTCCTCCACATAGTTGTAATTAAATGAAAATTTTGGCGGCGCCCATGTCTGAAAGAACAACTATATTGTGTACTCGAAAACAAAAGAAAAAAATTTGAGCTCAACTAATTGCATGCCCTGTACCCACCTTGTCCGTGTATATATATACAATATATGTATACTGATATGTTCATGCATGCATAATGGTCTTTGCTCCTTTGTTTCCTTGATTTGCCTAGGTATGCAGGAAACTAATATCCACATATTAATCACACTAGTGGCTAGGTATGCAGGAAACTAATATCCAAAGATTAATCACACTAGTGGCTAGGTATGCAGGAAACTAATATCCAAAGATTAATCACATTAGTTGAGACAACTGGAATATAGAAACAAACAAATTGAACAAACAAACATTAGTTATTTAGTTGAGACAAAGATTAATCACACTAGTGGCTACCAATACCATTAATTAAAAAATAATTCTCTTATAATTAAAAAATAATATATATATATATATAATATTTATTTCTATTCGGTATGGGAATACCGAAAAAATGGAGATGTAATCCCGAATCCCATACCGAAAATTTCGGTTTGGTTCGGGATGACATACCGAAATTTTCGGGAATTTTGGTTTGGGATTTTTTTGGTTTGGGATCGGGATTTTTTCGGTTTGGTTTGGGATTTTTGGGATTTTTTTCCAGCCCTAATGGCCGCCGACCACTCTGGGTCTCTGTGCGGCCCCGTCATTGACGATGTCAAGTTACTTAGCGTTCGCAAACGTGTTTGATGGAATGCCACAGATCGAGAAAACGTTTCGCGGCTGCTTTGGTCTTTTAGCTGATAAGTTATATATGTTATGTTATGTAGGAGGAGGAGGAGGAGGAGGAGGAGGGTGGGGGGTGGCGCCGGGGGGTGGGTGAGTTCTGAGATTTTACTTTGTTGTAAACTTGTAATACGAGGTTAACACGTGAGTGCTATCCATATATGTGATGTGTAGTGTACGCATCCTTTTTATCAAATGAAAGGATCGAGGTTCGATAGTAAAACTTTTTTTTTTTTTTTTTTTTTTTTTCAATGAAGTGGTGTTTTTGTTTTGATTTTTCTACATTTTCCTTTAGATATTAAGTTTGGCATCTTGCTTTGTTTGAAGGGTTCTTTCAAAACCCTATAAAACGAGGGTCGGTCGTCGAAAATAATGTGGAGTGAGTCTAAAAATAATCGTAACAAAAAATTACTCAAATCTTCTAATTTGATCGTTGGATTCTTTTGGATAGCTAGTTTGGCATGAGCTTTACTTGAAGGTCTTAAATACTTATAAGATGAAAGTTAGGTCGTCAAAATGTAATGTTGAGGGAGCCCTTAAAAGATTATCCTAACCAAAATATCATCGTTGAATTAGATGGTATTCATATTCGTTTATTTTTCACTACAAATTAATTTCTTAAAAATTTTGGATTTGTCCCAATTTTGCATGATAGTCTATGAATGATGATTTAATATAGACAATTAAGATCGTTAGAAAAAATAGTTGCATAATGATCCCCTAAAGCGTCCCTCAAATAAATATATTTTTTTTTGAACAAACACTGTTATCTACACGAAGGAAGTGGGGGAGTGGGTTAAGCCTCACGATAGGCTAGCAATAATATGGTTCAAATTCGCCTTTGTGCGGGAATCAAACCTAATACCTCTTACTTACAAGTAAAAAAAAATGCTATTAGACCCTAGTATTAAATGACTCAAATATTTTTTTTATCACCCAATATAAAAGGAAACTGAGTGCATAGGCTTTGCCGCTAAAAATCATTCATTACAACGTTGGCAATTAATAACTTGCTTTTGGGCAATTAGCATAAATGATCAGTTTTTTACATTTAGATGCAAATTAATGTTTATTACGTCATTATTATATTTGCATGGTTTATTATATTATCTTTGAGTGATTGATATACAATCAATATGCCGTCATTATTAAAATTGATTATTTTTGCAACCAAATTTCAAAAACTAATCTTTCGTACTAATTGTTTTTTTTTTCCCTTTATGAACAAGGCATAGATTTTAACTGAAATTGTGATCATGTGATGCGCGAGTTTGATATCAATTGTAATTGTTGGTCCCTGCGATCAATTTTGAGATTTATGGATTACCATCTAATTCAATCATGTCTTTGTGTCTGGATTGAATCGTTTGGAACCAATTTCTGTTTCCATTTAGTTTACCGTTCGGTTTCAGTTTTACTACAAATACTTTGGGGATTCAGAAAAAGGGCAAAGTAATCCTTTTCGTCTTATCTTTATTTGAGACGGCTTGCGGAGTTATCGGACCACAATTATGGCTTATGTGAGTTCTTCTAGTTCTCGTTCACGTTCAAGTTCCAGTTGGGAGGTTGGTACTCACTGCCGTCGCCTAGAAAGGGTGTGTGGTATTGAGCTGGATGTTGATTCGTTGAAGAATAGTTCGTCAAAGAATGATTCGGTTTCCACTAGGTCGGCTCAGGATTAAATGAAGATCCATAACTATGTATGATTCAAATAAATATGTATGATATAGTTGATGAATTTTCTTTTCTTTTTTTATTTTTTGTCAAATGATAGATTTTGCTAGATTAGATGTTAGATTAACCACCTACGGAGTTTGAACTCATACCGTCATCCAAGGGTTCAACAACTTTCCACCACTGTGGTAAAGGACCACTTGCGATGCATTTTCTTAGCTAATAAAGTTATTGTTGTTGGTTGTTCAAGTTTAAAAAAAAACAGCCGAGAGTTTCAGATTCGCCCTTTTTTCCTTCCCTATAACAGCCGAGTGTTTTTTTGTGTTTACTTTTTACCAAAAAGAAATGGTGTTTATTAAGGAGTAAGATCATTTGCAATGGTGAGGATAAAACTTGAATTTTAAGTTTTAAAACCCCCCACCCCAAAATCATTTTTAATTGTTGGGCTAAAATAAGTCTTGAGGAGAAAAAATCATTTTGAGCTAAATTCCTCTCAAAATTTAAGCCAGAATAGTGGTTGAGCTCCAGTTGTGCGAGGGAACGAGCCTGCTTTTTGCCCAGCCACAGCCCGCGGACGCGTAACACGCATCACATGTGACAAGGCTTCAACTGCTAGGTCCTAGTGCTAACGCTATTGTTGGCCACTTGCGACTAGCCCAACGACTCATTTTATGATTCGATAGCTAGAAATAATGTCGTTGGTTGATCCAACGGTCTAGATTTATAAATACATTAAATTCAACGGCTGAGGTCGACAAGGGAAAATGTAACGGTAATAAAAAAGCTAACAACCCAAATTAAATCCAACAGCTACAACAATTTAGAAAAAAAAAATATTAAAATCAAAATTCACCTCAACCATCTTCAAATACCTATGTATTTGTTCAAACATTCGCAAAAAATCATTTTCCTCATATATTTCCTCTATTTTTTCTTTCTACCCCAACTTCCAAAACTATTTCTTCGCTTTCCCATTTCCCAGTAGGACCTCAATAAATGTACTCCAAGGAGGAATAACTTCTTCCATGATAAGCAAACAGAAATTATAGGATGCTATGCTGAATGTCTTCGATCCCTGTAATGTCTAATGCGCAAGTCCACCACCAAGTCAACCAAATTCCTATGAATATTAGTATTAGTAATCGTTGTAAGAATGAGGTAGGTAGTGATTTTTCATTAATTATCAAAATTTAAATATTTGTAGGTTAAATTGTTCATAAAATAAATTATAATTCACATAAATTTTAATTTTAAAAAAGTTACCAAAAAAGAATAGACTAAACTCACTCTTTAATAATGTCAACTAAAATTTTAATTCATCATTATTGGACGAGTTGTTTATGGTTTATGGCTTAAATTTTTTAACTTTTAACCCATCACCATTGCACATGGTCTAATAGAATGGGTTGAAACGAAATTCCATGTTCTCCGATGAATTCACGTATACTCGAGTGGAACCCACTCGAGTTGGGACCAAATGAAACGAGTTTCTACAATTCAGTTTTAATTTTTTTTAATAGAAAATTAAAAGCAGCTATTAAATGAGTTTTTAGTTTTTAATTTTTTTATAAAAAAAATAAAAAGTTGAAAATAGAAAACTAATAACTATAAAGTGAAATAGTTCACTACTACGTTTAACATTTAGCACGACGAACACAAATTGGTTGCACAAAGATTGTGAAGAAAGACTTTGCTCGACGAATAAACACATTAGTTACGAAGAAGAAAGCACGACGGTTCCGCCTTCGTCGCACCAAATTTTTAGGAACGAATATTCGTCACACAAAATGCTAGGACACATACATGGGATGTGACATCCCACATCGCCTAGGGGAGTGATCCTTAAATGTATATTCCCATCCCTACCTAGCACAAGGCCTTTTGGGAGCTCACTGGCTTCGGGTTTCATGGGAACTCCGAAGTTAAGCGAGTAGCGCGCGAGAGCACTCCCATGATGGGTGACCCACTGGGAAGTTCTCGTGTGAGTTCCCAGAAACAAAACCGTGAGGGCGTGGTCGGGGCCCAAAGCGAACAATATCGTGCTACGGTAGTGGAGTTGGGCCCGGGAAGTGATCCGCCTGGGCTAGGATGTGACAATTTGGTATCAGAGCCTAACCCTGGCGTTGGTGTGCCGATGAGGACGTCGGACCCTAAGGGGGGTGGATTGTGACATCCCACATCGCCCAGGGGAATGATCCTTAAATGTAAATTCTCATCCCTACCTAGCACGAGGCCTTTTGGGAGCTCACTGGCTTCGGGTTTCATGGGAACTCCGAAGTTAAGCGAGTAGCGCGCGAGAGCACTCCCATGATGGGTGACCCACTGGGAAGTTCTCGTGTGAGTTCCCAGAAACAAAACCGTGAGGGCGTGGTCGGGGCCCAAAGCGGACAATATCGTGCTACGGTAGTGGAGTCGGGGCCGGGAAGTGATCCGCCCCGGGCCGAGATGTGACATGGGATGACTAACCTTTGTCTCTAAAAACTTTGCGTGACGAAAATAGTTAGTTGCAAAAAATTATGCCAGACAAAGTTATTCGTCGCGCAAAAAAAAAAAAAATTGTAACAAAATAATAAAATTAAATTGCAATAAAAAAATGTAATGAAGAAAAAAATAATTTATCTAAAATAAAAATCAAATGTATCTACAAGGAAAAAGTTTAAAAAGTAAGGGAGTAAAAAACTAAGAAAAGAAGGTGGAATAATCTACAGGGTCGTCGTTCGTAGGTGGCTAGAAAGCTTGGGGCAAGAAGGCCTTGGGGTTGAGGACGGGCTCAAAGGTCGAAGGGGCGGAGTTCTAGGTATGCTTGGGTTGGAGGGGCTCGGACATCAACGGGGTACGAATATCCGAAAGACGAATGCTGGACTCACTGAGGGCCTTTACGATCAGTGAGATCTGGCTCTTATACGAGGTGAGCTCAATCATAAGGTTGGCCACCTCTGCTGTCAAAGTTGTCACCTCGCCCTTCGACTACGAGGATGAAGAGGCTTTAGGTTTCCACCGCCAGGCATTGTCCATCCCCTTACAATATGTCACTAGCCTCTGACTGAGAGTTTAATCCAAGGTGTCTATAAGGATCTGAATCCCCGCATTCTCGAGGGGGACCATGGACTCGATCGGAGTCTTGGGAGGAAGTTGGGAGGCGGACTCCTGAAGAACCAACCTACCTCTTCTCCATCATCGTTGCCTGTGTAATATAACATGAAATATTAATAATAACATTAAAATAATAACCGTGATACTTGAATGCGTAAGATAGTAATTACAATTGAAGAATACTTACATGAAGGGACTCGGCCAACTCATCCCCAGGTCAAACATAAACGTTTGCAAATATATCGATCTCCGGGAATTTTGAACCCCCCTGAATAGAACAAGATAAGAAAAATGTTAGTACGAAAAAAAAAATTAATATTACTGACATATTAAAAATTGAACATGAAAAGCTTTATTATTACCTGCCTCCGTGCCTCCATCCTATACGAGAAGAGCCTCAAGCCTGAATGGTGGAGAAGAGTCTTCTTCTCCTGATTGATCTTGTTGGCTTTTGCCTTCTTCTGTTATACACAAAATAAACGTATCAGTTGTAATTTAAATGAAATATAAAAAAATCAATAAACATTACTAAGAAACGTATAATACTTTTAGACTTAATATAAAAAACATATCATATAGTCGGGCTCCTAAAAATGACTGCAGACCCACACCCAATTTTCTTCCTGGTCCTTAAACTCTTTCGGGAAACCCTCTTCAAGAGCAGCCTATGGATCATCAAATGTTTGAAAATATTGGTGCAGGTCGCTCTTCCACTACTTGTACCATTCAGAGAAGAGCCTATTGACGTACGCCAACATATTGTCGTTGATGTCATCGAAATTTCGCACTTTCATCCTCACCTTGTCTGGCATCGCCTTTCAACACTTCCATCGCATAGGGCAATAAATCCAAACAACGTGATCAATGTCGTGGGCCAATGCACTATGCTGCTTCGTTGTTGGTGCAGCCCGATGCCGGTCATTGTATCCAATCATGATACGTTCGTTGGTCACCCGGGTGACCTTTGCCTTCTTCAACTGGCGACAAGGTCCTCTGGTATTTTTCTTTGCTGAAAAAAAAAAAAAAAAAAAAAAAAGTCAAACAAGCACTACAAATTATACCAAAATTTCGGCAGAACCTCCTCTAAAGTTAAAACATTTCCCAAACCCTAGACATTGTAATGAAAAATATATGATATCCAACAACAATCACAACAGTTGAATAAGCCAATTTGGACCAAACGCACAATTGCAGTATGTAACAATTTTGATTGAACTTAATATATGAATAACTAAATTCACAAGGAAATAAAGGGAGTTATTTAACTTTACCTTGTTGTGACCCTAAGGCATTAGTAGTGGATGCTGATGTCGTGTCGGCCATGCGGGGCAGCGGTGACCACGCCTGGCGCTAACAAGTAGCACCATTGAAGATGCTGATGACACTGGCGCCTGGGAGACCCAGTGACTAACCGGATTAACCGACATGGGGTCCATTTCTGCTGGAGTAGTGGCGGTTGAAGTAGGAGGTGGGAGAATCGAACAAAGTGCAGTCGTCATCGCCTTACGACTTCTAATAAGTTGCGACATCTGCACAATTAGAAAAAAAAAAAAAAATCAATGCATATATATGTTGTGAGACGACAACAGTAGCCTTCAGAAATTCAATCCAATTAAAAAATGATATGGTTTCGGGGCTGTTCAAAATACCAATGCATAGAAGGTTATTTTCTTTCAAAAAAATAAAGTCAATCAGCTTGAAGGAAGAACTCTCTGTTGCAATATAAGTGCACTCGGTGTGTTAGTGTTGCCACAAATGCAAACTACTATATGTTATATATAACTTCAAACAGTGCATATACTCGTTTAGGTAAGCTGAAATAACAAATTCAGCTCACTTTGTTCATACATGGTGCCCCATATAAAGATCCATAATACACACACATATTTGTAACTGAAACGGCAAACAAAGGCTAATTAGATCATTATTTAAGGTAACATCTTCTCTACACTATTTAGAAGAACAAAGGTTTTTATTTCAAGAGTTTATTTTCATAACTGAATTTGTAATACTACCCTCTCCCTCGTGTAGCAAAACACTGATGCCCAAACAACTTAGTGGAAGAAGCATTTATTTGCAAGCTTATATCAACTTTTGGTAGTTGATATCACACTTTCTAAAAAGATGGTCTGTTTTTTTTTCTTCCATGCTGCTGTCCTCCAGATTGCATAGATGCATCACAAGTAAAAAACAAAAACTGCTAGCATAAAATGAAAATTTGGCATGCCAATTTGAACGTTAAAAATTATTTATCATGGAAGAAAGATAAGTAACAATAAAAAGCATAAAACTCGGCCATTTTGAAAGATGGCTAAGAAGATATTGAAGATACAAATATTTAAGTATCTGATAACATAATGTTAAAATGGAAAAGACAGAAAAATGAATATAATTACAAGGAACTAGAGGGACATATTTGACACTCTGAAAAAGTTCTCAATTCTTCCACAAATAATCATGCATATAAATATGCCAATTAAATTTCCGTTTTTGGTATGAAATTATTCCTATGCTCACTCCTTTTATATCTTCATTATGACAATAATATCTAACAAACATCACCATGTGGAACCAGCCCTTACAAAACTTGTTAAATAGCTGCAGTCTAAGAAAGACGCTGCAAGTAACAGCCAAAACAAGTCAATGCTCATACAGAAAAGCAAATAACTTATCGTTAGATTATAATATATATAAAACTTATAATACTCTCATGAACATCGATCATCTTCTTAATCAAGTTTAGGCTCACAGGTGTAATGTCATATGTTTTACAATTATATGTTAAAACCCAAGACTGTATATTTATGGGACCAATTTGCGTGGCCTGCCATTGCCAATTTGCCATGCCATGTTGCTTAATTATATATACTGCCTTCCATCACCTTAAGACTCAAAGCGGGGATATAAGAAGTTCTCTTAATGGTAGGGAACTGAGGTTTTGAAAATACTCGTCCAAAACGTCAAGTAGGAATTTAATTAATTATAATTATACATGAAACCAAAATGAAGCGTATATAATTATTTGCACGGTTTGCCTGGGCAGGCCTGCCATGTTATTGTGTTTGCTAAAGGTGGACTGATGTCGAGTGGAAATGGTTCTCCTCTCCTAGGTCCTAAGTCACAAGTTAATTGACAACTACGGAACGTCATCACGCACTTCTTTTCTATCAGTTGGATGAAGCTAGGAAGGTAGCTAGCAAATAGTAGGATTGAGATTATTCATGCATTCCCTTTAAGTAGTGGATAGGCCTTTGGGGACCAAAAGTCATGTGTTGGTGTAGCCTAGGAATAAGAAGAAGAATACATAAAGATATATGTTCTGTGTTCATAGGAGGAAGAAGTGAAGAATACAAAACTTGTTAAATAGCTGCAGTCTAAGAAAGACGCTGCCACCGTTACTTATTCCATGAAACACTTGAAGGATTCTGGATTATATATAGCTCACTATTCTCTTACTGCCCTATGTAAAAGCCCAGACTACCCATAACTAACAGCTAGCAGCTAATTTTAACTAATCTTACTGCTCCTTCCCTATTGGTTAAAATCTTTGACATGGTCTACTGTCATGTCAAATGGGACTACCATCTATATAAGAACCATTCTAGTCTACTGAAAATGGACAGTAATGCCTGTAGCCATTGTCCGCAGCATCATAGAAAAGAAGAGTTCCAGGCAAAAAACAAAAATGGAAATGGATGGTATTTTATGTACAATTGTGGAAAAGGGAAAACAGACAAATACCAACAGCAATTGACAGGACAAATCAATCACATTGTCTAAGGAACATGCAAATTTAGAAACTGAAGGCACGTAGGCACGTACAAACTTAGTACATCTAGCTTATATTTGTCAAAGCAGATCAATGGCACTGAAATCAAGCATGCCGCTGATAACTAATTAAATTCTTGCAGGTATTCAATCCATAAACTTGTCACACCCTCTTTCGATAGGAATAGAGCATAGCTCTTTAACAAGCACAACCCATTAATTTAAATTTACAAACAACTGAGTGTAGCTCTTTGACATTGCAAATAATTGAAGTTACTGAATTTGTAATACTACCCTTTCTCTCCTACCATGAATTTGCAGTCGATAGATTATGTGTATAAAAATTAATTATAAAAATCAAAGCAATTATCAAAGCAAATTAGAACCCTAATTCAAAGCATTAGATTTCGAGCAACCAGAAAACAACTAATTATAAAAATCAAAGCAGATTAGAACCCTAATTATAAAGAAATTATCAAAGCATGAAATAATCCTAGAACCCCAATTCCTAAAATATTCTAGAACCCCAATTCTTAACTTTACTAGAGTTAAGTAAATTGAAAAATTACCTCAAAGAGAGAGAGCGCGAAGGGGCGAGAGGGTGAGAGACCGAAAGGGTGAAAGGGTGACCGAGATTTAGTGAGAGAGAGGGCTGTCGGAGGGAGAGAGTTTAGATAGAGGAAGAGCCAAGGGGAAAGTGTTTGCGATTTCAGTTAAATCCCGAGGTTCTTGCATGATGAATTGAAAGGTATTCGTCACGCAAAAAATTCAAATTTTCCCGAAATTATTTTTGTGCCCACCCAGAAAGTCAAAATTTCACATCCTTGCGCTACGAAAAGGAATGTGGTCGTCGTGCAAAGAACATTTGGGCGACAAATACCTTTATGTTCGTCGCGCAATAAGCTGAAAATTTAATTTACCCCAGTCAATTTTTTTTATTTAAATTTAATCAAATAAAAACAATTTATTTATAACATAAGATAAATAATTTAAAAAAATATCATTTAATATGTTTTACAAAGCAAGTCACAAATAAATTGCATTATTCATCATCCGAACTATAATAACTTTCACAATTGTCGTTATCATCATTTTTAGTTTCCCATTCCTCCTCCTCGATAGGTACATCACCGTCGTCGTTCGGGCTCACTGCAACATTGTATCGCGGAAGATTACCAAGGTCAATTGTTATTGACTGAATCGGTATTTCGATTGAATCCACTCCTTGTATCTGAAACAGTTATTGGATAAGATTTGTATCTCGAAGTGTTTATGCATCATTTCTATTGAAGATTCTAAACGTTGGTCAGCGATGTTGTTGACATAGTCATCAATAGGGTCTTGTTTTGGTATAGCATACACAATCCTTTGATCCATCTTCTGAACAACTTTCCAACCTCTCCTAGCTTTAGGGCCATCTAGATACACAATCTGTTTTGCCATGTTTGCCAAAATGTAAGGGTCGTCATCATACCAAGTTTTGTTAGTGTTCACAGATAGTAAGGCATGGTCGATTTTAACACTTCCTTTCCTATTTGGGTTTGTATCAAACCATCGACACTTAAACATGATCACTTAGCATTGGACTTTGTAAAGCAATTGCACGACACTTGTTAGTTTACCATAGAAATCAATGTCTATACTTTCACCTCCACTTGGGACATGGACACCATTGTTTTGCGTACACAACTTGTCATCTCATGCAACCCCCAAAAACTTGATGTCGTTAACATGGCAACCCGGGAACAATTCAATGCGAATCAGTCCGAACACCAAGTTATATAACTCTTCATTGTAAGTGGGGGAATTCGATGCTTTGAATTGATTCACTTAACATTATACAAAAACATACACCTGTTAGTTTGAGAAAATTAAATACTACAATATATACGTCAAATACAAAACACTTATAACTTACATATTCACGAAACCACAGTGGAAACAATTCACGGTGTTTCTTGGCATACAAATGTGATGGATGTTCTCACTTCTTCATCTCTTCATGCTCATCTAGGTATGCCATTGTCTCATCACAATTGTTCAGTACGAACCAATGCGCTACCTCCATGTCATTTTTGGAAAACGACTCACCTCATATAGGATTTCTAAAGGGTCGTGCGCTTTGGGCAAAAACAGAAAGTTTCTCCTTTCTCACACCCCTTTCATTATTGCACTGAGGGCGATTGAAAGTCGTCTCCACATCTTTTAAATACATTCCACAAAATGTATGAGACTCATGTTGAACACAAGCCTCTATAATTGATCTTTCGGACTTCGCCCTGTTGCATACACTTTTTTTCAACTCCCCGAGAAGCCTATCAAAATGAAATGATACGATACAAATTAGTGAGCGTTAGTTAATGATGAATAAACAAATGATAAGGATTATATACATTTCTATTGGATACATCCAGCGATAATTGACAAGACTAGCAAGCAACGCCTCTTCCAGCAAGTGAACCATCACATGAATCATACTTATGAAGAAAATTGGAGGAAATATCATCTTAAACTTGCATAGGACTTGGAAAATGTCATGGTGCAACTGATTAATGTCCGTCTTTCACAACGTTCTTGATGATAGTTGGGAAAAAAATCTAGACAACAACATGATTGGCTTCATTACATCTTCTGGCAATAGGTGTCGAATACCCACAAGAAGTAGGCGTTGCATAATCACATGGCAGTCATGGCTCTTTAGTCCAACAAATTTACCCCCGTCAACATTCACGCAATGTGTGATATTAAAAGCATAACCATCGGGAAGCTTTACTGATGATAAAAACTTTAAAAACTCTTTTTTGTCATTCGGTTTCATAGAATAAAATGCAAGATCCCTTATGGCTTTATCACTATCCATATTCATCCATAAACCCTTATGTATTCCCATTTTCTCCAAATCAAGATGAGCTTTGATCGTGTCCTTTGTCTTGCCCTCGATATTTAGAATGGAGCCCACCAATGTGTCAAATACATTTTTCTCAACATGCATACCATTGAGGTTGTGTCTCAATATTAGTTTTGACCAATACTGGAGCTCGAAAAACATAGACTTGTGCGTCCAACTCTTTATCCTTTTCCCGCCACTTATGGTCCCATGGCAACTATCTCCGATGACCAAGGTAACAAACTTTCCCAATGTGCCAACTAGATGTTACATCATCCTTGCATATAGGGCATGCCATATAACCCCTAGTGCTCCACCCATAAACCATTGCATATGCAGGAAAATCGTTCACAGTCTACATAACTGTTGCCTGCAAAGTGAACATCTTCCAAGTACACTTATCGTACGAGCGCACACCATTTGTCCATAAATCCTTTAGCTCATCAACCAACGACCTTAAGTAAACATCAATTTTCCTACCAGGATCCTCATTTATCAAAAGAGTCATCATCATGCATTCTTTTTTCATGCATTTCCAAGGTAGAAAATTATATGGAAATACGAAAATCGGCCAAATGTTGTGGTGTTGGTTTAGAACCTCGAATGGATCAAATTCGTTAGTGGAAAATCCCAATCTAACATTCCATGGATTAGCAGCAAACTCGGGGAACGTTCGACTGAACTCTTTCCATGCCTCCCTATCTACAAGATGCCTCATCACATTGTCATTTACCTTTTTTTTTCTTGTTAGGACGGATGATATTACATTATCAAGAGTGGATTCAAACAAAGCTATCCAAGTGGTTGTTGCTGTTTGCTCAATTTGGGTTTGTCGATATCTAACCATCCATCATTGTCTTTTGTTATGTGGTTGAGGTAGACATATTAGGGTTGTTACATCAGCCTTATGTCAATGTTTTGGTTTGCACGTATACACTTTGACTTTGTGAATGGTAAAGTACACACTACTGTCATTACATATGATATGATTATTTTGGTTGACAAATCTGACATTGTGAGTTGTGTAATGTTCAAATTGAAATGGTTGCATATATGTGTCCTTGTGGATTATGTGTAAAATAAGTAGTCCTTATTATTTATTATTCTATAACAGTTAACAAATGCATTCCATAATATTGTTATAACCATATAATAGTTAGCAAAACGAGGTTGTACCACAGTTTTAACTTGGCGTTAAAACCCTCAGTTTCATGTCTCCACTTGGACATTATGTGTTGTGAATTGCTTTGACTATCTGAGAAGTAGAATGCCTTTTTAGCATGATGTGGATCGAAAGCTATAGGAATCCACAACAATGCCTTTTTGTCCGAACTTCAATGTTGCTTCCAATTTGAGGGAAGAAAAAAGTCTTCCCTTTCTTTACCTTATAAACAAGGTAACATATCACTAAGTACCCAAACAAAACCCATTACCTTTTTAATATTTTGTTATTATTGAGGGATCTTTGCAGGTTTCCCTTTCTTTGTACATGGTTTTTTGGTTTTGGAGAGAACCCAAGTTGACAATAAAGGTGACGAGACACAAAAGTGAGGTGGTTAAGATAATCCCTAGGCCCATATCTCATTGTTCCAAGGTTTACCTTGTTCTTGCCATTTTTTCCTCTCTTGTTTTTGTGTTAGCAGAAGAAGTTCTTCCATTGACAAAGACAAGAATTTCTTCTGCCGATTGAAATTCTACCTCTTTCGGCGACTGAAGGTTCAACAGGCACATTTGTGCTCAGTTTTCGAGGGTACGAAGGTGGGGTGTTTATTTCCAAGTTTCTACATCAATGATTTATGGATATGGTGGGTATGTTCCAATTTTTGTTTAAAGTGTTGTATTCCACAAATTTGACCAATTGTTTCCGTGGTGTGTATATGGTGTATATATGTTGAGTATATTCTGTGCATAGGTTGTGCATATATTGTGTATATGGTGTGCTTGTCTGTACTTTAATATCACAATCACAATTGTTTACTAGTTCTGATGCACCTATGGTATGTGTAATTTCAGGTTTGTGGAATAAAACATGGGGGAAGTACTTGTAATGATTTATCATAGTGGGAAGTGGGTTACATTCAAGAAGGAAAATAAGTATGTAGGCGGTGAAGAGAAATGAGTTGTTGTGTCTAAATCTATAAAATTGTTGGAGTTTTTAGAGATTATTTTGAAGATCATGTATTGTGGTGTTGACATAGTTACTCTTGCCTACTCAATTCCAATAGGGTCCCATGCAAACAAAGTTGTGTTCATTGGGACGACAGTGACATGCGGTATTTTTTGGAGTATAGCTTGGCAGTTATTGGTACAAGGGTAACACCTATATATGTATCCATGCTCCACATCTCGGGCAGTATGAACCCACCTCCCACTAAGGTCCCACTTTGGTCGGATGCAACGTTTGAAGTAAAGAGTACTTTAGTTGGAAAACAAAGGGTTTTGGGTATTATGAGGTGCTTTTTGAAGATGGCAATGACATAGATTGGGTTACCATGGTGGACTTTGAATCGTGGCAGTACAGATTTGATTTAACTAGCGTTCCACTTTTACAACTCATAATGTGATGTCCATGGCTGACAGTAATGAAGTACAACTAAATGGAGGTGTACGTGTTGAAAATCGGAAGGGCAAGAGAAGTATGATTGCTAAAGACACGATGAATCTGCCGCCAATTCTTATGCTTACGTGGAAAGCCTAAGCTATGGTGTTGAGGGAAACACAGATTGGTAGCCGTATTTGAAAAAGGTGACCTTTTTGTCGACAAGTAGGATTTGTCGAGAAGGCTTTGATTGAAAGCAACTAAAGGGAATTTTGAGTACAAGGTGGATACATCTTTGAAAGGATGCCTCATTATCAAGTGTAAGGATGCCTGATGTTCATAACGAATTTTCGCATACAAGAAAGGTAGTGAGGAGTTTAGGATTGCCAAAGATGAAGTCAACCATTGGTGTGATTTGGCTTTGTTGAATAACCGTCACCTGCAAATCAACATGCGGCTTATTAGTCACATGATGAGGGAAAAGTTCAATGATCCCGATATGGTGTACAGTGCCAAAAATGTTGTACGCAATGTTAAGGTTAGCTATAAGTCAGCATCTGAGGCTAAAAGACTAGCATTGGCCTCAAGATGTTGTTCACCTAAGGACTTATATGCCAATCTTCCGGCCTATTGTGTCAAATTTTAGGGGCTAAATTCGGGTAGTAAGACAACCATTCTAATCGACAAAGACCATCGTTTTTGGTACTTCTTCTTTGCAATTGGTTCATCAGTCAAGGGTTTTTTGTCAAGGATGCGGCCAGTTATTGCGGTTGATGCATCTCACTTGAAGTCAAAGTATAAAGGTGTCCTCTTAGTCGGAACATCGTTCGACTGCAACCACAACATCTACCCTTTGGCTTTCAACATAAGTGACATAGAGAACGATGATTGCTGGGAGTGGTTTTTCAAGCAACTTCATGGATTGATTAAGGATGTACCGAATTTGGTTATAATTTCAGACCCCAACCCAAGCATCTCAAACATGGTTAATAAGGTTTTCAAAAAAGCTCAACATGATTTATGCATGTATCAACTTTTTCTACCACTACCACAAGGCAATGAAATCATATTCACGTGCTGAGTTTGACACACACTTCGTCAAGGTGAGAGCTTGGTAGCAAAGCACCTAAATGATGTAGGTGTGAAAAAATGGTCGCAGGCTCGAATGAATGGGAAGAGGCACAATGTAATGACCACTAACATTGTCGAGAGCATTAATGTGGTGTTGCGCTTTTCGAGGGGGCTGCCTATACTTTACTTGATCGATTTCATTAGGACGGTGTTGCAAAAATGGTTTTTTCAAAGGCAGGATATAGCACGTATGACCACTACTACGTTGTGCCTTGGCCTCGATGAGAAAAAATTAAGAAAAATGGTACATGATGCAAGGCACATGCGTGTCTATAAAGTAAGGGACATCGGGTTTCATGTTTACCATGCGGATGGTGAAGCCGTGGTCGATATACGTAACAAGACTTGCACTTGCCAGAAATTCAATCTTGAGCAATTACCCTGCAAACACGCTATTGCAGCTTGCTTATTTGCAAATTGCAACTTTTAAGAGTTGGCTTCAACCTACTACAGTCGTATAGCGTGGGAATCAGCCTATTCTATTTCCATATACTCGGTATTCCCTGCTCTGCAATGGAACGCGAAACGTGCAGCTGAAAGCAAGTTACTCCTACCTCCAACCGGGAAGGTACTACTTGGCAGACCCCAGAAGCGGTGTATCCCGCCCCAAGGATAAGATATAGTCTATCAAAAATGCAAGTGTTGCCGAAAGCTTGGTCATAACCAACTGATTTGCAGGGAACTTGTTGATATCCACAACACCACATGATTGTTTCCCTTGCATGGGGTGTCCCTATAATGTGCATGTCATGGTGTGTTTTTTTTTTTTAAATGGTAGAAGCAACTCCTTGTGCATGGGTTGTGCATATATTATTCATCCATTCAGTTGTGCATTTGCTCTACAAATAAGAGGATATTCAATTGTCATGTTTATAACCCACACTAAATGGGATGGGATCTGCATGAAAAAAAATGATATTTATACAAGTCTACCATGATGTGGGTGAAAACCCATTGGGTCAAATTAAGTGACCAAATAAAACCCTAATTAAAACACTTTTTTCACAACATACTGTTATTAAACATTTATGAGTTGACATAAGAAGAAATGACATCTTACACATTTACATGGAATGCACACCTCAAGTAGGTTAGGATAAGACATAGAGGTGAGGTCATGTACAACACATGTACAACTCATCTACCTTGTCTTATCAATCAAAGACAACCTATACATTTGCAAACAAACCATTGAAGCCAACTTTTGCTAACAAATTTCCACTTTTTAGCTTGGGATTTACACAGTTATGAGGATGGTGCCTTTTCCAATAAAAGAAACCTTAAAATAATGGGGTAAGTATTATCCTATTTGTCACCAATTGTTGAGGAGAATCCCAAATCGTACATTACATTGCTCTTTATCATACATTTTTTGTTAAAAAATCGGGAAAGTATCCCACAAAGATATTTTGATGCCATGTATCCATCCTTTGTCTAGGGAACTAGAACAATTTATTAGCGCCAATTTTTTGCCTTTTTCATAGATAATCATGTCTTTGTTCACTTGTTAAACCACAACATTTCACATTATTAACTGCACACCTACAACCGACATTGAAAAGGAAAACAGGCATATAGGGCAAGAATTAAGCTGTTGAAGTCTATCGAAGACGGCCACAGACTTCGAGCTCGAAGGAATCGCTTCAAGGCCAAACTCTTGAAACACAAACTGAAACAATGTTCGTATGAGGACAATGTTAGCCAGCTCAAGATCTCTAAGGAGCTTGAGATGAAGAAGAAGAAGAAGGTTTATAAGGGAGGAGTTGAGTTTTTCTGGGTGTACGCTAATCTTCGTAGGCGTTTGTTCTAGACGTGGCATTGGCCACCTTTTTTTGTAGACTGTCAAGGTCCTTTTTTTGTGTAGTCTTCCAAAGTTGAAACTTACAGAGACATTCTCAACTTGCTGCGCCACTGCCTGTCTTCTTAAAATGGGATATTGTCGCATCAGGATAATACTTTTGATCACTTTGATGTAATATGCATTGCCGCTTGTTGTAATGAAATAAGGTTAATGACTACTTCCACTTCTGTTTTTCGCCATTTAGTGTACCATGCATTCAGTTATCCTTAAAAGAAGTTAAGAAATTTTTGACAAAACTGAAGAATTTAAGAAATTCTACGAAATTCTACCTAGACAATATGTACATATCAAGTGCGCACTGTGTGTGCATACCATGTGCATATTATGTGCCTTCTATGTGCACACTAAGTGCATGCTACATGCATGTAAAACTTGTATGTATTGTGCATGGGATGTGCATAGCATGTGCACGAAAATTACAAATACTAAATTTTCACAATTTTCCCAGGTGGGAAATTCTAACCACCGCCAAAATTTGGCGCCCAATTTTTAATTTTGGGAAATGTTGACTACTACAAGGCACTTGCCGTTGGGGCCACTTGCCAGGGATAGTTTAATTTGAAGTTTTTTGTGGGCCCTTGATATTTTGTTATAGGTTGACATTCTGCGAGTGGTTTGTCATAAATAAGAAGGACTTTACTGTTTAATTAGCTTGATGTTATCTACGTATATTAATGGAGTTCCGCTATCGTTTATAATGTTGGTTTTTTACATACAATACAATAACTAGCACTGGACATTATACGTTTAAGTCATGTACATCACATGTACACATCAAGCTATCGTTTTTATGTTGGTTTTTTAGCAGTGGGATGTGAAAAGGCTTTGCTTTGATTATGGTACCAAACCATATTATCGAGCTCTAGATGTAAAAGTTCAGGTATGTAGGTTTTGATTTATTTGGAAATTATAATTTGGTACCCATGTAAAATATATTATTGATTGTAGAAAAGCTTGAAGCTTTGCAAAAATGGTGATGCTTAATTTTAGCACAATTTTTATGCTAAAATATCAAATGGGTTACTTTAAGATGATGTTAACTAGTGATGTGCTGGTAACTGGAAGAGGTTCTGCATTGTTCAGAAATTGTTTTCCCCATGCAGTATGATGATATTCTAAACAAATGACATTTATACATGAGAGTGAATGATGTATTATGTTGTAGTGGAGAAGTCATATGGAGGCCAGGTTAGGCCTAGGCCCATCCTGACATTTTATGAACATATATTTATTGTCAGCTAGTTTTTAACATAAACAACATGGGTGAGTAGAGTTTTCCAATTTCATCATAGGATAAGTTTGAAATTTGTTTATGCCAAAAACACAACCTTTTGTTTTTTTTTTTTCTTTCTTTTTTTACAAAAGGTTATAACTAGCTTTTTGTTTTACCATATAAAACTTAATTTCTTTTTTGGTCTCTTTATACAAAACAAGGTCTACTAAAGGTCATAACTAACCTTCTGTTTTACCATATAAAATCTAATTTGTTGCAGTCATGTTTAGAATAGGAATGTGATCATGCAAATTGTAGTGAATCTAGGAATATCTCTAATATTCCTATTAGGAGTTGATTACCTATTAAGAGTTGCAATCCTAAAAGGGTAAGGATTTTACCTATCTTACTATCATAAATAAAGGCACAATGGCTTGATATAACACACACCTCACAATTAAATCTTTCTCTTCTCTCTCTCATTACCGTTGACCTCCCTCTTTCTATTCCCTTAGACTAGTTCAGTTAAATAGACCTACAACACGTTATCAACACGCTCTTGCTAGAAATTAAGGAACTGACAGATTGTAGGAGGAAGCTATCTTTTACAAAATTCAAAGGCTCTTATTTGTTTTCTACCAATTAGGTACGCTTAAAATAAAGGAAGATATTTGAAACGACCTTGAAGCATGAAAACATTCCCCATGATGCATGAACCCACATATGTTTATATTTTCCTTCCGATATATATATATATATATATATTATATGTTTCATATATTTGTCAATATATATATATATATATGTATATGTTTCATGCATTATGCAATTAAATTGCTATTTGGAATTGTGAGTCAAAGCATATAAATAAATTAGAAGCCATTGCCCCATAATTTGGCTAGCCTATAGCAGCCCGTAGCCCACTGGCCATGCCATGCGCCCCAGCCCGCTTCTCAAAGACTTGTTTGCTGGGCTTAGCTAGGTTTCCCAGCTTCGGCTAGGTTTCCCAGACCAAACCCGCGGCTAGCTTTTTAGCTAGACCTGCACCTGTGTCTAATTCCCTGGCCCAAATGCCAGCAGCTGCTACTGCTGGGCTCACCAGCTTAGCCTGAGGCCTAACAAGCATGCAGCCAAACTTGCAAGGCTCTTCCCCCATATTATTTTCCTTCCACAATCAACCCCATTTGCTCCCGATGTATTGAATTAATTAAAAGTAACATGCATTCCATTAATCTGATAATGAATCCAAAATTATTAACCTGAAGATCACTTTTGGACTTAACAATTCTATAATTTATTTTTATACTTTGAATCGTTGACATACTTTCGTAGTCCCGAACCTCTCACACTTGAGTTCTTGAAGAAACTCAAATGCACTATACTTAAATTAGCATATTGCACTATACTCAAATGCATTAATCATTCATAAAACTAAATTGAACCTGTAGTTTAATATTTAGTGCCTTTGAAACCCGAAGTTTTCATTCAAAACTTACCACCTGAAACCTATAGCTTTCATGCATAAATTAAACCAATGCATGTGTATAGAACCCGAATGTTCTACGATATATGTCTATGGATCACCATATGACTAACCACGTTTTTGTTGTACCCTCTGTTTTAAGGACATGTCGAACTTAAACAAGCTCGATTTCACCGCTTTGGAAGTATCTGGAAGAAACTACCTAAAGTGGGTTCAAGACATGAAGCTCCATCTTACTGCAAAGGGTATTAGAGCCACCATTAAGGCACCTGCAGATGACAAACCCATTGACAAAGCTCAGAAAGCTAATGCAATGATTTGCATTCGAAGACACATCCATGATGCACTGTAGATCGAGTACCTCACTGATGAGGACCCACGCACCCTCTGGCTTGCTCTGGCCGACCGTTTTGATCACTAGAAAGACATTTACTTGCCTAAAGCAAGACACGACTGGCAACACCTTCGCTTCCAAGACTTTAAGTTCGTGAATGAATACAATTATGAAGTTTGTAGAATCCGATCACTGTTGAAGTTCTGTAAAGTGGAACTAACCGAATCAGATCTCTGAAAGAATACCTATTTAACTTTCCATGCCACCAATATTGTCCTGCAGCAACAATATAAGGCATAGAAGTTCACCAAATTTTTGGATTTGATCTCTGTTTTACTTCTCGTTGAAAAGCAGAACAGCTTTTGATGAAGAATCATCAAGCTCGACCGACTGGCTTAATTGTCGTGGCTGAAGCGCATGCGACCAATTTTAGCAGCCATAAACGACGTAAAAACCGTCGTAGCCATGGCAATGGGTGGCATGCCCCACCACGAGCCCAAGGTCCATAGAGTCAAGGCCCACCTAAGGGAGGAAATGTGACCCAGCAGCGCCAAGCCCTTACCCCTAAGGCCCCAAACTTCAAGAATAAGGGAAAAGCTCCCGTTCAATCGGCTTTCACTAAAATGAACATGTGCTACCGCTGTGGATCAAGGGCTCATTGGTCACGCATATGCCGAGCTACCCCCGAGGGTATTGCCAAATATCATTCCCATCGTGAGTTTAACTTTGCACATGTGGATCATCTCGAAAATACTACTACATTTATGGAGATATCAGATCTTCAGAAGGCATCAACTCCTATGGACAAATAAATTTTAGACATGTTTTAGGGTGTTTTACCCTTAGTAGCCAAACCCACTAGGAATGGTTGGACCCTCCCCCCTTATTTTTCTAGGTTTATGGTTTAATTTTGAACAATTTTTCTAAGTATTTTGAATAAATTGTTTGGTTTTGGTTTGTTTTGAATTATGGATTGTTATATTATGGATATTATTTCTCGAATTGATTAATCGAATGAATGGAATTATATTTATGCATGTGACTAATTCTATCAATTTATTTCTAGGTATATGTCTAGTGGGGAAGTTAGTTGTCTGGTTGATAATGCCACCACGCACACCATATTGCATAAGCGACACTATTTTACTAACTTTTTACCTCAGAAAGCACCTCTGACAACTTTCTCAGGCCCATCCAACATGATTGAAGGATACGAAAAAGCCCATATCATGTTGTTCAATGGTACCGTCTTAACCATTAAAAAGGCCCTCTATTCTCCACGTTTCAAAAGAATTTACCTCCCTACGTTGGATTCCCGCCATGCAAGGTGTGTTCTTTAGGGAAGTTGAATACTCAACCCTCGATTATAAAGATTATTCACGACTTTCCTAAGTTTCTTCAGAGGATTCAAGGGGATATTTGTGGACATATCCAACCAACATGCGGACCATTTAGATACTTTATGGTGTTGGTTGATGCATCAACATAATGGTCACATGTTTGCCTGTTGTCCACAAGCAACGCTGCCTTTGTGAAACTCTTAACACAAATTATTAAGTAAGGACTCACCACCCTAATTATCCGATCAAGTCAATTCGATTGGATAACGTTGGAGAGTTTACGTCACAGACTTTTGACGATTATTGCATGTCACTGAGGATTGAAGTAGAACATCTGGTACCCCATGTTCACACCCAAAATGGCCTGAGAGAAACTTTCATAAAGCGCCATCAATTGATAGCTTGTACTTTGGTTATGTGAACAAAATTGCAGGTATCTGCCTGGGGTTACATAATATTGCACGTAGCTATGCTGGTCTGCCTAAGGCCCATTTCTACCCAACCTCATTCACCATTACAGTTGGTTACTGGATATGAGCTTGATGTCACATTTACGTGTGTCCGGTGTGCAGTCTATGTGCTAATAACGTCGCCACTACATACCAAAATGGGTCCTCAGAGAAAAATGGGAATCTATGTCGATTATGATTCGCCATCAATTGTTCGTTATTTAGAACCCTTGACAAAAGATCTCTTTACCGCACGTTTTACGGATTGTCACTTTGATAAGACAGTTTTCCCATCGTTATGGGGAGATAAGCATGCTAACGTTCCTGGAAAACGTCGCGAATTATCATGGTATGCTCCCACTATGTCTCATTTAGATCCCCGCACTGCTAAGTCTAAAACTGAGGTACACCGAAAGATAGATCTTCAGAACGTTGCTCAGAGTATGCTAGACGCTTTTATAGATTTAGCAAAGGTGACAATATCACATATACTCGCTGCAAACACACCAACAAGGATAGATGTACCCTATATGCGTCACCATCTCACATGGGAATGATGAACCGTCCCTAAAGGTAAGGAGGTCGTATCTTCCATGTAGCCCATCACATTGGCGGCTAGCCAATCATCTGCTCGGACCCTAAAGCATGGTAGACCCCTTGGTTCAAAAGATTCACATCCTCGGAAGAGGAAATCTACACCAACTAGTGACCCTAGTTTGAATTTGACCATCGCTCACTCATCTGTTCTAACACATGAGGTTATTCTAGATTACGATCATGTCTTAGATGAGACAAAATGGCCTCCCGAGAATCACGAGATTTCGGTCTACTACGTAGTATTGGATGAGGTTTGGAATCGAAATGAGATGATCATCGATGATGCACTTGTGTACACAATAACTACTAACATCATGCATTTCCGTTGATGAATGCCAAAGTCGAACAGATTGGTCAAACTAGAAACAAGCAATCTAGGTTGAACTTGATTCGCTTGCGAAACGTAAGGTGTTTGGACCTATTGTTCCTACACCACCACGAGTGAAGCTCGTTGGCTACAAGTGGGTTTTCGTGAGGAAACGTAATGAGAAGAATGAAATAGTGCGATAAAAAGCATGCCTTGTAACGCAAGGCTTCTCTCAGGGCCCTGGGATTGATTACGAGGAGACGTATTCCCTCGTAATGGATGTCATAACATTCTGCTACCTAATCAATTTGGTAGTTTCTGAAAAACTGAATATGTAGCTTATGGACGTGGTAACCGCATATCTCTATGGGGATCTAGATACGGAAATATTCATGAAAGTTCTAGAAGGACTTCCATTGACTGCTTCAAATAGTTCTAGACCATGGAACACTCTTTGTATTAGATTGAGGAAGTCATTCTATGGATTGAAACAATCCGAACGGATGTGGTATAACCGTCTGAGTGAATATTTGACAAGTTAGGATTATGTGAACAATGAATTATGCTCATGCATGTTTATTAAGAAGTCACATTCCGGATTTGCAATTGTTGCAGTTTATGTCGACGACATGAACCTCATTGGAACTCCTGTAAAGCTTGAGGAAATTGCCGCGCACTTGAAATCGGAATTTGAGATGAAAGATTTTGGGAAAACCCAATACTGTCTCAACCTAGAGATGGAGCATTGTTCGGATGGAATCTTAGTACATCAATCGAACTACATCCAGAAGGTGTTGCAGTGTTTTAATGAGGATAAAGCGAGCATTCGAGTACACATATGGTCGTTCGGACTCTAGATGCTAAATGAGATCCCTTCCATCCAAATGAGGATGAGGAAGAGATTTTGGAACTCGAAGTTCCATACCTAAGTGCAATTGGGGCTTTATTGTACTTCTCTCAATGCACTAAACCTGACATCTCCTTCGCTATTAATCTTTTAGCTGGATACAGCAATGCGACCACATGCAAGCACTGGAATGGAGTTAAAGATATTTTCCGCTACCTCAAGGGTACGATAGATTTTGGCTTGTTCTATATCCGCGAATCTTCGAGTGTTGCCGCCCCTCTCGGTTCTTGGATTGATTCCTTCCTTGTTGGTTAAGCAGATGTTGGATATCTATCTGACCCATATATGACATGTTCTCAAATAGGTCATGTCTTTATCGTTCGAGACACTGCTATATCTGGGAGGTCTACCAAGTAAACGCTAGTTGCGACTTCTTCGAACCATGCTGATATTCTCGCCTTGCATAAAGCATCGTGTGAGTGTTTTTGGTTGAGAGCCGTCATGGAACATATTTGAAGCACTAGTGGTTTTACTTCTGTTGTTGACCTTCCTACGAGGATCTTTGAAGACAATGCAGCATGTATCAAACAGTTAAATAAGTGATACATCAAGGGAGACAACACCAAGCACATACCACCAAGTTCTTTTATTCTCATCAGCAACCACAACATCAGAACATTGAAGTTAAGCAAATCCGTTCCCAGTACAACCTGGCCAATCCCTTCACCAAGTCATTGCCTAAGTCTTCTTTTTAGAAGCAGTGTTTATTTTGTGTATGTGTGTGACAAATCCTTGTAAATTTCTGTTTAGTTATTAAAAGAGTTGCACTTTTCAACGGTAAAGTTAATCACATATCTTAACAAAACAAGATGATTTTCGATCTTTATGAAAATGATGCAGCCAAAGTATTTGTTTTTCTTCTGTATATGTAATAACTCTTTGGGGACTGAAAATTCTTGTAGGTACCTTGGAATGACTTAATTTTCTGATGGGCAGTTGATAGTCAATTGTTGATAAGTGTTGCTCTTACAATGGAGCCCAACAGATTTACGATTGCCATCAGCCCTTGGCCCATCTTTTTTGACCAGCATAGTGCATAACCGTACATATATAACTCACCCATCCCACATTTTTCACACTTACTTTGAGTCTGATGATAGGGGCATGCACACATAGGAAAGATTCTACCAAAGATAGAAAGAGGGGGAGACAAAGTGACATAATCTAGATACAAACTAGAACTTCCCCCCATTTAGTGGAGAAGATTTTGATTTGGTAGCTTGTCTAACGAGTTAGTCAAGCTACTTTCACAAAGAGAGAGACTGTGTGCATTTGAAAGTTGTACCTACGTGAGATTAGATGATATCTAAATATAAAAGACTCATTCTGTTTGAAAATGCCCATCCTTACAGCTGGTCAAAGTGCCCTTCCCAAATTTCGTTCCATTAGTGAGATTTGAAAATTTTCTTTCACATAATATGAGAACATGTATATTGAAAATTGTACTTATATCAGATCATATGAGAGCAACTCCAGCGTTGGAGCCCTCCCCCTGGCAATACACTATTCAATCCACCTAATGAACAGTAACTGCCCTTAATGAACAGTAAGTAGCCCTGGCAATAGAATTTGCATCTCCACCGTTACACTTCAATAGCCCTGGCAATAGGCAATAAAATATTAGTATTTTTTTTTATTATAAAATAATACAAAATAATTTTAATTGTAATATCGGATAAGATTTTTAATCGTTCTCGGTGCGCCACGTGTCATTATCCGAAGTATTATTAAATAATACAAAAGAATACAATTATTGGTGATGGATTTCTGATAAGATTATTAACCAATCACGTCGCGCCACGTGTCATAATCGGTTCACAATCTTTGAGGATAGATTTCCATCAGATTTTTAACGAATGACGACATGCCACGTGTCATAATCCGTTCACAATCTTTGAGGATAGATTTCCATCAGATTTGTAATGAATGACGGCATGCCACGTGGCATTATGCAGAACCTAATCATTTCTGAATCCTCTAATAATCCACCATCCATCCTCACAAATCTCACACCAAAATTCTCAAGATCTCTATCGTTATTCATAGTTTCTGCTTCCTTATTCACAAAAATTTGTATCATTATTCATAGTTTCTATTTCTTTCTTTCAATGTCGTCTTCTTCTTCCTCAAGGATGATGTGGGAATACAATCAGGAAGAGGAAGAATTGTTTAACGAATCTGAAGCAATCTTCAATCACCAGAGGGTAAGAAATGAGAGGGAAGAGGATGAGGAGCGTCAAATGAGAAATGACGAAGTAAGAAGGGGCAGAGCCTCACATTCCCGTCGAGTCATCCAAGCTGCGGCTCAGATCTGCAGGCCCAGCCGTTCCGGAAACCTTGATAGAAGCAGGCAACGACGAGGTATGGAACTCTTGGATGATTATTTTGTTCCTAATAGTGCATTCCCTGATACGTACTTTAGACGTCGTTTTAGAATGGAACGACATTTGTTCAACAAAATCATGATTGCTGTTTGCAACCATGATTCTTATTTTGTGCAAAAAAAAGATGCTTTTGGTGCTATGGGTCTACTGCCTGAGCAAAAAATTACTGCTGCCTTGCGGATGCTTGCATATGGAGCATCTGCAGACCAAGTGGATGAGATAACGAGGATGGGGCAATCAACCATTCTTGAGTCCCTGATGAGGTTTTGCGGAGCAATCGAATCTATCTACACCGCTGAGTACCTCCGCAAACCTACACACATGGACTTGGAGCGGCTGTTGAAGAAGGCGGAGATGCGTGGCTTTCCGGGGATGATTGGAAGCATTGATTGTATGCACTGGACGTGGAAAAACTGTCCAAGTGCATGGCAAGGCGCTTACGGGGACAGAAAAGGAGCAAAAAGTATCATTCTGGAGGCGGTGGCATCTTTTGATACATGGATTTGGCACGCCTTTTTCGGGGTCCCGGGAGCTCAAAATGACATCAACGTCCTTGCCCAATCCCCAGTGTTCAACGATGTCTTGCAAGGAAATGCACCAAAAGTTACGTATGAGGTCAACGGACGTATGTACGACGGGCCATACTACCTAGCTGACGGCATCTACCCGCGCTGGTCAACCTTTGTCAAAACAGTGCCACGTCCACGGAGTGCAAAGGAAAAACACTTTGCAAGCTGTCAAGAGGGGTGCAGGAAGGATGTAGAGCGTTGTTTCGGTATCCTCCAAGCTCGCTGGGCGATCGTCAGGGGTGCTGCCAGATTGTTTGATGTAGAGTCGCTTCGATCCATCATGATGACGTGCATCATTCTTCATAACATGATTGTGGAAGATGAGTACGATTATGAAGCCGTTGATGAATATGAGCCAGACCCGATGAACAATTCAAGAACACGTATATATTGTGCTCATGACGCCACCGATGAGCCCGTGCAACATGAGCCATTACAAAGGGATGGACGTTACAATGAAAGGCTCATTCAACGATATACTGCATTTCAAATGCCAGACATGCACAATGCCCGACAAATTGACTTGATAGAGCACCAGTGGGCATTGAAACAAGCTGAAGATAATTAAGTTCATTTAGTGTGTTTTTTTTTAATTTGGTATGTTTATGTTATTTTATTTGGTGTGTTTTATTATTTGGTATGTTTAAGTAATTTTTTTATGTTTATGTTTATGTAATTCTTAGTATATGTAATTCTTAGTATGTTTATGTTTATGTAATTTTGTTATGTTTATGTTTATGTAATTCTTAGTATGTTTTATGTTTATGTTTATGTTTATGTAATTTTGTTATGTTTATGTTTATGTAATTCTTAGTATGTTTATGTTTATGTTTATGTAAAGGACTTTTAATTAGAACGATGGACTTTTAATTATTTTATACAAGGACTTTTAATTTGAACAATGGACTTTTAATAAATAACTTACCAAATTAATTTGAATAAATATTCAAGAAATTGGAAACAACATAAATAATACAAACAATAAATAATAAATTACAACCCAAAGTGATTGGAAAATTATGGGCTCCGATTACAAAAAGTACTTTATTCATCATCACTTAACCAATTTGTGGTGCTAGGATGATCTTCTGTTGCGGTGCTAGAACCACCTTGGCTTGCTATTGCTTCTCTTGCACGCCTCCTTCGCACAACGTCCGCTTTCTCTGATTTCCAAAAAAATTTAGAATTTGGAGACTTCCCTTCTAAAGACATGTTCATAATCTCACGATCTTGTTGAGCCCGTCTTTCTTCTCTAACATGTTCCCTTTCTTGCCTAAGTAGCTCTCTTTCTCTCTCATTAGCATAAAATTCTCTCTCAACAGCTGCTTGTTTTGATGCCTCTCTAGCCTTTTCAGCCTCATCTTTCGCCAGGTCCCTTGCCAAAGTCAATTCACCTTGGCGAGTAAGTTCTTCCATGAACTTTGCATAATCGTTCTTGGAAGCACTACCTTTTCTCTTTGAAGCCTTCTTACCTTGAGGCCTAATTGGAAAACGGGTCGAACCCGACGCGCGTTCAGGGAGGGGCGTTTCGGGCACTTCTTCTGCATCATCTTCATGAACATGATCGGGTGTAGAGTGTAGAGGGGTGCTGTTCATGTGCACTTCTGGACCGACTGGCACAACTCTAAATTTAGGACAATCTTTGACAATATTCCAACATTCCCACCGGTTGAATGATTTATTTTTGCTTTTGGTTTTGGCAGCGTACCAAGCTTGTGCTTGAAGTTCCTACACAATAAAAATAAGTAACAAATAAATAAGTAACTAGGAAATACATACATATATATATATATAAGTAACAAATAAATAATTTTAATGAAAATAAGTAACTAGCAAATATATACATATATATATAAGTAACAAATAAATAATTATAATGAAAATAAGTAACTAGCAAATACATACATATATATATATATATATATATATATAAGTAACAAATATAATGAAAATAAGTAAGAAGGCTTCAAGTTTAGTAAATAATGAAAATAAGTAACAAATAAATAATTTTAATGAAAATAAGTAACTAGCAAATATATACATATATATATAAGTAACAAATAAATAATTATAATGAAAATAAGTAACTAGCAAATATATACATACATATATATATATATATATATATATATAAGTAACAAATATAATGAAAATAAGTAAGAAGGCTTCAAGTTTAGTAAATAATGAAAATAAGTAACAAATAAATAATTATAATGAAAATAACTAACTAGCAAATATATACATATATATATAAGTAACAAATATAATGAAAATAACTAAGAAGGCTTCAAGTTTAGTAAATAATGAAAATAAGTAACAAATAAATAATTATAATGAAAATAACTAACTAGCAAATATATACATATATATATATAAGTAACAAATATATATATATATATTTATATGTCATTTTAATCATAACATGGGGCTAGAGTTCCAAGTTTAGTAAATAAATAATACAAACAAACAAATAAATAAATAATACAAACAACATAATTATAATGTAACAAATAAGTAACAATAAATAATAAATTGTTACCTGATCCGAGTAATTTTCCCCACTTCGAATATTATTACTAGCTTGTGCCAAAGCGTCTCTCCACGTACTAAACGATTGGCTAAGTAATTTCCAACGACTGGACATCGATTCTTTGGTTCTTTTCCCACCAATTTTCTCAAGAAAACTGGTATGAATAAGACTCCACATTTCTCGCAACTGCATCTCATTACCCGTAAGCGAACTATGAGTAACTTCAACCCAGCTAGTACACAACGCAACATCTTCAATAAGCGACCAATTCGTACCTGCACCAGTGGTCATTTTGTTGAAAAAAAATGGATTCAAACTTTGAGACAAAGAAAGGAATGTGATTGAAAGTAGTTGAGAAAATATGAAATTGTTGTGTAAGGTAGATGATAATGAGAAGGTATTTATAGAAAAGTAAAAACAATTTTTTTTACAATTTTTTTCAGATTTTTCAGATATTTTTTTGAATTTTTTTGAATTTTTTTGAATTTTTTACATTTTTTTTAAAATTTTTATTCAATTAATTAATCTCTGCCGTTGGATATAAAAAAATTTGAATTCCAACGCTCCAGATTGTGCCACGTGTCACAACGGTAACTTTTCAGATTTTTTAAACTATTTTTTCATTTATTTTTTAATTTATAAAGCATTTTAATATCCACCGTTGATCTTAGATCGAACGGTGGATATTAAATCTGACATTTTTTTTTTTTTTTACCGTTGAGATCTAACGGTCCACATTAAGTGACCGTTAGGATCTAACGTACCGTGGGAAGCCACGTGGCTTCCCAACGGTAACTGACAAAAGCTTTTTTTTTCTGATTATTGTGTCGGGACGCGCCCCCACGCGCGGGTGGGGTGCACGCGCCTGACACAAAAAAAATTAAATAATACGCTGACGCCACCCTGGCGTCAGCATGGCGTCATCCTCAGCTCGGGCTCAAGGCCTGGCAATCCCTCACGGGCCTGGCCCTCGGGCCTCCCCCATCCCCCGGCCTGCCTCACGCTGGAGGCCATCCACCGGCCCTCGGGCCTTTGTTCTGGAGACTGTCCCCCGAGCAAAAAGCTACGGTGGGAATGCTCTGATATCTACGGATAGGGCAAGAAATGGCGTAAGCAATCTTCATCGGAAACCTAACCATTAGTGCATTTACCGAAAGTGGCCACACTAAATTGGCAAATTCCAGCACGTGCAGACCAACTTTCCCACGTGCGAGGGGAATCCCTACTCCCATTGGCCCCATCCTCCTCTCTTCCGGACAAGCCCGAAGACCCTCTGGCCTCCTCCCACCCAGCCTCCCACCATTTTCCCATCCCTAATCAAATTCCCATTTTCTCGAGAAACAAACAGAAAATATCACAAAAGGAGATCAAGAGATCCAATCTCTTCGCCTCCAACACCAAAGGGGTGGCCTGACATCAAAACACACACGCACACACTCACCACAGCAACAATAAGAACCATGTGGCGGAGACTGCTCTCTTCCTCTCAGCTCAAAACCTTAACCCTAGCCGCCGCCGGTAGTGCAGCCGCTCCATGCCGATCGGCTGCTGGACCCGCCCGCTCTCTCCTCCACAAGCCCCTCCCTCTCCTCCCTAGCTACTTCAGCACCACCGCCGAAGCTGGTAATCTTTTCCACTTACTCGTCGCAAACCCTAATCTTCCTCTCAGATCTTTGTCCGATGGGCGGGATTTTGATTTGTTTGTTTTGTCGCAGCGACGACTGGTGTGAAGAAGGTTGAGGAGGTACAGCCCATTGCCACCGGCCACGAGCGAGAGGAGCTTGAAGCTGAACTTGAGGTAACACTTTTGTTTTGTTTTTTTTTTTATTTTTTTTTATTTTTTTTTATATAATTTTTATAATTATTATTGTGGACATCGAAATTTCGGGAATTTTTCGTGTTTACAATTATTTGTAAGTTATTGTAGTTTTGTAATGTGAAAACTGTTTGGCTGATGAGAAAATGAGTTTGTTAGGAAGTGACAAATTTTACCTATTTCTTTGGTTATTAATTTTTGTTGCTCAGTTGAATTCTGGTTGACGATGTGTGCTCATTTTCGTATGTCATTGCGTTGAGTAGTTGAGTTCTGATTGACGATTCACACTCAATTCATGTGTCATTTTCATTAATCGATATGCAAGCGTTTATTTTCTTTGGGTTTTAGAAGTTCAATGCATTTTCTTGTTCTTTGTCTTCAGGGAAGGGATGTTCTAGAAATCAACCATCCTGTTGGTCCTTTTGGCACAAAGGTAAGTGCTATCTTGTGAAATTTAGATTGCTTAGTTTATTATCTTGGCGTAGCGGTTTCCAAAGTTATTTGTGACTTAATTTGTGGTTCCTTCAGCACGAGATATACCATGTGGAAGCTGATTGTTCTTGTAAATTGCTTTAGGAATTTCTTTGTGGGTTCTGTGATGTTTATTGTATTGTTATTTGTATATTTTCTGTGATTGACACTTATTTGAAATGCACTATGCTGACAGAACCCAAAAACACCATTGGGTTTCAAAGTAGCACTATCTAATTCAACATTTGCACCCAATTGAGCATATCTGGTATATTCATTCACATTTGCACCCAATTGGGCATAATACTTTGTGAAAATTGAAAAGCTAGGTACCTTTTTTATTTTTTTTTTATTTTTATTTTTATGGTCAAATGATAGATTTTATCATATGAGAAGTTAGATTAGCCACCGACAAGGTTCAAACCTACACCGTCATGCAAGGGCTCAACTCCTTTCCACCACTGGTAAAGGGCCTTTGCAAAAAAGAAAAAAAAAGCTAGGTACTTCACTTTTATAAAATAGTTTCTCTTATTCTATTTAAGCATATTCTTTTATTAAATAAGAGATAGGCATAGCTGTTAGTGTTAATTTCATAATTCCTAATTGGACTTGTCTCCACATATTAAGATATTTACTTTTGTAAATAATAAATTATTTTCATGTACATAGTTCCAGGTTGAACTATGGAGATAATATAAAAAGTTAAAAACTGTAACCTCAAAGCATCAAATGTGGAAGTGTCTTAAATGGACCTATAGGGTCTTCGATTCAAAGTTCAAATTGTCTACAATTTGAGGCATATTTTCTAAAGCATAGTTTTGAGTATTAAGTATAGAAGTCATTTTACTTTATTTCCGGTTTTGTAGCTAAAGACCAAGCTGTATCTGAGTAATGGGTTTGGAACTTTGGACTGGACTGATTGAGTCTGGTTTTGGGAAACCATGCAAATAAGTAATCTAGGATTTCTTATGAAATGGGTTGTTGATTGTTTCAAATTTGTGTGGGATGCTCTAATCCTCACAATGTTATACCAAATTGTTTGGTTTTTGTGAAATGAACACTTATAAAACACTTGTATTTGTATCATTATATGATGTAAGCACAGTTTGTCTGTCTGGCACTGCTATCTCTTAATTATTGTAAATGCCCCTAATTCATCTCAGTTTGGCTCTTTAATGATCAATTTGAATCTGTCATGGTCTAGAAGAGAAAAGAATACTAATTTTTTCATATATAAATAGTCGGCTACATGTTCATTTTCTATGCATCAAAGGCCATTTGTGATATAAAGTGTGAGCACTTTCAAAGCAGTTGCTATTATGTTGGTTTGGCCCCTTGGGGTCATTTATATGGTCCTACGGTGGAATAATAAGAATTGCTTGAGTCTGAAAAAAAATGGAAAAGAATCTGGATTTGATTTATGGCGGGGGAAAACTGAACTAAATCAATTCGCATCCCTATCTTTAGAGTTTTAATTTATATGTTCTGGACCTCCTTTGAGGGAGGGAGGAGGATTAGTTTGCTTTTGATTTTTACAAGAGGCCATGATGATTTCATGTGTATACTTGTCCCTTATGTTATTATAAAAGGGGACAAAAAGAGATGAAATTCTAATTTATAAAATTTTGGCCTATAGGAAGAACCTGCGGTTGTCAAGTCCTACTACGACAAGAGAATAGTTGGGTGCCCTGGTGGTGAAGGCGGTAGGTACTTCTATGTTCATTGTTTCTCTTCTCCTTGTATGTGCAGATCTATGCTTGCTCACTGCTTCGTTTTTAAAATAATGATTCTTCTGAATTTAAATTGGTATCATTTTGATGTTTTTTTGTTGTATTTTAATTGCAGAGGATGAGCATGATGTTGTGTGGTTTTGGCTGGAGAAAGGCAAGCCACATGAATGCCCAGTCTGCGCACAATACTTTGTGGTAAGTGGAGGCTTAAACTTGATGGATTAATTTTTTTGGGGGGCTTCCTGATCTGGACTGGATGGAAACGAGTCCAAATCCAGATATGGACTTTTATGTTATTATTTGGATGATGATCCAACGGAATGTGTTTGGAACAGCTGGTAGTGTTTTGATCCATGACTGTCATTGACTCATTATTGAGACTTGGCAGCGTCAATCAATTTCATGCAACACAGGTTGTGTGAGATTTTCCAGTCAAATCCTTTAGGGGTTTTGATAAATGATGGATCATAATGCTCTATCATTTTGCATTGGACATGCTGCTGCTTATTTGCTTCCAGTTAGGCTGAACTGTTCTCATTTATTTCGTTTGATGCTTCCACAGCTTGAAGTGGTTGGACCCGGTGGATCTCCAGACCATTCCGATGACCACCACTGATTTGAATCGACCAAAATTCAGGAGGGAGATGGAGAGACGATATCCAATATACGCTGCAGCTATAACTTTCAAAATTGGAAGCCTTTTGTTTTTGTTTGGTTGATTGATGTTTAGTTTTGTAATTTGTGGCGGTTGCTTTTGCAACATTTGAGATAGAACCTCTGATAATTTAGACACAGGGAACAACCTTCCGGAACACTATGGATCTTCTTGTAAGGACGCCCTTCTCTGCATTTGCCAAAATAATTGATGGGTACTGCTTGTTCATTCTTTTCCTTGAACGGCTAGTTCATCGCTATCTACTTGTTCGTTGGTATTCTAAACACACGCTGATCCTAGAGGCAAGTCAAACCATGAAGGGCTTGAATTAGGAGATTGACAGAGCAATTGATTTACCTTGGTCTGAGATTTTCTAGTATGCTTTGGTGTATTTTAGTGATTGGTAATGTGTAATTGTTGATCATAAAAGTTACAATGCATATGCGGCGCACATGCAAAGTAACTAAGAGCTGATTACGTCCTATGGTCATTTAAATGTTGATGCGAGTATGCAAATTCACCGTTGAGCTTGGTTGGGCGAAGAATTTGAACGTGGTGATGTGATTGAATGGGTTGCTAGCTTTTGGGTATAGTGACTTCGATTGAGGAAGGAACACTCTTGGCTTTGAGTTTTAGAACTTGAAGATGAGGTTATGCAAATCACTACAGTAGCCTTTAATATATTGGTGAAAATATAGGTCCGCCGAAATGGTATCAAATTGTTAAGTACAAAGATACTCAAAAGAAATGAGTGTCTTAACCATAAAAGTGGTTGGGTAGCCTGTGTGCTGAAATTTGAATGTAACCTGAGAGTAACCAATCATGGAACACCTTACTTCATTGAGAAGGTTGTCTCTCGACGAAAGAATCAAAGACTTTTTGTCAACTAAGACTTATGATAAAAAGTCAGCCACATATTCAATGAGAATCCCCATCTATCCGGTCGGACGAAACTCCAAAGGGAAACTAACTCTACAACTCCAGCCTTGTCTATTCAGTTGATCGCCTTCACACGTTGCTTCTTGAACACCCCGTCTATCAATTCAGTCGTCATCAATTAGATACCAACCCAAACCCATCAATCCAGTCAGAATTTGTGCTGACGGTTAGTATTCAATTTCACAAAAAGGGAGTGGAAGAATTTCATGTAGAGCATTGATTTGATATTCAAGTTGTAGAGTCTAGGTGCGTTTGTTGCACCAGACTAACTCGGACTGGACTAACTTCAAGGATTAAGCTGGATTGGCTTAGACTAGACTAAGTTGGATTGACTTAGTGAAGCGTTTGATACAATGTCGGACTAAAAAGCAAGATAATGAAAAAAAACCCATAATATATAACCAAAAAAAAATCACATTATTTGCTTCAACCTCAATTTCAACCAACATCAAAATTTTCAACATCCCATTCCTAAATCCAAAACCAAGGTGGCATAATCCAACCAAAATCAACTAACATATGCACTAAAATGCTAAATTTCAAAATTCCTAGTTCAACAATCTTTCCTAGTTTAGAAATTCACAAACACAAACAGAACCCACTAAGAAATTCTGGAAAAAAAAAAAATCAACAATTGGAAAAAAAATTGGAAGAGGACCCAAGTGAGATTTTACCCACTAAGCAAATCTATCCTCCTCGCTCATCGTTTTCCCAGCTTGCAAATTGGTGATGGCAGATAGCTTCTTCCTTATTATGCCACCCAAAGACAATCTCTTGGCCATTCTCTCACTTCCCATACTGTTCGAAACCCTTTTCAAACTTCAAGATTCAAAATTGGACGTTTAAGAAATGCAATTCCAACATTAAAAATAGTGATCTTCGAGGGGAAGAACACTTCGAGTGCAGAGAAGAGAACCCAGAATTTGAATTGGAAAATTTAAATGAACAAGCGACTTTGAAGATGACGAGGTTGTTGGAGATGAAGCCCGTGCCGTCAAAAATTGAGGTCAAGGAGGACAGAGTCCAAATGGAGGGCGAGATCAATGAGCTTGGTCTGATCGGTGAATCGGATGACAGAGCTTGTGGTTATCCGATTGAGGTTCAAATCTAAGGGCTCTTCATGATTCTGAGTTTGGGGTGATGAGAGAGATAGGGGACAGCAACAGAAAGCAGGGAGAGGAGGAGAGCAACAAGGAGGAGAGGACTAGGATGAAGCGGTCTTAGCTAGTCCCATGCTTATCAGGGGCTCTCGCTAAGACCAATTAGTGAGGTCATTAGGTGAGGCTAGTCCTTCTTAGTCTCATTAAACTTAATCCCACAAGGTAACAAACACAGGTTTCACTAATATTTAAGTCAATGAATATTAGTGAGGGCAAACAAACGCCCCTTATAGTATTGCAACTCCTTGGAATATTATCTTGATATACTTAGAATTCTCTTCAATTTTCTCGCAAAGCCACCTAACCTCACATTCTTTGACTTGAACTAGGGTTCTAAACCTAGACTTGTTATGCGATTAGTTTAAACTTCATCTAGAAGCATTCCTAATCCTTTCATCCAGGATCCAAACCTGATCCTCAATCAATCCTATATCCTCTAGAACTCGACCATGCCACCATCACTACGCTAGTAGGCCGAAACTCTTAACCCTATTTTTTGGGCCGACTTTTTGTTGCAAATGTGCCCTAAAACCAATCATATGATGATACTTTACGGACATTTCACATGTTAAACTAATCTAGTTTAAAAAAAAAAGGGCAAATATTATTGTTTAAAGCCATCTCATATAGATGTTATATGCTTAAACGATAAGTCCAAGGAATATGTAATTGGGAGAATGTGATCTAAAGAAGTTAGATTCATGAGACCATTCTCTTTCGTATACATATCCTAAATGTTCCTAATCGTGGGATTGCCAATTAGGCGTTGACAGTCCGTTAAGATCAGTATGTGCTATGTCTTCTCTTAGAGAGAGTGACTGGCCTCGAGTCATTAGTGTGATTGACACCAAGACAAGCATGTAGGTGCTCAATAGAGAATGAGTTCACTGAACGCAATCAACAAGGAGTTCTCATGCTCATGTCACATGAGAACTCATGGTTGGGATAATATAAAGTAGTCATTTGACCTGAGGCATCATAGTTATCTTATGGTTAGGTCCTTGGTCTTTGACTATGTCAAAGTCACTCCGTCAGAGGGTGTCCACGACATAGTTGAGGTTAAGCCACTTAACCATGGATGCAAGTGAATGCACAACAAGGGATCTCTAACCTTCAAACCATTTGAGGGAGAATTCTCTATGATATGATTAAGAATCTCTGACTAAAGTATGAATGAGATTTAGGAAGTCGTTCCAAATCACGTTCAAGGTAATCATATAAGTAAGAGAATCACATTGGATAGTAGACATGAATAAACTATCAAACCAAACAATGTGGTCAAGAGTATTGTATTAGAGAAAGACCGTATTGCATTGTAATCCTAAATTGAATAGGTTCTCCACCTCTTCTGATTAGCTTGGGTAGCCATGACATACTGCTAGGTGTCACTCATGGTTTGTGGAAGCCCTAAAGGTGTATAATCACTAAAAGGAGAATTGAAAGTATGTTTCAATTCATAATAGATTTGAAGAGTTCTAATCGCCCACTGCCTCGCTAAAAGGAACCTAGTGGATCGTACATTGTGTAAGGTAGAGATTGAAGAAACAACGGACATGAGTAAGGATAATTAAATAGTTTAATTATTTATGGCTAGGATTAATTAATATGTTAATTAATCAAACGAATAAGTCTGTTTTAGCTTTTGAGTAATTAGTGGACCTCAAGGCCCATTGGGCTTAGAACCGTCAAGCCCATTAACTTAAGTTGTATAACAACTTAATGATTAAAGACTTAAATGGGCCCAAGTAGCCCAAAGCCTTTAGAAGGCTGGTTTTATCATGAATGAAAGTTTTTTGGTTCTTTTTGTCACTTAAGTGAAATGACTATATAAAGGACTTTATAGCCAAAATTCATTAGGGTTCTCTCTTGAGGAAATTGGAGAGAACAAAAGGTCTTTTTTTTCTCTTTAGGAGGCTGGCCCCCTTGGAGGGGATTTACTAGTATCCATCCTCCTTCAAGGTCACTCATCACTTCTTCATGTCCCTCATTGGCGTGGAAACTTAGAGGTTCCCTTTCTTGGGAACTTGGAGAATCCATTCAGCCATCCTCCTCCAAGAAATCCATGGAGCTAAGAAGTAAGGAATGAAGGCCCTCTCTCTTAGGTGATTAGCCTTTGCTTATGCAAAGAGGTGCTTCAAAGGTATAAAAGTTTCTCAACTCTTTTCTTTAAGATTTGAGTTGAGTCTTGGTTCACCACAACTACTAGGCCTTGAATTTCATGGGTAAAGTTTTGTTTTTGAGTGCATAGAAGCATGATTCCGCCTTTAATTGTTAATTGCATGCATAGATGTTGCTCAAATGAACTTGTTTTTTTTTTTAAAAAAAAATTCTTTCACTTTTACCAACTCGACCCAAACTAGGTTTTAGGCCCAAACATTGCCCCCTCATTCCTAAACTCTTCGGTCACGAATACTCGTTGAAGGATTCTGAAGAAGTGACCACTGATCAACCTCCACCACTCAATCTTCATTTATGACCTCGAAACAAACATCACACACTACCATTATGTTCAAAACGTCTATTTGCGTTGGATAGCATGAAACCCGCAACCTTCCTTTTCAAATTTCAAGATTACTCATGACTACCCTATCTTCCGAGGTTCTCTCCACTTTAAATTTTAAAAATCAAAATTTAGAAGCCTTCTTATCTTCCCAATTTAACCTATAAAACCACCATTCTATTCTTTGCAAATTTCATCATTCTACAAAATTTTGAAATTCTGCCTTTCTGAGGTTCTGTAGTTAACCCTTCCTTTCTAAATTCAACCTTCAATTTATCTGTATTAGCAATGGCATGCACAAAATCTGAGCACGATGTATGTTAAGAACTCTCCTCCGAGTTGGAAAAAGTTAAGGATATCATTGACCGTCTTATTACCAAGTTTTTCAGGCATCCCGACGAGAAAGAGGCCAAATCTTGGGTTCTTAGATCTTTTTCAGAGAATCCATCCCTAATTCAGTTGTCTCGCTCATGAAATGAACCTTCTTGACCCGTTTTTCAAAGAAGGTGATTGGCCTAACTGGGATGTTGTGAAGCCCTAAATTGCTTGGCTTTCAGACCCAACTGCGTGGGCATCTTGGGTGAACCGTATGGACGACCAATTTGAAGACTCCTAGAAGAAGTTGGGCATCTATGATGCCATCAAAGTCTCCACCACTATGATTACAATAGACCAAGAACTCATGGTATCATTCCAAACTTCTGGTGCCCAGCAACTAATATGATGATTTATTCATTCCTTAAACGTTCCTAGCCGTAGGATATTCGATTGGGCATTAACACTCTGCTAAGGTTAGTCTATGTTATGTTAACTCAAGCGGGAGCATGACTAGTCTCAAGTCATTAAGTGTTAGACACTAAGAAAAACACATAGGTGCTCGTAAAGGTATTGAGTACACAAACAATGATTAACAGAGAGTTCTAACATACATGTCATGTAAGTACTCGTAAGTTGCAATAATGCAAAGTAGTCTTTTGACATGAGACATAATAGTTGTCTAGTGGTTAAGTCCTTAATCTTTGACTATGTTAAAGGCACCCATAGAGAATTTTCACAATATTGTTGGGGTTAAGCTACCTAGTCTTGTAGACATATGAATGTACAACAAGGGATCTCTAACCTTCTATGGTGGAAGGAGAATACTCTAAGATATGATTCAGGAGTCTTTGACCAAAGCGTATGAATGAGATTTAGGAAGTACGTTCTAGATCACATATTATTATTTGGGAATGACATTGCAGAGCATTTTTCTGTAAAATTGTGGTTGTCTAAAACTTTCGAAACACCCCTTTACTTGGTTGTGTCTTTTAGTTAGAATTTGTTCAAATTGTGTTTTTAAGTGTTTTGAGAGTTATGACTTGTCCCGTGTCATAAAATCCAACTTCTTTGGGAATTGTTGTCTCAAGTAAATCCTCTTTGATGAATTCTAGACATTCCCCAGCCATATCTTGCTCTTGATTCTTTGGGAAGGTTTCGAAGATGTCTTTCTCATCCTTTTTTTCCTTGGATTGCATGATTCTGTAAGGAATAGGAACATTTGGTGGAACGGGGTCAAGACGAATTGAATTTGGGCTTACCTTTGTTGTAGTGGACGACATAGAAGGCATATGTGGGTGTAGCAAGAGTGGTTCTTCCCTTGCCGTGGCCTTGTTATCCTCCTCTTCATCGAGCAGTAGCTATTTATCCATCTTTTGGCTTGGTTTAGACGTCTTGGGTTCATCTCCAACCTCCATGCCACTTTCCAAGGTGATAGCTTCAACAATTTCAACAGTTGAGTCGGATAGTTCACTTTGTTCTTGCATTTTCCCCATGAATTCCACGATCTCTCCCATTTGATTCTTCAATTCGCTCATCACTTGGGCTTGATTTTGTAATTTCTTGGTTTGATTTTGTACTTCCTGTGCCAAAGAAGTTAGTATTGGAAGAATTTTATCATAATCCAGTGACGAACTTGAATTTGGTAAGTATTGTTGTGGGGGCGGCTGTGCTGGCTGCACAGGCGTTTTATAGAACTCCTCATATGGCTGCCAATATCCTTCATGTTGAACTTGTTGAGATTCCCACCACATAGAGTTTGAATGATCACTCTAATCTCTTTGTGGACATTGATTTGCTTGATATTCTTGCCTATAAGAAGCACCAAATGTAGGGACACTTTGCATTGCGGACCCTTCGGCATACTATGACAACTGAGAAGTATGATTCGCTATTTGAGCTTGAAGATTAACAATTGCCATGTCTTGCTTCTCTAGTACCTGAAATCAAAGAAATAAAACTAAATCAAATATCAAAAGAAAAATAAACAAACAAACAGAGGGATTAGCAATTTTACTAATCCCCGGCAACGGCGCCAAAATTTGATGTGAAATATTCTAACACTCAAATTAAAACCCTATGATTGTAGTATGTGTAAGTAGGGATCGTTCTAGGCCAGGGATTAGAAGGGATGCTAATCCACTCAAATTAAACTCTAAAACACTAAACTAGACTCAAAAACAGAAAACTAAACTCTAACACTCAAAACACACAAACTAAGTTAAATTGACTCGAAATAGACTCTAAGAAGTTATTTGGACGAATTTTAGACTATTAAGACTCAAAACACTAAATTAGATAGATTTGAGCACGTTTCTAATTAATCTAACACACTTAATTAAAGGGGAGATTGATTTGGATGAAACTAAAGTAAAAACAACAGATTTAAAGACTTAAACAACTGTGGACGAAATTAGGGAAAACTATGGGTGATAAGCTAGCTAGAGGGTCCTTCTCCACACATGACACACTTGCATACAAATTGATTTCTAGTTGCTTTTCCAATAAACCATGAACCTCAACACCCCAGATTAACCGTGAACAGCACTAATTAACCCTCAAATTTTCCTTAGGTCATTGAATTGGATGGAATACGCATCGGCAACCAAATTATTCTTCAATAGTTCCCTACATGAACAACATAATAGAGATACAATCAAAGATCATTAAGCTTTGTGAAAATCATAAGCATTGACAAGGCATTCGTAACTATGAACAACATGATACTCCTGCCAAGAATTTACTTAACACAATTGTGACTAGTAACCTCCACTACTTATGAATATAAGTTCATAACGATTAGGTGAAACTCATGCATGCAAACTAAGCGGGCCCTCACAACTGAAAGTAATCAATTCACATTGCAAATATAATCATGGTTTCAAAGTCTCCTCTAGCTCAAACAAGTTTAGCTCCTCATGTTCACAAAACAAAGATAATTAAACTTAAACATTAAAAACAAAGATAAAATACACCTAGAAATACTCTATGTGGCTCCTCTTTCCTTCCTTGTTACGGCATAATGGGGATTTTCTGAATTTAGGCTCTTGAGGTGTGGTGGATGGTGTGGTGTGAATTTGGGGTAGAGGATGGCGGTTTATGAGTGTTGCAGCATCATGTATTTATAGGGTGAAGGGAAGGCACAAAATTGGGCTGAAAAGGAGAGGAATTAGGACTCCAAATCACCAAAGAACAATGACACTTTCAATCAGATTCTAGAGAGGACAAGGAATGGTCATTGCGGCAGATTCTAGAACTTCTAGAAGGGTTACATGTGGCATAAACTTAGGGCATGAAAATAGGGCTTCTAAAACCTGATATTTAGGTGATTTAATGTGAAAATGAGTCCTCTTTGCAGCTGGAATTGAGGTAGCAAAAGATTAGGAAAGGATAAGATAGGATAATGTTTTGATAAGATAAGATAAGATTGGATAATGTTCCATGTTCCTTGGTCTTTCCTTATCTTCATTGTCTTGAACTTCTTTCTCCAGATTTGTAGCATGTTCCTAGCCTCTTTTGACTTCAAATTCGTCCATCCACCTTGCTCCATGCATATGCTATCCATTCCATGCCCAAAACTGCTCCAAATGGCTCCAAAATGCACTTTCTTGCCAACTTTGCCATTAGGACCTACAAACACATGAAAATAGCTTAAACCACTATAATAAATAGAAACTAACTATGTAAATGCAAAGAAACAAGCTAACAAAGTCACATAAATATGCTCCTATCATAATCTAAGAAATGCCTTTTTCCTATAAGACGTGGAATTCACCTTTATCAGCCCATGGGACCTACAACTCCTAAAGAAATGCGGCAGATGAGTAGAATTCCTTAGGCTTATGTAACAAGTAGTCTTATGTATGCCATGATATGCATAAGGCCTGATATTGCTTATATTGTGAGCATTACTAGTCGATGTCAATCTTATTCAGAATCAGAACACTGGGCAGTAGTTAAGACGATCCATAAGTACTTAAGAAAAACTAAGGGCATGTTCTTCATTTATGGAGGAGTACTAGAGTTGCGAGTGGAAGGCTATACGAAACCAGATTTTGAATCCAACATCGGTGATAAAAGTTCCACCTCTGGATATGTGTTCACTCTTAATGGTGGGGCTGTTAGCTGGAAGAATAAGAAGCAAGATGTAATTGTTGATTCTATAACGAATACATAATGTGTTGTTACAGCTAAAGCTGACAAAGCAGCATTCTGGATGAAGAAGTTCATTACTGAATTTGGAGTGGTTCTAACCATTACATCACCAGTAACTTTGTATTGTGATAATAGTGGGGTGATAACCTAAGCCAAGGAACCCAAGGCTCATCAAAAGAACAATCATTTCGACAGAAGCTTCAATATCATTAGAAGACATTATATCGAGGGAAAAGTCAACATCCTCAAGGTGTCCTCAGCAGATAATGTAGGAGATCCGCTGATGAAGCCAATATCTCAAGTCCAGGTTAACCACCATATGAAAAAGATGGGTATTAGATATATGGGAATGTGGTTTTGAGGGAAAGTGGGAGATTATTGGAAGCATGCCCTTAAAGTCAGGGACAGAGCTAGAAATTTCTTCTAGTGGGACAACCCGAAAAACAACTAAGAAAACCTTATTGTAGTATGACTTATACACAATATGATAATGGGGATGATTTTAAATGATGATGTATCACAGTTCCAATGTTACAAAAATTTCCATGTAGTAGCGGAAAGTGGCAAAGTGATGAGAAAAATATTAATACATGATAGGCAGGATAAGGGCTTTTCGGTTTGAATGACAGAACAAGAGAACTTTTGCTCATATAGTATTTGATATGGAGTATAAGTAGTATGAACGTATGTTGAATATTAAATACATATATTTTCTTTAAAGATAACCCATGTATATTATATAACTGTAGTCTAAAACTAAACAAACGAATTACTTGAGTAGGGGCATCCACCCCCAGTGAACCTTCATTGGCTCCGTCAATGCTTAAAGCCACTACTTTGATGTGATAGCTTTTGAAACACTTATCATGTTAAACTCTTATTTGTTTAATGGAAGGGCAAAGCTTATTGTTAATCACTATTTATTATATTAGGTATTTAAGCAATAGCAGAATCCAAGGAATAAGTTCAACCTAATAAAAAGGTGATCTAAGTAAGTTAGATCAATGAGACATTTCTCTTACTTTCATTCCTAAAACGTTCCCAACCATAAGATTGTCGATTGGACATTGACAATCTTCTAAGGTTAGTATGTGTTATGTTAACTCAAGTGGGAGTATGACTAGTCTCAAGTCACTAAGCGTTAGACATTAAGGGAAACAGATAGGTGCTGCAAAGGGTATTGAGTGCATTGAACAATGATTAACAAATAATTCTAACATACATGTCATGCAAGAATTTGTACGTTGCAATAATGTAAAATAGTCATTTGACCTGAGACATTATAGTTGTCTAGTGGTTAGGTTCTTGACCCTTGACTATGTTAAAGGCATTCCATTGAGAATGTCCATGACATTGTTAAGGTTAAGACATATAGTCATGTAGACATGTGCATGCACAACAAGGGATCTCTAACCTTCCATGGTAGAAGGAAAATACCTGAGATATAATTTAAGAGTCTTTGGCCAAAGCATATGAATGAGATTTAGGAAGTACATTCCAAATCACATTCAATAGAATCATATAGAGAAGTATCATATTGGATAGTAAACATGAAACAAGTTTATGACCAATTATTAGTTAAACAATGTGGTCAAGAGTATTGAATTAGAGAATGAACGTTATTGCATTGTAGTTGTAACTAGTAGGTTTTCCAACAACTTTTAGTTAACTTAGGTAGTGATGATATAGTGCTAGATGTCACTCATGGTTTGTGGAAGCCCTGAAGATTAGCAAAAAATAATCTTCAACAAAGGGAGATTAGTCTCAACTCATAATCAATTGCAAGTGTTACAATCGCTAACTACCTCGCTAATTGGAACCTAATGGATCGTAGACCAAGTAAGAATTAATGGAATAACAGTTTGTTGCAACTACCTTGATCTCCCATGCACACAATGGGATCGAAAGGAAGACGTTGAACTTTGAACTATTTAGGGCTCATTTGTCCTCATGCGTGACATTCCCTTTGGCTGTGTACTCAGACGATTAAGCTATGAGGTCTACATGCTGAACTTCCTCGCACACAACTTGCATTTCACCAAGCCTACTAGTTCCATTCATCACATCCCACAACTGTTTTGGCCGAATGCGATAAAGCCCCAAAGCACTGCCGAATTCGACACTGCTAGTGAAAAATTCGTCAAAAGATGCTTTCTGGTTCAAACTTCAGCCCTGTTATCCCATTGCAAATACCTTGTATAATTTTACATAACGATGGGAAAACATACCAGCAAATTGTTTGGCGGTGATGTTGAAGAAATGTCGATCAAAGTTCTAAAAGGTTGGCTCATCAGAAACATGTTTGCACCGAACCAAAAAGGTATGTCAAATTATGAATATACAAATCCTTCCAACTCATGGCAGGTGGTTGCCAAAAGAAGAATATTGAGGTGAAGACTTTAGCATCTAATAAAAAAACACACCTGTGAAGGGTAAGAGATCTAACACTCTCCCAGCAACCAGTAATCCTTTTCATAGAGGCTCACCATCTACAGTTTCAAAAATAGCCGAGAAAATCACCTAGGCTCAAACGTTAGCACCAATATCTAAGCTTGTATTTGTGTAGAAGAGGCTTCGTGATATATAGCCGGGGTGCAAAAAAACCTTGGCACTAAATCAAACCAAGCAAATCCCAAAAAAGTTAAAGATGTGAGGAACAAGGATAAAACGTGGTCACTAACACCTCAACAACACAAGAAACTCGGCCGACCTTGCCTACCAAAGAAATCAGCCAAGATAAATCTTTTGCTAGTTTGGCCGAGAAAATGATACGTACTTGTGCCCTTCTCTTTTGATCTCATCTAATGTCTACAGATTTAGATTCTGACAAACTATCCTTTTTACGCCGAAGGTGTTGAATCCTCAAACCATACCGACTGTCCTGGCCACGAAGTTTTGGCTACAGACCAAGAACGTGGTCGAAAGTCTGCTACTAAAACCTAGTTATCAGAGAAAACCCTGCTGAGCAAGCCATTCCTAAATGGAATATTGTCGAGATGAATGATGCAGCCCAAAGAGACCCGGCAGCTAAAGAGCGCGCTGAAACACAATGTACCTTTGAAACACCAACTGAATTATTATATTTTTAATTTAAGATGAGCAAGGCTGAATCTATGGGGCCACCACCAAAAAAGGGTTCAATGTTGAAAGATGTTCCAAAGAAAGATGCCCCCGTGCATCAAAACAAAGGAAAGGGCAAAGCCGATGATGTTTAACCTTCGACGAATGATCAACATGCCGCTCACCCTAACTGTAGTCTAAGAATTGAAGAGACTAGGCCCTATCTAATGGAAACTGACACAGGCATCATGGGACAATGAGGCTTCTTCAAAAAACTAAGTTTCAACCTTTCTCTCTTTCTATACCTTACATGTTTCTTGACCGAACCACAAGCTAAACCGAAACTTTCAAATACTCCTAGGGGCAAAGGTGGCTTGATCGTCATCGATCAAATCAGCCAAACAATGTTGTCTACCTTTCTTGGCCACCTTAATGGCATTCAAACGTAGACAACCTCCATTGGTCGATGGAATTAAGGAACCATCTTAAATATTGGGCTTGGCCATTAAGCTCATTAGTTTCAACAAATTCTTCTGAAAATATGGCCAAAATTCCTTCTCGACAGGTTGTAATCTTTGCCTTTGAAAGTATCAATGCCGTACTCAAGACCTCACTCCATATTTTTAAAACTTACAAGATATTCCTCCTTGGAAATAGAAATTGACGCCCTACTGGCTATAGCTTCCGGATCGAGCACTTTGGCAAAACTGTCAAAGCTCACCGATTCGACGACAATCAGAACTCTGGCTAGTAACCATCTTGATACCAACGACGAATGTTTAAACAACATTGCAACTGAAAAATGGATAGAATAATGAGAGTATCATCCACTTCTCAGCCCAGCTAGAGAGAACTCATCGTTTCTTTGAATTTTTTAGAAAGCCATTCAAGCCGAAAAGGAATTTGAAGAAGCCTCCAATCATCAAGATGGTTTTACGCCGATCCTAGATCAAAGTAATGACGAAAAGGATAGCGTAGCCAAAACTGACTAAGAACTTGCTGATTTGAAGCACGCATATCACTATTGGAGCGAAGTAAAACTGAATTGAATTTCCAGATCACGGAAGACTATGAGACTCATCAGCCAAATCTAGTTGAATATGTCGCTGAATTGAAGAAAATTCAAACTCTCAAAGACAACAAGGGCGTCCAGCGTGCTAAAATCACAACAGGAGAGATGAAATGGTTGGAGCTAAAAGAGGAATTGTATACCGTTTCGTCTTTTCCATGATCTTAATATTTGACAGTCGCTGAAATGCGGCTAGGTTGATCTTGTAATATTTCCTTATTGAACAATTTTAAGTTGATTTGGCCATGAAGTTAAACATTTTATCTAATTGCTCTCAATCATCACCCAAGTGTCTGGAATTTTTTTTTTTAAAGAAAATTTCCATTGATATGCAGCCTGTTGGAGAACAATTCAGAAATAAACAAAAAATAACAGAAATAAACAGAACTTGAAATTCTAATATTTTATTTACCAAATATACTTGATGTGCAGAATGAAATTATACAATAAATACATAAACCAATATAAAAATACAATGATACTAACTTGATCACAGAAGGTAGAGGCTAGCGTAAAAGCTATGTCCTTCGAACAGTATTTTCGTCTCACTCTTGTGCTTGTGGTTCTCGACCAGGATACAACTACCAAATTCTACAACCCGCACTGGATTATAGAACTCTAGCGAATTGCTTTGTGTGTTTACTCTCTGGAAATTTTGTACGGAAGATAAGGAGGAAGAAAAGATGATTCTCACTTGGATACTGTGATTGCAAATATATAGGCTGTTTCACACCCTTTCAAATACCTGTTCAGTGTATTTGAAAGCACACAACACTTTCTAATAGCTGTATCTTTTAATCAAAAAGTACAACCCTAATAAATTAATTAAAAAACTTAATCCGAAAATTAAAATTAATGAATCTGATTAATTTTAGATTCCAAGGCCCCAGGGCCCTTGTCTTGATTAATTAATATTAATTGTATTTAGGCTATATTATATTCAAGCCTAATCCACACAACCATAAGGCCCAAGCCTTCAATCCATTTCCAAATGGTCCAAGTTCTAATTACTAAGAAAAAGGAATAAGTCTATATAAAGGCTTGTGAAAAAATACTATTGACCAATGTGGGACAAGAGGATCTCAAACTCTAACACAGCCTATGTATTGATCCAGCTCGATCTTTGAGCTGATACGCCTCCTTTATGAGAATCTTGTCCACAGCAATAGGTCCTTCCCAATTCGATGAACACATGCAGTATTTTGGATGTTTAGTCTCAATAGGTAAAACTGTTTACCAACCAAATCTTCTTCACTGAATTATTTTTGCTTCACTGTGCTGTTATAGGATTTTTCGTCAATTTTCTTCTAAGCCATAAGGAACTTTCCAGCATCGAATCTAATTTGTTCTAGGTCTTTTAACTCTTGTATCATTGCTTATGTGTATTTGTCACCTATCAAATGATGTTGCTAGACGACTATTAAGGAATTAACACTTATTTCAATGGGAAGGAAAGCATCATGTCCATAAGTTAAGATATAAGGAGAAATACCAATCCTAGAATGTTGTGATGTTCGGCAAGCCCAAAATGCTTCATTAAGAGTTAGATGCCATATGCCAGGCTTATCTTTCACCGTCTTTTCTAAATTATTCACAATGACCTTACTACTAGCTTTTACTTGACCATTAGCCTGAGGGTAATATGGTGTGGACTGCTCCAGCGGAATCTTAAGACTAGAGTGTAACTCTTGAATCTTTTAGTCGTTAAAATTATCTCATTATACATAATAATCGTTTCAAAACACCGAACCGGGTCATGATATGTTCCTCAACAAAGGCAGACTTCTTGAGTATTTAACATAGCATAAGAATTTGCTTTGACCTATTTTTTGAAGTAATCAGTAGCTACTATGATCTATACATGTTTCGCCGAACCAGAAATTGGTAGTATCTTCCTGATGACATCCATAATCTATCCTCTGAATGACTATGGTTTTACCACCGAATGAAGCACTTCAGCAGCACCTCGCTGAATTGGGCCATGGAGTTGACATTGCATCCACCCTCGTGCATATTCAATACAATCTTTTAAGATGGTCAACCAAAAATAATCATGTCTTCGAATGAGCCACCACATTTTTCCAACCTGATTGATGGGCATTACAAATACCCTCGTGTACTTTTCTCATAATTTGAAAAAAAAAAAAAAAAAAAACTTTAGTCTAGCCGACACAAAGTAACGAAAGGTCGTCTTTAACCCTTTTGGTAAAGTTCATTTTGATACACAACTTGTAACATGATGCTTCATTTTTCAATCATGTTTTCCCCCCTGGGTTGTCAAGATATCGTATAATTGGCCATGCTAGTCTGACTGCATTACTTCAACAGCACAAATGTCTTTAGGTACCCCACGTAAAGGAAAAATTTGATAATACCAAGTTTATGGAGCAACATATGACATGCATTTAACAATTAAATGGAAAAATCATACTTGTATGCACTCAAAAACAAAACTTAAATAATGAAATTCAAAGCCTAGCTGTTGTGGTGAACCAATGACTCAACTCAAAAGTTGAGATTTGTTTATACTTTTGAAGTTCTTCTTTACTTTGCAAAGGATAATCACCCAAGGTGAGGGCCTTCATTTCTTTGTTAGGTTGAACTTCATAGCCTTCATCTTCATCATTTTGCCTCCTTGGATTTTTAGATTTGGATGCTTGAATGGATCATCCAAAGGTCACCAAAGTTGGAGACCTCTAACTTTCGACACCAAGGATGAAGGAAGAACACGATTGACATGGAAGGAAATGCTAGCTTTCTTCCTCCTATGTGGCCAAACTCCTTAAAGAATGAGAGAGCTCATGTTTCTCTCTATTAGCGTATTGAAAACCTTAATCAGGGATGAGGCATAATGCCTCTTTTGTACTCACTAACTTTTGTGAATAAATTGGACCAAAATGTCCTCTCTCTATGGTCGACCTAACCTTGTTACTGGGGTTTGTGCCCTTTTGTGCTTAAGTTGTCATACAATTTAAAGCTCATGGGCTTGACCATTGAATGCCTATTTGGGCCTTGAGGCCAAACACTAACCTTAAGTCTAAAACGAACTTATTCATTTGATTAATTAACATATCAATTAATCTTAGCCATAAACAATTATACTATTTAATTCTTTACTCAACTTTGTTATATCCTTTAATCATTACCTTACACGGTACGCAATCCATTAGGTTCTTTTTAGCAAGGCAATGGGCGATTAGAACTCTTACAAATCGATTATGAATTGAAACTTACTTTCAATTCTCCTTTAGTGATTATTCATCTTCAGGTTCCACAGACCATGAGTGACACATAGCATTATGTCATAGCTACCCAAGCTCTGCATAAGAGGTTGGAGAACTTATTCAGGCTGGGATTACAATGCAATATGGTCATTCTCTATATCAATACTCTTAATCATAGTGTTTGGTTGATAGTTTATTCATTTATTATCTAATGTGATTCTCTTGTCTACATAATTACCTAGAATGTGATTTGGAATGACTTCTTAAATCTCATTCCAACTCTAGCTAGAGATTCTTAATCATATCATAGAATATTCTCCCTAAACGGTTTGATGGTTAGAGATCTCTTGTTGTACATTCACATTCCTACATGATTAAGTAGCTTAACCTTAACTATGCCCTAGACACCCTCAAATGGAATGCCTTTAACATAGTCAAAGACAAAAGGCCTACCCACAAGACAACTATGATGTCTCACATCGGGCGTTTAGGATATGTGAATGAAAAAGAAAGGTGACACGTCCTGACCCCGATATTCCCCGAATACCCGGATAGGCATATGCTAGCCGACACCCGAAGGTGACGAAAGCCATTTATTGAATACAAGAGTAATGATTAGGAGGAAATATACATGAATAAATAATCATAGAGGAAATTAAGTGAATTAAACAGAGTTTAAGAAAATAGCTAGAGTGCACAGAACATGCTCTAAAACAAGATCACAAAGAAAAGATCATTACAAGATATCACACAAGTGAATGATAGACCACTACTGGTAGGGAAATGCCTCGTACGTTGTGTCATAGTCCTCGTTTCTAAGACCTGAATGAGGGCGCAAAACAAAGGTGAGTGGACCAGGTTCATATATACAATAATAATCAACCAGTTATCAAGATACTAACCCCCACAGTTTATATAAAGAAAACTACTAGCATAATAAGTGATAGGTTTATTGAAAACCCTAGCATGCCAAAAACATCTCGAAAGACATATCGCGGAAAAACATCGCAGAAATCAAAATATCAATCGTCTCGCAGATCGTTTCGTAAGCGCGGTGTGCTGCTAGTAAGTTCACTGAATAAATATAACTCCTGCCCCTATGCTAGCATCGTGGTGTCTGCGTCCGTAGCCAGAGATTACCAACTCCCGGCCCAATGCCTGCTCCGTGTCCCTCAGCCCGTAGCTAGGGATTATTTCTCTCGGCCTAACTGCTAACACCAGATCCTCGCCCCAGGCGGCATAGTGTCCACTAGGTACGCACAAATAGTTACGCCTTTCATAAATAACCACTTCATAGTATAAAGTCATCCATCATCTATACTATAAAGAGGGGTTTCTAAAACATGTTCTAGCATCCTATCGTTATCCATCAGATAGTCTACCAGTTCATGATTTTTATAGAAAATACGATAATCAAACTATAGCTCAATGTAGGCTAATAATTAATTCCTCACCAAAAACGAGACGATAAAAAACATATTCCAATAAACATGCTTAACGTAAAATCAATCCATAAACTCGTAAGGCATGCTTTTCATTTATGCAATTAAACTATGAAATAATGAAATTTTAGAAGGGGTCCACTCGTAGCAGCAGAGTTGTGCGGAATAGGATTAAGGAAATCCCCACTAGCAAGCTCACCTAAGCACAAAAATGTACAATTTATCAAACTATGCCCAAATGGTAGAATTCCAGGAAATGGACGCCAAAAACGGATTCGGAACATCGAAATTGGCCTAGGAGAGATTTTGGGTTTTCGGGTCCTAAGGTTTTTGGTTAAAAAGGGTTAGGGTGAAAGGGGGTGGTTTAAGCTTAAGCCCAAACCAACGCATACACACGCACGACACAACACACACACACACACACACACACACACACACACACACACGTGCACCACACACACTCACACAGACACATACACTCACACGAACACACATACACATACTACACAAACATACACACACATGCACATCATGCATACACATGCACGGCATGCACACACACACACACACACACACACACACACACACACACACACACACACACACACACAGAGTCCACATACACACGCACACACTCACGCACTGCATAGCCCAAAGGCCTCACACACGAGGCCGGGCTTTAAGCCCTTTCTAAATAAAAATGGCCCAAGACCCTTTGGGTCATTGAAATAAATAACAAAAAAATCAATTAAAAAAAATTAGAACGGGCTGGGTTTGGTCTATGGGCCCAAAGCCCGTGGGTGTCCTAAACGGCCTGAAGGCCTGTGTGCTGAACGGAGAAGAAAACCAGAAATTTGATCGAGATTCGTCCCGATTCCGATTTGGACCTAAAACTAAATAAAACTAGGAAGTTAAATCATAAAAATGATGCTGAAAAAGAAGGGAAGCAAGATTTTACCACAAATAGAATCAAATGGGGTCGAGATTGGCCGAGTTTGATCCTAGAGCTCGCCAGATTTTCATGCTGGGTTCTGGAATAACGAAAATAGAGTGCATGCACAGATTAGAACCTTCCATTTGGACTGAGAACAACTCAATAAAACAGAATAGGGCAGCGAGCCTTACCTGTGTTCGAGTTTCAGAGATTTGAAGCTCACGGCTTCAATGGCAGAACACACAGAGGTGTTCTAATGACGCATGCAGGTTTACAGTTGAGTTCCTCAAGCCCTAAGGATTCTAGATATGTGGTTATTTTGTTGGATTTGTTTAGATTTTGAAAAATGAGGGGGACAAGAGCTCTCGAAGCTCTGGGGAGAGTGGAAGCTTCCGAGAGTTAGAGAGAGAGAGAGAAAACTAAGCTTTTCAGAAAATGAGGAAGGAAGAGGATAGGACTCACGGGTTGGGTCATTGGACCTAACCTTGGGCCTTAAGTTAACACAAAGGGGGCTGGGCTTGGCCCAATGAAATCTAGGTTATTTTGGGTGAGGGTTATTACAGAAGGTCTCATAAATCTAACTTATTTAGATTAAGGTCTCATGAATCTAACTTATTTAGATTACATTTTCATAGTTACACATTCCATAGACATTGTTTAACCCTAAACATTTAAGGAGACAATTTTAAACAATAATATATGTCCTTACATTAAAATAGATTAGTTTGATATGTGAAATGTTCGTAGAGTATCATCTCATTATAGGCTTCAGGGCATATTTCCAACACCATGTTCCATTGATGGTGGTAAAACATAACTCTAATTTTGATCAGGATGTGATGGTTGCATGCTTGCTCATTAACCAGAGCCAGAAGTAATATTTTTTCGACCATGATTACTTGGCTCATTTCCCCTCCTCATAAGTTACGTGTCGAAGGCTATCTAGGTGAGTTCATTGGTACCATTGTTCTTCACACTGGATATATGTTTAAAGGTGATGTAGAAAGGTCTCGGATAAATAAGTTGTAACCATGTTGTTAGAACCGAATTCATGCATCATCGTAGGAGGTGGAGATACATAAATCCGAGTAACCTGTAAAAGAAAAAATAGTTGTGAGTAAACCAAGACCAATGTGAGACCATGATTTTCCAAGGCTGGAGTAAGGCAAATAGAAATATCAATACTTCAGAAGTCCGATCATGGACTCAAACAGTCTTTGCCTACCAAACTGTCTAAATGGAGTAGCGATGCCACCATCTTCCTACTTCGGAATCAGTGGGTGAGGTATAATGACTTCGCTGAGGTTGATCATGCTTGTTTTGCAAGATATGGAAACCTAATATAGCAAGGAATCAGCAGGTTTTCTATAATCTTGGAGTCCTTACAATCTAAGGATTAGCGTGCACCGCAAGTAATCAAACTTCTAAGGGGATGCAATATCTACTTCTTAGATAACTTCTGAGATTTTTTCGATTTAATAAGGATTCTACTATCCCAAAAGTTCATCTCCTCGACTGGTATGAATGAACCCTTTTAGGGTTTATCTCTGGTGACATAATTCATGCATACTTATTCTCTTGCCCACTGCTTAAGTCTTTATATTGCTAACTAACTTGATTGTCAAGAGCCTTTGATCGGCACCCCCGATCATTGGTTCACTCAGGGTTGTGTGTTCTTTTACAGGTAAACGAGTTGAGCATCTCCACCTCTTATGGCAGTGTGCATATTTGCTCCAAACTTGGTGCCCTTATTAAAACTAAACTTATACTCATTATATGACCAATCACTTTACCACTATTATGGCTACTTCTACGCGACAACATTGCAATTGCACCGCCTCCAGGTGCGATACCGCCTCCAAATGTAGTATTGTCTCTGTCAACGAGGATACTCATCCTATATAACAAATTTGAGAAAGTCTAATGCAGATCTACGCGACCGTCGACAAGCCATGAAGGATTCAGAAGTCTGGGAACAGACCAAGCTCGCCAACCTCAAAAGGTGTGTGAAGGCCGTAAAGGAGGTCGTCTCCAATTTTAGGGAGCCAATAACAGAGACAATGGATGTGCAAACTCCAGCAATAACCACTGATATGAACTTACGAGCGAAGCACTAACACCACCCTCCTAAAACTTCTTACAAGAAGTCCAGAAAGCCCTGTGCTCAAACTCTGTGCACAATGTCAACTGCATTTACAGGTAAAAGTACCTGGGCAAGACTAAGAATGAAAGAAAGGCAGTGTATAAGAAGCCTCGACTGGTGGCAACCGTTAACAAACCCCTCCCAATCGACTTCAACTTCCTAATGTTTTCCGAACGGGATTTAGAAGACGTCCATTCCCCTTATAACGATGCTTTCATTATCAAGGTCTAAATCTCCAACGCGATGGTTAGTCGCATTTTGTGGATAACGGGTCTGCGATGAACATCCTTCTCAAGGACGCAACCGAGAACATGAGGATCCTGGACAACATCAACAAAAGTACAACCACCATCTACACCTTCAATGGGACTCCCGTTAGATCTCTTTGAACAATGAGGCTTGCGGTTGAGGCAAAGCCTTATAATTACATGTGTCTTTCCACGTCATGGAATACCCCACTCCTCACAACACCATAAACGACAGGAACTAGTTCCACAAGATGAGAGCAGTCCTTTTATCCTACCATTAGCTACTTCATTACCCAACACCCAGGGAAGTCAAAGAGATCAGGGGAGACCAAGTGGCAGCATTAAAAGAAATTATATTTAAGGGAAACAGTTACAAATTAAGTTAGACCAAGACCTTTATGTAACTTCCAAAATAAAGATTGGAATTATATGAATGGAGCATTGCTTTGAGAAGGATATGATTGAGTGTGGATTTTGAAACCTTAAGCAAACCATTCATAGATTACAATCATTAGTGCATCTCCAGCGGGAACCAAATTGCAAGGCTAATTTGGGTTCAACTGCCATCTACCCAAAAAATGTTGCTCTACTAGTAGGAAAAATGGGAGGCAATTGGATTCAAGGCAGCTGCCCCTTCTAAAATTGCAAGGACTTGTGCTTGAGTGAAGCCCAATAGACAAGGAGGCCCCACGTGAAGCCTAACAGCTCTTGCATGTCATTGTCCCAACCGATTTACAGCTTTCCCACTTTCCCACCTGTTTGCACAGTTAACACACTTGCAAATTATCAAAAAAATCATAAAAATAATCAAAAATATTAAAGCAATTATTTGAGAAATTAAGAAAAACTTAGAAAGTTCACACTTAAAAAATCTTACAAACTTCAAAACACTTACAAAATAAACAAAAATCTATTGCGATAATGACATGTGGGGATAAGACGAAGAAAACATTAAAAATATACAAAAATATGTTTGTGAATAATAATCACCCTTGCCCTTGCCCTTCCTCCTTCCAAATAGGTGGACTTGCATGATGAATCGATTTTATACTATATATTTTTTCCTATTCTTGGTATATTTTGGTGAGATTTTGATGTTTTGTTATGTATTTTCAATGTAGGATGTGCGAATTTGTTTTGAGCATAAATCAAATGGTGGAATTTTTTAGTGATTTCAAGCGGGTTTATGAGTCTGTCAAGAAGGTTCTATCAAAATTTCAAAATTTTATCCTATAGCATCTGATCGTGGTGGATTAATTTATGCCCAATGTGCAGTGCTGGCAAATTGGGTTGCAGAGCATGTTTATGACTTTTGGGCTAGAAGATGATAGATTTTAGGCTTGGGCTCTTCTTGGAACTTGAAGAGGAGGTCCTAATCTTTCATTTGATTCGTGTTTTGGAGCCATGAAGGTCCAGAAACATGGTTATTTCTCTACTAGGCAAATTTTCCAGTCAGAATTGGATTGTGATTTTAAGTTATCCTTTTACCATTTTATTTCCTAGTTTTTAGAATACCTTTTCTAGGAAGGATTTTAATTTGTAGTAGTATAAATAAAGCTATTTAGCCATTAAGGTTCTCTACGCGACATTGAGAGAACTAAGCAAAGCTTTGGAGAATTTCAAACTTTTTACCTACAAGGTGTTTTCAATCATTTTTCTACTTAATGATATTTTCTTTGGTTTTTAATATGGTATGCGTATTAATATGGTATGCGTAACTAATTTCTCTTGCTAGGGCAAGACCATGAGCCTTAGCATGAATAAGTGATTTTATTAATTTTCTTGTGAAGGGATGCATGCTTGCTTTGAATTATTAATCATCGAGTTTAAACTATCTAACTGACTTAGTGATTGGCCACCATTAGGGTAATTAGACAAGTAATTTGATACAATTTATGTTGGAATATCACCCTGAAATTGAGGAGGGCTTCTTGTGATTAGTAATTGTAAGTTCACTTAAGGCGAAAATCACTCTTAAGGGTTGAATGGTTTTTCAAAGGGTTTTCACGAAACTTAATGAGTCTTGTATGTTTATATTTGATTTGAATATCACAAACAAGTTGTATGTTTGATATACGTTTTCACTTGAATATCATGAGAAAAATATGCATTAAGAAGACCTAACCTTCAAAGCATGTATGTGGAAATTCACAAGTAATCGGTAAAATTGCATAGAATGGTTAATGGTGACGGCTAAACCCTTGTCTTTCCCATAATTGTTTTCTTCTAAAAAACGTTTTTCTTGCTTTGTTAATGTTTTCGGCAAACTTTCAGATTTTTTTATTGTTACTTTAATATTTTAAAATTTAAAATCTCCAATTTTTGATAAAATCTGTTTTAAATAATTAATTAAGAATTAGTTTACTTACAAATTAGTCAAACAATCCTTGGGGAGAACGACCTTGCATGAGCGATTATATTACGATTTTCTTGTACTCTTGCTAGTATTTTACATGATTTTAAACCTTTTTGTAGAGGTACTAAAGTCCTTTCAAATTAAAACACAAGGACAATTATTGTTTAGAGTAAATAGTGAGGGCAAATTCATTGCCCTTGCCCTCCAATTGCCGTTACCCTTCACCAATAGGTAGAGATGCTCTTATAATTAATTAAGAATCATGATTTTGATTTCATTGTTTTAGTGTTCAATTGAGTCATAAAAAGAAAATAAAATAAAAAGTCATTGTTTGTACTTTTCAGTTGTGAGTTACTATGTTTGCTTAAATTAATCTCGTTTCTTTCAGATCAATCCTTACTTGTCACTATACTATCTTATCCGATTTGTATACTTGCGAGATTTAAATTTATGTTTAGTTTTGTTATCTATTAACAGACTAAATATTCACAACAATGGTGCGCGCCAATAATGAGGACCTACGTTATTGTGATGATGAGGTAGTGATTCAGGCTATGATTTCAAAGAACTAATGTATCACATTAAATGTTACCCTCCAAAGTCGTATACAGACCTACTCAACAAAGCTTATAGGGATTACCATCGTCATCTGCAGGTTAAAGCTTATTTCTTCTGATTGTTCTGCAGAAAAAAAACATGTTGAACTTGAAGGTCTCGTCGAGTGACTCTTTCCCCCAAAAAATGGTAGTCAATCTCAATATGCTTTTGATTTAGCATGAAATACAGGATTTGTGGATAAGGCAATAGCTGAGATGATATCACAATATTATTGGAAGAAGATCGGGAAGATCAGGAAGAAGATCTACTTTCTGTCATTTACCCTAGCCGGTAGGTAGCATAGGTGTGTGCATGGGGTGCTGTCATTTACCCTAGCCAATAGGTAGCATGGGTGTGTGCATGGGGTGTTGTCTAACAACTTGAGTATGGATGTCATTCTCACTAATTCTAGGGATTGCTGATCTTGCTTTAGTAGTAGGTGATTAGGCATAAATCAAGGAAAGAAGATTGTTTCTTGTTCCTTGTTTTGTTCCTTGTTTTTCTCTTCTTCCCACGCTCATATATATGAGCTATCTTTGTACTTTGTTTCTCCATAATAGAAAATACACCTTCAAATTTCAATATGGTATCAGAGCAGTGATCCTAATCGACCTGCTTCTGAGTAGTTTCTTGAGAGATCTGTGAGTTTTTCCTGATTCTCTATCATAGCTGAAGAGAGTTCAATGCATGGCGAAGAAGTTAGCTCGCATGCTGCGCCATCTTCATTTCATTTAGATGTTAAAGTCAACCCAAATCAACGTCTCAGTTCTGTCTTACTAAATGAGTTCAATTATCTTCCCTGGGAGAGAGCAGTCACTCTTGCCTTGGGAGGACAATCGAAACTTGGTTATGTTAATGGTGTTATTCCAGCGCCTGATGTGTCCTCATTAGATTATAATGACTAGTTGTGCAATGACCAGTTGGTCATGTCATGGCTACTAAATTCTATGGATTGAAAGATTGCAGAAATTTTCAGCTATGCTAAATCCTCCCACATTCTTTGGAAAAATCTCAAAGAAATGTATGGGAATCAAAATAATGTAGCTCGAGTGGTCCAGTTAAAAAAGGATATTGCTGGTCTACAACAGGAAGGAAACTCATTTATACAACACCTTGGGAAGTTAACCACCATGTGAACGAGTTGAATGTCTATCGGCCACACACCATTAACGCTACCGTGCTGACCAAGAAAGCTGAGGAAGACAAAATATTTCAACTTCTTGCGAGTTTAAGTCCTGAATACGAAGATCTCAGGAGTCATGTCTTTATGAATCCTGATCTTCCCTCCTTCTCAAGTGTGTGTGCCACGATTCAAAGGGAAGAAACTCGCAGAAAAATCATGACTGTGGAATTAAAGGCAAATATACCAGAAGCTAGGGTATATCTCTCTAGCCACATAACTAGTGAAAATAGGGGCTACAAAGGAAATCTATTGTGAAATGTAGTTACTATGATACTGGTGGACATACACGAGATCATTGCTGGATTCTCATCCTGAACTAAGGCCCAAGTCTTCGAGGGACAACAACAAGGGTTTCCCTAGGGGTTCACACAACTCATCCTACAAGGAAAATCATATTGTCACCACTCATTCCGAGGAAGCACAGAAGTTCACCTCCAATCTAGCCAACCTGATCAATGAATTTGTTGCCTTCCTCCACAAGAAACAAGGTCATAGAGACAATGAAAGATTAACTAGTCAAGGTGACAACAAAAAAGCTGCTTTACTCAAGCAGTTTGCTGGTTTTTTGGCTGAAAAAGAAGGTGTGACACAACAAGATATTCCAGGTATCTTACAATCCTTCTCAACTGCTCTCAAAGTAGGTAATGTGCATGATTATTGGATTATAGATTCAGGAGCTACTGATCATATGACTAACAAGTCTACAAATCTGCATAATTCTGAAAAACTCTCATGTCCATCTCAAGTGTCAGTTGCCAATGGCAAAGGCGCTATGGTTGTAAGGAGAGGAAAAACACATTTGATTTCTAGTGATGTCGAGTCTGAGGCTCTTTATGTTCCCTCATTCCTTTTTCAACTCTTATATGTTGGAAAAATCACAAACTCATTAAACTGTCTTGCTATTTTCTCCCCAAAAACTGTGGTTTTTCAGGATATCACCACCACAAAGACGATTGGTGAAAGTTTTTTCTTAAATGGCCTCTACTACCTTTCCAAGCATGTCCAAATTCCCAAGGTTGTCCAAGTCACTTCAAGCTTGGTTCAAGAACAACAACTTTGGCACCAACGACTTGCACATCCTTCTGATAAAGTTCTGTATTTTTTGTTTCCAAACCTGTGCAAAGTTACATGTTCCTGTGATGTTTGCCACTTCTCTAAGTTCACTAGATTACCTTTCACTTCCTCCTTGTCTAGGGCTAGTAATCCTTTTGAAATCGTGCATTCCAATGTTTAGGGATCAATCCTAGAGTCCTTTGACGGATACAAATATTTTGTAACTTTTGTGGATGATTTCACAAGGATCACTTGGTTGTATCTTTTGAAATGTAAAAGTGAAGTGCTGGAAGTTTTTCAAGATTTTCATAGACTTGTAAACACACAATTTTCTTCAAATATTCATGTCTTACGATTAGATAATGGCTCCAAATAAGTCCCATAATATGTCTCACTATCTAAACATACATGGTATATTACATCAAACTAGTTGTGTTGGAACACCTCAACAAAACGGGGTAGCAGAAAGGAAGAATAGAGATCCACTTGAAAAAACTAGAGCTCTTATGTTTCACTCGAATGTGCCTAAAAAATTTTGGTCACAAGGTGTTCTTACTGCTGCATATCTCATCAATAGATTACCTAGCAAGATATTGAATTTTAAATCACCTTATGAGGTATTGAAAGATAGACAGATCAATCTATCCCATTTGAGAGTGTTTGGATGTACATGCTTCGTTCACATTCAAGCACCAAATCGTGACAAACTAGATCCAAAGGCTGCCAAATGTGTTTTCCTAGGCTATTCATCCACTCAAAAGGGTTACAATGTTACAATCCAACAACTAGGAAAATAGTTGTTTCAAGAGATATGAAATTTGAAGAAACCATGCCTTACTTCATTCAACCTCTGGACTATTCTAGAAAGGGGGAGAATTTGCTTGATTTGTTCCCAATACCATATCCAAGTGAAGAGGATACAACAGATATTTCAAGGGACTAGGTATTGAATGAGGTTGATTCTCGCAACCTGCAAAATTCTCCACATGTGGTCCCTGAATAACCTATATCATTAGAACCCTTAAGTAGTCCTTCCAATCAAGAAACTGCTCAATTGCCAACAACTCAATCTCCCACAGTTCGTCGAAATCCTCCCCGTGAGAGGAAACTTCCATCCAAGTTACATGATTATGTAACTTACAATGCTAGGTATCCCTTGACTTTTGCTATTGATTACAGCAAAGTTTCATCCTTTTTTGTTGCATTCCTCAGTGCAATTACTGAAACTTATGGACCATAAAGCTTTTAAGAAGCTAATCTACACAGTGAGTGGAGAGCCGCTATGGCAGAAGAGCTTCAAGCTCTTTATGAAAACAACACCTGGACTATAGTGAAACTTCCCAGAGGAAAGAAGGTTGTTGGAAGTCGTTGGGTATACAAGACCAAGTTCCATTCAGATGGCACGATTGAAAGGAACAAGGCTCGTTTGGTTGCTCAAGGATTTACTCAAACCTATGGAGTGGATTACAAGGAGACATTTGCTCATGTAGCAAAGATGAACACTGTGAGCATGCTGTTATCTGTTGCTATTAACAATGCATGGCCTCTTTTTCAAATGGATGTTAAAAATGCTTTTTTGCATGGTGAGCTTGAAGAAAAAGTTTTCATGAAACTGCCTCTAGGTCATCCTCAATCAAACAATCCAGAAATGGTGTGCAAACTTCATAAATCCATTTATGGTCTCCAACAAAGTCCATGTGCATGGTATGCCAAGCTCAGTCATGTTCTAGAAAGAGTTGGTTTCTATCGGAGTAATGCTGATTCTTCCTTATTTGTGTGTTCAAGCACATCGGGTAAACTTGTGGTGCTTATTTACGTTGATGATCTCATTATGACAGGTGATAATATGTCAGAGATTAGTGCTCTAAAACAATATCTCAATCACAAGTTTGCTATCAAAGATCTCGGCATTCTTAAATATTTTCTAGGGATTGAGATGGTACACTCTCACAAGGGTTGCTTTCTAAATCAGCGCAAGTATGTTATTAATCTTCTTCGTGAGACCAACATGACAGATTGTAAACCTGCTTGCACACCTTTGAATAGTAACTTGAAGCTGCAATCTCACGGTGATCTTATTCCCAATATAGAGTACTATCAGAGATTGGTCGGCAAACTCATTTATCTAACTATCACTCGCCCTGATATAGCATATGCCATGAGTCTTGTTAGCCCATTTATGCATGCTCCAAGCATGGATCAAATGAAGATTGTTCATCGTGTGCTTCAATATCTGAAGGGCTCCATTGGTAGAAGGATTCTCATGTGCAACAATAATCATACTCATATCTCAGGATATACTAATGCAGATTGGGCGGGGAACGCTCTCGATCGCAAGTCTATCACTAGTTTCTACACCTTCGTAAGAGGTAACCTAGTCACCTAGAAGAGCAAGAAACAAAGCGTGGTTACACGCTCTAGTGCAAAAGCAGAATACCGTGTTATGGCTTCAACTGCTTGTGAACTTCTTTGGCTCAAAACTCTGTTATTGGACTTAAGGTTTCACCATCAACAACCTATGTCTCTCTACTGTGATAATCAAGCTGCGATGCACTGATAAGCTCATATCTATATATATTTTACATCAAATTCACTTGTCTTTTCTTAGTTAGTTCCTTATATTTTGAGCTATTTACTTTGTTTTTGTGTTTTGTAGGATTTGTCTAGTAAAGAAAAGAAAAATAGCACAAGTGGAATTTTAAGTAACAAATTCGTCAAAACTGCCTGTGCACGTCAGCTGACTTTGGAAGCAAGTTGCGGACAACTCAGAATGAATTAGAGAATGAGCCTTATATGCTTGGAAAGCTACGGATGTCTATTTTCTGGAGTATTTCGCGGATTGTTAATATCATTTTTTAGAAGAAGTTATGGCCGTTTTAACACTGAAAGGTTCCCAAGAGGCTGAGTGGTTTATAACTGACAAGAAAGCATTGAAAGCAATAAATCCAATAAAACTAGCAGCCAAAACTGATGCAATCAAGAACAAACCAGCTGACACCTATTCAAATATCAGAGGAAATGGAATCAAAGATAAGGATTAAGAGGGAGTAATTGGCATAAAGGCTGCTCAAAGAGTTACAATTGTTTTAGCATTTCCTCTCACTTATTGTCATCACTAAATGGCTATTAGTGGGTGAGTTAAGGAGAAGAAAACGATGCAGCAAGAATTGGTTTAAAAGTAGTGTTGGGGAGGAAGAAAAGAGGAGGCCTCAGTCGATTTCTCTCAGTTCTATTTTTTCAAACTCATGTCTATCTTTTGTTTTAACTTAAGGATTGTGTAACTAAATTTTTAGTAGTTAGGGGCTGTTTTGAAACCCGAATATGATTGCAAGTTTGTTATGACATTTCGTTTGAATTACTTTTATGAACTGATGAAAATTGGTTCACTACTTGTCTCATTGATGAATTCTTTATCTGTTTTCTACGGATGCATACTTAGTAAGCATATCTAGGATTCTAATGCTATGAATATGTGTGTGCCTGCCCTTGTCGAATGAGGACCTACATATGTTCTAGAGTAGTACTTGTTAATTGCGATTAACATGTGAACCAATTTCTAGGATAAGTAAGACAACACTAGTACTTACGATGCCTTGTGATGACTCAAACTCTTTTCGTTCTTAATGATTTCTACTTGTTAAATCTATGAACACACCATTCTAGATTGCATGTTAGGGACTAAGTTAAGTTGAAAACGTCATTCTCTTAACATACCATATAAGAAAGAGTAATAGGTTGAGTTCTAACATTGAGCCAACTTGAGCATCTTCATCCAGAAATAGAAGGAATTTGAATGAAACCTAACATGTTTGCATGATTATTTGGTGGTGGATAGCAATTCCCCTAACTCGTTTTTCTTAATTTGTGAACTATTTAAAATCTGTTTCTGTTCTGTTTTTGTTTGATTTAATTTAAATAGGAAATCAACTCCAAAAATCCCAAAAATTTGTGTGAGTGTAGCTCTGTGTGTCTAGTGTTTGCATATAAAATTTCGTAGACTTTAGATAAGTAGAAGTCGGTCTATTAAGTATTTTTTGGTGGCTGGCCAGCAGGGACAACAGCCCAGTTTTTGTGACATTTTAAGTAGTTAGATAAAACAATCTTCTGCGGGAAAGACCCTTATTTTCATATGCTACAATTGACAAATCTTATTGTTAATAAGGAAAATTAATAGGACATTTGTGTGCTACTTTGTGGTGTGCTTTTAATCCTATCATGCACATAGCATCAAATCATGTCTTCCATGAGCGAACTAAACACATTGAGGTTGATTGCCACTATGTTCGAAATCAAGTGCAGTCCAAGGTTATTGATACACACTTCATTCGTAGTCATGATCAACTTGCAGATATCTTTACAAAAGGATTACCATTTGCTATTTTTCATCACCTCCTATCCAAGCTTGGATCAATCGACCCGTTTGATCCAGCTTGACAAGGAGTATTGGAAGAAGATTGGGAAGAAGATCTACTTTCTGTCATTTACCCTAGCCGGTAGGTAGCATGGGTGTGTGCATGGGGTGCTGTCATTTACCCTAGCCGGTAGGTAGCATAGGTGTGTGCATGGGGTGTTGTCTAACAACTTGAGTATGGCTGTCATTCTCACTAATTCAAGGGATTGTTGATCTTGCTTTAGTTGTTAGGTGATTAGGCGTAAATCGAGGAAGGAAGATTGTTTCTTGTTCCTTGTTTTGTTCCTTGTTTTTTCCTTCTTCCCACGCTCATATATATGAGCTATCATTGTACTTTGTTTCTCCATAATAGAAAATACACCTTCAAATTTCAATAAATATATCACTGGTAGTAAATGTAGAGGAACATATAGATCACAGAAAAGTTGTCGAATCCAAGCAAGCTCTGCAGAAGTGATTGAAGAACCCTATATTCTGCTTTTGTAGAAGATCTAGAGACTGTATGTTTTTTCTTTGATGCCCAAGAGATGGGATTTGAACCAAGAAACACAACAAAACCTGAGGATAACCTCCTATCATTTGGATCTCCAGCCTAATCGGCATCACTATAAGACTGCAGATACATTGGCCCTAGTTTGAAATGAACTCCATAGGTGGAAGTGCCTTTAAGGTATCTAATGATGTGTTGATTGCAATGGCATGAGATTCCATGGGATTATGCATGAACTGACGAGCTTGATTCACTAAGAAAGTTATGTATGGCCTTGTAAATGTGAGGTACTAGGGTGCCCCAATAATACTCTTGTATTGATTAGGATTGTGGTAAGGTTTCCCATCTCTTTAATTAGTCAATTGTAAGGTAAACATGATGTAGTACATGGTTTAGAGTCCTGTAAATCTACTTTATCAATCAACTCATTGATATATTTGCTTGTGACACAAATAACCCCTCTGAAGTGTAATTGATCTTCAACCCTAGAAAATACTACAATGTGGCTAAATCCTTCATTTCAAATTTCTACAATAAGATCTGCAGTCACTTGAGTTATCAATTGAGAACTACTACTAGTGAGAATCACATCATCAACATACAGAAGCAATAGCATAGTGCCTTTGGAAGAGTGTTGAACGAATAAAGATGGATTAGCTTGTGAAGCTTGGAAACCCAAACTGGTAAAAAACTTGTGAACCTTTCATTCCAAGCTCTAGGACCTTGCTTAAGGCCATATAATGAATTTTGAAGTTTGCAGACATAATGTGATGGATGTGTAGAACTCTCAAACCTTAGAGGTTGTTCCATATAGACTTCTTCCTAGAGAATTCCATGCAGTTATGCATTTGTTAGATCCAGTTGCCTAAGAGTCCACTTGAATTGAGCAACTAAGGCAAAGATCAATGTGATAGTTATAGGTTTGACCACAAGACTAAAGGTTTCCAAGTAGTCTATACCCTTGTCCTGGCTATACCCCTTGGCCACAATTCTGGCCTTATACCTTGCCACATATCCATCTGCATTTTTCTTTATTTTATATACCAACTTGCACCCAACTAAATTCTTATCAGGTAGTAATGGAACTAAAGACCATGTCTTCTAAGAGTGTAATGCAGCAATTTCCTCATTCATTGCATCTTGCCATTATGGCACTTTCAATGCAGCTTTGAAAGTTTTTGGTTTCGAAGTAATAGTTGCAGAGATTGCTTTCTTTCTTAAAACTCCATTCTTGGATCTTGTTTGCATAGGATGCACATTCATAGGAATAGGCAGAACAACAGTGAGTTGTTCATGTTGGAAATCAAGATCCATAGGGATGGGATACTGTGTACTAGAGTTGGTAGGTGACAACTGATGTATTTGAGGTTCACAAGACATTTGTGTTGAATTTTAACCATGTATAGGTGAAGAAATAAACTCTGTGGCACTAGATGCAACTATTTCCAAAGAATCTGAGGCTCTAGATGCAGACAAGGAATCTAAGGCTCTAAATGAATGCATATTCAATGATTCTGTGGTTGTAGATGGAGATGAATGAGATAAGGGTGATAATGCTTGATTTGTTAATTAAATGATTGGTATTGATCTATTTGGTGAATTCAGTTGTGAAGATGCAATTTTTGTGAAATAATGAAGGATTTGAGTATGGAAAAGTGGTTTCATCAACTAAAACATGTCTAGAAACATAAAGTTTATCAGCAGCAATATCTAGACATATGAAACCTTTATACTGTCCTGTATATCTTAGAAAAAACACAAGTTGTAGTTTTGGGTTGAAGTTTAGATATATTGCATGGTTTAAGTAGTGGAAAACATGCACAACCAAAGATCCTTAGATGTTTAATATCAGGAACTTTATTATACAGTTTTTGAAATGGTGACTGCATTTGTAGAGTAGCATAGGGCATTGTATTTATTAAGTAAGTTGCAATACCACAAGCATGAAACCATAAATTACTAGGCAATTTTGCAGTTTGAAGAAGTGTAATTGCTGTTTCTACAGTGCGCCTATGTTTTCTCTTTGCCAATCCATTTTGTTCAGGAGTATATGGACGAGATTTGTGATGTAAGATACCATTTTGTGATAGGAATTGTTGAAACTTTGTGCTTATGTATTCACCTCCACCATCACTTTGAAAAATTTTAAGTTTTGCAAAAAATTGTGTACACAAGTAGGCATGAAATTGAACAAATTTTGCAAACACTTTTGATTTACTATGTAATGGAAAAATCCATGTATATCAGGTACATTCATCTATGAAAGTTACATAGTATCTAAATCCTTCATAGGAAAGTAAAGGGGCAGATCCCCCCACATCACCATGTATAATCTCTAAAGGGTGTACGGATTTTGTTGCAGAAAAAGTAAATGGTAGTTTGGTGAACTTTCCCTCTAAACATGGTTTACAAATAGATGAGCATGTGTCTAGTGATGCAGGAACCTGAGATTGATGAAGAATTGCAAAAGTAATTGCATTGAATGTGTGTCCTAGCCGTTTATGCCATGTGCTTGAATTAACTGGTTTTGCGAGAAAGCATGAGTGTGATTTGGGTGATGTAGGTGACACCTTCTGTGGGATTTTGAATGGAATAGATAGTACCCAGCTCTACACAACCCATTGAGGAGTATTTTCCCTGTGAATTTGTCCTGAATCCAAAAAAAACATGATCACAAATGAATCTGCACCTATTATCCTTGCAGAGTTGATAAATGGATAACAAGTGCTGAGATAGTTTTGGAACATGTAAAACATTCTTGAGAGCAAGTGAATAATTTGGAACTAGTAACTGGGAGTGCCAACATTAGAAATATGCAAACTTGCACCGCTCACAGTGGTAATTGTATCATTTTCTTGATATGGAGTAGCAAGTTCCAAGTTAGCCAACTCAAAAGTCATGTGTGAAGTGGCACCAGAATCTGCAATCCAAAACTGCTCAGGAGGTGCATAAGGTTGATGGTTGGCATGCATAGCAGTGTTGTTGGATGTTTCCCTTGATAAGCAAAGTTGCTTCTGTGATAGCACTGCAAGGCTGAGTGTCCAAATTTCCAGCATATTTGGCATTGAATGGGAGAACCAGTGGTTGATGTGTTATGTCTTTGATAACAATCTGCATCAACATATCCTCTTTTATTGCACATCTGACAAGTAGGGATTTCAGAATGATGATCAGGACGGTTGGACTTACATGGTTTTAGTGTACCAAGAATGCCAGGATTGCCATTTGAGAATGTGGGAACAAAGTGGTACTGAGATCTTCCTCTTCCTTTGCCTCGGAAATTATTACCCTTATAACCAGCATAGTTTTGATATGTTCCTTGAAATTATTGTAGGAGCCATTGCTATAGCTATAACCAGAAGAACTTGACCCTCTATTGTTCTTGAAAGATTGATCAAAAGTAGACCCTGATGAATCTTGATCAAGAACAAGAGCTTTTCCTTTATCAGATAGAACACCAGCAACGATAGCATTGCTAAACAAGGAAGAAGCAAACTCAAAAGATTGAGCAATAATGGCTTCTTCTGCCAATAACTGATCACACATCGAAAAGTATTGAAATCCGCAGGCAACCTTTTTAAGGCAAGTATGATAATATCATCATCTTCAAATAATACCCCTGCAGCCGCAAGATGGTCCCTTGCATCCTTGATCTTCTGCATATAGACAGAAACAGATTTAGATCCTTTCTTGATATTCTGGAGTTCTGTCTTCATCTGGAAAATCAATGCTTTTATTACTGAAGAGACCTTTATGTGAGATTCAGCCACATTTCAGAGGAACTCTTGCTTCCAATGATGCAAGAGATGGCAGTAGTAGAAAATGTCGCAATGAGCAACCGCATGAGTTCACGATCATGCATTTTCCAAACCAAGTAGCCATCTTTTTCCACACCTTCAGTGGTTGAATCATTGTCAAATCTTGGTGGACATTTTCTTGAACTATCAATAAAACCCATAATTCCATAGCTTTCCAAGAGTAATTTGATCTGAAAACTCCAAGTGAGATAGTTGGAGTCATCAAGTTTCACTGTAATAGAAGTAGACATCGATGAAAGAAGGCTTGTGATTGGAGATTGTACAATCTGCAACTGAGCGGCAGTAACCATTTTTGATAAGTCTGAAGAAATCTTTCACTGGAGCTTTTGATCAAGTAGTTGGTAGGCAGAAACGAAGAAACCAATTTTTTGCGCAATTGGTATGTCTGTCGATCCCAGTTTATCACAGAGAAATGCAAATTAGAGGGTAGAGAAGAGAAATGAATGCTTAGAGATTGAGCGGAAGCACCGGACCGTCCGGCGATGACAGAACTTAGTTGAAGAAATGCAGAAAATCAGAGTGAGAGAGAAAGAGTTTCGTAACTTGAATTGCTTTTCTTGATTGTCAAGTAATGAATTACAATGGTAGTCTATATAGCTATGTTATTACAAGACTTGTAGGCTAAGCTATTGGATTACATTCTAACCACCTAATCTCAACTAACTACATACTTGGCTTTGATTTCCTCTTCACTCCTATCATTGAATCGTTCACTTGGATCATGGTTTTATTCTGCATTATTCTTACAAAATGTAGTCCTTTCGCATTTTTACTTGCCTTGGCTTACGCGAATCAACAAGACTACGACAATTTTGAAGAGACAATGACGTTTAATAGCAAAGTTTACAAACAAGTGTCGAGGTTTATGCTCCTGAGCCGCACAACAAGTGGCTTGCATCGAACCGACAGCCCAGAACCCAGAACGTTGAAACGATGCTGTTTGGTGTCTCTGTTCTCGGCCTTCCACCAATGCCCACCACCATCGTGTTTGCAACTGCGATATCACCCTTTTTTTGTGATTGGCAGCTTCGCTCTGCTGCCGTTGCGACACTATAGGTTTCACAAATATTATTTAGTAAATCAATGTTGAATAAGTGGCCAAGTGGCCATACTTTAGAATTAACAAATAAAAAGGGGAAACATCTTTCCTTCTTTTGGGGAGGAAAAGAGGGAAAAGACCTTTGTTTTTTCTTTTGTCTTCCACCCGTGAGTTTTGGCTCTTTAATAATGAAGGGTTTGGTTGCTTTTCCATGCGGTTGTGTGAAAACAAGAGAGAGGGGAGAGTTGCAGAGAGTTTAGCAGAGAGTTTTGCAGAGAGAAAGAGGGCAGAGAACAAGGGGTGCCGCATCCCCCATTTGAAAAGAGCTCCTCTCTTCGGTTAGTAATCATCCACCAAAGTAATTGTTGTTGTAATAGCTTTGAGCTATATGTATAGAGAAGAAATTATTCATTATATTTCTTTCTCTATTTGTTTCTTTGGTGTGTGAGAGCTATTGGGTGTATTGGGCTTTTGGGTTGTGAGATTGCCAACACTTTGTAAACTCTCATTTGGTTGATAGTGGATTATTGGGTGAGCTCCTACTGCTCCGAGGACGTACTCCAGTTACACTGACTGTGGAGGAACCTCGTTAAAATCTTGGTGTCTTTTATATTTTGTTCTTGCATTTTATTTGATATATTTCCTGTGGGTTAGCTTGAGTTGGTTCCATTTGGTTTTGGTGCTACCCTAGCACAACAATCAAGCCATGCTCAAATTTTTTTTTACCAAAGTGACAGCATCACCGGATTAAGTAGTTAGTTGTTAGGGGAGAAGTCGGTGAAGAATGAAGATCAAAAGATAGAAGTTAAAGTTACAAACACAATGAAAATTGCAACAACCAAATAACAAACCAAAAAGAAGTTCAAGTTAATAACCAAACGAAAATGAAAAAGTGGATCTAAATTTTAAAAGTTTATTCCAAGATCAATTTCTACAACCTAATATATATATATATATATATATATGTGTGTGTGTGTGTGTGTGTTTATATCATAATTTTTTTTATAAAACAACTGATATTATCTACACTAAAGAAGAGGGGTGGGCTTAACCTCACAATGTACTAGCAATAATGTGGTGCAAATTCGCCTTGAGAGAAAATCAAACCTAAGACCTTTCACTTACAAATAAAGAAGAATATCATTAGACTGTAGTACTAAGTGGCGTGTTTATATCATATTAGGTATACAGTATTGTATATTATTTTTGGATACCAATATCATATCAACTTTTGAAAATGGAAGACGTAGCGATGGAAATCGGCGCTTGGCGTTTTATATTCCGAACCTTTCTGTAATACCATTGCTCCCAAATCAATTATGTGCCGGGATGTAATATGGGCATAATACTAATTAAGAAAAAAAAGGATTGATTCAAAGGCTCACATCACAATCTTACCAATAATTATTAAAGAATAAAATCAGCATTCATTCCACTCAGAAAAATGAGCTGAGAAATGCATGACATGATATTTGGACGTACGCAAACCAACATTCCTCCATTTCTGACAGCGATGTGTATATTTACCAGTTACCCTTTTTATTTTTTATTATATGTTGAGGGATCCTAAATCAATGAGTATAAAGACATTCTGTTTCTACAAACGAAGGGGAAAAATATAAGGGAAAAAAGAGAATAGAGTACATAATGCTCTTACGTGTCTATAGAATAATGTTACGTATAAGTCTAATTTTTATGTGATGACAGAGACAGATTATACAATCAATTCTAAATAAGAGAAACTGTAGTTATATGTTAAGTATACATATTTCCGATTTCATTACTTCAATCTCTCGACCTAAACTTGGTTTTGTTGATTTGGTGAAAGCAAAACCTTGTGGAGATTTTGAATCCCACCATATATGTTCTTAATTTGTATGCCCGTTATTGTTTATGTAAATTGTTTATGAGAAATGCTTAGGAGATTTTCTCAAAAGTGGGATTCTCTATGGGTATACAATATGCATCCATTATAAAAAATTGTGCCCAAAACATAAAGTGACAGAGAGTTCATAGAGAGTCTCACTTTTGAGAAAATCTCCTTCGTATTTCTCATTCTTTATCCATGCAGCCAAAAACATAAAAAGAGATTAATGATGTAATATGGAAATGCCGACAAAGGCCATAACTAAGGACATCAAAGTTTCAAACAACGCAATTATGAGTAAATATCAAGATAAATCTCTGCTAAGGTATATCAACAACATAATTATCTAGCCTCTCAATAAGCAAGTAGAAAGTAGCTACTAAACATGCATGGCAAAACTTGGGCAAGTCCTTAGTTACAGCCTGCCGTCACAAGTGCGTTCTTGGGTATGGTAAACATGAATTACAACTTATTTTATGAATTGTGTTTGGGTCAGTCGGCCACACGCTGAGTAGGCAACTTTCATCGACTAATGCATATCTTATGATATCATAGGCCCACAATTAGACCTTTCCTGAGTGATGTCTCAGCCACCAAAACGCTTAGTAATCAAGTTTTAGTGATTTTACGGATAACAACACTCATCATTCTTTTTTATAATAATGAGAAGAAAAGAATATAACCAATCTTGATTCTATGAATCAACTAATCATGTGGAATTTGAAAGCCATATACGATATATGAGTGGAGCTTTATCCATCAACTTGGTCTACTATTTTTGATCCACTTAAAAGCAGTGATCCAGTACAAGTACAGAATATATATAATTTCATTAAGATTCCCTATAATTATAGCAGTTTTTAAGCAGGGATCCCGCTCAACTGTAGCCAAAATAAAATATGTATTTTCATTCTTTTTTCAATTATTTGGTTCGGAAGACGAGTTTTGCAAAGTAAATACATGGTCGCTATTAGGGAAAACACAAAACCTTACAAGAACAGCGAGGTCAGACAAAACCTAGCACAAAGCTAGGAGCAAACCTCCCCTGGAATTTGAAGAAAGGCTTCTATTTGGTGGTCTGTGGATGGAGGTTTATGTAAGTTTGCAGAGAACGAGAGAAAGGACTGGAGCTGACAATTAAGACTTTTTATAATATTAGAACGAAAAAATATCACTAAACAAACATAAAAACATGGGGTGTGATATCCACACATCCCTTTTTACTTCTCATACACCCTTTGTTAATTTCTGTCCGTTGATCTTCTTTAATTCATCCGATCCGACGACCGAAAATTAGAAAAGTGTGTGAGAAGTAAAAAGAGGTGTGTGGATATCACACCCCAAAAAACATTATTGCTTATATATTTAACGTCACTTAAGGAGTCCATATGAATCAATTAATCTAAGGATCATTTCATAGAAGAATAAAACTTCGCGCTCGTTAACAAGGTGGCCGACCCAAAAAAAAAGATAATTTTTTTTTCAATTAAATTATTACTAAGTACAGGGAAAGGTTTCGAAACTATTGCAATATTTAGTGGAAAGTACTCGAAACGCATGGAAGAAAATCCAACACTATTTTCTTCTTATACCACAAATTTTTATGTGCGTGTAGTCTTGTGTGGTACCAAGTTTTTCCTTGTATTGTGACTCGCTAACAAGTATTGTTATTGTCATTGAATAATATGTAGTGTTATTATCAGTAACATCAGATATCATGTTATCATGAGAGTTATACAAAATTACTAGTGTCTTACTAAGCGAGTGTATTCTTATATCACTACAAAAATTACACCCTTCCATACAACATATAATAAGGTTTCGTCGGCTAAGGGAATGCCCGACATGACTTTGAAGCCAAGTTCGTCACACAAAGCTCGTTGCACGAAGTTTTGCTCAACGAAAATAAAAAACCGTTGAGCAAATGTTGTTTGTCCGACCAAAGTTCCGACAACATTTTCGTCGAGCAAAAATGCGTTGACCAACTTTGCTCGACGAATATAACATGCCTGACTAAATAATTTCATCAGGCAAAGTTGCATTTATGGAAAAAAATAAAATAAAAATTATATTTAGGCAAACAAAATTTTCGTCAGGCAAGCTATATAAAGAAAAAAAAATTAGAATATAAAATGCTTGCTCCACGACATTTTTCGTCGGACAAACTCTTAATTTTTTTTTAAAATATATATAAATAAAATTTAAGTAAATTTGATTTAATTATTATATTAACCTGAAAAGATATCACGATATAAATTTTTTTATTAATTATAACAAAATTTGAAATGTATGTACAATTACATTAAAATTGAAAAACAAATTTATTCTCAATGGCATATTGTCTCTAAGTAAATGTCCACTTCTTCACTTTCGAAGACGTCCATCTCTAGAAATTGTAAGTTCTGAAATTGATTGCAAAGCCAATGCCACTCGTCCATCCTATTCACCAAATCCTAGGGTGGATGAGTCAAAGCTTCATCTTGAGCTTCAAGGGTCATGTAGTGCTGCATGTGCATCCACTTCTTGAACTGCTGAATCCACAACTGGGTTATTTAATCGGAGATACCTAACTCTTCCATGTCAATCTCGAAGTTGCTCGAAAATAGACAAAAAAAAAAAAAAAAACATATGTTAGTTTAAAAAATACACAAAATAAAAAAATTATTAAAAATAATAAATTTAAAAAACAAACACACACTTAGCACGAGCGCTACCATCATTGCCTCCTTCACCTCAGGGAAAGATTCTTTTATCTAGAAGCTTTCATGGGGCACCTCGTGCAGATGATGGCTTCCATCTCGGCAAGCAACCACATGTTGACTTCAACGTCCGGGCAAATATTTAGTGGATTGTAAACAATCCTAATGCTACCTTGCCTTATGAGGACAGTGAGTGATAATGACATCTGTAGAAAAAATTGCAAACAATTTGTAGTAGATCAAAAGTTTCTAAGATTTCCAAAAAAAATCTAATACACCAAAAAAAATCTCATTTTTCCTAAAATTTTCTAGTATTCCTACAAATTTATAATATAGAAAAAAAAAATTCTAATATTTCCTATAAATTTCTAATATTTCCTTGAATTCATAATAATTCCTACAAATTTCTAATACTTACTCAACCTTACCCAACCGCCCCCCCCCCCCCCCCAAAACCACCCTTTTTCACCCGTTCCCCCTATGCTATTTCTCAGGTACATTAGTCCGAAGAAATAGGTCAATTTCGTCAGGCAAAAAGTCTTAATTTTTCATTTATTTTCAAACAGTTAAATGATCATCATATTTGATGACCACGTCAATTCAGTCTGTGCTTTTACCCTCAACCAGCGCACTAAGCCAAGTACGTTATACGACACCATGTGTCTAATCCTTAAGAAGAATTTTATTCCAATGGAGCTTTGATCATATGCATTAGCCAAGTTAGCCAAGTGTAGTCCGATAAAAAACACTCAGGTCTAATACATAGGGTGTGATGAACGGATTCCAAAATGGTTTCCGACCTGCATGAGATTGAGAAGGAAACCCCTTCTTGGTGACACATTGCGACTATCAAAATCCTGGGACATAGAATGGGGCAAGGTGAAAGAACAAAATGAATCAAAGTCATGTTCAACTTTTTACAACAACATTTAGGTTAATCTTCTGAAAGTGTTATCAACGAACAAGGTGTCTCAAACATGTTAGACTGACATTAAGATCTAGAGGCATTCCAGGTATGATTCGACACTTTCTCATCCTTAATCCGATCAATACATTAAAGCAAATATGGGATAAAAGATTTCTCATAGGTTCAGTACCCGGTGTCAGGGTAGAGTGGTTCTCCGATTATCGTGGTGAAAATCTTTATAAACACTAAGTTTAGGAGGTGATCTTTTTTATAAATCAACGTTACCAAGGGGAGCTTCTAGCTCTGTTCTGTATCTACAAACTTCTTGTATCGCTTCAGCATTTGTTCGAATTAAACTATATTTGTTAGATCCCACATCACCCAGGGGAGTGGATCCTCTATGCCTTAAATGTACATGCCCACCTCCAAATAGTATGAGGCCTTTTGGGAGCTCACTGGCTTCGGAGTTCATCGAAACTCCGAAGTTAAGCGAGTTCGGATGAGAGCATTCCCAAGATGGGTGACCTACTGGAAAGTTCTCGTGTGAGTTCCCAGAAACAAAACCATGAGGGTGAGGTCGGGGCCCAAAGTGGACAATATTGTGCTACGGCGAAGTCGATCCCGGGATGTGGTGGAGCTCGGGCCGGGATGTGACCATTTGGTATCAAAGCCAATCCATGGCCAGAAGTGTGCCAACAAGGACGTCGGGCCCTTAAGGGTGGTGGATTGTTAGATCCCACATCGCCCAGGGGAATGGATCCTTTATGCCTTATATGTAAATGTTCACCTTCAAATAGCATTAGGCCTTTTGTGAGCTCACTGGCTTCGGAGTTCATTGGAACTCTGAAGTTAAGCGAGTTCGGGCGAAAGCATTCCCAGGATGGATGACCTACTGGGAAGTTCTCGTGTGAGTTCCCAAAAATAAAATCGTGAGGGCATGGTCGGAGCCCAAAGTGGACAATATCGTGCTACAGCGAAGTCGAGCCCGGGATGTGGTAGAGCCCAGGTCAGGATGTGACAATATTTCATGATAAGGAAGCAAAGGATGAAAAGTTCCAAGTGTTTTGCTCTAATAGGCCAAGTGACTTAAGTAAAATAAACTTAACAAAATATCTCCTGAGGCATCTAAATCATTCTAGGAAGATAAAGGTTCATTCCACCTCGAATCCATCTTTTCAGCCCTGCATCCGAAACTTCGACCAGGGGTTTATACTTTGGTTTGGAACTCTAAAAGATCAAATCTTTGAGAGATATGCAAGCAAGACTAACCAGCCTTAGCTAACCCCAAATCAAAGAGATACGCAAGCAGGACTGGCCGACCTTGGCTAACCCCAAATCAAACAAGCAGTTTAAAGGTCATTTCGTTACACATTCTAGAGAAGTTATTCAAGGATAATTTGCTCATGGTCCATTGGTAACTACCTATCGTCGAAGCGAAACGTATTCTCAGAAGCATAGTTAGGGGCAATTGTGGGACGATGACAAGTGGCACCTTGAGCGGCAAAAAAAAAAAAAAAAAAAAGGAATATCCATAGCCCATGAAGCATAGTCTAATAGGCTAGGCTTAAGCCCAAGATATTACTTGTCTCCTAAGTAAGAAAACTCCAATTCAAGTCATGTTAGGATATCTTAAGGACTAGGCAACGTAATCCTAGAATGATTAGATATATTATACTAGATTCCCTCCTAGATAGTCTCCTGATTTAATTGCGAATACTTTCCCTACAAGGACTCTTAAGATCTTTAAAAAATCATCTACCTGCGTATTTATCAGAGAACTTTCTCGGGATTCTTTAATCATTCACGACTAACAATACATCTCTCTCATATCTTCTCTACACCTAACAGGGGCTTGCATATTCTTACTACACTACTGTCTATGCGTAGACACGTCCATGATGAACTCATCTCCTTAACTCCGCACAATAAGCTATTCATCAAGGATGAAATTGCACATTACACCATTCTTCATTAGAACTACACCAATGATTTAAGTGTCCTTCCTGGAGATATGTAAGCAATCCAATATAAATTCAATCACATCCCCCAATCAACCTTATTCTTCCCTCATGGGAGATCATGACAATTCCAACTGGATCTCGCCTCTGTCGCATATGTGCACAAATTTGGTTCCAAATTTCAACATACATAAATACATACATACATATACATATACATATACATATATATATATCTCACAACTAAATAAATTAAAAGACAGATGGGGATAGACGGGTGATGAGCTAGGTGGGTGTGAGATAAGTGTGAGTGTGAGTAAGTGAGAGAGAGAGAGACATACTTTTTTAGGGAAAAGAGTATTGCGGCGCGGGGGAGGAAGAAAGAAAGAAAGAAAGGAGAAGGAGAAAGAAGGCACGGAGTCTTTTAATGAATGGGGTTTTGCCTGACGAAATAGTTCATAGGTCAAATTTAACAAGGTCGTTGAACAAAAAAAGTGCCGGTGAGTTTTTTGATATGTCATCATGGACTTTTGCCCAATGGCTAGTACATTTTGTCCAATGAACACGATTGATGAGAAAATTTTCATAAGCCGACGAAATCAATTTTCATCGAGCAAATGGTGACAAAATACTCGCCAATTTTTTTCCTTGGTGCCAAAACATTGCTCGACAAAATATACTTTTCCCTGCAAAATATTTATCGTTGTTCAAAGCCTCTAACAAAACCTTAAAAGTTGACCAGTTTTTGTTCTACCAAAGTTTTTTGGTCGGGTAAAGTGTCTTGACCAAATGAAAAGGGTTCATTGAGCAAATGGTAATTTCTAGTAGTGTATGGAGTTTGATGAATTTTTATAGACTCTCAAATCCAGATGCATTGAAAATAAAATTTTAGGGAGTTAATAAAATGTAAGAATATGTCAACAAACTAGAATGGCTCTATAAGAGCACTACAGAAGATCTATAAGGACGTTATAAGAGCACTATGACAACGCTATAAGAGCATTCAAATAAGAATGAAAACACACTTGTAGAGATCGATGGACTAGAAGCCATATAGTTGATAGTGGTCCTTCTTCTTTCTGTCAAAAGGTCGATGCTAAACCACTAAGGGTGTGTTTGTTTGAGCTCACTAGCTTTCACTGGCTTGGACTGGACTAAATGTCACTATAATCCCATGTTTGTTGCACACATGGACTAGCATTAATGAGACTTGCCTACACTAACCCCGACTAAACAATTCACTAGAGGGCTTAGCGAGGCCCCCCGAAATCGGGCAGACTGCTAAGACCACCTCTATCCGCTTCGCCTCTCCTCACTTTGCCCCTCTCATCTGCTTCTCCCTCACTTCCACAACCATTTTCAAACCCATATCCCCCAAAATTCAAAAAAATAAATAATAATAATAAAATGTAGTCGTTCCATTTTTCAAATCCAGATCCAACCTACAAAACTGAACCCAGAAACCTATAACACACACACACACACAAAATAATAATAAAATAAATAAATAAATAAATCTGCAGTGAATATAAGCTGAAATCAACAATGGGATTGACTGAAGGCAAACCGAACGCAGAAAACATGAAACTCCCTGATTGCAGACCTTCTCCATCTCCCACCTTCGAACCAATTACACATGCACCACAACCCCAACTCCTAAATTTTCACTTTATTTCTTGCTCTGTGGTTTGATTTTGAAGATTTGCAGTAGATTATGAAGTTGTGAGAGGAAGTGAAGAGGGAGAGAGAGAGGGGTAGAGAGAGAGGGGTAGAGAGAGTTAGACAAGATAAGGAAAAGGGAAGAGACAGGGGAGAAAAAGAAGGAAATAGTTTGACTAGAAAATAGGGAGATTCTAGAAAACGAAAAAAATAAAAAATAAAAAGTGAATTAATTTTTATTATTTTTATTATCCTGTCTTTTAGTCCGACAATGCACCAAACACTTTACTAAGTTAGTCCAGCTTAGTCTAGTCTAAGCCTGTCCAACTTAGTCCCTGAAACTAGTCCAGTCCGAGATAATCCGGTGCAACAAACATACCCTAAGAGGTTCTTGGTTCAATAATTAAGTCTTTCGTGAGAATAGAGGCTACTATGTATATACAAACAATTCATGTGATTCTTCTATTGGAATCCATGCATGTATGAAACTGATAATCCTTCAAACTGACAATCCATGTGACTTGTCTATATCAGTAAGAACAAAATAGCCGGCCTAAAGGTTTAGACTCATGATCAAATTCTAACATAAAAGTCACTTTGCCATGGTCATAATCACCTCTCAAATAATGAAAATTTAGAAATAGAAATGCATATTAATAAATTGATCATTAAAATATCCGACAATTTGCATAATTTTATAAAATCCATAATAAAAGTCTCACAAGCTCTATTTAAAATCATGTAGGAATCAATTAAAATTCATATGAATTTTATGGAAATCAAGTAAACTCTCTCAAAATTCATGTGTTCATAACTCTATGAAACTCTATCAAATTCCATATATAATACCCCCTCAGGTTGTCGGAGTTTGTTCAAGTAATTTTTCACTAATCCAATTATATACATATTTATTTATTTATTCAACAAAACAAATTATTGTTCATGAGACTATAACTTAGGACCTCTTTCATATGTCGCCAAAGCAAACCATAATTCACTTATCTATGTTTAGATAACAAAGTAATACTCTAAAGAAATGGTATGGAGTACAATTCATAACTGTCTAGTCAATAGAGGAGAACCTGCTTCTTGCCTAGATATACTTAATGCTTAACTTTTTTATCCATTAACATATAGCTAGGTTGAAGTTCATTAAGAACCCTGGATGTTTCTCCTGTAGATTAGACTTTTGTTTGTGCAATCCAGCTTTGCAAATGAAACAAACAAACATAGTAACTTGTGAGCTGCTTTGGTTTCTAAAAGTTCGAAAGTTGCCGCGCCCTCTATATTTTATAAACATATTTTAGTAGGATACTTTGTCCAAAATTTCAAAAAGTGGAAACTTAAACCATTTGCATCCTTTAATAATGTACCATGAACTGAATTAAATAAAATTCAATGACAGACAGTAGTGCCAACAGCATATTATCGTCTGTTTTAAACAAAGATTTAGTTAGTATAAACCCATTTTTCTAATGGACAATGATTCTCCCCTATGGAGTGTGGGAAAAGGAAGGAGTTGAAAAGGAAAAAAGTTGTGCTACTAATCTATAATTATTTCCATAAAGTAGGGAAAACTTGTCTTAATGCATGTTGACCTCGTAAAGTAATTAGATTCTGCCATTTTCCTACCGTTTGCCTGTTAGAAGTATTTCCAGATTAAAGATGTTTGTCAACTGTCTTAATATAGGGTTTGTGTTAATGATAATTATGATAATTTAGTCTATATTTACGTTTTGGAAGAGATCGTGAGTTTAAATTTCTTAAACAATTGTTGGTTGATAAAAAAAACTAATACGTGGGAAGTTTTTATTAGAAAATCTATAATTGCATGCATGCATAAACAATTAACACTGAAGTTTTTCTTAATTGTGATTTTTCTTGCTATGTGAATTGTCTCGTATACATTAATCTGTGCAGAACAAAAAATGTTCTGGTCATCAAATTTGCAGAAAAATTTCACAAGGGTAAAGAAAGAAAAAACAAATAAAAAGTAAAGCAGAGGAAGTTAATGGAAACCTTCTTGCACATCACCATGCTGCATGGATGCTGCATCTTAGCGGTGCATAATGTGCTTTGGACCCTAATCTAATTCTCTATGGAGCCTCTTAGTGAGTAATTGGTGGTTCTTGTTATCAAATTTATCACAATCAAACCAGGATTTATTCCTGTGCCACTTTCTGAGTGACCAACTACAAAATAATTTGGAACAAAACAAAAGGAGTTAAACTTGTACGTGTATGGATAACAGCATTTGAGGTTAAAGTAGGATTGGAATATGAATTAATCATAATTAAAACTTCTGGCGTTAACTTGCTTGTTGCCAAAGGAAATAAAAGACGATGTGATAACATTTTTTTGGGTTAATGTAGAGCATTTTCAAAAGCACTAGCTATATTTTGGTTAATCTAGCTGGTCTTTGATTCCAAAAATTATTTTCGCTGGTCAGTTTAACTTAGTATCTCCTACAATGCTAGCTATTATGAATATTTTATAAAAATGTTATTACGCTTACCACATTTTGCTACTCTATTTGTTTCACCTCTCTAATAAAGGTCACAACTACTTGTACTAAGATGCTAGGCGCTAGTCGGACGGGGAGCTAGAACCTAACGCCTAGGCAGAGCCTAGGCGGGGGTCTAGGTAGACTAGACGGATTTGTGTTTTTTTTTTTGTTAGTTTATTATATAACATATATATAAGTATATGTTTACAGTTTTTTTTTTTTTAAATAAAATAAAATAAAATAAAAAATAAAAAAACAAACGAACAATATTATCTATACTAGGGGTGGGGAAGTGGGCTAAGCCTCACAGTGGGCTTGTTGATTCTCCACGAGTTTGATGAGTTTGGTATTTACTTTGGCCATAGAGCTTTTCGGTTTTCTCCAATGGTTTGGACTTACTTTGTTTCTCTAAAGTCATCTTTCTTGAAAATGAGTCTAGTATTTATAGGCAAGCGATTTGTGGGGTTGATTTTCTAATTTGACTTAGTATGAGCTAATTATTTAATTTAGCACTTAATTAAGTCAAATCTTTAATTTAGAAAATTAAACCCTAATTGATAGAATTTGTCCAAATTAGAGTTAATTCTTCCCTTTCTGTATTTGATTCAATTTAATTAGACTAATTGATTTAATTTAGTCATTAATTAATTCAGAATTAGTAGTTTAAGGAATTAAACTATAATTAAGGGATTTTTTTTTAATAAACGATATTATGTACACTAAGGGGGGAGGGGGTGTGCTTAGCCTCACAATGAGCTAACAGTAATGTGGTTCAAATGCGCCTTTAGCGAGAATCGAATCTAAGATTTCTCACTTACAAGTGAAGAGGAATACCACTAGACCGTAGTACCAAGTGGCATAATTGAGGGATTTAAACCATAAATATTGAGGGATTTGATCAATTAGGGTTAATTTGTAGTTTTTTTTTACTTGATTTGATTTGTTTGGTGGAGGTCTCAGATGTTGACATGTGTTACTCTTGATGACTCGTCCGACTTTGATGAGTCGCATGCAATGTGTGCAATTTGACAACAAAAAAAAAGTTTAATTTTTTATAAACTAAATATAGTTGGCAACTATTCGCATAGCTGTTTTAAGATTAAACATAACTAGTCTCTAAAGTTTTAGTGGTTTTAGGTTAGAATACGTAAAGCAATATAATGTGAGTTTAGCCAGTCCCTTAGAGATGCTTAGATCGACTTCAGAAATGATACCGAAATGATATATGTGATTATTCATTTGTAATTATGCTTCTGGACATTTTTTTTGGGACGAGTAAGTTTTCTCCACTTCAATCTGGTATTACAAATTAATCCACACATAAACATGTGTGTTATTAATTACCACTACTTTTAAGTCTATGGCATTATGTTCACTCATATTATAATATGTAGATTAAAAACATCATGGGATGCAAGTGGTGGTTGCCATGTTAGCTAAAGTTTTTCTCCTTTAACTCATTACATCTTTCAGACCCACTTTTTTTTTTTTTTTTTTTTACAAATGATATAGTTATACTAAGAAGAAGGAATAATAAATTGATGTCAAATTCGTTATTTACGATATTTAAACTTAAAACATCTCACTTACGATATGCAAACTCATCATTTAAGAGTTAGCTTAATAGTAATATCGTTTGATAATAAAATTATGAAACTGAAACGTCTTGTCACCGCTAAAAAAATTCTAGTGATTTTGGTTGGCGTCTGTAATGAATGTGAACAGAGAACTTTTAAAAGGTGGGGGTTCGGAGTGGAAAGTAAGAAAGTTGGCATTTGGCAAAGGTGATGGAAGGAGAGAAAAAAGTTCCCATACTTTTCCCTTTGTCTCTTCCATATAACAAATCCAGGTTGGTGATTTATGCACAAATCTTTTTGGAAATATAAGTTATTATAGTATTATTGTTTATTATTATTTTATGCACACACACACACACATATATATGTCCTGGTAGCAATATTGTATATACAATCAGAAATTCAATAAGATTTATAAGAAGAAAAAAGGTACAAGTGATAGATTGAGAAAGCTGGAGGCTGGATGGAAGCCAGTTCTTCGTTCTTACGATTTCTTGCTTCTTGTCACTTGTTAATATCATGTTTAGAAAATGAGCATTAGAACGTAAACCAGAAAAAAGAAATTGTAATACTTGAAAAACTTTAATAGTGGTTAATGGGTATCCATCAATCATGAAAAATTCATTAACTAATGATTGGAAAAAAAAAAGATATTTTTCTTTCACAAACTAAGGTTATTCTTTCTTGTTTTCAGCAATATTCTATTCAGTTTTTGGTGTTGCTGTTGGGTTTTTGCTTTATTTCTGGCCGCTACCCACAAGCATAGATTCCTCTCTCTCTCTCTCTCTCTCTCTCTCTCTCTCTCTAGATGTTGTCTGTCTGTCTGTCTATGTTGCAAGAGCTCTCTCTCTAATGAATGGATGAATGTGCTCAACTCTGGCATGGATTCTCTCTGCTATCTTCCTACTTTTGTCCCTTTCTTTACCTCTCATTTTCATTGATGCTTTGCTTTGCTTTGCTTTCTCTCCTTTTGAGTTTCTAGGCGGTTTCGGCGTAGCTGGTATGCATTGCACACTGATCTTAATAGTGACGAATGATGCATATTCACACGTGTTTTATTCCATTTTTCTCACTCTTCCCCCCAACCTCATTTGCCTATAAATACACATTCTCATTCTGGGTTTTCTACATTGCAGTGCCTTCTTCTAGCTCGTTGCAATAGAGCAGCTTGTTTAGCGCAGCAGCTTACCCGAAAAACATACAAAGATGAGCTATGCGCATTCTAACATGTCTTCTGGTTGGTTTCTTGCCCATCATATATAGCATTAGCACCTTTCATTGTCTAAATTTGTTCAAGTCTATATATCTTTACTATATTTCCTTCAATTGTTAGGCAACTCAGTTTCCGGTTTTTGCTGTCTAAGTTTTGTGTTCTTATTATTGATTTCTCCTAGTGCAATGAACGGTGATTTTCTTGGTCGATATCCTAGAAAAAAAGAGAATTGTGGCAGCTTAAACCTGTATAGTTGCTGAGTAGCCACTTTTTGTTGACGCAAATTTCAGGTAGCAGAACTGCTAAGAGAATTGAGTTTGGTAGGACACATGTGGTGAGGCCCAAAGGAAAGCATCAAGCAACAATGGTCTGGCTGCATGGACTTGGAGATAACGGCTCAAGGTACTGTTTCTCTGTCCCTTTCTATTCCTTTGCTCTGTTTGTGAGCGATATACCATACGTTGTTGCGGTTCTGTATCTGAAAGGCCTTCTCTTGAAGTCATACTCTATCCAATGTTGTGGCACATAGAGAAGTTCTTCCAACTAATGTTGTGGCGCATAGCGAAGACAACATGAATACCATATAAGTTTCCTACTCAGCTGTTTACAGTAGTAATCCTCAGTTAAATAGTTAAGTTCATGATCGAATTTGAGTATCAAGTGTGCTTTTCCATTACACCGCCAAACTACAACCTTCTCTATTTCCTATTAACTTTATCGTAAGACAGTTCCTTTTCTAAATTTGGTGTTTATAACCTGACTTATCATCACCAGTCAATATAATTCTTCATTCCTTCCCTTTTGTATCAAGTACACGTCCTTTACTGGAAGGATGAACTTTTTGGTTTTTTCGTATATGAGAAAAAGGAATCCTGTTTCAGGAAATGTCAACACCTGTACATACTCCATAACTTGAAAAAGGAGGGCTCCATTATACATCTTTTCAGCATTTTTTCAGTGAGGTTCTTAATCGAATAAATTCGATTAAGAGAGCAGTAGCACCGTGAGATTATATGATATGATAGATGTCCCTTTCACTTCTAATCTGATCGACGGCAAACTTAATTTGGGAAGCCTTGATTTGGAAATAGTATATGCCAAAGTCATGACTGGGGGGCCGCTAGTTTACTTTGTTCTCCAAGTGGGGAACCAGAAATACACTTAATTTGTTTACTGATATGCTTTCTTAGTATTGATTATTCTTGCTTGATCAACACATGAACTGGTGCCGTTCCTTTTATCCTCAATACAATTCTGGACTTTTTACCACACTTGTGCTTTCGTTGCTTGTGTTGATGCTTTCTCAACTAGTATGCTGTCATGTTTCAATTTTATTTTTAGCCGTTGAATTTTCTGCATGATGAATAATGTAAGAGTTATATGTCTCATGTTATGCTCCTTCTCTCTGCAGCACATCTCAAATGTTGGAATCTCTACCACTTCCAAATGTAAGCATATATGTCCCTCCAACTATTTTGTAAGCTTAAGAATTTGTATTTCTGTTCTCACACGCTTATATCTATAGCTACTTTGTTCAACCTGTGTGTTAATTACCTTTGGTAATATATGAAACAGATTAAGTGGATCTGCCCAACTGCTCCTACCCGTCCTGTGGCTGTACTCGGTGGATTTTCTTGTACTGCATGTAAGATTATATTTCGGTTAGATGAAGAACTAGTTTACTTTGCACTTCATACTCTCATGAGGCATAACCAAAGAAAAAAAAACAAAAAAAAACTAAATTTCTTCAGATGAAATCCAATATCTGGTGGTTCTTTGATATTGATAATAATCTTCTGAATTATTCGATTTTTTTCAGGGTTTGAAATGGGAGAGCTTTCAGATGATGGTCCAGATGATTGGGAGAATTTAGATGCTTCAGCAGCGCATATTGCAAACTTGTTGTCAACTGAGCCAGCTGATGGTACGTTCAGTTCTAAACTACTTTAAAAATAATAACTTTCTGGGATTCTTTTTCCTCCGTTTCTTACAAATCATCATCGTTAAAACCTGCACAAGTTTTCAAGAAATTATTCCGAATTTATGCAGGTTGTTTTCATTTCTGAATGTTTGAAATGTATACCACGTTTTCTTGTGGCAGTTAAAGTCGGCATTGGAGGCTTTAGCATGGGTGCTGCAATGGCCCTTTACTCTGCAACTTGCTATGCTGCGGGTAGGTACGGAAATGGCAACCCATACCCTCTCAATCTGAGGGCAGTTGTTGGACTAAGCGGCTGGCTTCCAGGAGCAAGGTATGACTTTGTACCTGTTGATCCGAGTATCAATACCAAAAGACTCCCCTGTCCGATACTTAACAGGTTTGCAACCTTGTGCAGGAGCTTACGGAACAAAATTGAAGGTTCACATGAGGCTTTGAGGCGTGCCGCATCATTACCCATTTTGCAATGCCATGGAACCAGTATGTCTCCATAGAACTTTTTTTGCCAATACTGCAGTTTGCATTTATTTGAACGGTTTCTAGGTCACTTGATATATGTCACACACCAGAAGCCAGTATGCTGCATTGTAGATCATCGACAATCAGTATGCGAAACTGATCACACATTTTTTGTAGGTGATGGTGAAGTACCCTACAAATATGGAGAGAAATCAGTCCAATGCTTGACTTCAGCAGGATTCCGATACCTTTCGTTCAAACCATTTGAAGGGTAAAGATTCATTTCCAGAAGAAAAACACACTCAAATAACATATCTCGTTCAAACCCTTATGAGGTTTAAGCAGATTTTCTGAGTATTTCGTTTAACATTGCAGGCTCGGCCACTACACTATCCCTAAAGAGATGAATGAGGTCTCCAGTTGGCTTTCTGCACGGCTGGGGCTTGATGGGTATCGCTCATAAATCTGACAGTTTCCGCCTGGAGCTAATGAGGAAGTAGTATGTATCTAACAATAACGAATGAGAAACGCACATGTACAAGTAGGCGTTATACAAAATGGGGCATGGAGTATATGGGTATAGCAGCTAGATTGACCTTTCTAATTCCCATTTGTGTTCTGTTCTTTCCTACAAATAAAGTTTTGGGTGTGCTATTTGTATAGCACTTGGAGGCAGTAGTAGTGTAGGGACTGAATTTTGGATGTACTTTGTTTTGGTATTCATTAATGTATTATTATTATTATTATTTTACGAGTTCGTACTTTTATTTTTTGTATTTTGATAGAACGATATTGCAAGAGGGGCATGCGAGTTCATCATAATAGTGAAAGCAGATTGCAGCAACAGAGTAATTGCAAGTTTGCACTCAAGTAATGACTGCTTGTTTTTTGATACAACGATATGACCGAGCTTTGCAATGGCATCAAGAAATAGCTCTGCCTTTTAGAACAAGGCTGACCAAACTTCTGGCAATACAGAGGTAGTCTTTGGACGAATTTGTGGAAGTTGGAAGCTGATCAGTAGCTTTGTCCAATTATTCTGGACAATGCTGTAAGCTGTAAGCAGATTGTCCATAACCAGCTCTGAAAAACGTCTGAATCGGGCCTCGTACCAATTGTTCTTGTTGGTAGCTCCATCATCATTCGCAATTTCACTAGTGCCTTCTTTAGAAGTGTGGTACGGGGTAAGAGGAGGGAAAGAAGGCACAGCGTGCAAAATGAATTTGCGGCCACTTGTCAAGCCTGTAGGAGAGCTTGACCTTAACCTGGACCGGGATTGTGGAGGTGAGACACGTTTCTTGTTTGGTGAGCTAACCTTTACAACCTTGGAAGGGTAAGAAGTTTCCCCGAGTATCTGAGGTGTATCATCATCCGTCATGTTATGATGTGCACCAGCAGAACTCAGTACACAGGGAACGTTACCTTGAGGTAACTACTGGGTGGCAATGACGGGTGAACAACCCCAGTTCAAGCGTCCAGTATTTGATGGATGCTTACTTGATGGCAGTTGCGCTTGTGGAATTTTTCCAGAGTTTCTTCTACTTGATGAAGCTGAAGAAATCGCTGGACGTGAGGTAGGATATATCAATGGTGTAAGATTTTCTTACATCAGAAAGTACTTCAAATGTCGGAGAGTTTGATTGATGCTCGCAGCCAGCTTCGCAGTAGGGTGGGGTTCCCACCTTTTAGCTCCGTTATATACTGACTCTGCAATTGTAGGATCATGGAAAAGTAATCAGTGAAGGATTAACAGAACAAAACCATCTTAAATCTCTGTTGTTTCATTGTCTTTGCTGCTGAAACACGATAGTCGCACACTCGTATACAAAAAAGAACGAGTGAAGACCAAAAAAGTGAGGTATATCATATCAAACAAAATCTGACCTGCCATAGCGCCAAATGTATTTTGGCAATGCTCGCATCGACATCCTCCAAAACAGCCAACTTTAGCCTTCCGGAACAAAAAAGGAGAAAAAAAATGATAAATCACATCAGGATAGGTTAAGAGCGTATAAACACCGACCAAGTTCCTTGTCCAAATCTAGTTCAATGAACTCGGAGAAACACCATGCTTCAGAAGCAGGAGATACACTGAAGTGAAGGGTAAAAATGTACATATAAACCTGGTACCGTTCACAGTATTTTTCGAGACACTTTGACTTCTTGCAATTGCAACCTCTCTTGTGCCCGGCTGAGGATGGGGTCGTCAAGTTCTGGTCTTCCTGTGGACAGTTCTCATGCTCATAATTCTTCCAAATGAACAACACAAAAGAACAACCCATAGTATGACATGGATTACTGTAGAGTTGGCCGAAGAATCAATGGCATTGTCAACAACTTTTGAAGTAAATGCAAGTGGATTAGGAGATTCAATGTGATGATGAATCTCAAAAACTGTGTGCTCAAACTCAGGCTTGCTATAGCAGTTTTGACATGCATAAGAATCCAGACAATAAACTCCAGCTGAAAAGCACTCACAATAACTGCCAATGATGAGAACGCTGAGACAAACTGCTAGAATAAACAATCGTTGACTTGTATTTGTTGAATTGTAAGCTCTGAGTTGATTAGAATTAGAAAGAATAAGCTTTGTTATTTAAAGGTGTATTCACTTGAGTTAAAACTACCCAGTGTAAGGCTCATGATGTAAGGCTGAAATTGCCGTGTGTAAGAATCCTACAATATAGCTAGTTGAGTGGCTGGGATCACTTTGATGTGTAAAGGATCCCAGCTGTTTAACTAACCGTTATACAGCGCATGAGTAGTGTGTGCTGAGAGAATCAAATGAAGAACATTCCTCTGTGATTTGCACAGAGAGAAGCATCCATCCTTTGCTCATTTTCTTCAGTAATTGTTCTTCATTTCTTCATTTCTTCATTTTAGAGAGAGAAGTATGAAGAAGCTGCACAAGACAAAGCTTGGATAAAAGCAATGGAAGATGAACTGTCAATGATTAAGAAATATGGAACTTGGGAACTGGTGGATAAGCCAATCATTGGAGTGAAATGGTTGTTCAAAACAAAACTAAATTTGGATGGCTCAGTACAAAAGAATAAGGCAAGATTAGTTGCCAAGGGTTATGCTTAGAAACCTGGAATTGATTATAATGGGACATTTGCTCCAGTAGCTAGACTGGACACAATCAGAACTTTAATTACCTTGGCTGCTCAAAGACGTCAAAACTTGTACCAGCTTGATGTGAAATCAGCTTTTCTTAATGGAAAATTGTAGGAAAAGGTCTATGTAGACCAACCAGAAGGGTTTGAGATAAAGGGCAAGAAAGACAAGTGAAGTAACTCTCTATGGGTTGAAACAGGCACCAAGGGCCTAGTATGGTGAAATTGATACGTACTTTGGTCGATGTGGATTTTAAAAGAGTCAAGGTGAAGTAACTCTCTATACTAAGACAAGGGGAGAAAATGATATACTTATTGTATCCATTTATAAGGATGACATAGTATACACTGGAAGCAATCAAGAAATGCTAGATGAATTCAAAGAAGATATGAAGAAGAAATATGAGATGATAGATTTGGGTCTTCTTCATCACTTTCTGAGAATGGGAGTGATTCAAACCAACTTAAGTATTTTCATTCATCAAAAGAAGTATGACACTTCTTTGTTGAATAAATTTGGACTGAATGATTGCAAAATCTGTTTCTAACTCCTCTAGTTGCCACTGATAAGTTGAGTAAGGAAGATGGCAGTGGTTCGGCAAATGAAGAACATATAGAAAAATTGTAGGCAGTCGACTGTATGTCACTGTTACAAGGCCAGATGTGATGTATGCAGCTAGCTTACTTGCTAGATTCATGCATTGTCCCACCAACAAGCATTGTGGAACTGCTAAGAGAGTACTTAGGTACATAACGGGAACCCTAGATTATGGTTTGGAGTATGTGAAAGAAAAGAATGCAGTCTTAATTGGATTTTGTTACAGTGACTGGGGAGGATCAATTAATGACAGCAAAAGCACTTCAGGTTATGCCTTTTCTTTTGGTAGTAGAGTGTTCTCTTGGGCATTTGCCAAACAAAATTGTGTAGCACTCTCAACTCAAAAGGCAGAATACATTAGTGCCTCTAAAGCTACTGCTCAGGCAATTTGGCTTAGATTTGTTTTGGAAGATTTTAAAGAACTACATGTTGGAGCAACTCCACTGCAGTGTGATAATACAGCCGCAATTGCCATCATTAAAAATCTTGTGTTTCATCAGAAAACCAAGCATATTGATCAAAGGTGTCACTTCATCAAGGATGCTTTGCAGGAAGGAATCATTGATTTGGTGTATGGTCCTACTGAGGAACAAATGGCAGACACATTCACCAAGGCTTTGGCAAAGGACAAGTTCAACTAACTCACGGACATGCTTGGAGTGAAATCAGCTCAAAGCTTAAAGGGGAGTTTGAATTGTCAGCTCTAAGTTGATTAGAATTAGAAAGAATGAGCTTTGTTATTTAAAGGTGTATTCACTTGAGTTAAAATTACCGAGTGTAAGGCTCATGATGTAAGGCTGAAATTGCTATGTGTAAGCATCCTAGAGTATAGCTAGAAGAGGGGCTGGGATCACTTTGATGTGTAAAGGATCCCAGCTGTATAACTAACCGTTATACAGTGCACGAGTAGAGTGTGCTGAGAGAGAAGCATCAGAAATCCTTTTGTGTTCATCACTATTTTTCTTTCATTCTTTCTTTCACTCTCTTATCATTCAAATATAATCATAAACACTATAGAACAACAACACTATTTCCCTGTTTGTCAACAAGTTACTATGGGAAATTTGTTGTTTATAAGATCAACTGAGATGGTTTTCATAGAGTTTTTTTTATACGCAACGCAAACGTCTGAAAAAATATTGAATTCTAAAAGAACAATTCATATTACACAAAAATGAGTGCTATTCGCATGCCTCCTATTCACTTACAGTTTCAAGCACTTAGACCTCCTACAGTTGCAATGTTTGCAGGCCTCACTCGTGTATGCCTCTTTGTTCCTAAATGCAGTTCAAACACAAAATTATGTAGCCATGTGAAAACAAAAATGAAGACTAGTACTCTGATAATATTGTACTTGCCTTTTCCTTTTGTGGCTCAGTTGGTTTAACTTGTTAATTGAGTCAGTGTCCTGTGAAGGAGACATACCCGCATCACAAGGATCTGCCTCCAGATCAACAAGCATCAGATGCCGAGAACCACATAAAGGCTTCATAGTTTATGTAGAATAAAAATTGAAAGAACTAGGTTCAGTAACAGCTTAACTTTCGTGCTGACCACTGGCCACATGAGAATAAAATATCCCACATACAGGTGAAGTCAAGGTACTACTTGAGTTAATTCATAAATTCATAGCTATGTTCTTGTTGTTGACATGCTGCTCTGGCGTATTCAGATACCCCGTCGATTTCTTGCTTGAAAAAAAATATTTGAGGTCATGGACGTAGATTCAAATGTAAACCAATACTAGAATGGATGGGAGCGACAGCGGCAGAGTTTACACTAATTTGGGCTAATGTGATAGACTCCAAGGAGTACGAAGGAAATTGTGAAGGGTCAAGGCTAATAGCACGCGGACAACCTGAGGCTCTGTTATGAAAATGAGAAGAAGCGCAATTCTTGGAGTTTGTTGGGATGGTTAACTTGTATGCTTTTGCAACCTCGAATTGAAGATGCGTACGAGTACCACATTGATTTTGAGCACCCTCCTACATTCCAATGCAGAAATATTCCGTGGCATGTTTGAGTAATCTGTTAGCATATGCACACTCATATGCGAGTGGTAACTTGATCTGATAACCTAAGGGCTCCATTTGCTGTACTACCAAAAGTAACATCATGAACTTCCGTATTGGATTCTTTGCAAGAAACAAAACCACTGTGCGACTTACCCCCTTCATTGTATCTATCGGAGAGAGATTGCTAACGAAATTTGGAAAGGGGACTCCTACGGTTTAAATAAGAATATATTTGAAAATCAGCTCCATCATTCAATAAGTCAAAAAGAAAAGCAGCATTTGAAACATGAGCAGTGAACACCAGATTATGCCTCCTCATTTTTCCAACAACAAACTTTTGAAATCCTATGAACAAAAACATTAACCTCTCAAATGTTTTCTTATTTAAAATTTGAAACTCTAAAATTCTCTTATCCCTACAATCTCAGAGACAACTGCCAAAGATTTTGTTTTTTTAATCACTAAATGATCCAACAACAAAAAAAACTCGCTCAATTATGTTAGCTAATCAAAACTCTAATCCAAGAATAGCCAATCAAATTAAACATTCATATCACAACAATTCGAAGTAAAACGTAAGAATGGATCATACTTGCACGGTCGGGGACGAGGAAACGGTCAATGACGTGGTAGCGGTCCAATTGGGTTCGGGAGTGCGATCAATTGTAGCTGAGAAGAAGAAGAGAGCGGCAATCAATACTATCCACCGAGGAGTGTCTCTCCACACAGCATAGCCTAGAAAGTGAGAAAATTTTCGGTTGAGATTTTCTCGGGAAAGTGACGAAACTAGAAGAAGAAGAAGAAGAAGAAGAAGAAGCAACAGCAGCAGAGTAGTCGCAACATCATAACGATGATTACTTTTGAACGACTAATCGAGCGGGAACAAAGTGTCGTACGCTACTCCGACACCTCTATTTTGCTCTCGGTCGTTGTCTCTCACTTTTCTCACTCATCCACGTGTTTTTCATTCGTGTATTGGGTTTGGTTATTGGGCCCTGTTGGGCTCATAAAGAGTTTTCATCATAAAATTTTGGGCCCATATTGAATTGGTCGATGGGCCCTACTGTAATTGTGAAAGACGGGCCACTGGCCCACTTTCTAAGCACATCGATATTGACTCAATTTAACCATCTATTGTTAGTGTAGATTTTTATCATAAAGGTCTCGCTATTATTAAGAATTGATCCATCTACTTATATATTGTATTTATTTTCTCAATTCACCGATGTAGAACTTATATTTAACATGCCCCCTTATGGTCGGACCACCACATAGTGGGCTACACGTGCAACCAATCCCATAGCAGACATTATGTACAAAAACATGGTGTTGCAATAAACCCGACACGAACCCACATGACCCACAATCAAACCCGCTCACCGCTCAGATACCATGTTAGATATTCTGAGAGATGGGTTGATAACCTGTCTCTCTGAATATCTAATAGTAATTACATTTAAAGATTATATTTGACCGTCGGATGGTAATTGCACTAAATACTTGCAAGTACTGTAGCCAATCATTGAAGATCTCCTTAGGCCTTAAATTCTTGTCTCGTAATGTATCTTCTAACATTGTCTATTGGGCCTTCTAATAGCTTAATGTCCTCATCTTGTCATGGTTAACTATAGGGAAAACGAACTCGGATTCAATGAATTCCTTGATCTTTGTTTGCTGCATGGGCACATGAAATAAGTGTGCGTTTGTTGCACCAAACTATCTCAAACTGGACTAGCTTCAAGTTATAAACTGGACTGAGTTAGTAAAGTGTTTGACGTAGTGTCGGACTATGAACTAGAATAGTAAAAATAATAAAAATAATAGTTCTATCCTTTTCTTTTATTTTCTTTTTTCTTTTTCTAGACTCTTTGTCACTTTCCTGAATGCTCTCCTCCTTTTGCACTCGTCTTCCCGTCGAATTGCCTCTCTATGCCTCTCTCTCTCTCTCTCTCTCTCTCTCTCTCTCTCTACTTTCTCCCGCACCATCAAAGTCCACTCCTTTTCATTCATTCTCAGAAAAAAAGAAAAAAGAAAAAATAAATAAATAAAAAAAAAAACCCTCTGCATTTTCCCACAATCTTTAGGATCGCTCCAAATGATTTAAAATCTTGTTTTGGTTGGGCTTTTATCATCTGGGTTCTCAAAGCTTCTTGTCATCTGGGTTTGGCAATTTGAGCATTTTGGATGCTGAAATTGCAGATCAGAAGCATGTTTGATGTAATTCGAGCATTTTTTAAGAATATAACTTCAGTTTTGTCATTTGGGTTTTGTCAAATACAGTATCAAAAATCAAATCGCTGTCATCTTCCCACCTTCATATTCGGCCAACCCAGACTCTTCTCAGAGTTGGAGCACGGTGATTTAGGATCCGTTGGGGGAGTTACGTGTTGGGTCAGCGATTAAACGGCGGAGTCGTCAAACGAAGCTGATGTAGAGTAGTGAAGCAGACGTAGAGGAACGAAGCAGGTTCAGTCCAGATATTTTCCCAGGGGGGTGTCTCGCTAAGACCACCTAACGAGGGTGTTTGTCAAGGCGAGTCCTTCGTAGTACCATTAAAAGTAGTCATTGCTTAGAACAAACACTGAACCACATTAGGAGTTAGTCCAGTCTAGTCCAACAAAACTTCGTGAAGCCAAACAAACAAGCACTAATAATCCAACAAGTTTTTCATAACTATTCCAATGTCATGTTATTCGTGGTTTCACCCTCTTCGAGGTGAACTATATCCCGCCATCGATTGCTTCTTCTGAAACATGGCTAGTCTCACCTTACAAATAGAGGGCACATTCATACAAACCAACCTTGTTTTTGAACACATCTTCTCCACATCTTCGCTTTAGGTTTCCTCTTCATAAACTAATACCTTGTTCACGTACTTGTTCAATAAGTAGATGCCAATTTCCTCCATTGTGATTCCCTCACTTGCCTACCAGAAATTCCTCAACAATCACAACTAAACGTTATGTATTGATTTGTTTCTATTTTGTTGTGCGTGGACATGGAGTTGTCAACAAGCAAGTGTTGAAATATTCCACAAAGATTGTATCTCTAAGAAAAGAAGACTTTAAATATCTAAATCTCACTCCAACTAATACCAAGGTCTTTTGTGATAAAACTCAACACTTGACGGACTGTGCAGGTGGTAATTAAACAACTTGGGAACAATATTGGTGTTATTGAAAGTGGATTTTTGGTCCGCCTCTCTGATGGAAGTTGATCTTTGGGCCGCCTCTCTGATAATTTCACAGCAAGGAACATAAACATTATAAGGGCTGCTGAACGAGTTTTGAAAGATGAGAGAGACAAGATTCTCCAACGCTGCTTCATTAATAAAGCTTGGTCGAAATTCTTTTTCGATTATTCTTACCCACCATAATCTATCACACATCAAAGTGAGCTTATAACTTCCATATGTGGCACTTACTTTCCAACCATAGAGAGTGATTTCTCATTCCATCCATTAAGCTTTTGTTGCACTAAATTAAAAAATCATCTTTCGGTTCATTCCCACCATAGTGGGCAAGCCTAGATAATGCTTATGGCACTTAACCCATGAATTTCTAACAAATTGATAGTAGCTTCCAAAAATAAATATTAAAAAAAATAAAGTATTATAATGTGGATGACCCACATGAATTTCTAACATATTGGTAATAAACCAATTTTTCTAATTGTGTAGCCTTCAGCCTTCATTGATCCTTATGGTCATAGCAATATACACTATAATAACTTGCGTCTGGAGAAAACCCTATATAAAGAGGTTACATTCAATGACAAAGTCAAAAATTGTCGGGGGAAGGGCAAATTTAAAAGAGTGCAAAGTTAAAAAAAATGGCAACAACCAAATCATTTTATATAGTAGTGTCGTCCATAATTTATCAATACAATTGTTGCCGGCGGGGTTTCATGTCATGAAAACGTCGCATAATAGGTTTATTACCAATAAAAGCAAATACATCTTTCTTAATGTAAACAACAATGCTATCACTCAACCATTGATCTTCCATTTTGTTACGTAATGGTGTTTTCAGAATCTTCATATCAAAAAAAGCTTTCTCCACCAAAGCAGTTGCGACCAGTAACACCAAAGTCAATGTAAGAAGCTTATACACTAACTTGTAGCTTGCATCTGGTCTTCACCAATTCCTTTGCAAAATCACTAATTCATTTCAATGATGAAAATTCATTATGCATCTTCATATCATGAATGTAATTCTCAAGTTGAATTGAAAAATTCATAAGGTCTATACGATCAAAATCTTGAGGATAAAATTGGGCTAAATGAACAATTTTTTGTTAGTCAATGATGAAAATTCACTATGCATCTTTATACTGGACATGCCATACAACGAAGCAACTTAGTGTTTGACACACCCCAACCAAAATCAAGGCGTGTTGGCCGTCATGTGAGGGTGACGTAGTCATGTGCGCAGTGCGGAAATGATAATGATATAAAGAAATGTGAATAACTAAGAACCAAGCTAGCTATTTTACACTAAGCAAATATAAGTGCAAATCCCGATATTTAAGTGTGATACACCATAATCAGAGCATAGGTAGCCAAAGTGCAGTCCAACAAGACAAGTACTAATTATACATTACCAGAAGTGGTCCTACATTAGTGATAATCTGTCAGAATTGCCGTCAATTCCTCGTAAGCCACCAACAAGCACTTCTACCTAAAACCTGGAGGGGCGCAAAACAGAAAGTGTGACTTGGCAAAAACAAAGCTTTTCAAAACCATTTCAATTATCAAAGGTAGTAAGTAGTAACCCCTCGCCGTAAAACCTGTATAATTTCCCAGAAATTAGAATACATATCTACAACCATGCTCAGAATAGGAAACTCCACATATATGCCATGTCAAATATCTCAGCATAAAATATGTAAGCCAAGTGATACAAATCAATGCAAACGATATGTCAGCCGAAGTCACTTAATATGACCTGTACGGCTGAATTTATAGCTCATCCATCTAGCTAAAGTCACCTAATATGACTTGTACAGCTCAACCAATAACTCAGGTGCGTCTATTGTTGATGCAAAAAAGGGCGAGGTTTGCCTTTAGATAATGAGGTTATAACTAAGGTGCGTCTATTGTCGGTTGAAAACTATTTCCACACCCCCTCTTAGGCCTTGGTTAAGCCTTGTGCCTTTGAGAATTTATGGAAGGGATCTCTCTTTGGAGTAGACCCCACTATAAGAAAAAAAAAAATTTCATTGTGCAAAAAAGTATTTAGACAACTTTTTTAATTAATTATTAAACCCACATTAGCATATAACAAATGTTTTTTACAGAATTGTGGCAGAATGATCATATTGATTTGCGACACCTACTTTCAAGAACTATATTGATCGATTTTCAATTTCAAGGACCATTTTGATGGTGTAGGTCAATTTCAGGAATCATTTGTGATAAAAAAAACCTGTAAATCTTGTGGGCCCCATTTATGTGTTACATCAGCACTTAACGAAACTTTTAACAGAATTGTGACATAATAACCACATTGATTTGCGATACCTATTTTTAGGGACTATATTGATTGATTTTTAATTTCTGAAACCATCTTGATAGTAAGGGTCAATTTCAGGGACCATTTGTGATAAAAACCCAAATTGAAATTATCAGAGGGCAAAATGAAAATTTACATGAAATACGGGACCCAAATTGTAAATTTAACATCGCTTAAACCCTAGCTAAACCTTAAGCTCTGGAAAGTCTGGTTGGTTGCCGAGAAAATTCTGCTCATTTTAGTCCTGCGATTTTCTTGGCTACCAGAACTGTGAAAAAACAATGAACTACAGGTTCCAGAACCTCCTCGGAGCTCCGTACCGAGGAGGCAACGCCGAAATCACCAATAACACCGAGCTAATCTCACCGGTCGGTAACAGAGTCACCGTCACCGACCTCATCAAATCCCAAACCACAACTCTTCCTTTCCAATCTTCCTCCAACATCTCCCGAATCGCGGCCTCGCCTGACGGGGTCTTTCTCCTCGCAGTCGATGACAACCGCCGATGCCTCTTCATCAACCTCCGCCAGCGCGTGGTGCTTCACCGCATTTCCTTCAAAAACCCGTCAATGCCCTCGAATTCAGCCCGAACGGGACGTTTATTGCGGTGGCAACCGGTAAGTTGGTCCAAATTTGGCGCTCTCCTGGCTTTAAGAAAGAGTTTTTTCCATTTGAATTGGTTAGGACTTTTGCTGATTGTGATGATAAGGTTGTGGCATTGGATTGGAGCCCAGACTCGAATTATTTGCTTGTCGGGTCGAAAGATTTGACTGCTAGGTTGTTTTGTATGAAAAAATTGAAGCCGGGTGGGGTTAAAAAGAAGGCATTTATGTTTTTGGGTCATAGAGATACCGTTGTGGGTGTTTTTTTGGGAATTGATAAGAACACGAATAAGGTATGCAATGTTTATACGGTTACCCATGATTGTTATGTGTTTAGTTGGGGTTTGAGCGACAATGAAGGTGAATCTGATGGAACGGAAGTTAAAGAGCCAGCCTCACCAGATACACCGATTAGGGATGGTGATGATGAAGTTGAAGGTATTGGAAGTGGTAACGTGAAGAAGAGAAAGGGTTATGAGGGCAGAGAAGGTGACTTGGATGAAGAAGGTGGGTATTTGCAAAACAGGAAATGGGAGTTATTGGGGAAGAACAATTTTTTGCAGTCCTAGACGAAGTTGACAGCTTGTGATTATCATAGGGGCCTTCATATGTTGGTTGTTGGGTTCTCAAATGGTGTATTTGGGATGTATCAAATGCCTGATTTTGTGTGCTTGCACTTGTTGTCGATATCAAGAGAGAAAATTACAACGGCAGTTTTTAATGAACTTGGTAATTGGCTAACGTTTGGGTGTGCGAAACTTGGACAGTTGCTTGTGTGGGAGTGGAAGTCAGAGAGTTATATATTGAAGCAGCAGGGGCATTACTTCGATGTGAATTGTCTTGCTTATTCACCAGATTCGCAACTGTTAGCCACTGGAGCAGATGATAACAAAGTCAAGGTATATGAGTTTTTAGAATGGGAAGCTTTTTATTTAGAGGACTTAACTATGTAGTTCCATGCAACTTTGTAGTTCAACCATCTTAGCTATATCTGTACGCTTTTATGATTTAAGAATGAGGATAGAAATTTGTTAGCTGTTATTTGAAGATTCATATATTGTCTCTTTTGTGGGTTTTTCTTCAGTGTAATACTAACCCTTTTTATTTAATCCATTTGTTTCGGTTGTAGCATGTGTTTCCCTTAATAAATGATGACTGATTTCATAACTGACTATCAAAGATGCAACTTAGAATACTTTTGTACTGTAGGTCATATTACTTGTATGTTACGATGACTATGCATTACCACACCCTTGTCTTATGATTCTCATAACGAATGATTTTTTTATAGTCAACAATTGTTGTCCATGTGATTTTATCTTAGGATGTTCTACAAGAAAGTGGAGATTGGGTGCCACTAGATCATATGATAATTGGTGATATATGTACTATAGAATTGTCTAGTGAGTTTAATAATACATGACAGTTTGTGGGTTTGTGATGTATTGTTGCATTACCACACCCATTTTCTATTTCCACTTTCATAATTACATTCAACTTGCCAATGTGCGGATTATTAATATTTTGTACAAAATGCAATTATGGACTATCATACATAGAGAGCTTACTCTTTTTCTTACGCAGATCTGGACTGTTTCATCAGGGTTCCGCTTTATAACATTCTCTGAGCACGCTAATGCCATCACCGCACTCCACTTTATGGCTAACAGCCATAGTCTCCTAAGTGCCTCTCTGGATGGGACTGTTCGTGCATGGGATTCGTACCGTTATCGAAATTTTAGAACATTTACCACCCCTGAAACTAGGCAGTTTGTTTCACTGGCAGCAGATCAGAGTGGTGAAGTGATTTGTGCTGGAACCCTTGATTCCTTTGAGGTATTTGCCCCTTTGATCACATCTTTTTGACTTAATGCTTCATTTTAGTTCTGTTTCCTGAATTTTCTTAATGTTACGTACAATAGATCTTTGTTTGGTCGATGAAGACAAGCCGCCTGTTGGATATTCTTAGCGGCCATGAAGGTCCTGTTCATGGTTTGATGTTTTCTCCTACAAATGTGAGTTTACTTATATTATATTTGATTGTTCTGCTGGTATAATTGTTGTGTTGGTTTATTATAAATGCACATGCTTCTATAATGCTTACTCGGGCTGTTGCAGATGCATATACTTTTATAGAGTTGGTTCCTATTTATGATTTAAGGTGTTTTCTTTATGTATATTGTTTTTATTTTCTCATGCAACCAAAGTTTATTTGCAAGGTTTAACGTTGATAGCTGTTGGAGCTTGATGCGATGTTTTTCTTCCACATGCAGGCAACTTTAGCTTCATCATCATGGGACAGAACAATTCGGTTGTGGGATGTTTTTGATGGAAAAGGTGTTGTTGAAACATTTACTCATACACATGATGTTCTTACACTGGTTTACCGCCCTGATGGAAAGCAGTTGGCTAGCAGCACATTAGATGGTCAAATTCATTTCTGGGACCCAATTGATTGTTTATTAATGTATACCATTGAGGGCCGTAGGGATTTTTCTGGAGGTCGTCTTATGACAGATCGTAGATCAGCTGCCAACTCAAGTTCAGGAAAATTCTTCACAACTTTATGTTATTCAGCTGATGGGACTTACATATTAGCTGGAGGAAGTAGCAAATACATCTGCATGTATGATGTTGCTGATCAGGTTAGTTTCTTACATGGGCAAGCTTTGAACAACATGATTCACACTCGATGATGTTTCTCAAGCTTTCGTTTTTTGCATTTTCTGTTGCTGTTTCGTTTTCTGGCTGGAACATCAAGACCTTAACATCGAGCTATATGCAGTTATGCACACACACATCTTGCATCTTTTTTATGCTTGAATAAACTGCTTGGAAAAGCATGAGCTATATTTTTATTAACAGTTGGGTTACAAGCTTTGTACTCATTCTTACATAAGATACTATTATTTACTTTGATTTATTGCAACTTTAGCCAAAATGTGATGAGGTTTTTTAAAAGAGCTGTTCAACTTTCCACCTCTTGGCCAGTGTTCCAATGAATTAAGATTTCTGCAAGTATAAGTCACATATTCAGAACATCAAACATCTAATGAGAACTTTGATTAGGGCTGTGCAACTTCCATGGTTACCTGAATACTCCATTTCATTCGTGTATAGGATGAACTTTAAGCAGCTTGTTGTATATCATTTTTGAAATAATAGGCGCTTTTTTCTAACTTTTGTATGCTTATTTCTTTTACTTCTTGTATGCATATGCTCTTGGGTAGAATTTTTCTGGCCTTAAACCTGTTACAATCTAATTGTTTCTACATCAATCATCTAAACTTATTCTTTAGAAAATACACCAACTTTTTTCTCCCAATGTTTTTTATTTCCCACAGTTGAGAAATATATCATTGCATTGGTAAAACAAAAATGTTTTTAATTCCAGTGTGAGAATGCCATGTAAGTTGGGAAAAGAGAAGTTAGGGTGTATATAATTTTCCTTGTCTATTGTAGACATTGAAATTTCGGTGAAACAAAAGTTCACCAATGCATTAAAGTTTTGACTTGTCAAGGCATACATGGCATACGCCACGTGTCGTACAAATTGTACACATGGCGTGTGACTCAACAAAATAGGAAGAAATACCCTTGAAGGATTAAACAAGTTTTTCTTCTCATTTTGGGCAATGACAAGGCAAGTACATTTCAATCCATTGAGGATCAAAACAAGTTTTTCTTCTCATGTTGGGCAATGACAAGGCAAGCACACTTCAATCCATTACGGATCAAAGCAAGTTTTTCTCATTTAGACGGGCACCATACATTACCCTAACGTGGCGCACCTGTGTCACTGCTGAGACTCAAATCTAAGCAAATGTTAGATGAGTTAGCCATTTTCAAAGGTGTTAAAAGAGAAGGGTTGGATGGAGTAAAATCTCAAAGGGCCGATAAAACAAAATACACCGGAGACGATTTTCACGAATGGGCAATCTTCAAAGTGTGCATGTTGGAGGTGATCGATATCTCTATAAAAGGAGAGGCGACACAACCACCGATTCAAAAAAAAAAAATTGAAGAGACACCACTCTTCAAATCTTAAAAGCCGGATTTTCCTGCGTAAAGTTCGGCAACGCTCTTCAAACACAATCTCGGCTTTTCAGATAACACGTGCAACTTTGTCAAAGATCTCTGACAAAATTGAAAACGCGTGGAGGTCATCATCCCAACTACCACACAATTTTTTGCCTCTATAAAAAAAGAAAGAGGAACAGGGTTGTTCATTCAGAAATCGAAGAGACGCTTGCTCAGAAATCAAAGAGGCGTTTGTTCAGAAATCAAAGAAGTATCACCCTCCAAACCTCAAAAGTCGGGCCGCTCGTTCAAGGATCGAAGAGTCATCACTCTCTGAATTTCAAAAGTTGGGCTTTTCCAGATTTGTCATCACCCTTCATATGCAACCCCAGCTTTACAGAAATCACGGTCAACTTTGTCAAAGATTTCTGACAAAGTTGAGAACGCGTGAATCTTACTGTTTCAATTACCCAACAGTTGTCGACAATGGTAAAGGAACAGTACCACCACTTGCTATTGAGAAATCCCTATATATGTCGACCTTCATCTTTTATGGCAAGGCAGACCTGCAAAAAATGCCCAACTCTTCCTCACCTCTGAGGGCGCACTCCCAGCAAAGCCTCTAAAAGGACCACTGAAGGTAAGAAGGCGCATCATCGTCCACACTGGCAAATCTTCATGCCAACAAACCCAAGAGGATGGCACTGAGGATGAAATCCCTAAGAAAGCCGTCACTTCTGGCTCTTTCGACTCAAAGTCTTCACCTCGACCGTTGGGGGCATGCTCCAAGTCAAGTGAAATTGGATGATGAACTCATGTCACTCCGAAGAAACTGCACGAGAAACATACGTTTTCTCCACAGGTGCACCAATCAGAAAAAGGGCAAAACAGGTTTCGCCAACCTCCAATGCAATGTGAAAATGTTGAAGATAAGAAAATTTCAACACAAAGATCGTTCATGCGCGATCTCTTCTTCCTCGAAGACTTATTCAATTCCTCGATCAAGGCTCCTTGCTATGAAGATTGTGAGGAATGCATTTCGAAGATCGCTTCGAAGAAATTGGACAAGCAGCAACCATCTTGTCCATAAGTTTATCAGTCGAAAAGGGGGCAAAACAGCTCTTGTCAACCTCCAGAACAATGTGAAAGTGTTGGAGATAATGAGGAAGGACATGGAGAAAGCATGATATGAGATACTTTTGCTTTTTGAAGAAGTGTTGACGATTTAACGGCATCGCGTGGCAAGGCTTTGCTCTTTGGTGACGGCGCCAGCGAAGGGTTGTTGAGGCTTCTCGAGCTCTTTGATTAGAACAATGATGTCGAGCTTGGATTTGACTTAAACTCTTCTGTCTGGATGGTGCTGCAGGGAAAGGCATCGTGCTCCAGCAGTTTGTTCCAGCTCCTTGTACCGCATTCTTCTCTGCTTATTTCTTTTACATAGCCGAGGTGGTGCGCAACCCTTTGCCTTTAAATGGTCTTTTAAGGCATCATTTTTCAGCAATTCACCTATGCTTGGCAGCTTCAGTGTAAAGAGCCGACACTCCGTCGCCTGTTCCCAAATTTGTGAACACGAAAAATTCCTGACGACGAGGAACAAGAATACGTGGCACAAAATAATATTTTGTGTTTAATGATTTTGGGGTTACGATCTCTCTCAAATTTGGTCCTCTGATTCTATCTTCGTAGGGTGTAGGTTTGTGGATGAGTTGTTGATCCAAAGGGCCGTCGGGGCTTGATCTAAGGATGAACAGTTGATGAACGGATCTTCAAGGGGCGTTGGGCTTGATCTTGAAGAATGGGTGTATGAGTTTGTTGAGGTTGTTGATCCAAAGGGCCGTTGGGGCTTGATCTTAGGATGAACAGTTGATGAATGGATGAACACTTTCTTCAAGGGGCCGTCGGGGCTTGATCTTAAGTTGGTGTGAGTTCTTCATGGGCCGTTGGGGCTTGATCTTGAAGGAGGATTTGGCGAAGAACGAAGAGTGCTTTCTTGATCCTTCGGAATTCTTGGGAATTTGGATGCTTGAGAGCTTTGGAGTTTCAAAGCTTCAAGGATTTGAGGAATTCTCTTCCAATTTGGGAGTAGAGAAATGTATTTGTGAATTGGTTGATGCTTGATACCTTGATGGAGAAGCCTATTTATAGGCTTTGAGAATGAATCACCACCACAAAATATTTTTTTTCTTTTCCAAGCACCATTGCCTAATTTTCCCACTTAAGGCAATATTGAAATTGAAGTGGTGTAACTTATGGCCTAATTTCTCACTTAATACCATTTTAAACTTGAAGTGGTCTAACTTATGGCCTAATTTCCCACTTAACACCATTTTAAACTTAAAATGTGTATGCTTTGTCATTGCCCAAATGAGAAAAACTTGCTTTGATCCGTAATGGATTGAAGTGTGCTTGCCTTGTCATTGCCCAACATGAGAAGAAAAACTTGTTTTGATCCTCAATGGATTGAAATGTACTTGCCTTGTCATTGCCCAAAATGAGAAGAAAAACTTGTTTAATCCTTCAAGGGTATTTCTTTCTATTTTGTTGAGTCACACGCCATGTGTACAATTTGTACGACACGTGGCGTATGCCATGTATGCCTTGACACGTCAAAACTTTAATGCATTGGTGAACTTTTGTTTTACCGAAATTTCAATGTCTACAAATGCCCCCACTTCAAGGCGCATTGTATACATGTGCTTGTCACGTGTAGAAGATGTGTTTTAAAGTACCTTAATGTAGACATTGATTCAAAGGCCGTCTAGGCTTGATCTTGAAAGGGCTGGGAAATTTCTTCAAGGGCTGTCGAGGCTTGATCTTGAGTTCGACTGGAAGATTTTCTGGTTTCCTCCAATCGTTGATTTTCCACAGGCTTAATCTTGAACTGGGCTGGAGGATTCTTTTGGTCTCCTCCGAATGTCTGAACTTATTCCTTTTATCTGGAGTTGAATTTGATTCAAGGGTGGTGAACACTTGATTTTGAATCGGACTTGTGATTTCTTCAAGGGTCATCGATGCTTGATCTTGAGTGAAAATAAGACCATGAGTGGTTTCAGGATTCAGACACATGGCAGGCAAGCACGAGGTGGAGGTGATGACCTGTTTCTTTGTTCAATCTTTCCAATTCATATTTGAAGAGGGTTAGAGGATGACTCAGCATATACAGTTGTTGCGTTTGCTGACGATCCACAAGATTGATGTTTCATTGTCACTCGTCTTAGCTGTTCTCCAAGCAGAAGTGGTCCCTTCTCTGGAAGTGTATCAACCGTTGAAGATGACTACTCGAGAGCAACGCTAGGTAAGCAACCAGGGAATAGATTCCAGGTAGTCGGTTCCAGATCGGAAGACTGGCTCCAAGTGCCGGCTGATTGCTCTCTTTCTCTTTGCCATGCGAGTAAGAACAAGGACAAAGGAAAGGACATGGAGAAAGCATGATATGAGATACTTTTGCTTTTTGAAGAAGTGTTGACGATTTAACAGCATCGCGCGGCGAGGCTTTGCTCTTTGGTGACGGCGCCAGCGGAGGGTTATTGAAGCTTCTCGAGCTCTTTGATTAGAACAATGATGTCGAGCTTGGATTTGACTTAAACTCTTCTGTCTGGATGGTGCTGCAGGGGAAGGCATCGTGCTCCAGCAGTTTGTTCCAGCTCCTTGTACCGCATTCTTCTCTGCTTGTTTCTTTTACATAGCCGAGGTGGTGCGCAACCCTTTGCCTTTAAATGGTATTTCAAGGCATCACTTTTCAGCAATTCACCTATGCTTGGCAGCTTCAGTGTAAAGAGCCGACACTCCGTCGCCTGTCCTGAAGTATGCGCTGAGAGAATTCAAGACTCATCAACAGTTGAAGACAAGCACTCGAGAGCAACGCTAGGTAAGCAACCAGGCACAGGTTCTTTGCTTTCGAAGAAGCAGCGAATGAATCAGCACATATATTTGTTGTGCTTGTCTCCACATGCTTCGATGTATCATTTTCACTTGCCTTACTTGCTCCCTTTGCAGAAGTGGTATTTCCTTATGCAGGTTTGACATCTTCTCTTGTAGTATTTGTCCTCTGATACAGGAGTGAAATGCAAACCTTTCATTTGAATGGACCATCACTTCTTGGTGGCAGTGCAAGTTTGAGTGGAGGTTCCGACATATTGCTTTCTCTGTCCTTGTCTTGGCAGGTGAGAACAAGGGCAAAGGAAAAGACAGGGAAAAAACATGATATGAGATACCTTTGCTTTCGCCCTTGATGATATGAGATACTTTTGCTTTTGAAGAAGCAGCGAATGAATCAGCACATATATTTGTTGTGCTTGTCTCCACATGCTTCGATCTACCGTTTCCTCTTGCCTCATCTGTACTCCAGGCATCTGGTATCTTCTTTGGGGAAGAAGAAAATTGAGTATTTCGAGAGGCTTTGCTGGGAGTGCGCCCTCAGAGGTGAGGAAGAGTTGGGCATTTTTTGCAGGTCTGCCTTGCCATAAAAGATGAAGGTCGACATATATAGGGATTTTCCAATAGCAAGTGGTGGTACTGTTCCTTTACCAATGTCGACAACTGTTGGGTAATTGAAACATTAAGATTCACGCATTCTCAACTTTGTCAGAAATCTTTGACAAAGTTGCCCGTGATTTCTGCAAAGCTGGGGTTGCATATGAAGGGTGATGACAAATCTGAAAAAAACCCAGCTTTTGAAATTCAGAGAGTGATGACTCTTCGATCCTTGAACGAGCGGCCCGACTTTTGAGGTTTGGAGGGTGATACTTCTTTGATTTCTGAACAAACGCCTCTTTGATTTCTGAGCAAGCGTCTCTTCGATTTCTGAATGAACAACCCTGTTCCTCCTTCTGTTTTTATAGAGGCAAAAAATTGTGTGGTAGTTGGGATAATGACCTCCACGCGTTTTCAACTTTGTCAGAGATCTTTAACAAAGTTGCACGTGTTATCTGAAAAGCCGAGATTGTGTTTGAAGAGCGTTGCCGAACTTTACGCAGGAAAATCAGGCTTTTAAAATTTGAAGAGTGGTCTCTTCAATTTTTTTTTTTTTGAATCGGTGGTTGTGTCGCCTCTCCTTTTATAGAGGTATCGATCACCTCCAACATGCACACTTTGAAGATTGCCCATTCGTGAAAATCGTCTCCGGTGTATTTTGTTTTATCGGCCCTTTGAGATTTTACTTCATCCAACCCTTCTCTTTTAACACCTTTGAAAATGGCTAACTCATCTAACATTTGCTTAGATTTGAGTCTCAGCAGTGACACGGGTGCGCCGCGTCAGGGTAATGTATGGTGCCCGTCTTTCTTATCTTCTAGTGGCCCTCTTACAGGTGAAGACTCCGTGATAAAGGATGCAACAACAGCTACAATAGTAGCTAGGAACCTCCTCACTCCTAGAGATAGTAGGCTGCTTTCAGGACGGTCCGATGAGTTGGCCGTTCAAGAGTCCCTAGCTCTCAGTGTTCAGTGTGCGGGCTCCGTGTCCAACATGGGCCAACGCCTACTTGCTCGATCCCGTCAAGTTGAATCATTGATGGCGGAGGTGGAAAATCTTAAACAAGAGATCAAACAGCTTAAGTATGAGAATAGAGGTTTGCACGTGCTTGCAAATAATTATTCGACGAGCATGAAGAGGAAGCTTGATCAGCTGCAAGAATCTGAAGGTCGAATTCAAAGTGACTGTCAAAGGCTTGCGGATTTCTTCCGGAGGCACCTTTTTCCTGCGTCATCTAGCGTTCCACCAAGTATTGAGGTCTCGAATAATCTATCTTCGATGTCTCCCGCTCCTAGAGTTTTGCCAAGTAGTGGGGCTTCACGTGAACAACCTTTGTGAAAGCTCCATCTTTTTTCTTTTTTTTTGTACGCACTTGTAATTTCTCGGAGATCAATGGACATGCTTTATTTTATTCAGTGTATTGTGCTAAATATAGATAAAACATATATATCACCAAGATGTGTTATTTCCTTCTTCTTTTTTTTTTTTTTTTTTTTTTTTTTTTTTTGGTGATTTTGATAATGATTTTGTCGTATACAGTTTATGCTCTTGCGGGCCAGGAGCGTTTGGTTGTTGTTTGCAGTTTCAACTCGTGCAGACAAGGAACTTGTGGTGCCGTTTGCAGTTTCAGCTCGTGCAGACAAGGAGCTTGTGGTACCGTTTGCAGTTTCAGCTCGTGCAGGCAAGGAGCGTTGGTTGTCACCTTTTAGGCTCGTGCGAACAAGGAGCTTTTGGTTGTTGTTGTGGATTTGTCAAGCAATCTGGGAGAGGCGTTCCTCGCAATCTTCATAGGAAGGAGCCTTGACCGAGTAATTGAAGAAGTCTTCTGGGAAGAGGTCGCACATTGTGATGGGGATGGATGATCTTTGTGTCGAAATTTCATTATCTCCAACACTTTCACATTGTTCTGGAGGTTGACAAGAGCTGTTTTGCCCCATTTTCGACTGATAAACTTGTGGACAAGAGGGTTGCAGCTTGTCCAATTTATTCGAAGCGATCTTCGAAATGCATTCCTCACAATCTTCATAGTAAGGAGCCTTGATTGAGGAATTGAATAAGTCTTCGAGGAAGAAGAGATCGCGCATGAACGATCTTTGTGTTGAAATTTTTTTTTATCTTCAACATTTTCACATTGCTTTGGAGGTTGGCGAAACCTGCTTTGCCCCCTTTCTGATTGTTGCACTTGTGGAGAAGACGTATGTTTCTCGTGCAGTTTCTTCGGAATGACATGAGTCCATCCTCCAATTTCACTTGACTTGGAGCATGCCCCCAACGGTCGAGGTGAAGACTTTGAGTCGAAAGAGCCAGAAGTAACGTCTTTCTTAGGGATTTCATCTTCAGTGCCATCCTCTTGGGTTTGTTGGCATGAAGATTTGCCAGTGTGGACGATGATGCGGCTCCTTACCTTCAGTGGTCCTTTTGTGTCGACCTATAGGATTGATTGGCGCTTCATCCTTGAAGGAATCAAGCTTCGAACGTCGCCTTTTTCTGCTAACCCATCGAACTTTTCTTCCTTTGGTGTTGTCTTCCTCTTTCCAAAAGGCTTCTCATTATCTTCAAATCTTTCCGAAGCTGATCGTCGCAAAGGAGAGATAGCTGTGTTGCTTTGTTTCTTAGGCTTTAACAACCTTTCAAAAACAGAGCTTTGGGATGTTGGCGCGTTAAGCCTCTTGAACATGGAAGTTCGGTCTTGCCCACCAATACGATCAAGTGCCGAAATTCTGGGTTTTGAATGATTCAGCCTATCGAAGACTGACACTCGAATAGGAGGTTTAGGCTCCTCTTGATTTTGTTCAATGCTTACGCTGATGTGTTGAGCGCTAGCGTTTTTCGCTTTGCTTGAAATCTTCACGAGTGCATTTGGTGTGAAGCCAAGTCCAGCTTTATTGTTGTCAACTCCGTAATCATGCTCCTTCAACTTCTTTTGAGTCTCGGTGAGGTCACGATCTTTGTCGTTGACGGTGTTTGAAACCTTCTTTTCAAGATTTGAAGAGGAAGCAAAGTCATGCCTAGCCTTTGACATGAGTTCGTAGGCATTTAGGTCAAAGCCTTCTTCGGTCTTCTTAGTTGGAAGAGAGCTTGGTTTCACTTTGACGCCATGCTGTGCCTCCAGACGGTTAATGAGTTCGGCGGTTTGCAAGTTTTTCTCCTCTGCAGTCTTTATCAGCCTTGCAATTGTTTCCTTCATCTGAACCAGCTGTTTTTCAATGGAGGTAGTGCCGATAGTCATGACTTGTTCTTTGTTTGAAGCCATGGACTGTACTTGAATATCTTGAACGGAGACAGAGATGAGAGGTAGAGATTGGGTGATTGGGTACATCTCCTGTCTGCGTCACTGGGTACCATGGTATTTCTCTAAAACTAGCTTGTAGAGGAACTCCACTTCTTCATTATGTTCAAACCTTCAATTTTTTAGGTCTATTGATGTAGTGGATTTATTTTCGCAGGTGTTGCTGCAGAGGTTTCAAATAACTCACAATGTATCTTTGGATGGAGTTCTTGACTTCTTAAACTCAAAGAATATGACAGATGCTGGACCACTGGATTTAATTGACGATGATAACAGTGATATAGAAGAAGGTGTTGACAAGCAAACCCGGGGAAAGTTGGGTTATGATTTACCAGGATCCATGCCTAACCATGGAAGGCCAGTTGTTAGAACAAAATGCTTGAGAATTGCCCCCACTGGTCGGAGCTTCTCAGCAGCAACAACAGAGGGAGTTCTAGTTTATTCAATTGATGATTCCTTTATCTTTGACCCAACTGATCTTGACATTGATGTCACACCTGAGGTACTTGGTGAAACTTTGAAATATTACAAAATTCCCTCTACTCAGATTACCCATCAAAAATTTTTAAAGCTTTGTTTTGTTAAAACTCAGTATGCTACCATTAATACAATTGCTCAAATTAAACATCAATATTTGTCTGATAAAAACATAAACTTAATTGAAGAAAAACTAGGTAGACTGTCCACCTTTGAACCTAGAGGAGGCCCCATGGGAACAAAGGTGCCTCTGTTCCAAAGTTAGGGGGAGAGCTACTGAATGTCATTGGCAGGGAGAGTGGATGGGGAGGGGAGAGAGATATAGATTTTATACAAGGTTTATAATGGATATTAATGAATTCATGATTGGAAGGCTTGCGAGAAAATTTGGAGGTAAATACTAATGGTGTGACCCTTTGTTAAAATGGCACTAATTTTCTTAGTTTTTGTAGATTTCTACCTTCAATTTTGTTTTCTTTTCATTTGTTTCCTGATTACATTGTTCTGCAGGCTGTTGATGCTGCACTCAATGAAGATAAATTGAGCAAGGCTTTAATCCTTAGTCTCAGATTAAACGAAGAGAGTCTATATAAAAAGTGTATTTTCAAAGTTAGTCCGATAGACATCCCTGCTGTCATCTCATCAATTGCGTACAGACATTTGCAAAGGTTAATTGAGGTATTTGCAGATCTGTTAGAAAGTCGCCCACATTTGGAGTTCATACTTCGGTGGTGTCAGGTACTTTTATTGGCTTCCGTTTCTACCGAGTTCAGATGCTGTGAACGCATTACAGTAGCATTGTTTTCATAGCAGGATCTCACTGATGGTTTGCGTATGTTTTGTCTTGCAGGAGCTCTGCAAAGTTCATGGTAACCCTACAGAAGGCAATAACAAGAACACATCAGGATTTGAAAGAGACATGTTCTTCCAATGAATGTATGCTTCGATATTTATGTTCAGCAAGCTCAGGGAAATGAAAAATGTTGCAACGCTGCTAAACACCTCGACAAAATTTTCAGAGTAAAAGATTACTGTTTTCATTGCAATGTGTAAAATCTGCTTGCTTGGTTTGGGAACCCTAGTCGCTGTATTGAGAGCTGTGAAATTGGGACTCAGAGACAAGAACTGCAGTTTGTCGCTTGAAACATCATCCGTGCAGGATAGTCTTGCAATCGTCGCAGGCGCATGTAGTAGAGGCATCCGTTAATGTTGTCTCTCAGATAGTTCGAAGTAGATTTGTTTTGAAACATTATCCGACCGTAATAGGGATTCATCGTACGATCTGATGCCGGTTTGCGGTTTTTCTGTACTATATTGACAAACGGAGTTAGTCCCGGGGATATGTATGTCTCGAAGTTTTCCTTTTTCCCTATTCTGCTTCTGTCTATGTAGAGTTTGGAATGATATAAACGAACGAAATTCGTTCAATTGTTTTTGCAATTTCTTGCGAAGTATACGCACATCAATCGTAGCAAGGGTTATTTCAGAGGAGGGAAATAAACAAAGGTGTGTAGGCACGGGCAGATCCACATAGGGACCTAGGTGGTCTCGGGACCCTCCGAAGGCTGGGAAATACGCATGTGAAGGTCACACCCATTCTCATCCAATCCTAGGCACCAGAACAACTAACTCAAACCCTATTCTCACATGAAAACCAGATACATTGCAGGAGGACGAAAGGAGATGAATAAAGAAGCAAGTTTTATTACAATTGACATAATAAAATTAGGTTTATTAACTCTAGTGATACATAATCCCACGTATTTGTCATCTTTCAGCAACCAAAAAAAGCTGAGCCTCGTACAATTTCATTCTAGCTCCAAATTTCATTCCACTTGCCCCCATGAGTTCGTATCGACACATACTACCCAAATATGTGAAAAAATGAACGTGGGTGAAATGTATCATTCTACCCTCCAAATTCAACAACTTATTCAGACTTCTTCTCTTGACTTAAGATTTTTCTTGAGCTCACCATTCTAAAAATGAAAAGACGGCGGCATTAAAGCACTGCATTTCCTTGAATACGTAACGATACAATAAATAACCGAATTTACAAGGACTAACCTGATGCATATTGAGAATAATATCTGACCCTCCGACTAACTCCCCCTTGATGAATATCTGAGGAAACGTTGGCCAGTGGCTTCATAGGGGTAAAAAAGAGTAAGATTAAGAAATCAACTCCAAATCAAAAAGGCCAAATTGACAAAGTTTATCACAATCGTCGGTCCTGATCCTGTCTCTGTATAACGAACAAAATTTGTAGTAGTTTTCGTCTTAGGCTTGTATATGGCACTCAAATATATAGTACTCAAATACCCTACCGATGAAAGATAAGGGACATCTATTATTTCTAATTGCACAATAATTGGCTGAAGAGGGCGAGACAGGTTTTAACCTCCAATGAATACGATGAGTTCTATAATTAGATCACGATTCGTGACAATCATAATTCTTCATTCAACAGTGACTTCTTAACAGCTAGTACTCTGTACTTCACCCAAAAAAATAACGATTATTTACATCCTTTATTTATAAGCGGTGCTAGCAAATTTGGAAAGGCAAAATTCTATAAACTAAAACCAAAGTGGGAAATCTTTAGAATTTACACCACAAAGAATCAACTCACCTAAAGGCTTTTACAGCACTTTTCAGTTCAGGATCTTCCACGATATTTCTAGAAGCCAAAGGAACTTCTGCAAAGTCCACAATCATCATAAGAAAATAGTTAGCAGCAATGCATAACAATATTGCTGCTAACAATAAGTGAAATTTAGTAGCTATTTAGTAGTCATGTTTGTTCACAAACTCAAGCTATACTCGGTAACATAGAACCCGTTCTTTCATAATTTCTAGTTGAACTACCTATTGAATTAAAATTCCAAAAAACTTGAAAAGTACAACAAATAAAAAGAGCTTCACTCAACTTACTTCAATCAATATGTAAACTTGAAAAGAAAATTAATACAATCTGTCAGTCACTGCAGCTGAAACAGTACTCTACTGATCCATTCTGGATGACTTTACGTTTTAGCCATTCCAGACAATTCTAATTGATTAGGTGCATCACGTATTTGTACGAAACTGACACTCTTTATGCAGGAAGTATCAAATGCACCTGTATGGATATGCTTGACACTGGCAAGCTATTTATATCTATCTTCAGCTAGTGGCGTCCCACTTTGATGGAACATATGAGCAATCATGAAGATAGTGATATCACTATGCTTTCATTTCAGTTATTTCCGTTCATACATAGATAGATTTGATTGCTAAATGAACTTTAGAAAGCCATGAATGAATGAAGGAGTATTGAACGACTTGGCACTTACGATATGGTTTTAATACTCTAATGGCAAGTCAGCTGAATCCACATTGAGGAAGTTCAGGCACTCCTTTCATATAAAGCATTACAGGGTTGTCCTTGACGTCATATGCCAGAAACATACCAGAACTATTTAACGTAAAGGACAATTAACCTTTGTCCAGATGACAAGGGGAACATATAAACTTATGTTAAGAATATTGGCTTGGCATACATACCTGTTCAACAAGGTCCTTCAAACTAAGGTCAAAACTCTCAAGTTTATTAGTCGGTTTAAAATCATCATGCGTGTCGTGCTCATTTGGCACACTGGTATTGTATCTCATGCCACTGGGATAAACGGATGCAGGTGCCTACCACCAAAGAAACCATTTAATGTTATCATCAACAAGTATGAAGCATACAAACCAAATTCAAAACATGCCGCGGATTAATGTGTTGTTACAAACATATACAGTCGCACAGATACGCACACACTCCTATACATGGCCTGGTCAAAAATGCAAGCATATAACATATACAATAAAGAGCAATGTTTCTTGCCACACAATCTAATATATGCCATGCGATCAAAATCTCAATCCATATGACAAGCAAGGTTTAGGGTATGTTCGAACATAGATAATCCAATTAACTCTGTACCGAAACATAATTCCAATCACAAACAGGCAAGTTCTAAAAAACACTAGGCGCTAGTTGGGCGGCAGGCTGGGGCCTAGCGCTTTGGCGGCTAGGCAGGGGCCTAGGCGGACTAGGTGGATTTAAGTAAATTTATTATATTATTGTATAAATAAGTGTCTATTTATACTTAAAAAATATACATAATTGTATTGAGATATGCAAAATAAAATGACATATAGGTTATAAAAGTATTAGAACATATTGAAAACATGGGGAACAAGCATATAATGAGCGTTCATCCAAGTATTCAATAAGTATTTTACATTTTATTAAAAAATTAAAGTGCAAAATGAAAGTTTTCGATTTTCTGTCTAAGTGAGAGTCGCGACCAAGGTGGGTGCCTAAGTGGGTTTAAGCGGGCTAGGCAGATTCCTAAGCAGGTCTACGTGCACTCACTTAATTTTCGAACGCCCAGTGACTAATCAAGACGGTGACCAGCCGCCTAGCGCCTAGCGCCGGCTAGGTGGGATTTTTAAAACAGTGCAGACAGGTAATATCAAAATATAACAGTATTTTTCTTAAAATCATATATAAAACAGTATTTAATCCAAAACAAACCCATAGTTTAACTGGGTTTAGTTTGATTGAACCAAACTCTCAATCTCAACACTCTTCAGTTATGCACTTTCGTATGCACTGCTATTACTACTATTAGTGATTTCCAGACACCCTTTTTCTCCTCGTACACACTCCTGTTTATTTCTTGCCTTTGAATCGAAGAAATCAAAAGAGAATCATCAAACAAAGATAAACCGGAGCATGGACGAGGATAGAAGGGTGTGCAGAAATCATTTCCCTTACAATTACTACTAGTAGCCAAATGTGGGCAACCTAATCAAATTCTTACAATTGTGGCAGTCGAGAAGCCGAGCCGGGAAACGAAAGCCACTTGAAGACCAAATTCGAAAGAGACCTCGCCATGCTGTGAACCCTAAGAACATGAAATCCTGTTTGGTTAGTCGGAAAACGAAGGAAAGTTGAAAGCTTTTTACAGTAACATTCATTCGTAAAAATCGATGTGAAAATCTTGTTTGCTTAGTCGGAAAGCAAATGGAAAGTCGGATTCGGAAACTTTATCGATTTACCTGGTAGAAAGAGGAGGAGAGAGGTGGAACCACCGTGGAAGGAGGCTGAGGAGAAGCAGGAGGTGCGTTTTCTTTCGAGCTGTGAGTGTAGCTTTCCGCACCGTCGATGTACAAAAGATGGAAGGGTTGGTTGGTTGTTCGGTCCGGCTATTTGAATCCAGTTTATTTTTTGGCCTAATTAGATTGTTAGTCTCTGTCATGTAGTAAAAAAAATAAAGAATTTAAGCGTATGCGGTGAAATTTGTTATGATTTAAACTCAAAATTAAAAATTACGTTAAGTCGTTGTTAATTATTAGCACATGAGCTACACTATTCTACTAAAACGGAACTTTTCGTTAATTGTGAGGGCAATTTTATATTTTTAGTCTCACATGTGAGACTCATGTACTAACAATTAATAGAGAATTGACGAATTTATTTATTTATTTTGATCTTAAATCCTAACATATGTTAGGGATGGGTACGGGCTGGGCTAGGCCCAAAATTGAAGGGACCGAACCAGATCCGATTGTAAATAAAACAAGGTGGGGCGGGTCGGGCAATATGATTTTAGAAATAGGAATAGGACCTAACCCGGCCCGTTTGCTCCTACGGGTCCAAATTTTTTTCTGTCTGTTATTTTGCTATCGGAAACCAAAGAAGGCTTCGTGCTAGAGACCTGTGCAATAGATCAAGCAAAAGAACAATCAATCTTCCTTTTCCACTTTGTAATTCTGCATAATCTAAAATTTGACATGCATAACAACCACACATCTCTCCAATTTCACAAATTAATTAACTGTTAATTCACTAAATTAATTCGAGAAATTTCCCAATCTGAACAATTTCAAATTCTTTCTTTCTAACCAGGAAAAACAAAAATAGAAGAGAAGAACTTTAATTCAATAAAAAAATAGATTTATACAGAGAGTTGCTTAGAGCAACTCCAACGTTGGAGCTCTCCCCCCAGGCTATTCACTATTCAATCCACCTTAAGAACAGTAACTGCCCTTAATGAACAGTAATAGCCCTGTGCCTTTGCATCTCCACCGTTACACTTCAATAGCCCTGGCAATAGGCAATAAAATATTAGTATTTTTTTAATTTATAAAATAATACAAAAATAATTTTAATTGTAATTTCGGATATGATTTTTAATCGTTCTCATTGCACCACGTGTCATTATCCGAAGTATTATTAAATAATACAAAATAATTTTATTTGTAATTTCGGATAAGATTTTTAATCGTTGTCGTTGCGCCACTTGTCATAAAATCCGAAAAGACAATTATTGGGGATGGATTTTCGATAAATTTTTTAATCGTACTTGTTATGTCACGTGTCATTATCCGAAAATACAATTATTGGTGATGGATTTCTGATAAGATTATTACCCAATCACGTCGCGCCACGTGTCATAATATGTTTACAATCTTTGAGGATAGATTTCCATCAGATTTTTAACGAATGACGGCATGCCACGTGGCATTATGTACAACCTAATCCTTTCTGAACTATGAGTAACTTCAACCCAGCTAGTACACAACGCAACATCTTCAAGAAGCGACCAATTCGTACCTGCATCAGTAGTCATTTTGTTGAAAAAAAATGGATTGAAACTTTGAGACAAAGAAAGGAATGTGATTGAAAGTAATTGAGAAAATATGAAATTGTTGTGTAAGGTAGATGATAATGAGAAGGTATTTATAGAAAAGTAAAAACAATTTTTTTTTTTTAAATTCAGATTTTTTTTTTAATTTTTTACAATTTTTTACAATGTTTTTTAAATTTTTATTCAACTAATTAATCTTTGCCGTTGGATATAAAAAAATTTGAATTCCAACACTTCAGATTGTGCCACGTGTCACAACGGTAACTTTTCTTAATTTAAAAACTATTTTTTCTTTTATTTTTTTAATTTATAAAGCATATTAATATCCACCGTTGATCTTAGATCGAACGGTGGATATTAAATAAGATTTTTATTTTTTTGACCGTTGAGATCGAACGGTCCGTGGGAAGCCACGTGGCTTTCCAACGGTAACTAAAAAAGCACTGTTTTTTTTCTTTCTGATTTTGTCTCGACGACGTGCCCCCACGCAGGAGTGGGGTGCACGCGCCTGACAAAAAAAAAAATTAAAAATGGCCTGACGTCAGCGCTGGCGTCACATCCACTCGGGCTCTCGACTGGCAATTCTCCACGGGCCCCGAGCTCGAGCCTCCACCTCCAATCGGGCTCTCCAATGCTAGAGCCGGTCCACAAGGCCTCAGGCCCCTTTTCTCTAGCCTGTCCCCCGAGCACCCAGCAACACTGGGCTTGCTCTTACTATGAAAAGCAAGATGCCCACTAGTGTTATTTTATTGATTAGTACCTTGGCGTTTGTTTCTCGGGAAAAAGAGGTGAGAAAAGTGTTGAAAAGGAATGGGAAAGACAAATTTAAAACTAAAAACCCACATGCAAGACGAAAAGACGAAAAGCACAAACCTGATGAAGGCAAGGAGTCATTCCAAAGGGCTTTTGGGGAAGAAAGCCAAAAAAAAGAAGCAGTACAAGTTGGTAGTTATTAGCTGAAATATGCAACTGCTGTTGTTGTTGTGACCTTGATCGAAACGAGAGTGAGTCTTGAGATTGATAAGAGATCAACCGGCTAAGATTTAATCGAATGTTAGGAATCAACAATTTGGGCTAGGGGCTTGTGTTTTTAAATTCTTGGATCGGCCCCGTGCCGCCATTAATATGATCTTGTCCCGCCCCGCACCAACCCACATGAACCTGCCCCTACTCGTGGGTCCAGGACCCGTTTGCCCACTCCTTAACTCCTAATTTTTTTACCACATGGTTATCTTCTAACTACCTTATCGTCACGGGAACTATTAATCCAATTAAACCTTATTTTTTTTCTTCTCTTAACTAGTTTTTTTACACGTTCTACTTCTAGTTTCTATCCACCTTTTAGTGAATTTTAAATTACACAAAACTATATTAATTATAGGTTGAACCATAATCTCATACCGCATATTTTAAACATTGAAATGTCCAGTAATGCTTAGCTAAGTGTACTCATTTTGAGGACTTGTGAGGTCCTCATTTTGAGGACCTGTGAGTTCCTCTTTCATTTGAAGATTAATCTAAGGGTGGATTAATCAACAACCTTAAATTATCCCTATTACAGTCTAATAAAATAATAATCCCGATTTAAGAAATAAAAAATAAATAAATCATGCAACCCTTCCGCCTAGGGGTGGGCAAATGGGTATAGGAACCGCGGATCGGGGTAGTTAATCAAGGTTTGAGACGGGTACGGGTCGGTTCCAATTTTTACATAAGAGAAACGAGGCAAGGCGGGGCAGGGCCTTGAAGTTTTAGGGGCAAGCCGGGTCCAAATGTATAGAAAAAGGGGGCCCCGGACCGACCCGTTTGTAATTACTCAGTATATCGAGGTGCATTTACTTGTTTAGCCACTTACTATTAACATGTTTATCGTACAAACTTCATGATAAAAAATGCTAATTTTCTTTATAATAATTAGAAGATTTGTACAAAAAAAATTAATCAAATTATAGATCGTTTAATTAGCTATATGTATCAAACATATTAACAACTTTCATACTTAACAAGTAACACCCTCATGGAAAAATGCCGGTTTGTTCGATATATATGGATTAATAGTTAACAATGTCTAACTTAATTAATTTTTTATGAAGATAATTTTAGATGATGACAATAAAAATCAACGTTTTCTATTAGAATGTCTATAAATACTGTATAAATATGCTAATCACAAGTGTGCTGATGCATGCACCCATAGATATTTTTTGGTAGAAAATGCACCCATAGATTGGACACAAGTATTGTCCCATTTATAAAATAAAAAATCCGTAAAACACGATCATCAACGGAGCGTCACGTAACATTTGACTCCAATGAGCTCCATTTGCTCCCCCCACATCAGTATTAGGTTACATTATGTAGTTTTGGTTCTCAAGGTCTTCTCTTTTGTTTTTCTTTCTAAAAAAAATGGTATTTTCATTTAACTTAGGAGAATGCTTGCTTATGTGATGTTTCATATGTTACGTACGCATGTGAAAGATGCATAGTTAATTAAGCTAGTATCAGCCAAAATGTTAGAGAGGAAACTAATTAGTGATTTGTATGGTTTAAGCATGTATATATCAGCCAAAAAGTTAGTTCAATTAAGTTTATCATTAAGCTATGAATTATCATTTCAGTGTCACGGCTCACAAGAAAGTAATGTACCCAATGTGATGGCTATCATATAGAAAATAAACGAGATAGTGCTCAATCAACTAAATGTGATTTGAAAAGGAAAAAAAAAAAAAAAAACTAAATCTGGGAGTAGTACAGAAAAAGAATGACTAAAATTGAAAATAAAAGATCTAATAGTTGTAATAATTTAATCTAACGACTAAAACACTTGTACACCCGTAGTAGCCAAAATTATTATCGGATCCGATATATATCAGCAAGAGAAAAGAACCAGTGATTTCTTAAGGTATTTAAAGCTTTAATTTACCCGGAGTCTATGCCAAGGGACTCTCTTTCTTGACTAAGACAAGCCAACCTTGTTTGAAACATTCCTACATCAATACATGCCACAACTATGCTAGAGAACACACGCAAAAATTGGGGTAGGAACAAGGAAGTGCCAAGATCAGGAGACTTTCCACAAACCTATATATAGTTTTCAAATGGAACCGCTTTTGCATCCTACATTCTTCATCTGAAATTTGATTCATTTTCATCGAAGAGAAAACTAAGCACAAAAATGGCAAGCCACCAAAATCAGGATTTGAGTCACAAAGCTGGCGAGTTGACTGGTCAAGCTCAGGTATATATGGCTGTTTTATTTCTTATATTCCATTTTCAGCGCAGCGAGGAGATTTGAACTCGAGTGCAAAGGGGAAGCACATTCACTCTAGCAAAATGTAGCGATGCCCATGTTTGCAGCAACTGTAAATTATTAACTGTTAATTATTGTAATTAATAATGTTGAATTTGGTTTGGTTATAATGTAATCAACTTTCACTTATCAAGTTAATAAGCTGTTTCATTTCCGATCCACACCTTGTACAGGTTAAGAAGGATGAGTTTCTAAACCAGGCATCGGGTGCAGCTCAGTCTGCCCAAAACCAGGCATCAAATTTATCTCAGTCTGCCCAAAACAAGGCATCAAAATTATCCCAGTCTGCACAAAACAAGGCATCCGATGCATCTCAGTCTGCCCAGAACAAGGCATCTGATGCTTCTCAAACTGGCCAAGACATCAAGGACCAAGCGACCCACCTCCTTCAACAGGCATGCAACCACTTCCTGCCATCTCCTTCATCATTATTCAATTTTTCATAGATAATATATTTCTTATTAGATATCGAATAAAGAATTACTCAAACTTCACTTAACATAAGTCAATTTGATTAGTATCAATTCATCACTCATTTTTGTTAACTAGTAAGATAAAAGCTAGTGCTTTCCACCCTTCTTGTTAGGTAACTGCTATTACACTCGATCCGCTATTGGTCTTCTGCACTCCAAATTCAGTACTTTTATTTTTAGTTTTAAATATTCATGGAATGAGTGAATAGCAGTGGTCTTTTTCTTGTACTATATACACATGTTACAATGCATGTACTCTATGTATTTGATTGCAGACAAGTGAGCAAGTTAGAAACATGGCTCAAGGAGCAGCTGATGCAGTCAAGAACACATTGGGAATGAATAGCCCTAACGACCCAAGCAACCAAACCAATACCCCAAGCAACCATACCAACCCAAACAACCCAAGCAACCCGAGCACTAGGATTTGAAGATAGTTCTCTTTCTTCAACGATTGCTCTGCCTTCAGTTTCAACAAATTAAAGCTCCTATGACCTGCTGTCCTGACGATTAGCTAGCCATCCGAGCTCTATGGAAATGGCTATAGTTTGTTTTCTTTCATATGCAAAATATTGTATTTTTGTTCCCTTGTTTTTTTTTTTCTTTTTCTGTTTGGTAAATAAAGGAAGACATGCTTATTTCCCCTTGTTAATTAACAGTGTTGTGGAAATGGACTAATACTAAGAAAGTGTGTTTTATCTAAAAACCTTACTTGTTCTCTCTAATTTGCATCATCTCTATAGCCTCTAAGTTTTCACCCTTTAAACTGTCTAAGAGTTCCACCAAAAAAAGAAATTGCCTAAGCGCGTCACAACTCACACCATATATACATATCACATGTTCATTGCTTGGACTATATCTGTGGGACCATGATTTATGGACCTATGACGCACGACAAGAAGGACCGGAATGCCCGAGCCCCATGGAGCGTAGTCCGGCAAGCTGGCTTTGGTCTAGGGTTGGGCATTCAAAAAAAGAAACCGACTGAACCTCCAAATCGCACCAGCAGCTTGGTTTGGTTTGGTTTGGTTTTTTTTTTTTTTTTATATATATATTAATTTTCAGTGTTTAAACTAAACTGCACCAACCTTAATCAGTTTGGCAAGTGGTTCCCAAAATTCTTAGGATACGGTTAACCGAACCGACTCACATATATTTATTTTAATTTTTAATCTTAATTAATACATGTAGTAATATAAATAATTAGTTATTTATGAATTATTGTATATCCACCACATAAAAACAAAACCTGATTAATTTAAGAGTCACTTTTCCTTTCATTGAAACAACAAACAACAAAAAGGAAAGGCAACCTTTATGTGCCTAAAAAGCATAGAGGAATGAATTATGAAAGACATTTTGATGCCTTTTGTGATTATTAAATGCAGAGGAGAGATTTGACCAAAAAAATGCACAGGAGAGAGATGAGGGCCACACCTTCGGGGAGAGCATTCAACTTTCCCATTTGGAAAAGATAGCAATCGTGTCTCCCATTCTGGGAGATAGAAGCAGACACAGAGTGTGAGAAAAACAGGAGGCACCATTTGGAGAAGGTGGCAGCTACTCTTTGGCGTGCTCTCCTCAGGCTACATCATTTGTGTTTTCCTTTGAGCAATCATTTATATTGGTGTTACGTTCTATAGCGTTTGGGAAATGAATTTGTTATGTATTTTCATCTTCACACAAATAGAAAACCGATCCAAACCAACTCATCACTGCCAGTTAACCGACCTTATCAGTTTTAATAACCCAGTTTGGTCGATTTCGGTTTACAATTTTGACCCATCCGACTAGGTTTGTTTGGTTTCAATTTTGGCCCAAAACCGACCCAACCAACCGACGTCTACCCCTACTTTGGTCTATTAAAGATGTTACTTGTCTACCCTAATTAAAGTCAAATTAGGTTGTGTTGGAGATTAGGCAACATAATCAAAATTGTAGGAGGGTTAGGTATCTTATCCTAGATTTTCTCCAAAATAGTCTCCCAATTCGATGAAGATTACTTTTCGTACAAGTACACTCAAGATTCCTATAAATACACTGGCCATGGTATATATCGAAGAAGGACATCTACATCGACTCTCTCTTAGACTCACTCAAGACGACACACATATTCTCTCTATGCCTAACATAGTCCGAACTCCGCTGTCTACATGAACACTTGTTCATGGAGAACTCATCTCTTTAACACCTTGCCATAGGCTATTCGTCAAGGATGGTTCATGCCATTCTTTCTTAGAACTACACTTGTGGTTTGATCCTCCTTCTAAAGATATGTAGGCAGCCCTATTCGGATTCAACCACACTCCCCAATCAACTTCATTCTCCCCTCATCGAAGATCATGGGCTAGTCCGACTTGATTTTACCTGCGTTTGCGAATGTGCGCGAATTTGATTCCAACAATGAAAACCTCCTGACTAGATCACTTTATCGTAAGCAATAACAAAAGCGAACGCAACAATGTTTCATGACTGATTGAAAGATCATAAGGCCTTTATAGCACCAGAAGTATTCCTCATGCTGCCAAAAGTATAGATAAATGACAATACACCGAGGGCAACGCAATCAGCCCCAAAAAGATAAGAGTTTATTCGCTATACGTTTATATTCCCATGAAAGAAAATTATGTCGATCGAAAGAAGTCGTGTTAATCTCTGCTAGTCATTATTTTGATTGTAGGAAAAATCAATGGCCCATAACATCCAACAGTCATCCACTTTCGTTTGCTATTACACGCTATCAAAACCAAGAAAGAAAAATCAACTGCACATCCTCAATTTGCAGTTCATGCGACAACGGCTGTGGCATAAGACGAGATATAGCGGTGCCGCAAAGGCCCCTATTTCAATGAAAAGATGAGGTCATGCGCGGTGTCCCACATAATGGTGAAAGGAAAGAAAAAGCTTCTTGTAACAAGGTTCCAAGATAAACTCGGAAGGATGGCAGCGCACATTCAAGTCAAAGGCCTTATTATTATGGGCCTCACTAGAGGTTGAAGATCAAGATTAAGCATCATGCGAAGCTTGATTCGAATACACACAGGTGCTAGGTTGTGTCAATTGAAAATTCGCAGAATTGACCACCGCATTGTTGTTAGTTACCAACAGGCTCCGGTATGACAAAGGATGAAAGAAATGTATCATAGTGACCATAAAGATATGAGCTTCGACATCATGCCGATTAAGACCCACAAGGTTGTTTCTGAACCCCATGTCGAGACGTTCAAGCTATTATTAACTATTCAGACCGCATGCCGAGGCGACAAGCTATTATCAACTATTCTGGTAGAGCAGTAATTCCGACAACAATACAATTGCTTTGAGAGCATAGCAAATTTCCAACACGTGAAGAAATCTCTGGACGAGTGTATTTATACCATGTGGAGAAAGACCTTTTTAGGATGGATCTTAATTCTGAATCCTAGAGGATATCTAGAAGTAGATATTGTTCACTCTTAGGAGTTATGATTACTTGCGGTTCACGCTAATTCCTAGATCGTAGGAACCCCAAGACTTAAAGGATCTGATTGTATCCATATCTAGATCAGATTGCATATCTTGCGGGACAAGCATGGTCATCCAGTGGAATTGCTAGGACTCCGCCTATTGCTCTAGAACAGAGTGATGGTGGCACCGTTACTTCTTCTGATCCAACTTCACCCGAAAGTTGATGAGTCTATGACCAGACATGTGTGGTATTTGTATTCAGATCAATCTTACTCCAGCTCTAAAAAAGCATGATCATACAATTAACTAAATACAAACACTCATTAAGCTCTGTTTGCCTCTCGTTTAATTAAACAAAAAAAAGTCCCTCTTTCCTCTGCCCGAGACCCAATATCTCCAATTCCCAATTTTTCTTTACATCCCCCTAATTCCAAAATCTCAACTATTCACTTACACTTACCCCTAGGTATCTCCGACAGGCCACCACCACCTTCTCCACCTTTCTCCACCACCACTTATTGCCCAATTCCCAAATTAAGTTAACACTATGATTATTGGGATGCAATCTTTTTAGATTAATTTGAGGGAACTGGATCCTTTCTTGAGCTCAGGATGGAGATCCTCCTAAGCAGTCCATCTGGGACGTTGAAATTTGATCTAACGGCTCCAAACAGAGGGCCCCTCTAAAAGTTATAATAACTGCAGCCGTTGAATCAAGTTTGAACGATTTAGATGGGCTGCTCATGAGGATTCTCATCCTGAGCTTAGGTTAGGATCCAATTCCTAATTTGTGCTTGTGTTGGTTAGTTCATATATATATATATATATATATATATATATATATATGTATGTATGTTTAGTTTCATTAATTGATTTGGTTTTTTGTTTTCATGAATTTATATATATAAATAAGAAATATAAAATAGTATTACAAACAATCATCATCGATTAGCTCGAACAATCCTATTTCGATAGTTTCACTCTAATTCTAGATATTCCAATGTGATTTTTGATAGTTCCGCTCCAATTTTTTCAGATAGTTCCACTTCAGAACAAAATAAGTGATATTGATTTGGTAATCTTGACTGAGACTAGCGGTAGATTAAAAAAACCAAAAAAAAAAAAAAGCCCAAACCGAATACTGAACAGAAGCTGAAAAAAATCCAACAAAAAAAATCAAACCGAATCGAAATTGATTGATTCGGTTTCGATTTTGATGGTCCATAAACCAAACCGCACTGATATATAATATATATTAATTATGAAAATCAGCACGCGCACATATATATATATATATATACACACACACACAACACATATATTTGCATCTCACTTTCGGTAACACACACATATAACAACTCTACAGTATGCAAAGAATTCCTTTCACTTGGAAGTTGAGTATCCTAATACAGTATGCAAACATGAAGGCAAAGAAGATTGTGAATCCAACGAGAACTCCAGCCACTGGTCCCATTAAACTTGGATCATGTCCGAAATGGTCTTCTACGTACCATTTCACATTTAAGTCAGATGTAATCCCAGGTGCTCAAATGGTCTTTTGTGCTAGAATCTACCACTTGCTATCAAATATTTGTTATTCAAATAACAGAGCTCTTGATGTTTGTTTTCAACTTGTTTTAAATATATTTACTTTGTGTTGCATGCCTTCTTGGAGGTATGACTTGTAGTCTGCCTTTATGCAGGTTTTTACATGAACCTATGGACATAATATTTAAAGAATTGGTGTGTCGGGTGACTGTATTGTTAAAAAAAAGCGAAACCGAAACCGAATTGAAATCAAACCCAACTGAAATTAAACTGAATCGAGAAAAAATGGACAAATTGAACATAACTGAACTTTCGTTTGGTTTTGGTTTTGGCAAAAAACTGAACCTATTGAAACCGAACTGAACCCTAACTGAGACTCTAGAAAGCGAATTCCAATGATAATTTACATCGTATTAACAGTATAATATATCTATTCTATCTCAATACTATATTTATACAAGGATACTTTAGACATTTCATTTTTTTGCCTTTATCATTCATGTCTTTCGTATCTTTCTTTTATTTCAACAATCAAACTTTAAAGAGAAATGCTAAGGAGACTCTCTCAAAGTATGATTCTCCGCGGACTCCCCACAGACTCGGGTCAGGGTGGCAGGTTTCGGATCCTTTTGCTTCAAAATTTGAGGCTTTTGCTCAAATTCAAAGTACTCATCACTAACTGGGGACTTCGAATCGAACTCGAATGAATTTTACGAGCTCAAATTTGTTGGTTTGGGACTTGTGAGGTCGATTATTAGGGTGGGGAGAGAGAGCTCTTGGACGAAGAAGATGAGTGGGTTAGGGTTCTTTGAGCTGGAATTAGGCGAGAGAGATTCTCTCTCTTTCTCTCTCTCCTATCTGTTTCTCTCTCTACAAAATGAGAAATGAGGGTTGGAATTTCTGGGTAACTCATTTATATGGGAAGGCAATTTGGTAATTGTAAATTTTAGAAAAATCCTATTTATGTCCTATTATTATGAATATCGCGTGCATGATATGTGCATATCCGAAATATTTCAATCACAAAATTAAGAAAATGGGTCATTTTAATTAAGAAAATTGGTCATTTTTGTCTATTTCCCTACTATATTTGTAGAGAAAATTAGAATTAGATGCCTCATTTTAGACATATTTATAGATTAAACATTTGTTACTTTCCAACTTTTGATTAAAGTGTTTTTACCTTTGATTAATATCTACTAGCATTTGCCTACACACTTTGTGTGTATGAACACATTTTTATAGAAAATGAGAAGGACAGAGGGGGAGAGAGAGAGAGAACTGGGGGGGGGGGGAGTGGGAGGTTTTTTATTTTTTCTGTTTTTTTTATTTTTTATTTTTTTTAATTAGAGATATTTAAACATCATCTGTAGGTGAGATTTCAATAAAAAATAGTAAATTTTGGACATGTGAAATTACATTATTACCCATTATTTTTTTTTGTGTGATAGAAGACTAAGTAGTCTTTTCATTTTCATATAAAAAATGCTCTCAATAATATAAATCAATTTATTGATATTTTTATGAATTCTCATCTCTTCCTCAATTTAAGGATTCAAGTGGGATGAAAATTAGATGCCTCATTTTAGACAAATTTATAGATTAAACATTTGTTACTTTCCAACTTTTGATTAAGTGTTTTTACCTTTGACTAAAATCTACTAGCATTTGCCTACACACTTTGTGTGTATGAACACATTTTTATAGAAACTGAGAAGGACAGAGGGAGAGAGAGAGAGAGAGAAAACGTTGGGGGGGGGGGAGTGGGAGGTTTTTTTTTTTCTGTTTTTTTTAATTTTTAATTAGAGGTATTTAAACATCATCTGTAGGTGAGATTTCAATAAAAATAGTAAATTTTGGACATATGAAATTACATTATTATCCCTTTTTTTTTTTTTATGTGATAGAAGACTAAGTAGTCTTTTCATTTCCATATAAAAAATGCTCTCAATAATATAAATCAATTTATTGCTATCTTTATGAATTCTCATCTCTTCCTCAATTTAAGGATTCAAGTGGGATGAAGATTAATTGGAATATAATTTTTTTTTTTTTAATTTTCAGCTCAGCATTTTATACAGATTATAACAAAAATAAGAGTTCTTTTATAATTAAAATAAGGATAACACAACACGTACCAATAACTTGGTACGTACCAAAATAAGGATAACACAACGTACTAAGAATTTGGTACGTACCAAATAAAGAATTGCATAACGTACCCAAAGTAATATTTTATAACGTACCAAAATACTAATATGTATCCATATAAAATTTATAAACGTGCCAATCATTTGGTACGTACCAAATAAAGAATTGCATAAGTACCCAAAGTAATATTTTATAACGTACCAAAATACTAATATGTATCCATATAAAATTTATAAATGTGCCAATCATTTGGTACATTATATTTAATATATGTGCATGTTATATCTCATAATTGTATGTTAAAAGGATGTTTGAGTATTTTTAGAATTCAAATAAAAAAATTTATTTGAGTTAAAAAAATATTCTTTTCAAACGAATTATGATAAGATAAGATGTTTGTTGTGGTTCTAGGAGATTTGTGATATTAATTTGTGAATTAATGGGTAAATTAAATATAATAAAAATCATAAATTTTTAATTATAATTAGTAGAAAAATGTTTGATCAAAATTTTAAAAGCTGTAGATGTCTGATTCAAAAAATTCGAAATTGAGGCTCCTATATCAAAATGGTCCATTGTGACATCCCACATTGTCCAGGGGAGTGATCTATGTATATTCTTATCCCTACCTAGCATGAGGCCTTTTGGGAGCTCACTGGCTTCGAGTTCCATAGGAACTCTTAAGTTAAGTGAGTAGCGTGCGAGAACACTTCCAGGATGGGTGACCCATTGGGAAGTTCTTGTGTGAGTTCCCAAAAACAAAACCGTGAGGTAATGGTAAGCTCAAAGCGGACAATATCGTACTACAGTGGTGGAGCGGGCCGGAGAAGTGATCTGCCCCGGGCCGGGATGTGACACCTATATTTATACAAGGATACTTTAGACATTTCATTTTTTTTGCTCTTATCATTCATGTCTTTCGTATCTTTCTTGTATTTCAACAATCAAACTTTAAATAGAAATGCTAAGGAGATTCTCAAAGTAAAATTGTCTGTGACGACCCTTCCCTACTTTTCACTGTAATTTCTTTTTCATTGGTGTGAGTTGATGATTTTACCCTTTTTGGGAAAAAATGGGATCTGACGTGGATGTGGCTTTTGACTTTTATTTCTTTTTCCTGGTTTCATACTAAATTAGTACTCGTCGTCACGAACGCGTGGACGCAAGTTATACCCAAATCAGATTTGTAACGAAAAAGTTACGCTCTGTTAAAGTACATTAATTACAGGTATTTTTGTACATGCGCATACAAATTTATCAGTGCTTGGAACACTGTCAGGAGGACAGATTTTGTACATTTAAAATTGTACAAAATCTGAAATTCAAATCCAATCCTCCCCTTGATTGGTGGATCCGTGTCCCCTATCCCTCACACAAACAACCAATCATCTCCTTAAATTCATCCTCACCACCCAATCAATTGCTTTCCCCCCTTTTGGAAGCAACCAACCACACTTCACACCCAATCAAACTTAAGAGAAAAATCAAACCTCTCTCTCTCTTTCCCTGAAGGCCCTCTCACTCTTTTCTCTCTGTAACTTCCTCAAACGACCCTTAAAACACTCAAATGTGACCTACAACCTACACCATTGAACTCCCTCAACTCCACGAACGCAACCATGTAACCATATTGTGATTTGGTTGAGTTTTGACTCACCAACCCGGAAGGTCCGACTCGGTGAGTTTTGGTTCAACGAGTTTGAGGTCAAGTCACGGGGTTTTAAAGGTCGGAGGCTCCTAGGACAAGTTTGAGGAAGCTTCAATGTGAAACAACCCCGTTTCAAGAAGTTGAGTTTTTGGCAGAACCGTTCGACGCATTTTCAGGCCATTTCCCGTCCATTTTTGGACTTCCAAAAGATATAGATTTATTCTACTCCTCAAGAGCTTTATTTCCATATAAATTTCTTGAAAAATGGTTGAGAAATGAGCAAGTTATGAAGCTTTGAAATTTTTCCCAGAAACCGGCGAAAATTTCTAGAATTCGACAAGCTCAGACGGTAGCGACCAACGAGGACCACCGAAGAAGACGATGGAATATTCCGTCAAAGTTGATAGAATATTCGTTAGGTAACGCCGTTAAACTCTATTAATTATTTAACAAAATATTCCTGATGGATGTCAGGGCCTTGCTTGCGTGTGGTGGCGCATATGGTTATGCCTTAGCCTGCGTGTGGCGGCGCGTCTAGCCTCCAATTGACCTACTGTCAATTTGCGTAGGTCTGTGACATCGAGTAAATCGATTTCGTATATTCAAACCCTATGTTTGAGCAATCTATGGAGGTTTTATTTAAGTTTCCGTTTAGGTGTTATTAAACTAAGTTAATTAGTAATTTCACATATAGGGGAAACATATCCCGAAGACGTACGGGGTTAGGCAAGGTTCGGAGGCTATGATCCGACGAAGTATTTGTGAGTGGGCAGTTTGTTTTTATATCTATACATAGTTACAGTATCCATAAATGCATATTTACCCCATTTTTATGCTTATATTGCCAAGTATTGTTATTATGATATTAAATGTGATAAATGCTGCTATATGGTTAGGATATTACTGTCATGACATTCATACATATTTGTACATGCTGCACCCCGGTGTTAGTACTCCACCCAGGGGCGAGCCAGTCCTTCATGTGTATGTTCACATCCGTACAATTCACTCACCTTGGATCCAAGTTAGGTGCTAGTCCTGTCGTACATATTGCATTAGACAATTCCTACTTGTATGTGACCGCGCCTCGGCGCTAGTCTTCACGTGATCGTAGTACTAAAATGTCATATCCTAATCTCGACTCCGTCGTAGCACTATATTGTTCGATTTAGGCTTACCATTCCCTCATGGATTTGTTTTTGGGAACTCAGACGAGTACTTCTCAGTGGGTCACCCATCCTAGGATTGCTCTCGCCCGAACTCACTTAACTTTTGAGTTCCGATGGAATCCGAAGACAGTGAGTTCCGGTGGGCATGTACATATAAGGCACACCACCCCTTCTCCGTTGGTCGATGTGAGATGTTACATAGAGCGTATTGATTACACCTAGTCCTGTCATACATGTTGCATTATGCAACTTCGACTCGTGTGCTAGCATAGATAGATGAACAATTGATTACACTTGATTATCACATGATTATATTACTGTGGCATTTGATATATCATGACTTAGCATATTTCTGGTTATATTGCTATTGTACTGTTGTTTACATACTTACGTAGTATGTTTTAAGAAAACTTTAGTTGTTTTACAGCGAGGGGTTAGTATGTTCGAAAATAAAGGTTTTCTTACAAACGTTGTTTTGCTGACCCACTCAACTTTGTTTTTCATCCCTCCAGGGTTAGTAGCTGTACTTACGTAGAAACGAGGATTCTGGCAAATCTCAAGAGATGGTTATCTCAGTGGTATAACCCTCATCCTATTTTACTACACTACATTTTAGTAGCTGTGCACTCTTTTGATTAGGTACTTTTAGATTTAAATTTATTCACATCATTTTTCCACTACACTACAATTTATGATTTTGTCACCCTCTAGGTGTCGGCTAGCACAATTCGATTTGGAGTCCAAGTGAACATTTCGGGTCGGGGTGTGTCATTGTCCGCGGACTCTTTGGCACCTCATGTTTTTGGCACAAAATTTTATAATGTTTGCAAAAGAATTTTGCCGAAAACTTGAGGTGGCAGAGAGCCCATAAAAAGTCTCACTTTTAACAAAATCTCCTTAAATATTTCCCAACTTCAAAATCTCTTATAGCTAATTTTTCTACGACAATTAACTATAATCAAGGACACATGAAAACCTTGAGAGTGCAATGCATGACAACGTTGATGTGTTATTTTTCAGAAAAGGATCCTCACCGAATCTTTTTCTTGGGGATCCTATAATCATGACTGTTCATCATACATCGGGACGTAAAAAATTATTTTAAAATTTAAAATTTAAAATTAAATATAAATAGTACCTAAGAAAATTTATCGCATGATGTACGATGAACGGTCACGATCACGGAATCTCTAGGATCTCTAGAAAATGGAGCATTTTTGCTCACCACTATTTAGTGTAATGTACGTTTACCACCTTATTTATCACCGTTAGATGAGTTTGAATTTCAAGATTCGTGTAATGGATAAGCACAAATCTCAAAATTCAAATTCATCTAACGGTGATAAATAGAATGGTGAGTATACACCACATTAAATGACGATGAACAAAAAAAAAAGGAAATTTTGAAATAGGTCCAATTTTATAGACTACCTTTTGAAATAAGTCCAATTTTTAGTGACTTTTAACTTTTGAAATAGGTCCAATTTTTAGTTATTTTAGATCCATTTCAAAAAACCCCATAAAAAAAAAGCACTTCCAGAAAAAGGATCCTTTCCGTTATTTTTCTGACCCTAGGAGAAGGTAAGATTTGTGTAAGACAGCCGGCTCCACGGCGTCAGATTCATGAGTACCACAATAAACACTTGGAACGTACCGTACAGGAACACCGCCCAAGAAAGAGCCAGAGATCTTCCACTGTTTTAACAGGGAGGGAGGGGAGGGAGACAAAAGGGTTCAACTCGTCACTGCCCGTTGCCTTTTTGCAGCCTCCAAAATACTTAGGACTCGGTATCTTCCTCTTCCACTTCTTCTTCCGAGCCTTCAAGTAGAGAGAGAAGGGGAGAGAGACTCAATTTTTAGTGAGAGAAAGAGAGAGAGAAGGAGAGAGAGAAAGAATGTCTTTAACGTCTGTGAAAATGTCGGAGGACGTCTGGCTGACGTGCCTCACTCACGCATTGTCCACCGAGACGGAGGAGATCATGGGCCTCCTGCTTGGTGACATCGAGGTTACACTCTCTGCCATTTTCGTCTTCCAATTTCTTCAGCTTCTTCCATTTCTGTTATGTGCATGTTAGGTTTTCTTTACTGTTTGCTGAATTCTGCTCTTTTTTGTGGGTGTTCAAAATTAAAATTGCTTCATGTTGATCCTTGGAATGATTTTAGGGTTGGAATTGTTTGCAAAATTGTGGGTTTTGGGTTGTTTTCTGAAATGGGGTTACTCCAAAATTAAGTAATTTATTGGGTTTTATTTTCTAGGATTGTGTAAAATTGGACTACTGGGATTTGGTAGATGGTTACAATGTAGTTTAGAAAGATTAGTTCTTTTGATTTTAGGGAATTCTGGGTCCATTTCGATTTCTAATTTGGATTGCATTAAGTCATAGTAGTCATTGCTTTCGGTTTCTTTTAATTAGATGAGTTCTTGGGGTTATTTTTTTTTTCTTTTCTCACAGTACATGGTACTTCAGCAAGTTTAATCTGGGAACTGAGGACAAAATTTGTCCTTGCGGTTTGTTGGAGATACTTGAAATTGTTTTAAACTACTATGGTTTCTCGGAGTTGTTACGTTTGCATTTCAAATGACTGCTATTCATTTCTTCTCATTCAGCTACCAGCTTGTTAAGTGAAGTAAATTTTGAAATCTTAGTTGCATTATAAAATTAAATGGGAAAGCTTCTTTAGTTCATATGACTAACATTAGAACATTCATACTGACAATAAAGGAAGCCTCAGCCTGATTTTTTACCAAATCAGCAGGCTAACTCATCTATTTGTTCCTGCACATAATGAGTATTAGGTGCTCCTCGGGAGTTAGAGACTCACTGTGAATTGTTAGATAAGGCGTTCTTTTGCATTAGGTTAGTTGAGTCCGTCATCCAGTACAGGTTTCACAACCACCACACTATCTGGTTGCCGATTTCTAATATCTAATTGAGAAAGAGTTATAAATCAATGGTTCTGTCAATATGTTTCCACAGTCTGCTGGATCTTTGAATTGATGTGCACTCTAAGATCCCTTCCGTTGAAATTCTATTGTAATGCTATTCACTCTAGCCGGACCCAAGGCTTGTGTCTGATGTTCCATACTAGGATTCTAGTTATGAAGCTGAGGCAGTTTCTTGTATCACCTCTTATGTTGGTTTCTTGGGTGTGCCAGTTTTAAGTGGAATGCTCCCAGTATTTGGCCTAATGATGTGCGACTCTACAAGTATTTTTCAGCATATCTCAAATACCCTTATGAAAAATAATTGTATGTTTTACAGTCTACTCAGAATGAGAAGGTCTTATCACCTTTTTTCTTGTGAATCCATTTTCTGAAGGTGATACATAGATGGAAACCTGAATACAGTTGTGATTTATAAAACGAATTTCTTGTAATTTGTATTTTTCCTCTTTGTTTTGTTTTCCTTTATATCATATCTTTATCTACCGTCTTATGGTTATATTCTTCCCCCATGATGGTGGGAATTTCAGAACTCTGTAAATGGCGGTGTGACAGCACTAATTTGGGGAGCATCACCTCAGACACGATCTGATCGGAGGAAGGATCGTGTGGAGACTAATCCTGAGCAGTTGGCTGCTGCATCAGCCCAGGCCGAAATATCCTTTGTGTTTTAAAGTGTTTTTTTCCTTGCTTTTTTTATATTCGTATCTTTTGATATTTGCATACTTACCACATGAAAAACAACAAAAAGATCCTTCAGATCTCTAAGTTAGTTACATTACTACCACAAAGAGAAAATATAGCTGCCATTTCCCTCAATATCCTCATAGTAAACAGTACAGTTGATGATCTCCAAGTATGAAAGTGCTCTGGTTTAAGGAGAGCACTATAGTCTTTTCACAATGAGCATAATTTTTTTGTTTGGTTAATTTTCCTCGATGAACTTCAGTCCAGTCCGTTAAACTAATGATGAGCTGAAGAAGGAAGATATTCAAAGACATGCTTAACTTTTATTACTAGGACCCCTTGACTAGAAACCCTAGTTTCTTTAAACTAGTGTAATACAGTCACCTTAAATGGTTGTGTTAGATTTGTGCTATACTCATTCCATGTATTAGGATTTTTTGTTTAACATAGTTTTTACTGTCTTGCTTTAAATGGTGATGTAAATTTTTATCCAAAAAAGAGGAGGGGGTGCGCTCAACAATCTAAATCATGTAATAAGAAAAAACTCTAAGATGCATGAGCTCGGGCTTTGAGGTTTATGCGGGCTGGAAATTTGCAAATATGTGCAGTTGGTTCAACATTTATATTCTATAGTATTATGTCAACTTATACTTGTAGTGTTCATGGTATTTGCATGTAGCACTTCCTTTTATTATCTTTACCTTTGAGGGTTATTCATGATATTGTGTACTTAACTCTATACCACAGAATGACACTGTCAACTGGAAGAACAACTAGAGTGATTGGGTGGTACCATTCACATCCTCATATTACAGTTCTTCCATCTCATGTTGGTGAGTGTTATCTAAATTCCCATGCTTTGTGTCATTTTGTTCACTTTTGTTCTCATGAGGTTGGGCTACTGCATGGGTAAGTATCAACAGCTACTGAATTGGTAGAAACCTGAAACGTGTTCATTTGATAGCCAATCACATTTCTGGGAGTGGTATGAAACATGATGAGTCTACACATTCTGTCCAGATATGTAGGTTCTATTCAATACTTTGAGGTGGGTGGCTGGAAAGTCATGGGTTGATTTTGGGATCAGGGAATTTTGTCATTTTTTAACCAATACTACAGGGGCGGATATATGGAACATGGAGTTGGAACCCGTGCTAGCTAATAATTCATGATGTAAAAGGATCACCATGTTGCATCAGAGTTTACTTTTTGAAATCTCTTATTAAATTAAAAGGCTTGAAGAAAGAAAGACTTCCAAATTTGAAAACCATCCTTCAACTTCCTCCTTTTCCATCTCAGAGTCCCCAAACACGTATCTGAATAACTGTAAACCAACAATCCTTGGAAGACATAGAAGAAGAAAAGGATAAGGAGAAGTTTCAAATTTGTCTACTGCTAGTTTGAACTTATTCTTTGTAATTTTTTTGGGCCCTTAATGTGATTGGAGAGATGGTTGTAGTGTTATAACAACAGTTTGGTAGTACTTTCTGTGGAGTTTCAAGGAGGAAGAAGATGCAGAGAAGGTGATAATGGTCCAAGGGAGAGAAATGAGTTGATAGAGGAGACTTTACAGATAAGTAGAGAAATTAAAAGACTGACCTTGTACACAATGCAGCAAGCTAATGTTTCTAATAAATCGCCATATGGCCACCATTAGATATTGTCAAAATATGGTTTAATCTGTGGCTCATGAGTGTGATGCACATATGTGTCTGTATATGTCATGCTATTACTCAACAGTAATCTCTTAACAAGTGTTTCACTCTTTCTAACCTTTGGATCAGATGTGGTTATTTGTTAGACATGCTATCATAGTCGGTTGCCAGAGATCGATATTACAGCTATGTTCTACTTTGTGCAGACGTGCGGACGCAGGCAATGTATCAACTTCTAGATTCTGGGTTTATCGGGCTCATATTTTCCTGCTTTAGTGAAGATATAAACAAGGTTCGCATTATAAATGGTATTTGTAAAGTAGTGAAGCTACCTTATATGCATAAATTTGCTTGTGAATATGTTCTTTATTCATACTCGGTATTTTCAGGTTGGGCGAATCCAAGTCATTGCTTTTCAGTCCTCGGATGGGAAACAGCATCACATGTCAAGACCTATATCTTTATCTCCTGTACATAAAAGTCCAGTTATAGATGTTGAATCGTCTTTAAGTACCTCAGAAAATGCACCAGCGAGATCCACCTTAACTAGAGCAGGGAGTCCTGAACAAGACACAGCTGATTCAAGAACTTCTGGAACTATAAAGGTATTTATATCCATTCTATTAAAATTGAGAAAAGGAATAGAAAAAACATGTTAATTGATGAGGGATGATAGCTGCAGTCTCGCTATTTGTTTCACTGAATAAACACATGATTATATTCTTCAAGTATATACTGTATTGATCTCCTGAAGTGTCATGAATAATGAAACTCTTTTTCTGTCCTTTCACATTAAATTTAAAATTTAGGTTTTGTGCCTGATGGCCCATGATCTTTGTGGTCATTATTCATATTTCCGTGGAACTGGAAATATGAATAATGAGACTAAGTGGCAAAATTCATTTGATTTTGATCAGTAGGTCATTCTTAATATAAGTAGTGCATGTTAGCCGGTAACAGATAATATTCATGATTCCAGCTATTCTTTCCAACAAACTCAGTGGGCATCTCATATATGAGTCGTGGAAGAAGGCGTGTGACCCATTAGATTATAGGGCCATAAAGAAAGAAAATAAGTAGTGAGTTTAGGTTCTTCCCTGATTGCTTTTGTTGGTGCCTCAAATCAGAGGATGTGATAGGAGCTCCATTCAAATGAGCCTCTATTCTACTTGTGATAGTTTCTTGTTGCAGACTAGCTTGTCTAGAGATACCATTTTCATGCTGGTCCATGTTGTGCAATGCCTAAATTATGGTTGATTTGCTTAGGGTGGGGGGAGGTCTTCAGACCTGGGGCTTTTCTTTGCCAATGCTGATGCAAGTCATCTAGGAAGAGTTGGAGGAAACTACCCGACTGACACTTCAAGCAACATCATTGGCGATATAGATCCCATGGATATGTCAGAGAGTATGCAAGAAGCAATGCACCGTTCTAACTTGGATATGAGGTATGCATGAGTTTGTACTTGATACCTGTTATCCTCTTTATTGTTATTGTGTGAAACTATGTAATTGGCGCTGGGAATGCTTGTGATTAGCCTTTGGTTCAACCTGTGGGCAAATTTCTACTCGTGCATCTTAAATGTTGTACCGTAACAGGAATTCAGATCTTTCGCCATAAAACTTCCCAAATAAATTAAAATGAAGTAAGATTAATTCTATTCTCATTACTCAAGATGAAGATTCATGAAATATGTATAATTCCCTAGCATGTTATCAGTGTCCTAACAACAGTAATTGGCTTTGCTAATTGTAGAATAGATTCCAAGTGTGGACATTTTTTCTGGCAGCAGACATAACAGCATTGCCATAGCTGCCTAAAATTCGTTCAAAAGAACTGAGTAAATTTCCAAAATATAGTGGTTCTCAAGTCTCTGGCTTCTTGCTTTAAATCCACTTTGTTATCTAAAAACCAATTGACTGGAGGAATGATCTAGTGTTTTGTTTGTTGGGTCCCTGCGAGAATAATGTTGTTCCTCTTTATTCCTGACTCTTTCCCATCTCTCCCGATTGTTTATGCTTGATGAGTTGTTTTCTACGTAATCGGCTTGCACCTTTCACTCACGTATGAAGAATAATTCCTAGTTCTAGCATCTGGATGTTTTCATGCTCCAAATTGAAACAAAGAACAAGATCTTCCACAATTATATTTATTGCTGAATAAACAATGTCCAATTCCATTCTGAGGTCCTAAAAGACAATTTTTATTTTTTATTATCTCTTTTTCATTGCTTGCAGTGGTGCTGAGTATGCCAGGAAAGAAGTTCCTCTTCACGTTTTACCGACCTCATCTCTCGTGAAGCTCAATTCACCTTTAATGTCATTCGCTGAATTGCAACGAGTACTGTATGAAGAGGAGCGAGCGGCTTATAACCAAGCAATCTTGCAAAATATGAGGTGATACATTGATATTCCATCACTTTATACTAATCAACCCATTGTTGATTCTAATTGGCTTTGGTTTTGCTTAGGGATGGGAAAGTGCATCCTCTTACTTTCATACATCACACATCAATGTACCAGTCTTCCATGTGCAAATTAATCGAATATTGGTCAGAATTATATTCCCATCTCTGTATTAGCTGTTTGTGCCTGCTCTTTTACCGTTTTCAGTGTTGTACTTACTTTTCTTCGAATCCTCTGCAGTTTGAGTCCTGCCATAAGTGCACTGCAATGTCGGTTAAGAGAGAATGAAACTCGGGTATAATACCATGCAATTTGTAGATAGTAAGGATGCTTTGTTAATCTCAAAAGTGTTCTCAAGTTTGATGGAGTTTCAACGGAGTTTGATTGATTTGAAATTCCATCTCGAGCTTGAGCCATTTTATAATTTCAATCTGAAACTTCTATTTTATGTTACAAACTCGTTTACGACTCAAAGTGCATTTCCTTTTAAGACTGGACGTACATGATGACTTACCATATGGTGGGTTACATCCCTATGGTCCTTGGCCATGCTCAAATTTCGATTTTTTTTGTCCCTAGTTTGTGACATTATGACGTAGTTGTCTTTCTCATGCAAACTATATTTATAAATGAATGGCCTTTGCTGAAACAGGTAGCAGTGCTCACCGATCAAGTGAAGATTTTGGAAACTGAGACGCATAGAATAGCTGAGACAAATTCGGGATCTCCTCGTCCAGTTTCATCTCCTGTACTCCGTGGGAGTGCTCCGTTTGGTCACAGGGAAATGTTTAGTCCAGCTGAATCTGTCAGTGCAAGGAGTCCAGCTGGTTCTGGCAGTAGGAGCCGAAAGGGTTCGTAATGCAATCTCAGAGAAAATCCTCTGGCGAATGCATACCGTGTAGTGTTTGGATTTGCTTGATATGCTGTGTTGTTTTGCAAAATCTAGTTATGCCAAAACGGATTGCGCCTTATATGCAATGAAATGTGTTTTGGAAATTGCTGCTGCTGTTGAACTTTTGGGTAAATAGGGGACAATTGTCGTGCAAATTCCACCTGTATTTTGTAACCAGATATAATGAAAATTTTCAATGGAAATCAGTCATCGTTTTATGGATTTTGGGACTCCGTTCTTACCACGCTTACTCAACATTGGGTTGTGTCCTCAATGGCCCTAGGCCAAATGGGGAGAGGAACTTAAATGCAACAGGTTAAGCACCGCGTGGCATCCTTTGTCCAATAATGCATTGCTGTGTGCAAGGCTTTCTTTGCATGGCAATTTATTGGATTGAAATGTCATGTGACGGTAAATTTGTTTCATGTATGTTGCTCTCTTAAATGGGAGCTTCCATTTACTCTGTAGCACCACATTTCTTTTCTTTTTAATCCATAGCACAACAGAGAAACAATAATTGCCTGGCTCAAAAGGGAGCGTAGGAGAAATTCTTAAAGGCGGATGATCAAATGACCTGCCCAACCGATCGCATACAAAAAAGCTCCCTTCCGTGTTTGGTCCCACCCCGGGCGTTTGGTAGAATTTTGATTCTGCTTTCTACGGTCTTTTTTATTTTTTTATTTATTTATTTTCAGTATATATTGGTATTAATTATTAGCGTAAGATATGAATGACTTCAAAACTACAATTTAGGGTTAAATAAGACCATTTCAGAGCATAGGATAGTGTTTAGTTCTAGGGTATTGATCCTACTCGTGAGTTATAAAATGATAGCTAACCCTACGCCTTAAGCATTAACGATGAGATTTTAAAACAAAACAAGGAATATAAATACGGACTTGCCGAGTTGGCAGGCGTAAAATGCAATACAAGCAGTTACAGAGTTACTAAGTTGTACTTATAATTGTCTAGGGGCTAGAATAAAGTAGGAAAGTGTTGTACTTTTATGCACAAACGAAAGCGAATTCTAATAAAGTACCAAATATTAACGTTGTATGATAAACACAAGAGGTTTATGTGGTTCAACATAAAGCCTACGTTCATGGGCGAAACACGGCGAGGAATTTCACTAAACAACCCAAATCCCACAAATTACAAACCCTAATCCAAACAAGTAAAGAGCTCGAACAAATGGAGGAGACTCTCCCAAATAACTCTCTAACTCACAAACTCACAAATTGATTCTCACCAAACTGCCAAACGAATGAGCCATGAATTTTCTACACACTCATCCCTCCAAACGGTGACCTCCACCCATAACCAAAAAACTTGTAAACTAATGGTGACGGCACATGAATAAACCAACCCTAAGGTCCTATTTATTGTGCATAGGACATAGGTTACAATGAGAATCCTAATACGAATTAGAAGTAAATCCAAATCTTAATTAAATAGATAACCTCTCCACCATGTAAGGAATCCAAATCCAACCAAGAAGTCAAATCCAAATCCAAAAATGATACCAAGCAAAAATAGGTAACACAAACCTAATTTCTGCATCATTCTAATTATGAGCCGTAAACCCAACAGAAAGAAAGTTTGACTAGTAATGCAAAAAATCTGAAAGAGTGGTTCTTTATACACCCAAATTTATTTCTAGATACCTTTGTTTCTCTCAACATCCAATTTACTCTCACACATTCTCTTGGACACGAAAATAATTTACTAAACTTCCAAAAATACACTTCTTTTATATTAATGAATTTATTTTTAATAGGACGCCCATCTCTCTCTCTCTCTCTCTCAACGGCACAGCCCCATTTGAGTCTTTATTTGATTCCTTTAAAAAAGCTTGGCTGTGAACTCACAAGGAAACACTTTCAAATCCAATGCCACTTGATCTTTGCAAACAGGGCTAAGCCTTTCAATGAAAAAGTCTTAGGATTTAGGACTTTTAATCCATTATAGTGGGTATCCTTTTCATGTTCTTTCACACGCAAGAAAATCCGAGTAACTTTTGTTCACCACCTTCTTCTACACTATGGTGGTGTCCTCACCATGTCCTCGTATATTACAGTAATATCCCCTCCATGTACTCCCTAGACCTCCAGCCAGAGGAGCTTTTGTTGTTGGTGTTTTTAATGACCTTGTGGAAAGTGGTGAAATGGTAAGGTTTGGGTAGTGGAAACAATGGGTCTTGAACCAAAGAAGAAGGGGAGAAAGGAGAAAGATGAATAGGAAGGCACAAAGTAGAAAGAAGAAAATGAAGGTATTGAGGAGAAGAAGGAAGATGAAGGTATGAAATTATAATTTGATGAATAAAGATTTGGCTGACGAACAATGGTGTCAGGAAAGTATTAGGTAAACATCGAGCAAAGTTCGTGACGGTGGATGCTTATTACAAGTCATTATTGGACTTTTGACCACTAACAGTACGCTTGGTTGACGAACCATGTTGTTAGGCAAATCCTTCCTAGCCGAAGAATACTTAATTCGTCGGGCAACCCTTTGCTGTTGCGCGCCAATTCTTTTCCATCTTCGCACCATAATTTTGCCTGACGACATATTACTTGCCCTACGACAACATTCCATCGTCTAAAGGTTTTGAGTAAACCCTAAATGTTGACCGTCTTTGCCTTGTCAACTGAAATATTAGTCTGGAAAAGGCCTTTTACTTGAGAAAATTTCTTCCGTCGTGCAAAGATTTGTAGGGCAAGCCATAACTTCTGATAGTGATATACAACCACATGTACAGTTAATATACTTAAATGCCACATTATACCACATAGGATTCTTGTCATTAGTATTGGTTATTGATTTGTTAAGTTATATTAGAAAGTCGTTAGAAGGTTGTTTATTGTCTAAGCTCTGTAAGAGTATAAATACTCATTCTTTCAATTCATTTGTATCCAGTCATATATATTGTAAGAATACAATTTATTCTCTGTTAAGAAATACAGAAGTTCCATTGTTTTCTTTCATTTCTTCATTGTCGTCTTCTTTGGTACGATGGGATTATCCAGCCAGTCAAATTTTAACGAGGTTTACATGCAAGGTTCTAAAAAAATGCTGGACGCTAATCGGGCGACGGGCTGACACCTAGCGGCTAGGCTGGGTCTAGGCGAGCGTCTAGGCGGCCTAGACAAATTTAGATAAATTTCTTGTATACCTTGTAGATAAGTGTATATTGACACTTATAAAAAGTTATACTTGTATGAAATCTCTGAATAAGATAGTAAAAGAATAATAAAATGCGTATGTAACAAGTCCAAAAAATCAATAGCACTTGATGTATGAACTGATAGCTTGACAATCTATGTTTTTTTAATGAGAAAAAAAATTAATAACACTTGAATGGACTGACATCCTTTTTACTTTAAGAAAAGTCACGATGCTAGCTCCAAACTTGAATGGACAGAAAAAAAAAAAAAAGAAAAAAGAAAAAATGTAGTTTAAAAGTGATCACGTGGGTGTAGAAGGAAGAGAGAGAAACTAATTCTCTCTCATCTTCTTCCTCTTCGCAAGAATATAGACCAGAAGCATGAAGTTCAGAAAAACCAGAACACAGACCCGAAGCATTCATCCTTTCTCACGTTCGAACATAGAAAAAATTGAAATTCCCAGATCGCCTAGGCCACCCAGTTGCTCACCTAGGCTGCTTAGGCCGCCTCGGAGCCCACCTAATCCCTGTCCCGATTTTGCTCTCGATTTTCCATTAATCTCCCCAGTTCGCCACCGCCTAAGCCGATTTTTAGAACACTGCTTACATGTATGTTGAGCATGTTCGTTTTGGTGAAATATCTTGTATATTATAAAATATAATATTAAAAAAAATAGTACTAAGTAAGAAATGTAGCAAAAAGAAAAAGTAGAACTAAGAGTAATTCTGAGTAATTAGCATCTCCTTTTAGGATTTCATGAGGACGAATTCAACAAATACACCCTGAGCCTGAGGAATAATATGAATAAGTTAGTCGTAGTCATTCTTGCATGGAAGCGATTCCCGAGGAGAGAATCGAATCATGCATTAGCTGCCCACCTCTCTTTGCTCTTCTTTACAGTTTGCCTGTATTCCCCTTTACCCTTCTCCAAGAGAATGGAGGCCAGATATCTCCTTGTGTGTGCATGTTCTTTTTAGAGAGAGAGAGAGAGAGAGAGAGAGAGAGATGCATATTGGAGTAGCAGCCGCAGCAAAGAAAAAGGAAAAAGAAACAAAAACAAAAGATGGTCAAAATTAATGAACACCTCGAAGACTTGTTATTCCATCATCAGCTTCAACTTCCTTTATTGAAACTCACCATTTTGCTTCTTTTTCTGTTTTTGGTTTCATCATTTCTTTCCCTTTTTCACTCTTCAAGATACTGTTCCATTCCGTATACTCAATGGAAAATAAAATCCTTCTTGTATTACCCGACCAACAATATATAAGACCAAAGTGAATATTTTCTTTGTTGATATATATATATATATATATATATAAATATATGAAATTATCTCATGAATTAATCATATACATCAACATTGTTATATATATATATATATGCGCATACGTGAACTTCTATTGCTGTCATGTTTACTTTCAGAAAAATAAAAACCAAAATTATTTTTACCCTTGAGTTCCATTCCTTATTTAACATATGGGTACCAAAACTAGTTCACTTTATCTTTCTCATGTGTAAGAATTTCCCTTTGAAATCGGAATTTCCCTTTGAAATCGTTGATCAAATACCTAAAAATCATGAATTAAATCAATTAGGGATGCTATTGATCTAATTCCCTTGCATACTCTCCTAATTCTAAGTTTTTTAATTTCTTCTAAACTCATTTCTATTAAGTACATGAAGAAAGTTGAAATTCCACCATGCAATGTCCCTCCTTTATTTGATATGGAATTGATAATCTCAACATTCAATATGCTCTTAATTTCATCCTCAATTTGTATGCTCTCTTAAATGCTACAATGGGTGTTTCTTGCCACATTTGGAAAGTTAGGTATTGTTTAACTCCTCATGATTTGTTTGTAAATATGAACCTTAATAGGAATAAAGGAATATTCAAATTTGTAAAGCAAGAGCAAGTTTTTCCTGTAAATTGACTGTTAATCTGCTGATTCTCAAAGTAAAATTGAAAGAGAGTAGACCCCTTGGGCCCTGGTGAATACAATTAAGATAAGACGTGGCCCTGCTAGGACCTTTATGTTTGGGGAATATGAATATCATGGTAGGAGGTAGATCTGATAATTTTTTACATGATTCGTTAACATGATATGTAAATGATATAAAAATAACGGATTTCGAGTTAATATGGTAACTAATCGGATCACACGATAAGAACTCGTTAATAACGGGTCCTTAACAGGTTTACACGAAAAAAACATACGGGTAACTTATTTCGATACATTAAGAAAAAAGTTATTTTGATGATTTTAATTTTTTAAACTATGAAAAAAACTTGCTATAAATAAAATAGCCATAGTGTGTATGTATATAATTATATATTAAGTATGTATTATTATTCTATATAAATGTAAAAAGCTTGTTTTATTATTTGTTTATTTTTATTGTGACAACTCGTCCCTACTTTTACTGTTTTATTAATTTTTAAAATCGTGAATTGATGAAAATGCCCTAGAGGCGAGATTATTGACTTTCGTTGACCATTAGTTCATGACGCATATGAACTACCATTTTACCGTACTCTTGAAGTTCTTGACGGGACGATCGCATAAGCGTAATATGAATCGAAACCAGAGTTACGATAAGGGTTTTACAGAACTACAAATCCAAAAAGTACTTTTGTAAAGATTACTATTTATTATCTTATATATTTCTCATAATTATTATATTATTATTTTAATAGTAGTTGATAGAAAATAAGGGGAAGGAAGGAAGGAGTTGTAGGAGAGAAAAAAGGAATCAAGGGGACGAATCAGAGGAGGAAAGAGAAGGGTAGGAGGCCAATCAGAAACAAGAGAAGGAAGAAAAGGGAGAGAGGTGTGGAACATCAGATCCCGTCGACTCGTACACCCCACCCAACTCCAACCCGTTTTCTGGAGACTCTCTGTTAGATTTCTGGCGAGTTAAGCTATCCAACACCACCACTCGACTCACCGGTGTCTTATCTTAATTTCCCATCTAAACTCGATTGGGTTTGACCCCAGTTTTGTGATGAATAACACTAGTGGTTGCGACGGACACCCTACGACGATCCGTCGATCTTGCGAGCTCTGGCGACAACCACCACACTTAGTCAACTTCTCTCAACCTCAGGAACAAGGCCCAAAAAATATTGGGGGCGTTGGGGTTCGAATTGAGGTTGAATCAAGGGACACCCATTTCTAGGGTTTCAGGAGGATAGAGGAAAAATTCAGGTGTTTCTCGGCCAAATTGGACCACGGCCCAGGTATGAAAATTGTTCCCATTAACTTGAAATAGTTGAATTTTCGGCAAGTCGGGGCAGCTAGCCTCTGTGTGTGGCGGTGCGTGGTGGCGGCCCGTGGGCTGAGGTACCTCCTAACCTTCTTAGGCTAAATTTGATACCCCAATTCCATATGTGAAGTCCGATTGATGAAATCTCATTGTTTGAACATAGTTTTGATAGAGATCACCGCTTAATCATTATATGATTCGACAATCCGACCATTGGATCGTCAGCAAATGTTAATACGTAATAGTACATAATATTTAAGGATATTAGGAACTAATGGATTGGGAATCTGATGTACGGATCTTCTCGGATGGGCTTTCTAAGTTTGTAAATCTAAACATCGGCTGCCACTTAATTTTAGCGATTGGCGGAGCTCCAACCATTGGATCATTCCAAAACTTTAGGATGTTGTTCTAGAAGCTTATTGAAACTCTTGGGAAGTTACGGATCGGATATTCAATGTGCTGATCTTCCGGATCGAGTTACGTAGGGTTGTAGACCCTACTGTCGACCTTTGACCGATGATTGATGTTTGGTCAATGGGTTACAAATCATTCTAAATGTCCTTGGAGATGTGTTTTATGTAAGTTACGTGTTCTATTGATAAGAATTCTGAGACGTAATTTGATATTTGTTCTAGGTGTCGATCGTTAGTGATGTCTCAATATTCGTGCTAGGGAGTTGTAGCGCAGACTTTAGGTGAATGGGTCCTTTCTTTTATATAGTATATACATATTTGTTAGTTTCCTTCTATACATTGAAAGATAATTTACTACGTATGCTTAGCTTAGACTAATGCTTATAAGAATTAGCGAAATAACGGAAAATTACGAAGTGATCATAAATCCTACGGGATGCACAAGTATGTGTATGTGTTATTGATGCCATGATTATACCAATGGCTATGAATGATATTATGTTGATTATAATAATTGAATTGTTATGCCATGATTGTATTTAGGTAGTCTGCTCATCATTGCTACACCTCGATGTTAGTGCTTGCCTAGGGCTAGGGTCAGTCTTTCACGTGTATGTTCACATCCACACCGCACACTCACCTTGGAAAGTTGGTGCCAGTCATGTCGTATAGGTTGCAATAGGCAATTCCGACATCTTGTTGTACATGTTGCAATAGGCAACTCCGATTCGTATGCGACAACGAATAACGCCAGTCTTCATGTGATTGTAGCAATAGAGCGTATATTATGATTACACCCAGTCCTGTCATACAGGTTGCATTAGGCAACTCCGAGTTATGTGCTGGCATAGATTTATGAGCATCAGTCCAGTCGTACAGGTTGCATTAGGCGACTCCGATTTGTATGCTAGCATAGATCGATGAGCACTTGGTTTGATATCTTTGCTTATGCGAAAATATACGATTATTGATGTCATGCACTTATATATGAACTATTGTGCTGTATTGATATCTTGATATTTTGCAGGCTACGGTGAGTATTTTCATACTATATGTAGTATGTATATCCCGGAATGTCCAGCTCACAACACACTCTTATATTTAGGCACTTCTAGGTTTAAATTTATTCACATTTTCCACATCACTACACTTTATGGCTTCGTCACCTTCCAGGTGTTGGCCATCACAACTCGATTTGAAGTTCTAATGGACATTCCAGGTCGGGGTGTGTCATTTATAGTAGTAATAGGCAAACAGTGAGATGAAAAAAATTATAAAACATATTAAAAATAAAAGTATCAAGTAATTTAAAAATACCAAACACATCAAAAAAATTATAATAATTAATTTACAAATGCAAACAAAATATGAAAAAAATATGCAAAGGCTCATGATCGCATCCTCTATGCTATGAGTATGGGTACATCATCATTTGAATGTTTAAAACCATATAAATTCTCATGAATAGTATTTTTAAGGGAGTTCAAAATAAATAAAATTCATAATCATTAATGTACAAGTCTAAAAAATGTGAAAGCATATATAAATGTACAAGGTTCCTCAACCTTGAAACACAACTCCCTTCATTTTGCATATGCTTGACCATTTGATATTTTTTAGTAAGGTACTAATGTTTTTTCATTACGCTCTTATTTTGGAGTATGTAATACTTGAAAGACAATTTTTTTTTTAATTTTTAATTTTATGTTTTGAAGTAATATTTATATGACAGTGTGGTATGCATATACCAATTTAGTATTATGTTTTTTAATTTTTGTGGGTCAAGTTATGTTTTTCATTTTCATTATTTATTGATTTAAAATATATTTTCTTTAATGGGTAACAAATCTGGTCATATTACTTGACAATATTAACAGATTAATTTCGGGTCGAGTCATATTACCCGTTTACTTTAACGGGTATTACACGACACGACCCGTTAAGGTATCGGGTATGACATGAAAACGACATGAACACAGAAAACACAATACGAATGCCAGGTTTATTAGGAGGTGCTCGTTAGGATCTCATAATGTCCATTTAATTCAGTCATATGTGATTTTTTACATTTTTGGTTTTTTATTTTTTTAAACAATTACATTTTTTGTTTTAGGTTTTACGAAAGTGTTCTCTTGTTCAACAAGTGAATAATAAATACATGGTCATTCACAGATTTAAGGATAATGCTAGGAAGATCAAAATTTTAAACCAAATGTGCAAATTAAATGAGGTGTCACCAAAATGAAAATAAGCACGTTAATTAATACTTAAGTAACAATCTCATCATCAACAACCACATTATTTGGTCTTCAAAATTTTGTTTAAAAATTTGGTCTCCCTACCATTACCCTAGATTTCATATCAAAAGTTGAGTAAGCATTAAAATATATTTCTTTATTCTTCACACTAGATATCAAATTTAAAGCTTGATAATAATAATTTTTTTTTTAATTTCTCCTTTTCTTAAAATTAATATGGATGCGAGTTGGAATTCTGCTACTGGTTCAGGTTGTGTTGATGTTATTGTGTGAGATCATGGCTGCAACTTTGTGGTTGTGGATGCAAATTTCCGTCATCTCTTCCCTTAATGAAAATGCACCTACAAAATAATAACACATTCGATTAAGGCCAAAAGTCTCACGCACCCATGATGAATTGGGGGGAGGGGGTTTTGGCCGAAGAATATCCGAGAATTATGAAAAGAATGTATTTAGGAGTTTGTGGGTAGCAAATGGCTTAGCGTTTTAGTGGGATAAGATAGGTATTTATAGGAGAGTGGTCGGCCCTTTGGGTGGAGATTGGCTGGCCATATATGGTGTAATTTGATGAATAATTGCAAGATATTATGTGAAATAATATCTTGTAATTAATATGGCAATTATTCCCAATTTAAATAGGAAGTTTTGAGAGTTACCTTTTGAATAAAATCAATAAGGGATTGATGAGGAGTGATGAGAGGAATATGAAGTAAATTCCATATTGATCTTCCTTGAGGTATCGTTTGGTATGCAGACGGGACGGGACGGAACCAAATGGGACGGGACCGGACGGGACAGGACGGAACGGAACGGAGCGGGAGCAAAGATGCCCTAGGATGGAAACAAGGAGGAAGAAGATGGAGACGGAGAGGTTATAATTTTGTGTTCCACGGATGTGGAACGAGTCGTTCCAGGGGGCTGAGGTGGAACGAAAATTCACCCAAAACTCGTCCCGTGGAACAGCTCGTTCCACCTGTTTTAGGCGCACCAATCGTGGGACGGAACGCCTTGTCCCACTTTGTTCCGTCCCGTCCCACGTACCAAACGGTACCTGATTGAACCATTATTGTCCGTTGCATGCATGTGGGAATTCCAATGTGCCTTGAGGGTAATCTGGTCCTTTTTGCCCAAAAATCCATGTGTCACTTCCACAATTTTTGGAATTATTTTTAGCTCCATAGTGGCGGCTAGGAAGATAAACATCAGTGCATTGAAGGTTGTTGTGGCAGAAGCTTTGGCAATGATTGAGGGTCGTAAGTTTGCCATGCAACTGCGTTTTCTTAATGTCATTATTGAGTCGAATTCAAAGAAAATGATTTCGAGTTTGAGTGGCTCTCTAATGAATGGCAGTTGAGAGGCTTTCGTACACTTGTGAAAATTAGTTAATTAGAGGAATCTTTCCAGGATTATCACTGGTCTTAGGCCCCAAAATCAGCCAATATGGCGACATATTGTTTGGTGTCATCTAGCTAGAAATATGGAGATGAGCAGTAATATTTGATCAATCGACCCCCACTTCGCTGGTGCACATTCTCAATAAGAATGATTTACCTTGTCCTCATTCATGTTAAGGGAATTGGATCCCATCTAGATGCACTTTGTGGGGATCTTAGGCCATCTCCAACTGAGGGCTGACCAGAGGGCTCGTTTTAGCCCTCTGGCCCTCTAAGATATTAATATTTTAATGAACAATACATGGCCATATTTGCCTCTATCTACAACCGAGGGCCAAATGGCCAAACATAATTTATTATTTAAATTTAAATCCAACAACTTAAATTTAAAAACTACAACTTATATTAAAAAATTACAACGATAACTGGCCCAAAAAACCAAAAAAATTAGAACTAAAATTTAATGAATGGTTTAGGTATTTATAGGAAAAAAAAAAATTAGAATTTTTAAGAATTAAAAAAAGAAAAAAATTGCCCAAAAAACCAAAAAGAAGAAAAAAAAAAATTTGAATACAACGTCTAGTCAACTAGCCGTTGGATTCAAATTTTTTTAAGCATTCCTGTTGGTTATAACCGACAGGATTGTTTGAATTTTTGGCCAGCCCCAGATTGGCTGGTTGGCTGCATGCAACCAGCCCTTTGGCCCTTTTAGATTCTGTGGGGCCCACGAGCCCTCTGGCCTAACCCTCAGTTGGAGACGGTTTTTGTGCTATTTTCGGCCCTTTGGTCTTCTGGACCCTTTGGTTAGAGATGGCCATAGGAATCCCCATATTTTAGATCTTTATCGTTGATAAGAGCATATTTAGGCGACTTACTTAGCTTGTTTTCATGCATTTATGTTGTTAATTCATAGTTGTTTTAGTAGTTTAAGCTATTTTCGTGTGTTTTTAGGTCCTAATGGCAAAAGAAGCAAGAAAGTGCATTTTGAGGCTATTTGGAGCATTTTTGGGCATGGATTGGATAGCTTAACAATGGAGCAAAGAGGATGGACGAAATTGAAGACCTAATGAACAATATCAAAGGATCCTACCTATTCTAGGTCACAAAACTTGCAACCTTAAGCCATGCCTTGTGTCCCCTTATGTTTCCCTTCCTTGCCGTGCAAGGAAGGGCTTTGTTTCCTATTCTAACTACTTAAAACCACATTTCTTTTCACCCAAATCTCAGCCACACCTCACACACCTTTCCAACCTAATCCACATGCTTTCCCATTCTTTAAATCAGCCACATGCATTCATACAAAGCTTTTGCCGTGCATTCCCTTTCATTCCAGCCAAGTCACATGCTCTCCCATCATCATTCCACACCTCCATGCCAGCCATTCCACATGCATCTTCAAACATATTCACCCACATGCACATTCAATCATTCACTCCCCTTGCCGTGCACACTCCCATCCTATTTCCAGCTTTCCACAACTTTTCCTAGCTATTTTGCACATGCATTCCCTTCATTATTTCATCATTGCACCACAATCCCAACCATGCAGCCACACATTCACCCACATGCACCCTTTAATCATTCAAACATGCAGCCACATATTCATTCTCCCTTGCCGTGCATTTCATACCCTTTCCAGCATTCCATTTCATTATTGCAGCCACCATTCACTCTTTAATCCACATGCATTCATTATCATTCACCCTAGCTTTAATTCACATGCTTTCACATTCATTTCCAGCACCAAACATCCCTTTGTGCCGTGCATCCCCTCACTCTTTAATTATTTCAGCCACATGCACCCATAATCATTCACACCTTGCAGCCACATGCATTCCCCTTTGCATTTCCAGCTTTCCACCAACCTCCTAGCTGTCATATTCCCTCTTTTTCACCTATAAATAAACATCCATTGCAGCCACAAGGGGGGGGGATTGATTCATACAGAAATTCATCCATTCATTCCAACAAAACCCTTGAAGCCGTGCAAAGGCATCCATTCCAGCACCAATCTCAGCCTTTGCCGTGCCTTCCTCAACCATTCCAACCACTCCCCACTCCATTCCACATACAAATACAACCCCAAACCTATCCTTAGACCTTGTGCCGCAACAAAGAGGAAGAGAAGAGGGCCTAAACGTTCATACAATTCAAGTTTGAGTTGTTGGAATGTTTATGTGTTTCTTTTCCTTTGAATTCAATGTTTAATTTCAATTCTCTTTGTTTTGTACGTATGAGGAACTAAAACCCCCCTTGGCTAGGGGGGGATTCGAAATATATGTTTATGCTTGCAATATGATTTGATTATTTCTAATTGCGTTTCATAAGTTGTGAATTCAATTTGTTTAACTGTTTGATTGATAACTTATTTATGTATGTTTATTGAGAATGCAAGCTTAATTTTCATGCATGAATACGACGCTAGAATATAAGTGAGTTTCACCTAATAGTTATGAACTTATATTCACAAGTAGTAAAGGTTGATGATCTCAATCGCGTTAAGTAAATTCTTGGCATAAGTTTCATGCAGTTCATAGTAACGAGTGCTTCGTCAATGCTTATGGTTTTCAAAGAACTTAATGATTCTTGCTTGTATCTCTATTATGCAGTTCATATAGGGAACTTGTGGGGAATGCTTTGGGTTGTCGTATGCAATCATCCAATTCAATAACGTTAGGAAAATCTGAGGGTTAATTAGTACAATTCACGATTAATCTGGGGCGTTGAGAATTCATGGTTTATTGAAAAGCAATTGGAAATCGTTTTATATGCAAGTATAACATGTGTGGAGATGAACCCCTTAGCTAGCCTTCATTCCATTCATTAAATCCAAATTCGTTTTACAATCTGCTTAGTTTATTAACTAGTTTTGTTATTTCAATTTTCGTCAAATCAAAACCCCCCTTTACTTTCCTGTTCTTTAGTGCTTAGAATCTGTTTAGTTTATGTTTAAAGTGTTTTGAATCAAGCCATAATCTTAAATTCGTCCAAAATTGGGTTTAAGGTCAGAAACTGCCTAGTTAGTGTTTTTAGGCAGTTTTGGGTCTTTTGGTTTGTCTTAGTGTTTTAAAGTTTAGTTTTGCATTCTTTGAGTCTAGTATAGTGTTTTATATTGTGTTTTTACGTTTTTGAGTCAAATCCAAGTGATTAACAATCCCTCCTAATCCCCGGTCCAGAACGATCCCTACTTACATACTTACTACAATTGATAAAAAGAGGGTTTAATTTGTGTGCGTATAATTCTCGCACCAATCATGTATCATGTGGCCATAATCATTTGACTTTTTTTATTTAAAGTTAAACACAAATAGTATCTAACGAAAACTGACTGCACGATATACGATGAACGGTTAGGTAGTGGGTGGGGATGACGTCGTCACAATAGTTGCAACGTATTCCTATACTGTATCCCCCTTGCACTGCTTGTGATTGCTAAACTCTCTTGTATGTTTGTTTGCCTCAGGGCCGGCCTTCGTTGTAACAGTGGCTTTGCCCTGGTAATGAAGTTCTAGTTTGCCAAAAATAAGAAAAAAGAAAACGAACTTGTCATTGCCATTTTAATTAACTAAAGATGGTCCCGGTTAATGCCATGGTCAAAGGGCCTTTCTAGGTCCATTTAGTTGCTTGATTGGTAGATTTGTTGCGCTAAATGACTACATAATCTGCATTTTCTTTTTGTGGGTCTTGAATTGTTGGTGTTAGCATGCTAGGCCTACAAAGGATTCAAGTTGTCCCCTTCAGTCAACCTAATTAGTTCAACACATTTTTTTTTTTTTAAAGATGGCGGCCAACCTATCTCTAACTATCTGGGTTGAGTGAAAGCTTGTGACTGGTTCTTATCATTTTCATTAATATGCTATTCTTTTCAAGACGCACGGTTTTTCCAATGTGAGAATATGATCATTGCATGTATCTTCGTTAATTGTAACTATTAAGTTTGTCCCACAATAACTCTTCATAGTCTCTCATAGGTTGGGGCAGCTCATTTCATGCATATTCTTTTGACTTCCAACTGAACTGCCACCAACTTCTCAATTACAATATTGATACAAAATTTCTAATTTCATATAAACTCCCAAGTTTTATAACAAGTTAAAATTTTTTGTATATGCAAGTTCATATCATTTTATAATTAAAATAAATTTAATTGAAGCATTGGTCTCTAAACCATACTCAAATTGTAGTTTTAGTCCATATTACAACTCCATTAACTTAAGGAGTAAATCGAAGAACTGCATAAGTGCCTCTTTTAAGTACATGCATGCTACATGCTTATTTTTGACAGAAATTCTCACAAAATTAGTCATTCGTCAATGCTTTACCATATGTTAATTATGGGTGGTGCTATCCACACATCCAGTTTTACCTCTCATACATCCCTCTTAATTTTTAGCCGTTTGATCGAATGAATTGAAGAAAATCAATAAACACACAATTAACAAGGGTGTGTGAGAGATAACAATGAGTGTGTGAATAGCACTATCCTTAATTATATGTGCAACTATGTCAATTCCTCTAATGTGATAAACAATTTAGTTATTATTAATTAAGGTACGAATAACTCTTAATTTTTGGTGAAACACAATAATTAGGTGAGTAACTTTACTATATGAAAGGAAGCAAATGTGGAAGTTGGTTACCAGCATGAATATTATTCCGTTTGATTCTTGATATGTGTGTACATGCATGCATTATTTCTCACGTTAAAAAACCCTAAAAAGAAAGCCAGTAACAAAAGAACATATTCCAAATTCAAAATATCCTCTCTTTGGAATCATGGAATAATGAGTTTTCATTCTCTTTTTCTTCCTTCAGTTTTCTCTGATTTCATTTACCAAGGTTGCTAATTGAAGAATACAAAAAAGTAGTACACGGCCCTCCATTTACTCCCTTTTTCTGTGGCCTAACCTTGTATATAAGCACACTCCCTGCATGGCATGGCTCATTAATTACTTCACCATTCCACTCTTTGTCTCCAAAATATCCGATTCTGAAGACCATTACAATTTTCTTAAGGTTACTTCGCTCCTAGTTTTTCTATTCCCTTTCTTCTTTTAACTTTTGCATATGCTCTAATTTCTATATATCCCTTCATGGCCTTGAAGGCACCTTCATATGCATGCTAGCTAGCTCTCGAGTTCCTTTTCACCTAGCTAGCTTAGGGTATATAAACCCCACCCAAGCTATCTATAATTTCTGAACCTTTCTTCTTAATTAGCTTCTTATTTTCGACTTTTATTTTGGAAAGCATTGAGAAGCGCACATTTTTTTTCACGCACAATCCTGTTTATTTTAGTCTTTGAATTGAACAAGTTGACATATAAAAACAAAAAACAAATAGGGCATGGAGATAAAAGAAGCGTGCGGAAATTATTTTCTTTAATTTATATTTTGTCAATAATTCGGTGAAGTTTAGTTTAGTATGAGCAACTTACTTTTGATACTAAACTTAGATAGGTCTCATTTTTATTAGGGTTTCAAACTCTAAACTAGCTTACTTCTACTCCTGCCTTATCTACCCTAATTATTGGGCTTAACTTAGTGTGGCTTGTCTGAAATTAGTTTCACATAGCCTCCTCTCTAGCTTACTAACTTCCACGTATAGAAAAATAAAAGGTGAGAATTACTTACTTTGTAGAAGCTAATTAATTAAAGTACCGTGCACTAGAACATTTTGTTTTATTTATAATGCAGGCCAAAACATGAGCCGACCAGGAGATTGGAACTGCAGGTCATGCCAGCACCTCAACTTCCAGAGGCGTGACTCATGCCAACGTTGTGGAGATGCCAAATCCGGCGTAGACTTCGGGGGCTTCGGTGGAAGAGGAGGAGGATCCTCGTTTGGGTTCATGACTACCGGTTCAGATGTTCGACCTGGTGACTGGTACTGCGCTGCTGGCAACTGTGGAGCCCACAATTTTGCAAGCCGTTCCAGCTGCTTCAAATGTGGTACTTTCAAGGATGATTCTGCCGCTGGCGGTGGTTGTGGATTTGACTCTGACCTGCCACGCTCCCGGGGTTTTGGGTTAGGACTTGGAGGTGGTGGTGGCATTGGCGGAGCAGGTGGTGGCGGCATTGGCGGAACAGGTGGTGGTCGACCTGGATGGAAATCTGGAGATTGGATTTGTACCAGGTGATACAATTAGTTAATAGTGTAATATATTTGTTCCTTTATTTTTTATACGATAATGTTAGGGAAATTAAATTTAAAAATTAAATGATATTTCACTAATATGAATAAACATATTTATCAACATGTAAGTAATAAACAAATCATCAACTTCCAAATCTTTTAGTTTTTAAAATTTTATCTACAAATTTAATCTCGTTATCATCACTCTTTTTTATATTCAATAAAAACAAAAGTTGGCCTTTGTTAGGTCGCTTTTTTTGCTTTTGTTTTGGGCACGGTTCATTGTCAAGATATATATATATATATATATATATTCAGTTAGCTTAGGTGCCCATTATCTAAATATTGAAAATCTGACCAAAAAAGTACTTGGTGAAGATGTTTTCCTCTTTCTTTGACTGCTTTTCAAGTTAGATACTTTAGGAATGTCTCCCTCCTTGTCTAACTTAATCACTAAGCATTTAATTACGCTTCGCACACCCAAACTTAGATTTAGTTTTGTTGCAAGTGATGGATTATATTAATGAACAGAGTTTTCTCTTCAATCCATCATGGTTCAAACACTCCTCTCTTTAATCCAGCATATAATTGTAATATTGCTTCTAATAATAATAAACAAATGAGTTCAATTTTCGTAATCCATATCTAGTTATTAATCTCTATATGTATTTGGGTGTAATAAAAAAAAAAAAGGAAAATTAATGAAAATGGTTTGAAAACTTTGAGTTTTAACGATAAAGACAAAATAAAGGGTAAAGTGAATAGTACCAAAATTGACTTTTTAGTGTAAAAATGTGGTTTTTCGTTAAATTGAACAGTACCGAGAACTTTTCGTTAAAGTTCAAAAAAGAAAAAATGCTGATTTGTTTTTTTTTAAAATAATTTGGACACAGGTTGGGGTGCAACGAGCACAACTTTGCTAGCAGAATGGAATGCTTTAGATGCAATGCCCCAAGAGACTCATACTAGCTAGCTGTCTTATCCTATTTTGGGTAACGTTTAATTTACACTCTCATTGATACTTGACAATTAACAGCAATTACCATTTACACGATTAATTAATTCATGATGTTAAGTGTTTCTTTTATTGCAGGCATATTTTCTAATGAGCAAGAGAGATGATATATGATCGTCACCAGTTTTTTTGCCATTGTTTCTGAGGTTCTAGCTAGGGTTTTACATATATGCATGGCATTCTGTTAGCCAGGATTTCCCATAAAAATTAAATCAATGTACTTTGGTGCTTCTCTTTAATTTATCCATTGCTGTCATTTGATACGTTTATTTCATCTACTGTACTATTCCTGGTTTCTGAATGAATGAATGATATGATTCCTTGTTTTTTTATTCATAACTAGAAACGATGTGCACAAACTTCATTTGGATGCTTTCTCTCTAATCAATATTTTAATGGAATATATCAATAAGGCTGCTTTCATGAAGTACTTTAGGAACTGGTTAAAATATTTCAAAAAAAAAAAAAAAAAAAAAAATTCTAAAGAGCAATAGCTACACCAATGAAACAAACAGATCACTTATTTGTAGTTGCATTGTTTGCATTGCTAAAGGAGATTCACTTTAGAAACACTGTTAGCTAGTGGGGTTATTTCTTGTAGTGACTCTTGATAATCAAATTACATAATTGATAACCTGTAAAAGGACCACCATTGGACATTGCAGCTTTATCAAAATATATAAGAAAAAGGAAAAAATGGTTAAATATATATGAGCAGTTTCACTTTTAAAAGTAGCTTGAGGCAACAGTGATGAATTCCACTAAACATTCATGATATCTCAAAGAAAATAACCATGATAACTGATAAGTACTATAGAAGGAACTAATATTGCTTTAAAGCTACAAGGTGCAGTATCATACATACACTGATGACAAAAATAATATATTATTTTAAGATTTGTTAAGCCATGCATATTCTTATTTGGAAGTTAAAACGAGATGTAAATACTTTTCTTAAGTACGCAACTGTAATGTATGAGATTTGAATTTAAGAATTTTGACAAAATTGAGACTGCATTAATGTATACAAAATAGTAATGAATGAGTATTTACCATATATAGTTAAGGGTATCAATAGTAAGGGGCCGGGTTGCATCTAAAATGCATACTAATTCAAAATTTGGATAATGTGAATAACTATTTAATTTAATTTCTACCATACTCTTTTGCTTAAATGGCCACATTGGATTCCCTTTCATATTGACCTAAGTGTATCTTTTAAAAGTATGTAAACGGCGGATTAGTGGATTATATCTAAATTCATGCATGCATATGTGTCTAGCTCTTGGCACTCCCGCAACAAGATCTTGTCTTCCCTTTAGGTTAAGCTTTAGGATAAGCTTTATGTTACTTCAATTTGTTTACTACTTTAGCTAGTCAAGTACCATTCTAGCCAAGTTATGATTAATTTGTTGCTTGTTTCATGGGCATGCCAATTCGGCCCCAAGACTTTCTTGTAATTTACTGCATACAGTATTTTATTCAAAATTGTAGGAGGTTATCAATGGATCAATATTGAGGGTCAAAATTTCATGAGAGACCCAAATGCATTTGGCAGCCCAAATCTTCAGAGAATACTTGGGTACCAACCATCCGTACTTAAATTTCTGACCATCTTACATGGCTCACTAAATTTATAACACATATCTAATGAAACTCTGACCCAAACCAAATACACCAATTCTCTTCTTCATACACCAATTCTCTTCTTCATGAACATCTAAACGTCCATTTTCTCTCTCCCCCACGAGACAACAATAACTTCTACCAGCCACCTCCGCTCCCATCCTCCTGAAGTGTCAATTCATGAGGGTTTGAAGGAACGTACATAAATAAAAGGTGAATTTGTGGCTGGGCTTGGATCGTACCCATGAGAGATGAATGAGGAAGAAGAGAGCTGGAAACAATAGAGCTGCGATGGCCTCAAGGAGAAGGGGTAGGTGGCGGAACTGCCATGGGTTCGGGGAGGATGGGGTATAGGCAGAGCTGTTGGAATGTAAATTGGTTTACTGGTAACTTGGACTCCAAGTTAATAACTACTAGGTTTGCTGCCCTATCTAGTGATTCATTTTGTTTATTTGAGAATAGTCAACATGACACATATATGGCTTGGATTATACCTCCAAGATATAAGGATCTAGAGTTCATGTAATGCCAAGTGTCATGTTCACGTTGGTGACTCTAAATGTGATGCATTGGATCATGTGATTATATATACTCTCCCTGCAACACTTGTTATGTAGGGTGTAAGATTTTATCATTTTAGAAACATTATCTCTCGCCTCCATCTATGCTCTTTTCCTTTTTCAAAATCTTCATCATTCTAGAAAACTAACAAAACATAAAAGATGTTTAATTCAAATTCCAATATAGTATCCAGAGTGTATAGGTTCAATTTTGGATTTGGGTGTCGTGAAATCAAGATCAAAGGGGGCTAAATCCAATGAGATCAAAACCCTAAACTCTTGATTTAGGTGTTATATGGCCAGATCTGGTGGTACTGAGTTGTGACCTCCAATGTTAAAGGTGATAATTATGATTTTTGGAGGACTAAGATGAAGAACATTCTTAGATCTCATGATTTATGAGATTTGGTTAAAAATGAGTTTGAAACTGCCACAAAAGGTTCAAAGGAGGAAGATCAAGATTTATCAGTAGCACAAAAGATTGCACTGAGAGAAAACATCACTAAAGATGCTAAAACTTTGGGGTTCATCTGAAATGTTGTTTCATATGATATTATTCCTCGGACTGCAAATGAGAAGACTGCAAAATCTACTTAGGATGTTTTACATCAAAAATTCAGAAGAGATAAGAAGGTACGAGTTGTTAAATGACAATGTCTTGCAAGGAATTTTTGTTTTACTCAAATAAAAGAGGATGAATCTTGTCTATTTACTTAACTAGAATGTTTGGGGTTTTGAATAAAATGAAAACATATGGAGGAAAGCTTAGTGATCAAAGGGTTGTGCAGAAAGTCTTAATTAGTTTACCTAGAGGCTATGATTCCATTATTTTTTATTTATTGAAGAGACCAAGGACACTGGCACAATTGGAAGTCAAGAGTTGCTTGCATCCTCAAAGCCTTTGAGCAAAGATTGTAAAGGCATGTTGAGAGTGCCACAGAGCAAGCTTTCTCTAGTTTAAGTATTAATTCCAGAGAAGGTTCAAGTAGCTCACGAGTTGCCGACGCTAAGTTCAAGAAAAATTTGAAGAGTAAAGGTGGACAATGCGAACCCAAATATAGCAGCAACTTTATCCAAACAAACATAAATTGTATTATGGTGCTTGTTGGTATAAAGGAAACCCAAGTGCCATAAGTGTGACAAGTTCGGTCACCTAGCAAAGGATTGCAACATCAAAGTGACTCATGCAACAAACTTTGCAAATCAAGTGACTGAAGAAGGAAACATGTTTTATGCTTGCTATTCTACAGCAGTGACCTAAGATAATAGTGTTTGCTATGTTGACAGTGCATGTGGCAATCACATGACTTCTCATGAGTCATTGTTGATAGATGTGAAAAAAAAAAAAAATATCACTGCAAAGGTGAAAATGAGAATTGAGGAGTTAATGCATGTAACAAGAAAAGGAACAGCTTTCATTGAAACCAAAAAGGCAAACAATATAGTAATGAAGTCATGTTGGTGCTAGAGTTGGATGAAAATCTTCTAAGTGTTGGTCAAATCATAGAGCATGGCTATTTTCTATTGTTTGGTGACTACTTGGTGGATATATTTGATATCAGGGCTCTTGAAAATGTAATTACAAGAATAGAAATGACAAGTAACATATATTTTCCTCTCTCACTTGAATATGTGAATCATGTAGCTAGAAGAGTAACTGTTGAAGCAACTACTTTGAGTTGGCATAGAAGGTTTAACCATTTGAATATTCAGTGTTTGAAGGATTTACAGGAGATAGAATTAGTGTATAGCTCACCTAAGATACAAGATATCAACCAAAGTGTGTGAAATCAAGTTGTGCTATAGGAAATCAACATAGGTAATGTTTGACAAAAGCAAAGCATGGAGAACAACTGTTCCACTTGAGCTCATCTACTCTGATGTTCGTGGCCCATTGGAAGTGACAAGTGGAGGTAATAAATATTTTGTAACATTTTGATGATTGTACTAAGAAATTCAAGGTCATGGTTGAGTTGCAAAGTGTATATAAAGTCAAGAATTTGAGAAGTGACAGAGGTGGTAAATATACCTCCATTGAATTTCAAAAGATTCTGTGGGACTAGAGTGACAACTAACCATTTCTTATTCACCTTAGCAAAATTGTGTAGTTGAGAAGAAAAATAGAACCATTAGACCAACTCCAACAATGGGCTAAAACCTATAATTCCCCATTTTTTACCCCCCAAAATTCACTCCAACCCATGACCTAAAATTAACCTAAAACCTAAAACCCAAATGAATGTCAAATACCAGCCCAAGTTTAGGCCACAAATTGGAGTGGACCCCAGCTTCAGTGACTGAAACCTAGGCTGTGAAGCCCAATTGCCCTCTGTCACTTGCTCCACGCGCAGCACGCAAGGCCTTGAACCTACATTCAACCGAGGTGGACCCCACCCACATGGGTGTGTCCCTCGGTTTGTCAAGTTTTGTCTGTTGCCAACGGCTACTTTTCTTCATCGGGTGGTGGTGGTAATTGGACCGTTGGTCAATCCAACGGTCCACATTCAAATATTTTTTTTTAGTTTTATATTTATATATTTATTGAATCCAACGACTTAGATCAAATATAATCAAATCTAACGGTAAAAAAAAAAAAAGATCTAACGGTCCAAATTAAAATCCAACGGCTAAAATAAGTTAAAAAAATATTTAAATATTTTCATGTATTGATTTAGTGATTTTTCAAAATTTATTGGAATTTAAATATTTTTAGGTTAAAATGTTCATATAATTAATTTAGGCTAGTCTACATAATTTTTTTTTTTAAAAAAAGTTAATTTAAAAAAAATTAGCCTTAATTCATTCTTTGATAATCTCAGGCTAAAATTTTAGGCCATAAGGGTTGGAGCAGAAAAGTTGTTTCTGGGCTAAAACCTAAATTTTCTGGGCTAAATATTTTTAGGTTTTAGGTCACCATTGGAGATGGTCTTACTAAGATGGCCAAGGTTATGTGGCATGACAAACATTTGACGTACTACTTCTAGGGTGAGATGTAAGTACAACAGTCTACATGCTCAATAGTAGTCCTACAAAAGAACTTCTCAATGTGAATCCTTTGAAGCTTTTAGTGGCAGAAAGTCTGGAAGTAAATACTTGAGAATATTTGGTTGTGCTCTATTGACTTGTCATGGCCAATTGAGGCATAAACTTGAAGAATCAGCAACTAAGTGTATATTTGTTGGTTTTGAAAATGTGAGAAAAGGTACTAAGTGTATAGCTTGTCGAGCAAGAAAATAATGTTGTGCATAAGTGTGATATTTAATCAAAATTCAGTTTGGAAATAGGTACTGAAGCTGAAATTCAAGTCTATGTGCCCTTATCAAATGAGTCTAGTCAAAGAATCAACATTAAAGAAGTTGAGCATATTGAACACACTACACAATCACCACAATCGGAAAATGTATCAGACTCTCACACTAAAAACTAACTTCATCAAATGGAGGATTCTAAGCCTAGTACTCCTAGCTCTACAACAGTGAAAATGAGGAACCTAAATGACACATATGCAAGGTGTTACATGAGTATTATGGAACCATAGAAGCCAGTTAATTATTGGCTAACAGACCATTGAGAAGTCAATTATTGGTGTCAGAATGGATCTATAAGACCAAATTATACTTGAATGGATCAGTACAAAAGCACAAAGTAAGACTAGTTGCAAAAGGCTATTCATAAATGGATAGATTTCAATGAGACATTTTCTCTTGTTGATAGATTGGATAAAATAAGGACACTTATTGCCCTAATAGCTAAAAGGGGTGGAAATTATTTCAAATAGATGCCAAATCAGCCTTCTTGAATGGAGTATTACAGGAAGAAAGCTTTGATCAACCTAAGGGGTTTGTTATAACTAATGTTGAGAGAAAAGTTTATAGGTTGGAAAAATGTCTTGTATAGTTTGAAACGAGTACCTAGGGACTGATATGAGGAAGTTGACTCCTATCTCATCGAATATGTCTTTCATAGAATTCCAAATTAGGCTACTTAATTTGTACATCGAGGTTAAAACCGTCATTGTTTCAATCTATGTGGATGATATTGTTTATACTAGAAGTAATAAGGGGCTAATTACAATGTTCAAAACTGAGATGATGAGAAGGTATGTGATGATTGATCTTGGGGTTGGGTTTCCGTGCATATAATTGAGATTAATTTAATCCTAACAAATATCTAGTGGAAAAATTAACTAAACAATGATATGTAATTCCAATTACATATCTGGACGATTGTAAATCGATAATGCAACAAATAAAATGGCGAAGAGAATTACTTGCAAGATTCCTTAGCCATGCGAGTGCCATTTTGTAGGATCATCCTTGTGCTTTTATTCTTCCTCTTCATATTTGATCATGAGAAAGTTCCTCAAGTGTCAAGCCTCTAGGAGTATCCGCACTAATACACCAACGACGGAAGATGGATTGAGAAATTCAATAATGCTAGCAAGATCATTCACTTGGATTAAATCTATTGGGTACACTAGAGAAAATGGCTATGGGTTTTTCTCTCATTTTCGTGGAGGGACAAATCTAATATATTAGGGACATATGAGGGAAGCCCCACACCTCAGTGGGATTGACATCAAGGAGACTTTCTCCTTGCATCAAATCCATCACTTAAGCCCACTTAGGCTTGTGACTTGGACCCATTTTAATTAACTAAGCCCAAAGTTAAAACTATGTCCAATAGGTCCAAATAATTAATCTATTATAAATAACAATTAATTATACCGCATGAGATTTCTTAAAAAAATAGCTTAATCAACAATTACTTCGGTCGGAAATTTATGAGATGGATCTCCAAATGGCTCAAGGGATATCTCCTTCTATCTAGTGATTACCATAAGGTGGTAGATTACTTATTGCGTATTCATGTATCTCCATATCTTTACACATACGTCCAAGGAACACACTATTCGGCCTTGCGAGGTAGTGAAGGCCTTAAGGTGAAGTTAAAGTTCATATCTATAAGCAAAATATACATGATCATGCCTCAAGTCTAAGAACTATTTGCATACTACAATCGAAGATTTATAATGTTTGACATGTAGTAAACATCCATACGTTTAAATTTTTTGGGAAGTCCCTCTTGAGTGAACTTATTCAACAAATAAGCACATGTATATCATCCACGTGTTCAACATGCATAGCACGAGACCATGCTAACCTTGATGCAATATTATTGGAATCCTTACAATTTAAATATTGGCGGGCACCGCAAGTAATCCAACTCCTAAGAGGATGCAATATCTAATCCTAGATTTCCTCTAGAAATCTTCTTGTTTAATACAGATTCCATATCCTATGAGGTCTTCATCTCGATCAGGATAAATAAACCCTTTTAGGCTTCATCTTTGGTAACACAATTATCACACACTTATTCTCTTGCCTACTGGGAGTCTCATAATATTGCTTACTAACTAGACCGTCGAAGAGCCTTTGGCCGGCACCACCTTCGATCCTTAGCTGGTTATTGTTCTTTTCTCTTTATAGGTTAACGAGTTTGCGCATCTCCACCCTTCACAGCAGCCCATGAGTTTGGTTCTAACAAACTTGTCAACACGTAATTGGTTATTTGTGGCAACTAAATATCAACATGTAATTGGTTATTTGTGGTAAACAAATGTCAAGTCATCAATCAATTAGGAACGTGACCTACTCATATTAGGAATGTTCATTATTGATTAGGATGAGTTTAAGGAATACCTTAAGTTGCAGGGACGAGATTGCAAAGAAGTTTCAATCCTGAGATACATACCCTATGTATCTTAATTCCTAAACTATGATCCTAGCCATAGGATTATCGAACATTTGCAAAGGCTGATTTATGTTGTATTTAGTAGTAAGTCTTAGACTAAGCATGTAGTGACATGGAGTTTACATAAAATTGCTCGTTTGTGAGATTGAGTTCATTGAACATTGAACAACTATAGAAGTATACGAATGGAATATTACCTACTTATCAATTGTATCACACTTCTGAGATGTGAATGTAACTAGTTTTTAGACCTGAGGCATCACTGGTTATCTCATGTTAGTGAATGTGATATTTTGCCTCACATTGAAGCTCCCAAATGATAGTGGAGTCTTATAGTGTGAGGATTGGGATTATATGCATTAACATGGAGATACGTAAGTGCACAAAAATGAATTAGTCACCTTCTAGGTAATCATGAAGGAAGATATTCCTGGAGCCATTCGACAATCTATCTCCAGACTTCTTTAGCCAAAGCAATGTACGAGAGATACATCATGGTGATCATATCTATATGTAGAGTTTGACAATAGTTCCATGCTCTATAATATATAATCAAAATGTAGTAGAAGAGGAACTGAATTGCATTGTAACCATAACTAAGGCTCTGAATATGTGTTGTATGAATTCAAACATATTTTGACTAATATGGATAGCCAATAGTCATTGCTAGAAGATACTATTCAGTTTGTGGATATTCCTACAAGGTTGAATTAGAATGGTTTCTAATTATGTAAAATTAGTTTAGTTTTATTAATCAAATTATCCACTACTAGCTTTAGTTGGAACCTAGAAGGTCACACACAATAGAATTGGTGGAGACTAAATTGAATGTAAATTATTTATATAATATTAAATATTTTTTTATTTATTTAATTAGTTCGTTTGGACCTTCTATTTATTGTTGGTATATGTGTTGGGTTGTGGATTACATTAGTAACGTGTGCGGAAGCATGGCAAGGTGACTTAAGCATATATAATCCAATTTACATGCATGGTTGGCAGAACTTTGGACTGATTTAATCTTATTAATTAACCCACCTAATCTATTTAAATTGACGTGCTCATGTTCATGTAAAATAATTTTAAGAACACATGCATATACTTAAATTAAGTTTAGAATGCCAACATTTAGATTTCATACGAAGATGAATTTGTTATCGAGGCTCTCAAGTGTTAGCCCTCTACTAGTATCCTGACAAATGAATCTCTAGTTGGTGAAGCAGGAAGACAACGAACTGCAAGGTCCTTCTCTTTCAATAGCTGTGGCGGCAAAGGTGTTTTATGTTGGTGTTTTATTTTTCAATTTCTCAAATGGAAAACCTAATTCCCTTTTCTTTTTCTTTTTCTTTTCTTTTTTTTTTTTTTTTTTCGAACCTTTTCTTTTCATAATATGTCAAATCCACCCTTGGGTCAAAAGACCCTTTATGCTTGTATATAGAACAATTTCATAAGCCAGTGGGATTATAGTTTAATCCTCATTTTACAACACATGTGTCGCAAGCCCTAGGGGAACCCTTCCTTGGGCTTCCCTCACATCTCCTTTGCAACTGGGCTGCGGCCCCATTCACTCCTTATTTTAATTATTTAATTAATTCCGTCTTTCCTTTCAGAATGAGCTTCCTTATTTTATTTTAGTTCATTAACCAACAATAAATAGAAGGCCCAAACAATTAATCAAGAAATAAAATTATTTAATATAAACCACTTATATCAAATTCAACCTTCACTAACTTTGTCATTCGATATCATTCTATTGTATGTAACCTTATAGGTTTCAATTAAAGCTGGTAGTGGATAACTTGATTAAACAAATTAATCTAATTTACATAAGTAGAAACCATTCTTATTCAACCTTGTATAGGATCAACTACAAACCGAATTGTCATATATAGCAATGACTTTTGGCTACCTAGTTAGTCAGAATATGTTTGAATTCATACAACACAGATTTAGAACCTTAGTTATGGTTACATTGCACTTTGGTTCCTCTGTCTATTATAGTTCGATCATATATTTTAGAGCATGGAACATTTGTTAAATTCTAAAGCATGAATATGACCACCTTGATGTATCTTCTGTATGTTTCTTTGGCCACATACTTCTAGAGATAGATTTTCAAGGGGCTTCTGGAATATCAACCTTCATAATTACCTAAAAGGTGACAAATTCCTTGTGGTGCATTCATGCATCTCCATATTGACACATGATGCCAAACCTCACACGATAAGGCTCTGCTATTGTTTGAGAGCTTTGAGGTGAGTCCAAAGATCACATTCATCCACACAAGATAGCCAGTGATGTCTCAAGTCTAAGAACTAGTTGCATCCACAATTTAGAAGTGTGATACAATTGACAAGTAGGTAAACTTTCATTCGTACACTTCTATAGTTGATCATGGTTCAAACTCGATCTTATAGACGAGGACATTTATGTCTATTTCATGTCACTACATGCTTAGCCTGAGACATCCTATTGAATATGATAAACCGTCATTTGTCAATAGTCCTTTTGATCATCCTATGGCTAGGAATATAATCTAGGACTTAAGATCTGTAGGATACATATCTCAAGATGAAACGTCTTTACAATCCCGTCCTGACTACTTAAGTTATTCCTTGGACTCATCCCAATTAATAATGAACCTTCCTAATCCACTATTATGTTACGCGCTCGATTGACGGATGTTATCACTTGCCCTTTGTTGTTGATGACTCAACATTGGGTTCCACAAATAACCAATCATGTGTTGCCACATCAATTACTTTTCAGGTAAATACCAAAAATTTAAACTAAAATAAAATCAGAAATTCCAATTGGAAAGAAAATATTGGATTAATTAAATAAAAAAAAGAAAAAGGAGTGAATCGGGCCAAAATCTTGTGGCAAAGGAAAGATACGGCAAGCCCAAGGAAGGGTTCCCTAAAGCTTGTGGCACACATGTGTGGTGAAGGATTAAAATTGAAATGCTATTGGCTTGAAGAATTGTTCTATACATAAACCTAAGTGGTCTTTAGACCTAAGAGAGAATTCACAAGTTGTGAAACAGAAAATTGGAGATGAGGGAATTAGGTTTTTCAATTTAGAAAAATTGAAAAAGAAAACACCACACCCAAACAACTTACCGCCGCACCCACCTTGAGGAAATGTTTCTAGGGATCGTCTTCTTTCTGCTTCACCAACTGGAGGTTCATTCATGTGAATATTAGCACAAGCATGTCAATTAACCACGATCACATGGATTAATTTGATATGATTAAACGAAATCCAATGTTCCGCTAACCATGCATACTAATTGGTCTATTTATGCTTACGTCACTCACCATGCTTCCACTCATGTGTTTTTAGGAAATTAATTGGTAGAAACTAGGCTAGTTTGATCGTAATTTTGGTTAATTGTTAACATGATTAAAATTGGTTTTTTCCATGATCAACTCCTGTAGTTTTTCATGCTTGTGTTTATCTTATCTTGTTAAAGAAGTCTAAAAAATATTGGAAAGAAAATAGGATTTTTGAACACAATTTCGCCGAAAACCTAGGTTAATTGTAGACTAAGGTTACTTTGTCACCACTAATTGTTGGTGCGTTTTTGGGGCTTCCACATGAGTGTCATGGACAAAAAAGTGTGGTAACCACTCGTAGCCTCCTAGGGCTGCTGTAATTTTTGGCTAAATGTTATGGTCCTAGTCTAACTAGAATTCCAATTACTAAATGGTAAAACCCTTCCAATTATGATTTGGAAAGGGGAAAATTAATTAGATTTTTTTTGTGCATCAATTTTTTTACATTAAGGGGAAGGAGAGTTTGGTAAAGTCACACAATGGGCAACCTAATTTAGTATCGAATTCGTCATCCACGAGATCCGAACCTAAGACAAGATTCCTTGAATTTTATTGGATTTAAATTCTATAATAATTTATGTATTCAAATTCTCAAAATTATCCTAAATGGTTTAGGAAAAGAATTAAAATTATTTTAAATAGGATTCTTTATCTTGTAGGAAATCTATTCTACTAGGAAACTAATTTTTTTTGTCAAAGAGTAACGATTATTAGATACGAATCGAAATGTTTACATCAGACACTAGAGTGTTAAACAACGGCTTAGGCTCAAACTCATCCCAAGAATGCACACCCCCCACACGCGTGACATAAGATGCCAAAGGATGCACAACCTCATTACATGCACAAGGAGTGTAAAGAAACTCAATAGAACATAAATGTTGCTTAATAGTATTAATATCCCACAAAATAGCTTCCATGGTTGCCTTAGGTTGCAGCTTTCTATGAATCATATCAACAAAGACCTTAGAATCAGTTTCCAAATGAACAGAACCAAATCCCCTTTCCACCGAAGCCATTACATCCATCATAAGTGCTTCCGCTTCCGCCATGATGCTCAAACCACATAGAACCTTCCCCACACCTCCTGCACCTTTGAAAATACCCGCAAAATCTCTCGCTACCCACCCATATCCTCCTATACCAGTACGATTACACCAGGCACCATCACAATTTATTTTTATTATTCCAAATGGTGACTTTATCCACCCATACAAAATCGTCCCTCGCCTAGACTGCCCAGGGACTTTGTACGGTAACGGATCCTCATCACTTCCCACAATCTCCTCCCATTACTGCTGAAGTAACTACATTGCAACATTGGGTTCTACCACAATCTTCTTAAACACCACACTATTACGACACTTCCATATTCTTTATAAAGCACACACCACCCAACGCATAAGCGCACAAGCCTCCTCCATCTTACCATACTTCGCACACAACAAATTCCAACACTGCATAAAATCATCTCCCACCACCGTGGTCACATCTAATTGGAGTGAAGAACCAAACCAAAAGGCACGAGCAAAGGATCATTTAAAAAAGATATGTACCTGTGTTTCCTCCTCATAATCAAAGAAGGGACATCTAGTACTCAAACGAATCCCTCTCCGTTGCAAGTTGGTACGGACAATAAGTATATTCCGACATCTTTTCCATATAAAATGGCGGAGGTTGGGAGGAACCTTCAAACTCCAAAGAGCCATCCATACCGAGTCCATATTATCATCCCTACTGGATTGCCCCATTTCCATTCGAGTTCTCCATTTCTATTCATCTCTTGGGCTACCAAATATCCTGATTTCACTGAATAGGCTCCATTTCGAGTATAATGCCAAATGACACGATCAGAACACCCTAACTAGCTCAACGGCATACTCAAAATGATCTATGCTTCGTCTACATTAAAATACTTCTCGATGACCTCATGTTTCCATGTTCCTCCAATACACACCCTATCGGCAACCATCTTAGGCATCTCTAGATGTCTTGAAATAGGTTGAAATATTCTTGGTGTGGGCAACCAAGGATCATCAACAACCTAAATATTTAATCGTATACCAGACTTCAATATTTTCCTCCCTTGTAAAATTCCTTTCCATCCCCATGAAGTTCCTCATCCCACTGATGCTTCAAGAAACGGCGAATTAGGGTAATACTTAGCCTTAAGAACTTTATCCAAAAGCGACTCCGGGTTGCATATCAAGCGCCATCCCACCTTAGCCAACATTGCTAAATTAAAGTCAATAATCTCCTTAAAGCCAAGACCTCTAGAAGCCTTTCTTTTCGCCACTTTTTTCCAAGTGAGCCAATGGACACCCCTTTCCGTCTTCTGATCCCTCCACCAAAATCTTGCTATAATTTGTTCAATTTCCTTTGCCAATTGAATAGGCAATTGAAAACATGACATGGTGTAAATACGTAAAGTCGCCGCAACACTCTTAATAAGCACCTCCTTATCGGCTACCAACAAAAATTGTTTTGCCCAACCATTGATTCTTTCATCCAGTTTATTCCGTACTTCTTCAAACACCTTTTTCTTCGAAGCCCCAAAATATGATTGTACACCTAAATATTTTCCAAAGCCTTCCTTGTGCGTAATCCCCAGAACATGCGATAATTAAGCTTTCAACCCCGAAGAACAACCCACACTAAAAGGGACCGAACTCTTATCCAAATTAATGAACTGGCCAGAACCCACAACATACCATTGGAGCAAACATTTAATATTATAAGCCTCAATCTCCATAGCTTTACAAAATAAAGCAGAGTCATTCGGAAAAAATACATGGGATATGGGCTCGGCAAGAGAGGTCACGGACATGCCCCAAATACGTCACGCCCTTTCCTTATAATGAAGTAAGGATGAAAAACCCTATGCACAAATAAGGAATAGAAATGGTGATAACGGGTCCCCTTGTCGAATCCTCCTACTAGGTGTGATATAAACCATAGCCTCACCATTAACAACCACGCTATATGACACAGTTTGCACACACTCCATCACCCATTGGCAAAAAACATCATCAAAGCCCAATTTATGCATCATCGCATTGAGAAAAGGCCATTCAACCCTATTATAAGCTTTTGCCATGTGTAGTTTCATCGCCATATAATTAACATCCTCTTCATCCCTATGTTGCATAGAATGAAGAAGCTCATGAAACACCAGAACATAATAAGAAATTTGCCTTCCTGCCACAAACACAGATTGATTCTGACCAATCACCTTATGGAAAACTCTTTTCAACCGATTTGTTAGAACTTTGGAGATGATTTTATAGACCACATTACAAAACAAAATTGGTCTCAAATGGGACATTTTCATTGGGTTCTCTACTTTGGGGATAAGCACAATATTAATATGGTTCAATTCTTTTAACATAAGTCGAGAACAAAAGAAAGATTTTACCATACCCAACACCACACCTCCAACTGTCTCCCAATGATGCTGAAAGAAACCCGCATTGAATCCATCCAGACCTGGTGACTTTGTAGGGTGTATTTGATATAAAGCATTTTCAATCTCCACATCACTCACAGGGCCAATACCCAAATTATTTTCCATTTCCCCCACCCTATTTGGCACACACTGTAAAATCTCCATAAAATCCATAATCCTATCCATGGAAAATAATGATTGAAAATAATCAACGGCAATGCCATGTAATCGGTGTCTATCCATACAACAAGTCCCTTCCACCTCTTTTAAATCCCTAATAGCATTCATCCTTCTACATTTCATGGTTTGTGCATGAAAGAATTGAGTATTTTTATCACCTTCACGTAACCATGGTGCGAAAATAGTTAAGCACACAAATTAACCCTCTTGTTGTCAAATTGTAGTAAGGATGCAAGTAGGGATCGTTCTGGACCGGGGATTAGGAGGGCTTGCTAAAACCTCTAAACTGACTTAAAAACATAAAAACAAAGTTAAAAACGTTCACAAAGACTCAAAGGACTCAAAACAGGTTCAAAAGACTCAAAACTGCCTAAAAACACTAACTAGGCAGTTTCTGACCTTAAACACAATTTTGGACGAATTTAAGATTATAGGGTGATTCAAAACACTTTAAAACACAAACTAAACAGATTCTAAACACTCTAGAACAAGAAAGTAAAGGGGGGGTTTTGATTTGACGAAAATTGAAATAACAAAACAAATTATAAAACTAGGCAGATTGTAAAACGAATTTGTGAAACAAGATGATGGATGGATTAGTTAGAGGTCCATTCTCCACACATGACATATTTGTATATGAATCGATTCTCCAATTGCTTTTCACTAACTATGATGCTCAACACCCCAAGTTAACCGTGAACAGCACTTTTTTTAACTTTCAAGTTTTCCTTAAGTTATTGAATTGGATGGGAATGCGCATACAACAACTCAAAACATTCTCTAAAAGTCCCTTACGTGAAAAGCACAATAAAGGTACAATCAAAGATCATTAAGTTCCATGAAAACTATAAGTATTGACGAGACAATTGTTACTATGAAAAGCATGAAACTTTTGCCAAGAATTCAATTAACGCGGTTGTGACTAGCAACCTTCACTACTCATGTTTATAAACTTGTGACGATTAGGTGAAACTCGTTTATAAACTAGCGTCGAGTTTATGCATGAAAACTAAGTATGCATCCTTAATCAACATACAAGAACAAGTTTTTAATAAACAGATAATTGAATTGCAAACACAACTTAACAAATCACAATTGGAAGAAATCAATTCATATTTCAAACATGTTCATGGCTTCAAACTTTCCCCTAACTAATTAGGGGTTTAGCCACTCATGATTACAGCAACTCAGAGATTAATAACAAAATAAACATTGAAAACAAGAACGAAGTACACCTAAGAACGCTCCAATCTGCGAGCATGAAACGTTCAAGGCCTTATTCCTCTCCTAATTGCTGCGGCACAAGGGTTTTTGGTGAGTTTTGGGGGTTATGGATGATGTAGAATGATGTGTTTAGGGTAGGGATGGATGTAGGGGACGGCAAGGGAAGTTTTGTGCAGAAAAATATGGAGAATGATGAAGTATGGATGTGTTAGAGGGAAAGGATGAATTTCTGGCGTGAATGGTGAATGAATGAATGTTTTGTGGCTGCAACAAGGAGGTTTATTAATAGGATTTCAGGAATTAAAACCCTAGGTTATTTAGGTAATCAGAATTTAAGTCAAAAGCTTTTAGAAATAGGAAATCAAATCAGAAAAGTGAAGGAAACTACCTAAAAGTTGCAGCAAAGGAATTAAACACAAAAGGAATGTGTAAATGCAATGAAATAAGAAAGAATCATCTCCCTTGCACGGCAAGGAAGAGGAAAGGTCAATGGAGGTGCACGACAAGGCTTTTAAGAAATAGGTAAGTGTTTAATTCCCTAAATCAATTCTAAGAATCAGGAATTAAGTTAAATCCCTTTAGAATAGGTAATTGAAATCAGGAATTAGGGGAAAAAGGCTAAGTCTTGCGGCTCAAGGGAGGAAAAGAAGGGGAAAGTGCAAAACTTGCAGATTTTGGGAGAGAAAAGGAAGGTAAGGTGCGGCACAATTTAGGACATGTCTAGGGCTTCTAGAACATGTGATTTAGGCAACCAACATTATTTGGAAACTTGCACAATTGGAAACCTTTCAAGAATAGAAACTCCCCATAATGGAAACTGGTTTCCAATTCTTGATTCCTCCTTCTTCCTTCGATTCTAGGCTCACTTGATCTTCCATTTCGTCCAACACTTTGGCTCCAAGCATAAACTATCCATCCTTAGCCCAAAAGTGCTCCAAAAGGCTCCAAAATGCACTTCTTTGCTCCTTTAGCCCTTAGAACCTGAAAACACACAAAAGAAGCATAAAGGACTAAAATAACTAAGGAAACACAACGTAAATGCACGAGAACAAGCCAATTAAGTCGCATAAATATGCTCCTATCAAATTCCCCCACACTTAGCTTTTGCTAGTCCTCGAGCAAAACAAACAAACTAAACAAAACGAAACGAAGCAAAACAAACAAACGACAATCTAAACCTTCCAACGTTGCCTCAGGGATTTCCAATGCACATGACATGTTAAAATTCATTATCCCCACATATTTTGGTCCTCTTTACACTTGAGCACATTCTTAATCATAGTCACCACATACTAGTTCACAATTAAGCATTTAAAACCATGTTTTGAATGTAGTAACATGCCTTAGAGAATTAGCTCAATTCCTTACAAGATATGCACTCAATTTTCACTCAGATTTTCTAACTACACACCCTAATCTAGTTATATGTGAGAATATTGATGTAAACATGGAAACGAACACTCACATATATGTATCACAAGGAAAGCAATTTCTGGAGTTAATAAGCATGTTTAGATATGATCTCATGAATGGAATGCTACTACTTAGACGCGAGAACCAGTGACACCATACTCATACCAAATTCAAACTCCACAAATTGAAACACATAACACTCAAGATTGAAGTCGAGGGTTGTAATGGGGCTTGGGGTGTTTGGCTAACAACGAAGGGATATGGAAAACAAAGGTTCTTAAAGAAATAGTGAGCAAAGCAATTGAATCAACTTAGAATTCACTTTTGAATAAAAACTCAACGTTTGAACAAAAAGGGAGAATTTAGATCATTTAGGGCCAGATTTGGTGTTTTGGACCCTTTCTTCAACATTCAACACTTAATTACTCATTCTTACATCTTTTCAAGCTCTTTTTCCTTTCTTTCTTTCTTTTCTTTTCTGTTTTGCTTTTTCATACGTTTTTCACAACTTTTTCTTTTCTTTTGAATCTCAAAACATACATATAAACTTAAGAGCAAACATTCACTCCCCCCCACTCATTTTCTTGCATAATTGATAGGAGCATATTCATGCGACTTAATTAGCTTGTTCTCGTGCATTTATGTTGTGTTTACTTAAGTTATTTTAGTGTTTAAGGCTACTTTTGTGTATTTTCAGATTATAAGGCTAAAGTGTGCAAGAAGATGCAAATTGGAGTCTTTTGGAGCGAAAGAGGAATGAATGAGTTGAAGATTTGAAGAAACGACGAATTCCTACTCCAATGATGAATTCTTACCAAAACGAGGAATCCTACTCAAACAAGGTTTCCTATTTGATATAGGAAAGGTAACCCTAAGTTTCCCGTTTCGGTAACCTTTCCTAAACTTAAACGTCCGTATTTTCTAGCCACTTTGTAGGCCTTGTATACACTTTAGTACACAAGACCAAGGCCCTAGCCCAATTTCTAAACCCTAGCCGCACCTTGCCCTTTTATTTCTGAATTAAACCTATTTCTCTCCCAAATTCAATCCTAGCCGCACCTTTATATTTTTGATTTAATTTCCTAAGTTTGCAAGCCTTTGATTTAGTTTTAATAAGCTAGGGTTTTAATTTTTCTAAACCATATATAAACTTAACCTTGCCGCACCCTAGTTTGGTTCCCATTCATTCTATTATTTTTCAGCCACAATAATCTTGCAGCCGCACCCATCCATATCAGCCACAAAAACCTAATATTCACCCAAAAAAACACCATAAGCCGTGGCCCCCCCCCCATTAGCCATTCACCATAATAAATTATTCAGCCATTGCATGCAATTCCCTTTTTCTAAACCGTGTCCCCCATTTATCATAAACCCTAAGAAACCAAAAAGAAAATCAAGGCCGCAACCACCATATATTTTCCCACATCAGCCGTGCATTCGAGGATATTATTTTCAACCTAATTTTGACCCTAAGCCGTGGCATATTTACCCTAATTCATCCCATTCTATCCCTATTGGCCGCAGCCACCTTCACCCATTTTTCTTCTCTGCCGCAGCTTCCCCACCAATTCCAGCACCCATCCAACACAGCCGCACCTTTCCTCCACCCTTGCAGCCACCTTCCACACCTTCACACACCATCTATCAACCTTGCCGCACCACCCAACCTCCCTAAATCCATCCCTAACCCAGAAAACCATCCAGAAATTCCCTAAACACTCTCTGCCGCAACAAGGAGAAGAGGAAAGAGGAGCTTCGACGCGCAGAAATTCAAGTGGATTCGTTGTGCGTTCTAGGTGTAATCAATCCTTTGTGCTTATGTTTAAATTCAATTGTATTTCTCTTTCTGTGAACATGAGAGGCTAAACCCCCTAGTTAGCTAGGGGGTGATTCGAAACCATGATTATATATGTGAAATAAGTTGATTACTTCCAATTATCGTTGCATAAGTTTTGAATACAATTTGCTTAACTGTTTGATTTAAAACTTATTCTTGTATGTTGATTGAGAGTGCACGCTTAATTTGCATGCTTGAATTTGGTGCTAGGATATAAGTTTGTTTCACCTAATCGTTATGAATTTATATTCACAAGTAGTGAAGGTTGCTAGTCACAATCATGTTAAGTAGATTCCTGGCAAGCGTATCATGCTTTTCATAGTTACAAATGCCTTGTCGATGCTTATGATTTCCAAAGAACGTAATGATTCTAACTTATGTCTTTATCATGCTGTTCATATAGAGAATTTGTTAGGAATAATTTGTTTGCGATGCATATTCATCCAATTCAATGATTCTAGGGAAATCTGAAGGTTAATTTAAGCGGACCTAATTAACTTGGAGTGTCGAGGTTCATAACTTATTGGATTGATAATTGGAAATTGATTTACGTTGCATATATTTCATGTGTGGAGAAGAACCCCTTAGTTAGTCCATCATCCATTGATTCATCATAATTTTGTCTTACAATTTGTTTTCTTTACAATCTGCCCATTTAGTTTAAATTCGTCCAACCACTATCCCCTCATATTTTGTTGAGTCTTAGTCATTCAAATTTGTTTTATTTTGTGTTTTTAAGCATTTGGAGTCATAAACACTTTCAAATTCGTCCAAATTAAGTTCTAGTTTCTGTTTGAGTCAATTTGATTGTTTTAGGCAGATTTGAGTGTCTCAAATCTGTTTTGAGTCATAGTAGTCTTGTTAAGAGTCTTTAAGCTTAGTTTTTGTGTTTTTAAGTCAATTCAAATTAGATTAGCACCCCTAGTTAATCCCCGGTTAGAACGATCCCTACTTACTTCATTACTACAATTGTCACAAATAGGGTTTAATTTGTGTGTCAACATAAGTTACACATCAATAATGTAACTCAAAAGGAATTCATTTAAGTCATGCTCACTATCTTTTAAGAACAAGGGTGTGGACTATCCTAAACTAGGCTAGGTGAGGATAATGTGGGTTAACAAAGAATAAAGGCTAAACAAGGCTCAACGGGGTTAACTTAAACATATAATGAAGTAGGATACACGGCAATTTGGCTCTGGTGGTGGTCACTACACAACTTCTTCTTGAATATGTGTTATGCAAATCAATAACATGCTTCGAATGAAATGGGCATGAGTTCTAGCATTTGGAACTATATGATGAAACGCCTTCTAAGTAGTAACCAAGCAAAGAATAATGAGATCATGCAACGACTTTAGAAAACAATAATGCACAGATTTTAACTCTCCAAATAACGTTTAGGCTCAAGTCTCACAAGGTTGTAGCGTTTGTTTGAGTTCCTTCCTTCAAGCATGTTACAAAAACGAATTTTTCTTTTATGATTGCATGTGAAGTCATACATTATAACCATAACCAAGCATATACCAAGAGTAAATCAAACTTTTCTCCATGTTTATAACTCTTTTTAACAGTCATGCAATTACAAACCAAATCCTCATCATTGTGTTGGAAGGTACCCTAAGACACAAACACACAAAAACGACTCAAAACACTCTTTTTAGGCTTTTCAAAACATGTTTTTCAAATTTTTATGTGATTTTCGGAGTTATAAAACAAAACACACTAAAACACTCTAAAACAGCTTAAAACACTTTAAAACAGCAAGGAACAACACTTGAAGTTATGGGTGATAAAATCCCACGAATTTGCATCAAATATACTTAGTTACCCCCCCCCACACTTAAATCAAACATTGTCCTCAATGTTTTAAACATAAATTCACACAAAACACAATTAAACACACAAACAGCAACTAAACAACATAACATGGCAGATTAGAAACAATCAACAAAGAGAAGGGTTTGAGGAATGCAAATCTGGAATTTTGGAGATTCCTAGGGCTTCCTTTGTTGAATGGATGGGTTGCCTCCCACATAGCGCTTGCTTTAACGTCGTACAGCCGGACGAAGAACACTTTCACTCCAAGTTGGAACCCACGGCATGCAAGGGAAGCTTTTCCACAACATGCCCTTCAACACTTTCATAATATGGCTCAATGAATGGGAGAAGGTAGTGATGCTCCCTGATGGTGGTGTTTTGGTTTCGAAAGTCCATGTAATTGCTCCCACCACCTCTAAATCGGTTGGGCACCTGCACCAAAGAAGGTAACAACCTATTAATTGAAATGGGAATTGAAATTGGGCTTGGCGACTTACAAACATATTGTGGTGAAGGCTCAAAATCGGCAGCCCTATCAACAATGTCACCATGGCTACTTTCGGCCATATTGGGTGGTTGTAGGGCAATCACTCCAAGTTCTTCTCCAATGGTGGTTCTTGATACATCCTTCGTGATAAGTGGGGATTCTTTCGGCCCTATGTCCTTATGCACATCTATGACAAAACAAGAATGACTATCGTTAGGATTCTTAATAGAGTCATAAACATTGAATTTAATTATATCACCACCAAACTCCATTGTTAGTGCTCCCTTGGCCACATCAATCTTTGTTTGGGCTGTTTTCATGAACGGACGGCCTAGCAAGATTGGCAATGATGGAGCATGGCTCGAATCCTCCATGTCTAAGACATAAAAATCTGCAGGAAAGATGAGATGATTGACCTGCACTAAAACATCCTCAAGGACTCCCTTGGGATAAACATTAGAACGATCGGCCAATTGAATTACAACACCATCTTTTTTTAACTCACCAAGGTTCATAGATGCATAAATGGAATATGGCATGACATTAATAGAAGCACCTAAATCTAACATGCATTGTTCAAATTTAGTGTTTCCAATTATGCATGGGATAGTAAAGCTCCCTGGATCCTTACATTTTGGAGGTAACTTTCGTTGCAAAACCGCGGATACATTTTCACTTACTTTCACAACTTCTTTGTTTGAAATTCTTTTCCTAGTTGTGCATAACTCTTTTAAAAACTTCGCATACCTGGGCACTTGCTTAATGGCATCAAGTAAAGGAATGTTTACTTAGACCTTCCTAAACGTCTCAAGAATGTCTATCTCCTGCTCCTCCTTCTTTGTTTACAAAAATCTCTGAGGAAAAGGAACATTGGGTGGAACGGGGTTAGAATTAATCAAATTGGAACCCAACTTACCCTTGTTGGCCGAATTGGATGAGTTGAATGCATTAAGGTGCCTAGGTAGTTGCGGCAAGGGTGTTTGTACCCTTGCCGTGGGCTTGCTTGCATCCTCCTCTTCATGTTGTAGCTTCCCTTCGTCATTAGGACCTGTTTTGGATGGTTTAGGACCTGCCCCAACTTCTTTTCCATTTCTCAAGCTGATTGCATTGGCTGTTTCGAACCCTCCATTTGGGTTTGGAATGGTTGAGCTTGGGAGCTTGCCTTGGTCTCGGAATTGCCCTACAAACTCCGCAATTTGCCCAATTTGTTTCTCCAATTGATCCACCCTTTTGTCATTGTTTTGCATTGCATTGGCTTGATTTTCTTGCCCCTGAGACAATTTAGTTAGTAATTTAAGAAGTGTATCATTATCTAAAGTGTTACCTGAACTTGTTTGGGCAGATTGTGGAGGTGCTTGTGTGGGTGCGTATGGATTGTTGTAGAAGCCCGGGGGTTGTTGCCTAAAGCCTCCTTGTGATTGGGGTTGTTGTGGTTCCCTCCACTTGAAATTAGGGTGATCTCTCCACCCGGGGTTGTAGGTGTTGGAGTACGGATCATATTTGGGTTGGTTTTGGCCTTGGAAACCAATGGCATTGGCAGATTCCCATCCTCCATTCTCTATCAACTGAGGGCATGTCTCGGATGGATGCCCTTGCATTGAACACACGCCACACACTTGGTTTGCTTGTGGTTTTGACCCTTTGACAACCTGAGACACAAGAGAAGTAAGATTAGCCAATTGTGATTGAATGTCAGAAATTGCACTTACCTCATTTACACTTTGTTGCCGTGGCCCCTTTCTTTGTCCAACACCTTCATATTATTGAGCATTGTGTGCTCGATTTGCAATTAGAGTTTTGGCATCCACCGGAGTCTTGTCCACTAATGCACCACCCGCCGAGGCATCTAGCATTTGACGTTCCATGGGAAGGAGTCCCTCGTAGAAATATTGAATGAGCAGCTCCTCCTTCATTTGATGCTGTGGACATGAAGCAACAAGTGATTTAAAACGTTCATAATAAGATGGAAACGACTCACCTTGATTTTGTTGGATGCCACTAATTCGTTTCCTCAAGAGAATGATCTTTGCAGTGGGAAAGAATTTCTCTAAGAATGCACGTTTCATACTTTCCCAAGAATTGACAGTTCCGGGGGCCAATTCAAACAACCAATCTTTGGCCTTGTCCACAAGGGAGAATGGAAAGGCCTTCATCTTCAAAATACTCCCATCCACGTTGATGGGTGTCATACTTGAGCAAACTACTTCAAATTCCTTAAGATGTTTGTTAGGATCTTCCATGGACAGCCCATGGAATTTAGGAATATGATGTAATAAACTAGACTTAAAGTTCAAATTCTTCCGTCTTACCTTGTCTTGCCGCAGGGTATTGTATGCATAAAGGAATGGCATTGTCCATACCTGAGGCAGAGAGCTCTTTGATGGTTCAATTGTCCACGGCCATGGTTTGTACTTCCTCCACAAACTGTGTCGTGGCCTCTCCTTCCTCACTTCCTTCGTCAAACTCGGATGTAGAGCTAGAAGATGGTGGGGTAAGGTTTTGTTGATTCTTTTGCTTCCTCAAGGTCCGCTCAAAATCGTCGTCGAAGTCCAAAATATTCTTATGAACAGGTTGGGAACTTCGAGTCATACACTAGTACCTAAAAACAATGAAACAAACAAATCAGTAACTAAGATAAAAAAAAAACGAAAAATAAAAAGAAATAATGAGGGATTAGCAAAGTTGCTAATCCCCGGCAACGGCGCCAAAATTTGGTGCGAAAATAGTTAAGCACACAAATTAACCCTCTTGTTGTCAAATTGTAGTAAGGATGCAAGTAGGGATCGTTCTGGACCGGGGATTAGGAGGGCTTGCTAAAACCTCTAAACTGACTTAAAAACATAAAAACAAAGTTAAAAACGTTCACAAAGACTCAAAGGACTCAAAACAGGTTCAAAAGACTCAAAACTGCCTAAAAACACTAACTAGGCAGTTTCTGACCTTAAACACAATTTTGGACGAATTTAAGATTATAGGGTGATTCAAAACACTTTAAAACACAAACTAAACAGATTCTAAACACTCTAGAACAAGAAAGTAAAGGGGGTTTTGATTTGACGAAAATTGAAATAACAAAACAAATTATAAAACTAGGCAGATTGTAAAACGAATTTGTGAAACAAGATGATGGATGGATTAGTTAGAGGTCCATTCTTCACACATGACATATTTGTATACGTATCGATTCTCCAATTGCTTTTCACTAACTATGATGCTCAACACCCCAAGTTAACCGTGAACAGCACTTTTTTTAACTTTCAAGTTTTCTTAAGTTATTGAATTGGATGGGAATGCGCATACAACAACTCAAAACATTCTCTAAAAGTCCCTTACGTGAAAAGCACAATAAAGGTACAATCAAAGATCATTAAGTTCCATGAAAACTATAAGTATTGACGAGGCAATTGTTACTATGAAAAGCATGAAACTTTTGCCAAGAATTCAATTAACGCGGTTGTGACTAGCAACCTTCACTACTCATGTTTATAAACTTGTGACGATTAGGTGAAACTCGTTTATAAACTAGCATCGAGTTCATGCATGAAAACTAAGTATGCATCCTTAATCAACATACAAGAACAAGTTTTTAATAAACAGATAATTGAATTGCAAACACAACTTAACAAATCACAATTGGAAGAAATCAATTCATATTTCAAACATGTTCATGGCTTCAAACTTTCCCCTAACTAATTAGGGGTTTAGCCACTCATGATTACAGCAACTCAGAGATTAATAACAAAATAAACATTGAAAACAAGAACGAAGTACACCTAAGAACGCTCCAATCTGCGAGCATGAAACGTTCAAGGCCTCCTTCCTCTCCTAATTGCTGCGGCACAAGGGTTTTTGGTGAGTTTTGGGGGTTATGGATGATGTAGAATGATGTGTTTAGGGTAGGGATGGATGTAGGGGACGGCAAGGGAAGTTTTGTGCAGAAAAATATGGAGAATGATGAAGTATGGATGTGTTAGAGGGAAATGATGAATTTTTGGCGTGAATGGTGAATGAATGAATGTTTTGTGGCTGCAACAAGGAGGTTTATTAATAGGATTTCAGGAATTAAAACCCTAGGTTATTTAGGTAATCAGAATTTAAGTCAAAAGCTTTTAGAAATAGGAAATCAAATCAGAAAAGTGAAGGAAACTACCTAAAAGTTGCAGCAAAGGAATTAAACATAAAAGGAATGTGTTTAAATGCAATGAAATAAGAAAGAATCATCTCCCTTGCACGGCAAGGAAGAGGAAAGGTCAATGGAGGTGCACGGCAAGGCTTTTAAGAAATAGGTAAGTGTTTAATTCCCTAAATCAATTCTAAGAATTAGGAATTAAGTTAAATCCCTTTAGAATAGGTAATTGAAATCAGGAATTAGGGGGAAAAGGCTAAGTCTTGCGGCACAAGGGAGGAAAAGAAGGGGAAAGTGCAAAACTTGCAGATTTTGGGAGAGAAAAGGAAGGTAAGGTGCGGCACAATTTAGGACATGTCTAGGGCTTCTAGAACATGTGATTTAGGCAACCAACATTATTTGGAAACTTGCACAATTGGAAACCTTTCAAGAACAGAAACTCCCCATAATGGAAACTGGTTTCCAATTCTTGATTCCTCCTTCTTCCTTCGATTCTAGGCTCACTTGATCTTCAATTTCGTCCAACACTTTGGTTCCAAGCATAAGCTATCCATCCTTAGCCCAAAAGTGCTCCAAAAGGCTCCAAAATGCACTTCTTTGCTCCTTTAGCCCTTAGAACCTGAAAACACACAAAAGAAGTATAAAGGACTAAAATAACTAAGGAAACACAACGTAAATGCACGAGAACAAGCCAATTAAGTCGCATAAATATGCTCCTATCAAACCATTAAACACAAGACTTCGTACGCCATTGGACTTTTTCCCTTCTAATAGCCCTTCGAAACTTCTCTTCCAAACCTCTAATCTAATGCCCGTCAAACACTGGTTGTTGATACGCTTCACAGAAGGCATCCTTTAATCAACAAATTTTTTTTTCTGTTCATTGCGACCCTCCTTCTTACACCACATCACCAACCCGTGTGCAAACGTCCGTAGCTTATGCACCAGGTTATGTGCAAGATTCCTACCAACCACTTCACCCCAACATGCACGAACTACATCTTCACACATTTTGTCGTGGTTCCATCTTGGGTTATACATGAACCTTGTCGTACACCTAGGTTGCTCCACTTCCGTTGATAGCACTAACATAGCATGATTCGAGCCCTCCAAAATAGCATGCTTCACCACTACTTGTTGATAACATTGAACCCATTCATTGGTAGCAAGAGCACGATCAAGTCATTCCTGGATGAGCCCCTCATCCCATCTATTTCTCCACGTAAATGGGTATCCTACAAACCCCAAATCTAACAATCATGCTTGAGCCACAAAGGATCGAAAAGACCTCATACTCGTAACAGTTCGACCATTACCTCTTTCCTTCACTGATTCCAATAATAAGTCATTAAAATTGCCCATTACCAAGCACGGCTCAGAATAGGACAAAATACGGTCTGCTAGTAGCCCTAAATGCTGTGCCCGTTTATGATTATTTGTACTCGCATAAACAATCACCAAGTGCCATCTGTAAAGCCATACCTTGTCCTGAATCAAGACCTCAATGAAGAAATCCCCATACTTCACCAATACCACATCATTTACATTCTTCCAAAAAATACACATACCACCAACAATTCCTCTAGGCTCAACAACATGCATACAAGCCATATCGAACCTACGCTTCAAATAATGGTACCTTCAACTATTATTTTTAGTTTCTAAAAGAGCCACAACCTCGAGGGAGTGGAGCTGATTTTGCTCTAAGAGATCGTTAACTGTCAGGTCCCCCCCGATACCCTGACAGTGCCATCATATAATTCTCATTGCGATCATGGAGACCCCTCATAGGTGGCCCCCGCTTGATCACTACCAGACCTTTGAATCTTGTTCACCCGTATCTCACACTCTTCAAACTCCTTAAATTCACACCCATCATCCTCTCGGTTATTTTTCATCCCTCATTTCAAGACTGCTTCAATGATAAGGAGTAGATTGAATAGGTTTGAATCCTATGACGTCAGTTCTTCCCCTAAACCTCTAGATATACCGTCACTTACATGATTCCTTCCAGACACATCACTATTAACTTCCATAATTGGTATATTAAGGTCAATGTCCCTGTTTGGCTGCATGACCTTGGTGCTTTCCCCAATAGCCTCAATCAAATCTAGGTGGCTCAATAATTCTATCCTTCCAGCTTCATGTGCAATGGAGTCTCCTCGGCCTATAAGCCCTGCATCAAAGGCTCATTCTCGCTTAAACAATTACCTTTCATTCTCCTCGTTTTCCAGACCATATCATTGACGTAACTCCTCTTCAGTCATACTGTCATAGCACTTCCCCAAGGACAATGAGGATGAGCCATTCTTCCCCCTAGCTCCTATCTGCCCATTACCGCGCCCCATTATATTATTCCCTCTCAGATCATACTCTGCATTAAGCCTTTTAAATGTATATAACACCTCTATGTCAATCTCAGAAGCTTTATCCCCAAACCTTTCCATCTTACACCATTTAGTTACGTGTCTCACCTTGCCATAGATAAAATAATAGTAAGGAAGTCCCTCATAACGAAAGTCGACCCAAAGTGTCCCATCATTAGGAAATTCAACATTAGCTCCCCGCATAAGTGGCTCCTGTACATCAACAGACATCCTCACCCTTAGAAATCTTCCAATGTAGTCATGACCATCATCTTTATCAACCTTAACAACCTCTCCAATCAAACCTCCAATTGCCCGAGCAACCGCTTCCGTTATATTTAACGGCAGAACGTTATGCAACTGCACCCACAATGTGGCCAAATGGAGAGGTTCTGCCTATCTTCTATGACGAGCCCCATCAACAACCAAGACCACATTGTTTGGAAACAACCATGTCTTATCTGACTCCAAAACCCGGGACATATCTCTACGGCCTACAAAGCGAGCCATGAACCGTGCCCCACCTAAAGCTCTAATGGATACCCCCTCGCTTCCGCGCCACAGATTTGTGAACTGGTCAATGAACCCACTCTTGTTAACAGTTTTCTTCGAACGAACCTTAGCAACAATATTGTAATGAAACCCCAGTAAAGCCTCCTTCACAGTCTTCTTATCGATCTTTATCCCACCCTTTTCCTTCTTAGACAAGGAGATACTCATTCCAAATCTCGTCGCCAAAGCCTTCATGTTTTGCATGCTTGCCATATTCACCTTCGTGACTCGCAATCCCAAGGGTGTACAACAACACACCAAATCCCAGATCAGACCTATTTGTTCGCCTTCTCGTGCATTGATAACTTAGAAACCGTATTCAAAATTCCCTGCTACACACCAGCGCCCTAACCTTAGGGCTTCAAAGAAAAATTGCCAAAACCCTAAGCTCCGACTTTCTAGGAAATACCTCCTTTCAAGGACACATTACTAGGAAACTAATTTAATTAATAGTTAATTAAATTACTATTTTAATAATGATCCTAATTTGATTGTGTGAATTAAATTAAAATAGAGAATAGAAAACCAAATTGAGAAAGGAAAAATTTTCCCTCTGAACCACCTATATATCTTATTTTGCTCCTAAAAGAATTGCATCACAGAAGGTTGAATGGTTCAACACAAGGGTATGCATCAGTTAAATTATGTAGTTGATCGCTATATATGATTGGATTATGGGGTTGGGATGCAAATAATGTGTTGTTGCAGGTGTTCAATTTATTATATTTTCATTGGGTTGTAGTTTAAATGGGGATCTCACGCCTCCTCACCTCTAATTTAATTCAAGGTTTCTTGAATTATGAAATGTATAGAATTACGATAACATAGGATTAAGAAGATGACACAATTGAAGATGGTGGAGTGTCAAAGAAGAAACAGCCTCCTGGTTGGCACGAATGAAAGATGATTCAGTTTTTTTTGGTATTTATTTACATCTGGGGTAATTTTAAGGGACTTTAAGATAAATGAAGAAGCTACTTAGTGCTACGGTCTAATGTATTTTTCATTTATGATAGAGAGTTCTTAGGTTCGATTATCACTGAAGGTGAATTTGAACCATATTATTCCTAGTTGATTGTAAGGCTTATCCCACTTCCTTGATTGTGAGGCTTATCCCACTTTTCTAACCCTTTAATGTAGATAATATCGTTTGTTCAATAACAATTCATGGTGCCCGGCGGGGCTACGACGGAGAAGTCCTGCCGGGCACCATGAGTTGCCTAACCTGGAACTGTCGGGGTCTAGGGAATGACCCGTTAGTTCAAGCTCTGGAAATTCTCTTTTTCCAGCAGTTCCCCAAAATTCTCTTTCTTAGTGAAACGAAATGTGATTGAAAGAGAATAGAATATGTTAAGGTGCGTTTAAGTTTTGATAGTTGTTATTCAGTTCCTAATGATGGTCGCTCATGAGGGATTGCATTATTTTGGATGAATGAAATTCCTTTGAGATTTTTGAATGCTTTGGCACATCATATTGATGCTAAAGTTGGAAGGGTTGGCATCCAGCTCATTGGAGACTTACTGGATTTTACGGTTTTGCTGCCATATTTGAACAACATAAGTTCTAGGAGCTCTTACGTTCTCTCAGTGATTTAATTGGTCTTCCATGGCTTGTGTATGGGGACTTCAATGAGGTACTACTTGCTTATGAAAAAATTGGTGGTAAAGTTCGTAATTCCTCCCAAATGCAGGGATTTCGGGACACCGTGGCCTACTGCAATTTGGGTTACTTGGGCTTTTTTGGTGAGCCATTCACGTGGGCTAATTCGATTACTAAATGTTGGTTAGACTGGTGCCTAGCTAATGCGACCTGGAGATCTCTCTTTGGGCACCCGAATATGCTTCACCCAAACCTATTAACCTCAGATCATCTTCCTATTTTGTTGCAAATCCATCCTGGCCCAGCGGCTGATTTTCAAAAAAGCAAATGGTTCTGGTTTGAAGAAGCTTGGCTTCAGCAGAAAGATTGTCCTCAGATCATCTTTAAAGGGTGGGCTAAACTGGTCTTTGGTACTCCTGCATATAGGGCTTGTGAGAAAATCAAATCAGTGCGTGTTGAGTTACTGAAGTGGAAGACTTCTTTCTCGGCTGTCAAGGAGGAAATACGAATGGTTTAAGAGAAGATGAAGGTTTTGTTTCAACAGCCTGTTACATTCGGGGCTTGGGATATGGGCGGCTCTCTTCATAAACGCTTAGAATCTTTCTTGTCCCAAGAAGAGTCGCATTGGAGACAACACTCTAAGTTGTCCTGGCTTCGTGATGGGGATAAGAACACACATTATTTTCATCAAAAGGCTTCCAATCATCAAAGGAAAAATTGTATAAAAGTCATTTTTGACAGGAATGGTATATTGCAATCCGATGCGGAGTCGTTAGAAAAGGTTGTGAATGACTATTTTACTGATATGTTTGCTACGAATAGGAATGTGAGTTTTAGTGAAGTTCTTGACTGTGTCCCTAGGCAAGTTACCTTTGAGATGAACCAGTCCTTAGTAGCTAATTATTCGAATAAGGAAATTAGGGAGGCTCTCTTTCAAATGGATCCCCACACGGCTTCGGGTCCGAACGATATGTCTTCTTTATTCTTTTAGAAAATTTGGGATATTGTTGGTGTGGATGTGACTTGTGCAGTGCATTTTTTTCTATCCTTTGGTTGCATCATTCGCCAATTGAACTACATAATGGTCTTCTTTATCCCTAAAGTACCTGATCCGTGACACATGTCTCAGCTCCGGCCGATTGCATTGTGCAACATCTTGTATAAGATTGGTGCAAAAGTCATTGTTAATTTTCTGAAAGGATTCATGGACTCCATTATATCGGATCAGCAGGGTGCCTCTGTGCCAGGGCATCTCATCTCAGATAACTCCATAGTTGTATTGAAGGTCGGTCATTATTTGCATAACCTCCGGCAAGGTCGACGGGGTTTTTTGGCTCTGATGCTGGACATGAGTAAGGCGTGTAACAGGGTGGAATGGGGTTTTCTTCGTTCAATCATGCTTAAATTCGGATCTGAGTCAAATTGGGTTAATCTCATCATGAACTGTGTTAGTACAGTTTCGTATTCCTTTTTAGTTAATGGCTCGATCACAATATATGTTTCTTCCACCCATGGATTAAGACAAGGGGATCCACTGTCCCCATATTTGTTCCTTTTATGTGCCGAAGTGTTAACTAGTCTTATTACAAAATATGAGCATAATGGTCACATTTATGGTGTTTCTATCCGTCATGAAGCTCCGAGCATTACCCACTTACTATTTACATATGATAGTTTTTTGTTTTTACGTGCCTCATTTGAGGAATGTGGGTATCTCAAACAGATTCTTAGCTTATATGAGCGGTTGTCGGGTCAGTGTATTAATTTCTAGAAATGTGCCATCTTCTTTAGCCCAAACATAAGGCGGGAGGTTCAGGATCAACTAGCAGTGTTTATAGGAGTGACTAGGGTAGATGTTCATGACCGGTATCTTGGTCTGCCAGTTGTACTTAGACGTAAGTGTTTGGAATGCTTTGTGCACATTAAAGATCGTCTATGGAAAAAACTTAAAGGGTGGAAGGACAAGTTGTTAAGTGTAGCGGGCAAAGAAATCCTCATTAAAGTGGTTGGGCAATCTCTTCCTATATACTCCATGAATTGTTTTCTTCTCCCATAAACTTTTTTTGAGGATTTGCAACGAATTCTCTGCCGGTTTTGGTGAGGAGACAGTGATTCCTCTAGGCGCATTCATTGGCTTTCATGGGAGAGTATGTGTTGACTGAAGAAAGAAGGGGGGCTGGGCTTTCGTTCACTTCATGAATTTAACCTTGCACTTCTTGACAAGCAGGGGCGGCGTCTGCTTCAAAATCCAACCTCTTTAGCGTCCAAATTGCTTAAAGCAAAGTACTTCCCGCATAACACTTTTTGGAATGCGACCTTGGGTGTCTCTCCTTCATCATGCTGGAGAGGTATTTTGGAAGCTCGGCCTATTTTGGAACGCGGTTCTTAATGGAGGGTGGGGGATGGTCGATCAATTCGAGTATGGCTAGTCAGATGGTTAGACTATCCTCATCTTTTCATGCCTTTCTCGGCGGCTCCAGAAGGCTGTAATGTAGAATGGGTATCATCCTTAATTATTCACAACTTGGCGTCATGGAATAAGGACGTGATTAACTCTTTATTTCCCTCTTGTAAGGCTGATTTGATTTTTTCAATACAAGTGCCTGTTTACCTCCGGATCGTCTAATGTGGGACTATGATTCTAAAGGCCTATTCTCTGTTAAAAGTTCCTATAAGGTGGCTATCTCACTTCGAGATGTTGCATCTTCTTCCAGTTTAAATCCCACGGCTACTTCAACTTGGAATAAAATCTGGAGAGATTCTGTTCCTGGTAAAGTGAAAATTTGTGTTTGGAAGACCTGTTGCAATATACTGCCTACTCTGTCAAATTTGGAGAAAAAAAAGTGTGGTGGTGGACAACATTTGTGTTTTCTGTAGTTTCTTTTCGCAGTCGGCGCTACATGTGTTTAGTGCATGTCCATTTGCCTGAACAATTTTTTCCTCCTTTAAACTGACTTTAAGCCCATAGAACTTGGCAATATCATTATTTTGGGATTGGTTCTTGGTGATTGCCGAGTCTCTCCCTCCCACCTGTTGTGATTTCTTTCTCATGCTAATTTATGCGATATGGCATGTCAGGAATGCTCTTTTATGGAATGGCAAGATTGAGAATCCGGTTTGGTTAGCTTTGCTACGAATCTCCAACTGCAGGCCTATAAAAATGCACAGATTTCATCTTAACATCAGCCCTTGCCATTACAATCTTGTTGGCTTTCTCCTTTTACGGGCTGGATAAAAATCAATGTGAATGGTGCTTTTCGTGCTGATTCTCAGGAGAGGGAATTGGTGAGGTATTTCTGGACAAAGATGGTAGCTACGCTGGAGGTTTCGTTCATAGAATTAACCATGTCAATAACCCCTATACGGCCGAATTGATGGTACCAAGGGAAGGCCTCTACTGGGCTAAGCAATAGAATATACAATGTATTATTCTAGAGAGTGATGCCTTACAGCTTGTTCAAGGGGTTGGGAGTCTGAAGCGATGGTCCTCTTCTTTGGATTTATTGGTGGATGATGTCCAAGAGTGTCTAAGAGGTTTTGGGTCCTCCAAAATTTGTCATGCTCGTCGTTCCGTTAATAGTGCGGCTCATAGAATGATCAAGTTGGCCTTAGATTTTTCATCTACTTTTCATTGGTTTGAGGAACCTCCGGAATTAAACCAAGGTATTCTCTTGGATGATTGTATGTCGATTTCCTAATAAAATAAAATCGCTATCGTTTCAACTCAAAAAAAAAAAAAAAAAATCGTTTGTTCTAAAAAATAAATAAATTAAGGCCACCACCCTAGCCGATCCAATCCTTGTTGCGCAGGATTGGATCAAATTTAGAAGTCCACAATCATGGCAATTTCGGCCAAGGGATGGGATTTCCCCGACTTTATGTGTGTTTTAAATTTGTTTCGAAACCTTTTATTGTTGTGAAACCTATAAATTAACATAATGTTATATTGGTTTGAGAAGGGCTTAATAAAGTGTTTCAATAAGCCTAGCCTTTCACCGATGCATAAAGTCATTCTAGAGGACCACTCTTAAATGCTTTTCTTGGTTGCTTGGAAGATTTAGAGAATTCCAAATGATCGGCCTGTCTTGTACGCATATTGATGTTACTGCCTTAAGATACTTTGAATGAAACACATAATTGACAAGGCAACATATTATTAGTTATTCATGGTAATCTAATGTCGAGTCATCAACGACATGGAAACAACATCTGTCAACTGAGCACATGATCTAATAGCATATTAGGAAGGTGCGTTGTTGATTAAGATGAGTCTAAGGAATACCTTAAGTTGTAAGGACGAGATTGAAAAAAGTTTAATCCTAAGATACGTACCTTACAGATCTTAAGTCCCAAACTATGTCCCTAGCCTTAGAATGTTTGAAAGGTCTATCAAACATCCACAAGGCCAGTTTATGTTGTATTCAATAGTAAGTGTTAGACTAAGCATGTAGTGACATAGAGTAGACATAAAGGTGCTCGTCTTTAAGAGTGAGTTCAATGAAAGTTGTTTAACCATATAAGTGTACGAATGGAATATTAACTACTCATAAATCAAATCACACTTTTGAGTTGTGGATGTAACTAGTTCTAGACCTGAGGCATAACTGGTTATCTCATTTTAGTGAAGGTGATCTTTGGCTTTACCTTGAAGCTCTCAAACGATAGTGGAGCCTTATAGTGCGAGGATCAAGATCATATGCATTAACATGGACATACGTGAATGCACAACAATGAGTTTGTAACCTTCTAGATAATTGTGAAGGAAGATATTCTTGGAGCCCCTTGATGATCTGTTTCTGGAAGTCTGGCCAAAGCAACTTATATAAGATACATCAAGGTGATCATATCTATATGTAGAGTTTGATAGTAGTTCCATACTTTGTATATATGATCGGAATATAGTGGACAAAGGAGCCCAACAATAGTGTAACCATAACTAAGGTTCTAAATATCTATTGTATGAACTCAAACATATTCTGGCTAATTTGGGTAAGCTGATAGCCATTGCTAGATGCTATTATTCAGTTTGTGGATACTTCTACAAAATTGAATTAGAATGGTTTCTAATTATGTAAAATTAGATTAATCAAATTATCCATTGCTGACTTTAGTTGAAATCTATAATGTTAGTCCATATGCATCAACATGAAAATTGAAAAAGACCAAGAGTCCAATTTCAACTAAAAATCACCAACACTAAAACTGTTATAAATAGGCAAAAGTTAGAGAAATAACCTTTACTAAAGATAGGAGCAAAGCGGGTGCAAATATCACACTATAACTTTAGTAGCTATAACATAAAGAATGGCAGATAAAGAGAGGGAGGGAGATATACTGATATTATTTATTTGATTCTTTCTTTCGCAGTGTGTGTTTTGATAACACACAGATCAATCTATTTATGAAGCTACTCCCATGAGAACATCCAAAAATGATATGATGGCTACTTTTGACAATATTACATAACAACAAATATATCACTATCCTTTTTTCATCTTTTTCCAAATGCATGTGGGATGTGGGTATACTAATGCATGTGGGATGTAGGTATACACCATACAGCTTTTACAACACTCTCCCTTGGATGTCCATATATCAACATCAGTTGCCTTGTTAAAACCTTGATAGGAAAAACCCAATGGGAAAAATCCTAATCGAAGGAAAAAGAGTACAACATGCATGTCTCATGGATGCTCCCCCTGAATTATATCTCCCTCTAATTCTGCATTATTCAAATTTAGTTGATTGGTAAGCCGACGTAATCCGATTCCCTGCACTAACTTCTGAAATATGCACTTTGGTAAAGATTTGGTGAACAAGTCCGCCAGATTTTCATTGAAACGGATTTGTCTGACTTCAATAACTTTAGCCTTCTGAAGCTCATGTGCATTGAAAAACTTTGGAGATATATGTTTAGTCTTATCGCCCTTGATGAATCCTTCCTTTATTTGGGCAACACATGCTGCATTATCTTCATGGATGACAGTTGGAGTGTCTGTCTTTGAAGTGAGACCACATGAATTCCAGATATGATGGATCATTGATCTTAACAAAGAACATTCATGACTTGCTTCATGTAAAGCAAATATTTTCAAGTGATTGGAAGATGTAGCAACTGGTGTTTGCTTTGTTGAGTGCCATGAGATTGTTGTATCTCTATTAGTGTACATATCCAGTTTGTGAGCGGGCTTTATGCGGATCAAAGAGGAAACCAGCATCTGTATATCCAGCAAAGATCTGGTCATTTGTGGATTTCTCTAAGTAAAAGAGACCCATCTCTATTGTTCCACGAAGGTATCGCAAAACATCTTTGATTCTTTTCTAATGACGAATTGTTGGAGCAGAGTTATACCTTGCTAACAAGTTAACTGAAAAAGCTATATCTGGCCGAGTACACTATGCTAAATACAATAAAGCACCTATTGCACTCAGATATGGTACTTCTGGACCAAGGCCCATTTCATTATCTTATTTTGGACGAAATGGATCTTTCTTAATGTCTAAAGAACGAACGACCATTGGTGTGCTAAGTGGATAAGCCTTGTCCATTCCAAATCACTTCAGGATTTTTTCAATATAAGCTGATTGGTGGACCAAAATTCCACTAGCACAATGATCAATCTGCAGGCTGAGACAATATTTTGTTTTCCCAAGGTCTTTAATTTCAAATTCGCTTTCTAGATATTTAGCTGTTTTATTGAGTTCTTCAAGAGTTCCAACTAGGTTCATATCATTGACATATATTGCCACTATAGCAATCCAAAATTGGATTTCTTAATAAACACATAAGGGCAAATGACATTGTTGATATATCCTTCTTTGATCAAATACTCATTGAGACAATTATGCCACATTCGTCCATATTATTTCAGCCCATATAATGATCGCCTTAATTTGATTGAGAGCATACCTCGTGGTTTGTTAGTCATTTTTGGCAACTTAAGTCCTTCTAGGACTTTCATATATATGTCTGTATCTAATTCTCCATATAGATACGCGGTGATGACATTCATAAGTTGCATGTCAAGTTTTTTTGAAACCATTAAACTTATTAAGTAACGGAATGTAATTGCGTCCATTACAAGAGAGTATGTCTCCTCATAATCAATTCTAGGTCTTTGTGAAAAACCTTGTGCAACGAGCCATGCTTTATATCTTGCAATCTCATTTTTCTCATTGCGCTTTCTTGTGAATACCCATTTGTAACCCATGAGATTTAAATCAGGCGGGGTTTAGACTATCGGTCCAAAAACACTTCGCCTTTCCAAGGAATTTAATTCTGCTTGGATTGCATCTTTCCATTTAGGCCAATCTTGTCTCTGTTTGCATTCATCAATAGAGCAGGGCTCAATATCATCGCTTAATATGATTTCACTGGCTACTGAGAATGCGAACATGCCGTCGATGATTATTTCATTTCGATCCCACAATTCATTAGTACATGCATAATTTATGGAGATTTCTTTGCTTTCATGTACTTCTGTCTCTTCAAGGACATGTGTCTCATCAAGGACATTTTCCTTTTTAGAATCATGAATTGGGAATTTATCATTCATTTTCTTTTCTTGAATGATTTCATTTGGATTCATCTGTGCCCTCGTCTTTCTCTTTCGAGGGGTTGAATCTCTTGAACTTGGGGGTCTACCGCGCTTCAAGCGTGCACCAGATGATTCATTTGCTACCACTTTATTTTGTTCAACAGGGACATCCATTCTTACATGTGCATTTGCAGCTGGTATATGTGACTTTGTCACTTTTGAAGCATCATTAAATGCATCTGGCATTTGATTAGCAATACTTTGAAGGTAAACGATCATTTTCACATTGAGTGCTTCGTGGATCAAAATAAGATAAGATGGGAACAACCCATGACAGGTCTTGCCGTTCTTCTAGAACGGTCGTTTCTCCCCCTAATGACGAGAAGACTGTCTTATCAAAATGACAATCCGCGAAACTAGCTGTAAATATATCACCTGTCAGGGGTTCCAAATATCTAATGATGGTGAATCAAAACCCACATGAATTCCCAGTTTGCACTGAGGTCCCATTTTAGTGTGTTGTGGCAGTGCAATAGGCACATAAACACCATAACCAAAAACTCGTAAATGTGAAATGTTTGGCTGATGCCCAAACACAAGTTGTACTGAGGAGTATTGGTGGTTGGCTATAGGTCTAAATCGAACCAATGATATAGCATGTAAGATGGCATGTCCCCATGCAGAAATTGTTAATTTTGTTTTTATAAGTAGAGTGCAAGCTATTAACTGAAGCCTCTTGATCAATGCTTCTGCTAAACCATTTTGAGTATGGACATGAGGAACAGGGTGTTTAACATCAACGCCCAATGTCTTGCAGTAATCATTAAAGGTTTGTGACGTAAATTCACCAGCGTTATCAAGTTGGATTGACTTAAGGGGGTAATTTGGGAACTGTTCTCGCAACTTAATCATATGAGCAAGAAGTTTCGCAAAAGCTACATTTTGAGTAGACAAGAGACAAACATGTGACCATCGGGTAAATGCATCAACCAAAACCATAAAATATCGAAATGGTCCATAAGATGGTTGAATAGGCCCACAAATATTGCAAAAATGATGGGGATTCAGCATTAACTTTTAGTTGTGATGGTCTAATTACCAACTTCCCTTGAGAATATGCCTTGTAAGGGTTATCATTTGAGATACCAATGTGTTTGCTCAATAATGGATGTCCATTAAAGTTGGTAATGATCCTACGCATCATGGTGGATCCTGGATGGCACAGACGGTTATACCAAAGCATGTAAACTTTTGAATCAATGAACTTTTGGTTCATGACAGCATGTGATTCAACTGTCTTTTTGAATGTATAATATAATCCACTCGACAAACCACACAACTTCTCCAATATACACTTCTGGGTATTATTGGAGGTAATGCATAGATACTCCACATTTTCTGCATTTTTCGTTTCAATGTGGTATCCATTTAAACGTTTGTCTTTGAAACTCAACAAATTTCGAGTAGATCAAGTAGTATACAATGCATTTTGAATGGATAATATTGTTCCATTTGGTAACATAATCTGGGCTTTCCCTGAGCCTTCAATAACATCTGATTGCCCTGATATTGTTGTTACCCTTACTTTTGTAAGCATTAAGCTTGAGAAATACTTTCGATCACGAAGTATTGTATGCGTGGTTGTGTTGTCTACAAGACAAATATCTTCGCCATTTTTCATGTTTTGAGAATAACCACAGTTTTTATCCATGCTTTCTGAGTAAACGGGATCACAGTTAAAAACAACTTATTCATAAAAGGAAATTGAAATGCCACTTTTATTGAATTGAAATGCGAGTTTTAAACTACAAGTTCAGAATAAAAAATACATCAAACATAAATGATTTAATCAGACCAATACACTTCATTCCTTCTTTCCATTATGAATTCTCAAGCATTTAGGTGGGTTGTGTTTAACTGCCCTGATTAGTTGAGCACTGGATTAGGTATATCCATTGGTCTAGCCTAGTCGAGGAAATTGATTTCGACACCCCTCTCCTTAAGGGACGCTTGATATAGATCCACCTGATGTTTTGGGGTACAACAGGTACGCACCCCGTGCCCATTGCCACAACACCTATGGCAAGCTTCTTTAGAGTTTCTAGGAATGTTGTTCATATGAGCTTTGCCTTTGTGGCGATTTGCATTCTTGAAGCTCAGGCTTGAATTATGCCTTAGAACCTGTTTGTGAAACTGGACACCATGGTTCTTACCTTTCCCGTTCCACTGGCTTCGCTTGTGGCCATGTCCTCATTTGTAATTATTGCCACAAGAGGATGTGGTATTCCATTCAAGGCAAACAACATTCATTTCTGGGAATGGTGTCGATCCAGTAGGTCGGGACTGATGATTCTTCATCAAGAGCTCATTGTTTTGTTTAGCTACTAGGAGCACAAATATCAGCTGGTTGTATTCATTAAAGCCTCACTCTCTATATTATTGTTGCAGAAGCACGTTGGAGGCATGAAAGGTGTTGAAAATCTTTTCCAGCATATCTTCCTCAGTGATGGTTTCCCCACAGAGCTTCATCTGGGAGCTAATTCTGAACATTGCAGATTATACTCAGCCACTGACTTAAAATCCTGGATCCTTAGGTGAGTCCACTCATAACAAGCTCTTGAAAGAATCACTGTTTTCTGGGGATTGTATTTGTTTTTCAATGCCTTCCAAAGAGCTAATGGATCTTCAACCGTAAGGTACTCGCTCTTTAGTCCTTCATCAAGGTGGCGACGAATAAAGATCATGGCCTTCGCCCGATCTTGAGAAGATGCACTGTTTTCCTCCCTAATGGTTTCTCCAAGATTTCTTGCCTCTAGATGGATCTTGGTATCCACTACCCAGGTAAGGTAGTTCTTCTCACTAATGTCCAAGGCAACAAAATCAAGCTTTGCCAAGTTTGCCATTTTCTGTTCTGAAAGAAAAATGAGATGTGTAAGAACTTGCAATAATATGTATTCCTGGAGGAATATAATGTTAGAACTTCTGGTTCTTACAAATTTTTCATTTTGATCTTTAGGCCAAAATGATAAACACTCGGAACTTGAGGCTCGAGATTTGCATGATTGATGAGAAGGGCGATTGTACTGCATCATTGTCATTGAAGTAAGCATAGGATGGGCGATTATTTCGTACCACTTAAACTGCAAGAAAATTTAACTATGCAGAGTAGGGTGGGCGATTATACCACACCACCTAAAATTGTAGTCAAATTAAATAGCAGTCAAATTTAAATATGCAGGGTGGACGATTATACTGTACCACTTAAAATTGCAGTAAAATTAAATCTGCAGTCCAAGATGGGTGATGATACCGCACCATCTTTTATCGCAATAAAATTAACATAAATAAATACTGGGTTAGTAATCAAGAGCTACACCAAATACGAAATCAAATATATAAGTAATTGTTAAATTGAGAACGAGAAGTAGGTAAGGTGCAAATAGTTCTTCACGAGAGTATATCCAGCAAGTGAGGCAAAGAAAGAAGAAGAACTAATAAAATCCTAGGAGGAAACATTTTTTTCTTTCGGTGAAGGGAAATGAGAAATGGTTAGAGAGTCGTGCTGATAACGTGTTATAAATAGGCAAAAGTTAGAGAAATAATCTTTGCTAAAGACATGAGCAAAACAGGTGCAAAATATCACACTATAACTTTAGTAGCTATAACATAAAGGATGACAGATAAAGAGAGGGAGGGAGATATACTGATATTATTTATTTGATTCTTTCTTTCGCATTTTGTGTTTTGATAACACATGGATCAATTTATTTATAGAGCTACTCCCATGAGAACATCCAAAATGATATGATGACTACTTTTGACAATATTACATAACAACAAATATATTACTATCCTTTTCATCTTTTTCCAAATGCATGTGGGATGTGGGCATACACCATACAACTTTTACAACAAAAACATAATTTTGTTGGCAAACCAAAGATAACTGTACATTTGAAAACAAGAGATGAAAATAAAAATTTAAAAAAAAGGGGCAAAATATGTTGAGGAAAATCAAGGTTTGGGCTTGGGCCGCTTGGCCCCAGCCACTACGTATCCAAGTTTCCAGCTGTATGTTTGGTAGTGATTAACTGGTCCTCCGACTCAATTGTCATTTCTTGGCCGTGTGTCTCAGCTTCTAAAAGTCTCTAATTTTTACTCCCTTCGCTCTCTCTCTCTGCATCCTTCTCTCTGATTTCTGCTGTGTTTCACTAACGTTTCGTTTGTGTTTTTTTTTTCTGTGAAGTTTCTAAAACTTCTTACCATTTTCTTTCATTCTCTGGCCCCCCCTTCAGGCTCATCCATCTTCATGGCTTCCAGTGAGTCTCCCTCTCTCCCTCTCTCCCTCTCTCCCTCTGTCTTCCACACACAGACAGCACACTTGAGAAAACTCTGACTTCATTGTTTATATTGGTTGTTTTTGGTTTTGGGGATGTGGGTTTTTGGTTAATTAATCTCTTGATCTAGTTGGAAATTGGGGTTGGGATTTTGCAGCTTGTATCCGTGGAAGTTTTTGGCACTGCTCATAGAATAGGTTAACCATGTAAATGCAGCAGTGCTTAGTACTTGTTTGATGCATTGCCATCAATTTTCCTGTGAATCTGATTCTGAATTCAATTGGGTCTGGTTTCTTATGGTAATTGGTAAATGATATAGAAAGATAGAAAAGGTGAAGAACTGCTTTCTTGGGTTATATATATGTTACAATTGTGTTGCATGAACAGATTCTGATTGAAATTTAATTAGAGGGTTCTTATTGTCTGCTTATTTTTCGTAGAATCATTTCTTATACCAAGCTAGTCGATGCACTGCACGATTCATATTTTATTTTATGATTTTAGTTATTTGATAATTTCTGATAGGATTTGGGTGGCAGGTAGCCTAGGGACATTGAATGCTAAAATCACAAACTTGAACTTCGGTAAAGCAAGAGTTGGGGTTCTAAAGTCATATGGCGTAAGAAGTTGGACGGGGAGAAAACCACAATTGTACTCATGTTTATCGATATCAAGACAGCCAGAGAAAGCATTACATGTGCGCAGCATTCCATCACTAGAAACCCTGTGTAAGTTCATTTTACTGATGTAACTTGTTTCCTTTTCGTCCCTCGGTAGTTATACATCAAGTCTGGAATTTGCTTATCAGTATTTGAAACATCAATCAAATCTGGAATTTGCTTACCAGTACTTGAAACATTAAGTTTGTTTGATTGTTATTCAATCACAAGTGGCTTCTCAATAACCGATGCATGTACATAAATATCTACATGCTATTACATTAGAATCTCTGTTTATTTTAAGCTTATAAAATTTGGGCAGTAGCTCATACTGAAGTGAAAATGACATGGAATTGAGTATTTGATAGTCTGGATATATTTACAAGTGCAATTATATCCACTTTAGCAAATAGTTTTTCAAAGAAAAATAATCCATTTTCTTAAGTTGCATTGTCTAGGTACGGTATGTGATTTTACAATCTTGTATTCCTATTATATTCTTCAATCAATGTTGAAGCGACGAATGATATTTGTTTATCATATTTTGTATAAAACAAATGATTGGAGGTATATTGTTGCATTTCCAAAACTATAGTGTACATCTTGAAACCTGTTAAGTCATATTTGGCCATATTTATATATCCAGTAATCTGCGACTGAAACTTTGGGTAGGCATTATCTTGGGATTATTATTGTGTATAATTCGACGGATATTGTAAGTTTGACTGATTTGTAAATGTTAAGACTTTTTAATCTTTTCTCTCTATATTTTGTTCCGTCATAATTTCCCTTTCATTCTTTATTTGTTTCCCCTCCAATACATGAGCTGTGAAACTTGAGAATCTGTCCCATTGGCAGAATAACTGAGGATGACATTTTTTTTTTTAGTACAGATACATTTACTGAATATGACAGTTTTGAAGTACGAACTTGTAGAAACAAAAATAATATTTACACTGCATATGGTATTGACATGAAAATATTGGTTCTTGTATTGTATAATCTATTCATAACACAATGCTTTTGTTGATGATCTAATAGCTGCTACAAGTTTAGAAGAGGTTCCTGAAGAGAGTGGAGATTCTGGTCCGACAAATCAGCTCATTCAAAATTTTGACGAGGTAACTTCACTAATAATTTACAACCCTTGTTCTATGCCCCATGTCTAAATTTGACAAATAATTATGGATTAGTGCCGTTTTGAATGTAGGCATGGTTGTTTCTTAGATTTTTATCTTGGGAGGAATTATGATCCAAGAACTATTTTTTCAATGTTGTCCTTTTTATGTATCAAATGGTAAGACAAACACGAAGGGCAAATGTAAAATCCTTCCAGTTGCATTTAGTTGCACAAGTTTACTTTTTTAGTTTGTGTTGAAAAAAAAGGGGAGAAAATAGGTTATTGGTAGGTTTGCTATAACCCACAAGTTGCATGCATTTAATCTTCGTCACTGGTTTTGGGAAATCCTGCTATGGTCTATTGTATATCGGAACATAATGCTTTCTAGTACTTAAATATAAGAAAGAAAAGACAAGCTTCATTCTTAGACTGAAAAATATGTATTTCTAGGCCGGTTTAGTATAGACCTGGATGGCATTGTGAAATATAGGGATATTTTTATGAAATCTGTCTACTTTTTGTTTCCAGTACTATCTTAACACACGACCAAATTGAAGTATCCGTGCATCATAGGTTGTTGAAGTGCCCCCATAAAATTTTCCTGTTGAAATTTACTTCTGGTAGCGTCGCCATGCAATTCGTGGCTTTCATTTTATTTATAATTAGATTACCGAATTTTCTCATCATTTACTGAAAAAAAAGCACGCTTGTGATCACTTTTTTGAGTTTGAAACCTGTACATTGGTTAATCTTGTTTGTAGGTACAATCTTTGCTCACAGCAATATGTGATACACCTACAGTTGCAGAGGTCAAAGTAAAAGTAAGCAAGACCGTTTCTCTATTTTAACTTAATAATTTACATGAATTATAAATAATCTTGCAACATACAATTAAATTTTTCATTCCAAACAACTCTCCTTTTTTCTTTATGCTTCCTATTAGTATGGGGTGCTTCTGTTGATCCTCCATCCGGTATATTATTAATTCACACATAATCAGATCGGTGGATTTCGGTTAAATGTGGTGAGGCAGCTGACTGAAAAATTTAGCACACCACCTCCCCCAAGTCCTACCCCTGTTAGTGCTAGTGAAAATACTAAAGCACTTGATTCGAATGGCGCTGTTCCTACACAATCTGTAGCTATCACTAGACAAGTATCGTCTTCGAGGAGTATCCAGACTTTGGTAGATAGAGCGACAGATGATGGCTTGGTGTTAATTCGTTCTCCACGAGTAAGAAGCCAAACAACATGCACTTTATCATCTTATAAAATCTGGATACTAAAATAACCAATGGTGCAGGTGGGGTTGTTTAGGAGATCTCGAACTATAAAGGGGAAGCGTGCTCCACCATCATGTAAAGAGGTACATCTTTTTACGATGATTTATTAATTTTGAGGGAAAAATTGTGGAATTTTGTGCTTGCTTAAAGGCAGTAATGGCTGGCACACTGCCAGGAAGTGGGGATAATTTGTTTTCTTTTGCTTAATGTTGGACCTTTGATGGGCTTGTACTTCTTGGCTTGTTAATTTTTCGGCTTAGTATAGGTTCATTTTGTACTATAATGTATATCACGCTATTTTATACAACCGATATGCTCTCTTTATCATATCATTGACAAAATGCTTTAGTCTCTTAAGTTACTTTTCTAATTCTTTCCGTTTTACACAACAGAAGCAAACCGTGAAGGAGGGACAAGTGATTTGCTACATAGAACAGCTTGGTGGGGAGCTCCCGATTGAGGTATGCATCAGATGAGAGACGCAGGGTGTTCAATTTTCTCTTCCCCTCCCAGCTGTTGTCCTTTATCTTTTAACATAGTTTTTGACTTATCCATTTTTTCTTTTGAAGTCTGATGTAGCTGGGGAGGTTAGCAGGATACTTCGAGAAGATGGCGGTAAGTTTTTATACATTTCAGTTCTTTTAATGCCGGATTTTGTGATGCTACTGGTGTCACATTATCATGTAATTTTCGTTTTATCTTAACAGATCCCGTCGGATATGGTGATGCTCTTGTTGCAGTTCTCCCCTCATTTCCCGGGATTTAGAAACTTCAATAGACGATCGGTTGAATACTAGTGTACTGAAAAATAAAGTAGATTTGTTCTAATTTTCTTTTATTTGTCTCCTTTCTACCATCAATTTTACAGTAAATCTTTCGTAACTTATTACACAAACTATAAATGAAACGCAGCGTTACTTGTTGCCATCAAATTCGATATGTTTTTCTGTTAATATAGTTTTTTGACTCATTCATTGTTCGTTCTTTTGAAAAAAGAACCCAGAATTAGTGTTTTGTTGGTGCGTTAGGTGCAAGAAAACTATCTGCTTAGTATATTTAACATGCTACCGATTCGTGCTGTGGGTCCGAAGTAAGGACTTAGGTTGTGGTTAGTTGCCTAAAGGGGAGGAGATTGCAAGGGAAATCAATTCGCGTTCAAATTACTTTAAAGAAAAAAAAAGGCTAAGTAGGTTGAGTTTGAGCGACTAAAACTTGAAGTAACCAAAAATTGCACTTCAAGTTTTGGAAATCTAGCTGCGCATGACAGCCTTAAACATGCCTCTGTCCCTAATATTACTAACTTGAGCGTCATAGTGTCTTTCACTAGCACCGCATTGGTTGCCATCATCCTCGAGACTTGCTCATCTTGTATGTTATGTTGTAGTCCCAAAAAACAAAAATATCGTGCTCAAACATATCTTTCAAATCATTAAGTCAAGAAATGAAACACGACAATCTTATAGTTGCTGAAACAAATTTATCAACTATGTCTTATCATATCATCTTATTGGATATGACTATCAAGATGATTGTATTGAATACATGTAAGTATTGTAGTCAGTCTACATCGTATTGAATTTGGCTACAATTATCAACTTAACAATCGAGATCTGTGTACTCTCTTTGTTTTTCTTTTGTGCCTTCGGGAATTAAATTGACATTTCGAAGAACCCTATCCAACATCAAGAACCAAACATATTGACATGTGACATCACTTCATTAGAGATCTCATAAAGGGTAAAATTGTTACTTTAATCTTTGGGCCAACTGAGAAACAGCTACTGTCTTTGAGCCAAATTAAATAGGTTGAATAGCTAAGCTTCCAAGTTTTTCTAGTATGTCCTGTTTTTGTGCATGTTTCTGCCTTGTTACATATAATTATATTTTTTTCTCTATATGCATCTCTTAACTGCCATACATTGTTAGTATTTTGTGGATTAACCTTGCCTAATTCCACTGTGATGTCAAAGGTTCTCCCAACTATGGCTGATAGCCTCTGAAAATCATCTTTCCATTTCACAAAAGCTTATGTTTATTTAGAGGTTAAGTTTGCTTTGGTATTGACTGAGTTGTAGCGACCCTCCTTACTCTATAATTTGAGCTTTGTATCAATTCCACTCAGTGCTCCTCAAAATAAAATCATTAATATGGGTTTCAATATCATCAATTATGGGCAACATTCTCAAATATCCAAAAAGGGATGTTCAAATATTCATCCCTACAAAAGTGTTCTCTTATGCAATGTCATGTGTCATCAAATTATTTCCACTTGTCATAAAAGTTCAAAAGTTTCTTGGGGGGCCTTAACTACATTTTGTAACCATATCATATGACTTGTGTATCTTATTACCATATGCCACCTTCAATTTTCTTTTGGTCTTGACTTTCCATTGTGAGTAGTTTTGTGTCTTGCTCCTTGTTCACATTATGTTGGAAGTGTTGTTTCTTATGCTCAATGGATTATTAAAAGTTTGGTTAGCCTCCGAATTGATCTTAACCATAGTGGCTTGGAGTTTTAACACTGCATGTCTGTTTCTTAAGTTCTTGAATTGCTAATCTTACCTTGGAAGCATAGATATTCAAACTGCTTCATGTTTCAATTCCCTTGTGGATTGTCTCGTTGGTTGTAGTTTACTAGTGCTGAGATTAAGCATATCTTCCTTGATCTCTATTTTTATGTTGCGTGTTGTCTAAATTGATTGGGTACATTGTTGCGTACTCTTGCACAAAACTGTTTTTAAATGGACAATTTCCTCTTTAGTCAATTCACTCTCTCGTTAGAGAAGTGAAAAATATTAAGGGTATTTCTGTGACTTCTCATTATGTTTTAACCTTTTCATCTTAACCGCTAGTGATATCTTCTTCAGTTTCGATTACCTTCACAATGTCATAGGTTTTTGTTCTCTAAACTCTCTCAGTTTTCACTTTCACCTCTGCTGTTAGTATGCACTCTTTGAGTTGATCACATATCGTTATGACATAGAAGCCTGCCACTGTCAAGCCTATGAGGACCCTATTGTTCCTCTTTCCAAAGGTCAAGCCTCCAAGTCCTGTCTTAAACCCTTCTATCGTAATTGGTCTGAATTTCTTTGAAACATTCTTGGACCCAAGAATAGAAATCTCACTCTTGAAGCTACGAAAGTTTTGCATGCTATGTTTTCTCTTTCTAATGTGCCTTTTGGGTATGTGATTACTTTCCAAAACCAAACGTCTTGGAAAATAGCAACGTGGGTCCACCATTCATCCCTATCTCATTATCATGTTGTGTGAACATGCTGGAGTTTCTTCTAGGCCTAGTGATGTTTGCCCTAGGTCTACCAAAGATTTAGATAAACACCTCATGCAACTTTGTAATGTGATGTATGTTATGTCTCACGGTGAGCCTCGTCCTCTACCTTCACCAAAAGGGTCTCAAACTATCTGAGGCCTGGTATGATGGTGATCAAAATGGTTCTGCTTCCTCTGATGAAGCTGTTGTAGAAATTGAAACTTCTGGTTCTCCTCTTCGATTCATTGTTCCCTCATTCCGAGAAGATCTAGTGGTTCTGTCTTCATCCATTAGGGTCGTGTTTATGGCGGTGTAGCATTTTGATGAAAGCTCATGTTATGGATGAGAAGGAATTTTGTTGGTGTACTGTGTGTGCTAAGTTCATTTCATAACTTTATTCTTTTGTGCTTCTCTCATGTCAAGTTGCATTCTCAACTCCATCTCCATCATTCCTTTGAGTTATCTATATCTATGGTTTTGGTCCCTTCCTCAAAACCTTACATGTTGTATGCTTTGAATTCTGCACCTCTAATATTACTGTGGCTTTTGTCCATAAATTGGAAGAAGATATCTCGAGTCAATTCGAGTTGGATGACTATAACTTTAAGGACGAGTTCTAATCTATTGAGTTATGATGCTATGTTCCTCTCTTGCGTTCTAGCTTGAAAGTCATTAGGGTATTGCTTGTGGGGGAGTGAGTTATTTAGGAGAGCACTAATTTTGGGGAAGTATTTTTCCTTTTTGGACTTTGTGTTATAAGTTGCATCACTTGTGTTTTACTTTGGATTATTTTTATGACATGTACTTCCTTGTTGGTAGTCTAATTGTTGCCACACTTTGCTTTGGTGTGCTTATATGATTTGTTGCTCATTTTAATCCATTGTGTGCTTGTTGCCCTCGCATGTGATTTTTCACCGTGACTTTGTCTTACCATGACAAAATGGGAGAGAATTTAAAATCCATATGGTTCATCAAATACGCAAAATACGAAATCAAATATATAAGTAATTGTTAAATTGAGAACGAGAAGTAGGTAAGGTGCAAACAGTTCTTCACGAGAGTATATCTAGCAGGTGAGGCAAAGAAAGAAGAACATTAAAATCCTAGGAGGAAACATTTTTTTCTTTCGGCGAAGGGAAATGAGAAATGATTACAGAGTCGTGCTGATAACGTGTTATAAATAGGTAAAAGTTAGAGAAAAAACCTTTGCTAAAAACATGAGCAAAACAAGTGCAAAATATCACACTATAACTTTAGTAGCTATAACACAAAGGATGACAGATAAAGAGAGGGAGGGAGATATACTGATATTATTTATTTGATTCTTTCTTTCGCATTTTGTGTTTTGATAACACATGGATCAATTTATTTATAGAGCTACTCCCATGAGAACATCCAAAATGATATGATGACTACTTTTGACAATATTACATAACAACAAATATATTACTATCCTTTTCATCTTTTTCCAAATGCATGTGGGCTGTGGGTATACTAATGCATGTGGGATGTGGGCATACTAATGCATGTGGGATGTGGGCATACACCATACAACTTTTACAACAAAAACTACAACTTTTACAACAAAAACATAATTTTGTTGGCAAACCAAACATAACTGTACATTTGAAAAGAAGAGATGAAAATAAAAATTTAAAAAAAAGGGGCAAAATATGTTGAGGAAAATCAAGGTTTGGGCTTGGGCCGCTTGGCCCCAGCCACTACGTTTCCAAGTTTCCAGCTGTATGTTTGGTAGTGATTAACTGGTCCTCCTACTCAATTGTCATTTCTTGGCCGTGTGTCTCAGCTTCTCAAAGTCTCTAATTTTTACTCCCTTCGCTCTCTCTCTCTCTGCATCCTTCTCTCTGATTTCTGCTGTGTTTCACTGACGTTTCGTTTGTGTTTTTTTTTCTCTGAAGTTTCTAAAACTTCTTACCATCTTCTTTCATTCTCTGGCCCCCCTTCAGGCTCATCCATCTTCATGGCTTCCAGTGAGTCTCCCTCTCTCCCTCTCTCCCTCTCTCTTCCACACACAGACAGCACACTTGAGAAAACTCTGACTTCAATGTTTATATTGGTTGTTTTTGGTTTTGGGGATGTGGGTTTTTGGTTAATTAATCTCTTGATCTAGTTGGAAATTGGGGTTGGGATTTTGCAGCTTGTATCCGTGGAAGTTTTTGGCACTGCTCATAGAATAGGTTAACCATGTAAATGCAGCAGTGCTTAGTACTTGTTTGATGCATTGCCATCAATTTTCCTGTGAATCTGATTCTGAATTCAATTGGGTCTGGTTTCTTATGGTAATTGGTAAATGATATAGAAAGATAGAAAAGGTGAAGAACTGCTTTCTTGGGTTATATATATGTTACAATTGTGTTGCATGAACAGATTCTGATTGAAATTTAATTAGAGGGTTCTTATTGTCTGCTTATTTTTCGTAGAATCATTTCTTATACCAAGCTAGTCGATGCACTGCACGATTCATATTTTATTTTATGATTTTAGTTATTTGATAATTTCTGATAGGATTTGGGTGGCAGGTAGCATAGGGACATTGAATGCTAAAATCACAAACTTGAACTTCGGTAAAGCAAGAGTTGGGGTTCTAAAGTCATATGGCGTAAGAAGTTGGACGGGGAGAAAACCACAATTGTACTCATGTTTATCGATATCAAGACAGCCAGAGAAAGCATTACAAGTGCGCAGCATTCCATCACTAGAAACCCTGTGTAAGTTCATTTTATTGATGTAAATTGTTTCCTTTTCGTCCCTCGGTAGTTATACATCAAGTCTGGAATTTGCATATCAGTATTTGAAACATCAATCAAATCTGGAATTTGCTTACCAGTTCTTGAAACATTAAGTTTGTTTGATTGTTATTCAATCACAAGTGGCTTCTCAATAACCGATGCATGTACATAAATATCTACATGCTATTACATTAGAATCTCTGTTTATTTTAAGCTTATAAAATTTGGGCAGTAGCTCATACTGAAGTGAAAATGACATGGAAATTGAGTATTTGATAGTCTGGATATATTTACAAGTGCAATTATATCCACTTTAGCAAACAGTTTTTCAAGGAAAAATAATCCATTTTCTTAAGTTACATTGTCTAGGTACGGTATGTGATTTTACAGTCTTGTATTCCTATTATATTCTTCAATCAATGTTGAAGCGACGAATGATATTTGTTTATCATATTTTTTATAAAACAAATGATTGGAGGTATATTGTTGCATTTCCAAAACTATAGTGTACATCTTGAAACCTGTTAAGTCATATTTGGTCATATTTATATATCCAGTAATCTGCGACTGAAACTTTGGGTAGGCATTATCTTGGGATTATTATTGTGTATAATTCGACGGATATTGTAAGTTTGACTGATTTGTAAATGTTAAGAGTTTTTAATCTTTTCTCTCTATATTTTGTTCCGTCATAATTTCCCTTTCATTCTTTATTTGTTTCCCCTCCAATACATGAGCTGTGAAACTTGAGAATCTGTCCCATTGGCATAGTAACTGAGGATGACATTTTTTTTTCTAGTACAGATACATTTACTGAATATGACAGTTTTGAAGTACGAACTTGTAGAAACAAAAATAATATTTACACTGCATATGGTATTGACATGAAATTATTGGTTCTTGTAATGTATAATCTATTCATAACACAATGCTTTTGTTGATGATCTAATAGCTGCTACAAGTTTAGAAGAGGTTCCTGAAGAGAGTGGAGATTCTGGTCCGACAAATCAGCTCATTCAAAATTTTGACGAGGTAACTTCACTAATAATTTACAACCCTTATTCTATGCCCCATGTCTAAATTTGACAAATAATTATGGATTAGTGCAGTTTTGAATGTAGGCATGGTTGTTTCTTAGATTTTTATCTTGGGAGGAATTATGATCCAAGAACTATTTTTTCAATGTTGTCCTTTTTATGTATCAAATGGTAAGACAAACACGAAGGGCAAATGTAAAATCCTTCCAGTTGCATTTAGTTGCACAAGTTTACTTTTTTAGTTTGTGTTGAAAAAAAAGGGGAGAAAAAAGGTTATTGGTAGGTTTGCTATAACCCACAAGTTGCATGCATTTAATCTTCATCACTGGTTTTGGGAAATCCTGCTATGGTCTATTGTATATCGGAACATAATGCTTTCTAGTACTTAAATATAAGAAAGAAAAGACAAGCTTCATTCTTAGACTGAAAAATATGTATTTCTAGGCCGGTTTAGTATAGACCTGGATGGCATTGTGAAATATAGGGATATTTTTATGAAATCTGTCTACTTTTTGTTTCCAGTACTATCTTAACACACGACCAAATTGAAGTATCCGTGCATCATAGGTTGTTGAAGTGCCCCCATAAAATTTTCCTGTTGAAATTTACTTCTGGTAGCGTTGCCATGCAATTCGTGGCTTTCATTTTATTTATAATTAGATTACAGAATTTTCTCATCATTTACTGAAAAAAAAGCACGCTTGTGATCACTTTTTTGAGTTTGAAACCTGTACATTGGTTAATCTTGTTTGTAGGTACAATCTTTGCTCACAGCAATATGTGATACACCTATAGTTGCTGAGGTCAAAGTAAAAGTAAGCAAGACCGTTTCTCTATTTTAACTTAATAATTTACATGAATTATAAATAATCTTGCAACATACGATTAAATTTTTCATTCCAAACAACTCTCCTTTTTTCTTTATGCTTCCTATTAGTATGGGGTGCTTCTGTTGATCCTCCATCCGGTATATTATTAATTCACACAATCTAACCACATAATCAGATCGGTGGATTTCGGTTAAATGTGGTGAGGCAGCTGACTGAAAAATTTAGCACACCACCTCCCCCAAGTCCTACCCCTGTTAGTGCTAGTGAAAATACTAAAGCACTTGATTCGAATGGCGCTGTTCCTACACAATCTGTAGCTATCACTAGACAAGTATCGTCTTTGAGGAGTATCCAGACTTTGGTAGATAGAGCGACAGATGATGGCTTGGTGTTAATTCGTTCTCCACGAGTAAGAAGCCAAACAACATGCACTTTATCATCTTATAAAATCTGGATACTAAAATAACCAATGGTTCAGGTGGGGTTGTTTAGGAGATCTCGAACCATAAAGGGGAAGTGTGCTCCACCATCATGTAAAGAGGTACATCTTTTTACGATGATTTATTAATTTTGAGGGAAAAATTGTGGAATTTTGTGCTTGCTTAAAGGCAGTAATGGCTGGCACACTGCCAGGAAGTGGGGATAATTTGTTTTCTTTTGCTTAATTTTGGACCTTTGATGGGCTTGTACTTCTTGGCTTGTTAATTTTTCGGCTTAGTATAGGTTCATTTTGTACTATAATGTATATCGCCCTATTTTATACAACCGATATGCTCTCTTTATCATATCATTGACAAAATGCTTTAGTCTCTTAAGTTACTTTTCTAATTCTTTCCGTTTTACACAACAGAAGCAAACCGTGAAGGTGGGACAAGTGATTTGCTACATAGAACAGCTTGGTGGGGAGCTCCCGATTGAGGTATGCATCAGATGAGAGACGCAGGGTGTTCAATTTTCTCTTCCCCTCCCAGCTGTTGTCCTTTATCTTTTAACATAGTTTTTGACTTATCCATTTTTTCTTTTGAAGTCTGATGTAGCTGGGGAGGTTAGCAGGATACTTCGAGAAGATGGCGGTAAGTTTTTATACATTTCAGTTCTTTTAACGCCGGATTTTGTTGATGCTACTGGTGTCACATTATCATGTAATTTTCGTTTTATCTTAACAGATCCCGTCGGATATGGTGATGCTCTTGTTGCAGTACTCCCCTCATTTCCCGGGATTTAGAAACTTCAATAGACGATCGGTTGAATACTAGTGTACTGAAAAATAAAGTAGATTTGTTCTAATTTTCTTTTATTTGTCTCCTTTCTACCATCAATTTTACAGTAAATCTTTCGTAACTTATTACACAAACTATAAATGAAACGCAGCGTTACTTGTTGCCATCAAATTCGATATGTTTTTCTGTTAATATAGTTTTTTGACTCATTCATTGTTCGTTCTTTTGAAAAAAGAACCCAGAATTAGTGTTTTGTTGGTGCGTTAGGTGCAAGAAAACTATCTGCTTAGTATATTTAACATGCTACCGATTCGTGCTGTGGGTCCGAAGTAAGGACTTAGGTTGTGGTTAGTTGCCTAAAGGGGAGGAGATTGCAAGGGAAATCAATTCGCGTTCAAATTACTTTAAAGAAAAAAAAAGGCTAAGTAGGTTGAGTTTGAGCGACTAACACTTGAAGTAACCAAAAATTGCACTTCAAGTTTTGGAAATCTAGCTGCGCATGACAGCCTTAAACATGCCTCTGTCCCTAATATTACTAACTTGAGCGTCATAGTGTCTTTCACTAGCACCGCATTGGTTGCCATCATCCTCGAGACTTGCTCATCTTGTATGTTATGTTGTAGTCCCAAAAAACAAAAATATCGTGCTCAAACATATCTTTCAAATCATTAAGTCAAGAAATGAAACACGACAATCTTATAGTTGCTGAAACAAATTTATCAACTATGTCTTATCATATCATCTTATTGGATATGACTGTCAAGATGATTGTATTGAATACATGTAAGTATTGTAGTCAGTCTACATCGTATTGAATTTGGCTACAATTATCAACTTAACAATCGAGATCTGTCTACTCTCTTTGTTTTTCTTTTGTGCCTTCGGGAATTAAATTGACATTTCGAAGAACCCTATCCAACATCAAGAACCAAACATATTGACATGTGACATCACTTCATTAGAGATCTCATAAAGGGTAAAATTGTTACTTTAATCTTTGGGCCAACTGAGAAACAGCTACTGTCTTTGAGCCAAATTAAATAGGTTGAATAGCTAAGCTTCCAAGTTTTTCTAGTATGTCCTGTTTTTGTGCATGTTTCTGCCTTGTTACATATAATTATATTTTTTTTCTCTATATGCATCTCTTAACTGCCATACATTGTTAGTATTTTGTGGATTAACCTTGCCTAATTTTTCCACTGTGATGTCAAAGGTTCTTCCAACTATGGCTGATAGCCTCTGAAAATCATCTTTCCATTTCACAAAAGCTTATGTTTATTTAGAGGTTAAGTTTGCTTTGGTATTGAATGAGTTGTAGCGACCCTACTTACTCTATAATTTGAGCTTTGTATCATTTCCACTCAGTGCTCCTCAAAATAAAATCATTAATATGGGTTTCGATATCATCAATTATGGGCAACATTCTCAAATATCCAAAAAGGGATGTTCAAATATTCATCCCTACAAAAGTGTTCTCTTATGCAATGTCATGTGTCATCAAATTATTTCCACTTGTCATAAAAGTTCAAAAGTTTCTTGGGGGGCCTTAACTACATTTTGTACCAACCATATCATATGACTTGTGTATCTTATTACCATATGCCACCTTCAATTTTCTTTTGGTCTTGACTTTCCATTGTGAGTAGTTTTGTGTCTTGCTCCTTGTTCACATTATGTTGGAAGTGTTGTTTCTTATGCTCAATGGATTATTAAAAGTTTGGTTAGCCTCCGAATTGATCTTAACCATAGTGGCTTGGAGTTTTAACACTGCATGTCTGTTTCTTAAGTTCTTGAATTGCTAATCTTACCTTGGAAGCATAGATATTCAAACTGCTTCATGTTTCAATTCCCTTGTGGATTGTCTCGTTGGTTGTAGTTTACTAGTGCTGAGATTAAGCATATCTTCCTTGATCTCTATTTTTTTGTTGCGTGTTGTCTAAATTGATTGGGTACATTGTTGCGTACTCTTGCACAAAACTGTTTTTAAATGGACAATTTCCTCTTTAGTCAATTCACTCTCTCGTTAGAGAAGTGAAAAATATTAAGGGTATTTCTGTGACTTCTCATTATGTTTTAACCTTTTCATCTTAACCGCTAGTGATATCTTCTTCAGTTTCGATTACCTTCACAATGTCATAGGTTTTTGTTCTCTAAACTCTCTCAGTTTTCACTTTCACCTCTGCTGTTAGTATGCACTCTTTTGAGTTGATCACATATCGTTATGACATAGAAGCCTGCCACTGTCAAGCCTATGAGGACCCTATTGTTCCTCTTTCCAAAGGTCAAGCCTCCAAGTCCTGTCTTAAACCCTTCTATCGTAATTGGTCTGAATTTCTTTGAAACATTCTTGGACCCAAGAATAGAAATCTCACTCTTGAAGCTACGAAAGTTTTACATGCTATGTTTTCTCTTTCTAATGTGCCTTTTGGGTATGTGATTACTTTCCAAAACCAAACGTCTTGGAAAATAGCAACATGGGTCCACCATTCATCCCTATCTCATTATCATGTTGTGTGAACATGCTGGAGTTTCTTCTAGGCCTAGTGATGTTTGCCCTAGGTCTACCAAAGATTTAGATAAACACCTCATGCAACTTTGTAATGTGATGTATGTTATGTCTCACGGTGAGCCTCGTCCTCTACCTTCACCAAAAGGGTCTCAAACTATCTGAGGCCTGGTATGATGGTGATCAAAATGGTTCTGCTTCCTCTGATGAAGCTGTTGTAGAAATTGAAACTTCTGGTTCTCCTCTTCGATTCATTGTTCCCTCATTCCGAGGAGATCTAGTGGTTCTGTCTTCATCCATTAGGGTCGTGTTTATGGCGGTGCAGAATTTTGATGAAAGCTCATGTTATGGATGAGAAGGAATTTTGTTGGTGTACTGTGTGTGCTAAGTTCATTTCATAACTTTATTCTTTTGTGCTTCTCTCATGTCAAGTTGCATTCTCTACTCCATCTCCATCATTCCTTTGAGTTATCTATATCTATGGTTTTGGTCCCTTCCTCAAAACCTTACATGTTGTATGCTTTGAATTCTGCACCTCTAGTATTACTGTGGCTTCTGTCCATAAATTGGAAGAAGATATCTCGAGTCAATTCGAGTTGGATGACTATAACTTTAAGGACGAGTTCTAATCTATTGAGTTATGATGCTATGTTCCTCTCTTGCGTTCTAGCTTGAAAGTCATTAGGGTATTGCTTGTGGGGGAGTGAGTTATTTAGGAGAGCACTAATTTTGGGGAAGTATTTTTCCTTTTTGGACTTTGTGTTATAAGTTGCATCACTTGTGCTTTACTTTGGATTATTTTTATGACATGTACTTCCTTGTTGCTAGTCTAATTGTTGCCACACTTTGCTTTGGTGTGCTTATATGATTTGTTGCTCATTTTAATCCATTGTGTGCTTCTTGCCCTTGCATGTGATTTTTCACCGTGACTTTGTCTTACCATGACAAAATGGGAGAGAATTTAAAATCCATATGGTTCATCAAATACGCAAAATACGAAATCAAATATATAAGTAATTGTTAAATTGAGAACGAGAAGTACGTAAGGTGCAAACAGTTCTTCACGAGAGTATATCTAGCAGGTGAGGCAAAGAAAGAAGAAGAACATTAAAATCCTAGGAGGAAACATTTTTTTCTTTCGGCGAAGGGAAATGAGAAATGATTACAGAGTCGTGCTGATAACGTGTTATAAATAGGTAAAAGTTAGAGAAATAACCTTTGCTAAAGACATGAGCAAAACAGGTGCAAAATATCACACTATAACTTTAGTAGCTATAACACAAAGGATGACAGATAAAGAGAGGGAGGGAGATATACTGATATTATTTATTTGATTCTTTCTTTCACATTTTGTGTTTTGATAACACATGGATCAATTTATTTATAGAGCTACTCCCATGAGAACATCCAAAATGATATGATGACTACTTTTGACAATATTACATAATAACAAATATATTACTATCCTTTTCATCTTTTTCCAAATGCATGTGGGATGTGGGTATACTAATGCATGTGGGATGTGGGTATACTAATGCATGTGGGATGTGGGCATACACCATACAACTTTTACAACAAAAACATAATTTTGTTGGCAAACCAACATAACTGTACATTTGAAAAGAAGAGATGAAAATAAAAATTTAAAAAAAAGGGGCAAAATATGTTGAGGAAAATCAAGGTTTGGGCTTGGGCCGCTTGGCCCCAGCCACTACGTTTCCAAGTTTCCAGCTGTATGTTTGGTAGTGATTAACTGGTCCTCCTACTCATTTGTCATTTCTTGGCCGTGTGTCTCAGCTTCTCAAAGTCTCTAATTTTTACTCCCTGCGCTCTCTCTCTCTCTGCATCCTTCTCTCTGATTTCTGCTGTGTTTCACTGACGTTTCGTTTGTGTTTTTTTTCTGTGAAGTTTCTAAAACTTCTTACCATCTTCTTTCATTCTCTGGCCCCCCTTCAGGCTCATCCATCTTCATGGCTTCCAGTGAGTCTCCCTCTCTCCCTCTCTCCCTCTCTCTTCCACTCACAGACAGCACACTTGAGAAAACTCTGACTTCAATGTTTATATTGGTTGTTTTTGGTTTTGGGGATGTGGGTTTTTGGTTAATTAATCTCTTGATCTAGTTGGAAATTGGGGTTGGGATTTTGCAGCTTGTATCCGTGGAAGTTTTTGGCACTGCTCATAGAATAGGTTAACCATGTAAATGCAGCAGTGCTTAGTACTTGTTTGATGCATTGCCATCAATTTTCCTGTGAATCTGATTCTGAATTCAATTGGGTCTGGTTTCTTATGGTAATTGGTAAATGATATAGAAAGATAGAAAAGGTGAAGAACTGCTTTCTTGGGTTATATATATATGTTACAATTGTGTTGCATGAACAGATTCTGATTGAAATTTAATTAGAGGGTTCTTATTGTCTGCTTATTTTTCGTAGAATCATTTCTTATACCAAGCTAGTCGATGCACTGCACGATTCATATTTTATTTTATGATTTTAGTTATTTGATAATTTCTGATAGGATTTGGGTGGCAGGTAGCCTAGGGACATTGAATGCTAAAATCACAAAGTCATATGGCGTAAGAAGTTGGACGGGGAGAAAACCACAATTGTACTCATGTTTATCGATATCAAGACAGCCAGAGAAAGCATTACATGTGCGCAGCATTCCATCACTAGAAACCCTGTGTAAGTTCATTTTATTGATGTAAATTGTTTCCTTTTCGTCCCTCGGTAGTTATACATCAAGTCTGGAATTTGCATATCAGTATTTGAAGCATCAATCAAATCTGGAATTTGCTTACCAGTACTTGAAACATTAAGTTTGTTTGATTGTTATTCAATCACAAGTGGCTTCTCAATAACCGATGCATGTACATAAGTATCTACATGCTATTACATTAGAATCTCTGTTTATTTTAAGCTTATAAAATTTGGGCAGTAGCTCATACTGAAGTGAAAATGACATGGAAATTGAGTATTTGATAGTCTGGATATATTTACAAGTGCAATTATATCCACTTTAGCAAACAGTTTTTCAAAGAAAAATAATCCATTTTCTTAAGTTACATTGTCATATTCCTATTATATTCCTATTATATTCTTCAATCAATGTTGAAGCGACGAATGATATTTGTTTATCATATTTTTTATAAAACAAATGATTGGAGGTATATTGTTGCATTTCCAAAACTATAGTGTACATCTTGAAACCTGTTTAGTCATATTTGGTCATATTTGTATATCCAGTAATCTGCGACTGAAACTTTGGGTAGGCATTATCTTGGGATTATTATTGTGTATAATTCGACGGATATTGTAAGTTTGACTGATTTGTAAATGTTAAGACTTTTTAATCTTTTCTCTCTATATTTTGTTCCGTCATAATTTCCCTTTCATTCTTTATTTGTTTCCCCTCCAATACATGAGCTGTGAAACTTGAGAATCTGTCCCATTGGCATAGTAACTGAGGATGACATTTTTTTTTTTAGTACAGATACATTTACTGAATATGACAGTTTTGAAGTACGAACTTGTAGAAACAAAAATAATATTTACACTGCATATGGTATTGACATGAAATTATTGGTTCTTGTAATGTATAATCTATTCATAACACAATGCTTTTGTTGATGATCATTAGCTGCTACAAGTTTAGAAGAGGTTCCTGAAGAGAGTGGAGATTCTGGTCCGACAAATCAGCTCATTCAAAATTTTGACGAGGTAACTTCACTAATAATTTACAACCCTTATTCTATACCCCATGTCTAAATTTGACAAATAATTATGGATTAGTGCAGTTTTGAATGTAGGCATGGTTGTTTCTTAGATTTTTATCTTGGGAGGAATTATGATCCAAGAACTATTTTTTCAATGTTGTCCTTTTTATGTATCAAATGGTAAGACAAACACGAAGGGCAAATGTAAAATCCTTCCAGTTGCATTTAGTTGCACAAGTTTACTTTTTTAGTTTGTGTTGAAAAAAAAGGGGGAGAAAATAGGTTATTGGTAGGTTTGCTGTAACCCACAAGTTGCATGCATTTAATCTTCATCACTGGTTTTGGGAAATCCTGCTATGGTCTATTGTATATCGGAACATAATGCTTTCTAGTACTTAAATATAAGAAAGAAAAGGCAAGCTTCATTCTTAGACTGAAAAATATGTATTTCTAGGCCGGTTTAGTATAGACCTGGATGGCATTGTGAAACACACAAATTAAACCCTATGGATGACAATTGTAGTATATGAGCAAATAGGGATAGTTCTAGACCGGGGATTAACTAGGGATGCTAATCAATGTGAAATTGGCTCAAAAACGTAAAAACAATATTTAGAACACTAAACTAGACTTAATGAATGCAAACCTAAAATTTAAAACACTCAAACAAACTAAAAGACTCAAAACAGCACAAACACATTCAAATCTGCCTAAAAACCACTTTCTGGGCAGTCTTGAGCACAAACACAAATTTGGACGAAATTAAGTTGTAACTTGACTCAAGACTCTTAAAAACACAAACTAAATGTATTTCTAACTAATCTAACACTTTAAAATAAATGGGGGATTGGTTTTGACGAATTTAAAATTAAAACAGAAACTTGGAAACAAAACAGATTCTAAAACCGATTTTGATGAAATAGAATGATGAGAAACTAGTTAGAGGGTTCCTTATCCACACATGAACATATGCATATAATTTGATTCCCAGTTATGACTTCAACAAACGATGAATGACAATGCTCCAAGTTAATTAGGTCCGCTTAAATTAACTTTCATATTTCCCTAGATTCATTGGATTGAATGGGATACGCATTACAACCAAATTATTCCTAATTAAAGTCCCTAACTATGGAATACGCATGATAGAGACATTCAACAAAGATCATTAAGTTCAACGGAAATCATAAACATCAACTAGGCATTCATAACTATGGAATACGCATGTTAATCCAGCTTAGGGTTTACTAAACACAATCGTGACTAGCGATTTTTATTACTCATGAATATAAGTTTATAACGATTAGGTGAAATTCCCTTATATCCTAGCATCAAGTTTAGGCATGCAAATTAAGTGTCGACCCTCAACCCACATACATAAACAAGTTCTTAATCAAAACAGAAAAGTAAACCACATCTAAAGTTCATGAATTCATAACTGGAGCAAATCAAATCATAACCAACATATGTCCATGGCTTCAAATTCGCCTCTAACTAAAAAAAAATTAGTTCTACATGTTAACATAATTGAACAAGAAGTTAAATTAAACATGAAAACAGAAACAAGAGAAGAAAGAACTCCAAACACTCCAATAGTTGCAGATTGCATGTGCAAGGTTTCTTCCTTCCTTTGGACTGCACGGCACTACTCCTCCTCTCCTTCAATGGTGGCGGCACAAGATGGTTATGGTGGTGGGAAGGTGTGGCTATGGTGGATGAATGGTTGCTTGGATGGAAGGTTGCGGCAAAGGTGGTAAAAGTGGCTGGAATTGTGTTTCTGGGATTTTAGGATGTGTAGAATGGTGTGGCTGGATGAATGGACGAAAATTGGGTGAATGAGTGATCCCCCACAAGCATAAGTGTGACAAAAGGTTAGAATAGCATTAAACTCAGAATCGTGCACACACCTACGTATAACTTGGTCAGGGCAATATTTCCATAAATACGGGTCATCCCACACATAAAACCGTGCCTCTTTCTTCAATTTATCACATTGGTGTTTAAGTAATTAACTAGGAACATGTTTAGACACCAAATAATTCACCAAATTAGCATACCACGGTTCACTTACCTTGACGGACATCAGTTGCTCATCTGGGAATGTCTCTATGATAGGCACGACATCCTCCTCATGCACCATACGGCTCAAGTGGTCAGCCACCACGTTTTCACTTCCCTTCTTGTCCCGGATTTTGATATCGAACTCTTGGAGAAGAAGCATCCAACGAATGAGTCGTGGTTTGGCCTCTTTCTTGGTGAACAAATACTTCAATGCTACATGGTCAGTATAAATAATAACTTTAGTACCAAGCAAATAAGAACGAAATTTATCTAAAGCAAATACAACAGCAAGAAGTTCTTTTTCAGTGGTAGAATAATTCAATTGTGCATCATTTAAAGTTCGAGAGGCATAATAGATAACATGCGGCCTCTTTTCCTTCCTTTGCCCCAAAACAGCTCCTAATGCATAATCGGAAGCATCGCACATAAGCTCAAAAGGAAGGCTCCAATCCGGTGGAACTATGATAGGGGTCGAAGTTAGCATTTCTATGAGGTGATTGAACGCCTTCTCACACTCCTCGTTGAAGTCAAACGCCACATCTTTCTGGAGGAGACGGCAAAGAGGGTTTGAGATCTTGGAGAAGTCCTTGATAAATCGCCTATAAAATCCTGCATGACCAAAAAACGAACGAACCTCTCGAACCGAAGTAGGAGAGGGTAAGTAGCGTACAAGATCTATTTTCGATTTATCCACTTCAATTCCTCTTTCTGAAACAATATGCCCTAGAACTATGCCTTGTCTAACCGTAAAGTGACATTTTTCCCAATTAAGCACAAGGTTAGTTTCTACACATCGTTTCAAAATTATTGTGAGATTTTCCAAACAACCATCAAATGAATCACCAAACACACTGAAATCATCCATAAATACCTCAATAATCTTTTCCACAAAATCTGAAAAGATACTTACCATACACCTTTGAAACGTGGCCGGAGCATTGCATAAACCAAAAGGCATGCGACGATAAGCAAAAGTACCAAAGGGGCACGTGAAAGTTGTCTTTTCTTGGTCATTCGGCGCTATGACAATCTGATTATATCCAGAATAACCATCAAGGAAACAATAAAAAGAATGATTGGCTAACCTTTCAAGCATTTGATCAATGAACGGCAAAGGGAAGTGGTCCATCCTTGTGGTGGCGTTGAGCTTCCTATAATCAATGCACACTCGCCAACCTGTTTGGATACGGGTTGGCACAAGCTCATTCTCGGCATTCTTCACCACTGTCACTCCGGACTTCTTTGGAACACATTGCACCGGTGACACCCAACGACTATCAGAGATCGGATAAATCACTCCACAATCAAAAAGTTTGATAATGTCTTTTTTCACAACTTCCATCATTGGAGGGTTGAGACGGCGCTGAGCCTCCCGAGTTGGTTTAGCCCCCTCCTCTAGAAGTATGCGATGCATGCACGTAGTCTTGCTAATTCCCCTAATATCGGCCAAAGTCCACCCAATGGCCGTCTTGTGCTCTTTCAACACTCGGATCAACTTCTCCTCCTCTATGGCCGTGAGTGATGAGGAGACAATGACGGGTAATGTCTCGTTGTCTCCCAGACAGACGTACTTTAAATGATCGGGCAACGGTTTAAGCTCAAGTACGGGTGTCTGAATCACTGAGGGTAACAACTTATTAGTGGAAACTGAAATTGAAATTGGGTTAGAAGGCTTACCATGGTGTTGAGGTAGTGACTCAAGGGTAGCCACTATCTCGGCCTCCTCCACACTTCTAGGCACGGCAAAACCAGATTTTTGCCCAATTCCTTGTGCAATTGTTGTTTCAAGTGTATCCCTCTCCAAAGAATCGAGAAAATCCTGCGCCAAATCATCAATTATATCAATAGAAAAGCAAGAATGATCGTCCTTAGGAAATTTAATACTTTCAGAAAGATTGAAATCAATGACTTTCCCATCAAATTCCATCGTTAAAGTTCCTTTAAACACATCTATCTTGGTGCGGGCTGTTTTCATGAAGGGCCTCCCTAATAGAATCAGCAATGGGGTGGAATGGGGTGAATCCTCCATGTCAAGCACGTAGAAATCCGCTGGAAAAATCAAGTTACCAACCTGTACCAAAACATCTTCCAAAACACCGTTTGGATATGCATTAGAACGATCGGCTAATTGAATTATCACACCATAAAGGATTGGCTGTACGAGTTAGCACCCGGAACGGTTACATCTTGGGATAGTATGAAAAAAGCTTTTTCGGAGAAGTTTTTCCCAACTTCAAGAGTCATTCTCTTGAGGAAACGGATTAGTGGCATCCAACAAAATCAAGGTGAATCGTTTCCTTCTTATTATGAACGTTTTAAATCACTTGTTGCTTCTTGTCCACAGCATCAAATGAAGGAGGAGTTGCTCATTCAATACTTCTACGAAGGACTCCTTCCCATGGAACGCCAAATGCTTGATGCCTCGGCGGGAGGTGCGTTGGTGGATAAAACTCCGGGGGCTGCAAAAGTTCTAATTGCCAACCGAGCACATAATGCACAACAATACGAAGGTGTTGGACAAAGAAATCCCCCACGGCCACAAGTGAATGAGGTAAGTTCTATGCCCGAAATTCAATCCCAATTAGCTAACCTTACTTCTATTGTTTCTCAGTTGGCCGAGGGAATGAAGATTCATGGACCAAGTGTGTGTGGCGTGTGCTCTATGCAAGGACATGCCAACGATCAATGCCCTCAATTGATTCAGAATGGGGGTTGGGAATCTGCCAATGCCGTGGGTTTTGGGAACCAAAATCAACCACGCCATGATCCATATTCTAATACCTACAATCCGGGGTGGAGGGACCATCCAAATTTCAAATGGCGGGATCCTCAACAACCCCAACAACAAGGAGGATTTAGGCAGCAACCACCGGGCTTTTATACAAAGTCATTCGTCCCCAATCAAAACCAAGTGCAATCTGCCCCAACAAGCTCAGGTATGTCTTTGGATAATGATCAAGTTATTAAGTTACTTACTACTTTGACGCAGGAAGTACAAACTCAAAATAAGGAGAGAAATCCAAGACAAACGGGTGGATAATTTGGAGAAGCAAATGGGTCAAATTGCCGAGTTTATGGGGCAAATTAGAGAACAAGGCAGATTGCCTAGTTCAACCGTTATGAACCTGAAGGGAGGATTTGAAACCGCTAAGGCCATCATGTTGAGAAGTGGTAAACAGGTTGGAACGGACTCAAATACATCCAAATCAAGTCAAGACGAGGAGGACAGGTTGCTGCAAGAAGAAGCACAGGGAGCAAAGCCCACGGCCAAGGATGACCAAACCTTGCCGAATTCATCTAGTCCTCCTAAACCGTCCCAAACCATCAAGGTAAGTCCCAATTCGACTTTTTCTAGTTCTATTCCACTAAATATGCCTTTTCCTGGCAGGTTTAGGCAATCAAAGAAGGAAGAAGCCGAGAAGGACATTCTAGAGACCTTTCGGAAAGTTCAAGTCAATATCCCGCTCTTTGATGCGATTAAGCAAGTCCCGAGGTATGCTAAGTTTTTAAAAGAACTTTGTACAACAAGGAGAAGGATTTCAAACAAAGAGGTGGTTCAAGTAAGTGAAAATGTCTCTGCTGTGTTACAAAGGAAATTACCCCCTAAATGCAAAGATCCGGGTAGTTTTACAATTCCGTGCGTTATTGGTAATACTAAGTTTGAACAATGCATGTTAGACTTAGGGGCTTCGATTAATGTTATGTCATACTCTATTTATGCATCTATGAACTTATGTGAGCTTAAAAATGATGGTGTGATAATTCAATTAGCCGATCGTTCTAATGCATATCCAAAGGGTGTTTTGGAAGATGTTTTGGTACAAGTTGGTAACTTGATTTTTCCAGTGGATTTCTACGTGCTTGACATGGAGGATTCACCCCATTCCACCCCATTGCCGATTCTATTAGGGAGGCCCTTCATGAAAACAGCCCACACCAAGATAGATGTGTTTAAAGGAACTTTAAGGATGGAATTTGATGGGAAAGTCATTGATTTCAATCTTTCTGAAAGTATTAAATTTCCTAAGGACGATCATTCTTGCCTTTCTATTGATATAATTGATGATTTGGCGCAGGATTTTCTCGATTCTTTGGAGAGGGATACACTTGAAACAACAATTGCACAAGGAATTGGGCAAAAATCTGGTTTTGCCGTTCCTAGAAGTGTGGAGGAGGCCGAGATAGTGGCTGCCCTTGAGTCACTACCTCAACACCATGGTAAGCCTTCTAACCCAATTTCAATTTCAGTTTCCACTAATAAGTTGTTACCCTCAGTGATTCAGGCACCCGTACTTGAGCTTAAACCGTTGCCCGATCATTTAAAGTACGTCTGTCTGGGAGACAACGAGACATTGCCCGTCATTGTCTCCTCATCACTCACGGCCATAGAGGAGGAGAAGTTGATCCGAGTGTTGAAAGAGCACAAGACGGTCATTGGGTGGACTTTGGCCGATATTAGGGGAATTAGCCCGACTACGTGCATGTATCGCATACTTCTAGAGGAGGGGGCTAAACCAACTCGGGAGGCTCAGTGCCGTCTCAACCCTCCAATGATAGAAGTTGTGAAAAAGGAGATTATCAAACTTTTTGATTGTAGAGTGATTTATCCGATCTCTGATAGTCGTTGGGTGTCACCGGTGCAATGTGTTCCAAAGAAGTCCGGAGTGACAGTGGTGAAGAATGCCGAGAATGAGCTTGTGCCAACCCGTATCCAAACAGGTTGGGGAGTGTGCATTGATTATAGGAAGCTCAACGCCACCACAAGGAATGACCACTTCCCTTTGCCGTTCATTGATCAAATGCTTGAAAGGTTAGCCAGTCATTCTTTTTATTGTTTCCTTGATGGTTATTCTGCATATAATCAGATTATCATAGCGCCAGATGACCAAGAAAAGATAACTTTAACGTGCCCCTTTAGTACTTTTGCTTATCGTCGCATGCCTTTTGGTTTATGCAATGCTCCGGCCACGTTTCAAATGTGTATGGTAAGTATCTTTTCAGATTTTTTGTAAAAGATTATTGAGGTATTTATGGATGATTTCAGTGTGTTTGATGATTCATTTGATGGTTGTTTGGAAAATCTCACAATAATTTTGAAACAATGTGTAGAAACTAACCTTGTGCTTAATTGGGAAAAATGTCACTTTATGGTTAGACAAGGCATAGTTCTAGGGCATATTGTTTCAGAAAGAGGAATTGAAGTGGATAAATTGAAAATAGATCTTGTACGCTACTTACCCTCTCCTACTTCGGTTCGAGAGGTTCGTTCGTTTCTTGGTCATGCAGGATTTTATAGGCGATTTATCAAGGACTTCTCCAAGATCTCAAACCCTCTTTGCCGTCTCCTCCAGAAAGATGTGGCTTTTAACTTCAACGAGGAGTGTGAAAAGGCGTTCAATCACCTTAAAGAAATGCTAACTTCGGCCCCTATCATAGTTCCACCGGATTAGAGCCTTCCTTTTGAGCTTATGTGCGATGCTTCCGATTATGCATTAGGAGCTGTTTTGGGGCAGAGGAAGGAAATGAGGCCGCATGTTATCTATTATGCCTCTCGAACTTTAAATGATGCACAATTGAATTATTCTACCACTGAAAAAGAACTTCTTGTTGTTGTATTTGCTTTAGATAAATTCCGTTCTTATTTGCTTGGTACTAAAATTATTATTTATACTGACCATGCAGCATTGAAGTATTTGTTCACCAAGAAGGAGGCCAAACCACGACTCATTCGTTGGATGCTTCTTCTCCAAGAGTTCGATATCAAAATCCGGGACAAGAAGGGAAGTGAAAACGTGGTGAATGACCACTTGAGTCGTATGGTGCATGAGGAGGATGTCGTGCCTATCATAGAGACATTCCCAGATGAGCAACTGATGTCCGTCAAGGTAAGTGAACCGTGGTATGCTGATTTGGTGAATTATTTGGTGTCTAAACATGTTTCTAGTGAATTACTTAAACACCAATGTGATAAATTTAAGAAAGAGGCACGGTTTTATGTGTGGGATGACCCGTATTTATGGAAATATTGCCCTGACCAAGTTATACGTAGGTGTGTGCACGATTCTGAGTTTAATGCTATTCTAACCTTTTATCACACTTATGCTTGTGGGGGACACTTTGGCACTCAAAGAACAACACTTAAGGTGTTAGAATGTGGTTTCTATTGGCCTACCATCTTTAGGGATGCTAGAACATTTTGCATGTCTTGTGATAGATGCCAAAGAACGGGCAATATTGGTCCTAAACAACAAATGTCGCAAACCCCCATTTTTAGTGTTGAAATCTTTGATGTTTGGGGTATTGATTTTATGGGTCCCTTTCCTTCGTCACATGAGTTTCTTTATATATTGCTTGCTGTGGACTATGTGTCGAAATGGGTGGAAGCAAAAGCCACCCGAACTAATGATTCTCGAGTGGTTGCAGATTTTGTGAAAACTAACATTTTTGCAAGGTTTGGAATGACACGAGTGCTAATCAGTGATAGAGGTTCCCATTTTTGTAATCGAACCATCGAGGCGTTGATCAAGAAATACAATGTCACGCATAAGGTGGCCACACCTTATCATCCTCAAACGAGCGGGCAAGCCGAGGTTTCGTATAGAGAAATCAAGCAGATTCTTGAGAAGACCGTGGGGCCTACAAGGAAAGATTGGAGTTTGCACTTAAACGATGCATTGTTGGCGTATCGCACTGCCTACAAAACCCTCATTGGTGAAGGATTATTTTGAAAGATGACATGTTCATTTAAGCAACATCATTAGCATGCAATTAACAAATTAAAGACGAAATCATGCTAGCATGCACTTAAAAACAAAACATTACCCATGAATGTTCAAAGCCTAGTAAAATGGTGAACCAATAATCAACTCAAAACAAAGTGAGTTGAAATATATACCTTTGTAGATTCCTCTTTGTATTTAAACAAAGACTAATCACCCAAAGAGAGGGCCTTCATTTCTTGCATCTTAGATCTATGGATTTGGATGGATGAAAAAGGTTTTTCCAAAGTTCCCAAAATTGAGAACCTCTAATGATTCATCACCAAGGCATAATGAAGAAGAAATGAGTGACCTTGGAGGAGTTTGATTGCTAGATGATCCCTCCATGGTGGCCGAAATTTTAGAGGGAAAAGAGATCTTGTGTTCTCATCATTTCCCCAAAAACAACCCTTAATGAATTTTAGGTTATAAAGTCTTTTATATAGTCCCTTCAAATAAGTGACCTAATGGACCAAAAACCCTATTCTTCTAACATGGCCGGACTATAGGGTTTATTGGGCTTTCAAGCCCTTTGTTTATTCAAGTTTTCATACAACTTGAGTTAATGGGCTTGACATTCAAATCCCATTGGGCCTTGCGGCCCAAAACTAACCCGAGGTCTTTAACGAACTTATTCGTTTGATTAATTAACATATTAATTAATCCTAGCCTTAGATAAATAATTAAACCATTTAATTATTCTTACTCATCTCTGTTGTTTCTTCAAACTCTACCTTACTCGGTGAACGATCCATTAGATTTCTTTTAGCGAGGCAGTGGGCGATTAAAACTCTTTCCAATCGATTGTGAATTGAAACTTACTTTCAATTCTCCCGTTAGTGATAATACACTTTTAGGGCTTCCACAAACCATGGTTGACGCCTAGCAGCATGTTATGGTTACCCAAGCTAATCAGAAGAGGTGGAGAACCTATTCAGTTTTATGATTACAAATGCAATACGGTCTTTCTCTAATACAATACTCTTGACCACATTGTTTGATTTGATAGTTTATTCATGTCTACTATCCAATGTGAGCCTTGTGCTTTATATGATTACTTTGAATGTGATTTGGAACACATTCCTAAATCTCATTCATACTTTGGCCAAAGATTCTTAATCATATCATAGAGTATTCTTCCTCAAACAGTTTGAAGGTTAGAGATCCCTTGTTGCGCATTCACTTGCCTCCATGGCTAAGTGGCTTAACCCCAACGATGCCGTGGACACCCTCCTGATGGAGTGACTTTGACATAATCAAATATTAAGGACCTAACCACAAGACAACTGTGATGCCTCAGGTCAAAAGACTAATTTGCATTATCCCAACCATGAGTTCTCATGTGACATGAATATGAAAACTCTTCGTTGATCGTGTTCAGTGAACTCATTCTCTATTGAGCACCTACGTACTTGTCTTGATGTCACACACACCGATGACTCGAGACTAGTCACTCTCCCTGAGAGAAGACATAGCACGTACTGATCTTAACGGACTGTCAATGCCCAATTGACAATCCTATGATCAGGAACGTTTAGGATGTGTCAACGAAAGAATGGTCTCATGAATCTAACTTCTTTAGATCGCATTCTTCCAATCACATATTCCTTAGACTTATCGTTTAAGCATATAACATTTATATGAGACGGCTCAAACAATAATCTTTTCCCTTTACATTTAAACTACATTAGTTTAACTTTGTGAAATGTCCGTAAAGTATCATCATATGATTGGTTTTAGGGCACATTTCCAACAATCTCCCACTTGCACTAGAGCCAATCAGCTTGGTTATCAGTGATGATACCTCTTCTGTAATTCATTTCATAAATGGCTGGGTAGTAGGCCTAAACAAGATGGATATCTATATGTTATCCATAGAAGCAACCTTGAGAATAACGACGTCACCATTATTCATGATTCCTAATCATGTGGTTCAGTCTCTCATTTGAGTTCGGACCTTGATGAGACCTTGATTCCCTGGCTTGAGCTATCGTCCCATTAGTGTCATACACTTTCTGGTTAGAACCGAATAGAGAGTTCATAAATGAACTTTCCCATCCAAACAACATTGTTGTAAACTTCTATATGGCAATATATTTTGCATTCATAATGGAACACACTAAAGTCATTACTTTAATGTTTCCATCCATATATCTTTTTAGTTATAATAAAGAGATATCTGTTTATCTCTTCATTCATAATGAAGAAATATCCAATGATGGATTAGATTCATAATCTAATACATTTACGCTTCCATTACGTTACTCTAATTCTTTCTCAATTATTGAGTAATATATCCTTTAGTATTTCTCAAATACTTAAGGACTCACTTGACAGTTGCCATGGTTCTGATCCTGGGCTTGCACTGATATTGTCTTGTACCTTTCTAGGTACATCTTATATCAATGTTTTTCATACAATATGAAATACATAAATCACCTTTCTGCTTATGCATAAAGGATTCTATTTACGCATTATTTCTTTGGGAGTCAAAGGGTACATTCCCTTTGAGAAGAACAACTTCCTAGTCTCACTAGAATTGTCATTCTAATTGAAGTTTATCATCAAATTAGAAACTTCCTAGCATCTCTTGTCTATTTTAGGGATTGATATAATCCAATTATATCTTGAAATATATCATTATAGATTTCCATTCCATTATATAGACTATATCTCCCATATACATTCTATCGTTATAGAATAACTTTAACGAAGAAGTACTTTTTTCATTTCCAAAAATTAATATATCATATATATATTTAAATTTAGGAATACGATTAACTCCCACTAATCTTTTGTAAACCTAGTAAATAAAAGATTCATTTACATCTTTATGAGAAATCAAACAATTGATCTTTTCTCATAAGACGCTTATAGCTCCCACTAGCTTGTTAAGATCCATGATGGATGGATCTCTACAACTAACCTGTCTTGTGATTTATAGTTTTAGACATATATTATCAAGACTATCTTAATAATGGTTTCGGAAACCCATATTATGTCCAAACATTAAATCACCATTTAGTTGTAGCTAGCAATCTTCGAATTAATTGAAACCAAGACTACGTCAAAGATGGTTTCTTCAAAGTCAACCATTCTCTTTGAGTGTAGTCACCTTAAGCTACCAATTAGCTGTGAAGGTTTCATTATTTCGGGTCAAATGGTACTTTACCATTTCCTTGAGTATATATCGTATATACAATCAATGTAGTCATAAGGATTTTCATTCTTATTTCTTTCGAATTAAGAGGTGCAACTCTATGACACAGTCATAAAGTTCAAACCATTCAACTGAGACGGTTTATAAATCCTTCTGGACTACCTTGGAGCTTGTGGTATAGGAACTAGGTTGTCTTAGAAGTATATATCATATATATATGGGTAATTGATAATGTCCAACGAACTAATTCTTATTCATGTTCATTCTTCTCCTAATGGAGAAATTCATTATCTTACGATGCTACTTTCCTTGATATTTTTTTTCAAGGAAGTTAATCTAAAGTGTTACTTTTTCCTTGGATCAAATCTAAGGAGGTAAATACTTTAGATGTCTTACTCATCTACTTACATTTATTGAATTCTTTGAAACCTTTTTCAAAGTATTCGGACTTGTGTTTATTCAAAATTAACTATAGTCCAACCGATAGTGATCTTCGGTGAATGTCATACAACATGAGCAATATTATGTTGTGGAAAAGTGCCACTAACATCTAAGTGAATTAACTTCAACAACTTTGTGATTCTTTCTTCTTTCCAAAAGAATAAAGATTCGAACATTTCGCCTCTATACAATTTTAACAAGAATGTATTGGATCCGGATCTAACGATCCAAAGCATCCATCTATGACCAACTCGTAACTTATGTTTTAGAGGTATCACAACTCAGTTGGGATTAGTCACTACCTTGCAACCTTTTGGGTTTTAAGCATCATCGTATTCTAAACAGTTAAACTACTACATCATCTCTACTATAGAGACAACCAATTAAATTACAATAATCTAATTATTGATTAATAAAGAACAATGTTTTGTCAAACAAAACATTTATCCATCTCTACTATAGTGACGGATTTAAGTTCCTTAAAATTAGAATGTAAAGACAATCTTTAGTATTTTCCAATTTCTTTGGTAGTTCATATGAGGAAGTAAGTACAATCCGCTTTCGCAGAGATCTATATTTTATTCACTTTCCGAATGTGAAGTACTTTCTCTTCTCTCATTAATCTTCTACTTTTTATTAGCACACTTTTACAACAATTGTAAAACATAGTTACTAATACGGAATCAAGCATTCAAGTAGAAGAACCAACTGTTTTGAACTATTTCAAGAACATATTACAACACCTTCGAAAGGTGTGTTCTTGACACTTGCAAGACATTTCTTGCAAATACCCCTTCCAATGTCCATCATTTCATAAAGAAAGTTTGTTCCCTTGGAGTTATTTTGCCTTCTTCATTTGACTTCTCCTTTGACTACAATAGTCATGGTCCCTAAACTCCCACTATCTCTCTTGAAACTTATTTCAATTGTGTTATACACATCAAACAATTTGGAGAGTGTGTGGTTATTGTTCACTATATAGTTTAAAATAAACTTAGTGAACCATTAGGATAGGGACACAAAGGTGAAGTCCTTGCCTAATTTTCGTCTCGTTAAGTGGTTTAACACTTCAACACTCAATGATTCAAAATCATCATAAGTCCATGTTGATGGACTATTTTTGTCAACCAACCATTATGTTCTAAACATAATTACAAACTTTCAAGAGTTGTTCAAGGCCACTCTCATTTCTTCATACAACAATTTGTAAGTGAAGAATCATGGCACATAAAGCGTCCATGCCCTTGTGCTTACTTCAAAAGTTCCTTGTTTATGTAACAAAGAAACAAGCACTAAAGTTTGTGTTGATTAAGGGTTGTTCAAAGCAACTCTTATTTCTTCATACAACAATTTGTATTTGAAGAATTATGACATTGAAAGTGTTGTCCTTCTCATGTTAGACTTATCTAACATATTCTTACAATGATACATTATCAATAGGAAGATTGTGAGGATGAGACTACTTAGTTACATCTACAAGCCATTAAAGACAATCTATGGGATTGTAGAACTAAGTTCGGAAATTAAAGCATTCGGCTTTTCTTTGTCAAGTTTTGGATAGCGTTTGCAAATATATTGGTAAACAAATACATAACGAATATAAATTGATTGATTTTAAGCCATTTGATTCGGGTCTTTAAATCAAATAGCACCACCCACTATTTTTGGCAAATTCCATATCCCTCATCGGAATTCGAGAGTTTTGTTGAACTCTTAGCGGGGTATGAGTGACTCACCATTACCAAGCCCACCTCACGATGATACGATGTTTGGCTAGCATTAATAATAATGAGAGAGTACGCTTACTCATTTGCATCTAATGCAAGTACCCATCTTTTTGGCCTTTAGAGAATGTTGCCTCACGATGATACGATGTTTGGCACCATTTCACTTAGTTAAGTTCTTTCCCACCATGCAAGTTTAGATAAGGGTTCAAGTATAACGTCACGATGATACGATGTTTGCCATACTCGTTGCCTACCTTCACATCATCAAATGTAAATAAACTCCTCCTGAATATAAGCATGCACGATGCTCTTCCCCATGATAGGGTGAAGGTGGTGTACAAGTCATAAACGATTGGAGCCTATTACGGTGGAAGGCCACGAAGAGATATTCAAAGCATCTCTCGCTTATCAACTTAATAATGGTTTGTTGAGGGTTTTAGGTCTCATCACATATATATATTCATTTTAATCATAAGTAAAACAATTTTGGTCCTATTACAACTATTGGTCCATATGATTGATTTAGTTGTATATAATACTCCCACTAAGCTTTTAAAACGGTTTTTAAAGCAAGAGTATATGATACTACTAACATAAGGTTTGCATTCATTGATGGACTATATAGTTGTCTTAGGGCCTTAGGATGACTATGGACCTTTGATTAAATCCAACACGAGCCTTGTGTTGAATCTCGGACTAGGGATGGAGATTGATTTTAGTTACGCGTTTAATCACATTAAGGAGTGTTGTCTTAGGGCGTTGGACCCAACTACTTCATTTCATGCATATCAAATAAAGCAAGAAAGAAGTACTTCAAAGTAAATATGAGCTTATGCTCTTTACAACAATTGAATATAACTAATTACTTTAAAGTAAAGAAGAGCTTATGCCCTTTCACAACATTTGATCAAATCAAATTACAACCAAAATCTAATCTACTCATTCCCATGGTTCAAACAAATTTGAAACGGCAATTCACATAACTCAATTATCGTAGGCTAAGGTTCATAATCACCCTTTAATTAATTAACACTTTAACTAATTAAATTGAATGCAACAATTATCATTTGGTTTTTGGATCCATAGAATTGATTTAAATGGAACTAAATATAATGAAAATCAAATTCTCATTAAAGAGACAAAATAATTTTGTTCTCATTTTGTTTTGGGCCAAAAACAATGACCACAACAATTTGGGTCACTTTGTTAAAACAAAAAAAAAAAACTTTTGGGGTCAAAATGCAAATACACAAAAGTATCAAAACTTTATATAATTGCACAAAAGTCCCTCCAACACCTTTTCCAAAGGTGGCCGGCCATATTGTTGAAAATTTGAAAAAATCTAAAGTTTTGAAAGTGGTTTTTGGTAGGTGAGACAAAGGTGACTTTGATGGTTTGTAAGAAAATGTTTTTTTTATAAAACTTTAAAATTCTTTTAGTCACATCTCACCAATAACTATCACCCACCATTTGAAAAACAAAACTTTATGAAAAACATAAAACTTTTGAATCAAAACTTCAAAACCTTTTTGTTCTTGGCAAGAACTTCAAGAAATATGAAGAACATACATGAAAACTTATAATAGCTCCATGGATGTTTTCTTTCACCAAAAACTCAAATTTTCACAACTCAAAAGAGGGTTAATATCCTAGGGTACTTAGGGGTTCCAAAAAGCACTTTAAAACCATTTTAACAAGACTAACAAGAACCCAAAAAATCACCCTTTGGATTTGGCCGAAAATCCCAAAACACTTGGCACCAACTTTTAGTTCCAATATTCATGCTTTAATGAAATACATCTACAACATTTGAGATGCTAAATTTTCAAGCAAAATTTATATTCAAAGCAAGAACAAAGCTTGTAACATTTACAACACTTAAATCACAAAATATGAAAAATCACAAAACCCAAAAGGATCCACCATAAACTAGGCCTAAGCTCTGATACCACTTGAAGGATTATTTTGGAAGATGACATGTTCATTTAAGCAACATCATTAGCATGCAATTAACAAATTAAAGGCGGAATCATGCGAGCATGCACTTAAAAACAAAACATTACCCATGAATGTTCAAAGCCTAGTAAAATGGTGAACCAATAATCAACTCAAAACAAAGTGAGTTGAAATATATACCTTTGTAGATTCCTCTTTGTATTTAAACAAAGGCTAATCACCCAAAGAGAGGGCATTCATTCCTTGCATCTTAGATCTATGGATTTGGATGGATGAAAAAGGTTTCTCCAAAGTTCCCAAAATTGAGAACCTCTAATGATTCATCACCAAGGCATAATGAAGAAGAAATGAGTGACCTTGGAGGAGTTTGATTGCTAGATGATCCCTCCAAGGTGGCCGAAATTTTAGAAAGAAAGGAGAGCTTGTGTTCTCATCCTTTCCCCAAAAACAACCCTTAATGAATTTTAGGCTATAAAGTCTTTTATATAGTCCCTTCAAATAAGTGACCTAATGGACCAAAAGCCCTATTCTTCTAACATGGCCGGACTATAGGGTTTATTGGGCTTTCAAGCCCTTTGTTTATTCAAGTTGTCATACAACTTGAGTTAATGGGCTTGACATTCAAATCCCATTGGGCCTTGCGGCCCAAAACTAACCCGAGGTCTTTAACGAACTTATTCGTTTGATTAATTAACGTATTAATTAATCCTAGCCTTAGATAAATAATTAAACCATTTAATTATTCTTACTCATCTCCGTTGTTTCTTCAAACTCTACCTTACTCGGTGAACGATCCATTAGGTTCCTTTTAGCGAGGCAGTGGGCGATTAAAACTCTTTCTAATCGATTGTGAATTGAAACTTACTTTCAATTCTCCTGTTAGTGATAATACACTTTTAGGGCTTCCACAAACCATGGTTGACGCCTAGCAGCATGTCATGGTTACCCAAGCTAATCAGAAGAGGTGGAGAACCTATTCAGTTTTATGATTACAAATGCAATACGGTCTTTCTCTAATACAATATTCTTGACCACATTGTTTGGTTTGATAGTTTATTCATGTCTACTATCCAATGTGAGTTTTGTGCTTTATATGATTACCTTGAATGTGATTTGGAACACATTCCTAAATCTCATTCATACTTTGGCCAAAGATTCTTAATCATATCATAGAGTATTCTCCCTCAAACAGTTTGAAGGTTAGAGATCCCTTGTTGCGCATTCACTTGCCTCCATGGCTAAGTGGCTTAACCCCAACGATGCCGTGGACACCCTCCTGATGGAGTGACTTTGACATAATCAAAGATTAAGGACCTAACCACAAGACAACTGTGATGCCTCAGGTCAAAAGACTAATTTGCATTATCCCAACCATGAGTTCTCATGTGACATGAATATGAGAACTCTTCGTTAATCGTGTTCAGTGAACTCATTCTCTATTGAGCACCTACGTACTTGTCTTGATGTCACACACACCAATGACTCGAGACTAGTCACTCTCCCTGAGAGAAGACATAGCACGTACTGATCTTAACGGACTGTCAATGCCCAATTGACAATCCTATGATCAGGAACGTTTAGGATGTGTCAACGAAAGAATGGTCTCATGAATCTAACTTCTTTAGATCGCATTCTTCCAATCACATATTCCTTGGACTTATCGTTTAAGCATATAACATTTATATGAGACGGCTCAAACAATAATCTTTGCCCTTTACATTTAAACTACATTAGTTTAACTTTGTGAAATGTCCGTAAAGTATCATCATATGATTGGTTTTAGGGCACATTTCCAACAATTGGGATGTCACCTTTTCGGCTCATCTATGGGAAGCCATGCCATCTTCCCGTCGAATTAGAGAATCGTGCACATTGGGCCGTCAAAACGTTCAATATGGACCTTGATGCCGCAGGTTTACATGGGAAGCTTCAATTGTGTGAGCTTGATGAAATCCGAAATGAAGCATATGAGAATGCCCGGATTTACAAGGAGAAAACGAAGGCATTCCATGACGAGATGATTCGTGCCAAGACGTTCTCTATTGGGCAGAAAGTGTTGTTGTTCAATTCTCGCCTTCGGTTGTTTCCGGGTAAGTTGCGTTCCAAATGGGTTGGTCCTTTTATTGTCACTAATGTTTTCCCTCATGGTGCAGTGCAAATCAAAAGTTCAAGGACGCAGCAAGAATTCAAAGTGAATGGGCATCGATTGAAGCCCTATTACGAGACGTTTGAGGAGCATGTCGTGGAGGAGGTACCCCTCCATGCCGTGGAACCTAGTCAAGCTTAAACGGAGGTACCGTCCGGCTGGAAGACGTTAAAGCAAGCGCTTCTTGGGAGGCAACCCATGTGTTGAAACACGAGAAGAAGGAACTTTCACTCCAAACCCAGATTTGCGTCCCTAACCTATCTCTTTATTGCTATTACTTTGCCATTTGTGTTATGTTTGCTAGTTGTGTTAGTTGATTGTTTTTGTGTTAATCTAAGTTTAAAACATTGAGGACAATGTTTGGTTTAAGTGTGGGGGGGGGGGTAAACAAGCTGTTTTTGCATGAAATTCGTGGGATTTTATCACCTATCACTTCACATGTTGTTTCTCACTGTTTTAAAGTGTTTTTAGTGTGTTTTTAGTGTGTTTTGATGTGTTTTAGTGTCATATAACAGAAAACCCTAGAAAAATTCGAAAAAGTTTGAAAAATACCAAAAAGAGTCGTTTTTGAGTCATTTTTGTGTTTTAGGGTACCTTCCAACACAATGATGAGGATTTGGTTTTTAATTGCATAACTGTTGAAGTAAGTTACAAACATGGATGAAAGTTTGATATGCTCTTTGGTTTATGCTTAGTTGTAATTATAGTTCATGAATTCACATGTAATCAAAAGAAAAATTAGTTTTTGTAACATGCTTGAAGGAAAAAACTCAAACTAACGCTACAACCCTGAAAGACTTAAGCTTTTAATGTTCTTTGGAGAGTTAATAATCTATGCATTTGTTGTCTTCTAAAGTCGTTGCATGATCTCATTATTCTTTGCTTGGTTACTACTTAGAAGGCGTTTCATCATTTAGTTCCAAATACTAGAACTCATGCCTATTTCATTCAAAGCATAAAATTGATTAGCATAACACATAACAAGATGAAGTTGTTAGTGAACCAAGAGCCAAATAGCCGTACCCCATGTTCATTTGTTTTGTAGGTTTAAGCCCCGTTGAGCCTTGTTGAGCCTTGTTTAGCCTATGTTCTTTGTTAACCCACGTTATCCTTACCTAGCCTAGAATAGGATCATCCATGCCTTTGTTCTTAAAGCATAGTGAACATGACTTAGAATGAATTCCTTTTGATTATTCTTGTGCAGAAAAACAAGTGTGGGGGAAGGGATTTATGTGTGGGAATTTGTGCCAAAAACAAGAATTGGGCACGAGAAAAGAAAAAAAAAATGTGAAAAGAATGAAAAAGAGGTCAAAATAAGTGAGAAAGAACTCACAAGTGTTGGTTGTTGAAGAAAGGGTCCAAAAAGTTAAATTAGACCCTAAGTATTGTGTATTTCATCCCCTTGTGTGTCTAAGTGATTTTCTGCACGCAAAAGTGAATTCTAAGTGTCAAGTTCATTACTTGTTTGCTATCGCTTTAAGAACTTTTGTTTATCCTTAACCTTTCTTTGTTAGCCAATACCCCTTAGCCCCGTTACAATCCTTAACTTCTATCTTGAGTGTTATGTATTTCAATATGTGGAGTTTGGGATTGGTTTGAGCATATGGTGTCCCTGGTTCTCGCATCTAAGTAGTAGCATTCCATTCATGAGATCATATCTATAAATGCTTAATCATTCCAGAAAAATGCTTCTTTTGTTATAACATGTGTGAGTGTTCGTTTTCATGTTTACATCAATCTTCTCACATATACTTAGTATAGGGAGTGGGGAGTGTAGTTAGAAAATCTGTGTGAAAATAAGAGTGTATCCAGTAAGGAATTGAGTGGATTCTCTAAGGCATGTTACCACGTCCATAATGTTGTTTTAAACGATTAAATGTGAGCTAGTGAATGATAACTATGATTAAGTATATGCTCAAGAGTAGGGATGACTAAAATCTGTGGGAATAATGATCTTTGGTATGTTATGTATCGTTGGAAATCCCTGAAGGAAATGTTGGAAGGTTAGGTTATGTTTTGTTTGTTTTGTTTTGCTCGAGGACTAGCAAAAGCTAAGTGTGGGGGAAATTGATAGGAGCATATTTATATGACTTAGTTAGCTTGTTTTCTTGCATTTAATTAGCTAAACTATGTTAATTATAGTGTTTAAAGTTATTTTCGTGCAATTTCAGGTTTTAGTGTCAAAGTATGCAAAAAGAAGCAATTTGGAGCATTCTAGAGCATTTTTGGGCCAAGATTGGATAGTGCAAGCATGGAGGCATGAGGATGGACGAATTTGAAAGGCTTGAATTCAGTTAGGGAGCTGCAAGGGGGCCTAAAAACCTGATTTCTAGAAGGCTACATTAGTGCCACATGTTTTTAGACCTTGTTCTTCTAGAAATCAACCATATAAGTATTCCTTCTAGAAGGCCTTATCTATTCACACATGGTGCCTAATTTCTGCCTAATTTCTGGTACAAAACCTTATTTCTAGAAGGCTTTATCTATTCACACATGGTGCCTAATTTCTGCCTAATTTCTGGTACAAAAAACAAGCTTCATTCTTAGACTGAAAAATATGTATTTCTAGGCCGGTTTAGTATAGACCTGGATGGCATTGTGAAATATAGGGATATTTTTATGAAATCTGTCTACTTTTTGTTTCCAGTACTATCTTAACACACGACCAAATTGAAGTATCCGTGCATCATAGGTTGTTGAAGTGCCCCCATAAAATTTTCCTGTTGAAATTTACTTCTGGTAGCGTTGCCATGCAATTCGTGGCTTTCATTTTATTTATAATTAGATTACAGAATTTTCTCATCATTTACTGAAAAAAAAGCACGCTTGTGATCACTTTTTTGAGTTTGAAACCTGTACATTGGTTAATCTTGTTTGTAGGTACAATCTTTGCTCACAGCAATATGTGATACACCTACAGTTGCAGAGGTCAAAGTAAAAGTAAGCAAGACCGTTTCTCTATTTTAACTTAATAATTTACATGAATTATAAATAATCTTGCAACATACGATTAAATTTTTCATTCCAAACAACTCTCCTTTTTTCTTTATGCTTCCTATTAGTATGGGGTGCTTCTGTTGATCCTCCATCCGGTATACTATTAATTCACACAATCTAACCACATAATCAGATCGGTGGATTTCGGTTAAATGTGGTGAGGCAGCTGATTGAAAAATTTAGCACACCACCTCCCCCAAGTCCTACCCCTGTTAGTGCTAGTGAAAATACTAAAGCACTTGATTCGAATGGCGCTGTTCCTACACAATCTGTAGCTATCACTAGACAAGTATCGTCTTCGAGGAGTATCCAGACTTTGGTAGATAGAGCGACAGATGATGGCTTGGTGTTAATTCGTTCTCCACGAGTAAGAAGCCAAACAACATGCACTTTATCATCTTATAAAATTTGGATACTAAAATAACCAATGGTGCAGGTGGGGTTGTTTAGGAGATCTCGAACCATAAAGGGGAAGCGTGCTCCACCATCATGTAAAGAGGTACATCTTTTTACGATGATTTATTAATTTTGAGGGAAAAATTTTGGAATTTTGTGCTTGCTTAAAGGCAGTAATGGCTGGCACACTGCCAGGAAGTGGGGATAATTTGTTTTCTTTTGCTTAATTTTGGACCTTTGATGGGCTTGTACTTCTTGGCTTGTTAATTTTTCGGCTTAGTATAGGTTCATTTTGTACTATAATGTATATCGCACTATTTTATACAACCGATATGCTCTCTTTATCATATCATTGACAAAATGCTTTAGTCTCTTAAGTTACTTTTCTAATTATTTTTGGCAAATTCCACATCCCTCAATGGAATCCGAGAGTTATGTTCCACTCTTAGCGGGGTATGGGAGACTCACCATTACCAAGCCCACCTCACAATGATATTGCAATGGTTAGCAACAATAATGAGGAGAGAATAACGCTTTAGTCATTTACAACTCTTGTAATTACCCATCAAGTTTGGCCTCTAAAGAATGATGCCTCACAATGATAAGATGTTGACACCATTGCACTTAGTTAAGTCATTCCCACCATGCTAGTTCGTGTAGGGGTTCAAGAATAGCCTCACAATGATATGATGTTGGCTATCCTTGTTGCCTACCTCACCACATCATGTATGTGCATATGGACTCCTCCTGAATGTAAGCATATACTTTAAACTTCCCCATGATAAAGTGAAGCCGGTGTATGAGTCACAAATGATTGGAGCCCACCACGGTGGAAAGCCTATAAAGAGATGTTCAAAGCATCTCTCGCTTATCAACTTAATATTCATTTTGTTGAGGGAGTAGTGTTGGGTGACTTCAATTTCATTTTAATCTTATTGAAAGAACTTGGGTCTATCACAACCATTGGTCCAAGTTTATATGAATTAGTAGTATATAATACTCCCACTATTTCGATGACACAAGCGAGACTATATGGAACTACTAACGAATGCATTGCATCCTTATATGGATTTGTTGCCTCTAAAAATTACAAAACCTACGTGGCGCGCAGGCCAAATAACTGATGAGCTAACTACGTCATTCAGTAGAATGCGGGGCATGCTAACTCGTCGGCTGAGCTTGGCTGAGGAGTAAAATTCGTTAATGTTGCGTTGAGCGCGTTGCTGACTTCTTTATTTTGCGACTGCGACCAAGGAAGGAACACTCTCGGTCTTTGGGTTCCAGAGCCTAAAGACAAGGTTGCTAGTTCTGCGAAATTCACAAATCGTCGGCGCCCGATTCGGTCACCGTGATTATATTCGTAAGAGTATAAGCACGTCGAATCGACACCAGACTATACGGACACAAATATTCAAAGGTGATGTATGTCTTGATGGTGAACGTGGTTCGGCCGTTAGAATGCCGAACTCTAAAGCTCACTTGTGAATATCCAATCATAAAATCACTCGGCGTCCAGTACGTCGAATGTCGTAACTCGTAACACCTTACTTCGCCGAGAAGGCTAATAAGATGACCCCTGCTAATAAGGATTCGAAAACCCTTCTCGGTCGACCCCTCCCTACCATGTTCGTCGCAATCTTCCACTATTCCTTTGACAAAAATTCCCACCGTTTGGTTGGGAATTTCTGGGTTACGAGGCTGTCCACCGAGACAAGCTTCCTTATCTCGGCATGTCGCACTTCTAGCCTCGGGCGGTGCAACAATGATTGGATTTTACGCCTGAGGCAAATCTTGCCCAATGCCTTACACTGGTAAGTCAGTTGTTGACTTTCCCATGGTTGTTTTCTTCTTTACGGACCATGTCTCAATGGTCATGAACTCCAAAGGTCTAGCACAAGGCCCCACCGGGCGTGCCAAAATGTTGCCTTTAAAAATTACAAAACCTACGTGGCGCGCAGGCTGAATAACTGATGAGCTAACTATGTCATTTGGTAGAATACGGGGCGTGTTAACTTGTTCGCCGAGGAGTAAAATTTGTTGATGTCGCGTTGAGCGCGTTGCTGACTTCTTTATCTTGCGACTGCGACCGAGGAAGGAACACTTTCAGTCTTTGGGTTCCAGAGCCTGAAGACAAGGCTACTAGTTCTGCGAAGTTCACAAATCGTCGGCGCCCGATTCGGTCACCGTGATTATATTCGTAAGAGTATAAGCATGTCAAATCGACACCAGACTATACGGACACAAATATTCAAAGGTGATGTATGTCTTGATGGTTAATGTGGTTCGGCCGTCAGAATGCCGAACTCTAAAGCTCACTTGTGAATATCCAATCATAAAATCACTCGACGTCTAGTACGCCGAATGTCGTAACTCGTAACACCTTACTTCGCCGAGAGGGCTAATAAGATGACCCCCGCTAATAAGGATTCGAAAACCCTTCTCGGGCGAGACTTGGATAAGTAACAAGTCGGCCTCGACGCAGTACTGTTTATCTAAACTAAAGGTGCTTCTCGATCGACTGATTCTCCGGCAACAATGCTGTTTATCCAAACTGAAGGTGTGTCGGCAGAAAAAGGAAAATGAAAAATCTTAAGATGTTTGAGAGGTTTTGCGCAGGGCAATTGTGTGTTGAATTGAAGGTCCTCAATTGTTGCATGATTTCTTGTATTTATAGCACCAACTCCTTGAGATCGAATTAAACTCCTACCCGGATTGGGAGTTCTTGTTTCGTTCCGACTCTGCTCCAAACAACCCTACTCCCATTAGGACTTTGAACCCACCCCTTTTTAGGGCTTTATTCATTGTCAGTCGAGAATCCTAATTGCACCACGACTTCCTCGACCCTCTTCGCTTATCTGAACTACTCCTTCTTGCGATAGGACTCGACCATCCCTACTAAATGGCCTGGAATCATCAGGTAGCCGATAGTATTTTTGACATGGCTTTGGGCCGAGCACAAACCTACGCTCGACCTAACAATATTATTTTGGGCCCAAACAGGACTATATAGTCATTTGAGGTCTTAGGATGATTATGAACCATTTGAATTAATCCATCATGAGCCTTGTGTTGGACCTTGGGTCTAAGGTATGTAGTTGCTGATTTTAGTTACGTGTTTAATCAAATTAAACCATTATTTCCTATTGGGCATTGGACCCAACTATTCCAATTTGCATGCAATTAAACCAAGAGGAATACTTGAAATAAAGAGATGGGCTTATGCCCTTTTACAACACATTTGAACTAATCAAATTACATTCAAATCTAAACTACTTAACCCAAACATTCATAATGTAAAGCGGCCAATCACATAGCTCAATTATCGATGCCTTTGGTTCATAATCACCCTTTTTCTTAATCAATCACATTAACTAAGAAAGCAACTTAAACAATTGGTTTTTGGTTTCATAGAATTGATTCAAATGGAACTAAATGAAATGAAAATCCAATTCTCATTAAAGAGACAAAACCATTTTGTTCTCATCATATTTTGGACCAAAAATGCAATGAGCTCAACTATTGGGCCACTATGCAAAACACAAACTTTTGGGGTCACTTTGTAACGACACAAAAGTCCATAACTTCATGTAATTACAACTAGAACCCAAAATTTTCAACAATTATAAAAACTTCATTGAAGGAGCCAAACAATTTGTCCTTTAGTGATTTTGGGCCTTTATGTAAAAACGTAAACTTTTGGGTCAAAATGCAAATACACAAAAGTATCAAAACTTTATGTAATTGCATAAAAGCCCCAAAAGTACCCCCATTATAGGGGTGGCCGGTTTTGGTAGTGTGAGTGATGGGTTGGTTTTTGTTGGAAAAAACAAAGTCTAAAAGCATGTTGAAAAAAGTGATGGGTATGGTGTTGAAAAAATGGGTATGGATGTCCACACCTAGTGGTGATTGAAAAAGTCATATCATCCATCACAAAACAAGACTTTATGTAAACAACCAAAAACTTTGAATCAAAACAACAAACCTTTTTGTTCTTGGTATGAACTACAAGAACAAAGCAAGAACATTGAAGAACATCCATGAAAACCCATAAGAGCTCCATGAATGTTTTCACTCAATAAAACTCAAATTTTTCACTACACAAAGGAGGGTTAATATCCTAGGGTACTTAGGGGTTCCAAAAGTCACTTTAAAATACTTTAAACAAGACAAACATGAACCCAAAATCCACCCTTTGGATTTGGCCGAATTTCCCCACATGCATGGCACCAAATTTTAGTTCCACATTCATGCTTAAATGAACTACATGTACAACATTTGAGATGCTAAATTTGTAAGCAAAATTTATATTCAAAAGGCAAGAATGAAGCTTGTAACATTTACAACATTTAAATCATAAACCATAAAAACACAAAACCCAAAAGTATTCACCATACACTAGACCTAGGCTCTGATACCACTTGAAGGAAAACTTTTGTCCTAGCTAAGAAATGTGAGAACATTTGAACACATAAGCAAACTAATAACACTTTAAAGTAGGCATGTATTAAAAAACAATTCTAAAACCCATGACTTTCAAAGCCTAGTGAATGGTGAACCAAAAGACTCTTTAACAAATTAAAGAGAAGAGAGAATTTGAGTTTCATTACCCTTGAAGCTCATTTCAAGTCACCTCCTTTACTCCTTCGGATGGTTGCTTCTTTGCTTCTCTTTTGCTCCTTGAGGATTTGAGGAGAGGAACTCCAAGAACACCAAAAGTTTGGTGTCTCTAAGTCTCCACACCAAGGATGAGGTGTGAAGATGAAATGGATGACTTAGAGGAAGGAAGATTGCTAGCTATTTTCCTCTATGTGTGGCCGGTCTCTTTGGAAGACAAAGAGAGAAAGAGTTTTTCTCTTTTGCCTCAAAAGAAAACTGTAGTGAGAGAATGGCTATAAAGATGCCTTTATACCACCTTACATCTGAGTGGCAAACTTGAAATAAACCCAAGTTTACTACCACTCACCCTATGGCCGGTTTTGACTTTGTATTTGGGTTAATTTCCATTTAGTTTTAGTTGTCACACAACTAAAACTCAATGGGCCTTGTGGACCAAAACCCTTTTGGGCCCCGAGACCTGAAACTAACTTGAAAGCCTAATACGAACCTTTTGCATAATTAATTAACTAATTAATTAATCTTGACCATTCTCAATTAAACCATTTAATTGTTTATCCATCTCATTTATAATTCTTCACTTTCATCCTTACTCGGTGTACGATCCATTAGGTTCCAATTAGAGAGGCAGTGGGTGATTGTTATTCTTAACGATCGATTGTGAATTGAAACTTCATTTCAATTTTCCCTTTGATGAAGATTAGTGTTTGCTAATCTTTAGGGCTTCCACAAACCATGAGTGACACCTAGCAGTATGTCATAGCTACCTAAGTTAAGTAGAAGTGGTTGGAGAACCTTTCAAGTTATAGTTACAATGTAATACGGTCATTCTCTAATACAATACTCTTAATCACATTTTTTGAGTGATAGTTTAATTCATGTCTACCATGTAATGTGATACGTCTGTATATGATTCAATTGAATATGAATTGGAACAAACTTCCTGAGTCATATTTGTATGCTTTGGCTAAAGACTCCTGAATCATATTTGCATGCAGGTATACATTCAAGTATTAAGTGTCCCATGAGCAGTTCTTTTCCGGAGTTTAGTTAAGAACAAGCCAATCAAGTGAACAACTTTAGCCGCTAACAGTTTGATCTTTTTTCAGACAAATATAATCCTGGTTGGCATCATCATTCAAATTTTGCTTGGAAGAACAATCAACAGAATCACATGAACCCACCCATACCATTCTAAAACAATGAAGCCAAAAAGAATTCCATGGAAGATATGCTGGCTCAATTGGCTCAACTTACCAACACTTTTGCTTAGAACACCGACAATTTCATGCAACCAACTTAGACTTCTCTACAAAATCAACAAGCATTTATACGCAAGTTAGAGGAGTAGGTTGGTCAAATTGCCAATGCGATGGTTGAGAGAGAAGGGCAAATTTCCAAGTCAAACTGAGATCAATCCCAAAAACCAAGAGCAAGTCAAGGCCATCACTCTGGAGTGGGAAAATTGTAGAGAAAAAAAGTGAAGGAAAAGTGGACCTGGTTGAAAAGTTGGTAACTGGCATCATTAAATTGCAAGAGGAAGAGCAAGCACATGAGAAATTTTTTTCTCCACCTATTCTAAATCCTAAACGGTTCCAAAAGGCTAAGAAGGATCAACGATTTTCTAATATATTTGATTTGTTTAAAAAAGTGAATATTAACATTCCTTTGCTTGATGCAGTGAAACAAATCCCGAGCTATGTGATAGGAGCATATTTATGCGACTTAGTTAACTTGCTTTTTTACATTTATGTTGTTAGTTCCTAGTTATTTTAGTATTTTATGCTATTTTCATGTGTTTGTAGGTCCAATTGGCTAAAGTGGCAAGAAAGTGCAATTTGGAGCATTTTGGAGCAGTTTTGGGCTTGGAATGGCTAGCACATGCTTGGAGCAAGGTGGATGGACGAAATTGAAGACCAAAGGAGGCTAGGAATATGCTAAAGAGATGAAAGAAATTAATTCAAGATTTGGAAGAAAAGGAATCAGTTACAAAGAAGGAACATGAGTCAAACTTCCTTATTTTGACTTAGTCAATCCTAATCTTTTCCTACTTATGTTCCAGCTATTAAAGGGGTTCCTAATCAATTTAGGACACTTAAATATATGTTCTAGAAGCCTAATCCCCATTCCCAAACTCAATGCCACATCTCCCTTCTCTTTCCCTTTCCTTGCCGTGCAAGGGAGCACCCTTTCCCTTTCCTATTTCCTATTTTCTGTCCTTGCCGCACCCTTTTTCCCTTTTCCCTTGGGATTCTGACTTTAATTACCCTTTTTCCTTGAGGATTTGGGGTCCAAATCTTTCCCAAAACATTTAATTAAAGTTATGATCTTTCACCTAAAATATATACATCCTTGCCGCACCCATTCACATTCATATATATCACATACACAATTCTGAATCAATCATCAATTCTCTCCACACACACAGCCACACCAACCATTCAACCATCCTTCATACACAAATCCCCATCCTACCAATCATCATACTACCCTACAATTCATCCATCCTTGACCCTAATACACCATAACCCAAATTCAGCCATTCCACACCCTTGTGCCACATCCTAGCAAGGAAGAAAGAGCAGCCTTGGACGTTTTTGCCATTCAAGTTAGATTGTTGGAACGTTTTTAGGTGTAATCTATCTTTTGTTTTCAATGTTTAATTTAAATTCTCTTTGTTTTGTTGTGAACATGAGAGACTAAACTTGTTTTAGCTAGAGGAGACTTTGAAACCATGATTATATTTGCGATATGAATTGATTAATTCTAGTTGTGATTTCATAAATTTTGAATGCAATTTACTTAACTGTTTGATTAAGAACTTATTCTTGTATGTTGATTAAGGAGGCCTACTTAGTTTGTGGTAGGATTAAAAGCACACCACAAAGTAGCACAAATGTCCTAATAATTTTCCTTATTAACAATAAGATTTATCAATTGTAGCATATGAAAATAAGGGTCTTTCCCGCAGAAGATTGTTTTATCTAACTACTTAAAATATCACAAAAACTGGGCTATTGTCCCTACTGACCAGCCACCGAAAAATAATTATTAGACCAACTTACACTTATCTAAAGTCTACGAAATTTTATATGCAGATACTAGACACACAGAGCTATACTCACACAAATGTTTGGGATTTTTGGAGTTGATTTGATATTTAAATTAAATCGAACAAAAACAAGACAGAGACAGATTTTTAAGTAGTTCACAAATTAAGAAAAACGAGTTAGGGGAATTGCTATCCACCACCAAATAATCATGCAAACATGTTATGTTTCATTCAAATTCCTTTCATTTTTGGATGAAGATGCTCAAGTTGGCTCAATGTTAGAACTCAACCTATTACTCTTTCTTATGTAGTATGTTAAGAGAATGGTGTTTTCAACTTAACTTAGTCCCTAACATGCAATCTCGAATGGTGTGTTCATAGATTTAACAAGTAGAAATCATTAAGAACGAAAAGAGTTTGAGCCATCACAAGGCATCGTAAGTACTAGCGTTGTCTTACTAATCCTAGAAATTGGTTCACATGTTAATCACAATTAACTGGTACTACTCTAGAACATATGTAGGTCCTCATTCGACAAGGGCAGCCACACACATATTCATAGCATTAGAATCCTAGATATGCTTACTAAGTATGCATCAGTAGAAAACACATAAAGAATTCATCAATGAGACAAGTAGTGAACCAATTTTCATCCATTCATAAAAGTAATTCAAATGAAATGTCATAACAAACTTGCAATCATATTCGGGGCTTCAAAACAGCCCCAAACTACTAAAAATCTAGTTACACAATCCTTAAGTTAAAACAAAAGATAGACATGAGTTTGAGAAAATAGAATCGAAAGAAATCGACTAAGGATTCTTTTTCCCTTCCTTCCCTAATGCTACTTTTAAACCAATTCTTGCTGCATCATTTTCTTCTCCTTAACTCACCCACTAATAACCATTTAGTGATGACAATAAGTGAGAGGAAATGTAAAACAATTGTAACTCCTTGGGTAGCCTTTATGCCAATTACTCCCTCTTAATCCTCATCTTTAATTCCATTTTCTCTAATATTTGAATAGGTGTCAGCTGGTTTGTTCTTGATTGCATCAGTTTTGGCTACTAGATTTATTGGATTTATTGCTTTGAATGCTTTCTTGTCAGTTACAAACTGCTGAGCCTCTTGGAAACTTTTTAGTGTTAAAACGGCCATAACTTCTTCTAGAAAAATGATATTAACAATCCGTGAAATGCTCCAAAAAATAAACATCCGTAGCTTTCCAAGCATATAAGGCTCATTCTCTAATTCATTCTGAGCTGTCCGCAACTTGCTGCCAAAGTCAGCTGACCTGCACAGGCAGTTTTGACGAATTTGTTACTTAAAATTCCACTTGTGTTATTTTTCTTTTCTTTACTTGACAAATCATACAAAACACAAAAACAAAGTAAATAGTTCAAAAATATAAGGAACTAACTAAGAAAAGACAAGTGGATTTGATATAAAATATATATAAATATGAGCTTATCAAATACCCCCACACTTAGCTTTTGCTAGTCCTCGAGCAAAACAATGAAAACATGAAAAATAGCAACAAGAAAAACATTAGCTTCCCCCTATGTGACCCTCATAGAATTTCATTCAAGGAAACAAATCATCAAGAACCTTAGCTAGCATCAAACAAGCTAATCCAAGCTCATCTTCCTTATTCAAATGTTAACAACTACTACCTTTTAATCATCGTTGAAGTGTAGTGTGTGTAATGGCCATGGTAATGCAATTTCAAGTTTTGTTTTAAAACACCACATGCAAACTAGTGACCTTCTCATGGGACATACACTCAATCACACATATGTTTAGTTTAACGTGTTTCGCTCAAAGAATCAAATGTGAAAGATCTACCATAAGCTTGCATAAAGATCTCATCTCCACAATCATAATTGCAAAACTAAAATCAAGAGGACTTTTATTGGATATAATGAGGCTTAGGGAGAGGGTTATAGAAATGAAAGGATAGGTAAACACAAGTTCCAAGCTACATTTTAAGCAATTCTCTTGTTGAGATTTATAAGAACTCAAGCTCTCCAACCACTCTACTAATACCTCCAATCACACCCCTAAACTTTTTATTTGCTTTGTATACAAGTTTTCTTTTCTTTTTCTTTTGTTTTTTTTTTTTTTTTGAACCAATTTTCACATAACTAAATACAACCATGAAATACCCCCACACTTATTCTTTTGCCAAACTCCTTCAAAGTACTTCACAAACATTTCTCATAAGACAATCTCACATTGCTCACTAGCTAGCTTAGAAAGGGTAAGGAAAAATGTTTAAGCTGTAAGGGCAGACATATCTGGTGATAAAAAATAAAAGGCTCAACATATACGGCTCAAATTGGCAATCTAATGATATCATTTTTCTTTAGGAAACATGCTTATTTGGGCCATGGTGATAAACCTAATGCCTCTATCATTTTCAAGTTCATGCAATCAATGGCAAACATTTCGAAAGATCGTTACGCAAGTTCTAGAGATGCAAGTCACATAAGTTCATCACACATGAGAGAATATGAGTGTATGAAAAATGCACACACTTTCAATAGGCTCAAAAACTCACAGAGGCTGTATATGGTCACTATGTTCACATACGAAGCTTTAAATCATGCTTTAGTTTCACATCAACAAGGCTATGTGCATTTGGTTTTTCAAAGATGATTAAACATGTACAAGGATAACAAGAGAATAAGGAATTTCACACAATACATGCTTACTAAGTTCTTGATCATCGTGGTTCAAATTCAATCCAATTATATCATTGGGTCAGGAAACTAACAAAAATCTAATTCAAAACAATAAAGAAAATAAGACTATTTTTGAAATTTTCATTTTCAAAATTTTCTCTCTTTTTTTTATTATTTTTTTAGAGTCAACAAAACTAATTAAGAAAACAAAAAAAACAACAAGAAGGAAACAAATGAAACCAATTCATAGTCAAAGGGACGAAAATTTTCAATTTGGTCATTTTTTTCAATCCTTACCCCCAAACTTAATGTCCCCAATGTCATAAAACACAATAATGCATAAAATAAAAATAAAATAGTAAGAAACAAAATAAAGCATTTAGACTGAAAACTTCCCCAATTTGCAGTAAAATCAAATGATGACCCCCAAACTTCAATTCTGCAATCAACTCCAAGGGTGGACATAACCAAAGATTCCTACAAAGAAAAGAAATAATTCAGTTTAGCATGCAAGAAAATTAAAAAAAAAAAGCAAACGAAAAATTGAAAATGACATAAAAAGACAATGAATAGAAATATTGGGTTGCCTCCCAATAAGCGCTTGCTTTTACGTCCGCAGCCGAACAATACCAAGAGTAATCATCCAAAGGGAGCTGGTTCTTGGACCTTTGAGTATGCATATACTACGAAGAGTACCTGAAAAAAAAAATAAAAAACCAAAACAAAAACACTAATTATACAAGAAAAGAAAACAATAGAAAAATAAGTAATTAGAAATAACAATCCCCGGCAACGGCGCCAAAAATTTGGTAGGATTAAAAGCACACCACAAAGTAGCACACAAATGTCCTATTAATTTTCCTTATTAACAATAAGATTTATCAATTGTAGCATATGAAAATAAGGGTATTTCCCACAGAATATTGTTTTATCTAGCTACTTAAAATGTCACAAAAACTGGGCTGTTGTCCCTACTGACCAGCAACCGAAAAATAATTATTAGACCAACTTACACTTATCTAAAGTCTACGAAATTTTATATGCAGATACTAGACACATAGAGCTATACTCACACAAATGTTTGGGATTTTTGGAGTTGATTTGATATTTAAATTAAATCGAACAAAAACAAGACAGAGACAGATTTTTAAGTAGTTCACAAATTAAGAAAAACGAGTTAGGGGATTTGCTATCCACCAACAAATAATCATGCAAACATGTTATGTTTCATTCAAATTCCTTTCATTTTTGGATGAAGATGCTCAAGTTGGCTCAATGTTAGAACTCAACCGATTGCTCTTTCTTATGTAGTATGTTAAGAGAATGGCGTTTTCAACTTAACTTAGTCCCTAACATGCAATCTTGAATGGTGTGTTCATAGATTTAACAAGTAGAAATCATTAAGAATGAAAAGAGTTTGAGTCATCACAAGGCATCGTAAGTACTAGCGTTGTCTTACTAATCCTAGAAATTGGTTCACATGTTAATCACAATTAACAAGTACTACTCTAGAACATATGTAGGTCCTCATTCGACAAGGGCAGCCACACACATATTTGATAGGAGCATATTTAGGCGACTTAGTTGGCTTGTTCTTGTGCATTTACGTTGTTATTTCTTAGTTCTTTAAGTCTTTTAAGCCATTTTCGTATGTTTTCAGGTTCTAAGGGCTAAAGGAGCAAAGAAGTGCATTTTGGAGCCTTTTGGAGCATTTTTGGGCTAAGGATGGATAGCTTGTGCTTGGAGCCAAAGTGTTGGATGAAATTGAAGACCAAGTGAGCCTAGAATCGAAGGAAGAAGGAGGAATCAAGAATTGGAAACTAGTTTCCATTATGGGGAGTTTCTATTCTTGAAAGGTTTCCAATTATGCAAGTTTCCAAATAATATGGTTGCCTAAATCACATGTTCTAGAAACCCTAGACATGTGCCGCACCTTACCTTCCTCTTCTCTCCCAAAATCTGAATAAGTATGTCACAATCCCTTTCTTAAAAGCCTTAGCCGAACCTATACATTCCTTTTCTCCCAAAATCTGCAAGTTTTGCACTTTCCTCTTCTTTTCCTCCCTTGTGCCGCAAGACTTAGCCTTTTTTCCCCAAATTCCTGATTTCAATTACCTATTCTAAAGGGATTTAACTTAATTCCTGATTCCTAGAATTGATTTAGGGAATTAAACACTTACTTATTTCATGCAAGCCTTGCCGTGCACTTCCTGGGACCATTCCTCTTCCTTGCCGTGCAAGGGGGAGGATTCTTTCCTATTTCTAGAGTCTTTGACTTAATTTCTGATTACCTAAATAACCTAGGGTTTTAATTCCTGAAATCCTATTAATAAACCTCCTTGTTGCAGCCACAAGACATTCATTCATTCATTCACCATTCACGCCAGAAATTCTTGCCATCCCTCTAACACATCCATACTTCATCATTCTCCATATTTTCTGCCCAAAACCACTCCTTGCCGTCCCCTACATCCATCCCTACCTTAAACACACCATTCTACATCATTCATAACCCCTAAAACCCACCAAAACCCTTGTGCTGTAGCAACTAGGAGAGGAATGAGGCTTTGAATGTTTCATTCTCGCAGATTGGAGTGTTCTTAGGTGTACTTCTGTTTGGGCCCAAAATATTATTGGTGGGCCGAGCAGCAGGATGTGCTCGGCCCAAGGTGATGATAAATACTATAGGCCGAATAATAAATCCCGGATCAGCTGGCAGGGTCGACCAAATCCTATCCTAAGAGGTCCGGATGAATAGGAGAGGGCGAAGAAGTCCTAGTGCGACCAGGAGTCTCGACCAGCAAGGAATGGAGTCTCGAAAAGAAGGAAAATTCAGAATCCCAGTAGGAATAGGTTTGTTCGAGTTAGAGGCGAAATGGGGCAAGGACTCCCAATCCAAATCAGAATTGGTTTTCAAGGAATGGGGCACTATAAATACAAGAAATCATGCAACAGAAAAGGGACCTTCACAATCAGCATACAATTGCCCTGCGCAAAACCTCTCAACACCTTGAGATTTTTTCCTTTTCTTTTCCTGCCGACACACCTTCAGTTTGGATAAACAGCACTGTGGAAGCGCCCGGCGAGCACCTTCAGTTTGGATAAACAACACTGCTGCCGCAGAATCAGCCGACCGAGAAGCATCTTCAGTTTGGATAAACAGCACTACGTCGAGGTCGACCGATTATCTATCCAAGTCTCGGTCGAGAAAGGTTTTCGAACCTTTGTTGGCAGAGGTCACCTTGCTAGCCTTCTTGGCATAATTAGGTGTTATGAATTACATTGCTCGGCGTACTGGTCGCCGAGTGGTTTTATGATTGGATACTCACAAGTGAGTTTCAGGGTTCGGCATTCCGACGGCCGAACTACGTTTACCATCAAGACATACATCACGTTCGAGTACCTGTGCCCATACACCTTGGTCTTGATTCGACGTGCTTATACTCTCACGAATATAATCATAGTGACCGAATCGGGCTCGGACGATTTGTGAACTCCGCAGAATTAGCAGCCTTGTCTTCAGGCTGTAGAACCCAGAGACCGAGAGTGTTCCTTCCTCAGTCGCAATCGCAAGTTAAAGAAGTCAGCGACGCGCTCAAAGCTACATCAACAAATTTTACTCCTCGGCCAGGCTCGGCCGACGAGTTGGCACGCCCCGCATTCGACCGAAGGACGTAGTTAGCTTATTAGTTACTCGGCCTGCGCGCCACGTAGGTTTTGTAATTTGTAGGGTCAACAACTTCGTTCTTGTTTTCAATGTTTACTTTGTTATTAATCTCTGAGTTTGCTGTAATCATGAGTGGCTAAACCCCTAATTAGTTAGGGGAAAGTTTGAAGCCATGAACATGTTTGAAATATGATTCGATTTCTTCCAATTGTGATTTGTTAAGTTGTGATTGCAATTCAATTATCTGTTTATTAAAAACTTGTTTTTGTATGTTGATTAAGGATGCATACTTAGTTTTCATGCATGAACTTGATGCTAGTTTATAAACAAGTTTCACCTAATCGTCACAAGTTTATAAACATGAGTATTGAAGGTTGCTAGTCACAATCGCGTTAATTGAATTCTTGGCAAGGGTATCATGCATTCATAGTTATAATTGCCTCGTCAATACTTATGATTTTCATGGAGCATAATGATCTCTCACTGTATCTCTTCTATGCATTCATGTTGAGGACCGTTGGAGAATGATTTGAATTGTCGCATGCATCATCCAATTCAATGACATAAGGAAATCTGATGGTTAATTAGTGCATCACGATTAACTTGGGGTGTTGAGCATCATAGTTAATGAAAAGCAATTGGAAAGTCGATTCATATACAAATATGTCATGTGTGGAGAATGGACCTCTAACTAATCCATCCATCATATTGTTTTCAAAATTCGTTTTACAATCTGCCTACTTTTATAATTTGCTTTGTTATTTCAATTTTCGTCAAAACAAAACCCCCCTTTACTTTCTTGTTCTATATTATTTAGAATCTGTTTAGTTTGTGTTTTAAAGTGTTTTGAATCAAACCATAACCTTAAATTCGTCCAAAATTGTGTTTAAGGTCAGAAACTGCCTATTTAGTGTTTTTAGGCAGTTTTGAGTCTTTTGAACCTGTTTTGAGTCCTTTGAGTCTTTGTGAACGTTTTTAACTTTGTTTGTACGATTTTGAGTCAGTTTAGAGGTTTTAGCAAGCCCTCCTAATCCCCGGTCTAGAACGATCCCTACTTGCATCCTTACTACAATTTGACAACAAGAGGGTTAATTTGTGTGCTTAACTATTTTCGCATCAAATTTTGGCGCCGTTGCCGGGGATTAGCAACTTTGCTAATCCCTCGTTATTTCTTTTATTTCTTTTTCATATATTTTCGTTTTAGTTACTGACCTTATTTTTGTTTTTGTTTCTAGGGTCCTAGTTTATGACTAGGTGTTCAAAACCTGTTAGTGAGCACATCCTTGACTTTGACGACGATTTTGAGCGGACCTTAAGGAAGAAAAAGCATCAACAAAACCCTAATCCACCGTCTTCTAGCTCTACATCCGAGTTTGACGAAGGAGGTGAACAAGGAGAGGCCACGGCACAGGTTGTGGAGGAAGTACAAACCATGGCCGTGGACAATCGAACCATCAAAGAGCTTTCTGCCTCAGGTATGGGCAATGTCGTTCCTTTATGCATACAATACCCCACGGCAGCTGAAGGTAAGACGGAAGAATTTGAACTTAAGTCTAGTTTATTACATCATATTCCTAAATTCCATGGGTTGTCCATGGAAGATCCTAACAAACATCTTAAGGAATTTGAAGTAGTTTGCTCAAGTATGACACCCATCAACGTTGATAGGAGTATTTTGAAGATGAATGCCTTTCCATTCTCACTTATGGACAAGGCCAAAGATTGGTTGTTTGAATTGTCCCCTGGAACTGTCAATTCTTGGGAAAGTATGAAACGTGCATTCTTAGAGAAATTCTTTCCCACTGCAAAGATCATTCTCTTGAGGAAACGAATTAGTGGCATCCAACAAAATCAAGGTGAGTCGTTTCCATCTTATTATGAACGTTTTAAATCACTTGTTGCTTCATGTCCACAACACCAAATGAAGGAGGAGCTGCTCATTCAATATTTCTACGAGGGACTCCTTCCCATGGAACGTCAAATGCTAGATGCTTCGGCGGGTGGTGCATTAGTGGACAAGACTCTAGTGGATGCCAAAGCTCTAATTGCCAACCGAGCACACAACGCTCAACAATATGAAGGTGTTGGACAAAGAGAGGGGCCACGACAACAAAGTGTGAATGAGGTAAGTGCAATTTCTGATATTCAATCACAATTGGCTAATCTTACTTCTCTCGTGTCTCAGGTTGTCAAGGGGTCAAAACCACAAGAAAACCAAGTGTGTGGCGTGTGTTCAATGCAAGGGCATCCATCCGAGACATGCTCTCAGTTGATAGAGAATGGAGGATGGGAATCTGCCAATGCCATTGGTTTCCAAGGCCAAAACCAACCCAAACATGATCCATACTCCAACACCTACAACCCCGGATGGAGAGATCACCCTAATTTCAAGTGGAGAGAGCCCCAACAATTTGCACCACAAAGGGGATTTCAACAAAACCCCCCTGGGTTCCCACGGCCATACCAATCTAACCAACCACCATCGTCCCAAAACAACTCAGGTTCGTCTTTTGATAATTATCAAGTTATTCAATTACTAACTACATTGGCGCAGGGGCAAGAAAAACAAGCCAAGGACATGCAAAACTACTCCAATGAGGTACAAAATCAAGCTCGAGAGGTGACGGATTTGAAGAGACAAGTGGGACAAATGGCTGAATTCATGGGGCAATTTAGTAGAGAACAAGGTAAGTTACCAAGTTCAACGCAAGTGAATCCGAAAGGTGGATTCGAATCTGCCAAGGCCATAGTGTTGAGAAGCGGAAAAGAAGTTGGGGCAGGTTCTTCATCAAAAACAAGTCACAAAGAGGATGAAAAACTGCATTTTGAAGAGGGGGAAGCAACCAAACCCACGGCAAAGGAGGATCCCCCTTTGCCGCAAGCTTCTAGTGGCCCTAAATCACCCAATCTGTCCAATAAAGGTAAAAACGTGTTAAGTTCAATTCCTACTAATGTTTTTCCTTCGAATGTGCCTTTTCCTAGTAGGTTCATGCAAACAAAGAAAGAGGAAGCCGAAAAGGACATTCTTGAGACGTTTCGGAAAGTTCAAGTCAATATCCCTCTTTTGGAT